>NC_087290.1:16491538-17691538 GCF_015220805.1 Pogoniulus pusillus | reverse complement strand
GTACCATTAATACCAAGCCACAGCTGGCAACTTTTTCAACCCCTACTAAACCCAACCCTGATTTCTACAGTGTCTGTTCCTTACTGTAGCAGCATTAGTATTCTTCCCAACTGCCAGGCCAGCAACATTCCTGGTGATTTCTAATGATGATTAGCAGTTCTTCTGCGTTAGACTTAAAAAGAAGCAGTGGCCAGGAAGACAAGAAAACGTGCCTTCACTTTCCAGAACATCAAGTTGAGATGGAGAAGTAAGTCAAAGCAGTACACCTTTTGACCTCTGAATCTCTTCTGATCTGTCCTCGCTACATCTGCAGCTAAGGATATGGCAGAGAAAGGGGAGTATAAAAGAACAAACGACTAAGCAAGGCGTCGCTTGCCTTCTCGGAACCCATTCCTCTCGAGAGGCTCCGTCTGCTAAGCCTAACCCACCGACCCGCCAGAGCTCTCCATCAGTATGAGGGCTCGCAGCTAGAAAGCCCCTTGACGTGCTCGGCGACGTGGAACCGAAAATGCACTTGTCTTGAGAGGCATGTGACAGAAGCAGCTGACCCAGAGGAAGATGTGAGCGCTTGACAGGTCACGCAAGACGAGACTCAACTTTCAGACGCACCGAGCACCGAGGCGGTCAGGCAGCCTGGATCCACACCCCGCGCCAGACCTGCCTCCAGCAAACCAACCGCCAGGACAACTTTAACGGCTCTTCTTTTGTTTTTCAACTCGCACTCCGCTCATCCACCCCCGCTCCGCCTCACAGCAAGGCGGCGATTCCCCCGCCACGGCCTTCCCTGCCCACGAACCATCCTCGGCCGCAACATCCCATGCCCCTGACGGTCCCCGCCCCAGGGGGCCCCAGCCGCCGCTCCGCTCCCGCCGCCCCCCACAGCCAGCCCCCGCACCTCGGACGGGAAAGGAGGGCACGTCCTTCGGCCGGGCGCATCCCAGCCCGGCTCCCACGGGGCGAGGCGAGACGTGGGGCAGCTCCCGCCCACGGGCGAGCAGGGCCCAGCCCCGGGAGCCTCCGCTGCCGCCCCCTCCCAGCGGAGCCGGCTGGGCACCCCCGCGAGAAGAAGCCGGGGGAACGGAGAGGAGGGGAAGAACCAGCACCCACCTTGGCCATGAGCCCCGCGCTGGCCGCCGCGCCGAGCCGGGCGGGCCGCCTGTGACGGGCGAGACGGCAGCCCCGCGTCGCGCCGCGGGTAACGGCTGCGCCTCCCGACAGCGGCAGCGACAGGGCCGCGCTCTGGCCCACTCTGCCCGCGACAACTTCCGGGGCACGGCGCGAACGCCTTCCGGGGCAGCGGGCGGGGCGCGGGTGGGAGCCGCTGGCGGCAGCGTCTCCCTCGGCAGCCTCTGCCTCTGCCGCGGCACTCGTTCGGTGGGGAAGCCAACAGGGCTTCTCCTGGGGGGAGAAGCGGCACGCAGAGTGCCTCCGAGAGGAGCAGGGGCCGGCTGCGCGGGAGGCAGCCACGAAGCGGGTCCTACTGGTTTCTCAGGTTCCGGAGAAAGCAGAAGGAGTTAAAGCTGTGATTGCCTGCGCAGCGTTAGGAAGCCCTGAGTCGGCCGGCTCGGTGTCGGTTGTTTGAGCAGTTCTTGCGAGGCAGCCTCCGTCGCTGCGCCGTGCACGGTGTCACGGCGTTGTTTGCAGCCACTGCCGTGGAAACTCAACCGGCAGCCGCTGCAGCTGCGCTGCTTTCGCAACGTACGCCCTGTGCGACTGTAAGCACAGGTAGCTCGGGGGGGTGTGTTAAAGATACAGCGAGCCAGAAATAACGCGGACGAGAAGGACGAGAGCCGGTGCCACACCGGCGTTCTGTGCACTCTGGTGGGAACGCTTAGCAGTGCTGGCAGCCAGCGCGGAGAACACCACCCGGTGGTTCTTACCTCTGCTACCCCACTCAGAACCACAGCGTTCATCAGGCTGGAAAAGACCTCCCAGATCATCCAGTCCAACCTATAGCCTGTCGCTTTCTAATTAGCTAAACCATGGCACTAAGTGTCTCATTCCGCCCCCTTTCAAACGCCTCCAGCGATGGGGACTCCGCCACCTCCCTGGGCAGCCCATTCCAATGCCAGTTACTCTGTGAAGAACTTCTTCCTAAAATCCAGCCTAAACCTGCCCTGGCACAGCTTGAGGATGTGTCCCCTCGCTTTGTCCATGGGTGCCTGGCAGCAGAGCCCAACCCCACCTGGCTACAGCCTCCCTTCAGGTAGCTGCAGGCAGCAATGAGCTCTGCCCTGAGCCTCCTCTTCTGCAGGCTGCACCCCCCCAGCTCCCTCAGCCTCTCCTCACAGGGCTGTGCTCCAGCCCTGTCCCCAGCCGTGGTGCCTGTCTCTGGACACACTCAAGCACCATTTTCTGTGTGACCAGAAAGTTGCCCCGACCCAGGTGCAAGACCCTGCATTTAGTCTTGTTGAACTTCTTGAGGTTGGCTTGGGCACACCTCTGCAGCCTAGCAAGGTCCCTCTGGATGGATCATTTCCCTCCAGTAAGTCAGCAGCAGCACACAGCTTGCTGTTGAGGCTGCCTCATTGCCACTGCCCATGTCACCAATGAAGATATTGAACAAGACTGGTCCTAGAACTGATCCTTGAGGGACTCCACTTGTCACTGGTCTCCACTTGGACACAGACTCATTGGCTGCCACTCTTTGGGTGCAGCCACCCAGTTTCTAACCCCCTGAGCTGTCCATCCATCAAACCCACGTTCTAGCAGTTTGGAGATCAGGATGTGGCGCGGGACAGAAGTTTCCCATTTCATTGTCCTAATCTGTTGCAGTGTTGGTTCACAGACTCCTCTTGTTCCACTGTCTAGGTTCTTACAAGATGGCACTAACATTTTGTGGTGGATTTTGCCATGCAATTTGCACTCTTGCAGGCTGAGTGCTTTTGCCTGTGACCTACTTTGACTTAGGCAATAGTCAGTTCTGTAAGCAAGAGAGCAGCCCAGCCACATACAACATTTTAACAGCAGCTTTATTTTACTGGAAAGTGCTCCCTATTTTGTATTCTTTTTTAATGCCTGGGCTTGACAAAGAGGGGACTCTTGGGGAATAGAATGCCAAATCCTGCATTGTCTTTCTGCAATTTGCCTTTCATATACTGTCCAGGGATTCATGGCAAGAAACTACTCAAGGGTATGAAATGAAGGAGTGATCTTTCTTATGCCTAAGAACTTTGTAGCTAGTACCTCTTCTCATCAGGGAAGCCTCTTCTGATCAGGATGAGAGGTGTACATACCAGCATGAAGCCCAGATGTATTTTTGGAGATGGATACTGATTTAGACCCTTAATGTTTCAACCAGAAGTTCTACTTTTGAAGTAAACATAAGAGAGTAAACAGTTTCTCTTGAAAATGAAAACATAGCAACATCCTAGTGACAGATCAAGGAAGTTTCTAGTCTCTTTGCTTTAATAATGAAAAGGAGGTCTTTGACCCTGCTCTAGGCACCACCTAACTCAGCTATAGGGTGAAGGCTCTGTTATAAACACTGTCTTTTGGGGTTTATGACTCAGCAGCAAAAGCATGTTTCTGGTTAAACTGTGGTACCAATGCTTGCTCTCTTTCTCTGTGGTAAAAGGCTACCCAGACTATAGTTTTACTCTGACCCTCTACTTCCCCAAAGCCATTTGACAATGTGGAAAAAAACCCCAACATTCAGACTATAACAACATTTCAGGAACACAAACCCAGTTTTTTCCAAGAGAGAGAGAGAGAGTTGCCCTTGGTGAGCTGGCTGAGCAGAGCGACGCTGCTCACGTCACATTCTGCCTCCCCTCAGATGTGGCATGATAAGTAGAATGATCCTTTGTGTATCAAAGCAAGAGGTTGTTGTTTTCACAGCTGAACAAAGCCTCTGCATTCAGTAAAGGCTATACAGCAATCACTTATGGCCTGACCCTGCACTGGTGGAGAAAGAGCACCTCCCCAAGAAAGAATCATCATCATAGAATCATCATAGATTAAGAGTTAACTTAACAAGGGTTTCTTTTTTTTTCCAGAATGAAGTACAAGATTGAGCCAAATTTAAACCAGCAGTTCACTGTGTCACTGGATGGTGGTGGTGAAGTTGTCATCCTTTCAGTTAAAAGGGGTGAGGGGGAACGTTCAGCTCCAATAACAAATTAAGGTTGGAGCAGCTCTGCTACCAAGCAAGGCTGAGGGAGCTGGAGTTGTTCAGCCTTGCGAAGAGAAGGCTCCAGGCAGACCTAAGCCTGTCAGTACCTGAAGGAGGCTACAAGAAGGCTGCAGAGAGACTGTCTGCAAAGGGCTGCAGGGACAGGATGAGGGCAATGGCTTCAAACTAGAGCAGAACAGATTGAGATGGGATGTTAGGCACAGGTCCTTTACTACTAACCACAGCCCTTCTAACCCCTCCAGGATGCCATTGGCGTTCTTGGCCACCAGAGCACATTGCTGGCTCATGGTCAACTTTCCATCCACCAGGACCCCCAGGTCCTTTTCCCCTTCACTGCTCTTCAGCAGGTAGTCCCCAACCTATACTGATAGCTGGGGGTGTTCTTAAGGCTACTACTGGAAAAGCAGCAGATGCACTACAGTGCTAATTCAGGAATGTTAAGCTGGTCCATACTACAAGTTTGTAGGACCAGGACACTGACAAAGAGGCTATTTTGTCAGCACAGCCACATGGGAGGTGTTTTGATGCAGAGGCAGAGCAAACAGGCAAGTACAAGTGTGTCTTTCAGCATCATCAGAACTATCTGAGTTGGAAAGAGCTGCTTGCTCTGCTTGGAGTTCCCTTCAGTAAACCTTGGCATAGTCACTGAGATTGTCTCAGGTACCAGAAGCAGGTCAGTGACAGGGAGCTGGGGTGAGGCTTCTGCACACAGGCAACCACGTCAGCCTGTGGAAAAATCAACATGGGGCTTTATAGGTAGAGAAGCTTTGTCATGCTCCTGAAGCTCTTTGACGAAATCAACCAACTGATAAACTGGGGCAATAAATTCATGGTGGTGATTTCAAAAGAGTTTTGGCACAGTCCCTCACTGCTGCTGCTGAAGAGCAGGAGCTGTCATGAGCTAGCAAGGAAAGCTGTCTTGTGAATGAGTAACAAGCTTGAAAGAGAATGGTTAATGGAGTAGCAGTAAATAGCCATTTTTTTAACACTGCGGGAGGGTTATGATTGGACTCCCACAGAGATTTCATGCTGAGACCTGCACTAGTTAGCATGCTGAGAAATGGTCTTGGAAAGAGAGAGTGAGTAAGGAAGCAGCAGAGTTTGCTGCTGTTGCAAAATGCTTTGCAGTAGTGGAGTGTGAAGCTGGCAGCAAGGAGTTTCAAAAGCAGCTCGTTCTGCTGAGCTGCATGGGTGTTGAGCTAGAAGCTGAAATTCAGTCCCAGTGACTGTAATGCATACAGACAAACCCAATCTTTGTTCTATCTCTGTAGTGGTCACTTCTGCATGTGCCTGTTACTGCTGGAGAGTGAGTTCTTGCAGGCACAGAATCACAGAATTAAGCAGGTTGGAAAAGACCTTTGAGATCATTGAGTCCAACCTATCACCTAATACCTTCTAACTGAAGTTCAACAAGATCAAGTGCAGGGTCCTTGCATCTGAGTCAAGGCAGCACCAATATAGGCTAGGCAGTGACTTGAGAGCATTCCTGAGGAGAGGGACTTGGAGGTGCCAGTGGACAAGAGGCTCAGTTTGAGTGTCAGTGTGCTCTTGCAGCCCAAAGAGCAACCAGAGCCCGAGCTGCAGCAAGAGAAGTGTGGGCAGCAGGGCAAGGGAAGTGAATCTTCCCCTCTGCTCCACAGTGGTGAGACTCCACCTGGAGTACTGCATCCAGTTCTGGAGCCACTGTTACAAGAGGGCTATGGAGGTGCTGGAAGATGCCCAGAGAAGGGCCACAAGGATGATCAGAGGGCTGGAGCTGCTCTGCTGTGAGGAGACTGAGGGAGTTGGGCCTGCTCAGTCTGGAGAGGAGAAGACTCTAAGGTGGCCTTATTGTGGCCTTCCAGTATCTGAAGTGGGCAACAAGAAAGCTGGGGAGGGACTTTTTACGCTGTCAGGGAGTGATAGGACTGGGGGGAATGGAACAAAGCTGGAAATGTGTAGATTCAGATTGGATATTAGGAAGAAGTTCTTCATCATGAGGGTGGTGAGAGCCTGGAACAGGTTGCCCAGAGAGGTGGTGGAAGCCTCACCCCTGGAGGTGTTTAAGGCCAGGCTGAATGAGGCTCTGTACAGTGTGAGGTGTCTCTGCCTATGACAGGGGAGTTGGAACTGGCTGATCCTTGAGGTACCTTCCAACCCTGCCTGATTCTATGATTGTGTAATTTCAAGTAATGCAGGAATGGGACACTAAGATGGTTGGGAGATGGAAAAATGTGTTTTGTAAGACTGAAAGAACTGTTATTGTCCAACCTTCAGGAAGGTAGCTAAAAGAAGATCTTCCTGCTGCTGTCTGCATGGAAGACCAAGCCAGATTCTTCTCAGAGGTGCACAGTGATAGGTCATGAAGGAATGAACTAATCTTGAAACATGGGAAATTCTGCTTAGATACAAAGAGTTGTTAAGGTCTTCATATTTGGTTTATTTTCATCTCTACACAATATATGCTGGAACAAAGATGAGTGGGGAACTTGAGCATCTCCCCTACAGAGAGAGACTGAGAGCCCTGGGGCTGTGTAGACTGGAGAAGAGAAGGCTGAGAGAGGACCTGAGCAATGTCTATCCATAGCTGAGGGGTGGGGGTCAAGTGGAGGGGGCCAAGCTCTTTTGGGTGGTGCACAGCAATAAGCCAAGGAGCAATGGATACAAACTGGGACAGAGAAGGTTTCACCTCAACATGAGAAGAATGAGAGATGATCTTGGAGGTATCTTCTAACCTTGTTGATTCTGTGATTCTGTGAAACTCCTTTGGAGTGAGGGTGCCAGAGCCCTGGAGCAGGCTGCCCAGAGAGGCTGTGGAGTCTCCTTCTCTGGAGCCTTTCCAAAGCCACCTGGATGCATTCCTGTGTGGACTCCCCTGGGTGATGCTGCTTTGGCAAGGAAGTTGGACTGGATGTTCTCTGGAGTTCCCTTCCAACCTCTAACATTCTGTGATTCTGTGACTACTTAAGGAATAAGCTGAGCCCTACAGTTTTCAACAACCAATGTGCTGCAACTTAATTACAGTCAGGCCTGAATTAAAAGGCTTTGCATGTCTGCTAGTCTATATGTGGGTAGAAAGGCAGGGAGGTTAAAGATAATAAGCTGAAAATGCATTCTCAGAAACCCTTTCAAACCACAGCAGGGTGTGATTGTATGCAAATAGGTATTTTTGCAATAGCAGATTAAACACCTGATGGAATTTGTATGGAAAAACTGCATGCTTGTACATGATGCAAAGGATGATTAAGCAGCAGCATGTGGAGTTTTTTGCCTTTGGTAAAAAAAATTAAGGCAGATTTAAATCAATCAATGCTTTTCTCAGCCTTTTTGCACTAGGGGTTGGAAGCTATGGAGACTTCTAGAGATAAAAGGTTCTTCTCCCACTCTGTTCTGTCCTGCTGAGACCCACACCTGCAATATTGTGTCCAGTTCTGGGCCCCCCACTTCAGGAGAGACAAGGACCTGCTGGAGAGTCCAGCTGAGAGCCATGAAGACGAGTGGGGGATTTGAGCATCTCCCCTGTGGAGAGAGACTGAGAGCCCTGGGGCTGTTTAGTCTGGAGAAGAGAAGGCTATGAAAGGATCTGAGCAATGTGTACAAATATCTGAAGGGTGGGGGTCAAGTGGAGGGGGCCAAACTCTTTTGGGTGGTGCACAGCATAAGCCAAGGAGCAATGGATGCAAACTGGAACAGAGAAGGTTTCAGCTCCTCATGAGGAGAAACTTCTTTGGAGTGAGTGTGCCAGAGCCCTGGAGCAGGCTGCCCAGAGAGGCTGTGGAGTTTCCTTCTCTGGAGACTTTCCAAAGCCATCTGGATGCATTCCTGTGTGGACTGCCCTGGGTGATGCTGCTCTGGTAGGGGAGTTGGACTGGGTGATCTCTGGAGGTCGCTTCCAACCTCTAAGGTTCTGTGTTTCTGTGAAAAGCCTTTTTGATACAAATGGGAGACTTTCAGAGGATTTTAGCTCAAGTCTTTACACCTCTCCTTTTTAAAAACCATAGTAACAATTCTCATGCCAGAGATTTCCAGGAATAGTCTTTTTTAAAAAGCAACCCATTTTGTAAAAGAAGGTGAAACTTAGAGGCTGCAGTCATAGACTTGCCAGGGCTGGTAGGGACCTCAAGGACCATCCATCTCCAACCACCCTGCCATGTGCAGGGACACCTCACACTAGATTAGGTTGCTCAGAGCCACATCCAGCCTGGCCTTAAAAACTTCCAGGGATGGTGCCTCACTGAGCCACTGGAGTCAGACTGAGCTGTGTTTCTGCAGGATGAGAACTGTACTGAATCCTTCTTCTGTTCAAAGAAGATGAGAGGGAATAATTGTAGAGCTGCAAGACACTTCTTACAGAATCACAGAATCAACCAGGTTGGAAGAGACCTTCAAGATCATTCAGCCCAACCTAGCACCCAGCTCTGTTCAGTTAACCAGACCATGGCACTAAGTGCCTCATCCAGGCTTTGCTTCAACACCTCCAGGAGCTGAAGTTCTCTGGTGAGACCCCACCTGGAGTACTGTGTCCAGTTCTGGAGCCACTGTTACAGGAAAGATCTGAACATACTGAAACCTGTCCAGAGAAGGGAAACGAGGATGATCAGAGAGCTGGAGCTGCTCTGCTGTGAGGAGAGACTGAGGGAGTTGGGGCTGTTCAGTCTGGAGAGGAGAAGGCTCCAAGGTGACCTTATTGTGGCCTTCCAGCATTTGAAGGGGGCTCCAAGAAAGCTGGGGAGGGACTTTTTAAGGTGACAGGTAGTGATAGGTCTGGGGGGAATGGAGCAAAACTAGAAGTGAGGAGATTCAGATTGGATGCTAGGAAGAAGTTCTTCATCATGAGGGTGGTGAGAGACTGGAACGGGTTGCCCAAAGAGGTGGTGGAAGCCTCATCCCTGGAGGTCTTTTAAGGCCTGAATGGATGAGGTTTTGAGCAACCTGCTCTAGTGTGAGGTGTCCCTGTCCCTGGCAGGGGGGTTTGGAACTGGCTGATCCTTGAGGTCCCTTCCAGCACAGACAATTCTATGATTACATTGCCCATTTAGGCTGAAGGCCTCTGCCTGTGCACATTCCATGTACAGCGTTCTCAGGACACGATACAAGGAACAGTGCAGCAGCAGCAGGGGGAATAGCCCAGTGGAGCAATCCACAACTGAGGGCACCTCTCAGATACTGTGGAACAAGGCCAGCATTACTTCTAAAACTTTGTTCTGTTGTTTGGTTTTTTTTAATGACCAAGTCAGTCAAATGCCTGAATTCAAATCCCACTCCACTGCTTTGATCTTATCAGCTGCTGTACCTGTGTGTTCATTTAATAAGCCACTCATGCATTTTATCTTTTGCTTAATTTAAATAGGAGAAGCAAACATGGTTTATATGGTGCTTATTCTCCAATTGCTCCAGAGCCTTCTTAGCATCTCTGATCAGGAGAAGGTGGCTTCAAATCCAGTTCTGCTTCAGAAGTGTAAAGCTCCTTGACTGAAGTCAGTTTGGATACAGTTCCCATCCAAGGGGAATAAACCACAGTCAGTCTTCAAAAAACAGGTATGACTACAGAATCACAGAACATGTGAGGTTGGAAGAGACCTCCAGAGATTATCCAGTCCAACTACCCTGCCAGAGCAGGATCCCTTAGGGGAATCCACACAGGGATGCATCCAGATGGCTTTGGAAAGGCTCCAGAGAAGGAGACTCCACAGCCTCTCTGGGCAGCCTGCTCCAGGGCTCTGGCACCCTCATTGGAAAGAGGTTTCTCCACATGTGGAGCTGAAACCTTCTCTGCTCCAGTTTGTATCTATTGCTCCTTGGCTTATTGCTGCTGAGCACCCAAAAGAGCTTGGCCCCCTCCACTTGGCACCCACCCCTCAGCTATTGAGAGACATTGCTCAGATCCCCTCTCAGCCTTCTTTTCTCCAGACTACACAGCCCCAGGGCTCTCAGTCTCTCTGCATAGGGGAGATGCTCAAGTCCCCCCACTCATCCTCATGGCTCTCTGCTGGACTCTGTCCAGCAGGTCCCTGTCTCTCCTGAACTGGGGGAGCCCAAAATCTGACACAGTATTGCAGGTGTGGTCTCAGCAAGGCAGAGCAGAGGAGAAGAACCTCCCTAGACCTGCCATAACCTCAGTAATTAAAATGCTGTTGAGACTGGAGAGTAATCTGGGCATACCTGCCACCTGCTGTTTGGAAAACACCCTCAAGTCTGCAAACAACCTGATGTGCTCTGAAGTAGGCAATCCCACTAAGAAGCAAACAAACCCTAATGTTTTTAACATGGATTAAATGCATAAGCACCCAAAGCGTCCTTGGGTTGGAGCTATTACCAGCAGCTCTCTAGGAGGAAAAAGTACAGGGTGACTTAACATTCCCTCCAGTCTCATCTCTACTAACCACAACATTTCCCAATTAAATCCTCATGTTATGTATATCTACACATCTCCTGAGACAAAAATGGCACTTCTGATGAGTAACCTCCTGGGCACAGCCTTATACAACACTGTCTAACTCTAAACCACACTGTGCCAAACCCAAAGGCAAAGGAATCACAGAGTGTCAGGGGCTGGAAGGGACCTCCAAAGCTCAGCCAGTCCAACTCCCCTGCCAGAGCAGGAGCACCTACAGCAGAGCACACAGGAACACATCCAGGCAGCTCTGGAATATCTCCAGAGAGGGAGGTTCCACAACCCTCTGAGCAGCCTCTTCCAGGGTTCTGTCACCCTGACAAGGAAAAAATTCCTCCTCATGTTTAAATGAAACTCCCACCCATTGCCCCTTGTGCTGGCACTGGGCATCACCCAGCAGAGCCTGGCTCCAGCCTCCTGGCACTCGGCCTGCACATATTTACAAACATTGATGAGGTCATCTCTTAATCATCTTTGTGGCTCTGTGCTGAACACTGTCAAGCACTTTTATGTCTCTGTCGAACAAAGGAAGGTAGTTGTGAGATGGAGCTAGGTTAAAAAAAAGGACCACCCATAAGTGGTGCTGGGTAGCAAGGAGTGTCTGAAATGACTGTGATCACTGCTAATGTGTCTCAGCTGAAACACTTGAAACCCTTAAGGCTCTGCAGTGGAAGTGGCAATCACAGTAACTACCAGTTTTGCATGTCTGATGCCTGAAGTAAACATTCCTCATTGATAAAACAGATAAAAATAAGCATATCGAGGAGATAAGGCATGGCTTACCTTTACCTACCAAACCAACCCCTCAGGGGGAGCCTAAAGCATCAGCACAGGCAACAGAACAAATTAGTGTTTGTACAGGACCATAGGAAGTTAGGGGTTGGAAAGGACCTCTGGAGACCTTCCAGTCCAACCCCCTGCCACAGCAGGACCAGAGAATCCAGCACAGGTTGTGCAGGAACACATCCAGACAGGGCTGGAAAGGCTCCAGAGAAGGAGACTCCACAACCTCTCTGGGCAGCCTGTGCCAGGGCTCTCTCACCCTTACACTCAAGAAGTTGAGCTCCTGTTGAGCTGCAACTTCCTGTGCTGCAGTTTCCATCCCTTGCCCCTTGTCCTGTGGCAGGGCACAGGTGAGCAGAGGCTGTCCCTGTCCCTTCCTGACCCCCAGCCCTCAGCTATTGACAGGCATTGCTCAGATCCCCTCTCAGCCTTCTCCTCTGCAGCCTAAGCAGTCCCAGGGTTCTCAGCCTTTCCTCATCAGGCAGTGCTCCAGCCCCTTCACCATACTTGTAGCCCTCCTTTGGACTCTCTCCAGTAGATCCCTGTCCCTCTTGAACTGGGAAGTCCAGAACTGGATGCAATATTCCAGGTGAGGCCTCGGCAGGGCATAGCAGAGGGGGAGAACCTCCTTTGATCTGCTGGCCACACTCTTCTTGATGCACCCCAGGCCTTCTTGCCCACAAGGGCTCATTGCTGTCCCATGCAGAACTTGTCCTTCACACTCCCGTCCTTCTCCACAGGGCTGCTCTCTAGCAGATCACCTCCTAACCTGGTTTTCAGCGATACCAAACTGTTCCTATAGCACAAGATTTACTTTCCCTCCTTTTCAAAACAAACTGAAACACATCTGTGCTGCACAATTATAAGTCTGGGTGAAACCACAGCCTAAAGTCAGTCTCAGCAACAGAATTAGCCAGCATTGACTACAGCACCCCTGGCAAGCACAGACTGTACATCTGGAACTGCATCTTCATAAGGCTGCCAAAACTAAATCAGAATGCAGCACTTGGGTTTTTCATTTTCCTCAAGGCAATGGAGGTCAAATGCAATTTGCCCCTTGTCCTGTCCCTGCAGGCCTTTGCAAACAGTCTCTCTGCAGCCTCCTTGTAGCCCCCTTCAGGTAGCAGGTGTGGAGCTGGAAACTCTTATTTATAGATACAGAAGTTATTTAAAGTCCTGTTTTCAGAAGTTTCTGCACTGGGCTGGTACCAGGCAGATACAGAAATCACTGCCACCAGATTTGGAGCCCCCAGCACAAGAAGGGCATCGAACAGTTGAGTCCAGAGGAGGTCACCAAGATGCTCAGAGAGCTGCAGTAGCTCTGCTAGGAGGACAGGCTGAGAGAGTTGGGGCTCTAGAGCCTGGAGAGGAGAAGGCTTTGAGATCCTGGAGTGGCCTTCCAGTATCTGAAGGTGAACTACAGGAGAGCTGGGGAGGGACTATTGACAAGGACTTGAAATAATAGGATGAGGAGGAACGGGTTTGAACTGGTAGAGGGGAGACTGAAAGTGAATGTTAGGAAGAAGTCGTTTGCAGTGAGGGTAGTGAGACACTGGCACAGGTTGCCCAGGGAGGTTGTGGCTGTTCCTTTCCTGGAGGTGTTCAAAGCCAGGTTGGATGAGGCCTTGAGCAACCTGTTCTAGTGGGAGGTGTCCCTGCCTATGGCAGGGAGTTGGAACTGGATGAGCTTTGAGGTCCCTTCCAACCTAAACCATTCTATGATACAAGCAACTTCCATAGCACTGTTCCCACCTCTGCCTTACCTCAGGGCATGCTATTTGCAATCACTCCTGAAGCCCACAACTGGACAAGAGAGAAAAAAAAAAGATTATTACAATAAAACCCCTCAGATATTTTATTTTCAGCTTTAAAGATGCACCTCTGAACAATCAAGTAGAAAAACAAAAACCCAAACCAAACAAGTAAAAAAGAAGTAAACACCAGGGCTTTGTAAAATCACACTCAACTATGCTTATTGCTAAGCTTCCTACACAGCTCTACACCAAAAAAAGTAGTCTGCTCTCCAAGTCCTCTTCTCCTTGAACTAAATCATTAAGTACTCACAGATGACTTACCTATAACTTAAACTATAAACCAAGGATACATTCTTTGTTTGGTTTTTTCCCATGCAGGAAGTCTACTGCCAGGTACTTCAACCATCTCCAAGTGAAATCTCCCACAGTCTCAAGCCAGGGAATTGAACAGATGCAATGCCATGACTGAAGCCCTTCCACCCTTTCTCAAGGCCCACACTTGTCACATATCTTTAGACTGATCATCTTCTTCAAGCTTTCTGATTTCGCTCTTTAAGCAGTTGATGGTTTCCCGACTTGCTTTGAGCCTTTCTTTAAGCTCAGCAATTTCAAAGCTTGTTTTCTTTTTGGCAGCTTCCAGCTTCTCTCTGGTTTTCACTTCCAGATCTGCAACTGCCACGGCAAGAAAGAAAAGTCAGTATTTTCAGTATCATGAAAAGTGGGCGTTGGGTAGTGATAGGACTGGGGGGAAAGGATCCAAGCTAGAGGAGGGGAGATTTGGATTAAAGGTTAGGAGAAAGTTGTTCACCATGAGGGTGGTGAGAGACTGGAATAGGTTGCCCAGGGAGGTGGTGGAAGCCTCATCCCTGCAAGTCTTTAAGGTCAGACTGGATGAGGCTCTAGACAGCCTGTTCTAATGTGAGGTGTCTCTGCCCATGGCAGAGGGGTTGAAACTGGATGATCCTTGAGATCACTTTCAGCCCTGACAATTCTGTGCTAAGCTGTAATTATTTCTTGGTTTAATTTGAATGGTGTCCATCTCTACTCTGCCCTGGTGAGACCTCAGCTTGAGTACTGTCTGTAGTTTTGGGCTCCCCAGTTGAAGAGGGACAGGGACCCGCTGGAGAGAGTTCAGCAGAGGGCTGCCAGGATGATTAGAGGACTGGAGCAGTGCCTGCTGAGGAGGAGCTTAGTCTGGAGAAGAGAAGACTGAGAGGGGATCTAATAAATGTCTGTAACTCTCTGAGGGCTGTGGGTCAGGAGTGCGGGACAGGCTCTGCTCTCTTGCTCCCTGGGATAGGACAAGGAGCAATGGATGTAAGCTGCAGCAGAGGAGGTTCCAGCTCAACACAAGGGGGAATGTCTTGTTTGTAAGGGTCCCAGAGCCCTGGCACAGGCTGCCCAGAGAGGTTGTGGAGTCTCCTTCTCTGGAGCCTTTCCAGCCCTGTCTGGATGCGTTCCTGTGCAACCTGCGCTGGATTCTCTGGTCCTGCTGTGGCAGGGGGATTGGACTGGAAGCATTCCAGAGGTCCCTTCCAAGCTCTAACATTCTGTGATTACAGCCCAGAGAAACCCCCACTAAAATCAAACCCAAGTATTATTTCTGAAGTGCTACTTTCATTTTCAACTTACACTCTGTTTCATGCTTATAAGCACCTAGCGTTAGCTGACGAGACGTTGTTAAGAGCTGCTGCATCATTGCAGTGGGATCTTGAAATATCTGATGAAGGAGAGAAAAAGGCAGGACATCTTTAAAATAAAGTGAAGATTGTATTAAAGGAGGTTCCCTTCCCACTCTACTCTGCTCTAGTGAGACCACACCTGCAATACTGTGTCCAGGTTTTGCTTCCCCAATTCAACAGAGACAGGGACCTGCTGAAGAGAGTCCAGCAGAGAGCCATGAGGATGATCTGGGGACTCGAGCATCTCCCCTATGCAGAGAGACTGAGAGCCCTGGGGCTGTTTAGTCTGCAGAAGAGAAGGCTGAGAGGGGATCTGAGCAGTGTCTGTCAATAGCTGAGGGGTGGAGGTCAAGCGGAGGGGGCCAAGCTCTTTTCAGTGGTCAGCAGCAGCAAGCCAAGAAGCAAAGAATACAGACTGGGACAGAGAAGGTTTCAGCTCCACATGAGGAGAAACTTCCTTGCAGTGAGGGTGCCAGAGCCCTGGAGCAGGCTGCCCAGAGAGGTTGTGGAGTCTCCTTCTCTGGAGACTTTCCAACCCCACCTGGATGCATCCCTGTCTGGACTACCCTGGGTGATTCTGCTTTGGCAGGGGGGATGGACTGGATGTTGGGAGGGATCTCCAGAGACTCTCTAACATTCTGTGATTCTGTGAACAATTTTCATACCATTTCATCATAGAATTCAGAAACTACAGTTTTCTTTCCCAGAATGGCATTGGTATCAGACTGGAAAAGCTTCAACAAGTGATACAAGGTTACCTAGACAAAGAGAGAATTCCATTAGCATGACAACTGTATGGAAACACAAATCCTCATCTAGATACCAACAAGCACTATTTGTTGTTACTGAACAACCCGGGGCTTTCTAGTCTGCAGAGGAGAAGCCTGAGAGGGGATCTGAGCAATGTCTATAAACAGATGAGGGCTGGAGGTCAGGAAAGGAAGGGACAGGGACAGCCTCTGCTCACTTGTGCCCTGCCATAGGACAAGGGGCAAGGGATGGAAACTGCAGCACAGAACTTCCACCTCGACATAATGAAGAACTTCTTGAGTGTAAGGGTGACAGAGCCCTGGCACAGGCTGCCCAGAGAGGCTGTGGAGTCTCCTTCTCTGGAGCCTTTCCAGCCCTGTCTGGATGTGTTCCTGTGCAACCTGCACTGGATTCTCTGGTCCTGCTGTGCCAGGGGGGCTGGACTGGAAGCTCTCCAGAGATCACTTCCAACCCCTAACATCCTGTAATTGTAGAGGGTTTAAAAAAATCTTTTTCAGAATGCAAAAATAAATGCCCTATCACCTAAAAACAGCCACTGCCATTTACTATGCAGTGTTAAACACCCCAACTGTCCAAAGGCTTCTTAGTACTTTACTAAATGTCTGAGCAAGTGGTTTAGAATAGGTGTAGAGAAACTACTAAGACATTTGCAGAGAGATGAGGCAGAGGGCTAGAGCACCTCTCCTATGAGGACAGACTGAAAGAGTTGGGACTGTTCAGTCTGCAGAAGGGGAGGCTCTGAGGCGACCCTATGAGTCCTTGAGCGACCAAGGAGGTTGTGGCTGCTCCCTCCCTGGAGGTGTTCAAGGCCAGGTTGGATAAGGCCTTAAGCGACCTGTTCCAGTGGGAGGTGTCCCTGCCTATGGTGTGCAATTGGATGAGCTCTGAGGTCCCTTCCAACCTAATCAATTCTGTGACTATGATTCTAAGCATAGCTTCATTCCTTAACTTCCAGCCGGCTGAGTCTAGTCTGGGTGATTTCCTAGGTGTAGAGGGGCAGGTAAGTCCCTAACCATCACCAGCAGAGTTTTGAGGCCACCAAAACAAACCAAGTGCAGGTTCAAACACAGGTTCAACACACTTACAGGTCTTTCGTTTGGATCGATGAAGAATATCTTAATGATTATTTCAAACTCCCCCCAGCCTGTCTCGGTGATTTCATAGGGTGGCTTGGTAACAACTGCAGCAGAAAACAGAAGTGTCAGTGCAGGCAAGACAGCTTCTATGGAACCAATCAAAATCCCAGCCCTAGGAACAAGTGGCTAAAGGCAAAACTCACCTCTTAGAGGATTACCATAGCTTTCGTGCAGCTTGAACTGGATTTTTTTCACGTAGGCAGACATATCCTAAAAGAGAAACGTAGTTCTGTCTGATTATTTGCACACCACAACACTCCCTGTTCATCCACCTTACACTGCTTCTTCTCACCCAGCTACCATCAAAGGAAGATTGAGGGGTTGGCTAGGGAGGTTAGGAAGCAGGTGGATTAATCACAGAGATGGCAGGTTAGGGTAGAGGGAGAGAGATGCAGCCCAAAGCCCAGACAGAGAGAGTTTGTGTTATCTATATTTACATTCTTATACAGCTCAGCAAGCCTATGAGTGAAGTAGACATCATCGTTTTCTCCTCACAGCCTGTAATCTAGTTCTTCTCACCTAAACACTCCAGCTAGCTTCAAACTAGCACAAAAAGCAAAACCACAAATCCAGGAATTAATGCTGGCAGAGCTCTGTCAGTGTTTTCTCCCTGTGAATTCTCTACTGTTTCCCCCTGGCCTGGAAAGATCACTCTGAAACATTCTCTCTGTTTTCCTCTTTGAACCTCCCCACCCTCATTTCTTAGAGTCATAAAATGGTTTAGGGTGGAAGGGCCTCAAAAATCATCCAGTTCCAACTCCCTGCCATAGGCAGGGACACCTCCCACTGGAACAGGTTGCTCAAGGCCTCATCCAGCCTGGCCTTGAACACCTCCAGGAAGGGAGCAGCCACAGCCTCCTTGGGCAACCTGTGCCAGTGTCTCACCACCCTCACTGCAAAGAGCCCTTTGCTAACACCTAGTTTGAATCTCCCCTTTTCCAGTTACTCCTTGTCCTGTCATTACAAGATCTTGTCAATAGTTCCTCCCCAGCCCTCCTGTAGGTCTCCTTCAGATCCTGCAAGGCCACTCCAAGGTCTCCTGGGAGCCTTCTCTTCTCCAGGCTGCAGAGTCCCAACTCTCTCAGCCTGTCCTCCCTAGCGGAGCTGCTGCAGTCCTCTGAGCATCTTTGTGGCCCTCCTATGGACTTGCTCTAACAGACTCATGTCCTGCTTGTGTTGGGGGCTCCAGAACTGCACACAGGACTCCAGGTGAGGTCTGACAAGAGCAGAGTAAAGGGGGGGGAGCTTATCTCCCCTGCTTATGATCCAGTGCCCCTTCTACCCTTTCCTTGATGTCTCAGTGCGTTACTGGGCTGACAGCCCAGTGCATGGAGCAACAGCTACGAACTGGAACATAGAAGGTTTCACCTCAACATGAGGAGAAACATCTTCACAGTAAGGGTGCCAGAGCCCTGGAGCAGGCTGCCCAGAGAGGTTGTGGAGTCTCCCTCTCTGGAAACTTTCCAACCCCGCGGGGGCTGAGCTAGATGACCACTGAGGTCCCTTCAACCCGCGGGGGCTGAGCTAGATGACCACTGAGGTCCCTTCAACCCGCGGGGGCTGAGCTAGATGACCACTGAGGTCCCTTCCAACTTAAACCATTCTACGACTCAATGACCCCTGGCGAGCTGCGCGGGGTGATGCTGCCCCGGCCGGGAGGTTGGACTCGGTGGTCTCTGAAGTCCCTCCCGACCTCCGAAGCTCTGTGACTCTGTGAGGGGGCAGCAGTGCCCCGTTCCGCGCCGCAGCCGCACCCACGATGCCAGCGGCAGCGTCTCCCCACGGGCCCGCCGGCGCCGTACCTCGTTTCGGTAGGGCTTGACATACACCGTCCACTGGTGCGTGTGGCCATCCTCTTCCCGCTTCTTCCCGAAGTACCGCGCCACGTTCCCATACACGATCGGCTTCACGATGGTAACGCCCTACAGAAACGCACAGCAAACCGCATCCGCCTCCTGTCAAAGGCCCCTGCCGTGGAGCTCTCCGTAGCCCGAACGAAGCTGCCGCCCGCAGAGGCCCCGCCAGGCAGTTCCCGCCCTCCGCCGCTGCCAGCAGCCCGCCCTCCCGGGCCCGCACCTTCACCCTGCCCCCGGAGTCAGGCCCGAACTCAGCCATTCTCTTGAACATATTGCCCCGGGGGGGCGCCGCCCGCAGCCGCGCCGCCCGGCCTCAGCTTCGGCGCCGCGGCCGCCAGGACGGGTCCCGGCGCAGCCCACAGCGTGGCCTCGGCCGCTCCGCGACCGCCATCCCCCGCGGCTTCCGGCGGCTCGATGGCGTCACGGCGGCGGCGGGCGGAGGGCAGCTCGGTGCGCTGCGGCGCCGAGGGCAGCGGCGTGTGCGGCGGCAGGGACCGGCGGCGCCGCGGGTGAGCGGCTGCTCCGACGCGCGGTGCACCGAAACGCAGCCGGGCCGCGCCGCATCGCTGCAGCGTGCGGACCCGCTCCGACCGGCGCGATGACCGCAGCAGCCACAGGGGAATGGTGAGCGGCTCGGTGGCCAGAGGGAGGTCAGTGACAAGTGGTGTCCCTCAGGGGTCTGTACTGGGAGCAGTGCCGATTTAACATCTTCATCAGTGACACAGGCACAGTCCCAAGCTGCGCCAGGGCAGGTTTGGGGGGGAGGTTAGGAAGAAGTTCTTCACGAAAAGGGTGACTGGCATTGGAAGGGGCTGCCCGGGGAGGTGGTGGAGTCCCCATCCCTGGAGGTGTTTAAGAGGAGGCTGCATGAGGCACTTAGTGCCATGGGTTAGTTAATGAGAAGGGTTAGGTGATAGGTTGGACTCGATGATCCTAGAGATCTCTTCTAACCTAGTTAATTCTGATAGACAATGGGATGGAGTGTGCATGGGGAGGGAGGCGATTCCAGACAGCCAGCATGACTTCTGGAAGGGCAAGTCCTGCCTGACCGATCTAGTGGCCCTCTATGATGGAGTGACCACATCAGTGGACAAGGGAAGAGCTCTGGCTATCATCTGCCTTGCTTAGGGCTTTGCCTTTCACTTCTTATGACCTACCTGCCTTCTTTTGTCCTGTTGGCATGCCAAAGCGCCTGTCACGGCTGCAGGAAGAAGGACTGGGGCAGTGATTCTCCTTTGAAGTGCAAACGTTCCATGGCCAACACGTGAATTGCTCCCCAGACCCAGGATCAGAGCCCATGTGGTGCTTCTCTCTGAGGAAAATGAGTTTAACATCAGTCTGTCTCCGTGTCTCCAGCTCCCATAGCAGTGCCTCTCTGCCATCCACCTGTCTTGCTCTGCACTCCCACTCCCTCCACAACTATGTGCCTGCCCTGCTCCAGCTGTGCAGCCACAACAGGCAATCAGCTGGCAGAGTAAGGTAGCAAGTAAAAGCAGTGCAGCTATGGACTGGGGAGGTAGGATGAAATGAGCTGCTTCTAGAAAGGCTTGCTGATGACCACAGCTCACTTAGACAACAGGCAAAGAGACAGTGAAAAGTCATTGCTGCAATAACAAAAATAACAAATACTGAAGGTGCTCATAATGTACAAGTTGAGTTTTATTTTAGAAACCATTTTGAGTGAAAGGCAAAAAATTACTTCAAAAATAAAAGTGAAACAGAGGATACCTTTCACTTTTCTAGGAGTGAAAAGGGCTAATCACTCCCCTGTTTTTACAGCTGCTAATACAACATTTGCCTTCTCTGACCCTTTTCATTCAAAGTACTTTGAGTATTAAAAGAACCTACTACACAATTTGGACATTATTTCTAGGTTCCTCCTGCAGGGTTCTGGTGGCCATTCCACACCAGGCACTGTTTTCTCTACCCTTACCCTATGAGTCTTTGAGAAAACAAGGGCTGTGGATATTCCTTGTTAAGGTTCCAGGCTAAATGAGTTAGAAAGGGATAACTGCACTTTCAGTTATGTACATACTTCAATTAAACCTTGAGGTGAAAGCCTAAGTGCCTTACAGCCTGACTCAAGAATGAGGATTCTGTTTGGGATTGAATACTCTGTTTTCATTCCCTCCCACGAGTATGGAGCTGTAACATAGCCAGGCAGAGCCACAAGTGAAGCACAATCTGCAGGCTGTAAGAGGTGGAGAGGGTAGCTGCCTGTCAAAAAGAAGATGGCTAAGCAAGGAAGGGGGTTACCAGCCAGCTTCAGAAAGCAGTTTTAAGCATCAATTTAATCATTCTGAAACACAGCAACTCTGTAGAGCATCCTGCTCCTTCAGAGGCAACTGCTGCCTGTCCCACGTGGGAACCCATCCATCTTCTGCCAGCTTTTGGAGCTGCATTCAACTACAGTCATCATTTTCCCTGCCTGTGTGGACAGGATCTTCCAGTATTTTCAGTGGCAAAGAAGGGCTTTTAAGCACTGAAGCATTTCTTCCACTCCAAGTGTATTGACAGAATCACAGCACCATGCAGGTTGGCAAAGCCCCTCAGGATCACCAAGTCCAACCTATAGCCCTACTCTGCAAGATTCACCTTAAACCATGTCCCTAAGCACCACATCCAAGCGACCCTTAAACACATCCAGGGTGGGTGACTCCACCACCTCCCTGGGCAGCTCACTCCAGTCCCTGACCACTCTGTGTAAAAAATGTTTTCCTAATATGTAATCTAAACCTACCCAGTCTCAGCTTGAGACATGGGAAAGCATGCAAAGAATTTACCAGCAGCACTCTCAAAGGACATTCAAAAGAATATGCAGGGAAAAAAGCAAGAAACAAGGACTTTTTCATCAGGCCTCAAGGCAAGGACCAAAAAAAACCCAAACCAAGGCCAGTCATATCGTGGGCTGCATCCAAAGTAGCATTGCCAGCAGACCCACAGAGGTGATTCTGCCACTTGGCTCTGCTGAGACCTCACCTGGAGTGCTGCGTCCAGCTGTGGAGCTCTCAGTATAAAGAAAGGCATGGAGAAGGTCCAGAGGAGAGCCACAGAAATGCTCAGGGGGTTGGAGCAGCTCTGCTACAAAGGCAGGCTGAGGGAGCTGGAGGTGTGCAGCCTGGAGAAGGCCCTGGAGAGACCTCAGAGCAGCCTGCCAGTACTTAAAAGGGGGCTGCAAGAAGGGTGCAGAGAGACTGCAAAGGGCTGCAGGGACAGGACGAGGGCAATGGCTTCAAACTAGAGCAGAGCAGATTTAGGTTGGATGTTAGGAAGAGGTTCTGCAACATGAGGGTGGTGGAACACTGCAACAGGTTGCTCAGGGAGGTGGTTGGGGCCCATCCCTGGAGATATTGAAGGTGAGGCTGGAGAGGGCTGTGGGCAACCTGATCTAGTTGAGGATGTCCCTGCTGAGTGTAGAGGGGTTGGACTGAATGAGCTCTGAAGGTCCCTTTCAACCCAAACCATTCTGATTCCACGATTTTGTGGAGAAAGGGGAAGAAGCAGCTTCTTAAATTCCGGGCAGTTGGGGATTACTGCATCTTGTTCTGCTGACAGAGCTCAGAACTCCTGAGGTGGGACAACTGACCAATGTATGGCTATCACAGATGTAACAATTGGTGCAATTACTTACTAATTAGTGAGATGCTGAACGAAGCAGAGTGGAGAGGCTTTTCCAAGCCACTAGATGGCAGGAGGAGACCCTTTTACACCACTCGGGCCCATCTGCACAGCTTTGAACCTGTCAAAAGTGCCTAGCAAACACCTAGGGGCCCAACTTGCCATTAATATACAAGATAAAATCTACTCAATAAGCACCACTGCTAAATAGATTCAAGAGTTTTTGAGCCTTCTCTTCTCCAGACTAAACAACCCCAAGTCTCTCAGCCTCTCTTCACAGGAGAGGTGCTCCAGCCCATCATAAACCCTTCAGCTCCAGTCTAACGAAGGCAGTATATTGCCACCTTGCTCCCTTTGGCCTCTGTCTGTTGTCTGGGGTGTACATCACCCAAAAAGTTATCTTCTTGGGTATGAAGCAGGTTTGTCTCCCCATTTTCAGCCATTTACATTTTTCAGAAGCAACCATTTGTTTTTTTTCCTCTTCCAAGAGGTAAAACACACTTAAAAAAATCCATGTGACTGATAAATCTTCTTCTTCTTGCAGTCCCATTTAATCTCAGCATCTCTTACATGACAAACTCTCTTGAACAGCAGCAGCCTTACCTGCTCTCACTGAGCATGAATCATAGAATGGGTTAGGTTGGAAGGGACCTCAAAGCTCAGCCAGTTCCAACTCCTCGATGTAGACAGGGACATTCCCACTAGATCAGGTCACTCAAGGCCTCATCCAACCTGGCTTTGAACACCTCCAGGGAGGTGTGGAGCAAAGAAGCACAGAATGGGATCAAAGATCACATTGAATGATTCTGTGCTCCACAACCTCCCTGGGCAACCTGTGCCAGTGTCTCACCACCCTCACTGCAAACAACTTCTTCCTAACATCCACTTTCAATCTCCCATCTACCAGTTTCAATCCTTTCCTCCTCATCCTGTCATTACAAGACCTTGTCAGTAGTCCCTCCCCAGCCTTCCTGTAGGCCTCCTTCATATACTGAAAGGCTACTACAAGGTCTCCTCTTCTCCAGGCTGTAAAGCCCCAACTTGTAGCTTGAATGAGCATTAACTCTTCACTGCAGTTGGGATTATCTCTGGTTTTAGCCAAGATGCATTCAGACAGTCAGGCAGTGCCATGCTTTCCCTGCTGCAGGGTATGCCAAACCCACTGTCAAAGATGGTAGGTGTGCAGACTACATTCCTTTCATGGTGCCATGGTCTGGTTGATTGGATAGGGCTGGGTGCTAGGTTGGACTGGATGAGCTTGGAGGTCTCTTCCAACCTGGTTGCTTCTGTGATTCTAAAAAGGCAGGGAACAGCACTAATAGTCTGAGCCTGAGCTCAGTGTCTGCTTCCTAGCAGGTGCTCTGATGCCTTTCATTTCCATAGCAATGAATGAAAAACACCAAAGCTTCCCTCCCCTCAGTCACACTCCTCTACTGACAGATGAACCAAGATGCTGGCTCTGCAATGAGGATAAAAGTTCCACAGTGCCTTCAGCGAGCCTGGGTCAGAACTGGATGCAAAACCCATAGCAGAACATCTGCACAACCTCAGAGACAAGACCTGCAGCGCAGAAAGCTTTCAGTTGCAGCTGGCAGAACACGACTCAAGTATGTCCTTGCTAAACCTCACAAATGACTTCCATCTCCCCCTGCTTCCAAAACGCTGCCAGTCAATATTAAGGGCCACACAGTGATGCTACTCAGCAAGGAGAGAAGAGGTCAGGAAGAGATTTATCTCTTTTGGCCTTCCCCCCCCCACACCCCTCCTTATTTACAGCCCTCAAAGGATAGAGTAGATGGGAGTAACGGGTTAGCTCTTTAATGAGGCTTGCAGCAAGAGGTGGCAGAAATGAGGCTTCCACATCACTTTCCACATTGCTAGGCACTGGACAAACAAGCAAAGACAATAATCTGATGCAGTTTGAATTCCAGGAGGATCTCTCTTCCCAGCTCACCTCAGGCTCTAAGCCTTTTGATTTGCAGCATCTATGGGGAAGACACTGAAAAAAGTTGTTCCTGCAAGTAGAACTGAGCCAGAAGCAGTTTTCCTAGTAAGCATAGCCAAATTATTTCCTTGTCTTCAAACCAAGGCATATTATTTTCCCCAGACTGCTTATGTAGAATTAATAAAACCTTCCTGCTTACCTTCCTTGCTCTTCTGGTGTCATTTCAAACCACCCCTTAATGATCTGGCATCCTGGTTAGCTGACTGTGCTTGAACACTTCCACAGCCACTGTATCCATGGGCTACTGAATCCTTGCTGTGTTTCTATTACAGCATGCATCTCGGTTTGGGGGACAAGAGGCTTTACAATTCTCACCCATTCAGCAAGGGTAAATGCTGAACACCCTAACCTGGAGGAAAATTGCAACAAGACAGATCAAAGATCAAGCTAGGAACAATCTTCCCCTGTGCGTTCCAGTCAGAAGGAAGCCCAGAGTCCCCAAACCCCACCAGCCACAGACCAAGGCTTTTTCCATCTGTCTGAACCTTCACTTGGTCAGTGAAACAACCAACAGTCCTGTTGCTAAAAACTTGGGCTGTGAAATTCAGACCCTAACTAATCAATGGCCAAGTTACTTCTGCTATCCTGTTGCTTGTTAGTTTGAACTACTACTATCTGAGCTCTTCAGACTAAGTGAATGTCATTTTCATTAACAGAGGTTTACAGCAGTAGCCAAAGCAGCTCAGGTTCATTTTCTAATGAGCATTTTGTTTCCTCTACACAGGCTTACACAATCACTCACTTTAAATAAAAGCACAACTATTGTGATTCTCTAAGCCAATGAGACTGCATTTCAAACTTATTTCTCAAGCTATGAAGACCAGGAAAAATAATCCTAAATGAAACCCAAGGTTCTGTTTGTTTATTAGAGCCAAAACCAGCAGTCTAAGATGGTACAAGGGACATAGTTCTTTCTGTGCTATGGTAAATGAACTTCAACAAGCCTGAGTTATGAAAAGTTCACCACTAGGATGGTAATGCTAATGGCTTGTGGTATCTAACACAAGCAGCTGTCTGTTTCCTCACTCAATGTTCTGATTTAGCAACAGAGTGAAAACATTTGTCCATCAAATTCCAGTGCCAAAATGAGTTTGAAACCATTACAGGATGGACACTGTCATTAGTACCAGACTATCTGCACAAGATGAGCTAACAATGACAGTTCAAACTGCCATACCACTGTTTTACCTCTGCTGTGTTTAACATGTAGGTGCTTTGCAGTGACACACATTTGCCAAATGTCAGCTCAAGAGGCCTGATTAAAACCAAACCATCACTGGCTTAATGCCTCCTATATGGCAAGCCTACAGCTCCAGGCAGCACTGGAGGTGTTAAAAAAAAGACTGGATGAGGCACTTAGTGCCATGGTCTAGCTGATAGGACAGGGCTGGGTGCTAGGTTGGACTGGATGAGTTTGGAGGTCTCTTCCAGCCTGCTTGATTCTATGATAATATTTGACTCTAAAAATCTACTTATAAGGGACTGAAACTGCTTTATAGCATGCTTTTGGTTTTCTCCTTCTACTGATGCATTACACATTAGCCACTGTGTGCTAGTTTGAAGGCCGTGAGCTACCCCATATCAGAGGACTCTGTCCCTGCAGTCTTTCTCAATGGCACCTGGGCCCCCCAAACCACCATACTGTGTTTTACAGAAAAATGACTGACAAAAACAAAAGTTACCTTGTAAAAGCAGTCTGCACTACTCACTGATTTTAAACTCTGAGAAGTGTCTTTAAAGGCCAGATGAGAATTCAGAGGTAATTACTGCGCTGACTCTAGCTAGAACACTAAAACTTAGGCCGTGGTCTGTGTTCTTCTAATGTCTGAAGTTCTGAAATGCCTCTGAGAATAAGGACTGCAGGGTTATTAGGCAAGCTGAAATGAAGACAGACAAAATCAGGTTTTAATAGAAAAATGGTCTTTATTTCTTCAGTACAAGGTAAACTACTATTGCAGTTTAAGACCAACACAAAAGTTGGACAGCAAATTGCTTAACAGTCTCCTAAAGGCTGAAAAAAGAAACCCATGAGAGCTAAAAATTATGCAGTGTTTCAAGTATAGCATCTAAAAAAGATGAAAGGATCCCTAAATGTAGAGATGAACTAAGTACCTCTGGCTGAAAATGTACTCAAACCCACAGCTACGATACCAAGCTTACCTTGTTGAGAAATACAGGTCTCCAGAAACTCAAGTATTCAACAGACTCTTTGGCCTGCCAGCATCAGGAAAGTGTTTGCTATGTACACAAAACCCTCTGGAGTCTGACAGGCATTGTGACAGGCATCCATTTGCTTACATTTTGCACTGCAATTCTACATCCCAGCTAGACAAGCTCTCCCTTGCTGTATTTCAAACCCACCTCCTGAACAGTTTTACTGAGAACATCCTTGTGCAAAATGGGAATCAGGAAATGGAAGGGTACAGGAAGACAATACAGGCTTGTTGTTTAGAGAGTCAGCAGTGCTGGTAATCATCATAAAAATGTGCAGATTTACCAAAGAGGAATGTATTTCACCTTTAAAACACTTGCCTTTTTTAATTACTTCTTTTCTAAACTTCCCTCCCCCTCTTTTTTTTTCCTTTGTGTTTTATTTTATAAAAGGACACCTTCAACAGTAAGGAAACTGAATTTGCAGTCACTTGTATTTATAAAAGTACACATATTCCTCCTTCTCTTACATCTGAAGATCAAGGGAATGTCTGTTTCATAATGTAATAATAATAATAATATGCACAGTTTAAAATATTTTCTCTTATAAAATACAGTATACAAGAGGTGAGGCCAAAGTCTATTACTTGAATATATGCCAAAGGGTTAGCACTGAATCATGTTAAAAAAAATAAACATCACATTACGTGGTCTGAATAGGTAAGAATTTCAACAGCTTAAATGCTCCACTTCCTTGTGATCAAAGGTAATACTGTTTTCATCAAGTCCTGAAAATAGCAAACTAGTCTATTTCCAAGGAAGCTTTAAAAGACTTCAGCACAGGCTTAGGTCATACCACAACCTAGAAGCCACTGCAGAAAAGTGGGGCTAGGATTCAAGGATTCAAGAATTAAAAGAGTGCAGAATATACAAACAGATTGAGATGCTTTATGGTATTTTGTCCAACATGGGCAAAGGAAAAAAAAAAGATCCCATGAGAACATCAAATTGAGGAACCTCCATGCTCCAAACTGCTCCTTAGTAATTCATGCTCTAAAGCTAAAATGAATCTGAAGCACATGGCATGTAAGAGCTTGATTCTGGGGGGGGGGTGGGGGTGGGGGGGTGATAACATCAAACACAAAACCCCTCAACTCTCCCACCCACCCCACGCCTGCCTGCAGTGCTGCTTGCAAGGCATCCTAAGCAGCTGCAAGAGACAGCATTTCTGCATGAATGTCATGGCTAATGGGCAGGCTGCAACCAGTGCGTTTAGGACCTGTGTGGTGGATGATAACTTAAACCCTAAACAGATTCCTCTTGCTTCTTTCCTAGGCCTAAACACTTCTTTTTGGAAAGAAATCCACCTTCTTTCAGTACGTGCATGCTGACCTACACTTTCCCCAAGGTCTTGAAGGGTTTGCATTTCACTGCAGAAGCAACTTAGTGCCTTGGATCTCTTTGGAGTGCTGGTCATAAACGTGCAGGAATTTATATGACTGAAAGTATCTTTGAGAAGCATCCTGTTAGGACGTTTAAGGCTGTATCTCAGTTTACACAGGAACCAATGACAACTTTAAGAGCCTATGTATAAAATTCTTTTAAATAAAAAGAGGAGCAAAGTCTGTTTAACCTGTACAGAAGGGAGCAAGTGGATAAGAAAAGGAATAGGGAATTAAGTATTTCTATAAAGAATGCCATTTTTACTAGAAACACATGTGACAAATATATACAACATTTGAACCTCTGATTATCCACATACAACTAGGAACACATTTACAAGGGTTTGGGTATGCAACTAAACAATCAGGTGGGGAAAAAACCAAACACTTAGGAAAACTGCACCTTGCCAGTTTCAAAAGGAACAAAAACCCCAGAAGCCACTCACTCCTTTAAAAAAATAATTAAGCAAATAGCTAATTTTAACAAGAATCTTAACACAAAAACAGCTACCCAAGCTTGTAAGTCACACTGTAAATGAAAATCTGAACTTCTGCATTCTTCAAAATGCAATCAGAACTGAAATTATTGGCACAGAAAGCAAAAAATGAGGGGGGAAAAAGGACACTGTACAGTTTTCAAAATGCTATGTTCCTCTGAAGAAGTAATTTTTGACCTGTCAAAACACAGTCCAGTAGAAATTTCACTTTTAAAAAATTCCTCTATTTCTAAAAAGAAAAAAAAACACAAGAAAACACCACCAAGCCCTCAGTAAAACAATTTCTGTTGCTAAAGCTCTGCCACCCCTAAGTCACTACGACTTGTTGGGTTTGTCTTTCAAGATAAAAGGACACAAGCTTAAGATATTCTTTTCAGAGTCACTCGTAAAAAACATCAAGACTTGAAAGAAAGAAACTAAGTATTTCCTCACAGACTTGTTTTGTCCTCTCCTCAGCAAAGGGAGGTGAAATGCAGCTGGATGAATACCAAAGAGCACAGCGGTAACCATCCTGGCATCATCACCAGCCAGCAAGATACCAAACTGCTATTTCCTGAGGTGCACAGGAAATTGCCAGTCACGCTTAACTAAACAAAACCTGCTAACAACTCTACTACAGATCCAGTTATACATGATGTGCATTAGGCATATTCCTTTTTGGTGTCTATCAGGGTCTTTGGATTTTTTTTTTCCCTGTACATAGTTTTTGTTTGCTTGTTTCATTAAAACCCAAAACCCTAACAAGTAAAACTCAGTAACAAGAGGATCATCTAAATTGCAACACAATAGATTTATCAGTTAAAACTAAGTATTTGGAGAACAGGCAGAAATAAAGGTCTTCATACGGGGACCTCATCTCTCAAGTCACAATGATTGCTCAGTTTAACTTATCTTCCCCCTGCTATTCCCATTGCCAGCAATGGAAATCTGTATCTGAGGGAGAAATTCCACTCCGTGTAAAAAGAGCAACAACCTCCTTAAAACTATTGGAATGAGGAGTAAAATATCAGTTCCTGCATAAAAAGCTTGCACATGTACTTTTTTATTTTAAGCTTGAATAGATCTATGCAATGGAACATTACTTACCTGCTGCCTCTCCAGTATTAGCTATTCCTCCTGTAACAGCTACAGGCAGGTTATTTCTTCCTTAAACTTATTACACACAGCAGTAAACAATGTTTTTAAGTAAAGAGAAGAAATAATAATATTACAACAGTACTGTCTGTAACCCACACCTATTCACAAAAAGCAGGAAATGAGTCATGACTTGTTTGATACAACTTTTCAGTTTTACAAAATCTTTTAAAAGGCAGTTTTCATTTCCAAACAGGATTAAACAAACATCTCAAATAGCTTCTCAGTAGCAAATAGTTCAATAAACACCAGTGATCCCATGCATGAGGAACTGAGGTACACAATTTGAGGGGGGGAGAGGGAAGGGGAAAGGTAAGGGGAGAGAGTCTGAAGCTTTAGCCAAGTCCAACAGCATGAACCTGCCTGCAGCAAACCTGACTGAGTGGTAGGTGACAGAAACGTTGGAGCGTTTCAGACTTAGGTGATACTTTTGTAGTTGCACAGGCTACTGGTCCCAAGTCAATAGAGCATAAAAATCACTCACACAGGCAAATAAGGTACTTGGAGTATATGTTTACATTCCTTGAAATCTATGGAATGTAAGCACATGCTTTGAATGCTCTGGAAAAAACAAAATGGATTTAAGTGTTTTCCTGAACAGGGTAAAACATTTCAGGTGGGCTGTAAAATCTTCAAGATCCGTGTAAAAAAGGAAAGAAACAAAGAATTGTCCAAGACTTGCCTCTTAAAGCCATCTGAGGTCTTGAAACTTATCTTAAAACATTTAAGTGCAGCTACTTCAGTAAGTGAAAACTCCCAAGAATAAATCTCTTGTGTAACAGCTTACAACAGACTAAAAGCGAAGCCTCTGTACGAGGCTGTCAGAAACGTTAAGGTCTGCGACTTGTACGAACTTTCTGTTGACTTGCTGAAAGGAAATTTAAGCCCAATTCTGAAATTTGAAGTCAGCTTTTTACTGGGAGCTCCAATTGGTCGTTTTGAGGTAAATTTACAAAACCTCATCTGACAGATTTGGTTAGTGCCAGGACATTTAAATGTTGCCCATCACTGAACAAGGACATACAAGTGTACCTTCTCTTGTATATGCAGGTGTGAAAAGACCCCCAAGTTACTGAGAAAACAGCAAACCTAGAAAGTCTGGGAAAAAAATGGAAACATCTGGTTTCTTCTGGCACATTTCTAATATACAACTATGTACAGACTGCTACAGCCTTGGGGGGGAGGGTGGGAGTGGAGAGGAAACACACACAAGCACAATAAAACTGTAAACAACTGCAGGGTTTGGTTTTGGTTTCTAAATCTAACCTTTCCACCCCTCACTATGGACAGTTTAAGGTTCTATTAACTGTAGTGTCAATCAGGATTGAGGCTGTAGGAGAGAGAGAATTTTCAGGGTGCTAAAATCGCAGGCTTGAGGCCACCTCTCCTCAAAACAGACCATAAAGAGCTGCAGCTTTTACAGTTTTATATGTCAGTTAGCAAATTCATAAGCCACCTAGAATACTGCTAGAAAGCAAAATAGCATTAAAGGTTTTGTGTAACCACCTATTTTCATATCAAAATTGAACGTGTGAGAGCAACATTAGTATGTTTAAACTCACTGAATGCAAGATTAGGTTGAGGCATATGCAAAAAACTATTGCAATGTTTTTAAAGACAGCATCAATGTTCTCATTGTAACATTATCTTTAAATATTGCTGAACACAAGACTTTCCCTGAGGTGTAAACATCAAATAACTTGAACAGCTTTACACATCAGCCCCATTAAACAGTTTATTACAACACTACATCTACTGTAATCAGTGGTGCTGTGTACAGACATTATCATATGAACATTTTAACATGAACAAACTACTATAAAAACAAGCTTTTACTTGACTTTTTCTTTTTTTTTTCCAATTGCTTGCACATTATAATTGCCAAATGTATATAACCAGTAATAAAGTTGCAAAAAGCTATAGGGTTTAAATCACACAGGTTTCCCTCAAACAAAACAGTTAAGCAACATAAAAAAGTAAAAGAGCTACCGGTTACCATGTATGCAGATTTGCTTTATTCAGATCTATTCCTGTTCATTTTATCCATGAATCCTTACAGGCTCAGTTCATTCACATGAAGCAAACTGCTGGGACAAGCATCTTTTCCTTGAAGAATCTTGTCTTGCACGCTGTTCCTCTTCCTTCAGCTGTAATGTGTCAAAATTTGTGATGTAGATTTTTGCTAGTCCCCATAATACACAGAAAATTGTTGGCTTATCTATACATACACAAGTCGTGCACCTACACTTCACCATAACGTAAACTAACACACAATACCCAGCAGCAGCAGTAGCTGCTCCTTTGTGCATCAAACTACTTGCTAATACAAACAGTTATAACGAAAACTAATGCTGTGGTACAACAAAGTTGAAAGAATATCAAATTCACAGTTGAAGTAGCAAATGATAAAGGAAGAAGCAGCCACTGTTCCTGTGACTGATGGAAAGCCTTGTGTAGAACGTTTCCTAAGCTATGCGCTTTGCAAGAGCAAAGGAACAAGCAGGTTAAGGTAATTTTACCACAACTAGATTGTTACAGTTTTTTACCTGCTCACTGACATGTTTTTAAGCTGGTTTGACATTTAAGTAATGCACTGAATGTATAATGAAGTGGATGGCTCACAGCTCAGTAGCATTTAAAAGTGCACCAAATCTGATATCAGTACTTCATCATTTTCAGGCCAGTGGCAAGCAGGTTGGGCTTCCCCTCTAAAAACACACGCTTGCAGTTCAACCACAAGAGCTCACTTTTCATGTAATACAATAGATTTGCAGTTTTCCTCACCTACTTGCACTAGGGAAAAAGAAAAAAACTCAACCCAAAAACCAAATCCAAGCCCTACTTCCTACTCCCACCTCTTTTGGCAAGTTAAGGAGCCACATCGTTCAGAGTTAATTACTGTTAAGAGTTCACAAAATACTTGGGATGGTATAATTCCATACACTGGATTTCACTTGAATTCCATTACAAAACAATTAGCTACCTTCATTTCATTATTAATTTACAATTTCAACATTCAAGAATTTCAGAAGAATTTAAAAATCAATTTGTTTAAGGAAAAAAAAAATAAGCTCCCAACCGCCCCCCCAAAATCCCAACACATTCAATTGTTCAGCGGAAAACCAAGAGACATTTAGAGGAGCAATTTCGTGAACGTGTACCAGTACACAGCTGTCAAATATTCTTCTACTAGCACAAGAATTTCAAAAGCAAAACCAAAAGTACTCAATTTTGCATGAACAACTGACACATTTCTTCTCCCTTTACTCAAAAGTGACTGTTAACACCAACTTTATTTAAACCAGAATGTATCACCAAGTCAGCTCTATGCACACCAGCCAAGTCAAATCCAAAGCAGTAACTAGAATTTCTCATTTGCAGACTTTGTTCCCAGGTCATGAATGTTTTCAGTCAGTTACTATTGGGGAAGTTCCTTCCCCAGAGATCAAAGTTTCCATTGGTGTTATGTACTTTTAAAATTAATTAGTAGCGAAGTGGGGGGAAAAGTGCTGCCTCTGCAAGATGTGTTCAGAGTTGCCAGCCAAGGTAGCAGAAACAGACAGGGGAGAATCTCAGGTGTTGGTTTTTTAAGTGGATAAAGTATGTGACAGCTGTGAGACTGCATGTCAGAATTTGCTGCTCTCATCACACAAGAATTATGGATCTTTACCACTTCTATGGAGACAGTTACCAGATCCAAAGCACCATATATATAAATATATATATATGATTTATAATGCTAGCAGAAGAAAGCTTCAGTTCCTGGGAGTAATTTGCTAGATTTATAAAGGCAACTTATGGAACTACAGGAACTTTGAAGAATGCATGATAAACTGGACTTAGGATTCATATTTTTCATTCTAGGGCTTTAAGACAGTCAGCACCACACTGAACCCTCACTTTCAAAAAAGCCATGACCAACTAAAATCCAAAGCAGTGTACATTTTGGTTCCAAGTATTCTGCCACTGGACTTTGGCAAAATTGGAAACCTCTGTGGTTTTGAAAGGGAGAAATAAATCTGTTTGGATTAGATCTTCACACTCAGCCCTTTTCAGTATTCTACAAGGATGTAGAATATTGAAGTAAGAAACAATTAAAAAAAATAAATGAATCTCTAGTTGGTACTTCTTGGCACTGCTGTTTCCCATCTGCCTTAAGCTCCTTTAAGCTATCTGTTCCAAGCATGTCTGAAGTTTGTACAGTTTAACACCATACAGCAATCAGTTTCTTACTAATAAACCCCAAATTGCAGACTTGTATGTTAAATGGTTATTTTGTGATTTAAAGAGTTAGGACTTCATGCCAGAACATTTCACAAATGAAATCCCAGAATTTAAAAGTGATGAAACATTTTTTTCCCATATTTATGCAAGATGCAACTTGAGCATTTCCCCCCTCCCAGACTCTTACAACAAACCCCAACAGCTTTCTTGTATATATAAAGCATCTTGCAGTAGCAACTCTTATTTTTTTCCCCCTTCAATTCCAATTGTCCAAAGAAGCAGCATATGAAAGCTTCAAACAGCTTTCCCAAGTGTAAAAATTCTACAAGAGTTTAAAGCTGTATGTGCATACACCCATCAAGTTTGGTTAGAATAGTGTAATTTCTGGTGTTTTCAGAGACTAAGGTTTCAATCTCTCAGTAAGGTCACAATTCAGGATAATGCATGATACACATTTGTCATTATATTCCAATAGCTCCTAAGAATTACTTCATGTAATTCTCCTTTATTCTATACATAAAGAAAGGAAATACAAAAAGCAAAACTCCCACAGAAGTTACCAGCTCAAAAGGCAAAATTTGTTTTCACTTAACCTGCATTCCAGAACATCACAAACCTCCAAACACTGTGATGCTTTAGCTCTAGTACAGTGAGAAAAAAGCCATATTTGTCTTTCTGCATGTAAGATGAGATACATCCTTGATTCTGTTCATCATACACATACAAACAGACTCTCTTTTACCACCACTAGCACCTTCTTCTATTTGCTGCCTATTATTAGTGTACTTACCTGGGCATCTTTGTGCAGTCCTGGTGTATAACTTTAAAGTGAACACCAGAACAATTCCCTGAGTTTATAAAGAACTTTATACAGGATAAAAAAGAACTCTCTCAAACTAGCTCTAGTCATTTTATGCCTTTGTTCTACTCCCTCTGCCTATTTGCCAAGGATTACTGATGAACAGAAAATTCAACCTTTAGTTCCCAAATTAAAAAGATGTGGATTACTGGCAACTATCTTTCACGTTAAAATATGAGGAAGACACAAAAAAAGGTAGGTCAGGCTGCCAGAAGAAAACCTAAAAATGAAGAGAACTCTCTTATTTCTCACTTTAAAAAAGAAATCTTAGTTCTCAAACCACAATGAGCAAAAGGAGAAAATGGTATCCCTTTGTTCTTTGGAGAACACTGCACCAAAGCAACATCTGCATTTGCAACTAACTTCTTTGCTTCAAATGGTGTAAGGCTTAAAGTTTGGGGTTTTTTGAGAACTTTCACACAGCTTGGATTTGTCAAAACTACTTAGATCTCACAAGCAAAAAGCACAGATTGTGGGGAACACAAAAAGGTCAAGTCTAAAGACACCTCGGAAGACAACAAAACAACATGTTCATGGCAGAATTTAGGCAGTTATGCATTTGAAAACAGACAACAGTGTAAGATTTTTCACTTCAGTTTTCAAATCATCTTATCACCCTCAAGAAAATGAGAGAAATGCCTAAACATTAAGAAAGAAACTACCTGTTTCCATAATGCACCCGAGTAGCCATACAATGAACTTCAAGCAGCACAGGAAAATAGTGGCACTGCTTGCCTCTTTCACTCTACACTGGATTTCAGGCACACAAAACATTGCTTCTCTGATGAATTCTACAAGCAGTAGAATAGTGGCAGCCCCACATATGTGCTTCCTCAAAAAATACACAGTTTCAAACCGAAAGACTAAGTAGATAATGTTCATAATAGCTTAAGAAGATCTGAAATACTGGTAGATGGGTGCACAGACCCAGGCCTTGAACAATGCCACCACAACTCACTTCATTTTCTGCTATTTACCAGAAGCTTATTATTGAAATAACTTACAAAAATAGACATTTTCCTCTTAATTTACAAGGTCTCTTAAAAGGCTAATTTCATAGTTCACTTGATGTTTAATTTGTTGCCAACACAGTTACAGGATGGTTCCTATTTATACAAGCAAAAATAATGACTATTACTCAGATTATCAGTGCCATTTCCCCTCCTACTGACACCAATAAAATTTCCAACCATGTGAATTTTTAGATCATTTCAAAGCTGAAGCTATTTCTGAGACAGACAAGAGCCTCAGACTTTAAGTTACTTTGCTTACAGTGGTTTGAGAGCAGAAAAATCAGAGGAAACCCAGGAAATATGGAGTACAAAGTCTACATACATATCAACTGTTACAACGTTGTGGTTTTGTCTTTGCAGTTCAGTCCAAATCCAGTTTAAATAGGAAATATTCAACCCAATAACAAAAAAACAGAAAATGAAATATTTAACATTCAAGTAGTTAATAGAAATTCAGACAGATTAAGGCTGGGACAATGTATCAGCTAGAAATACATCACTGTGTATCAGTTAAATTGAAAAAAAATAATCTGTCTAAAAAAAGAGAGTCAGGACTCATGCTGATGAATATATATTACTGTTCTGTTTGTACACATCAATTTTGGTGTTAATGCTTCTAAAGATTTGGATTCTGAGTTCTCATGACTCAAACCAGTTAGCCATTTGTTTTAAATCCATTGTTCTTTATATGTATAGGCTTTCTACAAGCAAAGGGAAGGTGTTTCAAGGAAACATTCAGCTCACAGCAATTCTGTAGAATGGATTGTCAATGTCCATGTGTCCTTACCCCAAAGGAAGGCACAAACATCTTGCAAGGACGAAATTTTATATGATGGAGTGTACAAACAGAAGTGTAAACACCTGCTGTGGTACATCTAAAAATTTTAAGAGTTTTATTAACACATTTAGTAAGAGTTTTTATTCCAATTGAACCCATCTCTATAAATGTATTACAGAACAAACCGAATTCCACTGTATACAAAACTCTTCACAATGGACCTTTAAAATCCTTCTAAAACTAGAGGTGTAGCACTTTCAAAGAAGATGCCAGTACAGTATCACAGTTATGACTATAGATACACAGTAAGGAGAAGCATGGGTGCAGGCACAGAGGCAGCTTCATGTTCTCTGGCAAACACAGTACTATGGGGAGCAACCCTTTTCAGTGCTGCTGATATTTATTAATAGATTGAGACTTTAAAATCCATTTATGAATCTTATTCAACGTAGCGAATGAAGCAAAAAAAATATGTATGGCAACATACATCTTAGTGAAAATGAAACATACAAACCAGGAGATAACTGTATTTCTTTTATATGTGTGTATGTATAAATATATAGAAACAAAACTACAATAAAGCTTCTTCATTAAGACAGCAACAAGACAAAGTGTTTACAACTTAACTTTAGAATACCAAATTCTTTCATTTATACGCAGAGTACTAAATTTGCCCTTTAAATCAAGCACTTACAACCTATTCTTTCACAAGGGAACCTTAAGAATACAACCCCTCTGAAAGGAAATTGTAGTCCCAGCTCACAAAGTTGAAGGATGTTGCATATATAAATCCCATCTGAACTTACAGACTGAAATAAAGCTCATTTTAGAATTGTAAGATGCAGCCTAATGCTATTTGATTTGTTTCCTTGGAGTGAGAGGGTAGGAAATCTGTACTTGGCACAGAAAAACTCTGTAGCTACATGCACAGCACTAAATACATAAAAAATAGGCATAAATCTGTCTTAAGTTCTACGTTATTAACAGATTTTAGTATGGCTTGCTCACCTTCATTGGACTATGCAAATACATCCATCACTCAGCAAAATGGTTTCCTATTACATCATCAACAGCTATTTGCAAATATCACAAATATTCATTTGTGATAGAAGGTAAAAAATCAGTTCAATGAAAGCAGCTGCATTTACTTTTGTTTAATCTGCATTTTTGTGTTCCAATACTTCACAATTAAGAACTGTAACTTGCTGGTTTTATGTTGTTCCACAAGTATTTCTACCCATCCATTTTTTACAACCAGAAAACGGCATTAACAGACATACACTGCCAACATATTTCAGTTGGCATGTTTTAAGTTCCTTCTTAAGCCTTAGAATCCTCTTATCTAGGTCTGTTACTGCTTTGTGTGTCCCCTCTGAGTACATAAACCCAAGACAACACTTAATACTCAAAGACTAGAGCATTAATATCAGAACCTGGTCTCTGCCAAAGCAGTTAGTGACACAAAGGCCTGACTGGAAACCTGACATTAACACAAAGTATTTTCATGTAGGAGTTCACTACATTGTATAGGATGTCTAAAACATTTGGTTCTACTTAACTTCTCTAAATGACCTTCCATGAATAAACATCACAGGCAAGTCTGGGAACTAAATCTGAGGGCAGACAGAAGGAATGGAAGTTGGGCAGAGAGGCAAGTCCCCAAGTTTCGATTTTAGCATAGATGTAATGGCAAAAAAAAAAAAAACCAAGGGAAAAGATCACTGCAGAGAAACTAATAGGTAGGGAGTTTCCAGTTGTTGATTACAAGGAATCATATTTAGCCTCAATTCCCACAGCTCAAAAGAGTACATTATATAATGTGACATGATGAACATCTCCATTTTAATGCTCTCAGCACTCTATCAAAAATAAAAGCATTCTTTTACAGGCTACTCTGTAGCTACCTAAACATTTTTGCACAGAAGACTGCAGATATGAAATAAAAGAACATGTTAGTTTGTGAACAATCAGAAAAGAAACCACCTTTGAGTCGTACATTTGATTGCTAGTCTTCAGAAAACAGTTTTACTGTCAGTGGGGAGAGACAATGAAAAATTAGGATGGTGGAGAGGCAACTGATCATAAATCTTTTTGAAGGTAACACCTGAATGTAGCTAGAAGGCAGAAGATACTGACAGGTCATACTTCATGAAATAAAAGAGCAAAGTCTGGTTGTGTTTCCTGAATTGGAGTAAAACTCACTAGGGGTAAAAAAAAACCCAAAACAAAAAACCCAAAACAATAAACCCAGCAGACAAGAAAAGCACACATCCAAAGAAGCAGCTCTGTGCTTGTGCAAAGAATGTAACCCTGTGCACACATGTCTACACTGAAATAAGCCACACATGAAGGGCTAAACAAGTCCTTAAACAAGAAGATTTTAAGGTACAAAATTAGGGTTTTTTAAATACAAACAAGAAATACAATCACAAATTACATACAACCTTCCAAGATTCTAAAGAGCAGAACTTACCATTCTGCCTTACTGCCTTTTTATCTTTTTAACAACCAGTTTAATTGCATTTCATAAAAACCATTACCACCACCTAAAATTAAGAAAGGCATCATGCAAACTGCAGAAGGTAATCACAAATACTCCCTCCACTCCACGGCCAGTTACCTGTCGCTACTTACCTGCATTCACGCCAGGTGCTGCAAGAAGAAAGTGATTCAGTATATACCGCAGGGTCGTTTAAAAGCAGACATTAATGGTGCAAACAATCCCAAACCTAGAGCAGTTAGTTTTAGCAAAGCAATTAACATATGAAAGAAGCTCTCACCTTCTTTAACGGTGACGATACTCTCTCTCTCTATCTCGTTCTCTGTCGCGATCTCTGTCGCGATCACGGTGCCTCTCTCTCTCACGGCTTCTTTCTCGGTAATAGTCATCGTGACGATCTCTGCTACGCGATTTGTGGCGTCTGCTCTTTTCTCGTGACCTACTGTGGTCCCTCTCTCTGGATCTCTCACGTCTTCTAAAAGAAATTACTTCATTAAATTTTTCTCCACGGTATGAGCCACCTGCATGCCCATTTTGTATCCCGTTAGCAAACACCAAGTTGATGAAAAGAGATACGGTATGAGAAAAATACCTGTTCGCTCTGATGCAGAGAGAGAATCATACAATGGTTTGGGTTGGAAAAGACCTCCAAAGGTCATCCAGACCAACCCCCTGAAGGCAGCAGGGATATCCTCCACTAGATCAGGTTGTTCAGAGCTTTTTTGAGCCTGACTCTGAATATCACACAGAATGTTTTGGGCTGGAAGGGACCTTCACGATCACCTAGCTCCAAACCCCTGCCATAGGCAGAGACAGCTCACACTACAGCAGGCTGCTCAAGGCCCGGTCCAATCTTGTCTTGAACACCTTTAGAGAGGGAGCATCCATGACCTCCCTGGACAATCTGCACCAGTGTCTCATCACCCTCACTGTAAGGAATTTTTTCATTCATCTCCAGGGATGGATACTCAATGACCTCCCTGGGCAACCCATTCCAGTGTTAGCTATATTATCCAGTGTTACCTATGTTAAGAATGAGCTCTTTACCCTCACGATAAGGAGCTCATTCTTAACATCCAGTATATTCTTGTACATAACATGAAAGACATGAGGTATAAAAGGTACTGGCTAAGAGCTCAGTTACAAATAGGAAGGTGCATCCACTTTCTAATTTATCAAGGAAGAGTCAGAAAACACATGCTTAGGGTGAAGGAAAACCAATTGGAGGAATGCACCACCAACAATCAGTACAAGATGATTGTTAAATTGCATACTGAGAGCATGAGCCAAAAGCAACCCTCTTTGTGCTTTTAACATTCAGGTCCAACTACACTACTGCTACAAAGTGTATAAAAATGAACCAGAGGCTCAGTGCTTGTCCTGACACCAACAAAAGTAGCATTAAGTTCTGCAAAAAACAACAATCTCTTCTTTGTACTAGGTGAAGAAATCCATGAATTCAACATCTACCTACTCGTCATTTTTTAGATTGCATGACAAATGACAACACAGGCAAGACCATTCTGCCCTACCTTTTTTCCCTAACCCTATTTCTATTTTGGCAAAGTGCAGAGAAAATTACTTCTAAGCAAAATGAAAACAGGTATTAAACATCTTCAACCCCAATTTTTAGGTTATGCACTGGATATCTCAACTGACGTATGATAATTCTACTTGGCAGTTTACACACTGCAAGACTGCCACATAGAAGAGAATACTATATAAAATGAAGAATTAAATTTAAGCTAGTCAGATCAATTTTGAAAGGAGTTAATTAAAAGGCAGCTAAGCTCAGGAAACCTCTATTTAGTTCTTTCACACATTTATTGTGCAACTCTGCAATCCACTAAGCATCTTAGAAGATTTAGTTTCTTCTCTGTGAACCAGCCCTGTGCTACACCTTTCCTTTAAGTAAAGGCAGATGGAAAAGGAAAGTTTTACCTGGATCCAGAACCATAAGACTTGGACTCAATTCCATGAAGGCAGTCCTGAAGAGAGCTAATAAGTACTTTACAGCGATCGTCAGCAGATACTTTGGACTGTTTAATTAAGGAAATTGCCGTTACCAAGGTCTCTATAGCACTTCCATAGTCCCCTGAAAATTATATGAGATCATGATCAAAAAACTAAGACATTTATCTACAATGGTATTATTATTATTTTCAGTAGCTTCTGGTACAGAACAGCCCCTCAGATAATTGACTCTAGAATCAAATATGAGAGTATTGTCCAGATCAGTACTCAAGAGGCATTCTCAAAAACTGGAGCACAGTAAAGAAAAATCAGTCCTAGGTTGAACAGAGGCTTTAGGGCTAGCAGTTTCCTAACAGAAAAGCTCTGAAATCTGAATAGAGCAGCTAACACATTAAGAGAGTTTTACTAACCAGCACTGGCATCTGATACAGCTCTCGAAATGGCACTGCTTGAGATTGCCCTATTTCTGTTCATGATTTCTTCAAATTCTGCTTCGCTCAGAGGTGTCCTGGCAGCATCCATTTCTCTGCAAGCAACAGAACTAGCATTTAAAAGGTTAGGAAAAAAAAAACTTCCTAAGGTATCATTACAGTTTTAACAATCCAAATTTGCATCTTTAAGCAAAGTGACAAACAGAAAAGAAAGCAGGATCTGGGTTTGGATTTTTAAGGACCATGTTACAGTATAAAATGCTGAGATCTAACAATAAAAAAAAACCCCAAACCAAACAACAAATAGTTTTTAAAAAACCCACAACAATTAAGTCATTGCTGTATAAATAGACTTATTCCTGTTCATCCCATCTATTTTGAAGATTCAGCAGCACTTAATATTGTGCTACACAAATATTCATTAAGCTTTCATTAAATCCTTGAAGGTATGCAAGTATCCCAATTGAATCCATGTGGAAATACATGTACATAGGCAATACAACTTGGAGCAAAATTAAGAGAGAATTTTTAATAACAATACTGGAATTAGAACTATATGATCCTGTTTCCCAGATCTTAACTCAGACCAGAATGCTCTAACTTAGGAAAAGCAAATATAGCCTATCATCTTTGAAACAGTTTTTTTCTGAAATGATGCTTCCAACATTTCACAGCTAATTTTGGTTTTGTTTTGGTTTAATTTCTGGTCAAGTTCAAGTTGTTTCAATTTGATCTCCAAACCGGTTCACAGTAAGGAGGAAGCAATAAAGCAGAATTCTCATACTCATTACACCTTTTTATTTTCAAGATCAACTACCTATATAGGGTTTCCAAAGCAACAGAAGTTAATGTATACCAAAAAAAGGATTTTTCCCACATGTTTTGCAGTGTCCTGTTAGCCAGTCTTTGTATCAGATAGAAAATTTGGAGCAATGTGTTAGAGACAAATGCTGACTGTTAAACTGGCCCACTGCTCGATATCTCTACAACAGTGTTAGTTCTTCTGGTAGAAAGAAAATGCAGAATAATAAGCAATGCTATCCTCTTAATTGCAAGAAGTGGAACAAGATCCTATAGCCAGTTTAGCATAAGAGGAAATGTCTAAAAAATTCATACCTCCCTGAGTTTTGAGTATTATTTTTCGTGTGCCTCCCATAGAATGGAATATGTAATTTTTCTCTTATGGACATGTTATTTCCAGTGAAACGCCTATGATATATAATTAATGACAATTTAAATAGTTATGGATGATAGTTTTAACATAATAATGAAAATATTGGACAGTTAACTTGTACTGTCCTATTCCCACTCCTTCCCTCCCCAGATATTCTATACCAACTGCAGACAATCTCAATTTTTGTCCATCCAATAAAAAAACCAAACAACCAACCGACACCTTATCATTTCATTATACTGCAGGCAATTAAGCCAAGTGCTTGAGTTTCTAACAGTTTCCATATGAACACAGTTACACACAGAAGTGTGGGGGTGTTGGAAAAGAAATCTGTGATGAAAGAAGAATCAAAGCAAAGCGTCTTTACAGAAAACATTTCAAGCAAGAAGCAGCGTGTCTCACGCTAGCGGTAAAAATCACAACTGAAAAATCCAAATGGAACAACATAAAAAGGGGTCTTGCTTACAATTTATCCCAACATTTTCTGTGAGGAATACAAAATAGGGTGGGGGAAAAAAAAAACCAAAACAAAAGAAACAACAACAACAAAAATATCAAGAAACAGCAGCATGACAGAGACGCTTGAAAGCACAGATTGAAAAAGTGTTTCCAACAAGAGGTGAAAAACTCAACAAGTCAGAGAGTCAAAAACTCTGTCCTAGATAGGATTAACCACAGGCAAAGCCACTGCTACAAACACAGCAAGACTGCACCAAAGGAGCAGAAGCATCTCTTGACAGGAAAAGAAGATAAAAGTCTTGCAGCAAAAGTAATGCCTGGCTTTTGAGAAAAAGAATAAGCTTTGAATTGAATCCTGAAGGAGAAAGGGACAAGCAGAGCTGCTGAGAGGTGAAAATGGGATGAGCTTGGTATGGCACTGCACTCAATATATGCACATACTGAAAAAAGAGAGAACTCCAGAGCATTCTAAACCAGACAGATTGCAAAGCCAGACGATAAAGGTACAAGTCAGAATCTCAAGTTAAGACAGAAGCACAACCAGAAGCTGCTGCTTAAGAAATTATACATAACTTTGCATGTAGAACACACTGAATGGTGACACTGCCATATACAAAGAGTAAAGACAAACAGCTCAGAACTGAAAAGGGAAAGAGAGCTTACTGGTGTTTCATTTCAGCATTTTCTCACTGCTACAAAAACGTTTCTGAGAGATGTTGCACTCAGAGCAGTGCAAGGGGGCAATAAGAAGACTGCTGGGATCCCCTCTGGCCCTATTTTTCATTATTTCTAGCACCAGCTTTAAAAAGGAAACTCAAATCCTTCCTACAAGCCGAGTACTATCTGCTGCCAAGCACATGACACCAAAAGCACTCACCTTCCAGGTGGCCCATAGTCACCTCTGTCATATGGTGGAGGTCGACCATATGGATCTGTCGGAGGAGGGCCACGGCTGTCTGAAGTAGGTATGCCACTATTGGCAGGTGGGGGGAAGAAAGCTGGATTCACATGTGGTGCAGGTGGTGGAGCACCTGGAGGCGGCCCAGGGAGATGTGGAGGGGGAGCAAGAGTCAGGGGTGGCCCCAGAGGGCCAGGTGGACGAGGGGGAAATGGACCCGGCGGTGGAGGTGGACCCTGCTGAGGAGGTGGTGGACCTGGTGGTGGTCCATAGCCTGGAACTGGTGGTGGAGGGCCTGGAGGAAGTGGCCCAAGTGGAGGCTGACCAAAAGGCTGTCCTGGAAACAGAACTGGTGGTGGTGGACGGTCACCACGATTAGGAGGTCCAGCTAATGGAGGTGGGAGGACCTGACCAGGAGGTGGAGGGCCTGGCGGGCCTGGCGGGCCAGGAGGACCTAAAGGTGGGCGTGGGGGAGTTTGTCCAGCTAAAATTTAAAACAAAAATAAAAATAAAAAGAAAATAAAAATAGTTAATAAACACATTAAAGGAAAAAAAAAATTAGTGAAATCATTCAAATTCTTGCTTTTAAAAAAAAACCAAAAACTTCTCTGAAGCAACACAAAAAGCAAAACCGATCGCAGAACACTTTGCAATTAACACAAGACGTGAATGGGTCTAAGAGTTTGGGAAGTTTTTAACAGAGAACAACAGAAACTGGAAAATTGACAAGAAGCCTCCTCTAGCACTTCATCGACTGTTAATGTTAACAGCCCTCCCCCCCCCCCCCAAAAAAAACTTCAACACTTTCCTCCCCGACCAAAACATTGCATCCTACTTACACCTGCAGCTAGTATTTAATATGAGGCATGAGATATAATATACAGAGATAAAATATATTAAAAGATTATATTGGAGAAGATAAAGGAAAGATCTGAGCCTACTTCCATGCCCTCGTTAGTGGATTTTCTATCTGACCATCTCCCTTTCACTGTCAGTGGACCATATACTACTGAATGTTTATGAAAAATACTTAAGCTGAAAGAAGATTTTCACTGCAACGTTTTGCAGTGATCATTTAACAGAGATCTCTCCTCTAGTATATACCTGACTAAACATGAACACCTCTGCTTCACATCAGTGGTATTCTAAGTGCCAACTAGCTGACCTGTCAGTGAGCACGAATCAAAGCTGAATTTCTGATGATGTGCAAACTTGTAACTCTGTTCCTTACTGCGTTGCTTTATGCTCAGGCATTCTCACTCCACAGAGGAGATCAGAAAACCTGAAGTCCCTTGATCTTCATAATTAGCCAAGTGCATTAATACAAGAAAACACAATGGAATTAAAATTTCAGATATTAATTATTTCACCTGGAAAAGGTGGTGGTGGCCCTCCTGGCCCTGCTGGTCCAGGGAACCTGTCTCCACCTGGAATGGCACCTGGAAAACGACCTCGCCCTCTGTTACTAGGTGGAAATGCTGCTCTTGAGCCTCCCCCTGGGGGACCAGCTTTACCCTCCCCAGACATCTGGCCAGACTGCGTGGCTGCAATGGGAAAAAAGAAACACAATTACATACATCAAAAGAGGTTAAAGCTTTTTGACTCTCAGTCTGAAGTTTTATGTAGTGTTAAGGCATGAGCTTAGGAGCATCGACTTGTTCCTTGGGTAACCAAACCCAAAGGTAAGTGGGGAGGAAAAGTGCTTTGCTAAAATGCAGCAATATTCCCATACTAATGAAACAGCATGTGGGGAGACTGTCAGTCCATACTAATGAAACTGCATCTGGGGAGACTGTTAGTCCATCCTTTAGTGCAGCCTAAGGCCACAAAGGAACATGTGCACATTAGGACTGGGAAGTAAAAGATAAGGTGCTGGAGGAAAGCACAACACAGAATCTCTGCTCTTCATTTTATCATAGGCACAACCGACCCAGACACCAGACCCTAGTTCAATTTATCTATAGAGGTTACATTTCTAAATGCTGTTGTGGATTTAAGTTTGAGGTGTTTTTAAATCATAAGAAAATGAGAAAGCATCTCCAACTGCAAGAGAGAAGTTTCATAAAGCTGCAACCTTCTTTCAGTGACTGTTCTCTCCTTGCAAAACAACAGATTTACAGTATATTAAGGGATTTTTGTTTTCTTCTAAGAGAACTATCTGCAACTTTGTTCAATTCACTGGAAGTAATTCTGTTCTAAACCACAGAGAAATTATCAGATGCTGAGAGAAAAGCTGTAGTACTACTTTTGGAATACACTTCTATTTTTCCAAGACAGTAAATAAGAAATGCTTACTTTTCCTTGACTGCATTTCAAACTGACTCAGAAACTGTTTATTACATGGAGTCACAACAGGATTCTGCCCATGCAATTCTCTTTTAGGCAACAAATCCATCAACTTTTTGGAGGATGCTTCTGATCCCACACCCACAAGGGCAAATCTGAAAGAAAGTAGATAGTGGGAAAAAAAAGTTACACCAGATTTTTCCCATTTTCTGGGTATCCTAATGTCTCATGAAAAAGATGACACACAGTATGCAAAAGAATACTTGAAAACTAAACACAGGAACTGCCTCACAGGTCTTAAGTTTTCAGAACAGATACAGCAACTCATTCCACGACACATAAGAACCACCATAAGTGCAAGATGCATCAAAATATATCACAAGAAAGGCAGCTTTTTGGTAGCAATGCACTATATTAATTCATATGATCAAGTTACTATTAAGCATTCACTGTTTTCTGACTACTAAGGAGAAAGGCACATTCATGCAAGGAAGATTAGGTTGCCAGTGAAAAACAGGCTCCAGCACTTGCTTTCAGCAGTCAGTGGCAAACTAAGCAGGTGAAAAAAAACTTCTTCATAGTATACTGTGAGGAACAACAAATACCATCACATGAAGTGAAATGTAGGAACAGAGTCTTAATGAAGATTGCCAACAAGATTTACCTCAGAAAATAATGAGACACATAATACTGTCATAAAAATGCATGCCTGAAACTGAAGTCATTAGCATGAAATTCTATACCTAATCATATCAATCGCAATAAACAGAGGCTATCAGTTCGCATACTGACAGCTAAGAAAATTCAGAATCCCTGCCCCATTTCCACCCTTTCAAACTTCTTTTACAGCAAAAAGGACAAGTTCTTACCCTTTAGACTGGCCATTAGCTCGATTTTCAAAAAACTTTATCTCCAAAATATCATTTACCCCCAGGGAATGAACTGCTTCAGTTAAGTCTTCATCTGTTGTCCACTGGAAAAAAAAAAGGCATTAACAGACTCTTGAAGCTTATCTAAAGCACCATGAAAAAGGCATGGAAAAGTCTTCCATGGCCTTTTTTTTTCATGTGTGAAAAGAAATACTTTATGCAGCCTGACATTGTTTTCTGATTTTAGAAGAATGGGACACTAGGCAACCTAGTCTAGTTGAGGATGTCCCTGCTGACTACAGAGGGGTTGGACTAAATGACCTTTGGAGGTTCTTTCCAGCTCAGCCCATTCTATGATTATGTGATTGATATTTTACAATTCACAGAAATTTGATTTTTAAAATGAGCACTTACCCATATGCCACACTGCATTAATTCCTCACACAATATACCAGCTGCAGAATGCCAACAAAAATTTGTATTCAACTAACTTGTTTTCTGAGTGCAAGGCTTCAGCTCAACTTTTTACAGAACTGCTTTTTTTTTTCACAACTAATATTTATTTTTCTCCCAATGATGCTATTTCCACACAAAAGTCAATTTAAAACACCATATTAACCAGGTGCTCTTTATGAGAGCTTTGACTAATTAGAGTCTAGTGAGCTACACATTATTTGCACAAAAATATTTACAGACAAAAGGGAAGCTAGTACAGAAACTACAGTTAGAAGTAAAGGCTTCCACTTTACCAAATGCACTTGGCTGTAACTTCCTATTACACACAGTATAACATTTAACAGTATCGCTCATCACAAGATCACAGGATGTTAGGGGTTGGAAGGCACCTCTGGAGATCTCCCAGTCCAACAGCCCTGCCACAGCAGCAGCACAGAATCTAGCACGGCTCACACAGGAACACATCCAGACAGGACTGGAAAGGCTCTAGAAGAGACTATACAACCTCTCTGGGCAGCCTGTGCCAGGGGTCCATCACCCTTACACTCAAGAAGTTCTTCCTCATGCTGAGCTGGAACCTCCTGTGCTGCATTTTCCATCCCCTGTCCTATGGCAGGGCACAAGTGAGCAGAGGCTGTCCCTGTCCCCTCCTTCTTGACCCCCAGCCCTCATCTATTTAGATCCATTGCTCAGATCCCCTCTCAGCCTTCTCCTCTCCAGACTAAGCAGTCCAGGGCTCTATATTATTTGCACAAAAATAACAGGATTTACAGACAAAAGAAGTGATCCTGATCCCTTCTACTAGATCCTTCCACTAGAAACTGATCTAGCAAAATATGTCCCTGCCTGTGTCAGGGAAGCTGGTACAAGATGATCTTTAAGGTCTCTTCCAACACAAACCATCCTACAATTCCATTTTTTCATGGTACAGCTATTAAGTTAACTGCTCCTTTTACTTCTCATTGTTTCCTCAAATTAGTATACTGTAGCAAGCAATGAAAAGAACATCTAAGTACCCATAAAACATTCATTTCCAGGTTTAGCACTGCTAATAAATTACATTAGATGGGAAAAAAAACCTTGAATGAGAACTTTTCATGCATGGACTTGGAAAAATTTTACTTCAGGTAAACAGACACACACTCTGGTTAATTCAGCTATGAACCAGCTCTCGCACTTTGTTTAACTGCAATTAAAATGATTTAATGCTAACAAAAGTAATTGTCTTAAGGGCAACTGCAGTTATCCCAAATCTGTTACACCTAGGACAAGAGAAATAGCCTCAAGGCAAATACCCGAAACCAGTGCTGTAGCAAGAGTGCCCTAGAAAAAGGAAAGTGGAAGGTAGTCCTGGAAAAAAAAGGTGAAAACTAACTTCAGGAAAATCCCAGAGAATCTTCTAGTTCCTCTGTAAACTATTAACTTCAGCAAGGGTTTGTTAAACTTTGGTTTGTTCAAGTAGCCTTAAAGTGTCTGCCAGCATCAAGTATTTGGTAGTTTCAAGCTTGTTCTCCTCTTTCATCCTCTGAAAACCTAACGATGGTAGCGTATCCTAAATAGTAAGATACTTACCCAAGTAAGATTTCCAATGTACAAGGCAATTCTTTTTCCAGTATATGTATAGACAACATTTGGTGCAGCTCCTTTACCTACATCATCCCCAACAGATGGTGGGAGAGAATCCATGTAATCACGATCTTCTGGGGCATCTCCATTATTCGCGGATGGAGAAATTACATCGTCGTACAAATCAATTTGATCGTGCCCACCATATTCAGCTTCCTAAAACACAAAAGACACTTTGATTACATTCAACACACTTCAAACAAGCCAAACACACTTGAAACAAAATGTTGTGATAGCCACCACACTCCACAAACATGGTTAAGTATGATCCAACACATACGCGGCTGGGAAGCCAACCAACCCCCAGTCTCATCCGCACCAAAGTACATAGAATTCTTAGGATCTTATTATAAACTGAGAGGGGGAAAACAAAACCCACGAAAAATACATCTGACCACTGTTTGCAACATCTTTCCCCTTGTAACATAAACAGCAATTAAAAACTCCTTCTCTCAGCAGGGAGCAGACATGAGCAATGTGTGAAATGAGCGGCTAACATCCATTTCCAAGAACATCTTTTTTTCATCAGAACACTTGGTGGACTGAACAGACGGAGTTTCAAGAGTCCTGTTGACAAACACAGTATTCTACCTTTCAGATTTCTACTGCACTCCTAACTTTATTTTTATTTCCTGATTCACAGAAAGGCCAGACAGGGACAGGATTCTATTTCACTAAATTCAATGACCCCACAAGCTTGTAACGTATCAATGTATTTATTCATGGACTACAGAGAGACTATTCTACAGCATCAACTTTCACAGGATACTTTGCCACATGCAAATGTTGGGACTTCAAAAGCCTACAGAGGGTTTTCGGACTTGGGCTACTGAGGGAGCTGGCACAAATTCTCACCAAGCCATTTTCCACCATTTACTAGCAGTCCTGGCTAAGTGGAGAAGTCCCAGTTGTCTGGAGATCAGCAAAACCCATCTACAAAAAGGGGCAGAAGGAGGACCCAGTGGACTACAGACCTGTTCATCTGACCGTGATGCCAGGGAACGACATGGGTCACTCTGAGAGCTAAGCACCTGCAGAACAACCAGGTGATCAGGCCCAGTCAGCATGGGTTGAAGGTCAGGTCCTGCTTGACAAACCTGATCTCCTTCTGCAACAAGGTGACATGTCTAGTGGATGAAGGAACGGCTGTGGATGTTGTTTAGCTGGACTTCAGTAAAGCCTATGACATGGTTCCCCATAGCATGCTCCTAGAGAAACTGGCTGCTTATGGTTTGGATAGATGGATGGCTAAGCCCAAAGAGTGCTGGCAAATGGTATTAAATCCAGCTGGTGGCCAGTCCCAAGTGGTGTTCCCCAGGGCTCAGTTCTGAGACCAGGTCTCTTTAATGTCTTTATCAGTGATCTGAATAAGGCAATTGAGTGCACTCTAAGTTTGCAGATAACAATAAATTGAGTGGGAGTGCTGATCTGCTTGAGGGCAGGAAGGCTCTGCAGAGGGATCTGTACAGGCTGGATCAATGGGCCAAGGTCAGTTGTATGAGGTTTAAAAAAGTGCTGGGTCCTGCACTTGGGTCACTACACTACCACGGAATGCTACAGGCTTGGGACAGAGTGACTGGAAAGTTGCCAGTAAGAAAAAGACCTGGAGATGCTGGCTGACAGCCATCTGAACATGAACCAGCAATGTGCTCAGGGGACCAAGAAGGTCAACAGCATCCTGGTCTGTATCAGAACAGTGTGAGTAGTAGAATCATAGAATGTCAGAGGCTGGGAGTGACCTCGGAAGATTATCTGGTCTAGCCTCCCTGCCAGAGCAGGATCACCCAGAGCAGATCACACAGGAACACATCCAGATGGTTCTTGAATATCTCCAGAGAGGGAGACTCCACAACCTCCCTGGGCAGCTGGTTCTAGGCTCTGTCACCCTCACAGTGCAAAAAATCTTCCTCAGGTGCACATGGAACCTCCTATGCCTCAGCTTCCACCCACTGCCCCTTGTCCTGGTAGCAGTAGGGAAGTGATCATGCCCCTGTACTTGCCTCTGGTGAGGCTGCACCTCAAATACTGTGTTTGGTTTTGTGTCACTCATTACAAGGAGGACACTGAGGCGCTGCAGCATGTCCAGAGAATAGCAACAAAGCTGGTGAAGGGTCTAAGAGGAGTGGCTGAGGCAAGTCTTAAGAGGAGTGGCTGAGGGAACTGGGATTATTTAGTCTGGAGAAGGCAGAGGAGGACTCATTGCTCTGTACAACTACCTGAAAGGAGGCTGTGGCAAGGTGGGGGTTGACCTGTTGTCCCTAGTATCAGGTGCCAGAATGAGACAGCCTGAATCTGTGCCAAGGGAGGTTTAGATTGGGTATTAGGAAAAATTCCTTTAATCAAAGACTGGCAGGTATTGGAATATGTTCTTCAGGTAGGTGGTGAGGTCATGGCTGCTAGAAGTGTTCAAGAAACATGCAGACAAGGCACTTCAGGACATGGTTTAGTGACCATGGTGGTATTAGGTTGATGTTTAGACTCCATGACCTTGGTGGTCTTTTCCAACTGAAACAATTCTGCAATTCCATGACTCCTCCACTGTGATCCAGAACAGAAATAACCTCACCAAGTTTTGATATCAAGAGATGTTTCAGCATCTGTTAGCTTAATTATTCCATCTAGGATGTTTGTGTTAAGTACTAGATATGGTGAATAGAGAGAATGATGCTGGGTGCCACAGAAAAGTAGGTGCAAAGCTAGCAAACATTTGATTAAACCTAAGTATATTCAGAATCATCATCAGATGCTGAGCTGTCTTGAAAATATGAAAGCATTATCAACTGCTACACATAAAGTCTGAGTAGGTAACACTAAAATTGAAAATTAATAAACCAAAACAGCTTAGCTAAGTTCTAGCATTGTCAATGTAGTAGATTTGATCTTCTCTAAACTGCACTGTCCAATAAGCCCTAAACTTCAACAGAAAAAATATCTGTCTTAAATGTATCATGATTAAATTAAGGGTTTCATATTTTCACATGGTCTGTCCAGTTCTCCATCTCAGTTTGATTCCTTCTATCACTATAGTTAACGAAAGTAGGTTCAAAGAACTGCCCGGGACAGGCCTAAACATGACATCTCACTGCAAGATCAAGGATGACATGACAAGGCAAGTAAGGAAATCCTCTGCTAAATGTGCAGTAATTCCAGTCATCTGTGTGCATGGATGATGATTTCAGGGAAGCAGAACTCAATCTTGGTAGACGGATCCAAACAAGCAGGCACCAGTCATACAGCAGATGTACACTAACCTATCTCTCTGAGAAGGCTGAGGTCAGCATTACCAAAATACCAGAGCAGGCAGCGATCCACAGCTCTGTTACACTTCCCTAGTGGCAAGAAACTCCTCCAAAACAGATGAAGTTTCTATCACACAGGCTTTCAGGGTCACCATCGAAGGAGGAAGAGAATTACCAGGGTAGCACAGTCTGCAAGCATTTTTTTTTTGAGTGGCCCAAAGTGCTTTAAATCAATAAAGACACAACGGAAAACCTGATGTTGCTCACCACAATATTCTCTTACATCATGCTGGTTTTGCAGCCAGCATGGAATTCATTCAGTTAGCAGTCAGTCAACAAGGTGTGTGGTTAAATGATTAAGAAGGATCTGAGTCAGTAAGTGCAAGTGTAGATGGAAGAGAGGCGTCTCGATGGCTGTTGCACAAGATCCAACAACCCTTCTTCCTTCATACGTGTACCATGGAAACTAACCTAAACACACCCTTCTTTCCTACCTGCAGAAGAGTAATAAAAAGAATATACAAAGTGTTACTTCTCCACTCTTAGCTATTTCAGCAAAAGCTCTGCCTCTAGCAGGAAATGTTTTTGACATCTTCTCACTTCCTCAGTCAAGAGTAGACCTTCAAGCACTCAAAAGAAATTTTATCTGCTCAATTATAGCCCTTCACAATCTTGCAGATAAACACACTACAAAATAAAGTCAGCATCGTTGTTCTGGCCTCCTCTACAGCTAACTTAGAGTAGCAACACATTTCCAAAATCCATGTTTTAACTCCACCACAGTCTTAAATACACCAGCACTTGCTCTGGACAACCAAGACTGAAATTCCACATGTTGTGCTCTGAAGTGGTGCTGGGTGAATAAAAGGACACTCGAAAGATATGCTCTGATTCATGCCAGGGTTGCTGTTAAATTTTCAGTTATTCAGCCCTTCCTCAATCTTTTGTGTTTTAATTAGTTTGCAGGTTTTTTTTGCAACACTGAAATATGAAAACCATAAACACATGGAACATCATGGTCATGTCCAGAAGGGATAAATTAAAACTGTTATTTCTTTTTGGAACTCAACAGCCATACTCCTCCAAGTTGCAGAGAGCAACTCCCTTTAAAAATGCCAGGTTAGAAATCACTTTTTGGGGTTTTAAACAAAATTTCCTTGAACTGTACACCCATGTCTGAGACTTGCATTCTCCACTCAGTTCTGTTCAATTTAAGAAGTTAAACACTGAATTATGCCTCCAAAAGGATATTAAATATATGGGATTTAAATAAAATTTAATTATTTTTAAAAATATGTTTTTTTTCTGGGGAAAAAAAAAACACACCAAGAAAAAAAATCATCTGGCTTCCCCTTTATACTTTTCCCCATTCCACTTACATTATTATGTGCTCAAAAACTCAAAATACTCATCAGCATCCTCACTTTTAAAAAACAAAACAAAACAATAAAGATTGTATGTCTTGAAGTTAAAGAGATGAGCAGAAATCTTTCTGGTTTCGATTAGCTGCCTGAATACAGACAGGAACCTTAACAAAACACCAGGCTTTGATGTTTCTAAAATAGCACACTGCCCGTGGCAGAAACATTCACCACCGTGGAAAAGTTTGTTAGACTAAGATTCGTATTTACTCTACAGCCCCAAACACTCTCAGCTGTACAACTTACCACTAAAACTTAAGCAATCTGATCCCTTGTCAAATAGAGTAGCCAAAAATTCCCAAGTAGTCAAAAACATAAATTAAACATAGTTAATACTGCTGTTTGCATTGAAACAGAGGTGTCAGACAAGATGGTCTCAAGTTTTCTTTGCAGCTGGATAAGTGCAAATATGTAAAGGTTTTCTCTTTTCCAGACCCTTTTGAGCAGCCCCACGGAACTGAGGAAATACACATGCAACAAGATATTTTGGATTAGATTTATAATAAATACATGTCTGCCAGCTTGTATTTTTTATGACCAGGACAGCTGTGCCCTTCTGAGTAGAAATTTATTACACCACAATGTGTCCATTTCCCTCCCATAACGAGACAAGCGTCTTCCTGATATAAAGGCTGCATTTAATGTCCTTTTATATTGTCACTAAATGTTACCTTTTGTTATTTATTACATCAAGAAATATTTTTCTGTGTTATAGACATAAAATCAAGAGAGTAACACACATTCCTAAGACTCTTCAGTCAGAGAACTTTCAAGATAATTAGCCTCTTAGTTGCTTATTCCATCTATATCACTTTTATTATCCAGTTACCAAATACAAACCCAAAACTTTCATTTCTTATTTGTTATCATTTAAATATCAAGCTAGAACACTACAGACATGTTTAGACAGATCCACAATGCAAGTATGCAAGTATACTCATTAAAGTATAAATAAAGCAAGCACTTCCTCCATAGCATTAAAAGAAGATATTCTTCAATTGGTTTGTAGAATCACAGAATCATAGAATCAACCAGGTTGGAAGAGACCTCCAAGATCATCCAGTCCAACCTAGCACCCAGCCCTATCCAATCAACTAGACCATGACACCAAGTGCCTCATCCAGGCTTCTCTTGAACACCTCCAGGGAGGAGATGTATACTTTGTATACTCTGACTGGTCAGAATGATTTGTATATATGTGTGTATGCATATATATATATATAAAAAAAACACAAACAGTTGTTTACTGTTTGAGTATGTGGAAAAAAACCTCACAACTGAGAAACACAAAGCTGATCAGAGCATCAGAAATCCTGGTAATGCACAATCACATCTTCATGATTGAAGAAAAGTAACGGTTTGATGGCCAAAGCTGCAGGCAACCTCGAGTCAGGCCCAAGCTGGCCTCTCGTGCAAAGGCTTCTCACTATCTCAGTATCAGACAATGACACGTTAGGGTTTTGTGTATAAAAATACATCCTAATATTTGCTCAAGCACCTCTAGACCTGTAGCATTCTGCCACTAAGAGAATGCCAGCCTCAGCCATTTGCATACAGATATGCAGGTCTCAGGTGGAACACAGATCTCTTTTTTTCTTCAGGAGCAAGATGTGTAATCTGTGTAGGGAGATGGTCACAGTAAAATATGCCATGCAACACCTACTTCTTACAGATCACAAGCAACGTGTGCAAGAAATACTACATTTCAGGCTACGAGTAATGTATGCAAGTAGCACATTTGAGACTTGCCTCAAAACAAGACTTTAAATAAATACAAAAGGGCCCTGGATGGGGAAGCCAATTTAGAAGAACAAAATAGAAAATTACTCAACCAAGGCTTAAAAAAAAAAAAGAAAATAAACAAACAAAACCCCCAGAACAATTAAAAAATATAAATACAACTAGTGGGAGCCAAATTAAGTAAAGCTGTAAGCCCGAGGACAAATAATGTGATTACAATGAACAATAAGTTAATGAAAGAACAAGAGGCAACATTGACAGACATCGTTTAGATGAGCACCAGATGGAACGGAAAACATGTATTTGTACTAAAATTATCTGACATAAAATCAAGTTAGTCAACTCACTGCAACCAACACTAAACACAACAATTTCCAGTCGGCCATCCAGCTCAGTGAGCTCGCAGAACTGTGGTTCTGTGGTCTTTATTTCACTCTTAGAACCTGTGGACCATTTAAGGTTAATCAAGCAGAAGATCCCTCCCTTCCTTCTCCTCCAAAAAGGCATTACCGAAATCCCAGAAAAGCCACAAGTAAAAGTACCCTGAGGCCCCGAACAAGGCAAAACAATCAGGGGAGGTCCATTCAGCCACAAATCCTAAAAGATCTGTTTACTGCAGACGCAAACAAAAGTTTTGTCCCAGTTCAGATATAAAGTTATAACATATCCAGAAGAATAACAACACTACATAAGTGTTTTTCAGTCTCTGCTACTAGCAAAACTAGTGAAAAGGGTTCTTAAAGTCCAACTCAGACTAGTATTAAGTCAAATCAATGTAGCACAACACAATGAAAAAAATAGAGCTTATCTACACAGAGCACTTCTTCCTTACCTATAATGTTTCATACAACATCCACTATGTACATAAGTAATGCAAATCACTTTCTCTCTACAGCATTTTTCTCCTAAGTCTTCAGCTATCCACAGGTATACAGAACCATGTCCCATCGTACCGCTGAAGCTGCTAGCTTTTCAAGTCAGAAACAGCTTAATTCATGAATGGAAGCTTCTAGAGGACCCAACAAACCGATGTCAGAGTTACAAGCAGTAAGTAATATCATAGGTAGTAACAACTAGCCTTCTTTCATGCTCTGACAGAAGGAAACAGTAAAGTGCAAAGATGTCATAGAATCAACCAGGTTGGAAGAGACCTCCAAGATCATCCAGTCCAACCTAGCACCCAGCCCTAGCCAGTCAACCAGACCATGGCACTAAGTGCCTCGTCCAGCCTTTTCTTGAACACCTCCAGGGACGGTGACTCCACCACCTCCCTGGGCAGCCCATTCCAATGCCAATCACTCTCTCTGTGAAGAACTTCCTCCTAACATCCAGCCTATACCTACCCCGGCACAACTTGAGACTGTGTCCCCTTATTTTATTGCTGGTTGCCTGGGAGAAGAGTCAACCTCACCCAGTAAAACTTTATACTAAGTAACATAGTTAACCACACAGGCCCTAAAACATTAAAGTCACAGAAATGAAATCTGGAAAAGAACAAAGAGCAATTAAACTTTTTTTGGAGGGTGGGGGCACAAGTGGGCAACAACAACAAAAAAAAACCATCAGTAAGAACAGCCAAGAACACTCTCAACAAGAAAGCCAAGCTGAAGGAAACGGGGCACCAGCCTTTTCTCTCTTTTCTGCCCTATATTTTGCAAGGTTCACAAACTGAAGCAGGAGGCTACAGCAGCACAGCCCCGGCAGGAGAGCAACTGGCATGAACACAGCAAAACAACTTCCCAAATCATCTCTTCATCTGTACCACTACAGTTCTTGCACCATGCCTATAGGGAAAATTAGCCACAATCTGGGCAGGCCAAGGCTGTGCAAGTACAACAAATCACTGCCAAAACAGAAGTGATGGGAATATCTATTTGTACTTTATTCACAACATAAAACTACTCTCTCTGAGGGCTTCTGGCCACATTACACTAACACCACTGGATGTCAATTAGGTTTCTTCAAAAAAAAAACTGTATTTTCCATCAGTGTTTTACCTGGAACTGACTCAGTATCATATTATTAAAGATAAGTTAAAGAAAGTTCTTCACTGAGAGAGTCATTGGACACTGGAATGGGCTGCCCGGGGAGGTGGTGGAGTCGCCGTCCCTGGGGCACTTTAAGGCAAGGTTGGATGTGGCACTTGGTGCCATGGTCTAGCCTTGAGCTCTGTGGTAAAGGGTTGGACTCGATGATCTGTGAGGTCTCTTCCAACCCTGATGATACCATGATACTATGATACTATAAAATGAGTAAAACCATCACATACAGGCAAACTAAGAGTATACCAGTCCTCTTTGTCATCTGCTCTCTGGTAAGGCAATCTTTCATAGCATGCCTTTACGTGGTTACTAACACTCTGAATTACTTTGTCAATAAGAATTAAACTTCCCTGCGAGAGTTGTAAATTGCTATCCAAATTAACCATGACTTTCATGATCTGTTACCTATTTCCCGGTTCTCTGCAGGGATAGGCAGGCATACAATTAGGCACCACTCAGTAAACCCAGCAAATGTGTGAAAGTGCGGTTGTTCTTGATTATTTATGCTCTAGGGCATGAACAATGCAATCTGGGGCAACACAACCTGGAAAACGCAAGTGTGACAAACAGGACAGATGGCACAAGAAACTGATGTGAACATCAGGTTCCGGTAGGTTAGCAGGCACAAGTCTATTTGGGAAAGATAAGGGGGGGAAAAAAGACTCAGAAAAGAGGAGTAGTTGTGAGGCAGGGAAGTTCTGTTTATTCCGTCCAACACTTCCTCATCAAAACAAAGCTCCTCCTCTGAAGAGCTGCGTGGCCTTTTTAACCACTAGGAGAGAATAACTAATTAAAAAAAAACAAAACAGAAATAAAAAAGGGAGAGAGTTTCTGCAGCGCTACGGAATAACGCTGCACTAATTCTGCCTCCACCGCAGAGTGCCCGCTCGGCTGCTTTTTAATTCGTCTGCGAACAATGGCAGTTATTGCCCCTCCACCACGGGGAAGGAGCTGCTCTCCCCACCGCATGCGGGAGGGTCCCGTCTCCTCCGCTCTGCTTCGACCCGAGGCAGCAGAGGGATGTGGAGTCGCTCCTGCGCGGGCACTCGAGAAGGCAGGCGCTCGCTCCCGGCGCAGCGCCGTGTGCCGCTCCCGCCCTGCCCGCCGGCGGCTTCCCCTCAGAGACCGCGGCTGGGGGCGCGCCGCTCCCCGCCACGCCGGGCCCCGATGGCACCCGTGGGCAGGGACGGGCTGGGCGCCAGGCGCGGCCTGCTCCCGCCCCGTCCCTGCGCAGAGCCACGCACTCGGCAGCGGCGGGAAAGCCCAGCGGCGCAGCGGCCGAACAATGGCGGCGGCGGCGGCAGCAGCGGCGCGGCCGCCTCGCTGAGGGCCCTACAGGCGGCGCGGCGGCGAAGGCCGGAGAGGGAAGGAAAAGGAGGGGAGGGGCTGCGCCGTACCCGCCGGCCACACGTACCTGGTTGAATTCCTCGCCCACATCGGCGTAGATGTCAATGTGATCCACGCCGTCCGCCATGATCCCACCCGGCCGCGCCTCGGGCCCCGCCAGCCGCGCCCGGCTCCGGAGCCGCCGCCGCCGGGAGGGGGGAGGGAGGGAGCGAAGGGGGCGGGATACGAATCGTCACTTCCGCGCGAAGATGGGAGGCTTCCGGCGGCTGCGGGAGTGGCAGCGACCGGAGGCGGGGACGGGACTGCCCCTCTCGCCCCGCCCCTGCCCGCGGCGCCTCTCGCTCCTCGGCCGGGGGCGCTGCTTCCCGCCCGCCCGCCAGCGCCGCTGCTTCCCGCCCGCCCGCCAGCGCCGCTGCTTCCCGCCCGCCCGCCAGCGCCGCTGCTTCCCGCCCGCCCGCCCGCGCCGCTGCTTCCCGCCCGCCCGCCAGCGCCGCTGCTTCTAGCCAGCGCCGCTGCTTCCCGCCCGCCCGCCAGCGCCGCTGCTTCTAGCCAGCGCCGCTGCTTCCCACCTGCCCGCCCGCCAGCGTCGCTGCTTCCCGCCCGCCGGGCGCCCGCGCTCCTCAGCTCCTCTCTGCGCGGCCATGTTGGGCCGCGGCTTGCGGCGCCTCCGTCTGGGAGCGGCGCCCGGTGCCGGCCGTGCTGGGCCTTCACCGCCCGAGCGTGTGCTCCAGAGCGGGTGTTTGGAGCCTTTCTGCCTCGGCAGCTGGCAGCTTGCTCCTGTTTCTTGCACAGCCTTGACCTGCGAAATGAACCCCAAAACTCAAGCAGAGTTATGAAGTGGGTATGTCTTACTGTGGCCCTGGGTGCAGGCAGGGTCCCTCCATCAGTCCCGCACACCCCATAGAATCATGGAATCATGGAACCAGCCAGGTTGGAAGAGACCTCCAAGCTCAGCCAGTCCAACCTAGCACCCAGCCCTGTCCATTCAACCAGACCATGGCACTAAATGCCTCATCCAGTCTTGGCTTCAACACCTCCAGGTACGACAACTCCACCACCTCCCTGGGCAGCCCATTCCAATGCCAATCACTCTCTCTGGCAACAACTTCCTCCTAACATCCAGCCTGAACCTGCCCTGGCACAGCCTGAGACTGTGTCCCCTTGTTCTATTGCTGGTTCCCTGGGAGAAGAGCCCAACCCCACCTGGCTACAATGTCCCTTCAGGTAGTTATAGACAGCAATGAGCTGTGCCCTGAGCCGCCTTTTCTCTGGCCTAAACAAGCCCAGCTCCCTCAGCCTCTCCTCACAGGGTTTGTGTTCTGTGGCACACAGACTGTTACAAGAACATAACATTCCTAATAAGAGGCAGGGTTATTACAGGCATTTCTGGGAGTTCATTAACACAGAACTCCACCCCAGTGGTCTTGAGTGGTTCTCTGAGATGAGCACCAGCACAGTGTCCCTCACAGGGGTGTTTTTATCTCTGGACAGCAGGCCCCTCTTTATTGCTGATGTCAGCACACCTCTGCTTCTCTGTCTCCTTCCTGCTTTCCTTAGTCCCTGCAGGCCTGGGCCTTTACATGATTATGTACCACAGATCTCCCAACTAGTAGCTGCAGACACTTCTGCTGCAGTTGTTGTTTGCATATTAGCAAGTGATGATTATTCACCAACATTTCTACAAAGTTTGGCATTTTATGGTTTGCTAGAGACATCCTCAAAATGTGCATTTGGTCTGTAAGGCCCCAACCAGCACTCCTTGGTTTTTCTTCTGTCAGCCTTAGCTCTGAGGAAAGTGCTCCCCTGGCAGGGTAGATGGGAAGGACTTTGAATTGATGCCTGTAAAGTGACACAGAGTGCCCATCCTCAAACCAGGGCAGCACTATATAACATGTAGTAAGAGCATGAACAAGAGCACCTCATTCTCTGCCTTTATCATAGAATGGGTCTGCACCTGGGCCACAACAATCCTGCTTCTCAATACAGACTGGAGGGTGAGGTGACAGAAAGCAGCCCTGTGCAAAAGGACATGGGGGTGCTGATGGACCAGAAGCTGGACATAAGCAGGCAGTGTGAGCTTGCAGCACAGAGGGCAAACCACAGCCTGGGCTGCATCCAAAGCAGCATTAGCAGCAGATCAGAGAGGGGATTCTGCCACTTTGCTCTGCAGAGGCCTTACCTGCAGTAAGCCTCTGTCCAGCTCTGGAGGCCTTGATACAGGAAGGACATGAAGCTGATGGACCAGGTCCAGAGGAGGGCCATGAAAATGCTCAGGGGCTTGGAGCAGCTCTGTTACAAAGCCAGGCTGAGGGAGCTGGGGGTGTTCAGCCTGGAGAAGAGGAGGCTCTGGGGAGACCTCACAGCAGCCTGCCAGTGCCTGAAGGGGGCTGCAAGAAGGCTGCAGAGAGACTGCAAAGAGCTGCAGGGACAGGATGAGGGCAATGGCTTCAAACTAGAGCAGATTGAGATTGGATGTTAGGAAGAGGTTCTGCAGCATGAGGGTGGTGGAACACTGCAACAGGCTGCCCAGGCAGGTGGCTGAGGCCAACATCCCTGGAGATATTGAAGGTGAGGCTGGAGAGGGCTGTGGGCAACCTGACCCAGTTGAGCATGTCCATGCACATATCAAGGGTTGCAACTAGATGATCCTTGAGGTCCCTTTCAGCCCTGACAATTTTGTGATTCTGTGATTTTCATTAAGTGTAATGTGAAACCACATCTGAAGGGTGCCTACAAACCCTCCTACTGGCAGGGCTGTTGTAGAAAAATGGCTAACTTTTCTCATCTCTTGCTCAGAGTTGCCTTCTTGTAGGTATTCAATTATTCTGGGTTCACACATGTGAACAAAGTGTTCCATTTTTTCCCCCTTTTGGTTCAGCTCTTCATTCTGTGCTTCAGAGCCAAGTTGAAAGTGATGGATGATCAGGAGGTGATTTGCAAATGGCATGGACATCCCAACCCTCAAGGGAAAAAGGTATGTCAGAGGAGATGTGCATAGTGCAAGTGGTGATAATAAATTCAATCAAGCTCTTTGAGTCCACATCCATATGAGCTCTTAATCAAAATGCTCAGTTTCCTCCAGAAGTGTGAAACCTAATTTTCAACTTTAAATCACATGCTATTCTTTTTTGACAGTTTCACTTTCTCTCTTTAAAAGACTCTCACCCAGAATTCATTTTTGCTCTGAAAGTAACACCAGTCTGCTTTTTTTATGTGGTATTTTTCTGCAGTTAATGTCCTCTTCTAAATGGACTAAACCATCCTAAATATGAGTGCATTAAATGTATCTTTCTCTGAATTATATATATATATATATAAAGATAGGAATAGAATCATAGAATCAACCAGGTTGGAAGAGATCTCCGAGCTCATCCATTCCAACCTAGCACCCAGCCCCAGCCAATCAACCAGAGATCATCCAGTCCAAACCCCCTGCCAAAGCAGCATCACCCAGGAGAATCCACACAGGAATGCATCCAGGTGAGGTTGGGAAGGCTCCAGAGAAGGAGACTCCACAACCTCTCTGGGCAGCCTGCTCCAGGACTCTGGCAGCCCCACTCTGAAGTTTCTCTTCATGTAGAGGTGAAACCTTCTCTATTCCAGTTGCTGTGCTCCACTGAACAGAGCTTTGCCCCCTCCACTTGACCCCCAGCCCTCAGCTATTTGTACACATTGCTCAGATCCCCTCTCAGCCTTCTCTTCTGCAGACTAAACAGCCCCAGGGCTCTTAGTCTCTCTCCACAGGGGAGATGCTCAAGTCCCCCACTCATCCCCGTGGCTCTCTGCTGAACTCTATCCAGGAAGTCCCTGCCTGTCCTGAACTGGGAAGCCGAAAACTGGACCCAGTATTGCAGAGTAGAGGGGGAGAAGAACCTCTCTAGACCTGCTGGCCACACTTTTTCTGATGCACCCCAGGACACCATTGGTTGTCTTGCCCACAAGGCACATTGCTGGCCCACGCAGAACTTGCTGCCCAGCAGCACTCCAGGGTGGACCTTTGAGCTACTTAGAATGAGTGGACATTTTTCAAAACATGGATTTTCTCTTTCTGCAGGTGAGAGGCCATAAGGTATCAATAAAGGAGAAAAGAAAGAAGTAGAACATGTCTGAAATATTAAACACTTTAATGGGTGAAAACTGTGGCAAAAAATGATACAATCTGACTCATTTAAAAGGCAACTTAGCAAATACAAATTCCCATTTGTGTTTGGGTAACCTATCTGAAATGACTGAATATTAACCAGGAGAACAAATGGGAATCAATATTAGACTCATTAGAGGGGAGATAACATCCTAATGCTAATCTCATCCTTCATTGCAAAAGACAAGGAAAGCATAACAACAATATTGTCCTTTATGCCTTTTGTTTGGTTTTGAACTAGTATGAGATAGTTTTGTTATGAGCTTCACACATATATATGAGGAGCAATGGAGAATTCCATGGACAAAAATAATGATTTTGGGCTTGTCTAGAAGTTTTCATTCTGTCAGATATTATGCATTGAAATAAAAATCAGATGTGAAAGGGAAAAAAAATTAAGAAGAGTGAGAGAAAGCGGAAAAGCAGGATCAGAAAATGTGCTGTTTGTCAGCCAGATATGAAATGGCTCTAATGGCTGTTTCTATGGCAACTAAAAATGAATGGCTCTGAAGATAAAAAGTCTTTTTTTTTTCTTTCATCAGCAACATTAACATTGCTGTCTACTGGCACACACTCCACATTCTATTCTGTGCCCCAGACTTCAGTGTGTACAGGTTCAGTATTGCCATGGCATATCACAGAATCTCAGAATCAGAGGATGTTAGAGGTTGGAAGGGACCTCCAGAGGTCATCCAGTCCAACCCCCCTGCCAAAGCAGCATCACTCAGGGCAGTCCACACAGGAATGCATCCAGGTGGCTTTGGAAAGTCTTCAGAGAAGGAGACTCCACAATCTCTCTGGGCAGCCTGTGCCAGGCAGGGCTCTGGCACCCTCACTGGAATGAAGTTTCTCCTCCTGTGGAGGTGAAACCTTCTCTGTTCCAGTTTGTGTCTATAGCTCCTTGGCTTATTGCTGCTGACCACTGAAAAGAGCTTAGCCCCCTCCACTTGACACCCACCCCTCAGCTATTGGTAGACATTGCTCAGATCTCCTTTCAGTCTTCAGCAGACTAAACAGCCCCAGGGCTCTCAGTCTCTCTCCACAGGGGAGATGCTGAAGTCTCCCACGCATCCTCGTGGCTCTCTGCTGGACTCTCTCCAGCAGGTCCCTGTCTCTCTTGAAGTGGGGAGCCCAAAACTGGACCCAGTATTGCAGGTGTGGTCTCACCAGGGCAGGGCAGAGGGAGAAAAGAACTTCCCTAGACCTTCTGGCCACACTTTTCTTGATGCGCCCCAGGCTGCCATTGGCTCTCTTGGCCACAAGAGCACATTGCTGACCCACGCAGAATTTGGAGATGACCTGCAATAACTTCTCTGGGCTGTCTGGTCTGTGAAGGCTGAAGATGAGGTATTTTGTGGAGAAGTCATTCTTCAGAGGTCATCACCTGTAAAATGAGTGGTTTTAAGTCCCTTTGCATCACTTGGCACTCTTAGCAGTAAAGTCATAACCTGTGTAGACTGTGGCAAACTGAGTCAGGACAGCGAAGGGCCACGAGGATGATCAGAGGGCTGGAGCACCTCTCCTATGGAGACAGACCGAGAGAGTTGGGGTTGTTCAGTCTGCAGAAGGCTCTGCGGTGATCTTCTTGTGGCCTTCCAGTATCTAAAGGAGGCCTATATGAAAGCTGGGGAGGGACTTTTTAGGGTATTAGGGAGTGACAGGACTTGGGGGGAATGGAGCAAAACTGGAAATGGGTAGATTCAGATTGGATGCTAGGAAGAAGTTCTTCAGCATGAGGGTGGTGAGAGACTGGAACAGGCTGCCCAGGGAGGTGGTGGAAGCCTCATCTCTGGATGCTTTTAAGGCCAGGCTGGATGTGGCTCTGAGCAGCCTGGTGTAGTGTGAGGTGTCCCTGCCCATGGCAGGGGGCTTGGAACTGGCTGATCCTTGAGAACCCTTCCAACCTTGACAACTCTGTGAAATTACCATGGTAAATATAACAAAGCTGATGTGAGGCCATACAAGCCTTTGTGTGAGCAGATGGGAGTGGTGTGTCCTGCACATGCAAGGGTCAGGGAAGGGCAGGATGACCTCTTTCAGTGGCAGCTCTGGCATGTGCCAGTTCCAAACAACTGTGAATCATAAAACCTTGCTTAGCACCTTTTAGTTTGTTAAAGGTGGGGTGGCACACTCGCTGAAAAATAGCCATTTCTTCAGCTCTGTGTGCTGTAAAAGTGTTGAACAAAGGACTTTGAGAGAAGAGTGCTTTCAAGCAGTAAAGTGTGTCCACACCAGCTCACTAAAGTGCCCAGTGTCAAACTCAACAGGCTGATAGAGAGTTTAATCCTTCCAAAGCCCAATCTGGGACACAGCTGACTCGCACCGGTCTTTACATGAGATGACCTCTCAGTGAACTACAATATCATGTGTTTCTTGAAGGTTTGTTTTCTGTTGCTCAGTAAAAATTCCAGCAGGGGAATCATTCACAGTGGCAGACAAAAAGGCCATACAATGCAGTTCACTGGCAGGAGGGAATTAACCGGCAGTAAATCTCCAATGCCTTTGCACTGCAACCATCAGCTGCAAAATGATCTGAGGGACCAGGAGAAAGGGCAACCTGGTTTGACTAAGTAGCAAAAAGAACCAAGCCCATCAGTCTGGGATACTAAACATCATGGTCTGGTATCAAATGTGATATTCAGTGATGCCATCAGGTGCATTTTGGATGTGAATCCTCCTGATTCACTCAGAAGCTGATGCAAGCATTTTGAGGAAAATACAAAATGCTGTTTCAGTGCATTAGTGGATGTTGTCTGCAGTGTGAGCAGAAACCAGGGGCTACAAATGCTCATCCTTAAGAGTGAGGATTTCTTTATTTGCATGTAGAAAACTAAAGCCTGATATGGAAATAGAATCACACCATGTCAGGGGTTGGAAGGGACATCCAAAGCTCATCCAGTCCAACCCCCCTGCCAGAGCAGCATCACCTACAGCAGATCACACAGCAACACATCCAGGCAGTTCTGCAATAGCTCCAGAGAGGGAGACTCCACAGCCCCCCTGGGCAGCCTGTGCCAGGCTTCTGTCACCCTCACAGGGAAAAAAAATCCACCTCCTGTTTCCCTGAAACTTCCTATGCCTCAACTCCCACCCATTGCCCCTTGTCCTGTCATCAGGCATCACGCAGCAGAGCCTGGCTCCAGCCTCCTGGCACTCACCTTTATATCTTTATAAATATTGATGAGGTCCCCCCTCAGGCTTCTCCTCTCCAAGCAGCACAGCCCCAGCTCCCTCCGACTCTCTTCAGAAGAGAGATGTTCCATTCTTCTCAGTACAGGGAGGACATGGATGTGATGGAGCAGGGCCAGAGGAGGGCGACAAAACGCTCAGGTGGTTGGAGCAGCTCTGCTACAAAGCCAGGCTGAGGGAGCTGGAGGTGTGCAGCCTGCAGAAGAGGAGAGTCTGGGGAGGCCTCACAGCAGCCTGCCAGTACCTGAAGGGGGCTACAAGAAGGCTGCAGAGAGACTGTTTGCAAGGGGCTGCAGGGACAAGATGAGGGCAATGGCTTCAAACTAGAGCAGAGCAGATTGAGATTGGGTGGTAGGAACAGGTTCTGCTCCATGAGGGTAGTGGAACACTGCAACAGGTTGCCCAGGGAGGTGGTTGGATCCCCATTCCTGGAGATATTGAAGGTGAGGCTGGAGAGGGCTGTGGGCAGCCTGATGTAGATGAGGATGTCCCTGCTGACTGCAGGGGGGTTGAACTGGCTGAGCTTTGGAGGTTCATTCCAACCCAGACCATTCTATGATTCTGTGATGCTGTCCCTGCAGCATGTTGCAATTGTCTACAAAAAGTCAAGGTTTTCAGCCCCAGTTCTGTCTCTGAGATCTCAGTGTCAATATCCTGTGATACTTTTGTCTATCAAATCATAACAACTTCCCATATGCTCACTGCACTGCAGCACTGGGGGGAGGCTGTGTATGGAAATATACAACACTTTGTGTAACATCTCATGGCTGTAACATATGGGCATGCATCCTGGGGGGGGAATTAAGGTTAGCAGAGAGCACTTCATAGAATAATAGAATCATAGAACTGTTTAGGACCTCCAAGCTCATCCAGGTCCAACCCCCTGCCATAGGCAGAGACACCTCCCACTGGAACAGGTTGCTCAAGGCCTCATCCAACCTGGCCTTGAACACTTCCAGGGAGGGAGCAGCCACAGCCTCCTTGGGCAACCTGTGCCAGTGTCTCACCACCCTCACTGCAAAGAGCCCTTTGCTAACACCTAGTTTGAATCTCCCCTCTTCCAATTACTCCTTGTCCTGTCGTTACAAGACCTTGTCAATAGTTCCTCCCCTGCTCAGGGTTGTGTCTGGGCTGCACTCACACTGCAGGCTCCTGTTGAGCTTTTCATCACCCCAGACTCCCAGGGCCTTTTCAGCAGGACTGCTCTCAGCCATTCCCCACCCAGCCTGGAGTTGTGCTTGGGATTGCACTGGCTCAGGTGCAGGACCTGACACTTGGCCTTGTTGAATGCCATGAGGTTGGCCTGGGCACAGCTCTGCAGCCTGCCCAGGTCCCTCTGGATGGATCCCTGCCCTCTAGCAAGTTGACTGTGCCACACAGCTTGGTGCCATCTGCACACTTGCTGGGGGTCTACTGATTCCTCTGTCCATGTCACTGACAAAGGTGTTCAACAGCACTGGTGCTGGCACTGACCCCTGAGGGACACCACTTGGCACTGGTCTGCAGGTGGACAGTGCACCCTTGATCACCACTCTGTGTGTGACCATCCAGCCCATTCCTTACCCAGCAGTGCTCCAGCCACCAAGTCTGTGTTTTTCACAGAGTCAGAATTATTGAGGCTGGAATAAAGCTCTGAGATAATCCACTCCAGCCTAGGACCTAACACCACCACAGCCACCAGACCATGGCACTAAGTGCCACAGCCAAGCTTGCCTTACCTCCAATGATGGTGACTCCACCACCTCCCTGGGCAGCCCATTCCAGTCTCCAATTCCCCTTTCCATCAGGAAGTGCTTCCTAACATCCAACCTAACCCTCCCCTGGCACAGCTTCAGGCCATGCCCTCTCATCCTGGCACAAGTTGCCTGGCAGCAGAGCCTGATCCCCACCTGACTGCCCCTTCCCTTCAGGTAGCTGTAGAGTGTGCTAAGGTCCCCCCTGAGTCTCCTCTGCTCCAGGCTAACCCAGCCCAGCTCCTTCAGCCTCTCCTCAGCAGACTTTCCCTGCAGTCTCTTCCTCAGTCTCATCACTCTCCTGTGGACCTGCTCCAGCCCCTCAACATCTTTCTTTATTAGAGCAGAGCACAGAAAAAAATCCCTCTTGCTGCAGAATGTTTCATCTCTTGTGTATCCTCTTCAGCAGCTGCACTCAGAAGAAGCTGTGAGAGCTCCACACCTGGCAGGTAGAGGAAAACCCAACAGCAGGAAAATTCCTTCTAATTTTAGTATGTACAGAATGCCTTTTTTGGCTGTCCTGAACTCCAAGTTATACACTCTCTCAAACTCTTATTGCAGTTTTACATCTTTCTAGCTCCCTAATAGAGCCTTCTGGCTATGTTGTTGTAACTCTGGCTGTCCCTTCCATCTATAATCCTACCTGATACTATTTCAAGTGCTCCTAAATTCATAGCTTGATTTGCTTAGAGCCACAGTGGAAAATAATCAGCTCAGGACAGGGAAATTTGATCTTGCTATCCAGACTGTTTACTACAGTAGATGGCACCAGAACTTCAGTCAAGTGACCAAAACAGCTTGAATGGGGATCTTACAAACCTCTGAATAATGGAATCCTTTGTGGAATTTGAAAGAGCATTCCAATGGTGTAAACAAGGATCAGGCCTTTGGCATGCATCTGTGTTGTGGCCAAACTCCAGCTTTAGATTTTTCAGGTCAGATTATTCCCTTAGAAAAACTTTGAATCATCTGTTTGCATAATAGGTTTTTTTTTCCCCATCTGCTTGCATTTCTCCACTCAAGAGACTTAGTTGTGTTCTTTTCACTCTTCCACCTGAAAACACATGCATCTTCTTTTCTTTATCCCATCTTATGAACATCTTGGAGGTGCTGTCAGCCACACACAACACTATGATCTAATCTTGCTGTCCTGTTGCTAACCAAAACAATCATGTCTTGCTGCCAATTGGGAGGATCATCTCCTGCAGTGACACTGCACAGGCTTAGCCTTTGCATGTTAATTTGGTCTGTCTGAACTAGAATGCATACCTGACCCTATACCAAAGAACACAGAGGTGCCCCCCAAATGATTTACTCTTCGTGCTCTCACAGTGTCCCAGGAGGTAGCACAGGAATGTTAGTCACATTTCACAGAACCACAGAATTGCCAGGGCTGGAAGGGACCTCAAGGATCATCCAGTTCCAATCCTCCTGCCATGGGCAGGGACACCTCACACTATACCAGGCTGCTCAGAGCCATACCCAGCCTGGCCTAAAAAACATCTACAGATGAGGCTTCCACCACCTCCCTGGGCAACTTCTGCCAGTCTCTCACCACCCTCATGCTGAAAAACTTCTTCTTAACATCTAATCTAAATCTCCCCTCCTCTAGCTTGGATCTATCCCCCCTAGTCCTATCACCACCTGACACCCTAAAACATCCCTTCTCTGCTTTCTTGTAGCCCCCTTCAGATACTGGAATACCACAATGAGGTCTCCTTGGAGCCCTCTCCAAACTGAACAACCCCAACTTTCTCAGCCTATCCTTGTAGCAGATGAGGTGCAACCCTCTGATCATCCTCATGGCCCTGCTCTGGACCTCCCAGCACCTCCAGATCTTTCCTGTAACAGTGGCTGCAGAACTGGATGCAGTACACCAGGTGGAGTCTCACCAGAGTAGAGGGGGAGGATCACCTCTCTCCACCTGCTGTCCATGCTTCTCAATGCAGCTCCGGATGCGCTTGGCTTTCTGGGCTGCAAGTGACACTGGTGGCTCATTCTGAGCATCTCATCCACCAGCACCCCCAAGTCCTTTCCTTCAGGGCTGCTCTCCAGCCAATCACTTATCCCAAACAGAAAATCAAAGAGCAAACAGACCAAGTAACTTCACTGCATCCACACAGGGACTGTGTTAGAGTGGAGACTTGCATTATACGTGGGACACATCTATAGCATAGATATACATAGAGTAATTTTCCCCCCTTCTGCATCTCATTTGAAGAAAATAGTTCACATTCCTCTACATTTCTATTTAGGTCATTCTGGGGTTGTTTTTGCAGAATGAAGGCTTGGTTTGAAGCAAATCTTGCTGATAAGCACTACATACTTTGGAAAAGGCCCTAAATGCTGCCTACCTGAAAAGAAGATGATTGCTTTAGGCAAACCTAAGGCATTTGTAGCTGAAACCTCTTTCCTCTTTTTTCCATTCTGTTGAAAAACTCCTAGGCCTGTGAATAAATGAATCTTCTGTCTTGATAATGGATTGGAAAGACAAGCAGAATCTCTCCCAGAAGCAGAGAAGGAAGGAATTCCATCAGAAAGCATGAGATTTAAACCTTCCCCTGATGTATCATTTCATTGTCCACTGTCAGCTGAAGTACAGCTGTGGCAGCTACTGCATTCCAGCAGGGTCATTGCTTTCTTCAAGATCATGTTGCATATGTATGGACCTTTGTTTCTTCACTAACACACAGCCAAATCAGAGCCAGACCTTGAGGTGTGAGGTTTTTTCTTAGTGTTCAAGAAGGACTCTGTGCTCAGGAAGTGTTCAGGAAGTACTCTGGTGGTTTTGATTGTATTTTATTAATGTCTATATGACTGTGTTCATCAGACCAATTATGATGCTGGTGTTGCTTTATATAATGTGAGGACATGATCAGAGGGCTGCAGCAGCTGTGCTGTGAGGACAGGCTGAGAGAGAATCATAGAATCAACCAGGTTGGAAGAGACTTCCATGATCATCCAGTCCAACCTAGCACCTAGCCCTGGCCCAGCAACCAGACCATGACAATAAGTGCTTCATCCAGGCTTTTTCTCAACACCTCCAGGGACAGTGCCTCCACCACCTCCCTGGGCAGCCCATTCCAATGCCAATCACTGTCTCTGGGAAGAACTTCCTCATAACATCCAGCCTAGACCTCCCCCAGCACAGCTTGAGGCTGTGTCCCCTTGTTCTGTTGCTGGTTGTCTGGCTGGGGCTTTGCAGCCTGGAGAAGAGAAGGCTTCCAGGAGACCTTGGAGTGGCCTTCCAGTATCTGAAGTGGGCTACAGGAGTGCTGGGGAGGGACTATTGACAAAGTCTTGTAATGACAGGACAAGGAGGAATGGGTTTGAACTGGCAGAGGGGAGATTTAAACTGGATCTTAGGAAAGGGTTCTTTGCAGTGAGAGTGGTGAGACACTGGCACAGGTTACCCAGAGAGGTTGTGAAGCACAGAATCACAGAATGTGATCTTTGACTGGATGATCTCAGAGGTCTTCTCCTGTGATTCTGTGCTCCACAACCTCCCTGGGGATGTTCAGGTCCAGGTTGGATGAGACCTTGAGCGACCTCTTCTAATGGGAAATGCCTATGGTGGGGAGTTGCAACTGGGTGAGCTTTGAATTCCCTTCCAACTCTGGCAATTGTGTGGTTCTGTGATTTTGTACCTATTACAGTGAATTTACATCCATGAGTCACAGGCTCACAGAATGTCAGGGGTTGGAAGGGACCCAAAGAGATGATAGAGTACAACCTCTCTGCCAAAGCAGGACCATACAATCTAGCTCAGGGCACACAGGAACACATCCAGACAGGCCTGGAAAGGCTCCAGAAAGGGAGACTCCACAACCAATCTGGGGAGCCTGTGCCAGTTCTCTGTGACCCTTATAGTTAAGAAGTTCCCCCTTGTGTTGAGCTGGAACCTCCTGTGCTGCAGCTTCCATCCATTGCTGCTTGTCCTATCTCAGGGAGCAGTGAGCAGAGCCTGTTCCCCCTCCTGACCCCCAGTCCTCAGGTAGTTATAAACATTGATCAGATCCCCTCTCAGTCGTCTCCAGACTAAACAGCCTCAGGTCTCTCAGCCTGTCCTTGTCAGGCAGTGCTCCAGTCCCCTCATCATCCTCAGAGCCCTCCACTGGACCCTCTCCAGCAGATCCCTGTCCCTCTTCAACTGGGGAGGCCAAAACTGAATACATTCACTTAACAGAAAAGATTCAGAACCATAGAGAATCAGAGGAAAGAATTCAGTGTGACACTTGACTTGGGACACAGCAGCACCAGGCAATCACATGGTGTCTTGCCTTTGGAATTCTTGGTGCTGTGCCAAAGTGATCAGAGTTGGCAACTGATTCTTTTTCCCAAGTTCAAAAGCATCCCCCAAATTCTCATCAAACTCTTTAACCTTAATTGAAAACATCTTATGGCCTGTGTTTTAGAAAGAAGGATAAATGTCCAAATATTTATCTTAGAGACAAATTATTGGACAAACAGTGCCCTGCAGATAATTTGTTGGGACAACAGGATGCTTGGTTGGAAAAAGAGGATGGTTATGTAAAAAGGATTTGTGACTTACATAGTTCTCTGCACTGGACTTGAAGCACAGAATCACAGAATCACAGGGTCATAGAATCACAGAATGACTGGGGCTGGCATAGAGCTCTGAGATCATCCAGCCCAGCCTAGGACTTAACACCACTACATAGACCAGACCATGGCACTAAGTGCCACAGCCAAGCTTGCCTGAAACACCTCCAGGTACAGCAACTACACCACCTCCTGGGCAGCCCATTCCAGTCTTCAATTCCCCTTTCCATCAGGAAGTGCTTCCTAACCTCCATCCTAATCCTCCCCTGGCACAGCTTCAGGCCATGCCCTCTCATTCTGGCACAAGTTGCCTGGCAGCAGAGCCTGACCCCCACCTGACTACGCCTTCCCTTCAGGTAGCTGTAGAGTGTGCTAAGGTCCCCCCTGAGTCTCCCCTGCTCCAGGCTAACCCAGCCCAGCTCCCTCAGCCTCTTCTGGTAAATGAACTGCTGGGATCAGGAGGTGGCAACAGATGATCTCTGTGTCCAGTTCTGGAGCTCCTATTACAAGAAAGATCTGGAGGTGCTGGAAGGTGTCCAGAGAAGGGCCACAAGGATGCTCAGAGGGCTGGAGCTGCTCTGCTGTGAGGGTAGACTGAGAGAGTTAGGGTTGTCCAGTCTGGAGAAGAGAAGGCTTCAAGGAGACCTTATTGTGGCCTTCCAGTATCTGAAGGGAGCTGCAAGAAAGCTGGAGAGGGACTTTTTTAGGGTGTTGGATAGTGACAGGACTGGGAGGAATGGATCCAAACTAGAGAATGAACGATTTAGATTAGATGTTAGGTGTTAGGTGATGGCAATTTATGGAGCAAAACCAGAAGTGGGGAGATTCAGATTGGATGTTAGGAAGAAGTGTTCAGAATGAGGGTGGTGAGAGCCTGGAACAAGTTGCCCAGGGAGGTGATGGAAGCCTCATCCTTGGATGTTTTTAAGGCCAGGCTGGATGCGGCTCTGAGCAACCTGATCTAGTGTGATCACTGCCTTCTCTTCTCCAGACTGAACAGCCTTAACTCAGCCTGTCCTCATAGGGGTGGAGCTGCAGTCCTCTGATCATCCTCATGACCCTTCTCTGGAAACAGTTCCAGCACCTCCAGATCTTTCTTGTAATAAGAGCTCCAGAACTGGACACAGAGATCATCTGTTGCCACCTCTTGATGCCAGCAGGGGTGCCTAGAGATAGTTGTTAAGGACCTGGAATGAGCTGCCAGGGAGGTGTTTGAGTCACCAACCCTGGATGTGTTTAAGAGTCATTTGGATGTGATGCTTGGGGCTATGGTTTAAGGTGAATCTTGTAGCGTAGGGTTCTAGGTTGGACTTGGTGATCCTGAAGATCTTTTCCAGCCTGCATGGTGCTGTGATTCTGTGACCTCCAACATCCCCAGGAATCATAGAAACACAGGATCAGTCAGGGTTGGAAGGGACCACAAGCATCGTCTAGTTCCAGCCCTCCATGCCAAGATGTCTGTGGACAACTTGTGTCAGTGCTTGGTCAAGTTCACAGTGAAGAAGTGGTTCCTGAGTCCAGAGGGCATCTCCTGTGTTTTGGTTTGTGCTCATGGCCTCTCATCCTGCCAACTTGTAAGCCTGTGTCATCAGAGATCACATCCCTCCTCACCAGCTATGGCCACACACAGCCCACAGCACCTTGCCCCTTACAATGAGCCCCTGTGAAGATGATCTAATGTTTGATGGCAGAAGTCCCAAACCAACTGGGAAAAATGAAATAAAACCCAATCCCCACTACATAGTCCTAGAGTCCCAGGATTGCATGATAACTGGGGCTGAAATTGGGATGTCAGGAAGCCTGCAGCACAGCTTCCTGCTCCAAGCAGCATCAGCTGTATGACTAGACAGGGCTTCAAAACTCTAAAGATGGACACTTCACAGCATCTCTGGGAAACCTGTCCCAGTGTTTGAGCCTCCTCCATGTGAAAAACTTGTGTGTCTGTAGTGCTGTGTGCCCCTGAGCCAGTGTTTTGCCACAGTAAGTTGTACAGGTCAGAAGCACACAAGGGCTTCATGTCAATACTTCAAAATATTCATAGCAGGATCCCTGGATTCTGTTTTTTAACTGTGCTGTATGTGCCTAAGTGTGTATACATATATATATATATATATATATATATATGTGTGTGTGTGTGTAAAAGGCTGAGGAGAAAGCAGAGGACTGCTGATTAAACAGAGAGCCTCAAAAACATCCAACTGGCTAAGACCCAGACCAGATTGGTGTCTAAAAAGGCCAGAATTTGTGCACTGAGGTGACTGTTTCAGGGTATGTAATACAAGAGAAATCTGTGGCTCCAGGCAGCTTCTCCTGAAAGGAAATTCTGATTACAAAGCTCTCAGAGAGGCACACAGTAATCATAATGCAAATTTCAAGGAGGGGAGAACACTGAAATGTTCTTACCCTCTGAAGCTGGGAAGTGATGTAAATCCCAACCCTTCAGAACCCAGGAGACATGAGATCAGTTTAAAAATAGAGAGGTTAAAAAGAACGAATGTTCTTTGTGTTGCTACGCTGGCTTTAGATCCACAGAGTTCACATTTGCTGGCTACACAGGCTGGAAATCCATTGGAAAAGACAACTGCTTCAGAAGCAGATAAGGAGCAGCTGAGACCATTGTATAATCCAATGGAACCACAAGCTTGGCTTTATACTGGTGGACAGAGCCTTTATCACTGCAAAAGGGGCTGGATGTAAGACTCACGAGTTTTAGATCAATGAGATCAATGCTTTCTACAGCAGGGTGATAATGGAACCCACAAAAGTGAAGGTTTGAACCTCTGCCTTTTATTTACAGATATCCCAGAATTACAGAACCTTAGAGGTTGGAAGGGACCTCCAGAGAGCATCCAGTCCAACCCCCCTGCCAAAGCAGCATCCCCCAGGGCAGTCCACACAGGAATGCATCCAGGTGGCTTTGGAAAGTTTCCAGAGAAGGAGACTCCACAACCTCTCTGGGCAGCCTGCTCCAGGGCTCTGACACCCTCACTGGAAAAAAGTTTCTCCTCCTGTGGAGGTGAAACCTTCTCTGTTCCAGTTTGTATCCATTGCTGCTTGGCTTATTGCTGTGCACCACCCAAAAGAGCTTGGCCCCCTCCACTTGACACCCACCCCTCAGCTATTGATAGACATTGCTCAGATCCCCTCTCAGCCTTCTCTTCTCCAGACTAAACAGCCCCAGGGCTCTCAGTCTCTCTCCAGAGGGGAGATGCTCAACTCCCCCACTCATCCTCATGGCTCTCTGCTAGACTCTCTCCAGCAGGTCCCTGTCTCTCCTGAAGTGGGGAGCCCAAAACTGGACACAGTATTGCAGGTGTGGTCTCAGCAGGGTAGAGAAGAGGAGAAGAACCTCCCTAGCCCTGCTGGACACATTTTTCTTGATGTCCCCCAGGCTGCCACTGTCTCTCTTGCCTACAAGGGCACATTGCTGGCCCATGCAGAACTTGCTGCCCACCAGCACTCTGAGGTCTTTCTCTGTGGAGCTGCTCTCCAGCAGGGTAGCCCCAACTTGTACTGGTGCCTGATGTTAATTTCTCCCTAGATGTAGGACTCTCTCCTCGTGTCTCTCAGATTCAGTCAGAAGAGAGACAAAAAACCCTCAGATGAAGAGACAACTTCTGGAAGACTCAACTGCTGATCCTGATTTATAGATCATCTCTCTTTCCTGAGCAATGTAATGTGGCTAGCATGAGAAGATGGTTTGGTCTGATGCAGATTGTCTCCTGCATGCAGCCCTGCTCACCCTAACAGCTCGCCTGGTATCAGTGCTTGTGCTACAACTGTGTTTCTCACATACTGTTCCCTGCTCTGTCCTTGCTATGCCCTTTGCACCATGGGTTGGGGTTATTAGAAGACAGTCCTACAGCTGTTTTCCTTAGTGCCTGCCTGTACTCCAGAAGTCATCTCAGTTACAGAGTGTTTAGGACTCTTCCAAAATACTTCCCAGGGTTTTTTGTTTGGTTGGTTGTTTTCAGAGCTTAAAGGTTTTAAGGTGCTGGTGACAATCCTTTGACAAACCAATTCCTGCCATCCTTCCTCAGGTATAATTTACAATTTACCAAGTCTAAAAACCCTTCCCATTAACTTCACTAAATCTTTTGAGGTTTAGCTCTATCACATTAGCACACTGCAATCAGCTATAAAAGCAGCAACCCAACTGAATCCCAGAGAGTAACCTCAGAGTAACATACATTATTTCCATCCAAGTAAAAAGATCTTCCAGGATTTTCTTGGGCCAAATCAAAAGCTAAACACATTACTCATCTGTGCACAAATCTGTTTGCTCTCCTAGCCAAAACTCACTAGAAAAACAGGAAATGATAAGATTGTGATATATAAAAGTAGCTTGTTCTGTTCTATTAATTTGTCAGGGGAACAAAAATGTGGTTTCCATTAGTTTTTCAAGCAAGGATGAAGTGTTTAATGCATCTGTGTAGCCACCAATCCATCCATTGATCCATCCATCCATGCACCCATCCATTCATCTTGTTTCTTCTGAGTGGAGCAAAAGTTCAATGCAGTTCTTATCTGTATTTCTTAGTGTCTGTTATTTAGAGCAGGCAGCTGACATGTAATTTTAAACTGCATTTTCCTCTTACTGGTAAGACTGTCCCTGGAAAGGGGAGTAAAATAGTCATGAACCTCATGCTTAGAAATGGGGGTCTGCTGGTGTCTGTCTCAGCTATTCAGGAGTCACAGTCCTCCCTAAACCCCTTCCAGTGTTTGAAGTGGGCTACAAGAAAGCTGGAGAGGGACTTCTCAGGGTGTCAGGCTAGAGGAGGGGAGATTTAGATTAGACATTAGGAAGAAGTTCTTCAGCATGAGAGTGGTGAGAGACTGGAGCAGGATGCCCAAGGAGGTGGTGGAAGCCTCACCCCTATAGTTCTTTAAGGCCAGGCTGGATGTGGCTCTGAGCAACCTGATCTAGTATAAGATGTCCCTGCCCATGGCAGAGGGGTTGGAACTGGCTGATCTTTGAGGTCCCTTCCAACCCTGACAATTGTTTGATTCTATGATTCTAAGGGTGGCTAAGAGCAAAGGAAGGCCAATGGACAAATCCCCCTGTTTTCCTGGTGCATTGCCTTATGCAGAATCACACACAGAGAATTAACCAGCTTGGAAAACACCTCTGAGATCATCGAGTCCAACCTATCACCTAACCCTTCTCATCAACCAAACCCTGGCACCAAGTGCCTCTCATCCAGGCTCCTTTGAAACACCTCCAGGGATGGTGACTCCAGCACCTCCCTGGGCAGCCCACCCTCTAGTGCTTTTCACAAGTTCAGTGCTTCCTGAAGAGCAGCATTCACCCTTCACTTCCACATGCTTTAACTTGTAGCCAGGTGGGGTTGATCTCTTCTTCCAGACAACCAGCAATAGAACAAGGGGACACAGTCTCAAGTTGTGCCAGGGCAGGTTCAGGCTGGATGTTAGGAGGAAGTTGTTGGCAGAGAGAGTGATTGGCATTGGAATGGGCTGCCCAGGGAGGTGGTGGAGTCGCTGTGCCTGGAGGTGTTCAAGCAAAGCCTGATTGGGGCACTTAGTGCCATGGTCTGGTTGACTGGATAGGGCTGGGTGCTAGGTTGGCCTGGATGATCTTGGAGGTCTCTAACAGCCTGCTTGATTCTATGATTCTATAATCAAACCTCCATGCAATAACAGGCACCTTAGAGCTCTTTATTTTCTGTCCATGTTATCAGAAATGAAAGAAGTCATTTGGTCCCTGATGGTTCTTGAAAGACTCTTAGAGAGATCCTCAGATAATGCATAGCTGCATATAAGCCCTAGAAACTGTGGCAACATTGACAGTCTGTGCTGAAACCAGAACTCCAAAAAATTTAGCCCAGCTCTTTATTCTTGTGAACTCCAAAAACATATAGGTGTGGTAAATTGTCACTGCCAAGCCCCAGAACACTCCAACACTCCCATTGTTAACAGTTGGTTTTGCCAGAAATACATGGGGTTCTTTTCACTTACACATCTTTAACAGGTTAGAGCACTGTGAACAAGTTGTGCCCTTGTGGCCAAGATGGCCACTGGGACCCTGGGGTGCATTGAGAAGAGTGTGTCCAGCAGATTGAGGGAGATTCTTCTCCACCTCTTCTCTGCCCTGCTCTATGCTGTGCTGCACTTGCTTGGTTAGAGCAGAGAAACATAGAATGAGAGAATCACAGACTCACAGAATGCCAGGGGCTGGAAGAGACCTCAAAAGCTCAGCCAGTCCAACCCCCCTGCCAGAGCAGGAGTACCTACAGCAGAGCACACAGGAACACATCCAGGCAGCTCTGGAATATCTCCAGGGGAGACTCCACAACCCCCCTGGGCAGCCTGTGCCAGGCTTCTGTCACCCTCACAGGGAAAACATTTTCCTTGTGTTCCCATGGCACTTCCTATGCCTCAGCTTCCACCCATTGCCCCTTGGCCTGGCACTGGGCATCACCCAACAGAGCCTGGCTCCAGCCTCCTGGCACTCAACTTTCCATCTTTGTAGCCATTCATGAGGTCCCCCCTGAGGCTCCTCCTCTCCCAGCAGCACAGCCCCAGCTCCCTCAGGCTCTCTCCTCCTAAGGAAGATCTTCCACTCCCTTCAGCATTTCTGTGGCTCTGTTCTGGACTCTTTCAATGAGTTCCCTGAGGTCCTTTTTGAACTGAGGGACCCAGAACTGGACACAATATTCCAGATGCAGCCTCAGCAGGACAGAGTAGAGTGGGACAAGAACTTCTATGGACCTACTAACCACAGCCCTTCTAATCCACTCCAGAATGGCATTTGCCTTCTTGGCCACCAGAGCACATAGGTGACTCATGGTCAGTCTCCCATCCACTAGGACCCTCAGGTTCTTTTCCCCTTCACTACTCTCCAGCAGGTCAGTCCCAACCTATGCTGATCCATGGGGTTCTTGATAAGCCTTTGTTGGTGATGTAGGTCTCTATCTTGGTTACTTGACCCTGTCATCTTTTGCCACTGGAGTTTTCAGGGGTTGAATCCCAAGAACCTTCTGTGGAATAAAGCGTGGGTCAAAGAATTAAATTGCCATCACTAAACCAGTGTCCAGAGGTCTGACAGGTTAAACCATCACACACCAGAATTCAGAAACAAGAGGTTTTCTGCCAAAGTGTCTTTGATTGTCTGCTCCAGCAGATCTCAAAGCGTCTCTCTCTCAGGGATCAGCAGCAGGGACTGTCTTGGGGGCTCCTGTTTCCACTTAAGTCATGGTGTGTTTGGTGTGGCACAGGCCCTCCTTTTTCACAGAGCTGCCGCAGAGCTGCGGTTCTCCTCTTTGCCTGGGAGCATTAACGACTCCTATTTCAAGCCTCCCCTCTCTTTCAGACGCTGGCTTAACCACTAATCTGTAAATGACTCCACCTTCCAGCTCAATCTGTGCCCCTGTGAAGAAAAGAATTGCCAAGTTCTGAGGTCTGAGTGAATACCCTGATGGAACCTGGGTTTGTGATTGCAGCCCTCTGGCTGGCAGGCAGGATGCTACTGGTCTTCTGGTTGTAAATGAGCCCTAATAAGACCAGCATGGGAAGAGAACCCACCCTGTAGGCAGCTCCTGTGATGTTGGAGAGAGACCAGTTCCCAGCAGCTGCTATTTCTCCAGACAGTGGCTGAGACTTACCACTGGCAGCAGCAGGACTGTGGGAGGAAGATGGGAAGGAGGACACTGGAAGTGGCTGCAAGGAGACAGAAGGTATATCTGAGGGATGAGTGTGTCCACCTTCCTCTCACCCCTCCTGCCCTTTGCAGCCTCCCTGCAGTGGAATAATGTGCTGCACAGATCACAGTGTGCTCAGAGTTGCTGGCCAGGGAGGAAGGACATTAGAAACCTGCGTTTCAAGAATGACAGAATCAGTCAGGATTGGAAGGGACCACAAGGATCATCCAGTTCCAACCCCTCTGCCATGGGCAGGGACACCTCACACTAGAGCAGGCTGGCCAGAGCCTCAGCCAGCCTGGCCTTAAACACCTCCAGGGGTGAGGCTTCCACCACCTACCTGGGTAACCCATTCCAGGCCATCACAACTCTCATGGTGAAGAACTTCTGCCTAACATCCAGTCTGAATCTACCCATTTCTAGCTTTGTTCCATCACCCCCAGCCCTATCACTATATGACATCCTAAAAAGTCCCTCCCCAGCTTTCTTGCAGGCCCCCTTAAGATACTGCAAGGTCACAATAAGGTCACCTGGGGGCCTTCTCCTCTCCAGACTGAACAGCCACAACTCCTTCGGTCTCTCCTCACAGCAGAGCAGCTCCAGCCCTCTGATCAGCCCTCGTGGCCCTTCTCTGGACACCTTCCAGCACATCCACGGCCCTCTTGTAATAGTGACTTGAGAACTGGATGCAGTACTCCAGGTGGGGTCTCACCAGAGCAGAGTAGAGAAAGAGGTTTTTTTGGACACAAAAACATCTCTTCTGGGAGCAGACACTGGAGCTGAGGTGTCTGCCTGGCCACCTGGGTACCCTTTCACTGGCATTTTTGCTGCTCTTGGACATTGCCTGCAGCATTAGGAGCTAAGTCCTTCGGTGGTGAGCAGGGTGTGCAAGCAGCTTCACACTCTGAATGCATGATCCTTCATTCAGGATGTGTCTGCCTGTGGTGCTGGCCCTGTGATTTATTACTTGCCAGACTGAATACCCTCATCAACAGCCTTGTGTTCTCAGTGCAGTGCTATGTGCTGGGGAGTGGGAGGGCTCAGTGAAGCCCTCCTTACCCGTTCTTTGTTAGCAGGCAGTCTCATTCCTTCCTTCATGCAAGGCAAGCATTCAACTATCAGGGGAAAAATCCAAGTGCTGGGAGGAATTGTAAACTTCTGCAGCAAAAAGCATAGATAATTAATAGCCAGCAACTGGTTCTTCATTATAGGCTTTGCACTCCAGGTTCATGCATGGGAGGTCTGGCTTCGTGCAGTGCATGAGGCTGAGCAAAGGGGCATGGAGAATAAGGCATTAAATCAAAGGGAGGGTGGAGTGAGGGAAAACCGTGGGAGGGGAGAAGGAATAGCCAGAAAGGAGGGAGGGAGGGAGGAAGGGAGGGGAGATAGGAAGGGTACAAGCAGTTGAAGAAGGGGAACAGGTTAATGGGTGATCATAGAGATGATGTGAATCATCCTGTGCTATCTCTTCTTCCACTTTGTTGACTGCTGGAGCTATCACTTGATGTCTTTTCTCTCTGTGTTACCGGGAATAGGAGTGACTCCTGTTTCCAGTGAGCAACAGTGGAGCTGTTAGAATCATAGACTCAGTCAGGGTTGGAAGGGACCACAAGGATCATCTAGACATTAAAGACTGGAAGTCAGCAACTTTTGGAGGAGGGGTAGTTCCTCATAGACCTGGAAATAGAGCTCAGCTGGAAACTGCATTAAAAAACCCTTGCCATCTGGCAGCTCTCCTGCTTTTCAAAGGAGTGCCTGCAGCCCACCAATATGTTTTGCTAAATGGGGGGAAATGATCGATTTTTAATGTGGCATCCCCAGAGGAATTGCTTGCACTGAGTGGTGTTGAGCTGTGTAAATGTCAGTGTGTGATGTCTGTGACTGAAGACAACTGCAGAGCTTTTTCTGCCTGCATTCCAGCCACCATCTCCCAGCCAGCTAAACGTGTTCCTGAGGAACTGGGGGACAAGCTTTAAGGGTTTGTCTGTCCTTGTGGGCTCCAGCATTTGGCTCTCCCAGCTGTACAGAGGATAGATCTGTATGAAAGGCCTTTCTGGATGTGGGCAGGGATCTCATGTACTTTGTTTTCTACCACAAATATCCCCCTTGAGCTTCATCCATCTCTCCCAGTAGCATTGCCAAGAAGAGCTAATTGAAGTAGCATCTAACAGTGCTGTTGGATGCTGTGATTTAATCCCCCAAGTGACTACAGTGATTTTTTTCAGCTGGCCCTTGGTGCTCTTGTTGGAGGGGATCATTCTCCATTCTGTCATCTTTCTCCAGAGCCTTCTGCCTCCAGATACTTTCCTGAGGTTTGAAGGTTTGAAGCAATCACTGCTGCATTCTAGAGGGTTTGGATGGAAGCTCTGGAGGTAAGCAGGTCTTGTGCATTAACAAAAGTGTGGGCAGCAGGTCTGGGGAGGTTCTTCTCCCCCTCTACTCTGCCCTAATGAAACCACACCTGCAATACTGCGTCAAATTTTCAACTCCCCAGTTAGAGAGAGATCTACTGGAGGGAGTCCAGCAGAGAGCCAGGAGGATGAGTGGGGAACTTGAGCATCTCCCCCACAGAGAGAGACTGAGAGCCCTGGGGCTGTTCAGTCTGCAGGAGAGAAGGCTGAGAGGGGATCTGAGCAATGTCTATCAATAGCTGAGGGGTGGGGGTCAAGTGGAGGGGGCCAAGCTCTTTTCAGAGGTGCACAGCAATAAGCCAAGCAGCAATGGATACAAACTGGAACAGAGAAGGTTTCAGCTCCACATGAGGAGAAACTTCTTTAGAATGAAGGTGACAGAGCTCTGGAGGAGGCTGCACAGAGAAGTTGTGGAGTCTCCTTCTCTGGACAACTTCTCTGCCATCCCTGGAGGTGTTTAAGCAGCCTGTGGGCCTGGTGCTTAGGGACATGGTTTAGGATTGACTGTAGGGTGGGACTGGATGAGCTTTGAGGTCTCTTCCAACTGGATGTGTTCTGTGATGCTGTGAAACAGCAGATAAGTCCTAGGAGAGATTGCTCAGTCCTGCTCAGGAGCTTTTAGCTAAAAGGGTGTTTGTTTGCACTGTCCTTTCTGTTCTTGTGAGTGAAAGAGCCTGCAGCTTGCAGACTGTCAGAAGGAGAAGCTTTGGTTGCCTTTAATAACACTGTGTATGTAACATCAGAAGTAATACCTGCTGTAGGACAGGGGACAGTGAACCAGGTTCAAGGGGCTGGCCCTGCAGCACTTTCTCTGAGCTTCCTCACTTGCCAGAGTATGAAGTTTGTGATGCAGTAGGACAGATTTGTGTAGAACTGTGCCTTCAAGTGAAGAAAGAGATTCTGGGGCTCAGTTCCTGTAAAGCAGATCTGAAAGAGCATGCTGGTAGAAACAGCACCACAGAGGCTATAGTCAGAAAAATGGAAACAAAACTGCAGTGTCCCAGACCTCAGAACAGTCCAGATAGCAGCAGTGAATGGATGAGGTTGGCTCAGAGTGATGTGCATCCCAGAAAGGCAGGACAACAGCCCTACTGTAGCTCATGTCTGTGAATACAGAGGATTAACACAGTAACAGCTTGTACCAGAAGGCAACAGTGCTGTCTTAGTGTCTCATGAGAGATGACAAACCTTTCAGAACATACAAAAATGCCCCTGTGTAGCAGGGTGACTGCCACTGAAGGCTAAGGCAGTGTGATGTGGGAATCTTCCCAGGAAACTCCTTCCAAAAGCACTATCTAGGGAGCCCTTGGGGTTCTGAAGACAGGCGGTTAAGAAGAGTGTGTCCAGCAGAGTGAGGGAGGTTCTCCTCTCCCTCTACTCTGCCCTGCCACCTGGAATACTGCAGCCAGTTCTGGGCTCCCCAGTTCAAGAGGGACAGAGATCTACTGGAGAGAGTCCAAGGGAGGGCTACAAGGATGCTGAAGGGACTGGAGCACTGCTGGATAAGAAAACGCTGAGAGCCCTGGGCCTTCTTAGGCTGCAGAGGAGAAGGCTGAGAGGGGATCTGAGCAATGGATCTAAACATCTGAGGGCTGGGAGTCAGGAAGGAAGGGACAGGGACAGCCTCTGCTCACCTGTGCCCTGCCACAGGACAAGGGGCAAGGGATGGAAACTGCAGCACAGGAAGTTCCAAGTCAACATGAGGAAGAACTTCTTGAGTGTGAGGGTGACAGAGCCCTGGCACAGGCTGCCCAGAGAGGCTGTGGAGTCTCCTTCTCTGGAACCTTTCCAGTCCTGTCTGAATGTGTTCCTGTGTGAACTGTGCTGGATTCTGTGGTGCTGCTCTGGCAAAGGGCTTGGACTGGAAGCTCTCCAGAGGTCCCTCCCAACCCCTAACATCCTATGAACCTGTGATTCCTTAATACCAAGTATCAGTTTGTGGTATCCACAGAAGCCATCCCAGAGATGATAATTTACTGTCATAGGATACTGTTGTGTGGTACTTCCCTCAACTGGTTTCTAACACAGAATCATTCACATCATAGTTTGAAGAGTTTGGTGCTCTCAAATTAGCCTCAGCAGCTTTACCATCATGTAACAGTGCATCAGTGACAGAAGCCTGGCACAGGCTGCCCAGGGGGGTTGTTGAGTCTCCCTCTCTGGAGATATTCCAGAGCTGCCTGGATGTGTTGCTGTGTGATCTGCTCTAGGTGCTCCTAGTCTGCAGGAGGCTTGGACAGGATGAGCTTTGGAGATCCCTTCCAGCCTCTGACATTCTGTGATTCTCTGATTTCTCAGTAAAATCAAAGGGTCAGTTTAGCCTCCTGTCAGGGTCTGGCTCCATCCTGCAGTGCCAAGAATCTTCTCAATTGCTACAATAATTTGGGACAATGGTAACAACCTTTTAAATGGATAAATCCTCCTCAATAGTCATAGAATCATAGAATCAGACAGGTTGGAAGAGAGCTCCAAGCTCAGCCAGCCCAACCTAGCACCCAGCCCTGCCCAATCAACCAGACCATGGCACTAAGTGCCTCAGCCAGGCTTGGCTTCAACACCTCCAGGGACAGTGACTCCACCACCTCCCTGGGCAGCCCATTCCAATGCCAATCACTCTCTCTGCCAACAACTTCCTCTAACATCCAGCCTAGACCTCCCCTGGCACAGCTTGAGGCTGTGTCCCCTTGTTCTGTTGCTGCTTGCCTGGCAGAAGAGACCAACCCCACCTGGCTACAGCCTCCCTTCAGGTAGTTGTAGACAGCAATGAGCTCTGCCCTGACCCTCCTCTGCTGCAGGCTGCACACCCCCAGCTCCCTCAGTTTCTCCTGATAGGGCATGGGACTCCCTCTTGAAGGGAACAGAAGGATGAATCATTCCCACTTGAATTTTTCCAATAGACTGGGGTGAGATTTTTTTTTCCCATGTTAATCAGTTCTAAATAAAACATAAACATGGAAAATCTTTTCAAACAAGAGTAAACAACAACATCATCCTTTAACCAGACAAAACACCCCTTTTAGACAAGGAAAGTTCATGAAGCCATCATTGGCCTGCATATGGGATACAGCTAATTTTCTTCCTAGTAGCTGGCACGATGCTGTTGGATCTTGTGTGAGAATCCTATTGGCTGCACAGTGGTGTTGTGGTTGTTGCTAAGTAGTGTTCAGGCTAAGTAAAGATTTTTCATCTTCTCATGCCCTGCCAGGGAGAGAGGTGGAGAGGCAGAAGAAGTTCTGTCCTGAGAAGGGCCATGAGGATGATCAGAGCACCTCTCCTCTGAGGAGAGAGTGAAGAAGTTGAGGCTGTTCACAGGATCACAGGATGTCAGGGGTTGGAAGGGACAAAAAGAGATCCTTGAGTCCAACCCAAGTTCAGTCTGGAGAGGAGAAGGCTCCATGGAGACCTTATTGTGACCTTGCAGTATCTTAAGGGGACCCACAAGAAAGCTGGGGAGGGACTTTTTGGGTGTCAGGTAGTGATAAGACTGGGGGGAGGTGGAACAAAGCTAGAAATGGGTAGATTCAGACTGGATGTTAGGAAGAAGTTCTACAGCATGAGGGTGGTGAGAGCCTGGAACAGGTTGCCCGGGGAGGTGGTGGAAGCCTCATCCCTGGAGGTGTTTAAGGCCAGGCTGGATGAGGCTCTAAGACAGCCTGCTCTAGTGTGAGGTGTCCCTGCCCATGGCAGGGGGTTTGGAACTGGCTGATCCTTGTGGTCCCTTCCAGCCCTGCCTGATTCTATGATTCTAAGTTGGGAGGGAGCATGGCTAGGACAGCTATCCCAAATGGGCCAAAGGAATATTCCAGACCATATTATGCCATGCCCTAGTATATTGCTGTGGGTTGGATTTGCACCCCAGGAAATGGGAAATTTACTACCCTTAGTCAGAATTTTGGAAGTCAAATGAAAGCCTATTTGCAAAAGTAGACTAAAAGTCAGTGAACATGTATGAGGTTTATTTACATATTACTTGCAGCTCAAAACCAACACAATACCCCCTTGTACAATATTTCATCTCTCTCTCCCTTCTCCCCTCTCTCTCATCGCTCTCTCCCCCTAGAGAGCCTCTTCCCCCCCTTCTACCTTCACCAGTCAAAACAAGAAGACAAGCAGGCAGCAAACAAGGTCAGAGAGAGGCAAGCAGCAAGGCAGAAGCAGCAGAGAGAGACAGAACATACCATGCTCTCAGACTATGTAGACATTTGCAGAACCAATGAAATGAAATGACTTTATCTCTACTATTCCATTCAAGGCCCCTCCCCTTAGGGATGTGTCCACTCCAGGGCTAGAATCCTCTGGAAAATTCTAATTTACAATTAAGCATGGCCTTAAACTGTAACATATTGGAGGGAGCTGGCCAGGAAGGCTTGGCTGAGTATCTGTCAGTGGGTGGTGATCATTTTGTCTTTCTAGGGTTTCACTTCAATCTCTTCCTGAAGAGGAGTGATTGGCATTGGAATGGGCTGCCCAGGGAGGTGGTGGAGTCACCATCCCTGAAGGTGTTGAAGCAAAGCCTGGACGAGGCACTTAGTGCCAGGGTCTGGTTGACTGGACAGGGCTGAGTGCTAGGTTGGGCTGGCTGAGCTTGGAGGTCTCTTCCTATGTGGCTCATTCTATGATTCTATGATCTTCATTATTATTATATTCTACTTTTATTTCAATCATTAAACTCTTCTGATCTCAGGCCACAGGTTTGACTTGGTTTTGATCCTCCTGTCCATGCCACTGTGGGATGGGGAGGTGAGGAAGTGAGCAGCTGCCTGGTGGTTAGTTGCTGGCTGGGCTTAAACCATGAAACAAAACTCAACTGAAGTTTTGCCTCAATGATGTTCAAAAGTCTGAGCCCAGATCATGAAAAGAAGAGGCAATGATGCCTATGTCCATGGATCAGCTCTGGCTTTATATAAAGCAATGTAAACTCTAGAAGACTAAGGAAGATTCAGCTAAGGAAAGCTTCCAAGCTTATTCCCACTCCTACAAGATAGCACAGATATCATTTTAGTAATAGGCTGTGACTGAAGTGAAGAGAGCTTTGGCAGAAGTTTAAAGCTGTTGAGTGTGTGCTTGCATGATTTACTGGTTTGCATCCTTCATTTGCAGCTGGGTAAAGCTGGACAACAGATAAAGATCTTTTTTTGTAACTCTAGATCTAGACAAAAGTACCAAAAATACTGAGACTAATTAGGACAACACTGGCTGGAGAGGAAGAAATTCCTTTTATAAGGAATAATGTACCAGGCATAAACATATGGCTGGATGGATGGACAGAGGCCAGTGGGATGAGACTGAACAAAGCCAAGTGCAGAGTTCTATACTTTGGCCACAACAACCCCAAGCAGCACTACAGGTGGGGACAGAGTGGCTGAGAGCAGCCAGGCAGAGAGGGACCTGAGGGTGCTGGTAGAGAGTAGCTGAAGATGAGCCAGCAGTGTGCCCAGGTGGGCAGCAGAGCCAATGGCATCCTGGGCTGGCTCAGGAGCAGTGTGGGCAGCAGGACAAGGGAGGTTCTTCTGCCCCTGTGCTCAGCACTGGTCAGGCCACACCTGGAGTGCTGTGTCTCAATTCAAGAGAGATGTTGAGGTGCTGGAAGGTGTCCAGAGCAGGGCAGCAAGGCTGGGGAGGGGCCTGGAGCACAGCCCTGTGAGGAGAGGCTGAGGGAGCTGGGGGTGTGCAGCCTGCAGCAGAGGAGGCTCAGGGCAGAGCTCATTGCTGTCTACAACTACCTGTGTGTGAAAAACAACCAGCTACAGAAAAGCTTTTGGTAGGCAACAAGTCCAGCTTTGCAGATGTCTTGAGGTGAGGGGATCCTTCAAGTTATTTTACTTTAGTGAATCTCCTTACCATAGGGTGTCTGGGGATGGATATTTTCCTTCTTGTATATTTTCAGGCTTCCTGTGTGATAGATTGCCAAAAAAGATTAGCAGTGCAAATGAGATGAGGCTATTCCTTCCTAAACTCTTGAAATCTTCATTCCCAGTAGAGAATTTGAGACTGTATTTACACAGTCATATACTATCAAAATAAAAATGAAGATGTTTGACCTCTTCCTGAGGCTGATACAAGAAATTGTTCCAGTCTGGGGGACTATCAGTTTTGTGCCTGATGACCATGCTTAAAGCTGCTGTAATCCAACTTGTTCAGAGTCCAGGGGCATGAGATTTAACAAGGCTAAGTGCTGGGTTCTGCACTTTGGCCACAACAACCCCATGCAGCACTATAGGCTGGGGCCAGAGTGGCTGGAGAGCAGCCAGGCAGAGAGGGACCTGGGGGTGCTGGTAGAGAGTAGCTGAACACGTGTCCAGGTGGCCAAGAAGGCCAGTGGCATCCTGGCTTGTATCAGGAGCAGTGTGGCCAGCAGGACCAGGGCAGTCCTTCTGCCCCTGTACTCAGCACTGGTCAGGCCACAGCTTGAGTGCTGTGTCCAGCTCTGGAGCTTCTCAATTTAAGAAAGATGTTGAGATACTCAAACATGTCCAGAGAAAGGCAGCAAGGCTGGTGAGGGGGCTGGAGCACAGCCCTGTGAGGAGAGGCTGAGGGATGCTTCCAGAGAAACCCTCTTCTGACCCCTGCTATCACATACCTACCTCCCCCTAGCCAGCAGTTCACTCCCAGGCTACTCTGACTCTCCATGGGCCATCTGGCCCTTCTGCTCCTGCAGCAGAGGCCTTTAGTTGTATGGGCTAGATCAGGGAGCTGCAGCAGAGAATGAAGGGATCTTTTTGGATTGCCTCTGTGTGTGTGCTTGGGTAAGGTCCCAGATACACCAGCTTCCAACTGCAGCTGACCACATGTTTGCTTGAGTGCTCACACCGGCAGAAGTGAGGCAGCAAGACTGGGTGCAGGGATGCAGGGGCTGGAGAGCAGCCTTGAGGAAAAGGACCTGGGGGTCTGGAGTGATGAAAAGCTCATCATGAGTCGGCAGCATGAGTGCAGCCCAGACAGCAACCCTGTGCTGGGCTTCAGCAAGAGCAGTGTGGGCAGCAGGGCAAGGGAGGGGATTCTGCCCCTTGGCTCTGCTCTCCTCACACCCCACCTGCAGTCCTGGGGGCAGTTCTGGAGCCCCCAGCACAAGCAGGATATGGAAGTGTTGGAGCCAGTGCAGAGGAGGCTCAGAGAGCTGCAGCAGCTTTGCTATGAGGACAGGCTGAGAGAGTTTGGGCTCTGCAGGCTGGAGAAGAGAAGGCTTGGAGGAGACCTTGGAAGTGGCCTTCCAGGATCTGAAGGGGGCTGCAGGAGGGCAGGGGAGGGACTATTGACAAGGTCTGGTAATGACAGGACAAGGAGGAATGGGTTTGAACTGGCAGAGAGGAGATAGAAACTGGATGTTAGGAAGAAGTTGTTTGCAGTGAGGGTGGTGAGACACTGGCACAGGTTGCCCAGGGAGGTTGTGGAGCAGAGAAGCACAGAATGTGATCTTCAATCATATTCTGTGCTTCTGTGCTCCACAACCTCCCTGGAGGTGTTCAAGGCCAGGTTGGATGAGGCCTTGAGCGACCTGTTCTAGTGGGAGGTGTCCCTGCCTATGGCAGGGGTTTGGAACTGGCTGAGCTTTGAGGTCCCTTCCAAGCTAAACCATTCAATGATTTCCCAGATAAAACTGACTTGTAGGTTGGTTTAAACTGTCCACACACCCACACTGTTATCTTCAGAGAAATGGAGCCCTCACCAAACCATAGGGTTTAATGACCAACAATCTAACTAGTATGTAACTAGTACAGCTTAATCCAAGACTTGACTTGCCAGCTGCTCTCCATGGGGCCAAGCAAGCAACATATTTGTATACTGTGCCACTAAACACTCATTTTTAAGCTGCTGGTAGCAAATTCATAGGTACTGCATATGTAGGAAGCTCCCATTTCATCATTCTCCCCAAGACCATGGTTAGTTTAAAAGAGCAGCACGTGTATTTTTCACTGACAGGAGATTGCAGTGCATACTCTTTACTTGGTTGGCTGTGCAGAGGCTCATTGTGCATGACTGAGTGCAGAGAAGTAGAGAATTGGTTTATTACACAATGAAGTTTTCAAAACATGTCTTAATGTCTCATTGAGGAAATGGCACCATTGCTGGCTCGAAACAGGCCTGCTAAGTGGCCTGGAAGAGTTTTAAGGAGACAGACATTATTGTGAGTAAGAGTGTTGCATTGTCTTCACAACAGCAATTACAAAGGTATTTTAATCATAGAATGGTCTGGGTTGGAAGGGACCTCCAAAGCTCCTCTAGTTCCAACCCCCCCTGCACTCAGCAGGGACATCCCCAACTAGATCAGTTTGCCCACAGCCCTCTCCAGCCTCACCTTCAATATCTCCAGGAATGGGGATCCAACCACCACCCTGGGCAACCTGTTGCAGTGTTCCACCACCCTCATGGAGCAGAACCTGATCCTAGCATCCAATCTCAACCTGCTTTGCTCTAGTTTGAAGCCATTGCCCTCGTCCTGTCCCTGCAGCCCTTTGCAAACAGTCTCTCTGCAGCCTTCTTGTAGCCCCCTTCAGGCACTGGCAGGCTGCTGTTAGGTTTCCCCAGACTCTCCTCTTCTGCAGGCTGCACAGCCCCAGCTCCCTCAGCCTGGCTTTGTAGCAGAGCTGCTCCAACCTCCTGAGCATTTTCGTGGCCTCCTCTGGACCTGCTCCATCAGCTCCATGTCCTTCCTGTACTGAGGGCTCCAGAGCTGGAAGCAGTACTGCAGGTGAGGTCTCAGCAGAGCAGAGCAGAGCAAAGTGGCAGAATCCCCTCTCTGGATGCAGCCCAGGCTGGGATTTGCCTTCTGTGCTGCAAGCTCACACTGCCTGAAAGTTATTAGCAGAAAATGGCAAATTGCTGTTTCAAAGCTTGATGACTTTCCCAGATGTTGACAGCTGAAATGGGTGCAGTTCTTGGGACAAACTTCAGATGACTCCAAAGTATTGCTTAACACCCACAAGAAATCAGCTGTCATTTGCATGGCATTAACAGCCATGCATTTCATGGACAGCTTAGCAGAGCTGACAACAAGCCATGTCAACATCTTAGATCCCTCAAACTTTGTCACCCTGGGCTCAGATTAGCAAGATGTTAGTGAGTGGCCTCTTCTCCCAGGCAAGCAGCAACAGAACAAGGGGACACAGTCTCAAGTTGTGCTGGGGGAAGTCTAGGCTGGATGTTAGGAGGAAGTTGTTGGCAGAGAGAGTGATTGGCATTGGAATGGGCTGCCCAGGGAGGTGGTGGAGTCACCATCCCTGGAGGTGTTGAAGAAAAGACTGGCTGAGGCACTTAGTGCCATGGTCTGGTTGACTGGATAGGGCTGGGTGCTAGGTTGGACTGGCTGAGCTTGAAGGTCTCTTCCAACCTGGTTGATTCTATGAATTCTATATGAATTCTATGAACCAACCTCAGTTCCTTTCCATATGAATCCCTCACCCTGAATCCTCTCGACTGCTTTTTCCTACAAACAGTATCTGTAACCTTTCCACCTTCTAAAGACACTCCTGATCTCCCTCCTTCCCACTTCCCTGAAATCCATTCATCCTCAGCCCACACATCAAGCCTTCCTGGTTTTCCCCCTTCTTAATCTTGTACTCTTACCTACCCAGGGTCCCATTACGCCACAAGTGCAAAACTAAGTTCTGCCATTCCAAGGATAATTTAGTTTCAAATGACATCTAAGTGAGCCTCTGACAGGCCAAGCATAAGGCGATTTAAGAGGAGAAAGATAAAACTGAAACATTTCCCAATTGTATTACAATGCCAAACATGCAAACATCTGAGTGTCGACCGAGGTTTGAGTTCCCACACTTCAGCCCCCTGTGGAGCAGAACAGACCTGTTCCACCGCAGCACATGACGAAAGTGTTGTCATACAGGAGCTTCAAAATCTCTGTTGTATGCAGATTTCGCTGTTAGCAAGATGGGATGAGTGAGAGGCTTGCCAGACAGCTACTTGTGGTTCCAGCTTCTCCAGCTAATTCAGTGCTTGTCTGGACAGCTCTAAACTGTACCAGCTGCTAATAGTCCCCCTGGGGATGGGTTTCTAATTGCAGATTACCAGGCACAGCAGGGCATCCCTTTCTTCTCCGGGGGTAATCCTTGTGCTGGGATGGAGGCGAGGAGATTTCTGAACCAAGTATGCAAGCCTCAGAAGAGAACTGCCTGTGTTTTGCAGAGGTGAATGCTTGAGCAATTTCTAGCGCTTTTGTGCTCTTTCATGCAGAGAATCTATCTTTTGCCCTCCTAGCATCAGCCTGTTAATTCATCAGTGTGGGTATTATACACCAGAATGGCTTCACTCAGGTGATTGTTATCTGGATTTGCACTAATCCAGGACTGTGCTGTCCTATCAAAGTCATGTGCCTGTGTCATTACTTGTGCTGAACTCACTTGTCTTGTCTGTCTCACTTGAGAAAGCCTTTATCTCCACTTTTTTTCCCACACCAGGAATCTGATGTCGATGCAAAGAACACAAAGCTGTAGCTTGTGTGCCTAGGACATGATTTCAAATGAGGAGGCTTTAATAGCAGCAGTGATCCTGACAAAATTTAATCCCTCTAAGTGATCCCTCTTGTGTTTCTCACCAAAAAAATATTTTGAAGATTCAGTTATGATGTGGAGCACTCATTTTTTTCTTACTAATCCTTGGAAAATGCAGAAATCCTGCACAAAAGATGAGTAAAATATTTCCAATTCCAAGATCACAAAATGTCAGAGGTTGGAAGGGACCTGCAGAGATCATCCAGTCCAACCAAAAGCAAGATCACCTAAGGCAGTCCACACAGGAATGTGTCCAGGTGGGTTTGGACAGTCTCCAGAGAAGGAGACTCCACAACGTCTCTGGGCAGCCTGTTCCAGGATTCTCTCACCCTCGCTGCAAAGAAGTTTCTCCTCATGTGGAGGTGAAACCGCCTCTGTTCCAGTTTGCATCCGTTGCCCCTTGACTAATTGCTGTGCATCACCTCTGCGAATGGCTCTCCAAAATCACAAAAGACTCCAGAAGATCTTTTTCGGCTGAGACCCATCTCAACGGGGTGTCTGCCAAGTGCCCTCAGCCTTACTGGGCCACCTAACCACGGTGAGATGTTTTCCGCACCTCCTGCTTGCGACAGGATTTCCTTTACCTGCCGCTAGAGGGCAACACAGCTACTCGCAGCACTTCCCCACTGCCGAGCACCTCTGCTGGGACCACGGGCGTCAATCTCACGGTGAAATGTGGATGATGGTGATGGTGCTGATGGTTATTATCTCCCCAGTTCAAGAGGGACAAGGATCTGCTTGAGAGAATCCAACGGAGGGCTACAAGGGTGCTGAGGGGACTGCCTGAGGAGGAGAGGCTGAGAGCCCTGGGGCTGCTTAGGCTGCAGAGGAGAAGGCTGAGAGGGGATCTGAGCAATGTCTGTCAAGAGCTGAGGGCTGGGGGTCAGGAAGGGAGGGACAGGGACAGCCTCTGCTCACTTGTGCCCTGCCATAGGACACAAGGGGCAAGGAATCGAAACTGCAGCACAGGAAATTCCACCTCATCATGAGAAGAACTTCTTGAGTGTGAGGATGAGAGAGCCCTGGCACAGGCTGCCCAGAGAGGTTGTGGAGTCTCCTTCTCTGCAGCCTTTCCAGCCCTGTCTGGATGTGTTCCTGTGCGACCTGCGCTAGATTCTCTCATCCTGTTGTGGCAGGGGGGTTGGACTGGAGGTCCCGTCCAACCCCCTAACATCCTATTATTATTACTACTGCTATTCTGTAAAACCCACCCTCAGGTAGTAGCTTTACTAGTTACTTGTGAATACTTCTGAATGTGCGATCTGGAATGACACTGAGAGGAGAACAATTGCTGCTGTTTGTGGCCATAGGATTTCTCTGTTTATCTCACTTCCTCGTAGGGGTCATTGTCCATTGCACTGCTGAGGACAATAACTGCAATTGATTTCTGACATAGTTCTTGATTTTGAGCTACTGATGCTAAGGGGAATGGAAGGAAAGAGAGAGAAAAGGGCAAAGAGAGGAAGGAAAAAAGGCAAAGAAGGAAAGGATGAGGGGAAGGAGAGGAAGAGGAGGAGGAGGGGAGAAGGAAGAAAAAGAGCTTGATCTTGTCACATGTGACTCAAATATTGCCAAACAGGTTGACTTGTCCTAACTTGCAGGCACCTGGTATGGGAACAATCTATCATTTTGAACATTCCTAAATACAGTAATGCTCTCATTTAACCATGACTGTGTTTGCTACATTAAAGGGTGATGTAATTTCCAAAGGAGATAACACTGGATGATTACCTACTATCAAAGGTGATTTTAGTCATTTCATTAAGTTTTTTGAACCCCCTGTGATTTTTGCCACGTTGCCAACACCCTACTCAGTCTTGGAGTCAAAGTTCTCTGATTTCATGTGATGATCTTAGCAGTTTCCACACGTGTATATGCTGGATTACTACCTGAGTGTATTTTCTTCCCTGTCTACTCAAGTGGCATCTTCAGATCATCTTTCAAGCAGCCTCTCTATATTTTTTTATTTCCAAGGCTCACAAATTCCAACGTGAAGCTCCTATCTTTGAAAGCATTTGCAGTGCAAGGGCACAGTTCCTCTCCCATTCCGTGTAGCTAATGCAAGTAGCTCTAACCACCTCTTCATGATGGAGTCAGAGTATGGCAGAAAAGGCTCTGGGGCTGTCCCCTCCCTCAGAATGCTAGGCTTGAAAGAACACTACTCAACAGAAGCCTAATGCTGTTCTTTTAGCCAAGCACACTGCATACATCCTTTGTCATATGTGAGATAGAAATTCCTCTCGTGAATTAAGAAGCCTCATCCAGCCTGGCCTTAAACACCTCCAGGCATGGGTCCTCAACCACCTCCCTGGGTAACCCATTCCAGGCTTTCAGCACTCTCATGGTGAACAACTTCCTCCTCACAACCAGTCTGACTCTCCCCACCTCCAGCTTTGCTCCATTCCCCCCAGTCCTGTCACTCCCTAAGAGCCTAAAATGTCCCTCCCCAGCTTTTTTGTAGGCCCCCTTCAGATCCTGGAAGGCCACATGAAGGTCATCTGGGAGCCTCCTCTTCTCCACACTGCACAGCCCCAACTCTTTCAGTCTGTGCTCACAGCAGAGCTGCTCCAGCCCCCTGAGCATCCTCTTGGCCCTTCTCTGGACACACTCCCGTATCTCCACATCCCTCTTGTAACAGAGGCTCCAGAACTGGATGCAGTACTCTAAGTGGGGTCTCAGCATAGCAGAGGGGAAGAATCACCTCCCTCAACCTGCTGGCCACACTTCTGATTCAGCCCAGGCTCTGGTTGGCTTTCTGGGCTGCAAGTGCACACTGCTGGCTCATGTTGAGCTTCTCATCCACCAGCACCCCCAGGTCCCTCTCCTCAGGGCTGCTCTCCAGCCACTCACTGCCCAGCCTGGATTTGTGCTTGAGATTGGTAACCTTTTATTTAACAAGAGTTATTTTGCTAAATGCAGGTTCTACTACTTTGAATGCAGGACATTATCTGGGATTGCCTCTGAAGTTCACTTTCATTATCTTTCCCTCCCCCCCCCTTGACATTAACCAGCATTCAGAAGAAGGTGGCTAAGATCCTGCTGCTGGTTATAATGAGAACTGTTATTTTTCTTTCCCTGGAAAATTAGGCAGAATTTACAAGTACTTCTGCCACTCAGCTACAACCACATTCATAAAGAAATTTACACACTACCCTAATTTTTGTTGCTGGAAGCCAGCTTCAATTCTCTGCCCCCCTCCTCCCTTAGCCCTTCTCAATCTTAAAGACAATAAAAGGTGATGAAAAAGTCTTTGTGGTAAATCCCAAGACTAGGAGATGCCCAAGGCAATGTGGTTAGCACGAACCCAAGGAAACCTTTTAACTCTGTAGATATAATCCAGGCCTTTCAGTCAGTTAAAACAAGCCTATTAAAACTCCTCTTAATAACACCCACCCTCCCCCCCCCCCCCAAAAAAAAAACACCCAAACCCGCAGCGTTAGGCAAAGATTTTGTTATATTGGATCAGCTAAATGCTCTCAAAAGTTCCTCTGCTTGCAAATGGTTTTTGTCTCTGGAATCCAGGTGCTGACATCCTGCTCACACCCCAGGACCACAGAGGTGCTGAGGAGGAGCAGTGACAGGAGCGGCACATGTCAGACGGAGGCGGCAGCCGCCACGCCTGTTTGAAAAAATAGAGAAACAGATAATAATTGTTTAGAAAATCGTGATTTTTTACAACAACCCTTGAGACCCGCTCCGGAAAGAAAAGCGAGGCAAACCCAACGGAGCCTCGGTGAAACGTGGCCGCGCTGTTTCCTCAGCGCACCGCCCAGCAGCGCGGCCAGCCGGCAGCCCCGCGACGAGCCCGAGGCGGCCTCCAGCAGCCGCTTCGGGCTCCTTATCTCCGCTCAGCTTATGAGCAGAGCCGGTGTCGCCCGAGGGGCTGCCAGGGGAGGGCTGCCTCCAGCCGCGGCTTTGGGCCCTTTCCCTCCGCTCAGCTTACGAGCAGAGCCGGTGTCGCCCGAGGGGCTGCCAGGGGAGGGCTGCCTCCAGCCGCGGCTTTGGGCCCTTTCCCTCCGCTCAGAGCCGGTTTCGCCCCAGGGGCTGCCAGGGGAGGGCTGCGCTGCCCGCTGGCAGATGCCGTGCGGCGCACAGGTGAGAGCAGCTGCCGACGCAGCCCTGAAGGAGGGACGAAGGGGAGGGGAGTGTGCCCCCTTCCCCCTGCCCCTTGGGCGGGACGGGGGGACCTGAGTGGATGAGGTCTGCGTCAGTCAGGGGCAGGGCGAGGCTGGCGGCTTGGGGATGGCGGCCCCCGCCCGGCGCTGGCGTTCCAGTTGTGGAAGCGCGGCGGCACCATGCGGGCGGCCGCCGGGGTAGGAGCAGTGGCTGCGGGTGGAAGGCACCTGCCCGCTCTGAGGGACGATGGGGCTGAGACGGGCGGGAATTCTCTCTGCCGGCTTGTTGCTGCCCCGGCTCAGCCGCCACAGCGACAAGCCCGCTGAGGAAGCCTTCCCTCCTCATCGCGTTCGGCCAGGGCAGCGGCCAGCCGCCGGTTCCCCTCGGCTATTTGCTTCATCTCTTTCCTTCTAGGACGTGATGAGCATCTTCTGCCTGATTTCTGTGACGGCCGCGCTGGATTTCAAGTACCACCACGCCGAGGAGCTGGAGGCGTACTTGAAGAGGGTTCACGCCGAGTACCCCTCCCTCACACACCTGCACAGCATCGGGCGCTCGGTGGAAGGTAGGGAGCGAGGGTGAGGAGGCGGAGGCGAAGGCTTGCCGGGTTCTGTTAGCTGGGACGGGCGCGGGCAAAAGGTGGCCGCGGCGGCGCTCCGTGCGCGATCGCTGGCGCCGGGGGCTGCTCCGATCGCAGCTCTCATTGCCGGTGCCTCTCTGCTTCAGGCTCTTTGAAGTTTCCACTTTCTTTCGCTTGAGCGTGAATAACAAACTCTGGTGACACGTACGGCGCTTCAGCTGGGGTACAAATTCTCCCAACGCTTTTCCTTTCTTCTCCCTCCTCCTTTCCCTCCCCCCCGAGAACTGGAAATCCTCCTAACTGGCGATTTCAGAAACAGGGCTTCCAAAAAAGATGTGGTACCCTGTTTGTTAAAGTGCCCAGTCCGGGATAGAAGTGTGTGCTTTCCAGCTTGTGGCTGTGTTAGGAATACCTTCTCTCGTGGCTTTACCTGTCAGTCTGGACTGACTAGGAAATGGACTTCAGATTCCATACCGATACGAGGTCTTGTGCTTTTAAGTGGAGGATGGAGTTTCAGGCTCAAACCCCACAGGAAAATACACTGAAATCAATAATTGTTTTGCAGATCTTTTATGTCTCTCTTTGACAGGTATTTTCCTACAGTAAATGTAAAGAGAAATAAACCCCCAACAACCCACACTTTGTTTAAAGAGATTAAAAAGTTTAGTATTGATTAGCATATAAATAATATCTACTTTCCAGAAGGAAAAAAAAAAAGGCAAACAAACAAAAAAATCCAAACAAACCTAACTCTAAGTGGATTTTCATTCAGAAAATTAAATCACTTTGATAAAGAGGTATAAAACTAAACAGAAGCTCATTCTTTGGCACCGTCATCTCTTCCTCTAATCCCATTTCATGCCACTGGAAGGAGATAGTTGTGGCATCTATCAACAGTCTATGATTGTGAGGGTTTTAAAAGCTTACAGCTACTTCTGAGTGGATGATAATGAGAACTGTTAGTAGTTTCTTGTTGTTCCACCTCCTGGGGTTGCCATTGGAATGGGCTGCCCAGGGAGGTGGTGGAGTTACTGTCCCTGGAGGCGTTCAAGCAAAGCCTGGCTGGGGCACTTAGTGCCATGGTCTGGTTGACTGGCCAGGGCTGGGTGCTAGGTTGGACTGGCTGAGTTTGGAGGTCTCTTCCAACCTGGTTGAATCTGTGTGTATCTTCAGTTTTGTTAAGTGTTCTTGTATTTGCCTAGGACGTAACTTTCAGCTGAAGGGAGGTACCAAACAGCCTTCATGTTGCTATGTGATCTTGTCTCTGTGCATGTCTTCGCTCTTTAGAAAGTCTCATGGGAAGGCTCAAACTAGACAAGGAGTCAGAGTTATTTAAGCTGTGTTATTGGTTTCATCAAAGGCAAGATTATGTTATTTATCCACTTGAGAGAAGGCTGATCTCTAAGTATGGTTCCTTCCAGTGCATGCTACTTCGTTTTCCTGCCTTGAAGGGGCTTAGCGAACGTTTTAGTGGTAGGACTAGATTTTGGCTTCTCTGGTGTGAACTCTGCTGGCTTATCTTTGTGGAGGTGGGGCAAAAACTTTCATGTAACCCGAGATATTGCAGTTTTGGCACTTGCATATCTAGACATCTGAGAGCTGACAAGATGAACTGTTTAACTTGTCTGAGTGCCATTAGCATGCAAATCTCTTGATTGGGATCAAGCAATGCACTGTAGCTTCATTCAGATCATGGTATATTGCCTTCTGCTTTGCCAGACTGTGTGAGAAAAGGTGATTATGTGAGCTCTCCCTTGTTCTGCCAGCTCCACATCATGATTCATAGACTTGTTTGGGTTGGAAGGGACAGTAAATATCATCTAGTTCCAACATCTCTGCCGTGGTCAGAGACACCTCCCACTAAACTGGGTTGCTCATGATCTCATCCAGCCTGGCTTTGAACACCTCCAGTGAAGGGGCATCCACAACCTCCCTGGGCAACCTGTGCCAGTGTCTCACCACCCTCACTATAAAGAATTTGTTCCTAATGCCTTGTCTAAATCTATCCTTCCAAAAAACAGTACCTCAAAACTTTTTCACTGTAAGGGTGACAGAAGCCTGGCACAGGCTGCCCAGGGGAGTTGTGGAGTCTCCCTCTCTGGAGACATTGAAAACCCCCCTGGATGCATTCCTGTGTGCTCTGCTCTAGGTGCTCCTGCTCTGGCAGGGGGGTTGGACTGGATGAGCTTTGGAGGTGCCTTCCAGCTCCTGACATTCTGTGATGCTATGATTTCTGTAGTGGAAACATCTAAACACTTTTTATGTCAGAAACCTCATTTGCTTCAGGCAGGATCATAAAATAATGCAATTCTGGAGGCCATCTAGTTTGAGCTCCCATTCAAAGCAGGCCTAACTTGAAAGTTAGATTATGATGCTCAGAGCTTTCTCCACCCAGTTGCTGGATATCTGCAAGGGTGGAGATTCTGCAAGGTTGCTGAGTGCCTGATCCGGTACTCAGCTCCCTGTTTTGGCTGTGGTGCCTGGGGCTATGGTTTAGGGTGCACCTTGTAGTGTAGGGATATGGGTTGGGCTTGGTGCTCCTGAGGGGCTTTGCCAACCTGAACATTTCTGTGATTGTAAACACCCTCCTTAAGCCAGCTCCCATTCACTGAACAAATGTTGTGTGTGGGTCAAGGCTGACTTAATAAATTAACAACTCTTTGGCAGATTCTAGCCCTGGAGAGGCAAAAAAACAAAACAAACTGACCATATTGTAACGTGGTTCAACTAGAAGTTTCCAGAAGCAGTTTATTTCAAAAGGCCTCTCCTGAAAGATGGTGGTTTTTATTCAGGTGGGAGCCGTGATTTAATCCTATTCTGACATTTACTATTCAATTACTCTCCCTGTTGCCTTTCAACTGGCACATTCCACCCATTGATCTTAAGTAGTTTGCTAACTTTGATCTGCCAGAAAAAAAGTCTCACTTATCAGTATTCTACTATCCCTCCTCTACAAACTGAGAGGCTGAAGCATGCAGAGGGTGAGTGTCTTTGCTTGGTTTGGTTTTCAACGTCCATGCAGGACTTCCACATGGCTGTGTGCACAGAGCACAGCATGTGCTGCAGGGAAGGTGTACCTGCAGGGCTCCCTGCCAAAGGGCTCCCTAGGGATTAGGACCTGGTGCAGCAGGAGGTGCACCAGTGCTTGCCTGGTAACAGAGTTAATAGAGAACCTAGCCAATTAACCTCTCCCTGACATCATTCTGCACCTTCACTAGTGGAACCTATGCCCAAGGTGTGACAGGGAATTGGTTTAGATCTCCTAACTCTTCTGATACAGAGTGATTGATAATTGTAGACTGTTCATAGGAGGCTACTGAAGTGCTAGCTTCAGGTTCATTGCATGCCAGTGAAAATGCTTAGTAATGAAAGACCAGGCATTCTACTTGTCTGCTCACTATAGTGATGGCATGTAGCTGAGAAAATGACAAAGAGGAACTTACTTTCAGACATTTCTTATAACACAGTGTGGAAATTGAATCAGAGAATCACAGAATCAGTCAGGGTTGGAAGGGACCTCAAGGATCATCCAGTTTCAATCCCCCTGCTGTGGGCAGGGACACCTCACACTTAGATCAGTTTGCTCAGAGCCACATCCAGCCTGGCCTTAAACACCTCCAGGGATGAGGCTTTCACCACCTCCCTGGACACTCTATTCCAGGCTCTCACCACCCTCATGGTGAAGAACTATTTCCTAGCATCTAGTCTGGATCTACCCACTTCTAGTTTTGCTCCATTCCTCCCAGTCCTGTTGCTACCTGACACTCTAAAAAGTCCCTCCCCAGCTTTCTTGTAGGCTTTGTCAGATGCTGGAAGGCCACAATAAGGTCTCCTTGGAGCCTTTTCTTTTGCAGGCTGAGCAGCCATAACTCTCTCAGCCTGTCCTCACAGCAGAGCAGCTCCAGCCCTCTGATCATCCTCGTGAGCCTTCTCTGAACACCTTCCAGCACCTCCAGATCTTTTCTCTAACAGGGGCTCCAGAACTGGACACAGTACTCCAGGTGAGGTCTCACCAGAGTGGAGCAAAGGGGACAATCACCTCCCTCAGCCTGCTGGCCACACTTTGAATCCTAGAACCAACCACTCACTTCTCTTGCTGCAGCCCAGGATCTGGTTGGCTCTCTGGGCTGCAAGGGCACACTGCTGGCTTATGCTGAGCCTGGGTTACTGCCATCAACAACAAAGAGAACTGAATCACACATTCTGGGTGGGTTTGAAGTACCAGGGGGAAAAAAATAGTGCTGGAGAAAACCAAACTGAAGTATATATCCATAAAATGTTTGTACTCTACCGGAGTTGCTCCTATGAGGTTAGTTTCAGGGCTCCTGGCACTGCACAAAAACAGAATGAGAAGGTTGCACATAGCCAGGTTGTACATCACTCTGCTTGGGGTTTATTTCTCTCTTTTTGCTACATTCACTTTCATTGCAATTATTTTACTTTAACGGTTTGGAATTCAACATTTTTTTTCCCCTTCCACACTCCTCCTTCCCAGCCTACTGGGGGAGGGAGGGGTGCAAATGAGCATGGTGCTTAGTTACCAGCTGAGGTAAAACTACAACACAGCATTTAAAGACTGTTTTAGCTTCAGTTAGGACAAATGGACACAAATGCAGCAACCATAAGTTCTATTTAAGCACAGGGTTTAGAGCAAAGCAAAACTGACTGTGTTTTAAAACACAGGCTAATACTTCATGGGTTTAATGTCATGGGTTAGCCTGGACTAGATGGATAAACTCAGAAGGAGTCACTCTTCCTCCTCCACTATTTTGTTTTCTTTCCCTTCCCATCACAGTGACTCACCGAATATGCTGCAAATGGAGTTTACAAGGCTGTGAAGACAAAGTCCATCCACAAAGCCACACACCCTTGGAATTATAAAAACTAACAGCTAAACCTACCTGTGATCCTGTAAATGCACTTCTGATATGCCACAGTATTGGCAAAGACTTAGAGCAAAGGTGGTTATGAGGGAAAGAACCCAGAAAGAGTAACTGAAAGAGTAACTGGTACATAAAGAGTGTGCATGTGGGGGATAATGAAAGTAAGGAACAAGAGTGGGTACAAGTCTTACTATGATAAGTTTTAGCTCTATTTTAAAGTGAAACTCTGGGCTTGAGCCAAATGACTTTAGTGTGCTTCGTATGAGTTCCTCAGAGTGCAGAAAGTCTCACTCATTCTTGCTTCTAAAAATGAGCAGTGAACATCTCCATGCCTGTGTTATCTACATGTGCCATGCTGAGGCTGCAGCTCACAGTGCTGAGGAACTTGGTGGGGTGAGAGCTGAGGAGAATGGAAGGGGATAGACAGCTGAGGGCTGGAGATAAGAGGAAAGCCAGCTGCAGCTGTCATTCAAGTGGAACAAGCAAGTCTAGGGAGGTTCTTTTCTCTTTCTGCTCTGCACTAGTGAGACCATATCTGGAATAATGTGTCCAGTTTTGGGCTCCCCACTTCAGGAGAGACAGGGGCCTGCTGGAGAGAGTCCACTGGAGAGCCATGAGGATGAGTGGGGAGTTGAGCATCTCCCCTATGGAGAGAGACTGAGAGCCCTGGGGCTGTTCAGTCTGGAGAAGAGAAGGCTGAGAGGGGATCTGAGCAATGTCTATCAATAGCTGAGGGGTGGGGATCAAGTGGAGGGGGCCAAGCTCTTTTGGGTGTTGCATGGCAATAAGCCAAGGAGCAATGGATACAAACTGGAACAGAGAAGGTTTCAGCTCCACATGAGGAGAAACTTCTTTCCAGTGAGGGTGGCAGAGCCCTGGCACAGGCTGCCCAGAGAGGTTGTGGAGTCTCCTTCTCTGGAGCCTTTCCAAAGCCACCTGGATGCATTCCTGTGTGGACTACCCTTGGAGTTCCTTCTTTTGGCAGGGGGGTTGGTCTGAATGCTCTCTGGAGGTCCCTTCCCACCTGTGATTCTGTCGCAGCCTGCATTTGCTGATCTCTGGGTCAGGCTGCAGGGCCTGTATTTCCCTGGGAGTAGGGAATACAATGCCAGTATCTATGCTAATGACCAGAGTGCACCAGAGGGATGTAGTTTGGATTGCCTCTTTGTTACAAAGTTGTTAGTTTTTAAACAATTTCTAATTGCAGACTTGCTTAAAACTCTCAGCCTATACTTTTGTTGTCCCTAGGTGGCCAATCTGTTTGCATTCTCCTCTTGCTCAAGGAGAGGACAGTAACATATCCCTCTTAGCCCATTTCAGGGGTTAAGGCTTTCTAGTAGAAGAGTGTTTCTAGTAGCTTTTCAGTCCTCATCTCCAAAAGCAGAGCACTTTGCATGCCCTGTGGGTTTCCTTTCTGCCTAGGACCTCTGTCTGTAGATTCTTTGAGCTACCAGTCTTGCTGATTCTCAAGGCTGCCTAATTTAAAGCTTTCCTCTACGTGGCTATGGGATGGCACATTGTGTTCAGACACTTCACATGGAGACCTACTTGTAATACATTAATGAGTTGATAGGCAAGATGTGACATCATATCCTGAAGCATTTGTTCCTTAGGTAGTTATTCCATGCATTGTTTTGCACAGAAGATAGATCTAGGTTTATTTTAGACTGCTTTTGTTTGCTTCTTGGTGTGGGGCTGGTTGTTTGGTTTGGTTTGGTTGTTTGGTTTGGTTTGTGTTTTGGTGTTGCTGGGATTTTTTTTGTTGTTGTTCTGTTTTTAAGTTGTTTGGTCTGGGTTTTTTCTTTGAATGAAGGCTGATTGACAGTTCTGCTTTCAGAACACTTCATAAAATGCTTAGCTGCTGGAGAGCAGAATTGATGCATAGGCCTGGCTCTAGCTGCCTTCCCCTCCCAGCTCAGATACTTTCCTCACTGTAAAGTGCTCCATTTCTGGCAGAGTAACAGTGGGTAAGATGTGAGTAAAAGGTTAGAGGATGCTACCGAGCAGATGATTCTGCAGCTTGGTATCTAGGGTTGACTTGTTATGGGAAAGGTCAGTCCATGACAGTTGGAGTTACTTAATTCAGTTTCTATAGCTGCTGTGTAGCACACTGAGCACACAGTGGACTTGGGGCACTCTGAGTGGTATTTCCTCTTTGATCCTGGCCAATGTGTTCTGTATCTGTGGGTCTTGCAGTTACCTGAGGCACTCGAGCAGAGCTTGAGCAGGTCTGCAGAAGTAAACTTTATCCTAAAGCTAGAATGAAAGCAAAATGTGCTCTCAAGAAGAAATTGATTCCAGCTGTGTCAGTTCACAAGTCCAGTCTGGTCCAGTAGGCTTTTAGACTAGAGAAAAGTCTAGGAACAGAGAAGATACAGAATCACAGAACGTTAGAGGTTGGAAGGGAGCTCCAGAGAGCATCCACTTCAACCCCCTGCCGAAGCAGCATCACAGGAATGCATCCAGGTGGCTTTGGAAAGGCTCCAGAGAAGGAGACTCCACAACCTCTCTGGGCAGCCTGCTCCAGGGCTCTGGCACCCTCATGGCAAAGAAGTTTCTCCTCATGTGGAGCTGAAACCTTCTCTGTTCCAGTTTGTATCCATTGCTCCTTGGCTTATTGCTGTGCACCACCAAAAGAGCTTGGGCCCCTCCACTTGACACCCAGCCCTCAGCTATTTGTACACATTGCTCAGATCCCCTCTCAGCCTTCTCTTCTGTGGACTAAACAGCCCCAGGGCTCTCAGTCTCTCTCCATAGGAGAGATGCCCAACTCCCCCACTCATCCTCTTGGCTTTCCACTAGACTCTCTCCAGCAGGTCGCTGTCTCTCCTGAAGTGGGGAGCCCAAAACTGGACCCAGTAATGCAGGTGTGCTTTCACTGAGGCAGAGTAGAATGATACTCCCCCAGTATGCACTTAGAGCAAAATGCAGCCTGGCTCTTCCTGGCAAAGCTTATCTCCTGATTGTGGTGAACCTAAAGTAGGTTAAAATACAAAGCTTGCTTTGATGTGTGGTTGCATTGTCCTGATCTGAGAATCCAAGGGGAAACAAAGGTTACCAAAGCATCTTTTCTCAAAGGGTCAAAGGACTGAGTTCTTCTGTGTGCAGGTAAACAATGCAGCCTGAAATTTAGTTCCATGCAGCATCTGTTGCCCTTCCTGAAAGACAGTAACTGATGTTTCTAAGGAGACATTTGTTACTCATTCTGAAAGAGAAACTGGAAGCAGTTGGTCAAAGTAATGTGGCTTGATAAGTGAACTAGAAACAGATGATGATGATAAGGATCCTGTTCAACCTGTGCTAGATGCTCTGTCAGGAGGGTTGGACTCAATGATCCATGGAGATCCCTTTCAACCCCTCACACTCTCTGATCCTGTAATCCTCTGGAGGAGATTGTTAAAAAAAACAATCTTGCCTTTTTTTCCCCCTTTCTAGCTCTTTTTTTAATTAAAAAAGCCTGGCTGGGGCACTTAGTGCCATGGTCTGGTTGATTGGCTAGGGCTGGGTGCTAGGTTGGACTGGATGAGCTTGGAGGTCTCTTCCAACCTGCTTGATTCTATGATTGGGCAGGGCTGGGTGCTAGGTTGGACTGGATGAGCTTGGAAGTCTCTTCCAACCTGCTTGATTCTATGATTCTATGGTGGTGGTGTGAGGGGATGCTGCTCACTGTGTGAGTTTATAGGGCTCTGCTGTGGCAGGAGGTTGGACTGGATGATCTCTGGAGGTCCCTTCCAACCCCTAACATCCTGTGATCCCACCCGTGGAGGTGTTTCAAAGATGCAGAGAAGTTAGGCTGAGAGATGTGGTTTAGCATCACATAGTGGTTGGATTCAGTGATCTTAAAGCTCTTTTCCAATCAAAACAACTTTGATTCTCTGATAGTAACTGTGTTGCTGGTGACTCTGTTGCTTAAATGTGCTGCTCCTTTGCATCTCAAAGAATACCACAAACAGGCTGAGATGGGACCATCTTTATTGGCACTTGTAAAGCTTATGAGTGGCAATACAGAGGATAGGTAGTCCTAACACTCTGAAGTAGTGCTGCATAGGCAGTGTACCAATTAATCTCTCTTGTAGTCTTCAAACAAGCATTCACTTTCTTATGTAGATGTTTGTTTGGGCAGGACTTGTTATTTATGCTTCCAATCACAGAAACATGCAGCTTGGCAAAGCCCTTCAGGAGCACCAAGTCCAACCTAGAGCCCTACTCTGCAAGATTCACCTTAAACCATAGCCCTAAGCACCACATCCAAACCACCCTGAAACACAGCCAGAGCTGGCGACTCCACCACTTCCTTGGGCAGCTCATTCCAGTGCCTTGACCACTCTCTCTGTGAAAATCCCTTTCCTAGAACAGCATGGTTACAGTAGTTCCTGCTAAATATGATTTTAGTCCCTGCATTAGACAGGACACTTAACAAATATGGGCTTTATTTCCCCTCATTCCATTGATATTTACACACCTTTGCTCCTCTCCCCAGATAAGAAGCTTATCAGTTTGGGGTGGGGGGAAATAGGGAGGTGGCCATGGTAGACCTTCCAATACCTGAAAGGAGCCTACAAGAAGTCTGGTGAGGGACTTTTTAGGGTGTTGGGTAGTGATAGGACTGGGGGGAATGGATCCAAGCTAGAGGAGGGGACATTTAGATCAGACATTAGGAAGAAGTTTTCACCATAAGGGTGGTAAGAGACTGGCACAGGTTGCCCAGGGAGGTGGTGGAATCCTCATGCCTGGATGTATTTAAAGCCAGGTTGGATGCAGCTCTAGGCAAGCTGATCTAGTGTGACATGTCCCTGCCCATGGCAGTGGGGTTGGAGCTAGGTGATCCTTGAGGTCCCTTCCAACTCTGACAGTTCTATGATTCAATCTGATATTGCCCTGGGCTGTTTTGGCTTTGTTCTGCTTACCTGTGCAGTGTGCTGAACTAGATGATCTCTGAGGTCCCTTCCAAGCTAATCCATTCTATGACTGTATTGCCAGGTATGCCTGGTTAACATATCTGAGTGGTCTGTGTCTTTTTAACCCTTCTAAATACCTCAGAGACTTTCTGATTTCAGTTGCCTTAGCTCTCCCTGGGTACCAGTTGTTTCCCTTTTCAGTACTAGTGCTTATTCAGGCCGAGACTTCCGATAATGCTTTGTGTCTCAGTGGGCCATGAGAACATGATCTACTGAAAAGTGAGGCTGGAGCCTGAGGGAAGAATCTGATGCACTGCAGTTGTTCATACAGGCATCTATCTGATCCCAGCTTCAGGTACATAGGTTATTCTGAGGGTAGGTATTTAGAGTGTCTGTTTTGTGAGCAGAGGCAGCTGCTTTTTTGGCTGGTAACTTACAAGATTTATATCCCCAAAGGATACATTTATATCACTTACCATCATCTGCAAGGTGCTTTGTTCAGCATTCTGGCTAAATAAAGCTCACATATTTGTTCATGCTTGTAAGGCTACTTCTGCAGTCCTACTACATCACTCCTTCTGATGAAGTATTTCTGGTGATATAAATAGTGTCTGAGTAACTCAAATTCTGTTAGAATCCCAATCAAGCCATGCATGGCTCTTGAGCAGTCCCCTAGTTGGAAGACAAGTCTCAAAATAGCTTTAGGCTTTGCAGCTTGAAGCTGTTTGATGGTTTGGGTGTTACCTGCCCCCCCTCCACACTTAAGAAAATCACCCAGACCAGATTCAGCCAAGCTGGAAATTAGAATGGAGCTTTATATGTACAGTTTAGCACAAGAGACAAACAGGTATTTACAGTCTCTACAGCTATAGACAGAAATATCCAAGTTAAAAAGGTAATACAGAAACACAGCAGCCCTCCCAGAAAGCAGAGTCCCCAGGAGGGGCTCCCAACCACCCTTCAACATCCTTTCCACCCCTCTACCTTATCCCAGACTTTGCCTTATGTTCAGGGGGAGTTTGGAGGGTTGGCCAGGGGAGCAGAAGGATTAGTTACACAGACAGCAGGTTAGGGAGAGAAGGGAAGCAACCAAAGCCAGAGAGCAACTCTGTTATCTGTGTTTGTGTTCTTGTTCTTACCCATGTCAGCAAGCCTGTGAGTGCAGCAGACATCACCATTGTTTCTTTTTCACAGCCTAGCATCTAATTCTCACCAAAATATTCCAGCTAGCTTCAAACTAGCACAATCTGTGAGGGCAAATCAGAATAGCTTGGGGCAAAGGTGCTTCTGGTGCTTGCTTATTAGCAAGAGGGGATTCCTTTCAAATGAAACCAAAGGCACCTCAATACAAGAGAGATGTGGAGGACCTGGATGTTGAAGTGCTTGAAAGCAAGGCTGGGGAGGGGCCTGGAGCACAGCCCTGTGAGGAGAGGCTGAAGGAGCTGGGGGGGTGCAGCCTGCAGAAGGGGAGGCTCAGGAGAGACCTTACATACAGGCTCACAGGATGTCAGGGGTTGGAAGGGACCCAAAGAGACCATTAAGTCCAACCTCCCTGCCAGAGCAGGACCACACAATCCAGCTCAGGTCACACAGGAACACCTCCAGACAGGCCTGGAAAGGCTCCAGAGAAGGAGACTCCACAGCCTCTCTGGGCAGCCTGTGCCAGGCTCTGGCACCCTTCCAGGCAAGAGGTTCCCCCTTGTGCTGAGCTGGAACCTCCTGTGCTGCAGCTTCCATCCCTTGCCGCTTGCTCTATCCCAGGGAGCAGTGAGCAGAGCCTGTCCCCCCCACTCCTGACCCCCAGGGCTACGAGGATGAGCAGAGGGCTGGAGCTGCTCTGCTGTGAGGAGAGACTAAAAGAGTTTTCAATCTGGAGAGGAGAAGGCTCCCAGGGGACCTTATTGTGACTTTTCAGTATCTGAAGTGGGCTACAGGAAAGCTGGGGAGGGACTTTTTAGGCTGTCAGGGAGTGATAGGACTGGGGGGAATGGAGCAATAGGGAGAGTCAGACTGGATGTTAGGAAGAAGTTCTTCACCATGAAAGTGGGGAGACCTCGGAAGGGGTTGCCCAGGGAGGTGGTGGAAGCCTCATCCCTGAAGGTTTTTAAGGCCAGGCTGGATGTGGCTCTGGACAACCTGAGCTAGTGGAAATTGTCCCTGCCCATGGCAGGGGCCTGGAACTGGCTGATCCTTGTGGTCCCTTCCAACCCTGACTCGTTCTATTGTTCTACCATTCTAAATGTGGCATTTAAGTGATAAACCAGGATGGACCACAGGAGGTGGTGGAGTCACCAACCCTGGATGTATTTAAAGGTCATTTGACTTTGATGCTTGGGGATATGGTTTAGGGTGAACCTTGTAGAGCAGGGTTCTGGGTTGGATTTGTTGATCCTGAGGGACTTCTCCAACCTGGTTCTGTGATTTCTCTGCTGCAAACCTTCACTTCCTTTGGCAGGGTTGTGCCTGCTGTACTGCACTAGGTCTATCGAGCAGCCAGCACCAGAGCAAGGAGGCTGGCAGGACCTCGTTGCTCTGAAACAGGTCCTACCTGATGGTTTGGATCTTTCTTTCAACATAGTTCAACGTAAAAACCAAACCAACAAACCTAAACCAAACCAGGCCATGTTTAATGAAGCAATTTTAGTCGTGAAATGGGCAGAGTCCCCTGGTCAGAGGTCTCTGTCATGTGGCAACAAAAGAAGTAGTAAAGCAGAGGCGCTGCAGTGCAGTGTCACAGGGCAGGTGTGCAATTGGAGCTAACCTCAATCTTTTAAGTGGCTGCCACTAGGACTTCTTGAGCAAGCCCTTCCGTAGGTGAGCAGGGTGCTGACCCAGCCATACCAGAGGCTGTAGTCAGAGAACTGAAGTGTGTGTAGACAGAAAGGGCAGTCACAGCCTCTGCCTCGGTGTGCTTCCAGACCCTGACACGCGTGGGCTGTGCCACGGCATGGCTGGAAGCCTTTCCTCCTAACTCTCTCCCTCTGAGAGGAAACTGACAGCTGGAGATGCACAGGGAGAAACTGCATGTCTAACTGTGTCCCTAGGGGTGGGAGAAAGGGCTTTCCTCAGCTGAGCTACGTGCACCTGGGCATTGCACTTGGGATCATAGTGCCATTAAAACCAGATGCTCATCCTGTCCTCTTAAATCACAGAATCACAAAGAGGCCTGGAGCACAGCCCTGTGGGGAGAGGCTGAGGGAGCTGGGGGTGTGCAGCCTGCAGCAGAGGAGGCTCAGGGCAGAGCTCATTGCTTTCTACAACTACCTGAAGGGAAGTTATAGCCAGGTGGGGTTGGGCTCTGCTGCCAGGAAACCAGCAACAGAACAAGAGGACACAGCCTCAAGTTGTGCCAAGGGAGGTCTAGTCTGGGTGTTAGGAGGAAGTTGTTGCCAGAGAGAGTGATTGGCATTGGAATGGGCTGCCCAGGGAGGTGGTGGAGTTGCCATCCCTGGAGGTGTTCAAGCAAAGCACTTAGTGCCATGATCTGGTTGATTGGGCAGGGCTGGGTGCTAGGTTGGGCTGGATGATCTTGGAGGTCTCTTCCAACCTGGTTGATTCTATGCAAAGCCCCTCAGGATCACCAAGTCCAACCTAGAGCCCTGACAGCTCTGTGGTTCTGTGAAGATCACTTTTTCCCTGTACAAACAGCATGGCAGAAGTGATTGAGTGCCAGCTTGGACACCATGGTTGCCTTCAAGCATGGCACTTAAAATGGTGTGATCTGCATCTTAGCAGAGTTGGTTAGTTGTTTCTGCTGCAATAAACAGCAGTTGCCAGCTAACTGGCAAGAGATGGTTTGCTCCCATCCTGAACAGCAGCTGCACTCAGTCCTCCTTGCTCTGCTGTGTACCAGCCCAGCTCCTGCAGGCTGAGCTGGTAGCCCTGTTCCTGTTTACCTGAGCACCCAAAGCAAGCTTTGCCACTCAGAATGCACCAGTGTGACATTTCAGCAAGGTGAATTTGTGCAGATAGCAGCTGTGGATGAAGCATTCTTTTTCCCCTGCCTGATTTCACCTCCCTCTCAGCTTAACCTGAACAAGACTGCAAGCAGGAAGACGTTCATCTGCAGTGCTAGGTTTACCCAGCAGTGCCACTCCAAGTTCCTTCCTTCAGAATAGTGACCCAGTTCTTTGTAATAGACCCATTTCAGTGCTGCATTCTGAAAGGTAGGAGATGCTGTAGCTCTGCTCCATCACAGCCCTGGAACAGGCTGCCCAGAGAGGTTGTGGAGTCTCCTTCTCTGGAGCCTTTCCAAAGCCACCTGGGTGCATTCCTGTGTGTGCTACCCTAGGGCATCCTGCCTTGGCAGGGAGGTTGGACTGGATGATCTCTGGAGGTCCCTCCCAACCTCTAAAGTCCTGTGATTCTGTGAAGTGGAGCTTGCAGTGGTTCAGCAGCCTTGGCTCTTGGAGATAAAGTAGAGATAAATTATCTCCAGAGTACATCTTGGTACAAGTCTTGATTTGTTCCCATCCCAGCCAGGGCTTAGGAACCCTGCAGTACCCTTGAGGCATAGGTCCCAGTGCTACAGAAGGTGCTCCTGGAAAGTATGGTCCAGTGAATGAACACTGTGGTAGCCTGTTTCTGGGGCAGAACAGGATTGTCCTTAACTTGCTGGAACTTGCCACTGTTGTGCTTGCAGTCTGATAGAGCAGATGAAAGGCAGATGTCCTGCCAGCTTTCACAACCCATACAAACCTACAGGAACAAGAATCTGGTGAGCTTGCTCTCTGCCACTGCCTTGGCTTCATCCAAAAGCTCCAGGGAAGTGTCCTTCCAGCTGTCTTTCTAAGGGCTTCTTTGTATTTACCCTCCTGAATTCCTCACTGCCTGTGCTCATGGCATTAAAACAAAGCAAAGCAGCAGAGAGTGCAACAGATGTGTCCGTGGGGCCTCTCCTGAGGCTATGCTCAAGTTCCCATGGAAGGCAATACAAGAGAGGTGTGTCTGGAGAACAGAAGGCTGAGAGGGGATCTAATAAATGTCTGTAACTCTCTGAGGGCTGGGGTCAGGAGATAGGGGACAGGCTCTGCTCACTGCTCCCTGGGATAGGACAAGAAGCAATGGATGGAAGCTGCAGCACAGGAGGTTCCAGCTCACAGCAAGGGAGAACTTCTTGAGTGTAAGGGTGCCAGAGCCCTGGCACAGGCTGCCCAGAGAGGTTGTGGAGTCTCCTTCTGTGGAGCCTTTCCAGGCCTGTCTGGATGTGTTCCTGTGTGACCTGAGCTAGATTGTGTGGTCCTGCTGTGGCAGGGGGGTTGGACTTGATAATCTTTTTGGGTCACTTCCAACACCTGAAGTCCTGTGAGCCTGTGATTTGGAGGTGCTGGAGCAGGTCCAGAGGAGGGCAACAAAGCTGGGGAAAGGCCTGGAGAATAAATCTGATGAGGAGCAACTAAGGGAGCTGGGGATGGGCAGTGTGAAACAGAGGAGGCTGAGGGCAGAGCTCATGGCTGGCTGCAGCTACCTGAAGGGACATTGTGGGGAGGCTGCTGCTGGGCTCTGCTCACAGGCAATTGGAGACAGAACAAGGGGGAATGGCCTCAAGCTGAGGCTGGGGAGGTTTAGACTGAACATTAGGAAGAAGTTTTTCAGAGAGAGATTGGAATGAGCTGCCCAGGGAGGTGGTGGAGTCCCCCAGCCTGGCTGTGTTTCAGGGTGGTTTGCATGTGGTGCTTGGGGCTATGGTTTAAGGTGAATCCTGTAGAGTAGGCTTCCAGGTTGGCCTTGGTGATCCCAAGGGGCTTTGCCAGCCTGCATGGTGCTGTGACTCCGTGGGATCAGCAAGAACAGAAATCATGCTCCATAGCAGCCTGGTGGTGACAGGTTCAGGGCCCATGGGCCCTGGGGCATCAGCACAGAGCTGATTGTGCAGAGCAGCTGAGGTTATGCAGTGCTGCCTTTGTAGGCCCACACAGTCCTCGACAGGCAGCTGGCTCAGTTTTAGGTTTGGATAAGGAGATGCCTTATCCATGCAGGGCTTAAGCTGTGCAGCTGACGCAGTCACCTTCCCATCACAGGTCTAGGTTTAAAACCCTTGTGAACCCCCACCCAGTGACTGCTGTTGCCTAGTGAATGACTTTATGGGAGAGCACCCAGAATCTAGAATCCTAGAATGGTCAGGGCTGGAAGTGACCTCCAAAGTTCATCTAATGTCAGGGGCTGGAAGTGGCCTTGAAAGGTCATCTACTCCAACCCCCTGCCAGAGCAGGAGTGTCCAGAGCAGATCACAGAGGAACACATCCAGGCAACTCTTGAGTATCTCCAGACAGGGAGACTCTACAACCCCCCTGGGCAGCCTGTGCCAGGCTTCTGTCACCCTCACAGGGAAAAAATCTTCTTCATGCTTAAATGAAACTTGCTATGCCTCAGCTTCCACCCACTGCCCCTTGGCCTGGCACTGGGCATCACCCAGCAGAGCCTGGCTCCAGCCTCTTGCCACTCACCTTTACATCTTCATAACCATTCCTGAGGTCCTCTCTCAGGCTTCTCCTCTCCAAGCAGCACAGCCCCAGCTCCCTCAGGCTCTCCTCCTGACAGAGAAGTTCCATTCCCTTAATCATCTTTGTGGCTCTGTTCTGGACTCTCTCAAACACTTCTATGTCTGTCTTGAATTGGAGAGCCCAGAACTGGACCCAGTACTCCATATGCAGCCTCAGCAGGGTAGAGTAGAGGGGCAGGAGAGCCTCTCTCAACCTACTAACCACAGCCTCTCTAACCCACCCCAGAATGGCATTGGCCCTCGTGGCCAGCAGAGCACATTGCTGGTTCATGCTCAACCTCCCATCCACTGGCACCCCCAGATCCAGTAAGAAAAACCTCCAAGTGCAAGAGTGGTTTGGTTTTGTTTTTTCTAGTGTTGATTCTCTTCCATAGCAGACTTAAATTCCACTCTGTGCTTCTTCACACAGACTGTTGGGAGGGAAATGCTGCTGCATTTGATAGACTTCCTGGTGAGCAGCTATCGACGTGACCCGCTGGTTACCAGGCTGCTCAACAGCACCCGCATCCATATCCTGCCAACCATGAACCCTGATGGGTTTGAAGCTACCAAAGTGCCTGACTGTTATTACACACGAGGAAGGTAAAGGTGGCTTAGGAGGGTGGGAGCAGGTAAAGGAAATGGGTGGGGGTTAATAATGGGAGATAACCAAGCCACTGAATCATACACGGTGGAGAGGACAGCCTAGGGGATGTGTTAGGGCTAATTTGGGCTGTTACAGCATAGAGGTTTTGGAAGGCTGAGTCAGGCTGGTGTTTATATGTGGTGCAGCTAAAGAAAATTGGTCAGGATGGTCTAATGACCTAAGCTTTGAGGCAGGAGACCTGGATTGCAAATAGAAGCACAATTACCTCTTTAGACCTTCAGGATGCTACTAAGGAAAGGAAGGAAAACCCCACCCAGGAGGATCTATTTCAACTGGAGAGCCCTGTAACTCTTGTTAATGAGAAAGAGGTGTGTCTGAGCTTGGTGAATGGACCTCGAGAAATGTGCTTAAAGATCATGTTGAAGGCAGATGTAGTAAGAGGGAGGATTTGTGCAAGCAGAGCCAGCTGTAATAGATGCTGTGCTAATAGCAGTGCTACCCAATAGAGGCAGAAGGAAATACAACCTAGCATCGCATCCTGTGCTGCTTTTGCTTTCCCTGATCCAACTCTTGCAGAGACCAAACAGGGGAGGAGAAGTTTAACATGCTAGAAGAGGGGGAGTGGGAGAATGGGAAGAAATGCCAGAGGGACAAAACTGGACAAAAGAGCAAACTCCTGAGCTAGAAGTTTCCTTGGCAGACTCGGAAGGGAGTGAACAGGTAGCTTTAGTTCTTGGGGTGACCTGTGTAGATCTTCCTTTTTATCAGGAGACAAAGTTGCTCCTCAGCAAATAGATGAGACTTTTAAGGAGGGTGGTGTTTCTCATCCCCTTGCTGTCAAATGCACAGTTTAACTGGGGTTAAAATATTCCCTCTGCTGACCTGAGAGGAAAACATCTGCACAAGCTCGACCCTCATGTACAGGGAGAAGGGAGCACATCACATGTTTGAGTCACACTTTCTGCTCAGTGTCCACAGGGACAGCAGGACAAGGGACACACCATCCAGTAGTCACCTTCATAGAATCATAGGATAATCATAGGATCAGCCAGGTTGGAAGAGAGCTCCAAGGTCATCCAGCCCAACCTAGCACCCAGCCCTGGCCAGTCAACCAGACCATGGCACTAAGTGCCCCAGCCAGACTCTCCAGGGATGGCAACTCCACCACCTCCCTGGACAGCAGAAAGGCAAGGCAGACAACATCTTTCTTATCTGGCTTAGGCTTTGAACCTGTAGGAGGGTGCATGTTGAATATCATTTGCTGTTTCTACTTGGAATACCACAGAATTGTCCTATTGTATCCTATGGGAATTGCAGTGCTGCTAGAAAGTGAACAGATATCCATCTTCTCAGTACTTGAGCTGGACATGAGCAGGCAGTGTGAGCTGGTGGCACAGAAGGCAAATCACAGCCTGGGCTGCATCCAGAGCAGCACTGCCAGCAGGTCAGAGAGGGGATTCTGCCACTTTACTCTGCTGAGGCCTCACCTGCAGTGCTGCATCCAGCTCTGGAGCCCTCAGTACAGGAAGGACATGGAGCTGATGGAGCAGGTCCAGAGGAGGCCACAAAAATGCTCAGGGGGTTGGAGCAGCTCTGCTACAAAGCCAGGCTGAAGGAGCTGGGGGTGTGCAGCCTGCAGAAGAGGAGGCTCCAAGGAAACCTAATAGCAGCCTGCCAGTAGCTGAAGGGGGCTACAAGAAGGCTGCAGAGAGACTGTTTGCAAAGGGCTGCAGGGACAGGACGAGGGCAATGGCTTCAAACTAGAGCAGAGCAGATTGAGACTGGATGTTAGGAACAGGTTCTGCAGCAGGTTGCCCAGGGAGGTGGTTGAGGCCAGCATCCCTGGAGATATTGAAGGTGAGGCTGGACAGGGCTGTGGGCAACCTGATCTAGTTGAGGATGTCCCTGCTGAGTGCAGAGGGGTTTGGACTGGATGACCTTTGGAGGTCCCTTCCGACCCAAACCATTCTATGATTTGCAGTGGTCAGCTTGCCAGTTCCCACTAGCATGCCCCAGACCTTGAGTGCTGGGAGGCTGGCCACGTGGAAGTGCTTGTAGGCACAGCAGTAACAGGAATGCCTTCTCCCTTCCCAAGGTACAACAAGAATGGAGAAGATCTGAACCGAAACTTCCCTGATGCCTTTGAGGATAACAATGCTGACATCCAGCCAGAGACTCAAGCAGTCATCAACTGGATAAAAAATGAAACCTTTGTGCTTTCAGCAAACTTGCACGGGGGTGCCCTGGTTGCCAGTTACACCTTTGACAATGGTAACTCAGGTGAGCAAGCAGTAAAGTCTCTTCTCCATGGCTGATTGGCTTGAGGAGCATTAGCTGTGCAAAAGCAACCTTGATAGGGATTTCTGCAAGGGTTTTCCAGGGTTTGAGTTGAGATAGGCAGACTTTGACAGGCCACATCAAAAAGAGCTTGTCAAAGTCTGGAGGGAAGGGATCCATCCAGAGGGACCTTGACAGGCTGCAGAGCTGGGCCCAAGCCAACCTCATGAGGTTCAACAAGACCAAGGGCAATGTCCTGCACCTGGGTCAGGGCAGTCCCAAGCACTGATATAGGCTGGGCAGGGACTGGCTTGAGAGCAGCCCTGGGGAGAGGGACCTGGAGATGCTGGTGGATGAGAAGTTCATCATAAGCCACCAATGTGCTCTTGCAGCCCAGAGACACAACCAGAGCCTGGGCTGCAGCAAGAGAAGTGTGGGCAGCAGGGCAAGGGAGGGGATCCTTCCCCTCTACACTGCTCTGGTGAGACCTCACCTGGAGTGCTGTGTCCAGTTCTGGAGCCCCTGTTACAGGAAAGATCTGGAGGTGCTGGAAGGTGTTCAGAGAAGGGCTACAAGGATGATCAGAGGACTGGAGCTGCTCTGCTGTGAGGCTGAGAGAGTTGGGGCTGTTCAGTCTGGAGAAGAGAATGCTCCCAGGAGACCTTCTCGTGGCCTTCCAGTTTCTGAAGGGAGCTACAAGAAAGCTGGACAGGGACTTTTTAGGGTGTCAGGTAGTGTTAGGACTGGGGGGAATAGATCCAAGCTAGAGGAGGGGAGGTTTAGATTAGAGGTTAGGAAGAAGTTCTTCAGCATGAGGGTGGCAAGAGACTGGCAGAGGTTGCCCAGGGAGGTGGTGGAAGCCTCATCCCTGGATGTTTTTAAGGCCAGGCTGGATGTGGCTCTGGGCAACCTGATCTAGTGGAAATTGTCCCTGCCCATGGCAGGGGATTTGGAACAGGATGACCTTTGAGATCCCTTCTGGCCCTGGCACTTTTGTGACAGTTCCCTGCCTGGTGCAGCTGCCTGGGAGGTGTTAGTGCTGTGCCAGCCAGCACCGCAGTGGCAGTTCATGTTGGCTTTCTCTCTTCTGCAGTTACTGCCTCTGCACAAGGCTATAGCAGGTCTCCAGATGATGATGTCTTTATTCACCTGGCCAAAACCTATTCTTCCAACCATGCCAGCATGTACAAAGGGCTGGGCTGTGACAACAGACAGACCTTCCCAGAGGGCATTACCAACGGCTACTCTTGGTACCAGCTGGAAGGTAAGAAGGTGAAGGTCTCTTCTGTTGCTTCGGATACGATGGTCTCACTTTCGCCTCGGCTTTGCCGAGCAAAGGGCTGTGGTTTTGACCAGAGGAAAGGGTTCATGAGGGGAGGAAGCAAATGCATAGAAGCAGATTCTCTGAGCAGGACCTGAGTGTTTGCAGACCCTCACATTTAGGGTTTGCACAAGCCACCAATCTCTGCTATCTGGCTGCTTCCCAGCCCTTTCCTAAGGCTCGCAGAGCTGTATAGATGACATGAGTGTGCAGGCACTGGTGTGGCTTTTAGACAGAGAAGGTGGTTTTCTGCTCACAGCCCATCCTTTTTCCAAGGCTTGATCACTGAAATAAATGTTCTTGTTTATGTTAGGAACAGGTTCTGCACCCAGGGAGGTGGTGGAACACTGGAACAGGTTGCCCGGGGAGGTGGTTGGGTCCCCATCCCTGGAGGTATTCAAGGTGAGGCTGGACAGGGCTGTGGGCAACCTGATGTAGTTGAGGATGTCCCTGCTGAGTGCAGAAGGGTTGGACTGGATGAGCTTTGGAGGTCCCTTCCAGCCCAGACCATTCTGTGTGCAGCCACATACAACATGGGCCCCATGCACTGTGCCACTGCCTGTTGCTTTCACAGCCTGAATTCAGAGCCTTAAGAGGCTCTTCAGGATGCTTTTGGCAGTGGCAAATGGTGCCAGCTTGTGAATTTATCTGCTCATATTTATAGTTGGAAGTGCTTGAATGAGTTTAAATCAAAAGGATCTACTTGAAGGAGTCCAATGGAGGGCCACAAGGATGATTGTAAGGGGCTGGAGCACTGCCTGATGAGGAGAGGCTGAGAGCTCTGGGGCTGCTTAGTCTGCAGAGGAGAAGGCTGAGAGGGGATCTGAGCAATGTCTATAAATAGCTGAGGGCTGGCATAGGAGGACAAGAGGAAGAACTTCTTGAGTGCAAGGGTGACAGAGCCCTGGCACAGGCTGCCCAGAGTGATTGTGGAGTCTCCTTCTCTGGAGCCTTTCCAGCCCTGTCTGGATGTGTTCCTATGCAACCTGCGCTGCATTCTCTGCTCCTGCTGTGGCAGGGGGCTGGACTGGAAGCTCTCCAGAGATCCCTAACAACCTGTGATCCTGTGACCCACCCTTCCTTAGCCATAGCATTCATCATTCCCAGAATGCCACCTTGCTGTGGAAAACAGCACTCTGCATGTAACTGGAGTGATTTTCCACGGGAGGCAGTAGAGACAAGTGTGGCACTGATGAATACTTTGCCTGCTTTGCTTTTCCTACAGGTGTGATGGAAGTGCCAAGAGTTTAACTGCCCTGCTTTTCTTCTGACTTGTGCTCAGTGCTTCCTTGCAGCTGAACACTGTCTTGTTTTATTTGACTTTCAAGGTGGAATGCAGGATTACAACTATGTCTGGGGACAGTGTTTTGAAATCACGTTGGAGCTGTCATGCTGTAAATATCCTCCAGAAGACCAGCTGGAAAAGTTCTGGAAGGACAACAAAGCTGCACTGATTGAATACATAAAACAAGTTCATCTAGGTGGGTATGGAAGTGGGGAACAGAGGTAAAGCTGAGGCCTGCCTGGTGGGAAAAACAGGAGCTCTTCAGTAGCTCACAGGTGGGGAGCCCTGGCCTGAGCTTGGGAGCTTCTGCTTCTGACTAGCAAGTGCTACAAGGACCGGGTGGGAACTCACACGTGTGGCAGGCATGGGGCAGTGGGCACTGCTGCAGTGGGACATGGGGCTTAAAATTTGCTGAGGCAGGAACAAGATGGGGCCAGTCTCCTAGGGCCATCCCACCTTATCGTGGCCTTTCAGTGTCTTAAGGGGGCCTACAAGAAAGCTGGAGAGGGACGTTTTAGGCTCTAAGGGGGTGATAGGACTCGGGGGAATGGAACAAAGCTGGAAATGAATAGATCCAGACTGGATGTTAGGAAGAAGTTCTCTACCATGAGAGTGGTGAGAGCCTGGAAGGGGTTGCCCAGGGAGGTGGTGGAAGCCTCATCCTTGGAGGTGTTTAAGGCCAGGCTGGATGAGGCTCTGGACAGCCTGATCAAGTGTGAGGTGCCCCTGCCTATGGCAGGGGGTTAGAACTGGCTGATCCTTGTGGTCCCTTCCAACCCTGCCTGATTCTATGATTCTACCTTCAGGGAGTCCACTTCCCTGAGCACTTACTTTGGTGTTTGGGTGTGCACAAGGCATGGTGGCTCTTTGCTGCTTGGCTTTGTGGTTTTGCAAGGCTTTTCTAGGTGTGATCTTGACTCCACAGGCAGAAGAGAGCTGCTGCCTAGTGAAGCAGTGGTACTTCAAAATGAGCTGAAGGGTCTGCACAAAGCCTTGCCTTGTCTTGTGTCTCGCTGCCTAGAGTGTCTGACTGCTCTTTTACCTTTGCTTAATGCCACTGCTCCTCCTTTCTCACAGGTGTCAAGGGTCAAGTTACTGATAAGAATGGGAATCCTATTCCCAATGCCATCGTGGAAGCCAAAGGAAGGCCTCACATCTGCCCCTACAGAACAAATGAACACGGGGAGTACTTCCTCCTCCTCCTGCCCGGGACGTACCTGATCAATGTAAGTCTGCCCCACCCCTGCGAGTTTCTCAGGCCAGGCTGGATGTGGCTCTGGGCAGCCTGATCTAGGGTGAGGTGTCCATGCCCATGGCAGAGTGGTTGGAACTGGATGATCTTTTGAGGACCCTTCCAACCCTGACAATTCTGTGCAGCCCTTACTGGATTGCTGCTTCTAACTGCATTGAGTTCCTGAGCACAGTAAGACTGCATCCTTATAGACCACTGAACTGAGCTTGCTCAAGTTGTGTACAGGATCTGTAAGACAGAAATCCACAGAATCACAGCACCATGCAGGTTGGCAAAGCCCCTTGGGATCACCAAGGCCAACCTGAAACCCTACTCTACAGGATTCACCTTAAACCGTATCCCCAAGCACCACAGCCAAACCACCCTCAAAAACATCCAAGGTGGATGACTCCACCTCCCTGGGCAGCTCATTCCAATCTCTCCCTGAAAAACTTCTTCCTAATGTCCAGTCTAAACCGCCCCAGCCTCAGCTTGAGCCCATTCCCCCTTGTTCTGTCTCCAATTGCCTGTGAGCAGAGCCCAGCAGCAGCCTCTCCACAATGTCCCTTCAGGTAGCTGCAGACAGCCATGAGCTCTGCCCTCAGCCTCCTCTGTTTCACACTACCCATCCCCAGCTCCCTCAGTTGCTCCTCATCAGATTTATTCTCCAGGCCTTTACCCAGCTTTGTTGCCCTCCTCTGGACCTTCTTCACCACCTCCACATCTCTTGTATTGGGGTGCCCAAAACTGAGCACAGTACTCGAGGTGTGGCCTCACTAAAGCTGAGTCCAAGGGACAATCACCTCCCTGCTCCTGCTGGCCACAGCATTTCTGATCCCACCCAGGATGCCATTGGCTTTCTTGGCCACCTGGGCACACTGCTGGCTCCCATTCAGCTCCTGTCTATTACAGCCCCCAGGTCCCTTTCTGCCAGCAGCTCCCCAGCCACACTGCCCCAAGCCTGCTTGAGGTTGTTGTGGCCCAAGGGCAGGACCTGGCACTTGGCCTTGCTGAAACTCATCCCATCAGTGCTGGCCCATTGATCTAAGCCTATCCAAGTCCCTCTGCAGAGCCTTTCTACCCTCATTCCAATCAACACTGCCACCTAACTTGGTGCCAAACTCACTGCTGACTCTCTCTATGCCTGCATCAAGGTCATCAATAAAGATGTTACACAGAAGTGGTCCCAACACAGATCCCTGAGGAACACCACCAGTGCCTGGCTGCCAACTGGCCTTAACTCCACTGACCACCACCCTCTGGGCCTCTAGCAGATTTAAATGAAAATAGCCTTGAGCCAGTAGAAAGGCAAAGCTTTGATGCAGTTAAATCCTGAGTCTCCAGAATGTCTAGAGATAAGCAAGTAGCTGACTGCAGTGGGGGAGGGCTGGGGTGAGTGTCTGGGCCACAGTGATGCTAGCTTGAGGTGTCTGAAACAAAGTGCAGAGTTCTTGTAGGGTGAGGAGGTGGAGGCTGGGATCCATGGAGCCTCCGGCAGCCCCAGGCTGACACCACCCTCAGTTATGTCCTTGGGTGCAAACAGCTTCTCTGTGGAGATTGTCAGAGAACAGCTCTGCAGTGTTAGGCTCTGCCTGCAGCCAGCGAGGGGCTTGTGCTAAATACTGCAAACAAGTATCCTATTGCTCTTTCCATCTCCATTTTTGGGGAGGTTAGTCTTGCCACTGCTGTGTCTAAACTCTTCTCATGATCTGCTCTCAAACACGTTCAGAACCCTTTCCCTACACACTCTGAGTATAAAGAAGCCCTTTAGGGAATGACTGAGAGCTAAATTCATGTGTCCAGAGAAGGGCCACAAGGATGAGCAGAGGGCTGGAGCTGCTCTGCTGTGAGGAGAGACTGAGGGAGTTGGGGCTGTTCAGTCTGGAGAGGAGAAGGCTCCCAGGTGACCTTAGTGTGGCCTTCTAGTATCTGAAGGGGCTACAAGAAAGCTGGGGAGGGACTTTTTAGGATGTCAGGCAGTGATAGGACTGGGGGGAATGGAACAAAGCTGGATATGGGTAGATTCAGACTGGATGTTAGGAAGTTCTTCAGCAGTGAAACCCTGGAAGGGGTTGCCCGGGGAGGTGGCAGAAGCCTCATTCCTGGAGGTGTTTAAGGCCAGGCTGGATGAGGCTGTGGCCAGCCTGCTCTAGGGCAGGGTGTCCCTGCCCATGGCAGGGGGGTTGGAACTGGCTGATCCTTGTGGTCCCTTCCAACCCTGCCTGATTCCATGACTCTGTGTTTTCAAACCAAGTAAGCTTTTGTGTCTGCCCCCAGGCTACTGTACCAGGCTTCAGATCCATGCTGAAGACAGTGCAAATACCTGACAACACTGGGAACTTCAGTGCTGTGAGACAGGACTTCTCCTTCTCAGAAGTCTCAATCAGACCAACAGCTGCTGCTTCATGTCCCAGAATTCCTCTTTACCAAGAGCTTGAAAAGGCTTTGTCAGCTGCAGTCAAACCAGCTCTGCATATCTTGTGTCTCATGACCATCCTGCTTGGAATGTTCCAATAAAGTCCAGAAGGACATGGGCAAGGCAAAAAAAGCCCCAAAATCTTCCTGCACAAAGGTGGTTCTGCAGACCAGGAGTTTATATGTGCAAGAGAATGTAAGTTTTGATAAACCAAATTCTTGGGGGTCTACTGGGCTGGGGAGAGGTGGGGGGTGGGGTTATTGTATTTTGGAAGATGCTGCCTCAACAATCCAGTGTTTTACTGTAATCATGTCAGAGTAGCCTATTTTTCTATGCAAGTATTTTACTCTGAAGAAATTCTGCACAGGTAACTGTAGAAGAACTCTGAAGACTTTGCCTGAGTTCCAAAAAGAAAAGCCAGTCTAGGATTTGACTGCAGATGTTTCATGCAAGCTCAGGTTCCTTACTGAACCAAGGGCTTATGTGCCACACACCTGTAAGCCATGAGCTCAACTCTAATGTACCATAATAAAGGCACTGCTGGAAATGGGGATTGGCATTTTTACCTCCATTCTTTCTTACCTGGACAGAGGTGAGACTGCTCAGGCATGAAATAAGCTTAAGGAACAGAAACACAAATGTGGTGTAAGGCAAGATGGAAATTAGCCAAGCAGGCCAGTGGCATCAGGGGTGTATTAGGAGTGGGAGTAGTAGGTTGAGAGAGATTCGCCTCCTCCTCTGCTCTGTCCTGTTGAGGCTGCATCTGAATATTGTGTACAGTTCTGGACTACTCAGCTCAAGGACAGGGAACTGTTTGGAAGAGTCCAGCTCAGCCACAAAGATGCTGAAGGGAGTGGAACATCTCCCACATGAGGAGAGCCTGAGCGAGCTGGGACTGTGCTGCTTGGAGATGAGGAGCCTGAGGAGGAACTTCAGGAATGCTTATAAAGATGTACAGGTGAGTGCCAAGAGGCTGGAGCCAGGCTCTGCTGGGTGATGCCCAGTGCCAGCACAAGGGGCAATGAGTGGCAGCTGAGGCATAGGAAGTGCCATGGAAACAGGAGGGAGTTGGGGCTGTTCAACCTGGTGAGAAGGCGGCTCTGAGGTGACCTTATTGTGGCCTTGCAGTATCTTAAGGGGACCTACTAGAAAGCTGGGATGGGATTTTTCAGGCTATCAGGGAGTGACAGGAATGGGGGGAATGGAACAAAGCTGGAAATGGGGAGAGTCAGCCTGGATGTTAGGAAGAAATTCTTCAGCATGAGGGTGGTGAGAGCCTGGAATGGGCTGCCCAGGGAGGTGGTGGAAGCCTTATCCTTGGAGGTGTTTAAGGCCAGGCTGGATGAGGCTCTGGACAGGCTGATGTGGTGTGAGGTGTCCCTGTCCATGTGAGAGGGGTTTGAAACTAGATCCTTTTGGTCCCTTCCAACCCTGATTCTATGGAGGAAATATTTTCTCTGTGAGAGTGCCAGAAGCCTGGCACAGGCTGCCCAGAGAGGTTGTGGAGTCTCCCTCTCTGGAGATACTCTAAACCTGCCTGGACATGTTGCTGTGTGATCTGCTCTAGGTGCTCCTGCTCTGGCAGGAGGGTTGGAAAGGATGAGCTTTCAAGGTCATCTCAAACCCCTGACACTGTGTGAAATGAAATGTAAGCAGGTGCTGAAGGAGCACCTTGTTGGAAGCCCAGTGATAATCTGTGCCATATGGCAAAAAAGGCTAACTTGGGCTTCTGGAAGTGGCACTCCTTCAAGACAGAGCTGTGGAAACCCTCACTGGTGCCTCTGTGCTGTTGCTGGTTAAGTTCAGTATGGAACAGAACCACACAATTCTGAGTACTTTAACCTGGGTTAGTTCTAGCAATGGGTTTAGAGTGTTAGCTTCACAGACCATAGCTAACCCCTGTGCCAGGAGCTGCTTGGCACAGGCAGGGAGGTGCAGAGCCTAGTTTCTGTGCCAGCTGCACTCCCCAGGTTCCCCTAGCTGGGCTGTACTGTGTTCACAAAGCAGCAGGGGATTCTTTTGGTCTGGCCAGTTGCAAGCCAGCTTCAGGGGGGCCCTCCCCAGTCGAATAAAACCAAACCAAACAAAAATCAAGACAATTCTGTCTCACGGGATAAAAAGCTGCAGGAAAACCAAGGAGCAGAACAGATGACATGGAAAAAAAACCAACAACAAAAGAGGAATATATAAACAAATCTTTATTTAAAGCTCTTTTTTTCTTCCAATGCAACAATAGTACTCAGTTTCCTCAGAAAAGGAAACACTGGAAACAGAAAGACAAAGGCATGAGCCATAATTCTTCTCCTCGTGAGAGGAGCAATGCTCTGTGCAATTATTGGAGTGGCTATTTCAGTGGGGCCTGGCTGTGGTAGTTTGTGCAGTGGGCAGCTAGCAGGTAGGCAGTGTGACAGGGTCTTGAGAGCATCTTCATCTAGAAAGCATGGCAAACTTGCCTGGGGATTTCAGCTCCCCCTAACCCAGCCTGTTCAGTAGTTGTTGGGGCAGCTAGGTGCAGTCAGGCTTAAGAAAGTAAAAACTCTGCTCTTGGAAAAGCTATTTGTTAGGGGAGGAAACGTCCCTTCAGAATCAGGCTGATGAAGCAACTCAGAAGGGCAGACACCACCAAAGGTTACATCTGCAGTACAGAGACACACACTGCAGAGGAGCAGCCACTGGAAGCTTTCAGTGTGTGGGCTAGGTAAAACAAAAAGCACACATGAGCTAAAGCAGTACTTCAGTTGTGGTCTAAGTGCAACTGGTTGTTAAAAGACAGCTTAAGCCAAGACTTCAGAGAGGTTTTTTTCCCCTTTACATTGTTTGTGCAACCTGTAAAGGCCAAATAAGGAGCTCAAGAAAAGGCTTTGACTTGGATACAAAGGAGCTGGAGAATTTCAGCAATCGGGTGTGGATGATTCCCCACAGCAGACACCCCCCAGCCACATGGGACTTCTGATACTCCAGCAAAGCACTGGCCTTGGCAGCTGGGGGCACCACGGTGCAGGGGGGCAGCCGTGAAGAGGAGAAACACACTGCACAGTGTGCTGTAGGAAGTACAGAGGAGATCCTACAGGCACAGCTGCATCCACCTGCTGGCACTGTGGCACAGGTCTCAGCACTGCCCTGTTGCCAGTCGCCTAGATCTGCCCTTCAAAGCTCCTTCCTAGAGGGAAGCACCACAGCAAGTATCTCCTCTTAGGCCAAGTGCTGCAGATGCATCTTGCTGCTCCACACTGCATAAACTAACTGCTTGCTTACTTCTGAAGTTCTGCCCTAACGCAGCAGCAACAGCTTGAGGTTAAGATGGGCAAGAAAATGTCTTCACCTCTCTACTAATCCTTTACTAATTTCAGTTTCTCCAGGTGCATTATGCTTCTAGCAACTGTCTAATCTCTCCTTTTTAAAAGCACAGCTTTCTTGAAGCTCTTCTTCTTGCTGACAGCAGGAATGAGGACATTCTTTTGCCTCACGCTCATCTCTAGGGGGAGAAACCTGCCTGAAGTTTTTCAGGTGGCTTCCTACCCAACCCCAGACATTTTGGTGACAATGCCATTTAAACAACTTCACAGCACTTGGTGATAAAAGCTGTGCCAAAGTAATGCTTTGCAGTGGCTGACATTTTGAAGCACTTTAAGCCTAAGTCACCCTGCCAATGGAAGTGGCAGCCACAGCCCCCCCCCCGAAGCTCAGCATGGGGGCTACAAGTTTCTTCCAGTGTGCTCCTCAGCAACAGTAAAGCAGCCAAGGGCTGCTGCTCAGCAGAAAGCAGCACCTCTGCAAGGTGAATGTTCAACATCATCAGCACTCCAGCTGCTTCTGTTTCAGCTGAGCAAGGATTTTAGGAGGAGGAAAACAGCAGACTTCATGACCAATCAATCTGAAGTGAAGAGTCTAGCACTACAGGTTCTCAGATGCTTTACTACTTGACACTTTTAGCCCTCTGAAAAGAAACCACTTTGCCTCTAGTACTTCACTTTGCTTCCTTGGGTCAGGAGCTGGATTTCAATAGTAATAAATAGCTACACAGTGGGAAAAGAGTCATATTTAATCAAAGGTAGGTTTATTGTACTTTACAAAAGTGAGAGTTCTTGTAGCATCTGCACCTAACACCTAGTTGATGTACATGAAGGAACAAAGACTCTACTGTCACATTTTGTCAGCCTCCAGCCAGCCCTTCAACTGTCTTGGTCACAAAAACCATTGCCACCCCTTGCAAATTACCACTGAAACCTCTCACCACCTCTCTCACACCATCACCTCCAAGATAAGCAGCCCCAAGGAGCAGACAGCTGAGCTCCTTGGCCGTACTCAAAGGCATAAAAGCATTCCAAAGGCAAACAAACAGCACCAAAAACCTTTTCACTCTGCTGATGCTCTACCAGCCTCCATCCATCTCTATTTTTCTTCTAGGAGAAGGGAAAAACCCCAAAACCCAAACCCCAAAGACATAAATCCTCTTGTGCCTCTCTGAATATAACCTGAATCTTTACATGCTAGCTTCTTCACTCTTGTTCTTCTCTTGTGCCTGTGATTTAGCACACTGCACACTGATGTATCTACACACGTACCCAAGGAGACCAGTTCAATAAATTAAAGCTCAAAACACTTAACTGTAAGCACAGAAATATTTACAAACTGCAATAAATTAAGATTAAATTAAGGATCTCAAAAGGCATCAACGAGTAAGATCAATTCTCAGCTTCTGTACCATAAACTCCTGCTGAATTCTGTGCTGCTGCCCAGAAATGTGCTTATAGGCTGCAGAGCTCAAAGTGATAACCACCAGGGTGGTCAGCACCTGCTCTACACATGCCCAGCACAGAGGCAGACTCAGATTTCAGCCTTTTGGCTTAAGGGCTCATCCTGGCCTGAGGCTGGCCAAAGCTCTGGAGTGCTCTTCCCTGCCAGCATCTCTTACAAGGCCTGGAACAGACACTAACAGTCATCACTCCCTTCATTTTAAGCCATGCTGAGAAGGATAAACCAAACCCTATCCTGGCAGTTATTAAGCACTGTATGAAGTCAGAAAACAGAATTCCAAGCAATGATTCACTCTGACACAGCAGTCTGGGCACAGCTGCAGCAATCAGAATTAGCCATTTCCTCAGTACTGCGTGGAGGGTATCTCCAGGGCTGTTCTCCACAACAGAAACCGTGCCAGGCTGGTGCAACTCTGCATTTTTGTTCCTTAGGATGTGCTCTGCAGTACACTCTCAGCGTAACTTTTGCCAAAACAGAAGGTGTTACTAGGAGAGTCAATTGGCTCTGGAGCCAAATCCCAAAGCTGAGTGCCTGGGCACAGCAGAGATGGTTGCTCTGGCTGCATGTTGCCTTTCTGAGAGCTGCAGTACTGTTTTTAAATAGAGAGGCCACTTCAGGGGGCTGATTGGAAGGGAATGCCAAGAGTGGGGTGGTACAATCTGTCCCAGTAGGAAGTAGGTAAGAACAGCTGCTCTGTCAGAACCACAGTTACACAGCCACCAGTATAAAAAGGCAGCAAACTGGAGAATCAGCAAGAACCAGGAGACAACCTACAGGCAAAGCTTCCTAAGTACAGTCCCTTTGTTACCAGTGCTGTTCCTGGACACATCTACAAAACTCTCTCTCAGCTACAGACTGCAAGATGATCTCTTGTTTGGTTCTGATCTGCAGGTACCATGGAAAAGCCTTTGCCAGCTTCACTGCACTTTGGAGTTTACCAAACCAAAAAGCAGCAGTGTGAATTAAGACAGACAGCCACCTAGGAGATGCACCTCTACTGGCTGAGGCACTTAGTGCCATAGTTTAGTTAACTAGAAGGTGTTAGGTGATAGGTTGGACTCAATCTCATAAGTCTTTTCCAACCTGGTTAATTCTGTGATTCTGAACGAGGTAAATATCTGCCCAAAGGACTTTTCCACTTTAGGTTCAAGGATTATCAGAAGTCCCATCAAAAAGTTTCTACCAACAAAAAGAACTTCAGGACCTTCCGGCTACCTGCTGTCACTTTCCAAACAGCCAAGTCTGCAAGTAGGAATCTGAAGAAACATCCAAACCTGGCCTTTAGATCTTGTTTAGTAGAAGTGAACTATGGTGAGCTCAGATCTCTTAGTGCTTTTCCAGATTAGCTCCAACAAGACTGATGCTGAGAATTCAGATTTCACCTATTAAATAAATTCTTTGAAGGCCAAGTAACAACCCAGGCTTTACAAAGTCTCTCCTCTACAGCTCTAGGTCCTTCTCCTAGGTACTGCTGTGTCTTCCAGCTGTCTGAAGGCCTGATTTCCAGACACTTTATACCACAACAACTATGCCAGCTCTGACAAGAAGGTAGTTAACTGCAGTCAAAGCCCTTGCCTTAGCACACAGGCATCAGCAGTTTGATTACAGACCCATAAAATCCTTTTGGCTAGGAGAAAACCTTTAAAGGTCCTCTGGATTAATCTGTGGTGCTGTACTGGTGGAGTTCAAGAAGCTGTTTAACCTTGGCCTGCAGGAGATAACAGCACAATATCGGCTTTCAGGCCACAGCCTCATTCTTGGCACTCCCCTGACTACTTATTTGCCATTCTCTATTGGGCAGATGATCAGTCAAAATTTCAAAGGTGCTGAAACCAAACTCTTCCTCTTGTAGCTGGTTTTCCAAAGGAATAAATACAGAGACTCTACAGAGAGCAGCTCAGATGAGCCCTCTAACTGCATCCTGAAGATACCTGAACTTACAGAAACATCCTCAGGCTACCTATGTTGAACACAGCACAGAACTGAGTCAGTTAGCAGACTCCTTAAGAAAGGAACTGGCAAGTTCCACAAAGCTTTGGACACAGTACAGTAAGGAGACAAGAGCTGAAAGCAGTACAGGACAGGTCCAGTGAGAACAACCTTGAGTTAGCCAAACACCTTGCAGGGGATTTTCAGCGTTCTTGTGATACAGCTAAGAGCAACAGAAGTTGGAAGCACTACTGGGGTTAAAGAGGGCCCATGGGAACTAGAGCTACACAGCTTAGTTCTTCCTGCAGATGGAAGTGGACTTTTGTTTTCTTACTGGTTTTGTTCAACTGAATGTAGTGAGGAAGCTGCATGCTCTAACTGCTGACACCAAACAGGTGCAGGAAAAGAGGAAGGCTGTGCCCTAATATTGCCTGACTTGACATCACATAGCTTCTCCTTCCTTTCTCACCTGTTCAAGTCTCCTCTCATGCTACTAAAATCATCATCTGCCCAGTACAGACTTCCAAAGCCACAGTCAGTTTTGCTCAGGACATTTAAGAGACTGAACTCGGATCAAGGACTTCTCAGGACACACAGAGCCCTGAAGCTGACAATGCACACTCTAAAAAGAAGACACACAGCACCCTTTCCTGTTTCCCAAACATTAAATGATTTCCTATCACTCCTATTACCTCCTGGTAAGATCTCCCTTGGAATTTGGTTACTTGCAGGAACTTTGGGAATGAGGGAGACAAGATTCTGTTTATTTGTTTTATTGACTTATTCAGAGCCTGCTGCCTTCACCAAACAAATGATACTGGAATATGAGGAATCTTAGGAGAAGGAACTCCTCCTCTCCTAACCATTTGCTTTGGGGTTTTTAATGTGTGCATTTAATCCAGGAAAACAAATGTCACTAACTTGTATGGAACTGGAAAGACTTAGAGGAATCTGTTAGAACTGACAAACTGAGAAGGATTAAAGTCTTCACCTCTACTTCTGCACAACAGGCTACCCTCTTCACTCCAGTGCATTTCTTTCAGCCAATTACTTTTCATACCAAAGGTTAAAGAGACCCAAAATATGAATTTCCCCCTAAGCGTACAAAAATAGCTTCTTAATTCTCTCAAGCAGTTCCTGAAGTGCCTTTAGCTGCTTTCCACCTAACTAAAATAAGTTAGCACAATCATTTGGATGGGCTGCCTGCACACGGGACAGGGCTTGTTCCTCTTCTTCAGCTTCCTTGCACACGTGAAACAAGACATGAGGTGTCCTGTTTTGCCATGTACTATGCAGCCGTTCTTAGGCCTGCTCTGACATATAACACAGGGCTCAATGCTGGTAACAGGCAGACTGGATTCGGTGCCTTCTTCTTTGTCTAGCACCTCCCTCTTCTCAGGTTCCTTGAAGTCCTCCTGACTGCTACAAAACATGCTGCTTGATGTCGAGGGCTGGGAGTAATATTCACTCTCCTGGGAGTCAGAGATGTGTGCGGCTTTGTCCTTGCTCTCCTCCACAGCTGGCGGCTCTTTCTCCTCAGCTGGTTTCACTTTCTTGCCATCAGGAACATCAAAACCTTCTTCAGCTTCTAGAGGGAAGGAACTTTCTGATTTGCTCTTTTCCAATTTATCACTCTTTTCTTCTGGGAGCCAATCCTCACGAAGGGCCCAGCATCTGTGGCAGTGCCGTGGAAGCGGAGGATTCATTTCACTACATTCGGGACACTTCCAATAATCCTTTAGTGAATTAGAGGTTGGAACAATTTAAGCTACTTGGAAATCTCACAAGTGAAGTATTCAGAGATTATAAATGACTTATTACTACCAAAAGAGTTACCTTTGATGAGGCCTTGAGTGACCTGTTCTAGTGGGAGGGGTCCCTGCTTATGGCAAGGGGTTGGAACTGGATGAGCTTTAAGGTCCCTTCCAACCTAAACCATTCGATGAGTCTATAATTTAAATGTTCCCTGCAAGGTCTGGTCCCATTTTATAGTTCTAGATTCAAATAGCTTTGACTTTAAAATAACTCTCTGGTTTCTTTGTGATATAAGAGACAGAACAAGAATTATTTAATGGTTCTGATGCAAACTTGGAAGAAATCAAACCACAAGAGTTTTTAGAGGACCCCATGAAAAACTTCTCCCAAAGTGGTCACCATGAACATTGTTTTCAACAAAAGACTTCTGAAATGGGAACCACATAGGGCTGAAGGGACACTTAACCTGCAAGATGTTATTTAGTTTAAAATAGATGAAGCTGAAGAGAGACTTCATAGCTGTCTACAGCTACCTGAAAGGAGGCTGTGGAGAGGTTGGTGCTGGTCTCTTCTCACAGGTCTTTAGGGATAGAACAAGAGGGGAATGGCCTCAAGCTGCCACTGGGTAGGTTTAGACTAGATACTAGGAATGAGTGGTCAGGCATTGGAATTGGCTGCCCAGGGAGGTGGCGGAGTCCCCAAGCCTGGATGTGTTTCACGGTGCTCTGGCTGTGGTGCTTGGGGCTGTGGTTTAAGGTGCACCTTGTAGAGTAGGGATATGGGTTGGACTGTGTGATCCGGAGGGGTTTGCCAAGCTGCGATTCCGTGAGCTGCTGCTGCGCAAGACGGCCAGAGGAGGGCGCTCTGACACAGGAGCCGTGCAGAATGCAGCCCCGCAGCCATAACATTGCCTTACTGAGCAGAAGCCACTACCTCATTAAACACACGCTGCCCTCTGAAAGAGTAACGCATGCTGCGGGGGGCACAGGCACAGCAAACCCCCAAAAGAACTAAAATTTACTTAGAAGATTCAAGAAACTTTTTGCTCGAGTCCCAAGTGGCCAAGAAGGCCAACGGGATCCTGGGGTGCATAAAGAGGAGCGTGTCCAGCAGAGCAAGGGATGTTCTCCTCCTGCTCTACTCTGCCCTAGTGAGGCCCCACCTCAAACAGTGCATCCAATTTTGGGCTCCCCAGTTCAAGGGCAGGGATATACTGGACAGAGTCTAAGGGACAGCTACAAGGATGCTGAAGGGACTGGAGCACTGCCTGATGAGAGCCCTGGGGCTTAGTCTGCAGAGAAGGCTGAGAGGGGTTTTGATCAGTGGATATAAATAGCTGAGGGCTGGGGGTCAAGAAGAAAGGGACAGGGACAGCCTCTGCTCACTTGTGCCCTGCCATAGGACAAGGGGCAAGGGATAGAAACTACAGCACAGGAAGTTCCACCTGAACATGAGGAAGAACTTCTTGACTGTAAAGAGTTGACAGAGCCCTGGCACAGGCTGCCCAGAGAGACTGTGGAAGTCTCCTTCTCTGGAGCCTTTCCAGGCCTGTCTGGATGCGTTCCTGTGTGACCTGTGCTGGATTCTGTGGTCCTGCCCTGGCAGGGAAGTTGGACTGGAAGACCTCTGGAGGTCCCTTCCAACATCCTGTGAAATATTTTCATTTTACAGTCCTGTTCTGTACACACAATTGCCTTCATACCTGCCATCTACAGACTCCTTCCCTCAGGGTGGACAATGAAGCTACTATGATGTATTTCAAACATATATATGACTTTAAGTGTGGGGGTTTTTTTTCCATCTGTGCAAAAAAAAAACCCAGATAATTTCCTTCCATCAGGTCAGTGAAACCACAAAATGGTGGTGGAGTTTAATGAATTAGGAAGCTTAAGAAATTAAATAGAAGAAAATAATCAATGCTCCTTAATAATTACATGCTGACATGAAATCTTCAAGCAGACAAGGAAATGTCAATTTAGATCTGAAAGAAAATCAAATCAAATCACTGTACCAGTAGAATTCATCTCTACTCCTTCTGCTGTCAGTTTACCCAACTAACAATCTTTACCAGTCAAGATTTTACTCACAGCTAGAGAGATCTCTGGATCTTCATCAAAGGAATCAGCATCACTGTCTTCATCCTGGTAAATAGTCAGCTGATAGACCTGGTTTAAATAAACAGAAGGGTTAAAGTAACTGGGTTAGAATCACAGAATCAACCAGCTTGGAAAAGACCTCCAAGCTCATCCCTTCTCTTTTAAGGTCCAAACCATTCTATGGTTCTGTGATGTTTCCTTCCCACTTTCATCACCTCTTTAGTAAAAAAAAAATCCCAAGCAAACCAAACATGTACCTCATCATCTTCATCTGTGAGCTCCTGTCCTTCTTCATTATGGCTATAGTCTTCTGAATAAATAGACTCAACTTCAAACTCTACACTGAACTGGTCTGAAACAGAACTGTGGTCAAACCAATCAGAGTTTTCACTTAATGAACTGGCATCAAGATCCTGAAAAAAAGAGGAAGAAGGGACACATTTAGCCTCACCAGTCCACCTCCAGAACCACCGCTGTTAAGGTAACCTGTAAGCTAAAACTGAACTACTATTGAATTGGCTATGAAAGAAGTAGCAGCAGCTGCTGTTAGACAGAACATCTTTTATGAGACAAACGAAATTACAGGTGGCCAAAAATAAAGCCAGATCTGAAACCCTTTAGTTGGCTCCGTAGCCAACCAACAGCCACGTTGAGAACTGCAGCTGCTACTTCACAGAGGCTCTCCTGCAAGTGAAAGAACAGATGCAAGATGTCTTTCATCTGTGTCATTACATTCTCTATTCTCAACTTTGCTGCCCTTAAATCTGCAAGAGTGCAGATGCAGCACGAGTCCTGTCAATCCAGAGTACAGTATACGACTAGGAGCAGTTAAGTTTGTGACTTAGACCTAACCACAGCTAATCTGCCTCAGTCCTTGCTGAAAACAACAACAGACCACAGTGAAGGCTTGGAAAATGAATACAGCTTCTCCTCAAGGCACTAGCAGGTCTCATTCCTAAAGCTCTATTTGAGCTACCAGTTCTTCTAAGTTGAGGACTGTCTGCGACTGCTTTTCTTCTCTCAGCATTCTAAGAACTACTTTATGTTGAAACACAAATCATATGAGGCTTTCTCCCCCCACTCCCAACACTTTGCCAAGCAGGAAGAATCAGGTTTGAAAAACAATAATCAAAACTAATTACTTCAACCCAAATCCCTTCAGCTTTAATCAGCAGATGTATGAAAGACCCCACTCCACCCACGCACCAACTTCTCTTTCAACTTCTTTTCTTTCCTCAGACCCTGCAGCTTTTAATGGAGGGCAGGATGTTTTAAGAAGCCTCTTTAAGGATCTGTACCACAAAAAAATCTCTGGTTTGACTTACAGGAATGGAAAGAGAATCTGTTGAATCACTGCTGTTGCTTCTCTCACGGCACAGGCCACTGACCACACACCAGGAGAGACTTTCATCAAAGGTCAGCGAAATGCTGTCTGATTTGTGGCGTTTTCTTCTCTCACTGTGCACATCATCTGAAGAATCTTCTTCTGGGCACATCCAGCAATTTTGGTTAGTCAAAAACCAAACCCCCAACATCTAGGCTATGTTCACATTTCAGTGTTCTTAACAGAAGTTTAAAACCTCATTGACTGACATAGGAATTTCAAGGAAAATAAAGTCATTTTGGTATTGTTTTATGGGGAAGGAACCAAAATCTTATTTAGGAAAGACAAATGCAGAGAAACATGAAATGTTTATAGGATCACAGAGTGGTTTAGGCTGGAAGGGACCTCAAAGCTCAGCCAGTTCCAACCCCCGCCATAGGCAGGGATACCTCTCACTAGAACAGGTTGCTCAAGGCCTCATCCAACCTGATCCTGAACACCTCCAGGGAGGTTGTGGAGCACAGAAGCACAGAATGGGATCCCTGAATTCAGCAGGGATGCAAACTTTTGAGAGGGCTTCTGAATTCAGCAGGGAGAGAGAGAGCAACTAGCTCCCAGGTTACGCTGTACAAAGGACCTCACGCCATGCAAGGCAAGTTCAGGTTCAAGTCTCAGACACCTTGACAAATCTATCAGCCAAGAGATTCACTGTATGTAACTGCATTTACTTGACAGGATTTTTGTAACAAACCATTAGGACTCTCACCACACACTAGCAAGAGAATCTTCACGGCCTACTGTGTAAAAACTGCTCTCAGAAAGCATTGCTTTAAGCTTGGTTTGCAGGCAAAACCACACAATGCTTTTTAAAACCATCACGTTTCAAAACATCCACCCACAGCAGCGTGAGGGAGTAGGAGAGCACTTTAGGGGTAGCTGAGTCCAAGTTCAGCTCCACTGACTTTTAGAGTGTTTGGCAAGAAATGACTTTATCAAAAAAGGTGTTGCAAAGTCAGGATGGAAGTGGAGTGAAAACTTCTCCTGAGGCACTGACAACTTGGTTCAACAGAGCTCAGTAAGAGCCTGCTGCCTCTCTAGGTGTGCCTTCTGCAACCACCCACAGAATCACACAATGTCAGGGGCCAGAAGGGACCTCAAAAGCTCATCGAGTCCAACCCCCCTGCCAGAGCAGGATCTCCTAGAGCAGATCACACCCTCTACTGCCCAGCTTCTCCCTTGCCTTGCAAAAACCACACCCTGACAATCCACAAGTCTTCAGGTCTTGAATCTTTCAAGGTAAAAGAAAGAAGAACAAAACACTTGTACATACTTTGAGACTTCTCTTACTTTCCCTTGGTGCTTCTTGGCTCAGCCCCTCTCTTTTTCTTTTTTCCGCCCCGAGAGCCCCACCAAATTTGGTGCCCCCAGGCCCAAGGGTTGCTCCTGTCCATCGTTGTCCTCATTTAGTTGTCATGGCTCCATGCTGTACTGATATTGTACCACCACAAGGTGTCTATTACACTATATAAACGGCTCCCAAGGAGCAGCTACCATCCCAATTTAACAAGAATAGTGGTTTTAAAAGGAAGATTTCCTATAAATTAGAAAAAAAGTGTATATAAAAACACTATGTTAAAAGAACCTTTAAGGTTGTAACAGACTAACAAACGGGTGCAAAGGCAAGAGTTAATCATCAAACCTACAATAAGTAAGCACAACACAGGCCCTTACGTGCTCTGGGTCATGCCTAAATATTCCAGGTTATGATACTTAACCAAGACTTTCCATCCCTTCAGCAGTTTGTTACAACATTAAAATGTTCTTTTAATGTAGTGCAAACCGCTCAGCAATGCAGCACAAATTCCAGACTGTCTCACATAACAGTGGCCTATGAGGAACAAAAAGAAGAACCCAAAAAAAACTACCTGAGGAACTGCAAAAAAAAAAATGTTCCTGAGGAACTGAAGGAAAAAGGAAGTTCAGTGCAGTGACAAAAGGTTCTCACTGCCCAGGCTGTCAGGTAACAGAAGTGATGGAACAAACACATGTAAGATTTCCACAGTGCTGTATTGAAGTAGGACTGCAGAGGACACTTCCCAACCTTGGTGATACTGTGATACTGTGATACTGTGTGACTTGTTCAGCTCTATGCTGTAGTTTTGCTATCAGAAGAACCAGTCTGTGTTCTCAAGGTGTGTTTGTCAGTGATTACTGAGTAACCATGACAAAGCTGCTTAAGCCACCAGGTGTTTTTAAAAGTGGTTAAAGAAGTGCTTGGTCAGGAAACTAAACAGATCCAAAACCATCCTGCTAGCAGAACTCTGATGTCTGTCACCAATTAAAATCCAATGGAATCTGGTTTTGGAGGCCTAGTAGAATGTGAAATCTTGTGGCTGCCTAGGACTGAATTTGACTGCATCAGTCTATCATTAAAAAAAACATTCTCATCCTCAAGACAAAACAAGTGATGATGTCCTACTGATGTGAACAAGTTTAACAAGCCTGTGGAACAAGTTATGCCATCATCTTCCTATCAGTTCTGGAGATGTAATATGAGACTGGAGCAATGCCAGGCATCTTGAATTTTTTCCAGTCTGAACATTTTGTTTCAGATAAGCAGAGAAACATAAGTAGCATTTGTCAGGATCTTTCAAAAGTAAGGCAGCAGAATGCGTTTTTCTTCCTTAAGGCTGAAAGCTCTGCATCATAAATCTGCACATACCAGATTCACTGTGTGTCCTCCTCCTAGAAGATGTAGCTGGCCGTGAAGCTGTGGTTGGTGAAGCCTGCTTCTCTTCCAGCCCTTGCATAGATTCCTGGTTAACAGAAATACCAAGTTAGCCTGAGCATAAATATGATGAGGTAAAGGCCAGAATCAACTAAATGCATCTAAACCTTTAAGGCTATCACACAAAACTGAAGAGGATTTACACAGAATATCAGTGGTTGGAAGGGACCTTCAGAGATCATCCAGTCCAACCCCTCTGCCAAAGCAGCATCACCCAGGGGAGTCCACACAAGAATGCATCCAGCTGGGTCTGGGAAGCCTCCAGAGGAGACTCCACAACCTCTCTGGGCAGCCTGTTCCAGGGCTGTCCCCTTCAATGTAAAGAAGTTTCTCCTCATGTTGAGGCAAAACCTTCTCTGTTCCAGCCTGGATCCAATGCTCCTTGGCTCCTTGCTTCTGACCACCCAAAAGAGCTTGGCCTCCTCCACTTGACCCCCACCCCTCAGCTATTGATAGACATTGCTCAGACTCCCTCTCAGCCTTCTCTTCTCCACGCTGAACAGCCCCAGGGCTCTCAGTCTCTCTCCACAGGGGACATCACAGAACAATTCATTACAAGGAAGGGGAAAAAAAAAATCACCTTAAGAACATTTTCTTCTTGGAGCTGAAATCTGCTATCATCCTCAGGTGTGTCAGCAAGGGTACAGTCTGAAACCAAACCCAGAAAGATAAAAGCAGGAAAAATAATTACTTTGGGGTTCAAAAACATTAGAGCAATAGGAGAGGACTGAACTGCAGACAGAATGTCATTCTGCAACAACAGAACACCAATTTGCTTTTCAGGTGTGTGCAGCACTTTCCCTGTAATGCTACTGAAGGGGGAAACTGGAGAAGAAACCTCAACTGCAAAGATGCTCCAAACTCTCTTATTGAGTGCCTTCACACCAAGGCTGTGCATTAGCTGGAATTCTGCAGATGTGTAAGAATACAGGCAGGAAATATTTGGCACTTCTTCCTTTCCAAAGGACATTTTCCTAGCTGTCACTTTATGGGAAAGCTGAATTGAGAGGATGCACAAGAAAAATTAACTGTAAACTATATATGCTTACTGCCAGGCAGACCCTGCACTGACAAATTATCTTTCAAGAAAAGAACTTGAGAGGCATATTTGCAAGCATAATAAGGGATAACAAAGAGAGCATTTTCCCCTTCTTCAGCAGCTGAACACTTGCCTTTAGGAACAACTGGAAACAAAGGGAATTGTAACATGGATTTAGAAGAGAATTTGCAAAGTGGCTTCCATTGTTTTGACTTCTGGTTCTTATTATTAGTCAACAATCACAGCTATACTGAGTATTTTTACACTACAGGGAAGATGGCAGCGTGTTGCAATTCTCCACTTAGGGAGTGGCTATCCACAGAGTTAGAAGGAAGCTACCTTTGTAAGCAGGCAGACATTTAAAACCAAGATAGCTGAGGGTGACCAGTTCTAAATGCACCCCAGGTGGAGACTGGAAAATGAAACCACAACACTAACAAAAGGAATAAAAAAGAGGCATTTGTTCTGACTTCACTGCTGGCACAAGTTTAAGAAGCAAACTTCTCTTACTACAAACTGTGCTGTTGTCAAGGGCTTTATCTGCAAGAAATACAAATTACTTCATTTTTTTATTTACTCCTCTTGTGCTGAGCTCTGTTTTGGTTCTGATTTGACAAAAATCACCCAAATGCTATCCAGATTTTTTTTCCTCCCTCACAAGAAACAGTGTTTGCTTTGAGTCACTGGTTATGACTGCTCTGGACAGTAGTGTGGAAGGCTAACTAGCCAGTTATGGGGAGACTGACATTATCATAGAAGCAACCAGGTTGGAAGAGACTTCCAAGCTCATCCAGGCCAACCTAGCACCCAGTCCTGTCCAATCAACCAGACCATGGCACTAAGTGCCTCATCCAGGCTTCGCTTGAATGCCTCCAGGGACAGCAACTCCACCACCTCCCTGGGCAGCCCATTCCAATAGCAAATCACTCCCCCAGTAGGCACTTACAGCAAAGTGCAACCTGTCTCTTTCTAGCAAAGCCATCCAAGGTGCACTACTGTGAGCTCTATTTTCCCTACTACTCTTTCCTGAAACACAAGCTCCTCCCAAACTAGCTTACCTTGTTGATTGATTGCTATCAGATTTCTGGATATCATTGAATATAGTCTCCTTAGGTGGGGATAAAGAAAGAGATGTTGCAAGTTAGGCACATGTCATGATAAAAGACAGCTTACCATTTTTGAAGGTGTAAAGAGTTTTAAAACACCATACTCATTATTCTTCATTATTTCACAAACAGACTCTCAGGGAAGAAAAAAACACAATCCCATTTTACCTGTGTTCTTTTACTGAAAAACTGGTTACTCCAAATAAATCCCCCAGGAGATCATTTGCACAGTGTACAATATGTTGCTGTTTTTCATCATACAATTGCTTAGACATAATATATTGTCCAAGATAGAATATTACCTGTAAAATAATAACAGAGACAGACATTAAATATATAGGTTCTGTTGTTTCCAGTTGAAGAGAAATTACATTACATTCCTGGAGATTTGCTCTTCTCCCTTTACAGAAGCACAGCACCATGCAGGCTGGCAAAGCCTCTCAGGATCACCAAGGCCAACCTAGAACCCTACTCTACAGGATTCACCTTAAACCATAGCCCCAGGCACTACAGCCAAACCACCCTGAAACACATGCAGGGTGGGTGACTCCACCACCTCCCTGGGCAGCTCATTCCACTCCCTGACCACTCTCTCCCTGAAAAACTTTTTCCTAATGTCCAATCTCCCCAGCCTCAGCTTGAGGCCATTCCCCCTTGTTCTGTCTCCAATTGCCTGTGAGCAGAGCCCAGCAGCAGCCTCCCCACAATGTCCCTTCAGGTAGCTGCAGACAGCCATGAGCTCTGCCCTCAGCCTCCTCTGTTTCACACTAACCATCCCCAGCTCCTTCAGTTGCTTCTCATCAGATTTATTCTCCAGGCCTTTCCCCAGCTTTGTTGCCCTCCTCTGAACCCTCTCCACCACCTCCACATCTCTCCTGTATTGGGGTGCCCAAAACTGAACACAGCACTCAAGGTGTGGCCCCTCACTAAAACCGAGTCCAAGCAACAACCACATCCCTGCTCCTGCTGGACACAGCATTTCTAATCCCACCCAGGATGCCACTGGCTTTCTTGGCAACCCGGGCACACTGCTGGCTCATCTTCAGCTCCTGTCTATTACAACACCCAGATTACCTTAAACTCTGGGGCTTTTTAATTTGGAGAAGACTGAGAGAGGATCTAATAAACGGGTATAAAAAGATGAGGGCTGGGGCTCAGGGAGGGACAGCCTCTGCTCACTTGTGCCCTGCCACAGGACAAGAGGCAAGGGATGGAAACTGCAGCACAGGAAGTTCCACCTCAACATGAGGAAGAACTTCTTGAGTGTAATGGTGACAGAGCCCTGGCACAAGCTGTCCAGAGAGGTTGTGGAGTCTCCTCCTCTGGAGCCTTTCTAGCTCTGCCCAGATGTGCTCCTGTGCGACCTACGCTAGGTTCTCTGCTCCTGCTGTGGCAGAGGGGTTGGACTGGAAGCTCTCCAGTGGTCCCTTCCAACCTCTAACATCCTATGGTTCACCAAGTAGATCTGCTACTGTAGTGACCACTGGGTAATTCTGTTCAGCTTTTGAAAATCTTGCTAACCACCACCTAACAAGTCAGACCTTGCCTCAGTATCTTCTAGGCAAGCTGTGAACTACACTGTGCCCATGCACTAAAAATGGAAGAACAATTCACCTCCATTCACTGTAATCACAAATTCTCACCTCCTTCATAGTAAAAGTGTCCTTCTCCGCACCAGCTAGCTTTAACAACTTCAGCAGCAGGGGCTTTGGCTTAACCTGTGTAAACAAAACCAGTATGCACCAATTACCAAACAGAACACTGATTTATGCAGGTTGGCTTCCTCCTCCATTAATCCCACATACACACCCTCAACAATATTAAAACCTATATTCAAGCTTTTAACTCAAGTTAAACTTACAGTAACATGAAGCAAATCATACTAAACTTTTTGTACCCCATCAATCTCAGTTCAAACCCCCACTACCAGATACAGATCCTGAACTAGAGCTAAAGGATTCATTTGGTAGTTCCAAGTACAGGTCTGTCTCCTGGGGAGTTTGGCTTTGCTCCTTTAGTCCTAACAGTGGCTCCCACAGTGGAGGAAGGCACAAAGACCATCGCGACTGTCAGCTCCAGACTGCAGCCACAAAGCACACCACGGGTCCGCCTCTTTCCTAGTCTCTTCCTGTGACACTTTCTAGGGAAGGCTGCAGCTTTGCGTTTGCCAGCTGGCTGCTTTTTATCTCTGACCTTTCCTCAGCTGGGAAGCACACTCTGTCCTTTCCACCTTAATGTCAAACTCTGCTACTTCCCCAACAGCCTCCCACCCACTGTCCCGGCACACTTATAATCTGCAGTCATTTTTTGACTATTTCCAAGGCAAAGGAGGGAAAAGTTAAAAACTAAATGAACAAAAGCTCCTTCCCTCCTTGCTTTTTGTTTGGTTTGGGTGTTTTTTTCTGACCAGAGCACAGTCTTGATCCCATTCACTGCAGTGTTCCACAAGCAGCTGTGCCAGCGCAGAAGATGAGAAACCACTGCAAAAGGCTGCCACGAGGGTAAAGGAAACCCCTGTAGAGCCACTAATGGTTCCCAGCAGAGTCTGGTTTAGTATTGCCACGTAAACCAGTATCATAACCACTCTAAGAACTGGCTAGTATTTAGCTATCCCAATTTATTCTCGAAAATAAGAGAAAACCAGAAAAGAAACACTCCATAGGAAAAGCATGAACAGAATATAACGGGACAGGAAAGAAACGCTTAAGTGAAGGGGGTAGGGAGACCTCAATTGCATTTCAAACTTTCTGCTAAGCCAAACGTTCAGCTTTAGCGTGTTCACAAGAGATGAAGCTTCAAGAATCACAGACAGTGAGACCGACAAGCAAGCTGTGGAAAACGTTAGATGTCCGTTCACTCGTTCCTAAGTACTCAATCACTCAGCACACGGAAAGTGTTAGCTTCATAAAAGGAGCAAACAGCAACTTACTGAGCTACTCATGTCAGCTAAGCATAGGAAGGAACAGTTTCAGATCTCTCAATCCACAACTAAACTCACGAGTTCAGATACCTTTTACTCTCTCTCCCTCTCCTTTTACCCTCCTTCAGGTACATCCTGATCTGACAGCAGAGAGCATCACTTCGAAAACGGGGGGAAATAAAATCAACTTTTAACAGCCTGCTGTTACCCTGCCACAAAAATAATCCAGTTCGACCACCGGTTTACATATGCCATTTTAACTCACTCCTTGGTGTAATACACAGGCTTCCATCCTCAGGATACTTACCATGACCAGAAGATCTTCCCCATTAAAAGAAAGGAAAGTGAGCATCAAAGGTCTCCAGGAAATTGCCTAGACCTAAACCATCACCCCCAACTCAACCACGAATGGCAAAGATTTGCTTCACAATTAGAGGCTCAGAGAGGGACCATCTTCGCCGGATTTCCTGGCTTTGCTCCAGCCATCACTGGAGGATCGAAGCAGCTCTCCTGAATTAGCAGCTCGAAGCTGCAAACCCCACCACAAACTCGCGCGTCCAGCAGTTTTACTGACCAGCGCCTCTTGCTCCGAAGCGGTGCCAGGAGCGGCGTCCGTGAGCGAAGACATCTTGGTATTGCACATCTGCCTGCAGTTAAAGCGGGGGAAAACGCTCGCACGGCGGAGCACAGCGACACGTCCTGGGCTTCCCCCGCCCGCCAGAGACGGCTCGGGGCAGGGGAACCCCGCAGCGCTCCGCGGCCCCAGCAGCGCCCACTCACCTCAGCGCCCGCGTCCAACCCACACGCTGAGCTCCGGCAGCAGGCAGCTGGGCCGAGCCGGGCCGGGCTCTTATATAGCGCTGCCAAGAGGCAAGTCGGGGCTTAGCTCCTCCGCCGGCCGCGGCCCGACATGCCTGAGCATGACCAGCAGCGGCGGCGCTGCCCAGTCACCGCGGGGCCGAGGCGGGGCGCGGGCCGACGCTGACTCACCGCAGTCGCCAAAACCGGGGGGGGGCTGGCGGCGGGGCCGCCAAGAAACGGCTCAGTCTCTGTTACAGCCTCCTGCGCAGCGCCGAGCTCGCTCCTTCTCTCCGCCAGCACAAGACGCGGCGCTCCCCGCAGCGCCCAGGCCCCGAGCGAGCGCCCGGCCGCGGTCCAGCCGCCCCTCCCCCAGCGCCGGGCCGCAACGCTCGAAAGGCGAGCCCCCAGCGGCGCCTCGGCCGGCCCCGGGCGGGCCCTCGGCCGCTGCCCCGAGCGAGCCGCGACCCCCGCGCCACGAGCCGCGACCCCCGCGCCACGAGCCGCGCCCGCTCTGCCGCCCGGCCCTGGCAGCGCCGCGGCCCTAGCACGCCGCAGCGCGCGCTGCACCCAACGGCGCCATCTTGGCGGCCGCACGGCGCGGCCCGACCGTCTCTGCAGCGCCCCCTAACGGGCTGGGGGCAACGGCCGCGCCGCTCGCCGGCAGCGGGGCAACGGCCCGGCAGCGGGGCAACGGCCCGGCAGCGGGGCAACGGCCCGGCAGCGGGGCAACGGCCCGGCAGCGGGGCAACGGCCGCGCCGCTCACCGGCAGCGGGGCAACGGCCAGGCAGCGGGGCAACGGCCGCGCCGCTCACCGGCAGCGGGGCAACGGCCCGGCAGCGGGGCAACGGCCGCGCCGCTCAGCGGCGGCCCTGGGCCGGGCGGGGCTGTTGAGCCGGAGGGGCCTGCCAGGCCCAGCGGCCGCACGGAGTGGGGACCGCGCGGAACAGCGGTGACCGGGGGAAGGACACGCAGGGCGAAGGCCTGGCAGCAGCAGGCACTGTGAGACTACCGCCGGCGGCCTGCAGGGAAGGAGGAGGTTCGAGCAGTGCTCTGCGGCCACGGCTCGCTGGGGTTGTCGCAAACAAACCATGTTGTCGTTTGCGGACGTGAGTCGTTGAGAGACAGCGCTGGAAGAGCAGTGCTCGTCAGTAACCGCCTGAAGGAGTGTGAATGCTCAGCTCACTTGATGGCAAAGGTCCCCCTGCCTTCCTCTCAGACACGTCCAGCCTTGCCGAGCCGCGGCCCTGCCTGCCCGGGGGAGGCGGCGCAGCCCCCTGCCAGCGGCAGCGCTCGGGAGCTTGCTGCGTGATCTCGGGTTCTGAAAGATCAGCCCTTGTCTGGGGGCAAACAGCCTCCCAACTGCCCATGGCAACCCTGCCCTGCTCCCAATCCAGCTGCAGTACGTGTTAGCCATAAAGGAAACTTGGTCTGCCTGTTATTTTGAGGTTAATAAAGGCAGAGACTCGCTCGTAGGCCACATAAATTAACAGAGTCACAGAATTAACCAGCTTGGAAGAGACCTCTAAGATCATCGAGTCCAACCTATCAAATTAACTAAGCCATGGCACTAAGTGCCTCATGCAGCCTCCTCTTAAACACCTCCCGGGACGGCGACTCCACCACCTCCCTGGGCAGCCCACTCCAGTGCCAGTCACTCCTGCTGCCAAGAACTTCTTCCTAACATCCAGCCTAAAAAACAGCCCTGGTGTGGCCTGAGACTGTGTCCCCTTGTTCTGTCCCTGGCTGCCTGGCAGAAGAACCCAACCCCACCTGGCTACAGCCTCCCTTCAGGCAGCTGCAGACAGCAATGAGCTCTGCCCTGAGCCTCCTCTCCTGCAGGCTGCACACCCCCAGCTCCCTCAGCCTCTCCTCACAGGGCTGTGCTCCAGGTCCCTCCCCAGCCTTGCTGCCCTTCTCTGGACACCTTCCAGCACCTCAACATCTCTCTTGAATTGAGGGACCCAGAACTGGACACAGAATCACAGAATCAATTCAGAGGACCTGATGAGAAAAGTGCTGGACAACAGACGAGTAGGTAATGACATTTTTGGTTACTGGTTTGATTTGCAATGCTTATTTGTGCCTTTTATGTTGTGGTTTGTTTATTTCCCATTGATACTGAGGAGAGGAAGCTTGGTGATAGAATCCAAACAATCATAGAATGTCAGGGGCTAGAAGGGACATCAAAAGCTCATCCCTTGCAGAGCAGGATCACAGAATCATGGAAGGTCAAGGGCTGGATGGGACCTTGAAAGATCATTTAGTCCAACCCCCCCACCCCCTCCCACCATAGCAGGATCACCTATACCAGATCACACAGGAATGCATCCAGAGCAGGATCACCTAAACCAGATCACACAGGAGCTGGAGGCTGTCATGTTGCCCTGTTGAAGCAAGGAGAATTCCTGTCACTTCCCAGCCCATGGGTTTCCATATCTTTTAAGCGGGGGGGGGTGGGATTTAGAAGTATGTTATTTTGGTAGTTACTTATTAATTGCTACACTTCCCTTGAAGTAGTTAATTTTCAGTCGGACTCCCTTTTCTAACTCTTAGGGGTTGCTTTCTTTGCCTCTGGTGATTGCTTTCTTTGCCTCTGGTGATATTTTAAGATTACATATGAATAGTGGAAAGGTTTATTAGGGAACAGGAGCACTGCAGACAGCATTTAAAGATACAGTAGTGCAGAGTGAGGATAATGCTCATTTTCCATGACAACTTACTTGCCCAAACAAGCAGTGGATAACTGCCTGGACTTGCCCCTTCGCCAAATAGAGGTTCTCAGCAGCAGTGGCACCTTGTAAAAGTTGCAGCAAAGGTTTAAATCTCGATGTTTGTCTTCTGACAGACTTTCAAGATGAGCTTGTTTGCCCTCTGGAGTGTAAAGCTCAAGGTCTAGCTGAGAAGCTGCCAGTGTTTTGCAAGGTGTGCTCACCTCCTGTTAGCACTTTGGCTTCAAGGGAAACAAATCTGGTTTAAGTCGGGTGTCCTGACACTGGCAGTCTTCTTGTTTCTACTCGTGTTTCTGTCTGCTTGTTTCCACTCAGTATCCCAGTTCCTGATTCTATGATTTCTAGCTAGCTTCATCATAAGAGAAATTATGTCTGCCCAAAAATGCAAGAGGATAGAGTTGAGCTGCTGCGTTTGGCTGCTGTGTCACTGAACAGCAGCATTGTTGGTGCTCAATCTTGTCTTAATGTGGTGGGAAAACTCTTTAATTCCTGTACAAAATGCATTTTACTGAGCTGAAGCAAACCAGAATTACAGTGTTTAGGTAGTTCTCCCAACACCATGCCATGGTTAAGGCTTGTCTTAAGGACAGTGTCACTGTACCAAAGGCTATGTGGAGATTAAGGTGCTTTTTAAATTCCCAATAGATTTTTTACTGCCCGAGACTTAACTGGTAACTATGACAGCCTTTTTTTTCCATTTCTCAGCTATTGAACATCTTGTAACCAACAACTCTGAGATTAAATTGAGATCCTTTAAGTAATACCTTCCATTAATTGCTAAGGATTAAAACCCCCAAAAAAGGAAAAAAAAACCCAGTTTCTGCCTAGAATTTTTATCAGCCTTCAAGGACAATCTTATCTCTCTTCTCAGACAGACTAATCTCAAGTAGAGGGAGGCTCTGTGTAGGTGAAATGGGCTGTCTATGCTTACTGAGGACACAGGGGGGTGCTTCCTGACATGCAGTGCTGTGTCACCCCTGTCCTTTTTGTCATCCCTTTGTCACTATGCAGCACCTTATGGCACCAACAACCATAATTATATTCTTAAGCTTGCTAGTTCAGGACAAGTATGATTAAATCGTTTTACTTGAAGGGTAAGTGGTAAGCTTGTGTGGTTATGAGAGCTGACTTTCCACTGTTTTACAGAATCACAGAATGGCCAAAGCTCATCCAGTCCAACACCCCTGCAGTGCAGGAGCACCTACAGCAGATCACACAGCAACACATCCAGGCAGCTCTGGAATATCTCCAGAAAGGGAGACTCCACAACCCCCTTGGGCAGCCTGTGCCAGGCTTCTGTCACCCTCACAGGGAAAAAAAATCCTCCATATGTTTAAATGAAACTTCCTATGCCTCAGCTTCCACCCATTGCCCCTTGTCCTGTCATTTGGCATCACCCAGCAGAGCCTGGCTCTCACCCTTTACATATTTAGAAACATTGATGAGGTGCCCCTCAGTCTCTTCTCCAAGCAGCACAGCCCAGCTCCCTCAGGCTCTCCTCGTAAGAGAGATGTTCTGTTCTCTTAATCATCTTTGTAGCTTAGTTCTGGACTCTCTCAAGCAGTTCCGTCCCTCTTGAACTGGGGAGCCCAGAACTGGATACAGTACTCCTGATGTGGCTTCACCAGAGCAGAGAAGAGGTCCTGCAGCTTCTCCTGTGCATGCACCCTGGGCTAAGATACCCACAGTATTTTCTGCATGAGCTCAGCAGTGTCCTTCATTCCCTAACTCCAGATTCAACCTTGGGGGTTGTTTTTTTCTTTAATGTAAAATCACTTCAGCTGGACGGGCAAAAATGGTCTCAAACAGTTTCTAGCTGCTGTTCTAGCTCCCTCCCCCAAGCACCTTGTTCGAGTGCATTATCTGCAAGCTGCTTCAAACCCACCTGGAGCTGGAACGATCATCCCACATGAGAAGACAGCAGCTCTTCTGCTTTTGTTTAGTTGGTGTACACATTCCTTCACGCGTCTGGTAGTCTCTCTCTGTCCAAATGGGATTCCTATTTGCTAGCAGCAAAATGAGCCTGGAGCAACATTTTACCAAACAATAGTGTGTGCCTTCTGAAGAGAGGCCAGCTGGCAAAAATATAAACCAGTTGTTTTGAACTTCTGCTTAGAGATGCTCAATATCTAAGATGAAATAAAAGGCTGGGTTGTTGGTTGGTTGGGTTTTTTTACCTTCTGTTTTTCTCTTTAGCTCTTGCTTTTGGAGCTTGTGAAACTGTTAGACCACACCTGCAATACTATGTTCAATTTTGGTCTCCCCGGTCCAAGAGAGACAGGGACCTGCTGGAGAGAGTCCAGTGGAGAGCCACCAGGATGAGTGGGGGAGTTGAGCATCTCTCCTATGGAGAGAGACTGAGAGCCCTGGGACTGTTTAGTCCACAGAAGAGAAGGCTGAGAGGGGATCTGAGCAATGTCTATCAATAGCTGAGAGGTGGGGGCCAAGTGGAGGGGGCCAAGCTCTTTTGGGTGGTGCACAGCAATAAGCCAAGGAGCAATGGATACAAACTGGAACAAAGAAGGTTTCAGCTCCACATGAGGAGAAACTTCTTTCCAGTGAGGGTGGCAGAGCCCTGGCACAGGCTGCCCAGAGAGGCTGTGGAGTCTCCTTCTCTGGAGCCTTTCCAAAGCCACCTGGATGCATTCCTTTGCGGACTGCCCTGGGTGATCCTGGCGTGGCAGAGGGGGTTGGACTGGATGATCTCTGGAGGTCACTTCCAACCTCTACAGTTCTGTGATTCTGTGAATTCTGAAGAACCCAAAGGGAAAAATAATCTCAGGAAAATGCTCTTCTTACTCTCAGTAGTTTGGGTTAGGAATGTCACTTGTGAAGAAAAGTGTGTGTGTTTTCCTTCTACTCTTGTTAAGCAGGGGTGAAGTATGTGGCTAGATATGACCATTTCCTGCTGTACTAATCTGGAGCTGTGAAAATGAAACAATGCAGTAAGCTCTTCTTCTGTAGGAGTACTTGATGGCATGTGATGCGATCAGAGATAGCCTCAGTTTAATAAGTCATCTGCCTTCTTCAAGCAAACCAGGATGACCCCAGTTCAGTTTGGAATTGTTCTGTTAATCCAGTTGTTTTTTTGGGCCATTCAAATGTACTATTCAGGCTAGCAGAAAACACATTTCTGTTCCAGGCAGTGGCCCAGAAGGGTGTGTGGGCTGTGCACAAGCTTATAGGATTCCTGTGGGAGACTGAGATGTCTGAGAGATAGAAGCTCTTGAGGAAACAGGTTGAAACGTATTCAGGGACAGCCTAGATCTGGGGCATGCTGAGAGCAAACATAGCCTGCAATCCATATCCAGTCTCGTTGACAAGACAGAACTGCAGCCTGAAGTACTGTGCTTTGGAAGGGAAGATCAAAAATTGGTCTGAACTGTCTGGCAGCTGCTTGAACTGTTTGTTACCAACAACAAAACCTAGCAGGGCATCTTACAACACAGACAGCTTCCTTAGACCCATTCTAGTCTGGCTGATTCTATGATTGACTGATTGATTGATGATTGATCTGATCATGTATCTCCAAGAACAGTCCCAGCCATGCTGTAACCCATTTGTCTACATCTCTCCTTGCAAGTTGCTATGCTTGCTTTCTAGCTGCCTGTTATGGAAGGAATTTATCCTCTGTAACATCCTCCCTTGTGGGCCTACTTATGGTCTGCTTCACAATTTAAGGCTTGCTTGGTGCAGCCTTGCTGACTTGGGTATGATTTTACCCGAGGCAGAATGAGCTATCTGCTCCTGAGAGAAGCCTCAGCACTCTCCTCTGGCTTCTACAATTGATTTTGCTGATGAATTACAAAGCCACCTTTCTACTTTTGAGAACATAGCTTTGTCCGCACAGATTTTTAACCTCCAGCTCCCAGCACTGTGCAGTTAACAATGCTAGTAGCTGGCAAGTAGTTTGGAGCGTTTATCTGAGGTAGTCAGGACTTGAAAGCTTCCAGATTACTTTGAATAGCTTTCCTCCAGTGGTTCATTGCCATCAGAAACAGGGCTGTTTGGGACAGCCAGCGTGGCTTCTTCAAGGGCAAGTCCTGCCTGTTTAGACTTCTGTAAAGCCTTTGACACAGTCCCCCACAACAGCCTTCTCTCTAAGCTGGAGAGAGATGAATTTGATGGCTAAGGAATTGGTTGGGTGATTGCATCCAAAGGGTAGTGGTCAATGGTCTGATGTCCAGATGGAGATAGGTGATGAGTGGTGGCCCTCGAGGGTGCCAGTGCTGTTCAGTGTCTTCACCAATGATATTGACAGTGCCACTGAGTGCACTCTCAGCAAGTTTGCAGGTGATACCAAGCTGAGTGGTGCAGTTGATGAGACTAAAAGGATGGGATGCCTTCCAGAGGGACCTGAGCAGGCTGGAGGGGTGGGCTGAGGAGAATCTCATGAGGTTCAATAAGGCAAAGTGCAGGGTCCTGCACCTAGCTCAGGGCAATCCTAGATATCAGTACAGGCTGGGGGATGGTGAATTTGAGAGCAGCCCTGTGGAAAAGGACTTGGTGGATGAGAAGCCGGACATGAGCAGTGTGCACTTGCAGCCCAGAAGGTGAATCACAGCCAGGGCTGTATCCAAAGCAGCGTTGCCAGCAGATCAGAAAGGGGATTCTGCCACTTTGCTCTGCTCTGCTGAGACCTCTCTTTCAGTGCTGCATCCAGCTCTGAAGCCCTCATTATAGGAAAAACTCATTATAGGAAGAACTGGAGCTGATAGAGCATATCCAGAGGAGGCCCACGGAAATACTCAGGGGGTTGGAGCAGCTCTGCTACAAAGGCAGGCTGAGGGAGCTGGAGGTGTTCAGCCTGGAAAAGAGGAGGCTCTGGGGAGACCTCGTAGCAGTCTGCCAGTAGCTGAAAGGGGCTGCAGAGAGACCATTTGCAAAGGCATTGAGCACTAGGACAAAGGGCAATGGTAGATTTAGATAGGATGTTAGGAACATCAACCCCAGTTCCACTTGAGACTCAAATCCAGAAAAGGTCTGAATCCATGGGCTCCTAATAGTGAGTTTTATGCACTGCATTGCTTTCTTTTTAAAAACCCAGCCCAAATTACTATGTAACAACTATGTCCAGACAGTGGTTATTCAAGCCTCTCATCTTTCTACTTGGAAACGTGTCCAGAGAAGGGCCACGAGGACGGTCAGAGGGCTGGAGCTCCTCTCCTATGAGGAGAGGCTTTGAGAGTTGGGGTTGTTCAGCTTGGAGAAGAGAAGGCTCCCAGGAGACCTTATTGTGGCCTTCCAGTGTCTGAAGTGGGCTACAAGAAAGCTGGGGAGAGACTTTTTAGGGTGTTGGGTGGTGATAGGACTGGGGGGAATGGATCCAAGCTAGAGGAGGGGAGATTTAGATTAGAGGTTAGGAAGCAGTTCTTCAGCATGAGGGTGATGAGAGACTGGAACAGACTGCCCAGGGAGGTGATGGAAGCCTCATCCCTGGATGTTTTTAAGGCCAGGCTGGATGTGGCTCTGGGCAAGCTGATCTAGTGTGAGGTATCCCTGCCCATGGCAGGGGGGTTGGAACTGGCTGATCCTTGAGGTCTCCTCCAATCCTGACAATTCTGTGATTCTATGAAGCGGTGGTTGGTTGCATTTGATCTTACTGAAAAACTCTCTTATGTGAAAGAATTTGAAGAAATAGGTAGGCTTTCTAGATGAAGAGCTGGAGCATATGTTTACAAGAACAACAAACTGTCAGAGTAGAAAATAAATATAGTGAATCCCAGACAGCTACAGGCTTGTACCACAACTTTTCCTTTCACCTAGCTGGCAAAGTAGTCTATGGGACAGTGTTTTACATCTCAAGCACACTGAGCTTTACACAGAAAAGAGGCTGTGCTGGAGGGGCAATCATCTTGAAGCATGTGATCTTGTGACCTTTGATGTTTGTACAGCATAACAAAAATGCAGTAAAGTTGTTGCCTCTCTTTTTTAATCTGTTATTATGCTTCCATATTTGTGTTCTTAGTCAGAAAAGATCTGAAGAATATGATTTACGTATGATGCATTCAGAGGTTCTTTAGCTGCCCTACCATCCACACAGCCTGGTTGTGATGTGGTTGTAATGGGCCACACATTAGACTTTCCTCTTGAGTGATCTGTTCCCAGACTTCTTCTTCTAGCAGTAGTTGGAGGGTTTAGATTTCTGAAGTATATCACAGCTTGCATCCCTCATAGTTATTTATGGCAGATCATGTTCAACAAGAGCAAGTGCAGGGTTCTGCACCTGGGTCAGAACAACCTTCACTGTCAATGGACAGTGTCCTGTCCCTGCAGCTCTTTGCAAACAGTCTCTCTGCAGCCTTCCTATAGCCCCCCTTCAGGTACTGGCAGGCTGCTATGGGGTCTCCCCAGAGCCTCCTCTTCTCCAGGCTGCACACCCCCAGCTCCCTCAGCCTGGCTTTGTAGCAGAGCTGCTCCAACCCCTTGAGCACTTTTGTGGCCTCCTCTGGACCTGCTCCATCAGCTCCATGTTCTTCCCATAATGAGTTCTTCCTACAATGAGGGCTTTTCTATATCGAGGGCTCCAGAGCTGGATGCAGCACTGCAGGTGAGGTCTCAGCAGAGCAGAGCAAAGTGGCAGAATCCCCTCTTTGATCTGCTGCCAGCACTGCTTTGGATGCAGCCCAGGCTGTGATTTGCCTTCTGTGCTGCAAGCTCACACTGCCTGCTCATGTCCAGCTTCTCATCCGTCAGCACCCCCAAGTCCTTTTCCACAGGGCTGCTTCTATCACCTCCTCCTCCAGTCTGTACTGATAGTGAGTTCCACATGTCCAGCCTCAGGAGCAGGGTTTGAAGGAGGTTTGCACATCAGTGCACTGGGGAGAAGCCCTGAGCACATGTGCAGCTACTAACTGCTCAGCCAGAAGCCCTCCAAGAGCTCCTCGGGCATCCCCAAGTCCCTGTACACAGGGCTGCTCTGTAACACCACATCCCCCAGCCTGTACTGCTAGCTCGGATTGAGTATTTTGTAAGGATGGCTGTGTATGCCATGGAGGTCACTTTTCAGAGCCGTGCCCTGGCGCATCGGCCGGGCTGGCAGGCAGTGACCTCTGCCCGCAAGCCTTGGGCCGGGCTGGCTCCGGGAGCGGCTGTGCCAGCGGCGCTGGCTGCGGGCGGCGCCACCTGGCGGACGGAAAGGTTCTCGTCATCCGCAGCGCGGAGAGGGGAGCGAGGAGGCTCCGGCGGAGCTGGCGTGTCACTGGCAACGCCGCAGCAAACTGATCTCTGGCTGTCCAGAGAAGGGCACCGAGGCTGGCGAGGGGGCTGGAGCACAGCCCTGCGAGGAGCGGCTGAGGGAGCTGGGGGTGTGTAGCCTGCAGCAGAGGAGGCTCAGGGCAGAGCTCATTGCTGTCTGCAGCCACCTGAAGGGAGGCTGTAGCCAGGTGGGGTTCAGCTCTGCTGCCAGGCACCCAGGGACAGAAGAACGAGGTGGCACAGTCTCAAGCTGTGGGAGATGGCAGTGGGAAGAGCATTCCTTCTGAAGGGCAGGAGCCATTCAATGGTCCTTCCCTTATCACCTAGCCACACCCTGAATGCTCTGCCCTATTACCTGAGTCACTTGGGCTGATAAACCCCTGCAGTATCTCCTGTGATAGAGCTGGGTCCAAATTCCTGGGAATGTTCCTCAGGGAGAAGTGAAGAGTACATGATTAGCCAGCCCTAGCCAGCTTCTCCTCTGTGGCAAAGGAGCTGAAAGCTTTCTCTGCAAGGTGGCTTGGGTGCATTGTACTGAACTGATGAAGCCTCTTCTGCTGGCATGTAGAATCATAGAATCAACCAGGCTGCAAGAGACCTCCAAGCTCATCCAGTCCAACCTAGCACCCAGCCCTAGCCAATCAACTACACCGTGGCACTAAGTGCCTCATCCAGTCTTTTCTTGAACACCCGCAGGGCCGGTGACTCCACCACCTCCCTGGGCAGCCCATTCCAATGCCAATCATTCTCTCTGTGGAGAATTTTGCAGGTCATTCTGCTTTATAGCTCATTTGCTCTGTTCAGGCTGAATCTGTTCTCATGTCCAAAAGCTTCCTTGGGAATGCACATCCTGACATCTGTAGAGAGCAAGTCTCATCTATGTGTTTTGCATTCCACTTGGGCAGACACTGAGGGAATTTCCCTTGTGTTAGCACACAACACATTTTAATGTGGCAGCTTCTTGATAAAAGAATGAGAGCCTCTTTCATCTTGTGGCTAATCTTTCTATCCCTTTCAAAGCTTTTTCCCTATGCAGTTCCAAAGTTCTGATCTTGATGGTCCTTTGTCTACCAGCAGCATCATTTGCTCTTGTTATTACAGCTTTCATCAAGCAGCTCTGGCAAATAAAGTTGCTCCAAGCTCAAGGCATCAATTCCTTCTGCTGCTGGCAACATGGAAAGTCGGAGTGATTACTGCCCATATCTCTGGGGTCAGTTCACATTCTGGCATCTCAAACTCTAATTGTGTAGGAGAGACCATGACAGGGGCACATATCCCTCTTTGCTGACACAGATGACAAAGAGACATTATCTCTAGAAGAGAAGCTTCAAGGAGCTGAGGAGCAGCACTGTCTGCCATCGCTGCCAGTGTGCACACGTGGGAGAAGAATTAAAGGTCCCTTCAGTCCGAGTCACCATGCAGTTATATTGTATTAGAAGGGCTGTGGTTAGTAGGTCAAGAGAGGTTCTCCTCCCTTTCTGCTCTGCCCTGCTGAGGCTGCAGCTGGAATATTGTGTCCAGTTCTGAGCCTCTCAGTTCAAGAAGGACATCAGGGAAATGCTTGAATGAGTCCAGCACAGAGCCACAAAAATGCTGAAGGGAATGGAAGGTCTTCCTTAGGAGGAGAGCCTGAGGCAGCTGGGGCTGTGCTGCTGGGAGAGGAGGAGCCTGAGGGGGGACCTCAGGAATGATTAGAAAGATGTAAAGGTGAGTGCCAAGAGGCTGGAGCCAGGCTCTGCTGGGTGATGCCCAGTGCCAGGCCAAGGGGCAATGGGTGGCAGTGTAAGCATAGGATGTTCCATGGAAACATGAGAAAAATGTTTTCCCTGTAAGGGTGACAGAACGCTGGAACAGGCTGCCCAGGGGCATTGTGGAGTCTACATCTCTGGAGATGATCAGGTGCTGCTTGGATGTGTTCCTGTGTGATCTGCTCTGGATGCTGCTGCTCTGGCAGGGGACTTGGACTGGCTGAGCTTTAGACGTCCCTTCCAGCCCCTGACACTCTGTGATTCGGATTCTACACAAGACCAAAAATGTGACTGCAGCAAACCTAGGGAAACTTCATGGGTTTGTTTTTCCCCTGTGCCTTACCTATGCACATCAGCTCCCCATTTTCCCTAGGCTTTGGTTCCAGTGTTCAATGCAAACAATGCCTCTTTTGAGCCCAGTGTCTCTAGCTGCTGCTTCTGCTCTATCCAAAGCCTGCCAAGCCACTGTTGCAGAAAAGTCTTTCCAGAAGTCTGTTTCATTTCAGTCAGTCCTAGCCCCGAAATATTAAATCCTGTTAGTCAATAAGGATGTCACATCCTAAAAATAGCTTCTCTAGGTATTTTGCATGCAGTGCTTTACATCAGTTTTAAAAGGCAAACTCTAGAGAATCAGGGGACTGCTTATCTTACTTTTACACCCTGAGAATTCTCTACTATAAAATATTTAAATCCTGGCTTGCTTAGGGGCCAATAACTCATCAGAAAATGATCCAAACCTTCAAAAATAACATCCCAGTGACTTCTGATTTGCCTGCATTATTATAGGCTCTTAAATGAGGAAAGCTGTCTCCACAGAAGCAGCAACAGCTGATGTAGCACAGACTGGTGCAGCTAAATAGAGCACAGTGAAAAGTAGTACCCACGTATGAACCTTCCAGAGATCTTCCTGTTGTACAGGTGACAAGATGAGTAGAAGGTTGCTAGTTGACAGGAGGCTGTAGAGACAGGCAGCAAGGCACTGAGGCTCGGAGCCTTTTGGTCTCCCAAAGACTTTGAGACTACTTATCTACACATAAACATGGTGTGGAGTGCTTCAGGAGTTCTTGGAGGGCTTCTGGCTGAGGAGTTAGTAGCTGCACATGTGCAAAGCTCATCCAGTCCAACCCCCCTGCACTCAGGAGGGACATCCTCAACTACACCAGGTAGCCCACAGCCTTTCCAGCCTCACCTTGAATATCTCCAGGTATGGGCCCCAACCACCTCCCTGGACAAACTGTTGCAGTGTTCCTCCACCCTCATAGTGCAGAGCCTGTTCTTAACATCTAACCTAAATCTGCTCTGCTGTAGTTTGAAGCCATTGCCCTTGTCCTGTCCCTGCAGGCCTTTGCAAACAGTCTCTCTGCAGCCTTCTTGTAGCCCCTTCAGGTACTGGCAGGCTGCTGTGAGGTCTCCCCAAACCTTCTCTTCTGCAGGCTGAACACCTCCAGCTCCCTCAGCCTGGCTTTGTAGCAGAGTCTGCAGCAGAATCATGGAGTTAAGCCATGATATCATACATTGTGGCTTATATATAACACCTGCCTAGCTATATATGTGCTGTATACTCTTCCCAGTTCTCTCTTAATCCACTGTCTCACTCTTTTTGTTGTTTAATCACAGCCACTTCTGTTTTGTGGGCCCAGTGAGCTATGATTATTAATGCTTTGCCTGATCAGAGCACAGCTCCTTCAAACAAGTTTTGCTTCTCAGGCTCTGTTTCACAAGGCAGTAAAAAAAACTGTCCTCTGTGTCACTAAAAATTAGAATCTTCTGCTGTGCTTCAACCAAGGATCTCTTCCTTCCTGCACTTCCTGGATGTGACACAGTTCTTCATGGCTCTAAAAATAAACCTGCTCCTTTCTGACACGCTGCTAGGCTGCATGTGCATCCTGCATGGGCTGGTTACCCACACAGCTGTGCTGGACTGCTTGAAGCTCCTTAAATATCCCACATGCCTTCACATGAAAGGTTTGTATTAATACCAAGTGAATAGTTTGGTAATTAGTCAAGGCACTAACAAATCAGGATCATAGGATGTTAGGGGTTGGAAGAGCCCTCCAAAGCTCGTCCAGTCCAATTCCCCTGCCAGAAGCAGGAGCACCTAGAGCAGAGCACACAGGAACACATCCAGGCAGCTCTGGAATATCTGCAGAGAGGGAGACTCCACAACCTCCCCCTGGGCAGCCTGGTCCAGGATTCTGTCACCCTCACAGGGAAAATATTTTCCTCATGTTTCCATAGAACATCCTATGCCTCAGCTCCCACCCATTGCCCCTTGTCCTGGCCATGGGCATCACCCAGCAGAGCCTGGCTCCAGCCTCTTGGCACTCACCTACACATCTTTACAACCATTCTTGAGGTCCCCCCTCAGGCTTTTCTCCCAGCAGCACAGCCCCAGCTCCCTCAGGCTCTCCTCCTGAGGAAGATCTTCCACTCCCTTCAGCATTGCTGTGGCTCTGTGCTGGACTCTCTCAAGGATTTCCCTGAGGTACGAGGGGCCCAGAACTGGACACAATATTTGAGATGCATGCCCACCAGTTCTTGTACTACACATTGTAACTGTGAGCCTTTGGGCCGAGTTGGATTCCTGCAGCAGGGCTGACTGGACACTGCCCTTGAGTGAGATGAAGGACTACATTCTACTTCCCAATTGTACTGCGTGTTGTAACTATGAGCCTTTGGGCTGAGTTGGATTCCTACAGCAGGGCTGATTTGACACTGCCCTTGAAGGACTACATTCTACTTCCTAATTGTACTGCATGTTGTAACTATGAGCCTTTGGGCTGAGTTGGATTCCTGCAGCAGGGCTGATTGGACACTGCCCTTGGGTGAGATGAAGGACTACATTCTACTTCCCAAGGTCCATTAGACCTTTCAGCTACTGGAAGAAGGTAGAAGCATGATCCAAGCCAGTTAGATGAAAGCCAGAACTTCAGCAAGACAAGCTCCACAGGGAGAGGTGATTTGTTTTCTTTGGAGCAATTGACAGAGCTGAAAAAAGAAGCAGAGCAGCTTCCAGGAACACAAACCCTCCTTCAGCAAGCCCAGCACCACTGGGCCAAGGGGAGGTAGAACAGTAACTCCCTTCTGTCAGGAGGGTTAATCATCACCGTGGGACAAGGCTGGCAAAGATCTTAGACTGTCTGGATACAGCTTGCTTTTTATTTCTGCATGGCATTTATATTCCTTTTAAAAAATACAGTATTAAAAGTCAGTTTAAATTTGCTATCTACTGCAGCACTGCAATAATTAACACTGGTGAGCTCTTGCATCCTTTGCAATACCTGCCTGGAGATAAACCTGCATCTCTCCCCACTTAGCACAGGGCTTTGCAGCAAGAGGTCTCTGTGGTTTAGGATTTCTCCTTGCCCAAGGTTGTGTCAGTGCCTGCTGATAGAAGGTTAAGGACACAAAGTGAAAAACTGTGGCTGGCATCCCAGTCATCTCTGCAGCAACTGAGCTGTCAAACAGAGAGTGCAGCAGGAGGAAGGGAGGGAACTTGGGCAGAGCAGAAAGCTGCTGCTTCTGGGCATCTGCCTGGTTGTAACTGTAGAGAAACAAACAGAAAGAGCTGCAGTGTTAGTTAGGAGAGTGGAAATGGTCCCCTGCAAGCCTGCAACCCAAACTCTGTTGCTTTTGACCCCCAGCCCTCAGCTATTCCTATCCATTTATTAGATCCCCTCTCAGCCTTCTCCTCTGCAGACTAAGCAGCCCCGGGGCTCTCAGCCTTTCCTTATCCAGCAGTGCTCCAGTCCCTTCAGCATCCTTGTAGCCCTCTGTTGGACTCTCTCCAGTAGATCTCTGTCCCTCTTGAACTGGAGAGCCCAGAAATGGATGCACTATTCTAGATGGGGCCTCACTAGGACAGAGCAAAATTGCTGTAGTAGAGCTGCTGAATTGCGGCTCTGTCTTGAAGACATTCATACTGGAAGACAAACCTCCTTTTCATACCTGGAACAGCAGTAAACTACTCTCAACCACAAGCCTGAGAGAGCAGCTGTTCACCCACCAACAGGAAAACTCCTCTGGCACTGTGTCCCCAGAGCCTGCAAGAACTTACCAAGCTGTACAAAACCAGATACTGAGTTACCAGAGTTAAAGGTAAGACAAAGCTTTCAACTGAGTATCTCTTAAAGCACACTTCATATGCCTTTGGGGAAAACACAGAATCCTTCTATGTTGTTCTCGAGTGTTTTCAGAGACAAGGCTAGCAAAGGGACCTCCATATCTCCTGCAGTCCAAGTCCCCTGTCAGAGCAGGAGCACCTAGAGCAGGTCACACAGAAACACATCCAGGCAGCTCTTGAATATCTCCAGAGAGGGAGACTCCACAGCCCCCCTGGGGAGCCTGTTCCAGAGTTCTGTCACTCACACAGGGGAAAAAACTCTTTCTCATGTTTCCATGGAACTTCCTATGCTTACACTCCCACCCACTGTCCCTTGGCCTGGTAGTGGGCATCACCCAGCAGAGCCTGGCTCCAGCCTCTTGGCACTCACCTTTACATCTTTCTAATCATTCCTGAGGTCCCCCCTCAGGCTTATCCTCTCCCAGCAGCACAGCCCCAGCTCCCTAAGGCTCTCCTCCTAAGGAAGATCTTCCACTCCCTTCATTTCTGTGGCTCTGTTCTGGACTCCCTCAAGCATTTCCCTGAGGTCCTTCTTGAACTGAAAGGCCCAGAACTGGACACAATATTCCAGATGTGGCCTCAGCAGGTTAGAGTAGAGGGGGAGGAAAACCTCTCTCAACCTCCTAACCACAGCCCTTCTAATCCACTCCAGGATGCCACTTGCCTTCTTGGCCACCAGAGCACACTGCAAAGGTAAAATATGAGTGAGTGGCAGTAAGGTAACCACACTAACCTGCATCTGCTCTAATTTTTAAATGCCACCCTGCTATCTGTGCTAGTTTTTCCACTGGAACTACACCAGGGTTAGCTTTAGAAAAGAATGCTACTAGAAGCAGTAAAACAGAGAAGGACTTAAGGTCCATCTTCTTACCATGGCTTAGCCTTACGTAGAATATGAAGTAAAATGAAAAGCAGACAGTAGGCACCAGAGTTTGGACAGTCCAGCTCACAACTGTGACAGCACAAAGAGAGTGGTGACTGCACCATGATAAAGATACCAAGCCTCTGATTTCTCTTTCAGGAAAGCCATAACTGAAAGGAACCTACCATTAGCAGGGAAACATAGTGAAGTGATGTCATAAAAACTGCAATAAGCAAGTTTCACACCAGCTGATAGCAGTCATTTTTATAAGACTCCCAATTTCCCCTCAGAATTTAGAAGTTGCTCATTGGTAGTGTGAGTTCAGCCCCCAAAACCTGCCAATATTTATACAGACAGAAACTCAACTCTTTTGTCTTGCACACACATAAGACCCCCAAAGTGTAAGCAATTCAAGCAAAAGGTGAAGAAAAGAGAACTCTTCACCACAGCAATAAGCAGATGCCAACTGAGTGATTAAAAATTTATTCCCACCCTGTAGGTGGTATCCAAAGAAATACATACAAAGAGCTGTTGATCCCAAGATTACACAAATCTCCTGGATTTAACATTTTGTACCATGTCACAAAGTTCCAAGACACTTTTATTTGTTAAGTACAACAGGCAAATCTCAAAAGGACGGTTCTGGAACACAGGAAAAAGATCACCTCACTTCAGTGACCTCCACAACTTGCACATTCCACAGACTGTGTTTATAACAGGACTGTTTTAATGATGCTCTTTGATTCCTCTTGCAGATCTGCCCCTCTCCTTAAGCAGCCTTTTTAGCCATGGTTGTGTTGTTCATTCTGCCACGTTAGTGCTTTGCCTTTTCAGCCATGGTTGTGTTGTTCATTCTGCCACGTTAGTGCTCTGCCTTTTCAGCCATGGTTGTGCTGTTCATTCTGCCACTTTAGTGCTTCTCCTTTTCAGCCATGGTTGTGCTGTTCATTATGCCACTTTAGTCCTTCTCCTTTTCAGCCATGGTTGTGTTGTTCATTATGCCACTTTAGTCCTTCTCCTTTTCAGCCATGACTGAGTTGTTCATTCTGCCACGTTAGTCCCTTGCATTTTCAGCCATGGCTGTGCTGTTTGTTCTGCCACTTTATATACACTGTCTCACCCCAAGTTACGTGGTCATCCAGGCTTCTAATTCCATTGTTTTCTAACTGTGAGAGTCTTTGTGGGCTATCAACATTGTAGAAGAACTTGTGCACAGCACAAATTAATGCAAACAGCTTTCCAAGTGCACCTACTGAAGGATATGCATCCAGAGACTGGCTGAACACAGCACTTTTAGCAGTCCAGGCAGTATTTAAAAAACTAATTATGCAGAATTACAAAAAAAAGTATACCAAAAAAAAGAAGAAAAGATGATCCTTGGACCAGCACAATGTCTAAGACACAGTTGATAAAGGTGCAAAGTCACTCAGGTATTTCTGACACTGAAATGATAAAGAGGACTGCAGTGTAAAAGGTTACATAGAGAAAGAACTCTCCTAAAATGAGGAACTCTCTAACAGAATAAATAATTTACAAGCTTGAGAAGACCTGCACTGCTTCCTACACAAAAGCTTGCTGTCTTATGCTGTAAAAAGGAAGAGGAACTAAACATCACTTCTGTCAGTGGCTGTCAAACTAAAATACCTGTGTTTGTTCACCTAATTCCCCTCTTGGAGTCTGCTGGAGGTAGATGAAGACAGAAACGAACCCCTAACCGTAAGGATTAAGATAGTGCAGATCAATTCTAATCTTGCAAAGCCAGTGAACATATGTTCTCACCAGATTTACTGAGAGCAGAGAGGGCTTTTTTCCCTTTTTACAGTAGAACAGCACTCAGCTTCCTCCTTCCATGTTGTCAAAAATCAGTGCTCGATACTGTCAGCAAATCATTTTCAAAGCATCCCTGAATTAGAGCAGAAGCAGGTCCAGCCTCACACTCTGTACTCACTGATACATTTCCACTGAGTGACTGCTGAGGGGATGCTGCCTGTGCCTACCCAGCACTGCCCCTGCTGCCCCCTCTGAAGGTAACTCTTGGGAGGAGGTGCAGGAGCGAGGGTGTTGGGGCTGAATGCAGGAGGGAGAGGCAGGCAACCTTTCCCTCCATTGCAGATGGTGACCTTTACAAAGCTTGCTCCAAAATTATTTTTACCATGGATGTCTGCATGCAAAATATTTGGCTATTACCACAAAATTCAGAGGTTTTAATTAGGCTGGTGAGTATTTACAAGAGCTCATGTAAAGCCTTGGTTCTGGCATAGGGAAAATGATAAGGCAGTAACAGAATTCTCTAGAACACGAATGACTTCATTAATGCCCTGAAAGACCAAACGAAAAACTTAAGATAAAAATCTTTACATCTGATTTCCTACTCTTCTATAGCCTGGCCTGTGGCTCTGAGTTTTCCAATAGCTCCTCTAGTCTCTCTCCACCTGTCATTTTATCTGCGCTCTTCAGCCAGAATCTATCGATGTGTTAAAGCCAAACATCACTAAGAAAGCACAGTAGCAGCAGGAAGGAGCTTGGTGACTCTTCAAGTACCGAACAAAAAATGCTGCTTCTTTGTCGTTCACCAGCCCACGAGGAGGAAGCAGAACATCTGCATAAAGAAGTGCCTCCAGATTCCTCACACTGGCTGATCACAAAGGCAGCATTCCTTTTCTTCCTCTCTCTGCTGTAACTGTAGCCATCAAAATCTCATTTGGTATGCAAAAAAACCCAAATAATATCATTACTGCAGTACAATTTCCATGGCAATTTGAAGTGTGTCTTCTCTTCTAAGTCACCATGTAAATGTAAGAGAAAGGATGGGACAGGCTGAGATGGCAAAACTTCAGCTTGCTTGGTTTCGTTACAGATGAATGACCTTGGCAATGAACCCAGAGGTGGTGATGTGAATGAGCGAGGCTGTTCCGTGCCTTCTAGAATCAGTGCATACTTAAACACTTGTTTGCCTTCACAACATTGTTGTTGGCTCTCCAGCAGCTCTGGCTTTAGGGACGTTGAACCAATTTACTCTTATTGCTTTCCTGCTCACTCAGCTTGAAGTGGGTGTAAGCTAAAATGCCCAACAGTGTGCACAGAATCCCGAGGCCTTGATTAAAAGACAGAGGATCCTTAAATAAAAGGCACCCTCCCAGAAGGGTGATGCAGAACTTGAAATGTCCAAACATGTTATACCTGGACATCTGTTAAGGATAACAGCAAGCATCAGTATGATCTTTCTGTAAAAACAAACACTTGAGAGCCTCATGAACGACACTGGAAGCATGCAGTGGAATGTGTCATGCTGGCTTCCACTCACGCAACCTTGCTGCCTCTCTGCAGCTATGGGAATCACAGAACCTTAGAGGTTGGAAGGCACCTCCAGAGAGCATCCAGTCCAACCCCTCTGCCAAGCCAGGATCACCCAGGGTAGTCTGGATGGGAATGCATCCAGGTAGGGTTGGAAAGGCTCCAGAGAAGGAGACTCCACAACCTCTCTGGGCAGCCTGTGCCAGGGCTCTGTCACTTTCACTGGAAAGAGGTTTCTCATGTTGAGGCAAAACCTTCTCTGTTCCAGTTTGCATCCATTGCTCCTTGGCTTACTGCTGCTGACCACCCAAAAGAGCTTGGCCCCCTCCACTTGACCCCTACCCTTCAGCTATCGATAGACATTGCTCAGATCCCCTCTCAGCCTTCTCTTCTGCAGACTAAACAGCCCCAGGGCTCTCAGTCTCTCTCCACAGGGGAGATGCTCAAGTCTCATCCTTGTATCTTTCCACTGGACTCTCTCTGGCAGGTCCCTGTCCCTTGTGAACCAGGGACCCCAAAATTTGACACAGTATTGCAGGTGTGGTCTCAGCAGGGCAGAGTAGATGAGAAGGGCCTCCCTAGCCCTGCTGGACACACTTCCTGATGCACCCCAGAATTAACCTCCACCTTTCACCCATAGAACACTGCAGACTAACAAACAACCCAACACTTCCTTAAGGCAGCCAAAGCTTGGGTAAATACTCTTGGAAGGTAGGAGGGTCAAGTCAGGTCACTAAGTTAACTGCCATCAGGAACAGAACAGGTTGCCCAGGGAGGTTGTTGCTGCTCCCTCCCTGGAAGAGTTCAAGGCCAGGCTGGATGAGGCCTTGAGCAACCTGTTCTAGTGGGAGGTGTCCCTGCCTATGGCAGGGGGTTGGAACTGGCTGAGCTTTGAGGTCCCTTCCAACCTAAACCATTCTATGATTCTATGATCATCTATACAAATCCCAACCAAAGAAACAAAACATGCTTAAACATGAGCATGCTTTTCCAGATTCATCACTCAGCACAGAGCAGGCAGGCTACTAAACAATACTCCCCCAGCAAGTCAGGCCAAATGAATGCTCAAATAAGTAACTGGGAATCAGGAGAAAGAAGTAATGTTGCAAAGGATACGTGACAGGTGATGTGTTCCCAATGATCCAGTAAATGGACAAGTTAACCATAAAGGCTATTATTCCAGACAGCAGGACCATGATCTGTGAATTAATGGAGAGAATCAATCATCTCAAGGTTTTTGGCCAGTTGTAGAAATGTTTGCAGTTGTAAAGTTAAGCAAACTACAGATCTATGTTTTTTCTTGCCTGAAGAGCTCTGAATCAGCTCAGGCACCAGGGATGTGCATAAGCAGCTCTGGTGTGATGTCTGTTGGATTGGCATCACCACAAGCCTTTTCTTTCAGTGAGCACCAAAGAGTGACTTGGCTGCTCATACACACAGGCTGTGCTCTTTACCTTTCAGACAAAGAGGTCACAATAAAAACTATCCTGGAAAAATACCTGACTTCTGCTGCAAGAAGTGAGCGCTGGGCTGAGCGGCACAGCCAGCAGCGCCAGCGGGACACTACGGCTCTTCTTTGGACAGAAGGGTGAAGAGGGGGAGTCCTGCCCTCCTGGTGAGCACAAGTCAGCAGTCCTAGAGAGTGATCAGTACTGGCATCTTCCCAGGGACAGGGATTTGAGAGTGTCAACAGCAAAGCACACTTCTCTCTTTTCTGAGTGGGCAGCCAGAACTGGAACAAGGGCACTTACACGCTTGCATTTTAGCACGCTAGGGGAAGCTTCTGGATTTTGTCAGTTTTTCCCTCTTGTCCATCTGCTCTCTGAACAGAAACAAGGAGGTAAATCAACTGACAGACTCCTCTAGCAGGAAGTGAGGCGGACACCACAAGGGCTTCTTCCTCTTGCACATGCCCCTCTCATCTCACTGCAGGCAATGACTCTACAAAAATCTGCTTCACAAAGAAAACAGATCTTACTCCTGAACTTCCCACGAGTCATTCTTATGTATGTCAAGACAATAAAAGCCTTACCACAGCAGAAAGTGTCCAGGGACCAAATATTCCCCCTTCTCCAAAGACTGGCTCGAAGAAGGGTATGATGAACAACAGCATAGCCGAGGACATCGGTGCCTGATAGTACAGCAACTGCATAGAGTTCACCTGCAACTCGTGCTGCTTAGCTCCTACCCACTGAAACCAAGAGAGAAAGCTGTTACATGTGAGCAGGAAAAAAACCAAACAGAAACTGACAATCTGAGCAAAAGTGAATTGGTTCCTAACGCAGAGAGTCTCTCAGGGACAATGCTGCACAAACGGATTCCTGAGCATCATTCAGCTTGCAGAAGAGGAGAGTTTGGGGAGGCCTCACAGCAGCCTGCCAGTACCTGAAAGGGGCTACAAGAAGGCTGCAGAGAGACTGTTTGCAAAGGGCTGCAGGGACAGGATGAGGACAATGGCTTCAAACTAGAGCAGAGCAGATTGAGATTGGATGTTAGGAACAGGTTCTGCACCATGACAGCAGTGGAACACTGGAACAGGCTGTCCATGGAGGTGGTTGGGCCCCATCCCTGGAGAGGGATATCCCTGAGGCTGGACAGGCTGTAGGCAAGCTAATCTAGTTGAGGATGTCCCTGCTGAGTGCAGAGAAGGTGGGACTGGATAAGCCTTGGAGGCCCCTTCCAGCCCAGCCCATTCTGTGGTTCCAAGATCTTCTCCCTTTGCCAAACAGGAGGCCTGCCTGTTTGTCTCTTGCGAGCATGACCTTCTCCTCCCATGGTTGCATATGTAGGGGCAGTGCCAAACACCTGAGTGCATAAACCTTCCTCTTCCCAGAGCCTGGGGGTAAAGTATTACACTCAAGGAAGAACAGAATGCCAGCTCCCTTTTATTCTCTAGACAATCCCAGATCCCATCTGTGATGGAAGTGAGCAGCTCTGCCTAAGATGAGATCTGCTTTTGTTCTTCTCATTTTTTCCACACACAAGCTTACAAAACCAGTAAATGCTTGGCTTTATTTTGCTGATTGATCCTAAATTTACTTAATTTCCTTTCAGTATTGACTGTAATTGACTGCAACTTAGATTTCCAATGTGGTATGCCACTTACCTATGCTTATGCAGATAGATATAATAGCCAGAGATGCATCTTTATGTTGTACAATTAATGCTTCATAATCACATTAATTTCTGATGTGGATTACAGCATAGAAACCTGCTAAACTGCTTAAAAAATTACACCCAGGCACTATCCTTTCTCCAGTGCACACATCGAGTTGGATGAGGCCTGGAGCAACCTGTTCTAGTATCAGGGGGTGGCAACTGGATGATCCTCGAGGTCCCTTCCAACCTAAAGCATTCTATGATCATCACTTCCAAGTTTTTATGCAGCATCTTTCTCTTCCCTCTGCCCCAAAATAGGAGATGAGGTCACTCTTCATCATCTTGCACACTACAGGTCAGAGAGCCTCACTTCTTTTGGAGGTACACAAGTACCTGTTACAATGAAATTCATGTCCAAATGGACGAGGAGGAATGGGTTTAAACTGGCAGAGGGGAGATTTAAACTGAATGTTGGGAAGAAGTTGTTTGCAGTGAGGGTGGTGAGACACTGGTATAAGTTGCCCAGGGAGGTTGTGGCTGCTCCCTCCCTGGAGGTGTTCAAGGCCAGGTTGGATGAGGCCTTGGGCAACCTGTTCTAGTGGGAGTTGTCCCTGCCTATGGTGGGGAGTTGGAACTGGATGAGCTTTGAGCTCCCTTCCAACCTAAACCATTCTATGATTCTATCAATATAGAATCATAGAATCAAGCATGTTGGAAGAGATCTCCAAGCTCCTCCAGTCCAACCTAGCACCCAGCCCTATCCAATCAACTAGACCATGGCACTAAGTGCCTCATCCAGGCTTTACTTGAACACCTCCAGGGACAGCGACTCCACCCTGGGCAGCCCATTCCAATGCAAATCACTCTTTCCATAAAGAACTTTTTCCTAACACCCAGCCTGAACCTGTCCTGGCACAGGTTGAGGCTGTGTCCCCTTGTTCTGTCCCTGGGTGCCTGGGAAAAGAACCCAACCCCACCATCCCTGGAGGTGTTCATGAGGAGGTTGGATGAGGCACTTGGTGCCACTGTTAATTAGAAGGTGTTAGGCGATAGGTTGGACTCGATGATCCTAGAGGTTGTCTCCAACCTGGTTAATTCTGTGATTCTGTGATTAACTGAAGGCCTGGAGCATGTCCTTTCCAGGGAAAAGCTCCAGTGCAAAGCACTTGCTTCAGCAAGGAGAAAAATCTGTGTTCTCTAAGAAAGAAAACAGGGTTACTGCTAAAGACTTCTTCACCCCCTGAAACCATGCTTGAGTACGGCAGAGGTAACGCCCCAATTTTAGCAGCAAGGATGACGAAGCCCTGAAACAATTTACCAGCCTTGGATTATTTAAATACCCAAATTATTCTATTAACAAAACCCCCCAATAACAACAGCGGAGCAGGGAGGGGTTCCTGGAAGGCAGAGTGCTCTTTAAGGGTGATCTAACCACAGGACAGCAGCTTGAACCACCATAACACTCCCGTGTCCCCTCCCCCGCCATTACTCACCACTTGGTAGAGGGAGGTCACCAAGACGCCCAAGGTGGCGAACACCATCCCGAGGACGCTGAACTTCACGTCGTAGTAGGAGTTGAGGAAAACGCCCAAGGTGATAGGCACCTGCGGAGGCGGAGCGGAGTTTAGGTGCGCCGCTGTCCCCCGGCACCGCCGGGGAGCTGGCGGGTGGAGGATGCCGCACTCCCCCTGCCCTCCTGTCCCCGGCCCCCGACCGCCCTAAGGCTACGCCGCAGCCTCGCCGCTTCCTCACCAGGGTGAGTTTGATGCGGAGAGGGAAGGTCTTGCCGTACGCCAGGCTCTGGATGACCACGATGACCGGCGTGGTCATAGCCTTGGCTAGCTGGTAGGTACCGATGGTGTTGCTCTGCAGGGACAGGTTGGTGAAGACGACGAAGCCGCAGAAGCTGAGGGCCAAGGGCAGCACCTGCGAGGGCTGCAGGCTCTTAGGGGAGAAGGCGCCGAGCGCCTGGCACAGGTAAAGGCCGAGCCAGGTGATGGCAAAGTGCACCAGGGTGAGGCTGAGGTTGGGGAAGCCGAGCCGCACGTACAGCCACTTGTTCAGGAAGACGATGCAGATGGAGGCGGCCAGGTTCACCAGCAGCCCCGCCGCCAGCCGACCCTGCGTCGGCATCCAGCCCATGGCGTCCGGCCGGGCCGGGCGGCAGCGGCACAGGCGGCAGCGGCACAGGCAGCCGCCGGCCGCCAGCGCACCGGGCCGCCAGCCTCCGCCCCCGCCGGACACGTGGGCACGGCCTTCCGGTGGCCCCGCCCGGCCCGGCGCAGCCCCGCGGGCGGAGCTGCGGCACCGAGCGGCTCTGCCGGCCCGCGGGGAGACCGCCCGGAGCGGGGCACTGCTGCTGCAGCGGGTGCGGGGCGGCTGGCTGAGCCCTCCCGAGCAGTACACCCGCGCAAGCACCGCGGCTCCGGCCGCTTGCTGCCCGCTGGGCGTCAAACGCACCCCTCCGAGGCGCGGCTCCTGCTCCTCGAGGTGCATGCAAAGGTCGGAAGGCACTGACTGGAGCCCTCACGCAACCGCACCGGTGCTGTGTTCTCTGCTCTCGTCACCTAGGCGCACAGCAGCTAAGCAGCTCCTCACACATGCCTACAGGGCCGGAGCGAGGGTGCTAAGACAATGCCACGCCTGAGAGGTGCTCGGGATCCAAGGATATTAGAGGTTGGAAGCGACCCAAGGCGATCATCGAGTCCAACCCCTCTGCCAGAGCAGGACCACACGATCTAGCACAGGTATGATGAGGATTACATTTTCGTCCAGGGTTACGTAGCGACTGCAGTGGTGAGAACAGAGTAAACCCAGAAACGAGTCCTCGCTCCCCAGCGGCTGGCAGCAGCCATTCAATTACACTTCCCCTTTGATGTTCCCGGTGCCCGCTCTCCACATCCACTCTCCTGCAGCCTCCCTTCACTGTAACCTTGCAGAGTCCTCTGCTCAGTGTCGGTTTCCCTGTTGTTCGTCTGTCCTCTGAACAGAAAACGAGGAGGTAATTCGCCTGACAGACTCCTCTAGGAGGAAATGAGGCAGACACTGCAAGGGCTTTTTCTCCTCCTGCACATGCCCCTCTCATCTCACCATAGGAAACGACTGTACAAAAAACTGCTTCACAAAGAAAGATCTTAGTACAGTTGGTAGTATCCGTGATTGTTATTTAGACAACAAAAGACTTACCACACCAGAAAGTGTCCAGGGACCAAACACTCCCCTTTCTCCAAAGACTGGCTGAAAGGGTGTAAGGAACAACATAGCTGAGGACATTGGTGCCTGATAATACAGACATCAAAGGAGAGGGGGGAGAAAAAAACCCAAATCTCTCAGCAAAAGAAAAACTCCCTAACAACCTACTGGCAGCTCTTCAGCTCATAGCAAAGAGATAAAGGAGATTCATGCTCAGTATCTTTATTGATGATCTGGATGAGGGGATTGAGTCCAGCATCAGTAAGTTTGCAGATGACACCAAGCTAGGAGCAGATGTGGAACTGTTGGAGGGTAGCAGAGCCCTGCAGAGGGACCTGGCCAGGCTGGATGGGTGGGCAGAGGCCAATGGGATGAGACTGAACAAGGCCAAGTGCTGGGTTCTACACTTTGGTCACAACAACCCCAGGCAGCACTACAGGCTGGGGACTGAGTGGCTGAGAGCAGCCAGGCAGAGAGGGCCTTGGGGGTGCTGGTAGAGAGTAACTGAAGATGAGCCAGTAGTGTGCCCAGGGGGCCAAGAGAGCCAATGGCATCCTGGGCTGGCTCAGGAGCAGTGTGGGCAGCAAGACAAGGGAGGTTATTCTTCCCCTGTACTCAGCACTGCTCAGGCCACACCTTGAGTACTGTGTCCAGTTCTGGGCTCCTCAATTCAACATGTTGAAGTACTGGAATGTGTCCAGAGAAGGGCAACAAAGCTGGGGAGGGGCCTGGAGCACAGCCCTGTGAGGAGAGGCTGAGGGAGCTGGGGGTGTGCAGCCTGCAGCAGAGGAGGCTCAGGGCAGAGCTCACTGCTGGCTGCAGCTACCTGAAGGGAGGCTGTAGCCAGGTGAGGTTGGGCTCTTCTCCCAAGAAACCAGAAACAGAACAAGGGGACACAGTCTCAAGTTGTGCCAGGGGAGGTCTAGGCTGGATGTTAGGAGGAAGTTGTTGGCAGAGAGAGATTGGCATTGGAATGGGCTGCCCAGGGAGATGGTGGAGTCACCATCCCTGGAGGTGTTGAAGCCAAGCCTGGATGAGGCACTTAGTGCCATGGTCTAGTTGATTGGATAGGGCTGGGTGCTAGGTTGGGCTGGAGGAGCTTGGAGGTCTCTTCCAGTGTGGTTGATTCTGTGACTCAAACACCAATCCTGTTTAGGTAATGACATTTTAGAATAGAATGAAAAAACATTTCCTGGTTTTGAAGCAATTTTATTAGGAAAGAGAAAAGAATGAAGAAGGTTGTGTAACAAATACCTTCTCTGAAGCTGCTCAGAGTTTTTCAACTTGGAATTGAAAGCTCAGGGTCCAAGGTTTTACTTCCACCAAAAATCAAACAGTTCATCTGAGTCATGGTCTTACTCTTTCTTATAACCAGAATGTCCATGGTGGTTAGAATTTCATGTAGATACTTGCCAAAACTAAGTTTCATATCCCAAAGGATCAAGATCCTGGTCCAGAAGCATCAGAGAAGATTCCCTCAGCCTCTGTAGAAGCTTTCGGAGTTCTTCTTTTGAAAATACCTAAGAATGAAAAAAAAAAACAAAAACCCCATGATAAAATTATATTTATTTGCAGTAAAAGCAGAGATATCAAAGAAAATTGTTGTGAATTAACAGAAAAATAAACAGTAGCGTAAGCCAGTGTCCACATCACAGCTCCATCTCCTGACTACTAGAGAGTACTGGTAAACAGCCAACTTCCATTTCCTGCTACTGCTGGCAGAGATCTTAAAGCCAGTTCACAGAATTACTGAGGCTGGAATAGAGCTCTGAGATCATCCAGCCCAGCCTAGGACCTAACACCACCACAGACACCAGACCATGGCACTGAGTGCCACAGCCAAGCTTGCCTGAAACACCTCCAGGCACAGTGACTCCACCACCTCCCTGGGCAGCCCATTCCAGTCTCTAATTCCCCTTTCCATCAGGAAGTGCTTCCTAACATCCAACCTAACCCTCCCCTGGCACAGCTTCAGGCCATGCCTTCTCATCCTGGCACAAGTTGCCTGGCAGCAGAGCCTGATCCCCACCTGACTACCCCTTCCCTTCAGGTAGCTGCAGAGTGTGCTAAGGTCCCCCCTGAGTCTCCTCTGCTCCAGGCTAACCCAGCCCAGCTCCCTCAGCCTCTCCTCAGCAGCCTTCCCCTCCAGTCCTTTGCCTGCTCTCATCTCTCTCCTCTGGCCCTACTCCAGCACCTTAATGCATCACCGAATTTTTCTCAGATTTCTAACCCTTGGGAGTTTGCTTAGGTTTTTTTTTTTTTGAGGGGTAGAAACCCTTATGGTTTAATTTGGGTGGGGTTTTTGTGTGGTTGCTGTTTGGTTTTGTTGTTGGGTTTTGTTTGTATTTTCATTTGTTTCTTTGGGTTCTGTTTTGTTAGGCAATACATTTTCTAGGAGGTTGTTTTTCAGGCTTTTGGAGGGAAAAGTTAATTGGATAAAGTGCTCCAAAACTAAAGCTGCTTAAACAACCTTCTGAAACCCAATGGACATTTAAAAACAAGCGACTGAGCATTTTACAGTTCACAGGCTGGAACCACAGGCTCATTTAACTTGCAAAGGACCTTCCTGATCAACCTTCCTGATAAACCTAGTTCAATTCAGTACCCCCCTCCACAAATTAGTAGCTGCACCACTCAGAAGAACTGCTTGTCAGAACACTGGCATCATCTCCTGTGTTTCAAAGTCAACTTGCTGATTGCTTGTCCAGAGGAGGGCCACGAGGATGATTGGAGGGCTGGAACTCCTCTGCTATGAGGACAGGCAGAGAGAATTGGGGTTGTTCAGTCTGGAGAGAAGGCTCCCAGGAAATCTTATTGTGGCCTTTCAGTATCTGAAGTGGGCTACAAGAAAGCTGGGGAGGGACTTTTTAGGGTGTTGGGTAATGATAAGACATAGAGGATTGGATCCAAGCTGGAGGAATTATTTAGGTTAGAGGTTGGGAAGAAGTTCTTCAGCTTGAGGGTGGCGAAACACTGGCACAGGCTGCCCAGGGAGGTGGTAGAAGTCTTATCCCTGGATGTTTTTAAGGCCAGGCTGGATGTGTGTCTGGGCAAGCTGATGTAGTGTGAGGTGTCCCTGCCCAAGGCAGGGGGAGTTTGAGCTGGATGATCCTTGAGATCCTTTTCAACCCTGACAATTCTGTGTTTCTGTGAAAGTACTGCAGTTAACGGGAAGAGAGAATGAAACCTAAGACGTTAAGGAACATTATGGCCTGGCTTTCTCTCGAGAAGCTTTTTCTGCAGCCACCCTCCCAGCCCTTCAGCAGCAGCCGAGCCGCCTGAGGGTGTCAGTAACTCACCGTGTACAGCTTGTGTCGCTCGGAAGCCACCATGTCAGCCAGTCGCAGGCACTCCTGGTACTGCCCCGTGCTGTGCAGCACCGTGTGCAGCAGGAAGCACATCATGGGCAGGCACAGCTTGCGCAGCAGGGTCATCTGGTGTGCCCGCTCGGGGTCATCCTCAGCATCCTGACCACGGCAGAGAGACACATTAGTACCCTGACTGTCCACCTCTAAGAGGCAGCTCTGCCGAACCAGCAGCAGCAAACACTCAGACTAACTGAGCAGGTTTGGGAGTAGCCCCCCTCCCCCTGCCAAGGTTAGGAGTGCACCCAGACTAAACTCAGCCAGCAGGAAGTTAAGGAGTGAAGTTGCATTTACAGTGTGGCACAACTTACAAGCTAAACTTATCCAACAGATACAGGTATTTACAGTAGATACAGTAACACACAAGGTAAAGGTAACACAGAAATACAACCCCCCTCCCGACCAGCAGAATCTGCCCAGGAGGGCTTGTCAAACCAGCTCCCCTCTTTCTTCCACTCCTCCTCCCTTATCTCAGAATCCCCCTTAGATGCAGGGTGAGCTGTGAAAGGTCAGCAAGAAGTGTCAGAACAGGAATGATTAGGTTTGAGTTATGCAGGTTCAGGCAGAGATAGTGAATTAGGTGACAGCCAGGCAGAGACTGACTATCTCTGTTATGGTTTCTTGTTTTTATATCCCTAAGCAAAACTAATGAGTGATACAGACATCACTATTCTTTTCTTTTCACAGCCAATGATCTCGTTTCTCTCATTAAAATATTCCACTTAGCCTCAAACCAGCACACTAACCAGCTGAGACTGGGTAGCCAGAGCAGGTTTGTAGGTAACCAAAGGGGAAGCAATCTGTAACTGGTCTTCAGAGGCCAGAGTGAATGACACAGAAGCACATCACAGCAAAGATGATACAGGTGTGATCTGTGCTGTGCTGCAAAGCTGTGTTTTACCTCTCTGACATCAACCATCCATCCTCCATCCACAAACAGCAGCACGTTGTACATCTTCTCTTTCACGTCGGCTGTAAGAGCATCCAAGAGGCCTTTCCAAATGCCATAGTCCATCTGGCAAAGAAACAGAAAGTGAACTGCCAGGGTGAGGGGCAATGGGTGGAAGCTGATGTTGTATGTGAACCTAAGGAAGAATTTTTTCACTGTGAGGGTGACAGCACTGGCACAGGCTGCCCAGGGGGGTTGTGGAGTCTTCCTCTATGGAGATATTCAAGAGCTGCCTGGATGTGTTCCTGTGTGATCTGCTGTAGGTGATCCAATTCTGGCAGGGGGCTGGACCAGATGATCTTTCAGAGTCCCTTCCAGCCCCTGACATTCTCAGTCTAAACTCCAGCAGAATAAGGTAACTTCCAAGGCTGTTTTGACACCGACTCTTCACCTAGCATGCAACAGCCAGTGTAGCTCCAATTCAAATTAGAATCTTCTGCCAGCAGCTCAAACTGAAAAGCCTGCTGCTAACAGCTATTTATACCCTTGCTTAAATTCCCTGTCCAGGGAGTCAGACAGGTTGTTCAGAAGCAAAGCCACGAGAGGAAGCTAATTTTAAATAACTTATTCTGCCATGCTTGTAAAAAACATCTGACTACTTATGTTCAAACTGGCCAGACATGCAAAAAAGCTTTGGGCATAACAAGCAAAACAGCAGCATCTTTTAGAAAGAAAAGGTGACAAATACGAGAGTAAAGAATAGTTAACAGCAATAGGCCTTGAGTGACCTGTTCTGCTGGGAGGTGCCCCTGCCTATGGTGGGCAGCTGGAAGTAGATGAGCTTTGAGGTTCCTTCCAACCTAAACCATTCTATGATTCTAGGATAAAATCAGTTCCAGACTAGTAGCACTAACAATCAACACATTGTTCACTGTTCTCACAAGACGTTGGGGGTTGGAAGGGACCTCTGGAGAGCTTCTAGTCCAACCCCCTTTGCCAGAGCAGTACCAGAGAATCTAGTGCAGGTTGCACAGAACACATGCAAGCAGGGATGGAAAGGAGGCTCCACAACCTCTCTGGGCAGCCTGTACCAGGGCTCTGGCACCCTTACACTCAAGAAGTTCTTCCTCATGTTGAGCTGGAGCTTCCTGTGCTGCAGTTTCCATCCCTTGCCCCTTGTCCTGTGGCAGGGCACAAGCGAGCAGAGGCTGTCCCTGGCCCTTCCTTCCTGACCCCCAGCCCTCAGCTAATCTAATCCATTGATTAGATCTGCTCTCAGTCTTCTTCCTCTGCAGACTAAGATGCCCCAGGGCTCTCAGCTTTTCCTCATCAGGCAGTGCTACAATATTCTACAGAAAGCTGGGTCATATAAGAAATGTAGCTGAGAATTTATTGTGGCATTATTATTCTACTCATTATGTACTCTCTCAACATAGAGTAATTTACAACAGTTCTTCAACACCACGAACTAGAAATCTTCTGCTGTTTCATTCAGCTACAACTGCCTCCTACACAAGAACATAAATGTTTTTTAGTAAGTAACTTGAACTTTTACCTACCTCATACTTCTTTTCTTTATGTTCATGGGCTACTTTTTCAGTGAAACTTGCTTGTGGCAACAAAGAAGGCTTCTGTGGGGCTGAGTTCATGTGTTTAAACCATTCATTAAAGGTTTCGTGGGCTTCCTGGATGGGATCAGAAATAGCAGTTGGGCAGTTTTGACTCATAAAATCAAAGGAATATCATTCAATGCACAGCTGTAGTGCATCCAGGAATCAGAAATCAAATCAAATGGACAAAGCTCAGCTTCACCACCAAGGCAAAGGCACCATTATTCCCAAGTAATGACTTGGGATGCAGCATATTTGAAACTCACCAAATATGCCCGAATACATAAGTGTTCCCGTATAGCATTGTCATCCTCAGCTGGCAGTGGAGTATCCATGCCCTGTTCTTCCCACTGGTTATAGATCTCTGCTATAGAGTCTTGGGGAATCTTCACAAACACATCTTTTGCAGCTTCATGTTTCTTGGATGCTGTGAAGATACAGAATGACAGAATTATTAGGCTAGAAAAGATCTCATATCATCCAGTCCAGCCTAGGACCTAACACCACCACATCAACCACACCATGGCACCAAGTGCCACAGCCAAGCTGGTCTGAAACACCTCCAGGCACAGTGACTCCACCACCTCCCTGGGCAGTCCATTCCAGTCTCTAATTCCCCTTTCCATCGGGAAGTGCTTCCTAACATCCAACCTAACCCTCCCCTGGCACAGCTTCAGGCCATGCCCTCTCGTCCTGGCACAAGTTGCCTGGCAGCAGAGCCTGATCCCCATCTGACTACCCCTTCCCTTCAGGTAGCTGTAGAGTGTGCTAAGGTCCCCCCTGAGTCTCCTCTTCTCCAGGCTAACCCAGCCCAGCTCCCTCAGCCTCTCCTCAGCAGCCTTCCCCTCCAGTCCCTTCCCCGCTCTCTTCTCTGGTCCCACTCCAGCCCCTCGATATCTCTCTTGGTGTGAGGGCCCAGAGCTGCACATAGTGCTGGAGGTGAGGCCTCCCCAGTGCCAGTGCAGGGCAGAATGACCTCCCTGGTGCTGCTGGCCACACTAGTCCTGATACATGCCAAGGTGTCACTGGTCTTCTGTGCCACCTGGGCACACAGCTGGCTCATATTCAGAAGGCTGGCACCCAGCACTGCCAGGTGCTTCTCCAACCACTCATTCCCCCAGTTTCTAGCTGCATGGAGTTATTGTGGCCAAAGTGCAGGACCCTGCACTTGGCCTTATAAAGCCTCATCCAAAGTCAGGATGAACAGCTTTGCAACTGCTCTGTAAACTAACCACCCAGGCTTTTTAACAGGCTAAATGCAAAACTCTATCAAACGTAGTGCCAAGAGGCAATGAGAACAAAGCCAACGTTTAAGAGGCCTGCCAAGACTTGTGTGCTGTAGTACCCAAGAACTTCCTCATGATGGCGTTGCTCTGCTTCAGCGCCTCTGCCCTCTGTGCAGGGTCGTACACCAGCCAATCGATCACGTCTATCTTCAGCCGATCCACCTGCAAGAACCAGCACCCACACTGACTCTCACTGCCAGCAGAGACACCTCGCAGCTGGCCAGTGAAGCACATCAGTTTGTGGAGATCTCTGGGTCTTAGGATGCTGCAGCATCCTAACGAGGATCGCTTTACTCACAGCTTCAGTTAGAAAACAATCATTGCCATCTGCGATTCCTAACCATTCCCAAGATCACAGGGTCACACAATGAACCAGGCTGGAAAAGACCTCAGAGATCACTGAGTCCAACCTATCACCTGACACCTTCTAATTAACTAAACCATGGCACTAAGTGCCTCAGCCAGTCTCCTCATAAACACCTCCATGGACGGTGACTCCACCGCCTCCCTGGGCAGCGCATTCCAATGCCAATGACTCTTGCTGTGAAGAACTTCTTCCTAACCTTCAGCCTAAACCTGCCCTGGTGCAGTTTGAGGCTGTGTCCTCTTGTTCTGTCACTGGTTGCCTGGCAGAAGAGACCAACCCCAGCTGCCTACAACCTACCCTATAGATCGTTGTAGAGAGCAATAAGGTCCCCCCTAGAAGCCTCCTCCAGGCTGAACACCCCCAGCTCTCTCATCTGCTCCTTGTAGGGCTGTGCTTCTGCCCCTTCTTCAGACCTATGGATGAGCCTCAGCTCTCAAAAAGGATTTGATGCATTACTATGCATTTTCCTCAAGCTTTACTATGAATGTAGTGTACAAACATGGTGTATGGAGCCTTTGCTATAATCTTCAGGGGTGCCATCTAACTTGGTTAGATACACACTACCTGTTTGACACAGACTTTAAACTTTCTACTGAACACCAAAAATATCACAACTGTGCAACTACCAGTTGCTCTCTAAACAGTACTTTGAATGCAAGCTATGAACATTACACCTTACTGTCACTCAGGCTGCCCAGGGAGGTGGTTGAGTCACTAAGCCTGGACGTGTTTAAAAGTCCTTTGGATGTGGTGCATGAGGATATGGTTTAAGGGTGAACTTCTTAGAGCAGGGATAATGGTTGGACTTGATGATCCTGAGAGGCGTTTCCAACTGGAATGTTTCTGTGAGATCCAAAGTTATTAATCTTCATCACTCTTAAAGGACAATAATCTGATCCTGCTCTGGCAGGGCGACTGGACCAGACAATCTTTTGAGGTCCCTTCCAGCCCCTGACATTCTATGATTCTATATCCTACTCTCAGTGACATCATTTGTTACAGGAATTTCCCAGCTGCTATCTTTGCTTGTTGCTTGCACACAGACGTTCTGCTGAGCAGCAGACACCACAGCCCAGAAGATGAAGCAGATGCAGAAACACACTTGTGCAATTCAAGCCCTTTGCTTAGTCGTTTCCCTCACAGGCTTTTCCAAAGCAATTTCCACCTTGAAAGAAATGTGGATCATAGATGGCAAAGGGCTCTGTAGTTGACTGCAAACTGGAATACCTGCCCTAAGAAGGACACTCACCTCGGTAGTGCCTGAGTCTAACACATGGTCGTGGTGACTGAAGTCGCCAGCATCCTTCTTGCGGATATTCTCAACGACAGTTTTTGTTATGGTTGCAACATCCAGACCTGGATTAAGAAAGAACTATGTAAGAGTGACCACGAATTCAAACTTGCCACAAAATGAATTTCAGACTCCAGCTCTTGATCTTTTCTCCTAGCAATTCTTGTCCATCTGTTCCTGCTTGCAGCGCCAAGGCTAAAATCTAAGCTTCTGAGATACATAATTTAATCACAGGTGTTTTAGAAGAATGGTATTTGAGATGGCAGAGAATATGGGGAAAAAGAATTAAGACAACTACTAAGTCTTTCAGTATGTGCTGTAGACCAACACATCACAGGATTACAGGATGTTAGGGGTTGGAAGTGACCTCAAGAGATGATCAAATCCAACCGCCCTGCCAGAGCAGCACCAGGTTGCACAGGAACACATCCAGACAGGGCTGGAAAGGCTGCAGAGAAGGAGACTCCACAACCTCTCTGGGCAGCCTGGGCCAGGGCTCTGTCATCCTTACACCCTAGAAGTTCTTCCTCATGTTAAGGTGGAACTTCCTGTGCTGTAGTTTATACCCATTACCCCATGTCCTATGGCAGGGCACAAGTGAGCAGAGGCTGTCCTTGTCCCTTCCTTCCTGACCCCCAGCCCTCAGCTATTTATAGACACTGACGAGATCCCCTCTCAGTCTTCTCTTCACCAGACCAAAGAGCCCCAGGTCCCTCAGCCTTGTGTCTGGATGATGAGCATCTCTCACCTGCATCCTTGGCTAAGGCGAGGCAGTGGTGGCGTTGCTCACTCTCAGTGACATCTTCCAGAAACAAAGCGTACTGAGCCACGGCCAGCGCCGGGGGCAGGTGGCTGACGTAAAATGCTATCAGGTCTGTGTGCTTCTCAGAGATCAGCCTCTGCAGAGTAAGGAGCAAATGTTCAGAAGAGCATACCCAGTCCTCTGTGTAAACACTTCAGAGGGTTTATGCTTATGGGGAAACATAACACCTTGAGTACTGTGTTCAGTTTTGGGCACCTCAATACAAGAGAGATGTGGAGGTACTGGAGCCAGTGAAGAGGAAGGGAAAAAAGCCGGGGGAAGGCCTGGAGAATAAATCTTATGAGGAGTGACTGAAGGAGCTGGGGATGGTTAGTGTGAAACACAGGAGGCTGAGGGGGTAGCTGTCTACTTGAAAAGAGGATTAAGGTGAATCTGGTAGAGTAGAGACATTGGTTGGACTTGCTAATCCTGAGGGGCTTTGCCAACTTGCATGTGCCTGTGATTCTGTTGTGGAGAGGTTGGTGCTGGTCTCTTCTCACAGGTCATGAGTGATAGAACAAGAGGGAATGGCCTCAAACTGCCACTGGGTAGGTTTAGACTGGACGTCAGGAAACATTTTTTTCCCAGCAAGAGTGTTCAGACACTGGAATAAGCTGCCCAGGGTGGAGTCCCCAAGCCTGGCTGTGTTTCAAGGTGTTTTGTCTGTGGTGCTTGGGGCTATGGTTTCAGGTGCCCTTTGTAGCACGGGTGCTCCTGAGGGGCTTTGCCAACCTGAGTACTTCTGTGCTAAATGTGCAGCACATTTCTGATTACTCTGTTCTGATACAGGAACATTCACCTTCTCAGCTTCTAAACTAGGATCAATACAACTCTCATTTAAGCACTGCTGACAGAAACTCTGCCTATTAGGCAAGCTTCCATGTACCTCTTGAGAAAAGCATTAACTGTGTCATAGCTCTTTTCCATCCTATAATCTTAAGTTTCAGTTTCTTCCTCCTTTTTGTTTAAATTACACTACAGAAAGCTTACCTGAATGTAGGTCTTGAGGACTTCAACAGAAACCTCCTCCTTAATGCAAACAGATATAAATTCAACTTTAAAATCAGATAATGTGGCCAAAAAAACCCAAACCAACCCCAAACCACAACCAAACCCATAATACTTTGCAGGCTACTACTATCACACAGATACAAGACTATTTGCTTATCCCTGCCTCAGTAATTTACACATTCAAACAGGCTCAGCTGGAAGAACTGTTTCTCTTGGAGAGTGATTGAAAGAAATCTGCCTTTTGGTGGTGGAGTCGCTGTCCCTGCAGGTGTTGAAGCAAAGCCTGCATGGGCCACTCAGTGCCATGCTCTGGTTGACTGGACAGGGCTGGGTTCTAGGTTGGATGGGATGAGCTTGGAGGTCTCTTCCAAAGTGGTTGATTCTGTGACTGCCTCAGAACAGAGTCATTATAGCTATGTGACCCATCTGCATGCTTAGCATATATAGGCTAGGCAGCTAGGAGGCTGTACTTAGTATGTATTGTGAGAAATTATGGGATAGGGGTTAATACCAATTACTCCAAGCAAAACAGCCTTATGAGCATACAGCAATAGATACAATTCCAAGGTTATATTCAAAGCATTTTGGCTGCTATGAATAAGCCTGACCCTGAAATTTGAGTCAGGCCCTTCTCAGTAAAAGGCTCACAAGTAGAATGCATTGATCTCAGAACCAATTTTCAAGCTGAACTGGATGAGAGGAGGATTAGCCTTTCCAATTTTAACTGCTGTATTTAGGCTCTAAGATCAACAAATGCAGCATTTAAACTGCAAGGTGCTGCTTGGAGGCTTTTATCCAAATGGCCTGGTTGTAATTGACTGTTATAGAATCAGTCAAGGTTGGAAGGGACCACAAGGATCACCTAGTTCCAACCCCCCTCACATGGGCAGGGAGACTTCACACTAGATCAGGCTGCCCACAGCCTCATCCAGCCTGGCCTTAAACACCTCCAGGAATGAGACTTCCACCACCTCCCTGGGCAACCCCTTCCAGGGTCTCACCACCTTCATGCTGAACAACTTCTTCCTAACATCCAGCCTGAATCTATTAGTTTCCAGCTTTGTTCCATCCCCTCAGACCTATCACTACCTGACATCCTAAAAAGTCCCTCCCCAGCTTTCTTGTAGGCCCTTAAGATACTGAAAGGCCACAATAAGGTCACCTGGGAGCCTGCTCTCCAGACTGAACAAACCCAATTGCCTCAGTCTCTCCTCAGAGGAGACTATCACTGTATATAATTCATATAATCATGCAGGAGCATTTCTACTCCAAGGATGAAGTATTGCTATGACAACAATCCAAGTGCAAGTGAACTCACCTTAGTCTGTAGACCCAAAGTACGGAAAAACAAGATCAGATGCGTCATGAAACGAAGGAGGTGTCCTGGCAGCACACTTCTGTCTTTGGAAAGCCACCTGCTAAATTCTTCCATCAAACCTAATAGGCACCAAGGCAATGTTACTATGAACAGTATCATGGTGAAAAAAACAACCCAAATCAACAAAACATCTCAGAAATATTTCAAAATCATGCATTGTATTTATCAAACCTCAGAAAAAAGGCCAGCAAAACTGAACAGCAACAGTCTGGGCTTAAATATCTGCTGTATGGATTGTGCCATTTCTCAGAGGAAATGACAGAATAGAGGTGAGACTCTTGCTGGCACATTTACATTCCAGGTCTTCTTTCAAAGGTACCCTCTGTGTCAAACCACAGAAAGTCCCTGCAGCTCTTGATTAAAGCAGCAGCTTAGCTTCTAGGTGGAATTTGCCTCTAAAATCCCCGCACATAAAAGTGCCTGGAAAGGTCACTAGAAATAGTCAGTTGACATTTATAAATCACTTAAAGTAAAACCTCACCATCCACATCTCCCAGGATAATGAATTTCTGGATCACATGGTAGTGTTCTTGGTTCTCCTCTATAACCCTCTGAGGAGAGAAGAAGAAAGTTCAAGCTTTGATGAAAATCTTACAGCGTAATGTATAAAGAAAGCAGACTTATAAATAAAGCAAAGGTTCCTGAGGGAAAAAAAAGCTCTCCTATTTCAAAGGGTACTCTGCATAAAAAGCAGGAGAAAAGGCTCTTGCTCTCTTAATGTCAAATGACAAGGATATTGACAAACTGAAAGAAAGAATCAGCAGCTAGATCTGGGGGGTTAATACTCTCCTGGAAGAGATCCAAGACTAAGTGCTCCTCGCTCCCAAGAGAAGAATAAATAAGGATGTTGCAGAGAACAGATTCTACAGAGTCACAGAAGAGGTAACAGTGTGTTTAACTCCTTCAAGCAAAGCCCTGCAAAATTTACTTAAGGAGACAGTCTAATTTTTTCCAGGAGAGGAATTAATGCATGAAATACAGAGTCACAGAACCTTGGGGGTTGGAAGGGACCTCCACAGATCATCCAGTCCAACCCCCTTGCCAAAACAGGATCCCCTAAGGTAGTCTGCACAGGAATGCATCCAGGTGGCTTTGGAAAGGCTCCAGAGGAGGAGACTCCACAGCCTCTCTGGGCAGCCTGCTCCAGGGCTCTGGCACCCTCATTGGAAAGAAGTTTCTCCTCTTATTGAGCTGAAACCTTCTCAGTTCCAGTTTGTATCCATTGCTCCTTGGCTTACTGCTGTGCACCACCAAAAAGAGCTTGGCCCCCTCCACTTGACACCCACCCCTCAGATATCGATAGACATTGCTCAGATCCCCTCTCAGTTTTCTCTTGTCAAGACTAAGGCTAAATAGAATTCAGTGCCCCTGGAAAGTTGCTGTATGGTGAGAACTGCATGAGAGTCAAAGGCAGCTGAGTGGCTAACTTATAGAATCGTAGAACCAGCCAGGGTGGAAGACACCTCCAAGCTCATCCAGTCCAACCTAGCACCTTCATCAATCTCTAAACTGCCTTTCAACATGTTTTTGTCTTAGCAATATGGTAAAGTGCTCTATGTCTATTCCAGCAAATACAAGTAAGTGTAATTTCAATTGAATCTTTACTGAATTAATACACAAGTCATATATTTAATCTTAATTTCATTTAAGTGACCTGAATGTGAAAAGTAGCAATGAAACTGTTTAAAGCAAGTCTCAGAATCACAGAATACATCCAGTTGAAAGAGACCTCTAAGCTCACCTAGACCAACCCTTGACCCAGCTTAGGGTCAATCCTAAACCATGTCCCTAAGCACTAGGTCCACTGGCTGCTGAAACACCTTCAGGAATGGTGACTCCACCACTGCCTCATGCAGACCAATCCAGTGTTTGAGAGCCCTCTTTGGGAAGAAATAGTTCTTGGCACCCAGCCTGGCACAGCTTGAAACCATTTCCTCTGTTCCTATTGCTTGCCACCAAGGAGCAGAGGCTGCCCCCTCCTCATTCCAACCTCCCTTCAGGAGCTGTAGAGAGCAATGAGCTCTGCCCTCAGCCTCCTCCAGACTGAACACCCCCAGCTCCCATAGCCTCTCCTCATAGCTCAGGTGGTCCAGGCCCTTCTCCAGCCTTGTTGCCCTTCTCTGGACACACTCCAGCCCCTCGATGTCTTTCCTGTAGTCAGGGGCTCAGAACTGAACACAGATGTGGCCTCACCAGTGCTGAGCACAGGGGGATGATCTCCTCCCTGTCCCTGGTGACCACTGTGTTTCTAACCCAAACCAGGCTGCCACTGGCTTTCTTGGCCACCTGGGCACACTATGAACTCAAATTTAACTGTCAGCTTATACCCTCAGAGCCCTCTTTGAGTCACATCTTTCCAACCATACATCCCCAAGTCTTGCCATGAAGTTTTCATGAGCCATGTGGTGGAGCTGGCCCTTGGCCTTGTTAAACTCCAAAGCCTTTTCAGTTTTGCAAGGGTTGTTTTGAAAGACACACACAAACCTCCTCTACAGAAAACTGTGACCTCCTCTAGAGAAACCAGCATGTAACCAATCTTTGTGCACTTTATCAAAGCAGTTGATTTACTCTGCCTGCTTTGTATGTCTGACAACACTCCACAGTCAGCTCTTTACTCAGGACACTCAGCTAGTCTGGCAGCTAAGGGGACATGACAAAACCTGTGTCTTTTTTCAGCATTCAGCAGAGAAAAATCTATTCCAATTCAGAAATGACACATTCCAGAAGTAGAAAACCTAAATACATCACTCACTATGCAGAGTTGAGCATTTCCTTAATACAGGATAGTAAAAGTAGAACCTAGTGAATAGTTAAACCTTGCAAACAGTGAGGCAAACCACTTTAATTTGTAGCTACCTTTTTGTCTGTTGCCTGAAGTTCTTCAAAAACTTTTTCTGGAGTCCAGCTTCCAAGGAGAGAAAAGGCAATAAAAATGTTACCTTTAGTATTCCAAACATATCATGCAGCATCACAGCATGTAGAAGGGCCCAGAAAGCTCATCCAGTCCAACCCCCATGCCACAGTAGGATCACCTATGGCAGATCACATAGGAACAAAACCTGCCTGGATGTGAAGATGTCCAGAGAGGGAGACTCCACAGTGCCTCTGGGCAGCCTGTGCCAGGCTTCTGTCACCCTCACAGGGAAAACATTTCCCTCATGTTTCCATGGAACTTCCTATGCCTCCAAGTCCCACCCACTGCCCCGTGGTCTGTCATTTGGTATCACTGTGATCCTTTGATCGGGCTGGGAGCATAACTGTACTTAAAACTTACTTTGTTTCTAAATAATCTCTAGGGAGCTCTTCTATCTCCTCTGCAGCTACTGCTGAGGTTCGTATTTCCTGCTCAACAAGAGTGTCCACCATGACCCTGAAGTAGGCCCAAACTGTATCCTCCCAGGTGTCACAGACTGGAAGAAGCTACATAATAAAAACAAAACCAGAGCAAAAATTAGCAAGAAATGGTCAATACCAGGATCATATTTCCAGGCACCAAAGGAGACTAATAACCATCTTGAACAGCAGCCTTTACTTTATCCAAGTAGGACACAAAAAGTCCTTCCACTGCATAATGCCTTAGGCCCTTCATCATTTCATGTCAAAGGCAGTCAACAGAAATCAACTTATCCTCCTGCCAGAGGCAGCACCACTCTGACACCATTCCCTATCTTGTGAACTGCCTCAGAAAGACAAAGATACCAACTTTTCTACATGACTGTCACAGGGTCACAGCATGTTCAGGGCTGGAAGGGATCTCTGGAGATCTTCCAGTCCAACCCCCTTACCAGAGCAGCAACAGAGAATCTAGCTCAGGTGACAAAGAAAGACATCCAGACAGGACTGGAAAGGCTGCAGAGAAGGAGACTCCACAACCTCTCTGGGCAGCCTATGCCAGGGCTCTGTCATCCTTACACTCAAGAAGTTCTTCCTTATGTTGAAAACTCATCCTTCAAAACTTCCAGGGATGAGGCTTTCACCACCTCCCTGGGCAACCTGTTCCAGGCTCTCACCACCCTCATGCTGAAGAACTTCTCCCTAACATCCACTCTGAATCTCCCCATTTCTAGTTCTGCTCCATTTCCCCCAGTCCTATCACTGCCTGACACCTTAAAAAGTCCCTCCCCAACTTTCTTGTAGCCCCCTTCAGATACTGCAAAGCCACAATAAGGTTTCCTTGGAGCTTTCTCTTCTGCAGACTGAATAACCCCAACTCTGAGCAGGAAAGTGACTATATAAGCTCTTAAATAATACTAAACTAGAAAAGAACTAAACCAACAACACTAGAACTGTCTGTGCTGAATGTCAGCTGGAATAATACCATCATATACTTAATTAAGGCATGGCAATCCTACAAAGAACATGCCTGTTAAAGCAGCAATGTTTACCATTGTCCTGCTTACTACACCCTTAAAAATACAACAAGAAGTAGTTTCTAATGGTACCACTGAAAGAAAATGCACAACTACCTAACACCACCACTTGATGAGGGAGGAGGCTTCACATACCTGTTTGAGGTTGCCACTCAGTGCCGCATAGATTGCTCTCTCATATCTATTAAACTGCTCCTAAAATAAACAGGAAAGAAACTTGGAATTACAAAGCATGCACATTTTCTAGTCACTTTACACTCTATTAGAGATTAATCCATTACAAAATGGTCCATCTCACAGCTGGAAAATCACAGCACATATCAGGAGCCAAATTAAGAACCTCAAGTGACTTCCCCTCCACTGACATCTCCTTGAAACTTACCTGAATAAAATATAATGACCTGGAAAGAAAGCAATGTTTTTCCTTTGCCATTCAGTTAAGGCAAGATGAAAGTCAGAGTAAGTGTCAGCAGTCTCACTTTCAACCAGCAAAAGAAAAGTCAGACATTTCCTATGCCTCAAAACCAGGTGCTGATTACTTAGATTTGTCACTACAAGACATGAATACATTATTTCACAGGACCACAGGATGTTAGGAGTTGGAAGGGACCTCTGGAGGCCTTCCAGTCCAGCCCCCCTGCCACAGCAGGACCAGAGAATCCAGCACAGGTTGCACAGGAATACATCCAGACAGGGCTGGAAAGGCTCCAGAGAAGCAGACTCCACAACCTCTCTGGGCAGCCTGTGCCAGGGCTCTGTCACCCTTACACTCAAGAAGTTCTTCTTCATGTTTAGGTGGAACTTCCTGTGCTGCAGTTTCCATCCCTTGCCCCTTGTCCTGTGGCAGGGCACAAGTGAGCAGAGGCTGTCCCTGTCCCTTCCTTCCTGACCCCCAGTACTCCTCTATTTGTAGACATTGCTCAGATCCCCTCTCAGCCTTCTCCTCTACAGTCTAACCAGCCCCAGGGCTCTCAGCCTTTCCCCATCAGGCAGTGCTCTAGTGCCTTCAGCATCCTTGCAGCCCTCTGTTGGACTCTCTCCAGTAGACTCCTGTCCCTCCTGAACTGGGGAGCCAAGAACTGGATGTGGTATTCTAGGTGGGGCCTAGAGCAGAGTAAAGGGGGAGAAGTCCTCTTGGAAACATTAATTCCAGACACCAGAAGCAGTAAGGAGAGATGGGAGAGGTTTACTTCAGATCATGTTGTAAAGTTCAGAGAAGTTCAAATTTGCATATTAACATGAAGCAGATTATCACTGCCTTACCTCTTCAGCCATACGCCAGCAGCAGATCTTCCAAATGCACCTGTATGGATTCCCTTCAACAGGCTGCAGGTCACTTCCTACACACAAAGGACAATTAAAACAAATAAACTAATTAACAAACAAACCAACTATGAAAAAAAGAGACACTGCTAACAAGAAAAAAAGGGCTATTTTATATTAGTAACCCACTTTTGACTGCTTTGGAACTCTTCCCAAAAGGTTTTGATGCTTTCACCTGGCCCACAGGAGGTTTGGTAAATGCATATCTTCAAGTTAAGAGTATTTTGAAAACTTAAGTTTATTTTTACATCTGTCAAATGCACTCTGAAGTAGATACCTCCATTTATGTTAGGATCATGGTACAATTTCCATCCTTCCAACGTTGCAGCTCTCCAGGCCTGACCACATCGTTTGCACAAGCGCTGTGCCTGAAAGGGAAGGGATTTGCTGAGGAATAGATTCACAGGTAGGAAAGTCTCCAGCTTCTCCTTCAAAAATGTGGACAGCATTAAGATTGATAGATCAGTCACTACATTTAGATGATTGGTGATAAAGGGTCTTATCACAGAATCACTGAGGCTGGAATAGAGCTCTGAGATCATCCAGGCCAGCCTAGGACCTATCACCACCACAGCCACCAGACCATGGCACTGAGTGCCACAGCCAAGCTTGCCTAAAATACCTCCAGGGACAGTAACTCCACCACCTCCTTGGGCATTTTATTCCAGTCTCTAATTCCCCTTTCCATCAGGAAGTGCTTCCTAACATCCAACCTAACCCTCCCCTGGCACAGCTTCAGGCCATGCCCTCTCATCCTGGCACAAGCTGCCTGGCAGCAGAGCCTGACCCCCACCTGACTACCCCTTCCCTTCAGGTAGCTGTAGAGTGTGCTAAGGTCTCCCCTGAGTGTTCTCTTCTCCAGGCTAACCCAGCCCAGCTCCCTCAGCCTCTCCCTCCCAGGTCTCCCTCCTCACTTCTCAGTCTTGAGAGACACCTCTAAATGCTTGGATAAGAAGATGATGAAAATAGGCCTGAGTTGTCCCTCAGACCATAGGGAATGCTGGAGGGGCAGAGAGAGTAAAGTTTGCTTAATTTGATGATATTTCTAAGAGAAGCATACATCAAATCTCTCTCTAGTCAAAACTGCAAGCATGCTGAACCCTCACATAGGTAGAAAAAAGCCTGTGTGATAAATCCATTGATTATTAGAGAAGCACTTAGGAAGTTCTTTCAAACATTCTATTTGTTTGGCAAAGCTCAGTTTCAAGTAAAACCAGAGATTGTTAAATCCCAGAGATACTTTTTTGTTCTCCCATTATATCTATTCCACACCCCAAATTACTTGATTAAATGCAAGATTTTGTTAAAACACTAATTTAGTAGTCCATCACTGTCAGTACTGGTAATAAATTGAAAAATCAAATCACTACAAGGCAAATTTGAGCAGACATTTCAGTCAGCAGCTTTTCATTAGCTTTAAGAACAAGATTTAAGTAAGTTACAGTAGTTAACCAAGAAGACAGGATAACTTTCTGTAGCTCACCTCATCTGTCATTCCTGCTCTGATGAGAGTGAAGAGATACTTCAATAACCTCACATCATCTTCTTGGTCCAAATCATCAAGTGGCAGTTTCTGTCTTATAGGAGCATCTGGATCCTGCAAGGAAGAATGACATCATCCATCTCTCTATCCATCCATCCACCCATCCATCCCTCCACACAATGTCTCCATGGCTCTTGTGACGATTTCCTGCCCTGTTTTATAAGTTGGAGTCACTGTTTCACCCTGGCACAACCACCTGTACAACCCTTGTAATCTCTAGCACAATGCTTCCCTGTCTTTCCTCTCGTTTCTTTTACTCCTCTCCTGCCATTGTTTCTATTAGAATCATTGCAATTTATTTACTTCACCACTGTGGTTTTTGCCCCAAGCTTCTCAGCTTCCAGCTCTCCTCACCTTCAAACATCCTTTCCCTTTCTGCCTCTCTACCTCCTCCACCTTCTGAGGTTTCTCACAACAGCTGTACTTGCTTCTATTTAATCCAGATGTTTTCAAGCCAATAATACCTTGGAATCCTCTCAAATGGAATTAATCTTCTATGACTGCACCACTGTCACTGAGCCTGATCGTTACCTCCTGCTGGACAGCCCTTTCTTCCCTTGACTTCCCTCCTATTAAATTTTACTCCAGCAGTTCTCACAGAATCCCATCAGGACTTGGTTTCTTTGCACTAGTTACTGTGTGAAGCCCTTACTTGCAAGGGCTTCCAAAGAGTTGTATAAGCTTTTCTGGTTAGGAACATGAATTTGCTTCAGACATAACAAGTACTAATAAAGCCGTTTACTTCACCATGTAGACCATATTTATGATTATGGAATCATAGAATCAGTCAAGGTTGGAAAGGACCACGAGGATCATCTAGTTCCAACCCCCCTGCCATGGGCAGGGACACCTCACACTAGATCAGACTGGCCAGAGCCTCATCCAGCCTGGCCTTAAACACCTCCAGGGATGAGGCTTCCACCACCTCCCTGGGCAACCTGTTCCAGGCTCTCACCACTCTCATGCTGAAGAACTTCTTCCTAACATCCAGTTTGAATCTACCCATTTCTAGCCTTGTTCCACTCCTCCCCAGTCCTATCACTACCAGACATCCTAAAAACTCCCTCCCCAGCTTTCTTGTAGCCCCCTTAAGATATGGCCACAAGAAGTGACTGCTGAAAGAACACACAAGTCCACACATCCCTAAAAGAACTCCAGTGGTGCCCCGCCTCTCAATTTCTGTTCTAATTTTTAGGTAGTGCAACAACTTTTGGACAGTAAAACTACCTAAAAGTCAGTGGAAGGCTGTGAAAAAAACATAGTCTGCTCTCCCTAAACCACTCTGAAAGCAAACTTTAAACACTACTTACCAACTCTGTTACCAGAGCTCGAGAGCTTGCAATGTATGTGTTTAACTGCCGTTGCTTCAGGATATGCAGTGTGTTCTCCCTGAGGGCAGCAAAATGGTTTTCAGCTAACATGTGAGGTTTCTTGTTAAAAGGAAATGTCTTTTAGTAAGACACAAATACTGAAGATGGGTTTTGTTACATGGAATCTGGATAGAGATGAGACAAACTTAGTTGGGTTGGCTTTTCAATGGAAGGGCTGTGGTTAGTAGGGCAGGAGAGGTTCTTCTCCTCCTCTGCTCTGCCCTGCTGAGGCTGCATCTGGAATACTGTGTCCAGTTCTGGGCCTCTCAGGTCAAGAAGGACCTCAGGGAAATGCTTGAAAGAGTCCAGCACAGAGCCACAGATGCTAAAGGGAGTGGAACATCTTCCTTAGGAGGAGAGCAGGAGGGAGCTGGGGCTGTGCTGCTTGGAGAGGAGAAGCCTGAGGGGGGACCTCAGGAATGGTTATAAAGATGTAAAGGTGAGTAGCAGGAGGCTGGAGCCAGGCTCTGCTGGGTGATGAAAGCTCCAAGGAGACCTTATTGTGGCCTTCCAGTATCTGAAGTGGGCTACAAGAAAGCTGGGGAGGGACTTTTGAGGTTGTCAGGTAGGGGGAATGGGTCCAAGCTAGAGGAGTAGAGAGTTAGATTAGATGTTAGGAAGGAGTTCAACATGAAGGTGGTGAGAGCCTGGAAGGGGTTGCCCAGAGAGGTGGTGGAAGCCTCATCCATGGAAGATTTTAAGGCCAGGCTGGATGTGGCTCTGGGCAAGCTGATCTAGTGTGAGCTGTCCCTGCCCACGGCAGGGGGGTTGGAGTTAGATGATCTTTGATGTCCCTTCCAGCCCTGACAATTCTATGATTCTATGGCTCATTTCACCAGAATTCACCAGAACCAATTAATGTTTCTGATTTCTTTCAAAACCATCCAATATTTCAATTATTTTTGTATTTAATGGATTTATGCACAAGCAAAATTTCCTGTTAGCACTCACTATAAACTCCATCTAGCACAGAAACTTAATTTAGGATGAAAACTTGATTCCATCAGCCTGTATTCACTGGCAGTTAAAAGTAGCTTTGTTCTTGGCATTCAGCATGACAGGTAGCCTCTGTTTTTTTCTGATGTAAATCCTGTCATGGTAATCATAGAATCAGTCAGGGTTGGAAGGGACCAAAAGGATCATCCAGTTCCAACCCCCTTCACATGGGCAGGGACAACCTACCCTAGAGCAGGCTGCACACAGCCTCATCCAGCCTGGCCTTAAACACCTCCAGGGGTAGAGCCTCAACCACCTCCCTGGGCAACCCATTCCAGGCTCTCACAACTTTCATGCTGATCAACTTCCTCCTCACAGCCAGTCTGAATCTCTCCACCTTTGCTCCATTCCCCCCCGTCCTGTCACTCCCTGATAGCCTAACAAGTCCCACTCCAGCTTTTTTGTAGGCCCCCTTCAGATACCGGAAGGCCACAAAAAGGTCACCTGGGAACCTCCTGTTCTCCAGACTGAACAGCCCCAACTCTTTCAGTCTGTCCTCATAGGAGAGGTGCTAATGAAGATGACAATTACAACTTCTGGTGAAGAGTCAGCGACACAAAAACCTTAAACAGGCAAAACTAAAGCCAGACAAAGAAGTGACCATCTGAGAACCACAGAATATAAATGGCTTTATGCTGATCTCTTATCGTGCCTTATTATGAAGCACCCAATCTGCACCTAAGTTAAGGTTAAATATGTTGCTTGGTGGTTTCTCTTCCTTGCATCCTAACAGGAAATCTCAATTTTTTGCATATAAATATTGAAAGAAAAGAAGTGAATATCCTGAACAACATTTAAAAATCCACTTCTTCAGTGGGATTCTGTCTGTGCCTGGGAACTCTGCATGCATGCTCCCATCAAGTGTAAGCAAAGCAAGTCTGTACTCACCAGTACACAGATTTTGCATAGAATTCAATATTATCAGAGAAGTCACCAATTTCATCCTTGGCAATGCTCTCCAGCCAATCTACCACCAGCTGGAATCAAATTAAATTGCCTTTTATGAACAAAGAGGTAGCAAAATATGTATTATCTGTCTTGCTCTTCTAGATCTACTCACTAACTACTTGGTCATCAAAGGCATTACACATCCTGAAGACTATTCCACTTTCCTTTTATGTATCCAGTATGAATGTTGCTTAGGCACTTGATCCCTATATCCCACTAGTGCTGCAGTTAATACAGTGCTATGTAATAGTTTATTGGTCACCATCATCAGTAAGAGATGCTCCAAATGGAAAGAGCTCTCAGTCTTCCATCCTCTCCAAGCTAGGCTGAAAACCTTTTCTGATTTTTAGAAACTGAAGAGAATTGGTTTTATGCAATCAAAGCATAAAACACTGTAGTGAATAAAATAACAGAAAGAGTATGAGAAACAGTTCTTAGAAGTGCAGAGAGTATTGTAAGTACTACAGGCTCACAGGATGTTAGGGGTTGGAAGGGACCTCTGGAGGCCTTCCAGTCCAACTCCCTTGTCACAGCAGCACCAGACAATCTAGCACAGGTCGCACAGGAACACATCCAGACAGGGCTGGAAAGGCTCCAGAGAAGGAGACTCCACAACCTCTCTGGGCAGCCTGTGCCAGGGCTCTCTCACCCTTACACTCAAGAAGTTCTTCTTCATGTTTAGGTGGAACTTCCTGTGCTGCAGTTTCCATCCCTTGCCCCCTGTCCTGTGGCAGGGCACAAGTGAGCAGAGGCTGTCCCTGTCCCTTCCTTCCTGACCCCCAGCCCTCACCTGTTTAGACCCACTGATGAGATACTCTTTCAGTTACCTCTTCTGCAGACTAACCAGGCCCAGGTCCCTCATAAGGCAGTGCTTCAGTCCATCACCATTACAAACATTTAAGTGTCTGCTGATCAATCTATTTCCATTCTCCTCTTAAAAACCTGAGATCCTACCTGGCTTTGTCTAACAAGTGAGTCTTTCTGAAACAAGTTGTCCACATGTGTTTTTTCACTAGCACTTAAAACCTGTTTAAGAGGGAAAAAAGTTGATTATTACTCCATGGGAAAAAAAAAACAACTTGCCACAAAACCACAGACATCAAATTGAGCACCCTAACTCATAAACTTCCTAGAAGTTCAGTATGCTAACTCTCCCCCAGCCTTTTTCTTTTCTACCAAAGGATTACACCATGGATTTGTTTTATTGGATGAGCTTTTCCACTGACCGCAGAAAGATTCTACACAGGAGATCCACTGATGCCACTCAATACATTCACATGATCCAAAAATCCCATTTAATTAATGTATGCTTAAAAAAAAAATGACACTTTTCAAGGCAATAGGGACACTGAACATGGACAAGCAAAACCAAACCAAAACTCCCCCTCAAAAATCCAAGCCCAGAACCCTGATCCTTCAATCTGCTCTGCTGCATTAATTTAGCTCTCATTAGACTTGCAAGCCAAAGTGCAGATCCATTTTCCTATAAACCATGGGTAGAAGGAGATTGTTTTTTGGCACACCAGTATTTAAATTAACAATAACAACTCAGCAGCAGGAATCCCAGAAGAAGGTATTTTATGACTGTGGAAAAAAATAGCCACTGGGATCATAAATTTTACAAAGGCAGAGTCACATTACTTATTGTTTTGTCTCCCTAAGCACATTCTGGCAGCGAAGGCTGGGAGGACTGTATTGACACAGACAAGAAGACTGCAGCTGAAAGGAGAATGCTAAAAATATTTGGCTTTCTCTTGAGGTGAATTTTAAGCAGGATTACATAGGCTAGACAGCTTGAGACCACATGTTCCGTTAGGTAAAGCAAAATTACCTCTGATCTATGGAAACCTTACAGCTACTGATGCAACTCTTAAAAATAGCAGCTTGTTTCCACTGGATTTTTTTCAAGTGTATGTGGAATACTGAAGGCAACAAAGTGAATCTTGCAGTATTTTTTACACTAGCATTTTCCCTTTAGAGCTGAGGATTTAAATTCACTTTTCACAGCACTTGCTGTGGTAAAAAAATCAGGCAAGCCTCGTTTTTTTGCTTGCATTCTTTCACCTAAAATACTGAGGTTGTAAAAATGAAATGCAAGCATTTGGGTTTGTGTTTAGCTTATTACAGGCTTTAAACAAACCCCCAAACCCATAAAATCCAAACTTACTATGACATCAAATGCATTTTCATCTTCCAGTGCAGACTGTATTCTGTCCCTAGACATGGAAAGTGCAAAGTATTAGTGGTCAAAAAGCTAAGGAAATTCAGTGGAATGCTTAAGTGCTTCAAATGCCTTTATAAAAATGGTCTGTTACAAAACCACTAGAAGCAGCAATGGTAAGAATAAGCCTCCTTACAACTGCCATTTCAGTACAAAGAGAGTAAACAGACTGAAGGGCACTACAAGAAGGCTTGGAGAGAGACTGTTTACAAAGACCTGTGGTGATGGGATGAGGCCAATGGCTTCGAATTAGAGCAGAGCAGATTTAGATTGGATGTTAGGAACAGGTTCTGCACCATGAGGGTAGTGGAACACTGGAACAGGCTGCCCAAGGAGGTAGCTGAGAGATACAGAGTCTCAAACTGCACCAGGGCAGGTTCAGGATGGAGGTTAGGAAGAAGTTCTCCACAGCAAGAGTGATTTGCATTGGAATGGGCTGGCGGGGAGGTGGTGGAGTCCCCATCCCTGGAGGTGTTTAAAAGGAGGCACTAAGGTTAAGGATGAGGCACTAAGTGCCATGGTTTGGTTAGGAGGCACTAAGGTTAAGGATGAGGCACTAAGTGCCATGGTTTGGTTAGGAGGCACTAAGGTAAAGGGTGAGGCACTAAGTGCCATGGTTTGGTTAGGAGGTACTAAGGTTAAGGATGAGGCACTAAGTGCCATGGTTTGGTTAGGAGGTACTAAGGTGAAGGATGAGGCACTAAGTGCCATGGTTTGGTTAGGAGGCACTAAGGTGAAGGATGAGGCACTAAGTGCCATGGTTTGGTTAGGAGGTACTAAGGTTAAGGATGAGGTACTAAGGTTAAGGATGAGGCACTAAGTGCCATGGTTTGGTTAATTAGAAGGGTTAGGTGAAAGGTTGGACTCAATGATTTCAGAGATCTTTTCCATCCTGGTTAATTATCTGATTGAGCTACTCAAGGTGAGGCTTAAAAGGGCTGTGGGCAACCTGATCTAGTTGAGGATGTCCCTGGTGACTGCAGAGAAGGTTGGACTGGATGACCTTTGGAGGTGCCTTCCAACCCAGACCATTCTAGGCTCTATATCAGCACCTAGTTCCTTAAAGAGATTATTACCAGGTAATTAATTGTTTCACTCCATGTATATGAATCCATACAAGAAAGTCAGCTTAGTGCAAAACCACAGTGTACTTTTCCAAGGACCTACCTGTAAAGTGAGGACAAGAGTCTCCAAGTTACCATCTCCTGCTTGAGAAGCCACAAGACACTGGCAGTTTTGGAAAACTTCTGCTGCCCAGGAGTTGCCCGATAAACTATTTTCCCTAATATATTCACCTGCAAGAAATTCATTTACACAGAGTTGACCTTCCCTGCCATTATACTTATTTTTTTCCTAAGCCACTGTAGCAATATTTTAATGTAGTAGTTAATTCTGTACCAATTCCCTTAATTAATCTTGAAAATGAGTATGATCACAGCCTACAGGTCACGCACTGAGAGAACAGATTAGTTTCACAATGCACTGTACAAGCTCAGGATAAAATCAGATTATGATGATCATTTAAAAAGCAATGAAAGAGTTGGAGGGAGAGAAGGTAACCACTGAGGGGGGAAAAACAGACCAAAATAACCCAATCAACTTAACCCCACCAAAGCAGTATCAAAGCACTAAAATCCTCAGCCTCTTTTCCATATACATCAATATAAAACAAAGTCAGTCCTGCTGGTCTTTGTGACAGCATTTATGCTTTTATCAGTGATGATCTCTAAGATCCCTTCCAACTTAAGCCATTCTGATTCCTTCCTAGCTCTACTAAATGAGGAAACTCAGCGTTGTTGGTTACCATAATTAACAGTATTGCCAAAAGGAAATTCTGTCTTTTTGTCCTTTATTTACTACAAAGAAAACTTAAGACAATAAAGTCTTCTCCATCTCTTGTTCCAGAGCTCCTACTACTTCTGAGAACAGCCCCTAACAGGACTCAGTTTGTCAGGCATCACAACATTAATTAGCTTTCAAGTGGGAGGTGAAGAACAGATCTGGAGAGAGGAATGAGCTGTACCATCAGAGTGCAAGAGAGGAGCACAATCGGTTGTTATCTCCTATTACCTCCCAGAAAACGTATGAAGGGTTGCTAGGAGCCACTGAGCTGATCTCAGGGTACAGCTGAAGGACAGTGAGAACTCAGGGCTGTCCCCTACCCCCACCCCAAGCTCTGCCAGCAACATCTGAGCTAATGCTTGGAAGCACATTCTTCGCTCTACTGTTTTGAGTCCTTGGCAACATACAGTCAATTGCACTAAATTCCACATGGCTTCAAATAATCACTCTGTGCTCCACCACCTTGTAGACAGAATCCAAATTACAGCATCACTGAATGTTAGGTGCTGGAAGGCACCTCCAAAGCTCAGCCAGTCCAACCCCCTGCCAGCGCAGGAGCACCTAGAGCAGAGCACACAGCAACACATCTGGGCAGCTCTGGAATATCTCCAGACAGAGTCTCCACAACTCCCCTGGGCAGCCTGTGCCAGGCTTCTGTCCCCCCTCAGGCTGCTCCTCTCCCAGCAGCACAGCCCTAGCTCCCTAAGGCTCTCCTCCTAAGGAAGATCTTCCATTCCCTTCTTCATTTCTGTGGCTCTGTTCTGGGCTCCCTCAAGCATTTCCCTGGGGCCCTTATTGAACTGAGAGGCCCAGAACTGGACACAGTATTCCAGATGCAGCCTCAGCAGGGCAGAGTAGAGGAGGAGAAGAACCTCTTTTGACCTAACCACAGCCCTTCTAATCCACCCCAGAACAGCACAGGCCTTCTTGGTCTCAAGAGCACATTGCTGGCTGATGGTCAACCTTCCATCCAGTAGTAGCCCCAGGGCCTTTTCCTCTTCACTGCTCTCCATATTCTCAAACAGAAAGAAGGGAAGCTCAGTTCAGAAATGCCACCATCTCACAAAATAACCAAGTTCACATTTACTTTCCTTCTTTTGTCTTCTTCCCACTTGGGAACACATCTCCCTAAAGACCTCAGCGTTCTCTTAGCCCCAGCAATAAATCTGCGTGAAACAGAGCTTGCAACCTTCTATGTTAAGAAAATGCACTTGTGATAGACTCAGGTATGAAGTCTCCTAATAAACATGATCTGCCCACCTCTCTCCTGATCCTCACTTATTGACAGAAACATCACAACTGCTTCCTTTCAAACTGTCAGCCCCTGCTGATTCTGACCTGTCAGTCAACAGCCAAACAAAAAATAAACCTGTGTCTAAAACCTTAAATCTAATACTGAGATCTCTGCTGCCAGCCTTTTAGTCATGTAGCAGCAAACCCTTAATGCACAATACAATGATTTTGTTTTAGCAGAGAGAAAGAAATGCATTTTAATCCAGTTTATGATCATTAACAACAATAACAAAAATCTATACATCTGCTCATGTTTACTGTCACTTGACACTTGCAGTGCAGTAGCAGCCAGATGACATTTTGAGCATTCAGCAAGCTACACAATGGGTATTCCTGTGCCAAAGCAGTGTGTGAGGAAAGAGATGCTATTCAGTCTGGTGTTCAGTGACTCATAAGGCTCCAACCAGCTGGGAGATTTAAAATATCTATGTTAAGCACTGTGACTTCCCAGCTTGAAGAGAAATAGCAGCATTATTTTCTAGTCCCTTCAGAATGTAAAGAAAAAGCCAAGGAAATGACTTACCTGACTGTTACAAATGCTTTCATACTCATCCACAAGCTCAAAAATGGTAGTTGATGTATGCTTCAGGAAGGAATGCAGGAAATCTGAGTACATGCTCATAGTAGCTACAAGAGATTGAAGAAGAAACAGACACTTTAGTCAGGCATAACCTGGTAGAAACACACCAGCAGACCACAAAAAGAAGAATCTTTCTGATGATAAGGTATCTCATATTTCATTAATCTAAATGAGAACACTGATGATATGGACTACCTATATCCCACAACGGCAGAAGAATGTACCACCTAAGACAGTAAGAGACAAGCAAGTTAGTGGCTCACTAAGAAACTTTTGCTGTAAAACTGTCACCTGTGAATATCTCCACAAAATGAATCCAGTTTGCATCTTACATCACCAGAGAATCCCATCTGTGCCATCAGCTTGCACAGAGTAACAGAATTATTGAGGCTGGAATAGAGCTCTGAGATCATCCAGTCCAGCCTTTGCCCTAACACCATCACATTGATCACACCATGGCAATAAGTGACACATTCAAGTTTGCCTGAAATACCTCCAGGGACTCCACCATCTCCTTGGGCAGTCCATTCCAGGCTCTAACTCTCCTTTCCATCAGGAAGTGCTTCCTAACATCCAACCTAACCCTCCCCTGGCACAGCTTCAGGCCATGCCTCTTGGTCCTGGCACAAGTTGCCTGGCAGCAGAGCCTGACCCCCACCTGTCTACCCCTTCCCTTCAGGTAGCTGCAGAGTGTGCTAAGGTCCCCCCTGAGTCTCCTCTTCTCCAGGCTAACCCAGCCCAGCTCCCTCAGCCTCTCCTCAGCAGCCTTCCCCTCCAGTCCCTCCCTGACTCTTGTTCTCCTCTGGCCCCGCTCCAGCCCAATATCTCTCTTGCAGTGAGGGCCCAGAGGTGCACACAGTGCTGGAGGTGAGGCTCACCCAGTGCCAGTAATGGGGCAGGATTATACTCCCAGTGCTGCTGGCTACACTAGTCCTGATAGTTAAGACACAGACCTTCAAAACTCCAACTGGAGGAGCCTGACTTCATGAACTTTTTTAAGTAGAGTGGTTTTGCCAAAGAAATATCAGCAAAACAACACAGAAAAACATCCAAACAAACAAACCCAGCCACAAACAAACCCAGCCAATCCCCCTCCTCCTCCAAAGAACATATATATTTAAATAGCACAAAGAGAAAGTGTAGTCAATTGTTGTGAACCCTTCAGATTGTCTCACCAGCTTCCCCAGGATCATCCTCGCGGAAGAGCACAGCACTCATAGTGACATCTTCTGTCAGATTAGAAGTGTCCAGATTTCCAAACATTCCTGTCTGCTGAGGTGACAGGGCCATTGTCCAGTTACTTTCATCCAACTAAAAGCATAACCAGAACATAAGGAGAATAAGTATAAATCTCAGACTGTTAGAGACTTAGCTCCAGGGGCGTTTTTCCCCCTTTTGTGTACAAACACAATGCTAAAACCCAACCCAATTAACAGTAAAATAAGTGCCTTTAGATCAGCTTATCAGTGAGATAAGGGCCTTTAAAAAAACAGCTCCAGAGAGAGAAATTTTCATCTGGAGGAAAAAAGGGAAATGATCAATTTTGATTTCAGGAAATAACTGAGAGAGAAACAGATCTAATAGAAGTTTAATAACTTGGAAAAAACATATCACAGAAGCATTCAGGTTGGCAAAGCCCCTCAGGATCACCAAGTGCAACTCACAGCCCTGCTCTACAAGGTGCAACATAAAACATAGCTCCAAGCAGCACAGCCAAACCATCCTGAAAGAGATCCAGGGTTGGTGGCTCAACCACCTCCCTGGGCAGCACATTCCAATGCAGGAAAAACAATGTTTCCTAACATCTTTACATTTTAAAACAAACAAAGCTCTCTAAAGTTTTACATTCAATGATCTGGAGTTGTTTAGTCTGATCAAAAGGAAGCTGAGAGGACACCTTTTGGTGCCCTACAACTCCCTGAAAGGAGGTTAGAGTGAATCACAGGTTGGAAAAGTCCCTCAGGATCACCAAGGCCAACCTAGAACCCTACTCTAAGATTCACCTTAAACCAAAGCCCTAAGCACCACATCCAAGCAACCCTTACACACATCCAGGCTGGGTGACTCCAGCACCTCCCTGGGCAGCTCATTCCAGTCCCTGACCACTCTCTCCAGGAAAAACATGAGCCAGCAGCATGCCCAGCTGGCACAGAAGGCCAAGAGCATCTTGGCCTGTATCAGGAGCAGTGTAGCCAGCAGCACCAGGGCTGTCATTCTGCCCTGCACTGGCACTGGGGAGCCTCACCTCCAGCACTGTGTACAGCTCTGGGCACTCACTGCAAGAAGGATATTGAGGTGCTGAAGTGACAAGGCTGGGAAGGGACTGGAGGGGAAGGCTGCTGAGGAGAGACTGAGGGAGCTGGGCTGGGATAGCCTGGAGGGGGGGACCTTAGCACACTCTACAGCTACCTGAAGGGAAGGCCTCATCCAACCTGGCCTTGAACACTTCCAGGGAGGGAGCAGCCACAACCTCCCTGAGCCAGGGTCTCACCACTCTCACTGCAAAGAATCCTTTCCTAACATCCAGTTTAAGTCTCCTCTCTGCCAGTTTAAACCCATTATTCCTCATTCTGTCATGACAAAACCTTGTCAGTAGTCCCTCAGCCTTCCCACAGGCCCCTTCAGATACTGGAAGGCCACTCCAAGGTCTCTTCAAAGCCTTCTCTTCTCCAGACTGCAGAGTCCCAGCTCTCACAGCAGAGATTCTGCAGCCCTCTGAGCATCTTTGTGGCCCTCTTCTGGACTTGCTCCAACAGTTTGATTTACTTCTTGTGTTGGGGGCTCCAGAACTGTTCACAGTATTCCAGGTGGTATGTTGTAAGTTTCACAGGAACAGAAGAGGAAAAACGTGCTCTTACCATTGACAGGTTGCTGAAAAGTCCAGAAGTTGGTAGAACCACAGATTTTCCTCCTGTTCCCAGGATGGCAGACACATCTGATGGCTTCATGGAGCTTCGAGTCAGTGCAGTAGCTGAAAGAGAGACAGACTTCTCTGAAAAGAAGTATTTAAGTGTCTCTGTTCTCTGTCAAGGAGCTCGAGTGGAAATCCTGCAATGGAGACTGAAGATTTCTGAAATCCTGCTCCCTCATACAAGAAGCAGCCAAACCAACCTGATGGAGAAGTAACTTGCCTCTTTCTGCTCTACCTCCACCTTCCTCCAAAGCAGTGTCAGACAGAAAAGGCTGTCCAGGACCTCATCCACTCAGCTTTGGGTATCTCTGAGGACAAAGACTCCACAGACCATCTGGGCAGCAAGTTCTAGTGTTCAAATCACCCTCACAGTAAAAGTTGTTTCTTACCTTTGAACAGAATTCCCTCTGTATAATGTGCCTACTGTCTCTTATTTACTCACTGGGTACTACCAAGAAGAACTTGGCTGCCTTTTCACCCCCTCCCATCAGGTATTTATGTACACTGCCAAGATCCACTTCAGCCTCCTTCCCCAGGCTAAACAATCGCAGCTCTTCTCAGCCTCTCCTCATATGTAGGACACTCCAATTCCTCAACCAACCCTGCAGCTCTCCACAGGGCCTGCTATGGTGCACCTCTGTCATTCTCCTCAGGAGTTTTTATTAATTATGAAGTCTAATCATGCAACTGTGAGAAAGAAAGCAGTCTTACCTGGCTGGCGAAGCAATGAGCCAGGGGTTCGGGGCAGCAGCTGGCCCCTGGGTGTCATGTTTCCAATTGTGTCATCCAGGGATGCCAAAACTGATTAAGAAGTTAAGAAACAGTCTCCAAAACACACTTTGGCCTCTCTTCAAAACAACTGTGAATACTTGGAAAGGAAATATAGTTTGATGTAGCTCAAATGTTAGGAATATTACCAATCTTGTCTTGTGAAGCAGGAGAAGCAAAGCAAGGCAGGAAAAAGCAAAGCAAGGCAGGAGAAATCTCATTCATCACACTAAAGGGCTGAAAGGGACACTGCAAAGCCAAGCTCACAAACACAAGCATGAGAGGTCTGGGACTCCTCACAACTGGTCAAAGTGAATACAGATTGGGTAACAATTTTAGGTTATATTCATACATTCCTCTATTTAAGTGGACATTAAACGTACTTGAGTAGCAGAGTATAAAAAGTTATGGAGTAACTCACAGTACATTTGAAACCCATTCTTGGCATGCCCCAAATCCAAGCCATGATAAATACATGCACCTTTTGAACACAGCAAGCAATGAAGGAAGAGAAGATTAAGTCCATAAAGAAAAAGGATACCAGAAACTCTTTTCTGAGAGCTTGGTTTCCAGGCAGGTCTGGCCATGTCTGCATCACAGGGGGATGGCATGTCTGTAAAACTATTTCTAGGGAACAGTAACACAGACATCAAGTAAGCAACCAAATCCAAGCACATACACAGAGATTCCTTTTTCTTGTTTCAAGCAAATGCACAACTGGCACCTTCAAGATGGGTAAGGTAATCTCCAGCTCTAGCACTGATGTTCAGTTTCTGCAACAAGACTCTACTACTGACTATTGCCCAGGGAGGTAGTTGAGACTCCATCCTTGGAGATACTCAAGGTCAGGCTTGATAGGGCTCTGGGCAACCTGATCTAATGGATCAGGGGGGTCAGACTAGATAACTTCTGGAGGTCCCTTCCAACTCAAATGCAGGATTCACAGGATGTTAGGAGTTGGAAGGGACCTCCAGAGATCTTCCAGTCCCACCCTCCTGCCACAGCAGGACAGGTCACACAGGAACACATCCAGCAGGGCTGGAAAGGCTCCAGGAGAAGGAGACTCCACAGCCTCTCTGGGCAGCCTGTGCCAGGCTCTGTCACCCTTACACTCAAGAAGTTCTTCCTCATGTTTAGGTGGAACTTCCTGTGCTGCAGTTTCCATCCCTTGCCCCTTGTCCTGTGGCAGGGCACAAGTGAGCAGAGGCTGTTCCTGTCCCTTCCTTCCTGACCCCCAGCCCTCATCTGTTTATAGACATTGATTAGATCCTCTCTCAATCTCCTCCTCTGCAGCCTAAGCAGCCCCAGGGCTCTCAGCCTCTCCTCCTCAGGCAGTGCTGCAGTCCCTTCAGCATCCTTGTAGCCCTCCCTTGGGCTCCCTCCAGTAGATCCCTGTCCCTCTTGAAGTGGGGAGCCCAGAGCTGGATGCACTATTCCAGGTGTGGCCAACAGCCCAGGAAAACGCCTCTGTCTGTGACCCCAGCCTTTGGTACTCCAACAGACACTTTATTTAAAACCCAGCTACTTAAAGACACAACAGCAGAAAATCAAGCTTTAAACCGAAAAAAAAATTGAAAGAACGATACAGTTTCACCCTTTTGCTTTTTTCCCCTTCAGATACACCAAATCACTACAGGCTGCTAGGAACAAAACCGCAAAGGACAAGCTGCCGGTGGACGGCGACGGCTGTGGCCGGGACTGTCTAAACAGACCTGTCTGCAGAGCAGCCCGCAAAGGCCTGGCTCGAGGATTTCAGGGCAATCAACAGCCCCAGAAATACGCCCCAGAAGAAACAAAACAGATTCAGACCTCCTGAACGACACGAAAGCTGCCCGTGCCCCGCAGAGACTGCTCCGGGCCTGCTGCTGCCCACCTCCCGCTGTCAGCACACCGCTCCTCCGCGACCGCACAACGAGGATGCGTCACACACCACACCGCACACGCGGGGGCTCCGCACCCTGCCCAGACCGGCCCGCCAGCCCCTGCCGCCCCTCGCCGCGCCCTCACCTGTTCATGGCGCCCTCCGGCGCAGCACGGCCGCGGCTCAAGCCTTCCCGGCGCGGCTCAAGCCTTCCCGCCGCCGCCGCCTGCCCGCCCGGAAGCGGAACGGCAACTTCCGCCCGCGGGGGGCGGGGCGGAGGGATGGGCCACGCCCCCGCCGCTGCCCTGGGCCCCGCCCCCGCGCCGGGCCCCGCCCCTGCCCCTGCCCCGCGCCGGCCCCGCGGGTGCGGCCTGGGCGCCCTCTGCGGCCTGTGGCTGGGCCCGGGCTCAGGCCTGCGGAGCCGCCGCGGCCGCCGGGCGCACGGGGCCGGTGTGCTGGCGGTGTAACGGCTTTCCCCGCCCCGCCTTGGTCGGGCGTAGCTGCCCCGGGCGGGGGCTGCTGTCCTCTGGCGGCCCCGTGGGCGCTGGGCACGTTGCGGTGCGGTTTGGGCCGCGTGGCAGAGGCCTGGCCCGGCGGGCAGCGGCTCCTGCGCCCGTGAGCTGGAGCGGAGCTCTCACCGCGCTGCAGCCTGCGGCCGGTTCTCCGCCTGCCTTTCCTCCCAGCGCAGCTCAGGCCGCTAGCACCAGCTCTGGAGAGGTAAAGTAGCATCACAGGATGTCAGGGGTGGGAAGGGACCCCTGGAGGTCTTCGAGTCCATCCACCCTGTCAGGGCAGGACCGTGCACAGTAACCAGCATGTAGGGTCACAGAGTCAGCGTCAAGGGCCAGAAGGGGCCTCCAGAGCTCATCCAGTCCAGAGCAGCATCACCTAGAGCAGATCAGACTGGATCACTACTTTTGCCTGCTGCCTCAAGTTCGTTAAAGCCTTACCAGATAAGAGCAGAGCAAGAGAAATAAGGCTGAAATCCAGGGGGGCACCTGCATGCACGGTATAAACCCAACAGACCTGCAGCAGAATATAGAAGAGCTGAGGGCCTTGAATTAATTTAATGTATACAACCTCTGAGTGCTCCTCAGTGGCTTCAGCTTCACAGAATGTCAGGAGCTGGAAGGGACCTCCCAAGCTCAGCCACTCCAACTGCCCTGCAGGAGCAGGAGCACCTAGAGCAGATCACACAGGAATGTGTCCAGGTGGGGTTTGAATATCTCCAGCAAGAGGCAAAAAACCTGGATGTGTGTGGTCAGTGCAGTGTTCTGTGACTAAGTGGCATGCTAATGAGAGGTGAATGGGGGGGGGGGGGGGGCAACCCTGAAAGCATCTTACACTTCCAAGAAGGAGAAGTAAGTATATTTTCTGGGGTGGTATAAAGGACTCTGAAATGAAATTTGTAACTGAAGATGTTAAATCCACATATTTGCATCAACATGGAAGGTGTCCAGAGAAGGGTGAAGCAGCTGGTGAGGGGCCTGGAACACAAACCCTATGAGGAGAGGCTGAGGGAGCTGGGGGTGTGCAGCCTGCAGAAGAGGAGGCTCAGGGCAGAGCTCATTGCTGGCTACAGCTACCTGAAGGGAGGCTGTAGCCAGGTGGGGTTGGGCTCTGCTGCCAGGCACTCAGTAACAGAACAAGGGGACAGAGTCTCAAGCTGTGCCAGGGGAGGTCTAGGCTGGATGTTAGGATGAAGTTGTTGTCAGAGTGATTGGCATTGGAATGGGCTGCCCAGGGAGGTGGTGGAGTCATTATCAAGGTGTTCAAGCAAAGCCTGGCTGAGGCATTTAGTGCCATGGTCTGGCTGATTGGCCAGGGCTGGGTGCTAGGTTAGACTAGATGAGCTTGGAGCTCTCTTCCAACCTGCTTGATTCTATGATTCTAGGAACACTGATCCTAACTGCAGCCACAACATCCGAATGTCACAAGGAATGATAATGCTCCATGCTTGGAGGCAGGGCAAGTGAAAACAACTCAGCAGCTGGCATGACTGTCACAGAACTGTGGCCTGTCTATCCCCAATGTCTAAGATTCCTCTGCTGCCCGTTAGCTTTCTGTGAAGTTAGCAGGGGTTACAGGACGTGCTAAGTTTAAGCTCAGGATGGAGTAGATCCAACAAGTAAACTAACTCAGAACTCCAATTCCCCTTTGCAACAATGTTGTAATCCAGGCAGCTCACAAATGAAATAGATTGCTCTAGTGGGTTGCTGAGCTGCACACCTGACACCTGCATACCCAAAATTACAGCCTTTAACTCACAGCTACCAAAAGGAAGAGCACAGCCAAGTTCTCGGGTCATGTGTGAGAGGAGCACAGCTGCATTCACTAGAAAGAAGATGATACAACCTCCACTATACCTGCCCTTTTTCTGCAGCAAGGAGGAAAGCTCATGTTTTAGCCCATCTTTTCAGAGGTGAAACACATCCTGGGAGTGTGTAGTAACTTTTCACAGGTGAAACACATCCCTGGGAGTCTGCAGTAACTTTTCACAGGTGAAACACATCCCTGGGAGTCTGCAGTAACTTTTCACAGGTGAAACACAGCCCTGGGAGGGTGTAGTATCTTACGTCAAACACATCCCTGGGAGGATGTAGTATCTTTTCTTAGGTGAAACATCTTCCTGGGAGTGTGTAGTATCTTTTCACAGGTGAAACACACCCCTGGAAGGGTGTAATTTTTCACTCCTTTTATGTAACTAAACTTTTAAGTCAATCTCAATAATTCAACTGAATTGTTTCTGCACTTGCTTAGTATTAAAATACTCATACTGACTCCCCCATGCATGCTTGCTGCAATGTTACCCTAAACAAATAGATCCCCATGCCTACTCCTATTGAGGATGCTCAGCTAACCTCCTACCCCTTTTTACTGAAAAGAGACAAATTTGTAGCTGTCATTTATGTCTCCAAATCTGGACAGCAGTGCCAGGGGGTTTTGGTTTGCTGTGTTGGGCATGTTGCAAGCAGTAAACCCAGGGTATGAGAGCTGGGATTTCACATAAAGATTTTTGTACTCAGTAGGGGATTTGAGTTATTGACTCCTCCCTGCTAGATGTAGAAGGTAAAAATAGCCACACAGCATGAAAGGGTAAAAGATACCAACAAAAGAATGAGCTACAACTTGTGATTTCCCTCACTAGTTGAGACTGCAGAAAGCCTCCCTCCCTCCAAACATCATCCAAGCTGATGCTAGCCAAAAGACACTACATGTATTGATTAGAAATCACAATGCCTTTTGAATGGAGTAGGTCACCCCAGCAAGAACCTCCAAGAACAACAACCTTGGTGGCAGTGAACCTTCTTAAGATGATGCAGCTGTTTGAAGCTCGCTGTTCAGCAGAACTAATATTGCTTGAGGCTGAAGCAAGGACAGTGGAATTACAAAGACATTCCTTTCTCTGTTCACAAACTTCTCCCTGGAGAACATCTCATTGAGAAAAGGAAGCCACCTTCTGCTTGCTGATTCAAAATTCCCCAAACAAACTGGTCTGGAGGATATTAAAATCCAAAAAACAACCCTCTGAAACCCCAAGGAAAAAATAAGGGGGGGGGGGGGGGGAAGAAAGGTGGAAGAAAATATCCACATTTATCTGTTTGAAGCCCAGACCTTGCAACACTGAGAACTAAGTGAAGACTACAACACAACTTTGCTTACAGTATCAGACCAAGAATGTAAAGTTTGTGCTAAAGGTTAAGTATCAGCCCAGAAGAGGGAAGTTAGGTTTTAAGAATCTTCATGTTGTTGGTAAGCACAGAATTGTCAAGGTTGGAAGGCACCTCAGGGATCATCTAGTTCAAACCCCCCTGCCACAGACAGGGACACCTCACACCAGATCAGGTTGTCCAGAGCCACATCCAGCCTAGCCTTAAAAACATCCAGGGATGAGGCTTCCACCACCTCCCTGGGCAACCTGTTCCAGGCTCTCACCACCCTCATGCTGACAACTTCTTCCTAACATCCACTCTGACTCTCCCCTCCTCTAGCTTGGATCCATTCCCCCCAGTCCTATCACTACCTGACACCCTAAAACCTCTCTCCCCAGCTTTCTTGTAGCCCCCTTCAGATCCTGGAAGGCCACAGTAAGGTCTCCTCAGAGCCTTCTCCAGACTGAACAACCCCAACTCTCTCAGCCTTTCCTCACATCAGAGCAGCTCCAGCCCTCTGATCATTCACATGGCCCTTCTCTGGACATGCTGCAGCACCTCCAGATCTTTCCTGTAACAGGGGCTCCAGAACTGGACACAGTGCTCAAAGGAAAGCATAAGGTGCTTGAGACTCAGAAAGAAGAATCTAATTTGATTATGAGCTTAGGTTCTCTAATGCTACCTTACAGAGCGACAAAGAACTGCATTTTGTTACACATTCCACCCACTTTGTCTTTGCTTTTATTCTCCTCCCCATACACAGGCAAAATAAAAGCTATAAATTGAAGCACAGCCCAAAGCTGTTGGGGCAGCAGTTTAAAACTGGATTACAAAAAGCCTTATTGGATACATCTTCATATTACAATTAAAATCAGTGTTATTGCTTGCTGGATAAAGACTACTATTTTTCATCAGTCACATCTAGCATTAACTTTCTGTTCTTGATATGTCTAAACTAAACTGAAGTCTATCCAGAACTAGTATATTAGTGTGGCCCCCTCTAAGTTATTCCCCAAACTGGCTAAGATTAGAAAACTTAGGGGGGAAAAAAACCAAAGGCAAAGCAAAACATCGAGTTTGATTTTTCCATAGCTTGTTTACAGCATTTTGAAAGAAGAAAATCCTCACCTTTAGTATTCACCTATGAGGAAAACAGCAAATCTATTTACACCAGGAGAAAAAAAAATGCAGCTCAATCCAAATTCCATACTCCTCCCACCTCCCATTTCTGGCATTGCAGTCCATGTTATGAAATAGCATCTAACTGTACAATAGTTCTCCAGAAGGGAATGTTCTCTTATGCAGAAGAGCAAAAAAAATGTAGTTTGAGCTTAGAGTTTGCTTGTGTGGACAACTGAAAACATCCTGCAATGTCTCAAAGTGTTCTTTGGAGTTTAGGCAAGTAGATATTTGTTGTGCAGGATAATTTGTGAAGGGGAAAAAAAAAGGGAGGCATTAGGAACAAGGTGTAAGAACTCATACTGCAAGGAAAGAGTCCTACTAGGAAGAGTGCAGTTCCATTAAATAATACTTCTAGATTTCAAGACATAAATATTAGTTTTATCATAGAGAGCTCAGGCATTTCAATACTGCCATATACCAATTGCAAGGTGGGGTAGAAATAAAGCAATTGCCACCTCTGTGTGCACTGCTAAGCACAAGCTGACTTTACCAGCAGTTATACCAATGCCAATGTGGGGTAGAAATAAAGCAGTCACCACCTCTGTGTGCACTGGTAAGGACAGGCTAATTTTACCAGCAGTTATACCAATGCCAAGGTGGGGTAGAAATAAAGTAGTCACCACCTTTGTGTGCACTGGTAAGGACAGGCTAACTTTACCAGCAGTTATACCAATGCCAAGGTGGGGTAGGAATAAAGCAGTCACCACCTCTGTGTGCACTGCTAAGCACAAGCCAACTTTACCAGCAGTAAAACCAATGCCAAGGTGGGGTAGAAATAAAGCAGTCACCACCTTTGTGTGCACTGGTAAGGACAGGCTAATTTTACCAGCAGTAATACCAATGCCAAGGTGGGGTAGGAATAAAGCAGTCACCACCTCTGTGTGCACTGCTAAGCACAAGCCAACTTTACCAGCAGTAATTACCTGTGTATTAACCCTGAGAATTAGGAGAATTACTGCATTAGTTGTCCAAAAATAAGCCTTAGGCATGTTTTCATCCAAAGCTTTATGAGAAGTGTTCTGCTTCTGTACAAGTGGCTCAGTGTGTGAACCTCCCAAGCGTTGGTACGCAAAGCAGTTACTCCTGATGATAGGTAGAAGTTCCTTACAAACACTTGAGCAGAGGATTCTTTTCTAGAGCTAGGAACTGCTTACATAGTTCCAATTCCTGTGGGGAACTGGGTGTTCACTTCCTCAGCAGGTGCAGCTGCTTATGCTGCAGGTAAGACACAAAGACAACTCTCTCAGTGCTTTTCCTTATGTATCATGTCCATTGTTCCTTCGGCAGCTTCCCTTCAACAACCAGGGCACTGCTCCCTGGAAGCCTGCCTAAGTTTTCAAGGAGGAAAACTGGGGTTTAGGTACTACCTGGGTTACCAGGTGTTGGCTTTACACATTTGGCTGAAATTCTAGAAGTAGGTGGCTGGGGGAGAGTGTACTTCACTTCTTTAGCACAATCTAGAGGTGCTAAAGTCTGGAGATCGACCAAACTGACTACCTCTAACACCAAAGTACTGTACATTTACTATTCCACAGAGGGATCCAGAATGCTTCTGTAATTTCACAGTCACAGCACCATGCAGGTTGGCAAAGCCCCTCAGGAGCACCAAGTCCAACCTAGAACCCTACTCTACAAGATTCACCTTAAAACCATAGCCCCAAGCACCAACAGCCAAACCACTCTGAAACACATCACAGGGTGGGGGACTCCACCACCTCCCTGGGCAGCTCATTCCAATGCCTGACCACTCTTGCCAGGAAAAAATGTTTCCTAATGTCCAGTCTAAACCTTCCCAGCCTCAGCTTGAGGCCATTCCCCCTTGTTCTGTCTCCAATTACCTGTGAGCAGAGACCAGCACCAACCTCTCCACAACCTCCTTTCAGGTAGCTGCAGACAGCCATGAGCTCTGCCCTCAGCCTCCTCCCATCCCCAGCTCCTTCATTCTCTCCTCAGATTTATTCTCCAGGCCCTTCCTCAGCTTCCTTACCCTCCTCTGCACTGGCTCCAGCACCTCTCTTGTATTGAGGTGCCCAAAACCAAACACAATACTCGAGGTGTGGCCTCACCAGAGCAGAGCCCAAAGGGACAATCCCCTCCCTGCTCCTGCTTGCCACAGCATTTCCAATCCCAGCCTGATGCTCCCAGCAGTCAGTACTCTTTGGCTGGACACTCACAGTCTCTGCTCAGAGGCTACCAAAGAATTTCCTTTCCCTCCCACCAAATGGCACCTGTACAGCTGCCTGGAGAAGGAACACATTAAAAACATGACCAACAAAAGGACAACTAGGACATTAAGGAGTTAGAAGAGCTGAATAACTGGAGGCTGAAAGTGAAGGGGATAAAAACTACTGATCAGCTTCAGGGAGGAAGGTACCTAGTGAAAAAAACCCTAGAGCTCCAGTCTCATCTGCTCTGGGGACCAGTCAGGAGGCCAAAAGGTATTTTTGGGGATTGACCACCACACATTTTAGTTTCCAGTGAGAAATGAAAAGGAGTTTCAGCCTTAACTCTGACTGCACAATGCAAGAATGTATTCCCTCCATCAGGCAATGGTGATGAGTGATGAAGTTACCAGCAGGAAGGATCAGCTGGGCTCCTCCATTCACTGTGGGCAACATAAACTGATTTCCAAGCTTACTGGTATTAGCTAACCTAATCTGATTGAATTTGCAGGAATGGATTAGAAGCAGCTCTGATAACTTTGTGCCAGAGAAACAGGAGGCACCAAGTATTTGGGTGTGACATCAATTTTCAGCAGCACAGCCAAGATCAGGAAATCATCTACAGTCCACACATTCCTCTTTGTAGTCCAACAGTGTTCACAGATATTTAAAGCCTGCAAAACTCTACCCTCAGCACTGCCAGAATGTTCTTCTGCACATTTGCCTGAAACCAAACAAAGATGGTTTAAGCCTGCAGAAAAATCTTTTTTTTTTTTCCTAGGGGATTTTTCCCCCCCATTTTAGTACATGAAGTTAATTTTAGCAATGAATTCTTCCTGGGAAGAAGGAAATTAGCAGGGAATGTATTTTCAAATTCCCCAGACAGCCACTGCTAGACTGAGCTTTGCAGAGAAGACCTTTGTCTGTTAGTCACTCCCTTAGAGTACAAATGTGTGATCCTTACAGGGGGAACTTCTTTACTGTAAAGGTACCCAGAGAGGTTATGGAGTCTCCTTCTCTGGAGACTTTCAAGGCCTGTCTGGATGTGTTCCTGTGTGATCTGTGTTAGATAGCATTGTCCTGCTCTGGCAGGGGGGTTGGACTCGATGTGCAGTTCTGGGCCCCTCAATTCAAGAGAGATGTTGAGGTGCTGGAAGGTGTCCAGAGAAGGGCAACAAGGCTGGTGAGGGGTCTGGAACACAAACTCTACGAGCAGAGGCTGAGGGAGCTGGGGGTGTGCAGCCTGCAGAAGAGGCTCAGGGCTCACCTCATTGCTGTCTACAACTACCTGAAGGGAGGTTGTAGCCAGGTGGGGTTGGCCTCTTCTGCCAGACAATCAGCAACAGAACAAGGGGACACAGTCTCAAACTGTGCCAGGGGAAGTATAGGCTGGATGTTAGGAGGAAGTTGTTGTCCGAGAGAGCGATTGGCATTGGAATGGGCTGCATGGAGGCACCATCCCTGGAGGTGTTCAAGAGAAAACTGGATGAGGCATTTAGTGCCATGGTCTGGTTGACTGCATAGGGCTGGGTGCTAGGTTGGACTGGATGAGCTTGGAAGTGTCTTCCTACCTGGTTGATTCTATGATTCTATCTCCTTGGGTCCCTTCCAACCCCTAACATAGAATCATAGAATCAAGCAGGTTGGAAGACACCTCCAAGCTCACCCAGTCCAACCTAGCACCCAGCCCTAAGCAGTCAACTAGACCATCACTGGCTTGCAATATCACTAAGAGCCCTGCTTGGTTTGCCAGAGGTGCCACAGCCTGTGAATTTCAGTCAGTCAGAAATTCACCCCAGTACATGGGATACCAGCAGAAGAAATATCTACAGCATGTGTTTGTCAGAGGACAAAAGTCAGCAGGGGTCCTTTTCACCCTAAAAAAGGTATGACTCTGCACTGTGGAGGATTTAAACCCCATTATTTACTAGCACTACCAAAACACAAAACATTCAAGTAGTATATAACTGTAATGCAAGCCCTTGCATGGCAATCCAAATTTATTGAACTACTGATGCTAAGTCATACAAAATTGCACCACTTTAATTAAGGCTTTTTAGTTTACATTTGGCCACCTCAAAGCAGTTGTAACATTAGGTTGGTCAATTTAAATACTGTGGCTCCCTGTTGGATATACACACAATCTTTACACCCAAACGTTAATGCATACAAAGCAACAAGGCATTGTTAAATAAATCAGCAAAAAGTTAATTACTGCAACTTAGGCCCTGTGACCAATTACACATGATTAAAAATTACTTCCCACATTCACATCCACAGTACTCTTCCACCATTTAACATCTCAACCAAAACGTTACACATGTAAAACAATCACTAACAGGCAAAAAAGTACTAAACCTGTATATTTGGTATTGCAAATACACTTAAATGCATGAGCAAGCAAGGGAATTCACAGTGAGAATCTACAGCTGCAGAAGCCTGAAAGAAATGATTTACAAAAAAATTGTTAAATCATTAAAAAATCCTTTTAAAATATACACTTCTTGTTGTAGACCCCCACTGTACACACAACTATAAACATTGTTCCCTATGTAAACAAGGAAAAGGAAAGATACAAGGAAAAGGTTGAAAAGTCTGGACATTTCCTTCCCAACAGATATTCAAGGCCATGTCTTTGTTAAGTCAGCCATTAGAACCCAAAAGGACTCTTCGAGATTAGATTCACTGTCTCCACAGGTTTTGTTTTGTGGTTTGTTTGCTGTTCTTTTTTGACTGGTTTTTATTTTCCTCCTCAAATTAAAAAACTATAGAGCTTGTTGTGTTACTCAAAGCTTTTTGTTTTGTACAATACCATGACGATGACGACGATGATGATCCTGTCTTTTCCTCTTAAAAAAGTTAACAGTAAGCTACAAATACCGATGAAGCAAAAGTTATCTGGAGTAGTCTATATAGGAGCTCTTTGGACTTTCTTTTATTATGCTAAAATAGTGGTGCTTTTTTTTTTTCTCTTTTTTTGTTTTAGGATTTACATTATTGTACTCTCCAATAGAAAGTGGGGGGGTGTTGTTGTGAAGTATACAGTACACAGTTTTCATACAGGTACAACATGGGTGGATGAACAATGTCTCTTATCGGTAATACTGGATGTAGGCTCTGGTTTGACCAGTTGCATACACTTAGAATATTTATAAGTAAAAATCTCTCATGACACTGGAAAGTGATTAGAATGTGCAAACTGATGTAGTAGCTTTCATCCGTTTCTTAAAGGGTACCACCACAGGAAAGTCCATTTAAGATGTTGGTAGGTTTAATAAAGTTGGAATGCTGGCACTGTTGAATTGGGCAACAGTTCTTCAGACCTGTAACAACAAAACAAGGTTAGTAGAGGCAGCAACTCTTTGTCATGGCTCTGTAGTTAAAACAGCTAAAGCAGAAAATAGCAGAGCTGCTAGCAGCAACTGTTTGCCATTGCTCTTTAGTTAAAACAGCTAAACCAGAAAGTAGCAGAGCTGCTAGCAGCAACAACTGTTTGTCACTGCTCTCTAAACAGCTAAACCAGAAAGCAGCAGAGCTGCTAGCAGCAACAACTGTTTGTCACTGCTCTTTAAACAGCTAAACCAGAAAGCAGCAGAGCTGCTAGCAGCAACAACTGTTTGTCACTGCTCTTTAAACAGCTAAACCAGAAAGCAGCAGAGCTGCTAGCAGCAGCAACTGTTTGTCACTGCTCTCTAAACAGCTAAACCAGAAAGCAGCAGAGCTGCTAGCAGCAACAACTGTTTGTCACTGCTCTTTAAACAGCTAAACCAGAAAGCAGCAGAGCTGCTAGCAGCAACAACTGTTTGTCACTGCTCTCTAAACAGCTAAACCAGAAAGCAGCAGAGCTGCTAGCAGCAACAACTGTTTGTCACTGCTCTCTAAACAGCTAAACCAGAAAGCAGCAGAGCTGCTAGCAGCAGTAACTGTTTGTCATTGCTCTTTAGTTAAAACAGCGAAACCAGAAGTTGGCAGAGTAATGTAAAGGGTTAACCCTCCTGGGGGTGGTCTGAACCTGCCCCCAGGTATAGTGGTTAGCCCACTCCCACTTCCTGTTTATACCCCCTATAACAACAAGGGAACTTCCTGTTTCTCTTCCTCTTTGCCTCTCTGCCTGCCTGATAGCACAACCCTTGTTCCTGCTGCTCCTGTTTTTGCCACATGGCTGCTCTACCACATGATGAGACAATCCCTTCCTGAACCTGCCTCCACCCATTGCCATCAGCCTGGTTGTATATATATTTTGTACCTTGTTTCCTTTCTCTATGCCTTTCTATAACTTCTCTTACCTTAAATACCTTTTACTTACCATTGAAGTTCTTTTAACTTCCAAATCTAAGCAAGACTATTCTTTGGGCATTTCACCCCTTTTTCCTCTCTACATCTAATCCCTTCCTTTCCAGAAAGGGGAGGGGAAGGCATCCTATTATTGTACTGTTCTGCGAGGTATTCTGGGCTCTAATCTGGGAAGCTAAATCAGACCAATGCCAGTTCCTAGCAAATGTACTTCGAAAATCCCCCAACTTGTCACTTCTCTACTGATCCCATTTCTACTGTACACATGCAAGCAACACTCTCTCAATGAGTAAAACTGAACTGGAATACATGGAGCAACCCAAACTGAACTGTGGCAGTGGTGTTTGATGGGTGGGACTAGTTTTGCTTGCAGTATGACAGTGCCAGTGGCTTTAGGAACAAACAAAACGTCTGTGGGATCAAAGCTCCTGAATCAAAAGCCCTGTTACAGAAATGGAGCAGCCTTTTCTGCCATGCTCAGCTCTCAGTGTTACCTTGAACTGATTCAAGTTAAGTAAGTTTTAATATTGATACTCAAGTTAAACATGGGTCTGTCTGAATATTAATAAACCCCTGCAACGTGTGACAGTGCCATGTCCTACCAGGACTCTCATATCTGTATCAAATAGGTCTGTCAGATGACAAAGTAATGCACCAAAGCAACTGAACCACTGTATGTTGGATAAAATGGAAGGGAATGAAGAGGAACAGGCAACCTGCAGGGTGTCAGGTCAAGCAGGGCAGACCTCCCCCACACTAAGGCTTGGAGGTGGAAAGAGGAAAACATCCTGCCCAGGAACAAGGCTGCAGAAGATATTTGTGTCTGGTGACTAATTTCCAAAAGGGCTTACAGAGCAGGCTGGAGCTTGCTTGAGTCCTCAGCAGCATTCTTAAAGCATGGATTTAGTCCTGTAGAACATTAGCCAGCTGCCAACAAGCAAGAAATTGATCTAGTAACCAATAGTTCTGGGTCAAATATGTGGAGTGTTACAGTGCTCACTGTTCTCTTCCAAATGTACAGCCTATAAAACAGCCACACAGTTCAGGGAAAGCAAGCTGTATTCCTAGGACATCATAAAATCATGGAATCAAACAGGCTGGAAGAGACTTCCAAGATCATCCAATCATGCAGATACATGTGGAAGTTCAAAGCAGGAAATGACCTTTTATTCAAACTGCAGTATTTTACACTGTGTTCTAGATCACAGGATGTGTTAGGGGTTGGAAGGGACCTCTGCAGATCTCCCAGTCCAGCCCCCCTGCCACAGCAGCACCACAGAATCTAGCACAGGTTGCACAGAACACATCCAGACAGAGCTGGAAAGGCTCCAGAGAAGGAGACTCCACAACCTCTCTGGGCAGCCTGTGCCAGGGCTCTGGCACTCTTACAGTCAAGAAGTTCTTCCTCAGGTACAGGTGGAACTTCTGGACTGCAGTTTCCATTCCTTGCCCCTTGTCCTATGGCAGGGCACAAGTGAGCAGAGGCTGTCCCTGGCCCTTCCTTCCTAACCCCCAACCCTCATCTGTTTATATCCATTGATTAGATCCCCTCTCAAGTCTTCTCCTCTGCAGACTATGCAGCCCCAGGGCTCTCAGCCTTTCCTCATCAGGCAGATAACAGAGCTCTGGCAGTTTATTCCACCAGCCTTTAAAAGGCAAACTGTTTCCAGAAGCTAAAGTTCTGAAGCATCAGAATGAACACATTTATTGTGAGCTCTATCAACAACTTAACACCTGAAAAAATGATTTGGTGGCAGTGTGAACAGTGTAGCTTAGAGTTGTAGTTCTGACTGGAATGGCAAAAGAGACCATCAACATTTCTATGATAATCCAAAGTTTTCAGTGCTGTTCTGCATCACATTGGATTGGGACTTTTTTCATCAGTGTTTTGTATAGCAGCCTGTTCATAGAATCAACCAGGTTGGAAGAGACCTCCAAGCTCATCCAGTCCAACCTATCCCCCAACCCCATCCAGTCAACTAGACCCTGGCACTAAGTGCCTCATCCAGTGTTTTCTTGAACACCTCCAGGGAGGTGTTGTAGGTTATGGGAAAGGAAGAGCTAATTGCTGTAACCATGAAGTCTTCCAAGAGAGACTATAAAGTCTTGGGGGAGAACACAGGACACTGTAATGGTTTATTCTAACTGTTGTGGCCAAAGTGTAGAACCCTGCACTTAACCTCATTCAGTCTCATCCCACTGGCTTCTGCCCAGCCATCCAGCCTGGCAAGGCCCCTCTGCAGGGCTCTCCTATGCTCCGACAGATCCACAGCTGCTCCTAGCTTGGTGTCACCTGCAAACTTGCTGATGCTGGACTCAATCCCCTGCTCCAGATCATCAATAAAGATATTGGTTGATTCTATGAAATTCTGTGAAACACACCTGCTTGGTGTCATCTGATGATGGACTCAACCTCCTTCTTCCTAACATCCAGTTTCAATCTCCCCTCTGCCACTTTAAACCCATTAATCCTCATCCTGTCATGACAACACCTTGCCAACAGTCCCTCCCCAGCCCTCCTGTAGCCCTCTTCAGATACCGGAAGGCCACTCCCAAGGTCTTTGGGAAGCCTTCTGTTCTGCAGGCTGCAGAGCCCCAGCTCTCTCCCTGTCACAGTTCGAAGGTAGGACACAGAGGCATAAGAGAGCAGAGAGGTTTGCAGCGGTTTACCTGGCTCAGAGCTACAGTACAGCTGTGCATTAAAGTAGCTGACACGAGGACTTTTTGCGAGCCTTCCCAGGCACTGGGGTTTTTCTGTTAATTTGTCGCACAAGGTCATAAAAGATCTGAGAAGACAAAAATCCATTGGTTATTGGAAACAGGAAGCTTTGCATCTTCCCACTTGATGTACTCACATACTCAAGAGCCCCCGTAAACATTTAGTGATAGCAAATTCACACTGTTGCAATTGTAGACTTAACACCTTGGGGTTTATCCTGTTCCTGCTAATCACCTGCCAAGGGTTTTCCACCTTGAATGAAGCCAACTGGAATGGCACATCTGCAGCTATTTAATCTCTGGGTCAAATCTGTCTGAACACTCATATGGCACAGTGATCAACTGCTAGGTGCTATTATTTTGCAGTTTGGCACTGAAGTCCAAAATCAGGCCACAGCTTTCTTGTAACTCAAATCACTCTAAGGTTATTATTGTCAAGAAAGTTCTAGTAAGATTAAAGTACACAACTGCATGGTAACTGGAGGACACTGCACATTCACCAGAGGTCTCTTGGACTTGAAGGAGATCATGCTAACACAGGATGTTAGGAGTTGGAAGGGACCTCTGGAGAGCTTCCAGTCCAACCCCCCCCCCCCGCCCCAGCAGCACCACAGAATCTAGCACAGGTCACACAGGAACACATCCAGACAGGGCTGGAAAGGCTCCAGATAAGGAGACTCCACAACCTCTCTGGGCAGCCTGTGGCAGGGCTTTGTCACCCTTACACCCAAGAAGTTCTTCCTCATCTTGAGGTGCCTGTTTCCATCCATTGCCCCTTGTCCTATTCCAAGGCACAACTGAGAAGAGTTTTTCCCCTCCCTCTTTACCCCCAGCCCTCATCTATTTATAAACAATAATTAGATCTCCTCTAAGTCTTCACTAAACCAAAAAGGCCCAGGTCCCTCTCCTCATAAAGCAGTGCTCCAAACCCTTCATCATCTTTGCAGCCATTCATTGGACTCTCTCCAGTAGATGCCTGTCCCTCCTGAACTGAGTAGCCCAAAACTGAACACAATATTGCAAGTGAGGTCTCACCAGGGCAGAGTAGAGGGGCAGGAAAACCTCCCTCCATCTGCTGACCACACTCCTCTTTTTCAGCTACTTACACCCCACTGAAGTCCAGAGAATGAATTCAGAAGCCTCTCTAGGACTACAGCATGACGTAAGTGTAACATTTCCTAGAAAAGGAACTCATGTATGAGAGTTGCTCTCACTTTGAGCCTCCCAGAATTCCAATTAGGACAGGAATTTGTTGAAAGGCTAATTTAAGCCAAGTCTGCACACTACAATTAAACAGCATCTGCTTAGTTCATAACTGACACTGTTCCAATTATCTCTGCGTCTCCTGAGCGTTGTCTGCAAAGCAGCGAAGGTTCCAACAAGAGCTTTCAGCATGTGATGGAAGTTGGAGTTTATTAAACATATGACTTTTGTATAGTTAAAGCTGATTAAGTTGTATTGAAGAAACACTGGAGAGATTCCAGAAATTCCCATCTCCTTAAACATATTCCTTATTCTGAAAACCAGCTGGGTTTAACCACACCATCCTGTTTTGGATCCATGTGAGGCTTGCACAGAGGCCTTTCCAACTTGACTGATGCTGTCACCAATGTTTTCCAGCAGATGCAAGGACCTCTAGGGTTTAGCATACAATTCAAGCTGTTTCAGAAGTGTAAATGCTAACACAGCTTCTCTTTCTAAACGTTTTTGCTTCTTTCTTTTATGCTGGCACTCCCACTGGATAAGAAGGCATGAACTAGAGCAACTCCCAAAACTCTTTTAGAATAGAATCAACCAGATTGGAAGAGACCGGCAAGATCATCCAGTCCAGTCTAGCACCCAGCCCTAGCCAGTCAACCAGACCATGGCACTAAGTGTGTCTCCACCACCTCCCTGGGCAGCCCATTCCAATGCCAATCACTTTCTCTGCCAACAACTTCCTCCTGACATCCAACCTAGACCTCCCCTGGCACAGCTTGAGACTCTGTTCCCTTGTTCTGTTGCTGGGTGCCTGGCAGAAGAGCCCAACCCCACCTGGCTACAGCCTCCCTGCAGGTAGCTGTAGACAGCAATGAGCTCTGCCCTGAGCCTCCTCTGCTGCAGGCTGCACACCCCCAGCTCCCTCAGCCTCTCCTGATAGGGTTTGTGTTCCAGGCCCCTCCCCAGCCTTGCTTCCCTTCTCTGGACACCTTCCAGCACCTCAACATCTCCCTTGAATTGAAGGGCCCAGAACTGGACACAGCACTCAAGCTGTGGCCTGAGCAGTGCTGAGTACAGAGGCAGAATAACCTCTCTCGTCCTACTGGCCACACTGCTCCTGAGCCAGCCCAGGATGCCATTGCCTCTGCTGCCCACCTGGGCACTGCTGCCTAAGCTTCAGCTACTCTCTCCCAGCACCCCCAGCTCCCTCTCTGCCTGGCTGCTCTCAGCCACTCTGTCCCCAGCCTGTAGTGCTGCTTGGGGTTGTTGTGACCAAAGTGCAGAACCCTGCACTTGGCCTTGTTCAGTCTCATCCCATTGGCCTCTGCCCACCCATCCAGCCTGGCAAGGTCCCTCTGCAGGGCTCTCCTACCCTCCAGCAGATTCACAGCTGCTCCTAACTTGGTGTCATCTGCAAACTTACTGATGCAGGACTCAATCTCCTGGCCCAGGTCATCAATTAAGACAGTGAACAGGCTCGGGCCCAGCACTGATCCCTTCCCCTGTAGCATCAGTCACCTCCTGCTGAATAAGTAGCTAAATAGTAGAGGAGCTTTCCAAAGCTTTTGCACCTCTTCATTTTTTTCCAAAGCTGCTCAGTTTGACAAAACTCTTAGAGGTTTTTGTTCTTCCCATCTCAAATAATTTAATACCAAATAACTTCGATCAAATAATTTTAAGGACCTAAATCTGTCTGCATGTTAAAAACTAAGTAGTGCAGCAATACATCAAGTTGACAGAGGTCATCTCAACTTGGAAATGTAATGTATTTGTGCCAAATTCATATAACTTGAGAACTAATCATACTCAAATTAATACAGCGTGAGGAAGTCCCAATTGTATAAACAGCTCAAATTTGGGTACACTTTAGTCCATTACAGTGAATTTCATTTGCAATTGTTAGGCTTTCCTTGACAAACTGTGAAGGTTTGGTTACCAGCAGAGTGTCCCACCCCTCTCCCACAGGATAATGAACCTTACCTCATTAACATTTATCTTTGATTTTGCAGAAGACTCTAAGAATGCACAGTTATTCCATTGCCTTGCTAGGTTCTGACCTTGTTCCTTTCCCACAACTCTTTCATCTTCCAAGTCACACTTATTGCCAACCAGAATCATAGGCACCTAAAAACCAAATTGACACCAGGGAAGACACCATTAACATTTTGGGAAGGCACAAAGTAATGCACACCTAAAGCCCTGCCTGAAGCCTTACAGGGCCCTGGCTTGTAGAATAATCAAGGTCTGATATAACTGAAAGTGAAGTTGAAAGTTGTGTGATGCTTTCACCTCCAAATCCCCAAATTCTTTTGCCTGCTGTTTGGCAGGGCAGTGGAGGGAATGGATTGAGGATTCAGTATGTTGCCAGTTGAGCAAATTTCACATCTGCGTGGCCCAAAGAGATTTTGCTTTAAAATATTTAAGGCATCAAGAAGTCTTTTGAAGAACACACTACAAAACTCTTACATGTTCAGAAATGCTGTAAAAAGTGCTCTGCACTTGCACAAGTGAGCAGAGGCTGCCCCCTTCTTTTTTAACACCCATCTCTCATCTACTTATAAGCATCTATTAAATCTTCTCTCAGTCTTCTCTTTTCCAGACTAAACAGCCCCAGGTCTCTCAGCCACAGAATCAGTCAGGGTTGGAAAGGACCACAAGGATCATCTAGTTCCAGACCCCCTGCCATGGGCAGGGATACCCTACCCTAGATCAGGCTGTCCACAGACCCATCCAGCCTGGCCTTAAACACTTCCAGAGATGGGACATAACCACCTCATTCCAGGCTCTCACCACTCCCATGCTGAAGAATTTCCTCCTCGCACTTAGTCTGAAATCTCCCCATTTCCAGCTTTGCTCCATTCCCCCCAGTCCTGTCACTATCTGACAGCCTAAAAAGTTCCTCCCCAGCTTTTTTGCAGGCCCCCTTCAGATGTTGACAAGTAACAAGTTACAATTTCTCTAGTTTGCCTTAAGAGTCACCATCCTGCACTATGCATCAATTAGCTAATTTGTCATTTCAAGTCTGGAAGCTACCTGACCATGGAGCATACACGACAACATCTGTAATGAAAGCTCAGTATTAAACATCTGTGGAGATCCTTACATCATCAGTGTCTTTGACTCGAAGAATCTGTTCTCTTAGGTCCTGTAAATCATTAAATGTGGACTGTGCTGTGATGGAATATACTAATGCAAAACCTTGTCCATTTTTCATGTATAGGTCTCTCATTGCTGTAAACTGTTCCTGTAAATGAAAAAGAAACCAGCAACAGATACAGATGTCACAATTTGTGCTTTCCTTGCACAACCAGCCATATACTTCAGGTCACAAACATTTCTTTGTGTCTCCTTCCTTAAGCTGAGCAGTTATTTTGGTGTTTCACTACATGCAGTACAGTCAACTAAAAAGGAATCTGAAGTTTGGCACGTTATCTGGTGGTGTTAAGCAACACCTAGGTATTGCCAAGGGCTATACCCCGGGAAGAAGTCACAGAATCTAGAGAAGAGCTACAGTAGAGGACAATCTGTAGATTTCAGAAGTTACATTCATCCCAAATTCCTCCTTCTACACCAACTCTTTTCCATCTCCTGGCTGTTTAAAATGCACTGTGAAGTAAACCCAGCCCTTTTCAGCCTCTAGGGACCTTCCCATGCTAAATTCTACTTCAATTGTCAAGGAGATTGACTGGAGAATGGAGACACTCAGTAGACTTGTCACACCTCCCAGACTTAGGTGGCAACAACGGTGTTGCATGTGAAGACTTGCTGGTGCACTGCATTATGCTTTGCATTTGAAAGCTCAGTGTGACTGTGGAGCAGCAGCTGCCTTTCTTGCATTGCTGACTTGCCTGTCTTGTGCCTGATCAGTCACCCCCCAAGTCTCCTGCTGCATGTCAGATGAAAAGTGCCTATTTATTTGGAGAGAATGGCCACTCCATTTTTCTGTAGCTTTTATACTGCTTTAATAGAGAGTTTAAATTATTATTGGAGCAGATTGCTACTACAGTTCACAGAACACATTACACTCCAAGGGGCTGGAGTTTACATTCACTGAAACCATTGAAGGAAAAGACTGGTTGCAGTCAGAGGATAAAAACATGATCAGTAAGCAAAGGGTCAGCATAACCCTGGGCTTTGAGTTCCCATAAGCTGACTAAAGCGATACTATTTTTATCCCAATGTCAGAGTACATCTGACACACAAAAGAAGAGAAGAAAGCATGTACTCTTCACAGCAGCAGAAAGCAAACCTGAGTAACTATCAGGCCTAAATTTTGCTCTGGGCAATATGAAGTTGAAACAGTAGCACAGTCTCTGCGATGCGCTCCAGTCGCGTTTCTCCCATTACAGAACAAGAGCTCACAGGGAACTCGCAGTTCAGTCTCTGCTGGGACACTCAAGTTTGGTTCAAATACAAGCTGCTTAAAGAGCATCCCCTCATCCAATGAGCTGACCACAGTCACCCTTTAGAGAGCAAGGAACCACAGAACCAGTCAGGGTTGGAAGGGACCACAAGGATCATCCAGTTCCAACCCCTGCCACCTCACACTAGATCAGGCTGCCCAGAGTCTCACCCAGCCTGGCCTCAAACACCTCCAGGGAGGAGGCAGCTTCCATGACCTCTCTGGGCAACTTGTTCCAGGGTCTTACCTCCCTCACACTGAAGAGCTTCTTCCTAACATCCAGTCCATATCTCCCCATTTCCAGCTTTGTTCCATTCCCCCAGTCCTGTCACTCCCTGACAGCCTAAAAAGTCCCTCCCCAGCTTTCTTGTAGGCCCCCTTAAGATACTGAAAGGCCACAATAAGGTCCCCTGGGAGCCTTCTCCTCTCCAGACTGAACAGCCCCATCTCTCTCAGTCTCTCCTCACAGCATAGTAGCTCCAGCCCTCTGATCATCCTTGTGGCCTTTCTCTGGACATCCTTCAGCACATCCATAGCCCTCTTGTAATAGGGGCTCCAGAACTGGACCCAGTACTCCGGGAAGGAAACAATGTCCCTGTTTTACCTCCCTAGAGCTGTTGCTGGGTTTGAGAAGCTACATCAGTCTTTAGGCAAGTGGGGTTTACATACCGTTCCCGCAGTGTCTAAGATCTCAAGCATACACTGTTGTGCATCTACTTCAACTTGCTGTCAAGAAAAAGATGTGGTTAGAATTTTTTTTCCTCTTGCAACTCTTCTCCCCCCCACCTCCCCAAAGCCATCAGGAATTCTGTGATTTTAATAAGCAAATTCATAATGCATAAAGCACCATAATGGCCTAAGAAGTTGATATGGATATACACTTTGAAAACAGCAGGAAGAAGCCTTTCAAAGAGCCCCAGTGACATTTTCAAAGGCAGCAGCAGCAGCCAAGTACCACTTTGCAAAGTGATTAGGGAGTTTTGATTATTAAAAAAAAAAAGAGGCTGCTAAATTTTGTACTAATAGTTATCAGCACCTAGAACAACTAATTCTAGAATCATAGAATCAACCAAGTTGGAAGAGAACTCCAAGATCATCCAGTCCAACCTAGCACCCAGCCCTAGCCAGTCAACCAGACCATGGCACCAAGTGCCTCATCCAGGCTTTTCTTCAACACCTCCAGGGATGGTGCCTCCACCACCTCCCTGGGCAGCCCATTCCAATGCCAATCACTCTCTCTGTGAAGAGCTTCCTCCTAACATCTAGCCTATACTTCCCCTGGTACAGCTTGAGACTCTGTCCCCTTGTTCTGTTGCTGGTTGCCTGGGAGAAGAGCCCAACCCCACCTGGCTACAGCCTCCCTTCAGGTAGTTGTAGACAGCAATGAGGTTCCCCTGAGCCTCCTCTTCTCTAGGCTAAACAATCCCAGCTCCCTCAGCCTCTCCTCATAGGGTTTGTGTTCCAGGCCTTTCCTACTTATTGCAGGGATCATTCCTAGAGTGGAAGTACAGGTGAAAGCTGAAAGGCTGGGTTGGCATACTAATGCTCATTTAAGAGTAAACAAGGGAGTAAGTAGTACCCAGCAAACAAACCAAGCCCTGAGAGTGGTGTCTCCAAAGCAAGCCTTTAGTGACACCAATTAAGATGCTGATCTTAGAACAACATGCATGAGAATAGTAGGTTTAGATACAGAAGCTGATCAGGCTTCCTACTTCGGAGTTCCTCTGGGTATTTTTGTTTGTTTGTGGTCTTTTTTTCTTTCTTCCAAGCTATTGGTACACTTCCCTTGATTCTGTCTGCATTTAAAATTCCCAGATGGCAGATTGACACTCAGAACTATTCCTGATATAGGCATTACCACTAGTTTAATTTCAGAGCTTTTAATTTGAGCTTGCAGGGTGGGAAGAAGAGCGTTTCCATTCCTCTCCTAACTGCCCCATGGGACAGAGATTCCTTCAATAACCACTATTTTAATATGCATTGCTGACAAAAAGTTATTCATCTAACTAAGCAACTTCTATTCTCTTTAGGAAGAAATATTTGGGGAGTAAACCAAGGCATCACATTTCAAGATTTCATGCCCTATTATTCAGTTCCACAGAAAATATTTCAAGCCACATCCACATCAACTATAAAGCCAGATTTAACATTAATAATACAGAGTTGCAACTGCCAGAAGCAATCGATTTTAAAGTCACAGAAATCAAGAAACAAGTTGGAATTGCAACTAACAGTGAAGGGGAAGAAAGCAACTGCATAAAGGGTTGTCCAGACTTAAGCAAGACTTCAACAACCTGTCTGATTTGACAAGAGTAATACAGAGATATATTCCTACTCATTTCAGGAGCAAAGCCAAAAGGAACATTCTAAGATCTATGCTAGATAAAAATAAAAAGGAAAATGAGGGTAGGGCAGAATTTCTTAAGATGGTTTTACTTTTTCAGGCTCCATGGAAACAGTCTTTGGAAAAATTCACCCAAGCAAACATGCTGAATCTAGTCTGACCTGAAGAATGTAAATATATAACAAAGGGAACATTTCACTTTAACACAGCTTTTTGTAGTCATTGATTTGGCCTGACCCAGCAAAGGCTAGCACCAAATATTGGGATAGGGTCCAAAATTCCTGCTTCTCTAATACAGAATAAAGCAAGCAGCCATATAGAATTTGTTGTTGTTGTTGTCTGTTTAATAAGAGTTCCAGCTCTGGCTGGAAGCCTGTGTTTAAAACAGACCAGGATTCTTCCAGCATACAGATTTCCATCAGGTCAAAGAAAACAAGTGTGAAATTATCATTTTGCTCTCACTAATTCTTCCTCTGTTCAGAAGAAATTCTGGTGGCTGGAAGCTGTGACAGCTGTTAACACAGCCTCTTTATTCCATCAGAAATGTAGTCCAGTGCTGATAGAGGAGGCCCTGCAGTTTCTGCCCATTCACAGCTAGGGGTTTTGCATCTTGCCTCTCCTGTACAGACACACTGGCACTTACAGCTAGGAGGTGAGATACATCAGAGGATCAATGCATCTGAAAAGTAATTCAGATAAGAAACTGACACAGCTGAAAACTATTCGGCTTCATCAAATGGTTAACTCTTTTCATAGCAGTCCAGATGCACACAATCTTAGCCTGGAATATTAATCAGTCTCAGCTGAAACTGAAGAGTGAGCAATATGGAGATTGAAGACGATGCAAACAGAGGCAGGCCTTTCAGCTTGTCATGCTGATGATGGGAAGAGAGGAACTAACAGGCCACTGTGTTTGTTCATTTATGATGGGTTTGTGTTAACTTATTAACGAAACAATAACCCACCTAATGCAAGTGTATTGAGCTATCAGTTAAACTGCTAGGAACACAGCACGCTGCCTCTGGTGTTCCAAGGTGAGCATGAAGTAGCAAAGCCCAGAACCTCCAACATGTATGTCTGACTCTACCTGCTGATGCAGCCACACACAAAGCAGTAATAAACACTAGAAAGTGGCAGTGTATGTAGTTTTCTTCTTAAGGAGTTCCAAATTCTGACAATGAGATCACCACTTTTCACTGACTAGCTAGTAAGGTACGATGCTTAAACATTAAAAAGCTAGCCCTGAATTATTCCTTTGAGATTGAAATTCAAAGATGCTCTTAAAGACTAACTTGTTAAGTTACCTGGCATTATGCAGCACTACCAGGCACAGCCTTTTTCAAGCCATGACTCAACTGACAACATGTGCTACAGTTTGAAGTTCCTGTGACAATAGAGAGGTCTTTGGCATTTACCTTTCTGTAGGAGTCTTCTATCGTAGGATCGTATTTTTCAACAAATATTCCTTGAACAAATTGTACAGTCTGCAACACAAAAGTTGTTGTAAGACTCTTCTTGTACAGTAACAGCTGGTAAACACAGCACAGAAATTACTGGTCTGGGTGCACACTCAGTTATGCATCACACTTTGGAAGGGGAATGAGGTGACTGGCGTAACAATGAATTAGAACTGAGAAGTAGTTAGGTGTGTATGACTAAGCACTGTTAGACAAAGCAATGCTACTTATCTCCCTTCACCCACTCCTGCTTAGACCACAAGAACCAAAGCATGCATTGACTTAATGTTTGTCTAACTCTTGGAACCATCATTCATTTTGTAGCTGAAGAGGACACCACCTAGCAGTGTGGCTTTTATGCTTGCACTTAGAACTCTTCCATCTTCTGCTACTTACCTGCCATAACAGGAGTCGAAAAAGCCCCTAGCCAGCAGCATTTACTAGTTTTAACTAGACTCAGTTACATATTCCTGTGTACCTAGCATGTTTTTAGCATAAGTCAAATGGGACTTTAAGGCTTGGCAGCCAAGTCAGAGCAGTCAGGTTCAAATGCAGAAATGCTGCAGTAAGGTGAAGAATCAGGAAGTGAAGGGAAAAGTTCTCTCACAATCTAACACTATTTGTCACTTCAGTTTGCCTTTTGGAACCACCTTATAAGAGGTGCTCTGATCTATATTACTTTATTATAAATCAGTTACTTCTTATTATATTACTAAAAGCTAATAATAAATAATGACAATATTACTATAAACTAATAAAATCACTATATTAATACATAATTATAAATTATATTATGATGACATTCTATTATTCTAAATAGCTTCATAATTGTAACAAAACCTATTATTTATTATATAATACCTCATTATAAATTGCAGCATTAACCTCAAAGATGTGAAGTTCCTGGGTTGGGCTGACATCATATTCTGTGAACTTTTTCAGTGCTAGTCTAGGTCAGGCTAAACTTTTCTGTACCCATTTAACTGAAATGCATGAGCATTTGTAACCAATGCTTTGTAATCATGTACCTGCAGAGCTGTACACCTGCTTGGGGAAAGGATGGAGAATACATGCAAATATGTACTTGCATTAAAACAAAGAGTACTTTAGAGGCTGCTATCAAAGATTAAAGCAAATGTCACCCTGAAGACATTTCTAGAGACAGGAGTTACTAAGTCCAGAAACAGGCAAATCAGGTCATTTTATGTTTTTGTGAAGCAGCTTTCATTGCTCACAGACCTCCAGGTAAACACCTTGCATAATGCTGTGGCTGTGCACTTGACTGGGTAAGCCAGGCAAAGACCTGACCAATCACCATCAACCAATCCTCTACAAAAAGAGCAGCAGGTGAGAGTGCACCAATGGATGAGATGCATTCAGCCAGCAAAGCACAGACCTACGCCAGCCAGGAACCCTTGGCAGCCATTACTTCTGTTTATTTGTGCTCATGAAAGAAGTATGGGTTAGTAAAGAGTGTAGCAGAGAAACAATACATGAGAAGCCTAAGAGAAGGCACTCAACTGCCTTACAAATTACTTACCAGAGCAGACTTTCCAACACCTCCAGAACCAAGAACCACTAGCTTGTATTCACGCATGATGCAAGAGATAAATCACCCTCAATACCTAAAACACACAATAAATCATTGACCATTGTGATGAACAGGACAACTACTTGAACATTTCTACAGCCACTCTAAGACTGTTACATGTAACAAGATGTAAACAGTTAAATATTGATACAAACTGATAAATGCAGGGAGTGTACCACTATGAGCAGGATGCCATTTCCATTATGAGCATATGGAAACGATGGATGTTTATTCAAGGCACAGTAACTGCTGAATGATGCAACATTTTCATCTAGCCCAAGATTTTAACATATAGAAGAACCATTACTCGTGTGTTCTCCAGTCAAGACAGCACAGACTTGGAAAGGGTTTCTTTAAATGGATTTTTACATCCTCTGAAGCAATAAGCTAAAGAAAAGGCAAGAATAGGCTAACAGTCTCTGCATCGTGACCTTGCCAAGCTATCAGAGGTGTTTCAAAGAAAAGGCACAAGCATCTGGAAAAGCTGCTCACACCCACGTGTACCTATCAGTTCCTCAGAGGCCTCTGGGTGCACTAATCTCTGTTACTTACAGAGAGGAAGAATCAGGCAGAGAAATTAATTTAGCCCAACGACCTGGGATTACAACATACCATCCAGTAAGGTGTTTCATCTCACAATGCTTTCCAGAAACCTATAATCTCTTCTACTCGTGCAAACAAGTTCATAACCTCTCTCAGCTCTAGTGACAGCAAGCATTAAGGTAGCTCAGAGGTTTCTTAGGATCTTTCCTTCACTCAAGAAGTTGCTTGCACTGTGTATTTTACAAAAACCAGACCAAAACAAACACTTCCCAAAGCCAAGAGATGCTTGAAGAGCTTGCAGTTTTACATCCACTGCTTCCACACCACTGAATAGATTTATTGGCTAAGCAGCTGCTAATGTGTGTTACTTATGGGACTGACACAGTAATTACAAACCATGTCTCTTGAATTTCACAGCTACTCATCCATACCCCAACCTTCTTTCACATCACACCAGGTTTTTCTCTTTCATACAGGCACACAAACATTTGAATTAGTTTGGTCATGAGCTGACATACACCAAGTGTCTCCAATCTCCTCTGAAGAACTGAAAGCATCAGCATGCCAAAAAATACCCCCAAACCCAAATGCAAAATCAGAACGTGAAGCTTCTTCAGGCAGCATCATCTCTCTATTGTCATCTACTGGAAATAACATCCAAAGCTTGCATGTACTGCTCTGAAGTTTGATCTGTACACAGAAAGCACAACCATGACACTGTAATTCAGTTCACCAAGCAGTGTTTGATAAAAGGCCTTAGTTAATTTTTAATACAGCTCTTAATGCAGCTACAATAAAATGCTGCAAACCATCAGAAACAGTATTTCCTCTACCTCATTACTGTTAAAGAAATCAAAGAGTCACAGAATGTTAGGGGCCAGAAGGGACCAATACTGAATAAATACTGACTAAAACCCACTAGAATAAAGCTAACAGTTACTATTGATGGGAAACAATTATCCAGAAGGAGATAATCTGCATTTGCTCACTCTGAAACATTTAAATGCTAAACCAAAGAGACAAACTTGCACAAGAAAACTACACCAACCTCTTCCCAGCAAACAATTTTTCAAGGAGAACAGCAGGATCCTAGAAGGCTGTTCTGAAAACTACCCCCTTTTAAGTCTGAAAGTTGATTGTGTTTATCTAGATAGCTAAGCACAGCTACAATGGCTGTAGTTTCATAAATAACTGGAGGTAACTAAAATACTCACGAGACAATTCCTTTTCTGCCCCCTCTGTTCAACACTAGCCAGTGGGGTTGCCTACAGCAGCCTGACAGACCTGCTTGCTCATCTCTGTTGAAAACTGACCCACAAAAACAAGGCCACAGATTTTGGGACATGCTGCTCAAACCCCCACATCTTACAGTCCATCTAGCAACTTGGAGGTGTTAGGTGATGGGTTGGACTGGATGATCTCAGAGGTCTGTTCCAAGCAGGTTAATTCTGTGTACTCAGCTAACAGGACTATTCCTTCTGCCCTGGGAAGGAAGGTCTCAGTTAATCCTCTGCAGGAGCTCGAGTTCTTACCAAGTTACACATTCTCTCCCTTCTCTGCTACTGCAGAAACCCTCTCCATCTGACAAATAATTAGGGAGCTGATGGAAAAAGGATATGCAGAGAATCCAACAGAGGTGCCTGTACAAAGTAAACATGGCAAGTAAAGTTAGAAAGACCCTCCTCATCATCAGCAACTCACAGCTTCTCTGGAGTGGCTCCATCCATTTGGTGTTTAGCACAAAGTGCTAAAGTGAATTACCTATCAGAACACCTCCATGTTAGTGTCCAGCTTTGCCATCACAAATTAATTCAACACAGTCAAAAGACTGAGAGATCAAGAGGCCAGTCCCTGTTTAATTTTCCTCTTGCAAACACATGACAACCTTCCAACTTATCTAATCTGTTCCTTGCACCTTGGGTGAACAAAAGCACTGCAAGAGGCAAGCCGCAAAGAAAGGACCTAATGTCCAGCAAAGCAGCTCTCTACAGACTGCTGTCACCAATGCATTCTGAGAAGCTTCAGTGATTTTCACACCTAATAGAACACCTTTTCCCTCCTGACTATAGGAATGATGTTTCCTTCCCTACACAGATATGTTTTTTTTGCAACATGGAGCACCACCATCGTTCACACCTCAAGCCACATCTATTTGGCAGCACTGTAAATGTTTGGTCAGATCCAAAAACCTGTTTTCTGTCCACCCTTTCTACAAAGAGCAGGAACAGAAGAGTGTCTCTTAACTGTACTGAAATACCCCTTTCAAACTCAAAAGTTAAGCCTGTAGCTACGTTACCTGTCAGTTCTTTAAAACAAACATTCAGTTATGCCTTCATTTTTGGAAAGGTGTCACTAAAATGACATAAATGTAGTGGGTGTAAGGGAAATTCCAGCACAGTAATCTGGGTGAACTGCAGCAATTTCACTGTCTTGAACAATTTAAGCTGAATTCTTCGCTCTGAAGTTAGCAACTAAATAAGGAAATGTCAGTAATGAAGGCTGACAAATCTGGAAGCAGCAGAACTGAAGCAGCAGATACCAAATATCAGTGCTTTGAGTAAGTTCTGAGTTTCTCTTACTGAATGTTCTGTAATTCCATGAAGAAGATTCCAATTCCTGAAGTAATAAGCTAACAACTTGGTTTTACTGAGAGACTGTGAATTCCATTTTGGCTCTCAAACAAGGATTCAGGTATTTAATGCAAGCCAAAGCTTCTTTCAGCATCCTGATTTGACAGTTCAGTCCTAAATATCTCACTACTGTACAACATCCTGCAGCTGATTTCACTGCTTTAAGTGGTTGTACGTAATTAAAGCAGATATGTAAATACACTATTACAGCTTGGTTAGCCATGACTCTTAACCTTGAAGCACCCAAGCAAAAAGCTGTTTGAATCATAGAATCAGGCAGGGCTGGAAGGGACCACAAGGGTCATCCACTTTCAATCCCACTGCCATGGGCAGGGACACCTCACACTAGATCAGGCTGGCCAGAGCCTCATCCAGCCTGGCCTTAAACACTGACAGGGATGAGGCTTCTGCCACCTCCCTGGGCAACCTGTTCCAGACTCTCACCACCCTCATACTGAAGAACTTCTTCCTAACATCCAGTCTGAATCTACCCATTTCTAGCTTTGCTCCATTTCCCCCAGTCCTATCACTACCTGACAGCCTAAAACGTCCCCAGCTTTATTGCAGCCCCCTTCAGATACTGGAAGCCTACAACAAGGTCTCCTGGGAGCCTTCTCTTCTCCAGACTGAACAACCCCAACTCTCTCAGCCTGTCCTCACAGCAGAGCAGCTCCAGCCCTCTGACCATCCTTGTGGCCCTTCTCTAGATACATTCCAGCCCCTCCAGATCTTTCTTGTAAGAAGGGCTCCAGAACTGGCTGCAGTACTCCAGGTGGGGTCTCACCAGAGTGCAGTATGGACTGTTTGAATCTGCTGTATGGACTGATTGTATCTTAAACCTCAGTCATGCTCTTACATTACTTTTGAGACTGACACAACATTCATCTCTGGAACTAATATCGTATTCAGCTCCATCCAGTGCTGAAACAACAGAAGCCATTAAGCTTCAAGCAAGACATTAAAGTAAAAAGTTCACCTGCAGAAGGAGATGCAAACTATAAAAGCTGAGATGGAAGCTCAGACTTCTAATGGATTTCCTTTTCTGTCTGAAAAACAATAGAAGTACTTATTTTGCCATTCAAAACCAGGTACCAGACATAGTGCATGCAGTACCTCTACATGGAGTCTGGCCTTGCATTTCACATATTTTCAGCCCCTTCTGCCCCTGAGAAGAAGTTACTGGAAGAATATGTAACTATGAAACCATTGGTACAGTCAAGACAGAACTCAACATAGCACCTTAAAAAAACCCAACCATTTTGGCAGGATGCACTAACTAGCACTGTGAGACAGCAACTGCATTAACTGGAATGGATTAAAAAAATATCATTAGGTCACACAACCTCAAACATTCCAATAAGGAGGCAGGTTTTCCTTGTCTACAACTCTGCATTCCTAATCCACAGCTACAACAAAACACAGTCAGCGCTTTTAGGATGAAGTTAAGCCCAGCACCACCACCTGTCTGTACTCCCCAAATCATCCAATCTCAGGGCTGTAAAACAGATATACTCAGAAGAGTATAAAAAGCATGTAGGAGTATAAAAGCACAGCAGAAATGAAGAGGCTATGCTAAATGAGCAACAGATAAGGAAAACCCCACTAGATTTATTGGGCAGCTGATAAGTATCCACTGAGTGACTCAACAATTAAACTCGAGTAAGCCCAAACTTATTCCTAAGAAATAAACCAAGTAAGCTGCTGGTTTCTCTTTCATTTAGTGGAGGCTGTTTTAACAGAAATTGGGCTTTGAAGGCTGGCTGCCTTTGAGGTGACAGGCCTGAAGGACAGAGAGCAATGACAACTTAATTTGCTTTTTCCTTTTGCTGCTCCTCCATCTTTTAGGCAGAAGAACACTGCCAGCTGTGGCTTTTACACAGGTGCTACAGAGTAAGGTAGGAATCATGCAAAACTCCTCTCAACTGGAGCAGGTACTGGCTTTGAACAGCTGAGTCAAGTGTTTAGATGCACAGATATTTGACATAACTGTGAACTCTGAAGACATTTAGTGCCAAGATTTAGCTAGAAACAGAAAATCAAGGCAAACTATGCTCATTCAAGAAACATTTTTATATATATTAGATCCTAATGCTCTCCCTAAGTACACAATCTCTCCAAAGTAGAGAAGATTGCTTACATTCACTGCCAGTGGCACTTCAGGAGCTGGAAGTTTCAGTAACATACTTTCTGAAACGTACCAAACCTAAACCCACATCTGCTCAGCCTGTTCATACTACTATTTCTATTTAACACACATATTAATACATTGGTGTAGAGCATTGATGTAACTGTTTAACTCCACTTCTTCACAGCACACTTCTTAAAGTACTTGATACACTAGAGAAACAAGGGCTTCACGTGCACCTGGACACTTTTCCCAATCAAGATTCTCTTTGGAGGATGAGCAGATCACAGGTTGTTAGGGGTTGGAAAGGACCTCCACAGATCATCAAGTCCAACCCTCCTGCCACAGCAGAAACACAGAATCTAGCACAGGAACACATCCAGACAGGGCTGGAAAGGCTCCAGAGAAGGAGACTCCACAATCTCTTAGGGGAGCTTTGTCATCCTTACAGTCAAGAAATTCTTCCTCATGTTGAGGTGGAACTTCCTGTGCTGCAGTTTCCATCCACTGCCTCATGTCCTATCCCAGGGCACAACTGAGCAGAGGCTGTCCCTGTGCCTGCCTTCCTGACTCACAGCCCTCATCTATTTATATCCATTGATCAGATCCCCTCTCAGGCTTCTCCTCTCCAGCCCCAGGGCTCTCAGTCTTTCCTCATCAGGCAGTGCTCAGCCCCTTCAGCATCCTTGTAGCTCTCCATGGACTCTCTCTGGTCAATCCCTGTCCCTCTTGATCCGAGAAGCCCAGACCTTTAAATAAACCCATCTGAAGAGAAGGAAAAATGTTTAACCAGGACAAGTCACTGGAAAGGAAGTTTTTTAAAGACTTCACATCTGCCAAGGCTGTGAATGTGGAACTTGCCTTCCACTTCTGCTCTCACCAGATAAACTGGGGGGAAAAAATCCTCCTAGCCATTTCCCTGAACAATTTTTCAAAGCTCATCTCCAGAGCAAGGCAACCCAAGTGATGAATAAGAACCAGCTGAGGAATGAGAAGCCCTACTTTAGTGGTGAGGGAAGAAACCCCACACCTACTGCTTGTAAAGCTCTCCTAAAAGGCAACCACACCATCAGAAATTCAGGACAGCTCAAACACCATTGGTAATTGAGCTCAACAGAAATTAAACTGCTTTGCTGGGGATATTTTTGGTAGAATTTATTTCTCTTTCAGCTTCAAGTTCTGCTTTCTGACTAAACTTGGTTACATGTCTTGAGGAATGGGAGACCAAATAATCAGAATTTTCCAAGTGGTATCAAACCAAATGAAGCTGTAACTAGAGCTCAGCCCCAGGCCAAAGTCATGAAATGAATCCAGTCATTACTTGAAGATACCCCTGGGACTTGCTATGTGAACTAGTTGTTCAGGTATGGAATTAAACAAACAGTCCCTCCCAGCAGCATAATCATTTGCAGAAGGGCTGGTGCTTAGTCAGCACTTTACAGACACCAGGATTCTTGTTCTGGCCCTGACATTCTGGTTGCATTGTGATGTAGCAGTGTAGTCACTCACATTTTCATAATCCTCCTCCCCTAGCACATTGATCTCTCTGAAAGACATGCTTTGTTAAAACCACCCTGGGAATAGCACTCCCATTTAATCTCAGCTGTTTGCATGAGGGGGGAATAAAAGTTCCAAACATTAGATGACAGATAAAGCAAATTAACTGCCTGATTATCCTGCTTACAATTACTAGTAGAGGGAGGGGGAGAGAGTGAAGGAAGAAAAACCCTGCTTCTCAGAGAGAGGACAGTAGCACTCAGATGGAACAAGATGACAATGGTCAGACACTTGGAGAAACAGCTCTGCTTCAGTCACAGGACCAACCAAAGTCATAGAATCAAAGAACCAACCAGGTTGGAAGAGACCTCGAAGATCATCCAGTCCAACCTATCCCCCAGTCCTAGCCAATCAACCAGGCACTAAGTGCCTCATCCAGTCTTTTCTTGAACACCTCCAGGGGTGGTGCCTCCATCACCTCCCTGGGCAGCCCATTCCAATGGCAAAGCCAAAGAATTAAGTCCTTCCAGATAAGGTATTTCCTACTTTGGGTAGTCTCAGCCAAACCTAAATTTAATTGTCTCTTCCATCCACACTCCACTAGATTTTGAGTCTCTTGGTTCAGAATCCCTTCTTCAGGGAAGCAACCAGGGAAGGGAGGATGTGTCCTGTTCTTAGTATTTCCCAAAGTCCTAAATTCTTATCCTTCAAATCCAAGCTTTAGATTGCTGCTGGTTTTTGTTGTTGTTTTTTCCCCAGAATAATTTCCATGCATGAGCAGCACCTTGACAACATAAGGCAGAGAGGAAACCACCAACATTTAGACGCGTTAGGGACTAAGCAATTCAGTTACTCAAAAGGGTAAGTGGTGTATCTTACCAAAAAAGAAACTGAAGTGCTCCAGAGCTGACTTTCACACTTATTTATAGAAAACATGATTCAGAAATCAATTCTGAAGACAAGACACACCAAAAAAACCTGATTGGGTCTAATTAAAGGCTTTTATAGTCAAGCCTCCTGGAAGCACAGCTATTTCATTACTAATGCAGAAGCTTTGGAAGCAAGTCAACTGCCTGGTAAACAAGGCTAGAAGCAGGTTTCATTTCTATTTTTTACCTGGTTTTGATAGCTTGTCTTGACAAGAGAAGGGCAGCAAGGCTGGTGAAGGGCCTGGAACACAAACCCTGTGAGCAGAGGCTGAGGGAGGTGGGAGTGTTTAGCCTGGAGTAGACTCAGGGGCGACCTCATTGCTGTCTACAACTACCTGAAGGGAGGTTGTAGGCAGGTGGGGTTGGTCTCTTCTCCCAGGCAACCAGGAACAGAACAAGGGCACACAGTCTCAAGTTGTGCCAGGGCAGGTCTAGGCTGGACGTTAGGAGGAAGTTGTTGTCAGAGAGAGTGATTGGCATTGGAATGGGCTGTCCAGGGAGGTGGTGGAGTCACCATCCCTGGAGGTGTGGAAGAAAAGCCTGGATGGGGCACTTAGTGCCATGGTCTGGTTGACTGGATAGGGCTGGGTGCTAGGTTGGCCTGGATGATCTTGGAGGTCTCTTCAACCTGCTTGATTCTATGATTTTATGACAAACAAGGGTGCTGTCAACTGGACAAAAAATAATTTGGGTAGCAATGATTTTGCTTGGATAAAATTACTGCTTCAGTTTTGTTCAAATGCTTTAACTGATGGCAGAGAATCACCAAAAAGCTGTTTGGGTGGTCAAACTTATCCAGTGACATGGAATTATACTAAAACACTTCAGAAAATAGGGAAAGACCTAGCAATAAGTTACTGCAGCACAAAGATGGCACCAAGGTTTAAGGTGCTCCTTGAACTGCCCGTGGGGACACTAACCCATAGAGAGAGCTTAACCATGTTTTGCTCCTTTCACTGAAGGGAACTACCTTCTGTAGTGTTTAAGGCCAGGCTGGAGGAGGCTCTACACAGTGTGAGGTGCCCCTGCCCATTGCAGAAGGGTTAGAATTAGATGATCATAGAAACAACCAGGTTGGAAGAGACCTCCAAGCTCAGCCAGTCCAACCTTGCACCCAGCCCTATCCAGTCAACCAGACCATGGCACTAAGTGCCTCATCCAGTCTTTTCTTGAACACTTCCAGGGACGGTGACTCCACCACCTCCCTGGGCATCCCATTCCAATGGCAAATCACACTCTCTGTGCAGATCCCTGTGGTCCCTTCCAACCCTGACTGGTTCTATGATTCTACCTCAATTAATACTGCATACAGGCACCACTTCCACAAAGCAGCTAACATAACCTTACTTTGTGACAATCACAGAATCAACCAGGTTGGAAGAGACCTCCAAGTTCATCCAGTCCAACCTAGCACCCAGTCAACTAGACCATGGCACTAAGTGCCTCATCCAGGCTTTTCTTGAACACCTCCAGGAACAGCAACTCCACCACCTCTCTGGGCAGCCCATTCCAATGGTGAATCACTCTGTGTGAGACTGCTTTCACTGTCTATAATGAATACATTCTAAGGATGAAAACTGCCCTGCTTAAAACCACTGATACCTCAAGATGAAAGCTTCCCAATGTGAGAAACTAACAAGCATGTGCAACTTGCAGTTGTTTCAAAGCAAGTGATGTAATGCACTTTTGTAAGCTTCTAAAAACTGCTGTGCTTTTAACACTTACTGAGTTCAAGTTTCAGCTGTGTGCAAAAATTCAAATGTGTCAATTCAAATTTGGAGTCTTTTCTAAAACCTAAAGCTTATAGTTTGTTTAAGCCTAAATTGTGTTTGTAACATAGATTAGATTTGTTCTTGGTGACTGTTTGCCATGGCTTTGTATTTCCTGCCTATTGGCCACTGTCCCTCATGAAACTTGCTTGTGCATGTCAGACTTTCAGCTAAAACTATCATCTCAGAATTCCTGAAGAAACTGAGTTGAAAATATTTTGGGTTTTCTTGCTTGTTTGTTTGGGTTTTTAATGCTTGTAAACAAAATCCAGGCAGGCAATGGACACAAAAGAAAAATCACTCAGATTTTTACATGTACTACAAGTATATTAACCTCAGAGAATGCATAATCACCACATGAAGATACCCTGCAACAGATCAGCTAAATATTCATCCATACAGCAAGTTTTGAGAACTGAGGCAGCAATTTCCTGCTGTGAATTTGGCTCTGCAGTCATTACAGAGAATTATTTAGCTCTAAACTTTTACCAGTCAATGGACAGTCACATCGTGGCATACCCAACATAACTTACCTGATACACATCCTTCTGATATACAGGCTGGGCAGTGAGTGGCTGGAGAGCAACCCTGAGGAGAGGGACTTGGGATTGCTGGTGGATGAGAAGCTCAACATGAGCCAGCAGTGTGCACTTGCAGCCCAGAAGGCCAACCAGAGCCTGGGCTGCAGCAGCAGGAGTGTGGCCAGCAGGGCCAGGGAGGTGATTCTCCCCCTCTATTCTGCTCTGGTGGGATCTCACCTGGAGTCCTGCATCCAGTTCTGGAGTCCCTATGACAAGAGGGATGTGGAGATGCTGGAGCATGCCATGAGCAGAGCCACGAGGATGCTCAGAGGGCTGCAGCAGCTCTGCTGTGAGCACAGACTGGAAGAGTTGGGGCTGTTCAGTCTGGAGAAGAGGAGGCTCTGACGTGACCTTCTTGTGGCCTTCCAGGATCTGAAGAAGGCCTACAAAAAAGCTGGGGAGAGACTTTTTATGATATCAGGTAGGGACAGGAGTACAGGGAATGGAGCAAAGCTGGAGGTAGGGAGATTCAGACTGGACATGAGGAGGAAGTTCTTCAGCATGAGTGGCGAGAGCCTGGAATGGGTTGCCCAGGGAGGTGGTTGAGGACTCATCTTTGGAAGTCTGAAGTCTTTTAGGCCAGACTGGATGAGGCTCTGGCCAGGCTGCTCTAGGGTAGGGTGTCCCTGGCCATGACAGGGGGTTTGGAACTAGGTGATCCATGTGGTCCCTTCCAACTCTGACTGATTCCATGATGAAATCACGGAATCACAGAAACTTTCAGGTTGGAAAAGCCCCTCAAGATCACCAAGTCCAACTAATAACTACTCTACAAACCATATCCCTAAGCACCACCTCCAAACAAACAGAAATCACAGAAACAAAAGCAGATATCTAAAGCATTTGTTTGTCTCCATAATCACTACAGTAAATATCTTTGAAGCTACAAAACCCATTAAAATCAGCAGGACTACAATTACAGCACAGAAATTTTCAGAGTCAAGATACATCTCTCTTAAAAATGCAGTCATGTACAGTTTGAAAGGTACTTCAAGGATAAAGGTGCCAGCTGGCTTAAGATACTCTCTTCTGGAGAAAGGCAGCTTAATTTCTGTTGCAGAAACAAGACCTAGCCTCAAATTCCAGGTGGTATCTGCTTAACTGGCAATCTTAGCTCTGCTCTGATTGTGACACTGGCTTCTGAACCAGTAATGCCTTGTATTGGGTTTCCTTCTGCAGACATAAGGCAATGCTCAGCTCAACTGCAATTTCAATACTGAGTTTTTGTCCCTCCTGCCTATTTCCCCTCTATAACCACACATCATATACAACCCTGGCAACACCAGAGCTTGCACATGGGAGTATCATTACTTGTACTTCTTCATGATTAAAAGTTTGGTTTCACTTCAGCTTTTTTTTTTAAGGTTAGTAACACATCTTTGAGGCACAGACATTGAGATTTCCTTCATCACTACATGATCTTTTGTTACTGTTCATTTAAGACAGGCTAATGTAAGCCCTTCATATACAAAGCATCCTTCCACAGTACTATTTACATCAATACACACAAGCTAGATGTGGCTCTGGGCAACCTGATCTAGTGGAAAGTGTCTATGCTCATGGCAGGGGAGTTGGAAGTAGATGATCCTTGAGGTTCCTTCCAACCCTAATACAAATCAGGTTGGTAGCACAAAAGCATTTTTACAAATTCCCATGTGTCATCTGAATTAGGATCAGAAGTTTTAGCTGTTGAAAGGACACTGATCCCATGCAAACTGAGAATACTAGCTACTACCATTCATTAAGAGCAATATAATTAGTTCTTCCATGATAGATGAACCAGCCCAGCAAAGTCCCAAGTAATTGTAACTCATGTCTGGTTTTGACCTTTCAATCAATACTTCCCTAATAGAAACACAGTACTTGAACACGAGCAGCAAACCTCACTGGAAGTCACCCAAATGATACCTAATTTCACAAGCAGTTCTTTTGTTAAAGCCTGAGACAGCTGTTCTAAGGTTAAGCTGAGAGAAAGTGCACACAAACATCCAGCAACAACCACCAGCTTCTGCCACGTGGTTCTGCAGCCTCTGCAACAACGGAGGTGCAACCTCAACTGCTTCTTCTCACAGCTTATTAGCCGAGTCCCCCGAAAACGGTGGGGCTGTACAAAGTCTGAAATGCATAACTGAAGTAGCTGACACTTGGGCAGAACATTCTGTTCCGTTTCTGGCTGGGAGGCAGTAGCATCTTGTACATAGGGACTGTAGCAACTCAGGAACGTTCCAATTCACAAACATACCTTGACTAGAAGATGACAACTGTAGAAGCTGACCTCCACGCTTCTGCCTTTATGCAGGCAACTGCTAAATTATCACTTCAGACAAAGATGAGACACCCCTCCCCATCAAACAACAACCCCTAACCAAACCCCCCCCAACAAAGCAACCACCTAAACCAAAACCACCACCAAAAAAACCCCAGACCCCACAATCCAACAACAAAGCCCTCAAACAACCCAAAAACCCCACCAACCTAACAACAAAACATAACAAACTCCCCTCACCCCCCACTAAAACGAATGCTGGCTTACTGTGACATGCCCAGTTGTGAACTACAGTAATTCTACACCTGCACTGAGAGCTACTAACGCATCCTAGCCCCAGGTCTTGTTTAATAGGTCAGGAAGTTGGAAGAAAGGGAGCAATCTGACAGTTTCGAGCAGGAACCCAAAGGTTCAGAATTCACACTTGCAAACCTGAGCTGGCAGACACCCACACAAACAGCTGAATTATTTTAACCAAAAGGATTTGAATTACACTGTGTTACATGGGCAAGATCTTCAGTAGTTCTCAAATTAATGATGGTGAAACTAGTCTCCACAAGAGTCTATTTGAATCTCATGATCATAGAATCAGTCAGGTTGGAAGAGACCTCCAAGCTCATCCAGTCCAACCTATCCCCCTGTCCTATCCAATCACCCAGACCATGGCACTAAGTGCCTCATCCAGTCTTCTCTTGAACACCTCCAGGGATGCTGACTCCACCACCTCCCTGGGCAGCCCTAGTTCTTGTTTAGACCATACTTTTCAGTTGCTCTGCACCTTCAAAGCTTGCCATTTCCTAGAGAAACCTGTCCTACACTGTGACTTAAGTTGATGTCAAATCACAGAACAACAGAATTGTCAGTCAGAACTAGAAGGGACCTCAAGAACCATCTAGTTCCAATCCCTCGCCATGGGCAATGACACCTCACACTAGACTGGGTTGCCCAGAGCCACATCCAGCCTGGCCTTAAAGTTTTCCAGGGATAAGGCTTCGACCACCTCCTCGGGCAACCTGCTCCAATGTCTCACTAACCTCATGGTTTAGAAATCAAACAGATACTTTGAGAAGGTAGCAACTAAGATCTAAACCACACTGAAATTGAAAACTGGCTCCAGAGGTCTGGATGGGAAGACCTTTCCAAATATAAAGTGATGCTTTATGACAATCAAAGTATTTGAAGATGTATTTAACTACATCTTAAACCTTTTCATGAAGAGTTTCACTTCCAACAAGTTAAATATATGCACCTCAAAATATTTCTGAGAGAGAATGACTTTTCAGTCCACCCTGACTCTTCCAGAGAAACAAGTTTACCCTTAAAGAAACCACAGTCCTGTATTTCCACATGGCTTACAGTGCTCCTACTTCACCCTGCCCATGGCTCTTTTACAGTTGTTGGGATCTATTGCTTCAGCTTTCTGTAGATAAGGCTGTGAATAGTTCCTTATTTTCACTTCTACTATCACAGCAGGTTCACCATTCAGCTTTGAAAAAAGGCTTGGGCTTTTCTCCATGAGATTTACAGCACCAGATTCCATTTAAAAAGTAGTGCACAATAAAATGACATCATGGAAGAACTACCTTACCTGAAAACAAGGATTTTCAAGTCGATACAGTTGTCCTGGGAAAAAAAAAACACTTCAAACTGTGTCTTAAGATCTTGCCTCTGGCTAGAAGCAGGATGTACTTTCAGTGAGCAAGACTGCACACTGCACAAGATATTGGTCACTGCAGTTAAATTAAGTCCAAACTAGCATGCCCTTAACCTTGCTTCTCCATCAGTTCCCTGCCTAGACAGGACCCAGATTTCTAGAAGAAAAGGAAGAGGCAGCATCAGGACTTCTTTGTTCTTCAAGAATAAATCTGTACAACCTATTGATCTTTCCACTCCAGGCTTCACAAGAAATATTCCTATTTTCTCAGTCTAATTCCTACTCACATACCTACAGCACTTTTCTCCTTAGATTACTCTTAAGAGTTTGATGAAAAGCAACACACAGATCAAAAAGATGCCAACAGCAGCACACAGAGTGGCCTAAAGCACTTAATTGTAAAATAATTTCTTTCCAGCTACTCAGTTTCTGCAGAACTTCAGTTACAATACTTCAGTTTTCTATGTGAGATCTCTGCCTGAGCTTCAATTTAGCTTAGGGTGTTTCCTGAAATGAAAGGTTTAATGAGCCTCTTTTTGTCTCTGATCTCTCTAAAAAAAAAAAAGGCAATGTATTTGCTCAAATATAAAGAAAGGTGAAAAGGTAACAATAAACTAAGAACATACTATGAGCAGAAACAGGTACTCTGCCCTGGTAAAACCACACCGGCAATACTGTGTCCAGTTTTGGGCTCCCCAGCTCAGGAGAGACAGGGACCTGCTGGAGAGAGTCCAGCAGAGAGCCACGAGGATGAGTGGGGGGCTTGAGCATCTTCCCCATGAAGAGAGACTGAGAGCCCTGGGGCTGTTTAGTCTGGAGAAGAGAAGGCTGAGAGGGGATCTGAGCAATGCCTATCAATAGCTGAGGGGTGGGGGTCAAGTGGAGGGGGCCAAGCTCTTTTGGGTGGTGCACAGCAGTAGGCCAAGGAGCAATGGATCCAAACTGGAACAGAGAAGGTTTCAGCTCCACATGAGGAGAAACTTCTTTACAAGGAGGGTGACAGAGACCTGGAACAGGCTGCCCAAACTGATTATGGAGTCTCCTCCTCTGGAGCCTTTCCAAACCCACCTGGATACATCCCTATGTGAACTACCCTAGGTGATCTCGCTTTGGCAGGGGGGTTGGACTCAATCTCTGGAGGTCCTTTCCAGCCTCTAACACTCTTGTATCAATCAGATATGCTTGTTTCTCTCTAGTATTCATATATAAAAAAAACAAAGCAAGAAAATATTCTTACTTGTGGTGTACATCTGAAGACTAAGCATGCTATTAAGTGGAAGTTATGAATGCCCATTTATTTCATAGCATCACAGACCTATCAGCCTCCAAACTTACTCAATGCCCAGGATGACCTGGATCAAGTAGCAGTGCACCTCTTTGCTGACATCCCACCTTACCTACTATTTCAGTAAAATAAGACACATCAGACTAAGGATTCTCCAGCAAGACAGTTAACTGTTCTTGCCTCTTCCAGTGCTCCTTGATGGCACAGGATTACTACAGTCTCTTTTTTTCCCACCAAGTGCTAAGCTGACAACTGTCATCAGGTTCTAGAAGGGTGCCATAATGTCAAATAACTGATGTCAACAAAAAGTTGGATTTTTAACATAGCATTTCCCAGCCCACAAAGAACAAAAGTCCAAGGTAACTCAAGCTGTAGAATTGTATTCAATGAATATTGTTGAGATAAAACTATCTTGGAAATTCACCTGTATACTGGTATAATACACACAAGTGTTCTGAAGGCAAAGTCACATTTGCCAGGACCTCCTTTCTGATGCCACTCATCAGAAAACACATGAGAACAATCAGCATTTTCTGTACACTTGCACCCATCAACATTAAGTAACAAAAAGGATCGTTCTCTGAATGGAAATAATACCACCACACTCACAGAATGCCTACTGCCCATCAATTTTCCATTTAAGGAAGTCAGAAGGGTCAAAGAAAGACACCACAACAGATTCTTATACATTCTAACTATACAAATACAACTCCAGAAGAGTGAAAGGTATTCATTTATACATTTCCCCAACACCAAGGAAATCCTTCAGCATGCAAAAAGCAATCACACAAAGCAAAGCAGGTTGTGTCTCTAGGTCGTTTTGTCCACCAAGTTATCAGATGTACAAAATGAAAGATCTTTGCAATGAAATGTCTGAGGAGGGCTACTGACTGCATCTTACAATGTCTAACAATTCACCTCAACCACTTCACATCTGCAAGATTAACAGAAGAGGTTCCTGCACAGCATTGTTGTTGACTTGCTCCCACACTTACCAAATCACAGAAGTCTGGGTACACAGCCAGTCTCAACCACAAATGTCACATAATAAACAAACAAATTAGTCCTAAATACTGTACTGCAGAGAGTAAGGTTCCTAGCTAACTTTCACTTAAGAGATTACTTCCATTCCATGTTCCAGTTTACCTCAGGAGCTGCAAGCCACACTGCAGCTTTCCACTAGCCTTCTAACGAATCACTTTTGGGGGAAGCATCAAATAAGATGTTACAGAAGTTTGATTAACTGCAAGCAAGGACTGCAGAATTGCACAGTTTAACTATTGTATTGTCTGGCTTCAGATGCAGTCCAAAAACTGTTCAGCATACCAGCTTCATCTCAAGTGAAAAAGTATTGAAATCTTTAGGAAACAAGAGGCTGGATCTGGCCCTGCAACCATGGAAAACACTGATTTCAGCAGTGCTCATGCACACTTGGAACACCTGCCAATTCCTGCACCTTCCCTCTTGAACTCCACATAGGTAACTTCTGTATAGCTGCAAGTCACCTTTAACACAGGTGTGGTGGTACTCTTTTTGTTTCTTTCTGGTATATTAAGAATGCTCTAGAGAATTTTCTCTTCACTGCAAACACAAAAAGAAGAGGGAAGACACAACTGGTTAGGTTGTAGAATCAGAGATTATGAGTGGGGGGGAAAAACAGGACAAGACTTCAAAAGCTAAGACAACTAATATGGAGAAAAAGAAGAAACAGTTGCAGGGACTATCTGTGCTCACAAATTATTCCAGATTAACTGAAGAGGTGGATAGCCAACACACATTATTTGGGCAGTGGACAGAAAATTCATTTCAGTATAAAACTTTCACCAAATTATGAAGCCACAACAAAGGAAGTATTGTTGAACCAATTTTTGCCCTTTAATCCAGATTACCTGCTGAAATCATTACTTAATAATAACTGTCATAATTAAAGCAAGAGGAGCATTCACCTGAATATCAATTAATTTTGTTGCAAGGAGCACATGCACCTCAGTTTCTTTTTTCAAAGACAAAAATTACAGCTACAGATGCTTGCTTTGTCTTCAGTTATGACAATTACAGATGCTTGCTATGTCTTCAGTTCTGAAAATTAACTGTTCTCCTGTTACTTCAATACTGTCCAGAAATTTAACAATACAATGTTTCTCACAGCTCTGTGATAAGAGTTATATTGAAAATTATTTCAGGAGTAACAGAGACACACAATATCTTTTTTGCAGAAGACCTGGTCAAGTCATTCAGATTTAGGACACCTTCCTGTGTTACAACAGCTGCAGGAATGATATGAAGTGATCTAAGAAATTAGGGGCTGCATGAAGAGAATCTCAGGCTGGAAAGAAACATGAGATGCTGCTTCTCTGACACAGGATGCCCATTAGAAGGGATAGGCTGTCCCAGTCCTGCACTATGGTCTGGCCTTCCTCCCTTGGTCAGAAATGAACTAACCATATGTACTGTAATTGGCAGTCTCTTTTCATGGTTGTGTAGCAGGAATTTACTTCAAGTAACACCAAGTCCTTAGATTACTAACTAGAAGGTTGAGTGGAACAGCATAGAAGACATCGCTAAATGCCTCCTCTTATGGTTCACATCTGAAGTTCCCTCAACTTCCAGAGACCTTCCTATAGAGTCATATAGGCACATTCACTCTACTGCTTCAGTAGTAAAAAGTACTACTTAAAACTTGCTCTTGATTCTGAATAGCTACAGGGCCCCTAAATCATCTTCTATTTCAGAAGTTGCCTCATAGGCAGATTTCAGCCTTTATAGCATTTACCACCTCACTTCCTTTCCTTGTGGCTAGAGGAAAGGAACATGCAGTAGCTCAAAAGAGCACACACAGAGGTACACACAACAACTAAACCAATCTTTTCACTTGTAGTTGTCCAGTGTTTCTTTAGGCATTCTAAAGCTCGAGAGGTAAGAGCTTCAGGTTAGAATCTATCACAGCTTTTGAAAGTAGTCTCATTCAACTGCTCCATGAAGAAACAGTTTGTACCAGCAAAGGTCTTTGACTTTCTCCAAACAATGCTTGCCTCCTACAGGCAAACTGCCATAGCCTAATCGGAATTTCCTCTACTATTCCTGTCCCACTCAGTTTGCTCATGGCTGACAGGACCAAAGGAGATAAGTGATACACAAGATACTTTAAGTGAGATACTAAAGATACCTGCAGTCAACTTCTAAACAACTTAGAAAACAGGTTTCTTATTAACAGCATCCAGGCAAGAAAAAAAACCTTTCTTTTCCCTGCTTTATCCAAGAAGAATGGAAACTGACCATTTTAACCATGTCTAAGCAGGAAAACAAAGTCTGCCTTTAAATATAAAGGTGCAATTACTGTAGATACTCCTTCAATCTCTCCGAACACAGAGGCTGTCTAAAACATCCCTCTACCTGACCTAGATGCAACAGAACACATCAGAAGCCTGCCCCATCTCAGAAGGGATTCAGTATACTGATATAGCTGGTACACTTCAGTCTGCCTTTTTATTTGTTCTGAGAGACAAGAGTAGCAAGAGTCACAACCACAAGCTAAACGAGAGCTTCTGCCACACCAGGTACGCTTAAGTGATCTGTTTATTAAGGCAGCAATTACATTAACTCCCACCAACTTGCAGATCTCAGTTAGGTATCTGAGAGTTGCCTAAGTGTTACTGAGATGGGCCAATTCTCTACGACCTGCCTACTCTTATAGCACACACCCAAGGACAAAGTGCCTGCTTTTATCTCTAAGATATACTTACTCTTAAGAGCACCTCTCCATACCCAATTCCAAGCAGCTACCGGAGCTGTGCAGATGACAGGATTTGCACTACAGCAGTAAGCACTCAAGCACTTCTGTGACTCTTTCACTTCCCACATCCCAGATGATAGGTGGACAACTGTTTATTTTAGTTCCCAGTCACATTTACTGACTCTTAGATCACAAGCTACGTTGTAGCCTTCAGCACACTTCCTTCCTCAGCTATACAAGTAATTCCCCTCTCCTTTTGCAGGCCCTCACCTAGATTCCCATCTGTTTGCCTCTGCTCCAGAAAGAGTTCTCAATTAAAAAGACAGTCGGTTTTACTCTGCAAAACTGGCACAGCACAAAGAGAACTGTTATGGCTCACTGTTCAGATTTATTTTTGACAAACTGTCCTACAGCAGAGCTTTGGAACAAAACTGCACCATTTTAATTCCACTCAGAAAACTTATGTGGTGCACATATGCAGTAAGAGACACAAGAATCACAAAGACAGTAAAAAGACTACTGGGTTAGGGGTTTGCCCATACACAAGTTCTGGGTTTGTGCTTATAGTCTTTCACCTCTGTTTTGCAGATTATTTCATCCTCAAGCAGACAAGACAGGTGCTCCAAGATCAGCTTTGCTGAAAAGGTGATACATGACATTTATATTGTGCACAGTGCAACCCCAAACCCAGTTATTTAGCTACAGATAATCACAAAGCTTCACACCACAGCTTCAAACTGAACTTGGAAGTAGTTCATACCACTACAAGAAGCATCCCTGAGAACACACAGGTATCAAGGAATAAAACATCACCATCTAATTAGTTCCAAAGTTTATTTGCAGAGCCTTTGATGTGAAGAGCCAAGGTAACCTCTACTGAACTCGAGTATTTTTAGCTAGAGTGAAGTTTACAGGATTGACTTTGAGCAAGAGTAAAAAGGATGTGACAAATAAAGGGAAAATACTTGACTGTAGCAAATTTGGTGGTTGTTTCTTGTCTTCCTTCAAAAGCATGTGATTTTAACAGAGAGTCAAGTCATCCAAGAGATGATTACCTGATTAATTTTTCAAGCTTTCCACAAATGATTCTTTTCCAAAGGGCAAATAAATTTGGGGTTGAACGGTTACATTGTTACATAAGAAACACAGAATCAGCCAGGTCGGAAGAGACCTCCAAGCTCATCCAGTCCAACCTAGCACCCAGCCCTATCCACTCAACCAGACAATATGATTGCTTCTTAGCCTTTTAATTTGTGAAGAGTATTTTGTGCCTTCTCTTTTGTAATTTCAATGTATATTTTACTGTGAAAGAGCACTGACAAAGTCTTTGTTGTACACTGTCCACACATTTCACACTGGGTTAAGATAGGACTGTGACACGATGAAAATAACAAATCACATTAAGCAAAACATTTAAATGCAAGCACACGCACACGACCTGTGTCATTTCCAAGCTGGACATCTCTGAAATACTCTCTTGGAGCTACACACAACCTTATTATCATTCCTGCAACAGCACTGGAAAAAGACTTCTCTCTTTTTTTGTGTTACCCTGAAGAGCACAAGCCACCCCTTTAAGGCAGAAATGAGAGTAAAAGCACACTCATCTTTTTTGCAGGAAACCTTGGTTTATTATCCCCTTTCTTTTTGGTAACCCAAGGCCAGAGCAAACCCGCTTCGATTTGGTTCTATTTTCCCCTCTGTAAACTTCTCTTTCTCTCGCCTGCTCCTTCACAGACACACGCAGAAGGGCACGATGTACCCCAGGCTTACTGGACGGGCTGGGCGCAGGAAGCGCCAGTCACATTTTTCCATGCGTTTTGACACGAGCGGTGGGGTGTTCAGACGAGATGAACATCCCTGGCAGCCTCTTTTCCGTTTTATTTTGCGATAAGCAAAAGAGGAACTGGCCGGCCGCGACGCCGCCTGTTTGTCCCACTCCGCGGCTACCCCAGGCGCAAGAACCCGGCGGGCTGCGGGCTGGGCGGGCTGCGGGCTGGGCGGGCTGCCCAGCCGGCCGCACCCGGCCTGCTCCCCCCCGCCTCGCCCCCACACACCGGCCGGAAAGAGCGCGCAGCTTCTTCCCGACGACCGGACTAGGTGGGGCTCCAGCTCGGACTTCCCGCTGACAACGACGACGGCAGCCGGGGACCGTCCCCTTCCCCGCCCGCGGCGGGGCCGAGCCGAGCCGGGCGTCACCCGCCCCTCCCCGCACCCAGCCGGGCCCCACGTCGCGGCCCCGAGCCGCGGGGTTACAACTTTCCGCTTCCGTTCCAACTTCTGCTCCGGGGAGCGGCGGGAGGCGGCCGGCGGCACAGGGCAGGGCCGAACGCTCGGCTCGGCTGGCAGCGGCCGGCCCTCACCGCCCTGCTCCTTCCTTCCCCCACCCTAGCCCCCGCCGTGTCCCCCCCCGCGCTGTCCCCCTGTGCCTGAGGCCGGACGAGGCGGCGGCTCCGAGTTCCTCCTCCGCCATGTTTCAGGCTCCTGCCCCTTCCCTCACAGCGCGCCGCTCCTCACCGCCGCTCAGCCCCCCCCTCCCCTCCGCTCCGCCGCCCCCACCGGCCCGTCCCCGCCCCGCCGCGCCACCTGTACCAGACACGCCGACTTCCCACCTCACCACCGCCCTAGCGGCCCGGCCCACGCTTCTCCCCGCGACCTACCGGACAGCGCCTCCCGCTCCCCGCCGCCGCCTCGCCGGCCGAGCCCGCTGCGCTCCGCCCGTCGCCCGCTCCGTTCCCTCTCGCTGCCTGTACCGGGGCGCGGCTTGGGGCCGTCGCCGTGACGCCGCACGCCCAGCCTCGCTCTGGCGCGGCGGGGCGGGGGCGGCGCGGAGGGAGGGCTGACCTCGCCGCTCCCCTCCCCGTGCGCAGGCGCGGGGCACCGCGGCCGCCCCTCCCCCCCTCCCCCCAGCCCCCGCCCCGCCAGCGGGGCCGGCGCGGTGCAGCGGCCGGGGCGCGGTGGCTGTGGCGGGGCAGGGGCAGCCCTGCGCCAGCTGCGCATGTATACGTGCTCAGGCGGGAGGGAGAGCGGCTAGGAGGGGGTGGCCGCTGCGTGGGCGGCGTTACCCTGGCTGGAAGCCCCGCTGGGGTCGGGCCGGGCTGCCCGCTGTGTGGTTCTGCGGCCTTCCCTGGGCTGCCGCCGGCCTGCCGCCGCCGCCTGCGCCATCAGCGAGGATGGGCGTGTGGAGCCGGGGTCGCGAGTGCTGGCCGCCTGGCGTGCGGGGGGGGACGTTAGCTCCGGGATGGGGCACGAGTGAATGTAGCCTTTGAGCGGGTTGGAAAGTGTGGTGAAAGCTGGCGGCCAGAGCTCCAAGGTGGGCTTGCGGTAGCAGGCCAGCGATCTGTCGCCTGTCCCCAGCCCTGTCGGATGCTTGTGAAGGTGCTTCAGGCTCCATAGCAACGCGTGCCTCGGGATAACACAAGTGCCCTCTCTCCTCGAGTTCTTTGTCAGCCCCCGAGCAGGAGCTGCGGGCTTGGCTTGTAGGTGGCTCGAAAGCACATTGCAGTGCTTTAAGTCAGTTTAGAGCATCGAGAACAGGCAACGTAACGACAGTGGCAGCGTTTCTCTCGTTTCTAGAGTCTGGAGGTCCACTGATGAAGGGCGTTGGTAGAATTGCAACGTGCTACTGTTTTTATGCTGATCATTACACCTTTCAACCTGAGCAGCCTGTCGTTAGCCCTGCTGACACAAAGCAGGGTGCCCATTGCCTGCAAATAATCACATCTTGCCTTAACCACCTCTAGTTTCAGGCCTCAGTAATGCAAGCAGAATTTTTTTTCCTCTTGAGTACCACTAATATTTTCCAGTTACAAAGGGCTGAACTGATAAAAAAAGTGCATTCATGTCTGTTAGGAAACTCTTAGTAAGCAAATAGTTAACGTGGTAGGCTGAGATAAAACTTTTTGTTCAGAGGAAGTTCAGAGCAGAGTGTGTAAAACTGGCAGGAAGTTGCAGTGAGGCTTCTGGCAAGGAGAGTGGGTGTGGAGGAAGCACAGGCTTTCTGTCTGCAGCACGGAGAGAAAGGGCAATTCAAAATGAGCAACTGCAGTTCCCCAAGTTAACAGGAGGGAGGATTCCTTGCTATAAATGTTTGGTGGAGGCAGTTTCAAATGGATGCGGAGACAGCTTCAAATGGATGCGGAGAAGATGCTAGAGCTCAGAGCAAGTGGGGGTAAAGGATGACCTGTGAAAGGAGCTGCTCTTGGTGTGAGAAGCTTCATCTAGATTCAGGGCATCCAGAAAGTTGACAAAAAAAAACCCCACAGCATTTCTCTGTTAGCCTGCTGCTCGTAGTCACCACTGTCATGAAATCTCTTCCAAAGTCCAGGTAAATCTCTTGGTGTTTTACAGCTTAAATCCTTGTGCAGCAGCTCCATAATGAAAGCTGTAAGTGATGGATAATGAGAGAGGGCTCAGGATGGGAGAAAGCCAAGTGCCTACAAACCAGTCCTTTCTCAGTTGGCTGTCCTGCATGGGGCAAAATAGATCATCGAGTCAGTCAGGGTTGGAAAGGACCACAAGGATCAGACAGTTCCTACCCCCCTGCCATGGGCAGGAACACCCTTCTCTAGATCAGGCTGGCCAAAGCCTCATCCAGCCTGGCCTTAAACACCTCCAGGGATGGAGCCTCAACCACCTCCCTGGGCAGCCCCTTCCAGGCTCTCACCACTCTCGTGATGAAGAGCTTCTCCTGATAAAATACAGTCTCTCAAGTGGAGGGGGAGCTGGGAGTGCTGGTGGATGACAAGTTGGCCATGGCACAGCAATGTGCCCTTGTGGCCAAGAAGGCCAATGGGCTCCTGGGGGACATTAAGGAGAGTGTGCCCAGCAGATCGAGGGAGGTTCTCCTCCACCTCTACTCTGCCCTGGTGAGACATCATCCTAAGTACTGCTTTCAGTTTTGGGCTCCCCAGTTTAAGAGGGACAAGGATCTGCTGGAGAGGGCCCAACAGAGGGCTACAAGGATGATGAGGGGACTGGAACACTGCCTGAGGAGAGGCTGAGGGACCTGGGGCTGTTTAATCTGGAGAGAAGACTGAGAGGGGATCTAATAAATGGTTGTAACTATCTGAGGACTGGGGGTTGGGGCGGGGGGGGACGACACAGGCTCTGCTCACTGCTCCCTGGGATAGGACAAGGAGCAAGGGATGGAAGCTGCAGCACAGGAGGTTCCAGCTCAACACAAGGGGGAACTTCTTGACTATAAGGGTCCCAGAGCACTGGCACAGGCTGCCCAGAGAGGTTGTGGAGTCTCCTTCTCTGAAGCCTTTCAAGGCCTGTCTGGATGTGTTCCTGTATGTCCTGAGCTAGATTGTATGGTCCAGCTGTGGCAGGAGGTTGAACTCAATGATCTCTTTGGGTCCCTTCCAACCCCTGACATCCTGTGAGTAAAAATCATCAGAACATCTCAGGCAGTTACTAGCTATGCAGTATATTTATTCACTGGATAGAAGAAGAATTCTGTTCTTTAGTCTTTTCTACCAGTAGCCATTCCCAGCTCCCAGAAATACTCATTGTGCAGAGGAAAAGAACAACCAGAGATACATTTCTGGCCTCACAACTTTCTTCAGTGAACAAAATTAATAACAGTGAGCAGGCAGTGCTCTGGGGCCAGATGTGTGTCATTACTGTAAGAATCCTTTCCAGCATGCCTCAAATTGCCCTGTGTTTTGTAGGCAGTGGGGCAAATACTGCTCTTTGTTAGCCAAGAAAGCAGGAAGGGGCTTTTGGGAGCCCAAAACTCCTGTGAGCAGATCTTGGTGTTTTGTGTTTGGTACAAGGGAATCTGAAAGTGAAGTGTTTGAAAAGAAGTGTGTATACACATATGGTTTACTTAATATAGCCTCACTTGGAGACCACTTGCTGTAACTGGAAGAAAGAGGCAATTAGGATCCATTCTGAGCAGGAGACGGAGTGTTCCCTGTTTCCAGCTCTCTCAGCCACGCACTTCGAATGTAAATCGGGCCCTTAAGTTTGGATTTTCCTATGAATCATCTTGCTAATCCTCAGCACAATTCTTAAACCAGCTTTTTTCACACCAGTGTGACTGGCAAACACAAACTGGTGTGCTTGTTAAGCCTACTCACCCAGTTAGAGCACAGGTCTTGGGCTGCTCTGCTTGCTGGGTGTTTCGCGTGTGCCTGAGGTGCTTGCTGATGGTCACTGTGCTGGTCTGAGAGAAATTAGATCATTGGTTATAAAAAGAGGATAAGGATGAAGTCTGTATCACTCACTGGTTTAGTAAAAGGGATAAAAAGACAAAATATAAACAATTTGTCCCTCTTCTGCCTCGAAGCCCTTGCTCCTTTTGCTTCTCCTTTGTTCCTCTCTAGTATCTTGCACTAACAGATGATAAGTAAGCTTTGCTGGTTGATTGTCTGTCTGGGAAACAGAGGGGATTGCTGTCCCTGGAGCTGTTCAGGAAGAGACTGGATGAGGCACATAGTGCCATGGTCTAGTTGATTGGATAGGGCTGGGGGATAGGTTGACTGGATGATCTTGGAGGTCTCTTCCAACCTGGTTGATTCTATGATTCTATTCTATTCTATTCTGGGCAGTTTCTTTGTCTGGGAGGGAATTTGGATTTCTGTATTATTTCTCTATTGTACATAATTGTAAATGCTTGTGAATTATAGAAGCATAGAATGGTTAGGTTGGAAGGGACCTCAAAGCTCAGCTAGTTCCAGCCCCTGGCCATAAGCAGGGACACCTCCTACTAGAACCATTCACTCAAGGCCTCATCCAACCTGGCCTTGAACACCTCCAGGGAGGTTGTGGAGCACAGAAGCACAGAATGGGATCAAAGATCAGATTGGGTGCTTCTGTGCTCCACAACTTCCCTGGGCAACCTGTGCCAGTGTCTCACCACCCTCACTGCAAACAACTTCTTCCTAACATCCACTGTCAATCTCCCCTCTGCCACTTTAAACCCATTCCTCCTCATCCTGTCATTCCAAGACCTTGTCGGTAGTCTCTCCCCAGCCCTCCTGGAGCCCCCTTCAGATCCTGCAAGGCCACTCCAAGGTCTCCTAGAAGCCTTCTCTTCTCCAGGCTGAACAACCTCTACTCTTGCAGCCTGTCCTCTTGCAAGAGGTGCTCCAGCTCTCTGATCACCTTCATGGCCTTCTCTGGCTGGCTCCAGCAGTTCCATGGAGGCTCTAGAATACGTTGTGTATATATGCTTGTAAATTAGCTTTGCTGTAAATACAGCTTTATCTTACTTCCAGGCCATCTGAGCTGGTCTGGTTAAGGTCTAATAGTAGGGGGGGAAGTTTCTTAACTCACCCCAATCACTCAAGCAACTGTTCCAGTGTGGAGGTGCCCCTATCACAGAGAACCAGGAATTCAGAAGGAATGGGGGAAATAGGGCCAAAGTGCTATTGTGTTGGGTGGGAACCACACAGTATCACTGTATCATCAGGGTTGGAAGAGACCTCACAGATCATCAAGTCCAACCCTTTACCACAGAGCTCAAGGCCAGACCATGGCACCAAGTGCCACGTCCAGTCCTGCCTTGAACAGCTCCAGGGACGGCGACTCCACCACCTCCCCGGGCAGCCCATTCCAGTGTCCAATGACTCTCTCAGGGAAGAACTTTCTCCTCACCTCCAGCCTAAATCTCCCCTGGCGCAGCCTGAGGCTGTGTCCTCTTGTTCTGGTGCTGGCCACCTGAGAGAAGAGAGCAACCTCCTCCTGGCCACAACCTCCCCTCAGGTAGTTGTAGACAGCAATAAGGTCTCCCCTGAGCCTCCTCTTCTCCAGGCTAACCAATCCCAGCTCCCTCAGCCTCTCCTCGTAGGGCTGTGCTCAAGGCCTCTCCCCAGCCTCGTTGCCCTTCTCTGGACACACTCAAGCATCTCAATGTCCCTCCTAAACTGGGGGGCCCAGAACTGAACACAGTACTCAAGGTGTGGTCTAACCAGTGCAGAGTACAGGGGCAGAATGACCTCCCTGCTCCTGCTGGCCACACCATTCCTGATGCAGGCCAGGATGCCACTGGCTCTCTTGGCCACCTGGGCACACTGCTGGCTCATGTTCAGATGCATAAACCTGCCTGCCTGTGCCCAGCACCCATCTGGAGTTTTTAAAAGAAGGAGGTGAAATACCCATCTGCCTGCTCATTGAAGGAAGGAAAGCCAAACAGAAGAGACCTGCTCCTGCTCATAAACCTCAATGACAAAGAAACCTTTCCAGAGCACTGTAGCACTTGTCCTTTGGGCTGTAACCTCTGCCTCTCAGTTCAGCACTTGCCTGCCTGTAATTCAAAAATGTCTTTTTTTTAATGTCCAGTGCCTAGCTGGAGCTAATTCAGCCTGCTCAGCAGTGACACAGTGAGCTGTATGGTGCCATGGCTGTTGTGAGGAACAGCTACGAGGGAACAGACAATCATAGAATCAGTCAGAGTTGGAAGGGACTACAAGGATCATCCAGTTCCAATCCCCCTGCCCTGGGCAGGGACACCTCACACTACAGCAGGCTGTCCAGAGCCTCATCCAGCCTGACTTTAAATATCTACAGGGATGAGGCTTCCACCACCTCTCTGGGCAACCTGTTCCAGGCTCTCACCACCCTCATGCCAAATGACTTCACCACTCTCATCCACTCTGAATCTACCAATTTCTGGCTTTGTTCCGTTCCCCCCAGTCCTATCACTACCTGACAGCCTAAAGACTCCCTCCCCAGCTTTCCTGTAGCCCCCTTCAGATACTGAAAGGCCACAATAAGATCACTTTGCAGCCTTCTCCTCTCCAGACTGAGCAGTCCCAGCTCCCTCAGTCTCTCTTCATAGGAGATCCCTCTCTGATGGAGATTTGAGGAGATCTGAGGATGCCTCTCGGATGGAAAAAGAGGAGGAAAAGATTGTTTAAAAGTTCTGTGGAATTAGTAAGGGGCAGGGGGGAGTTGACAGAATATTTGTTGAAAAAAGAAGGCAGTTTCTTTCAAAGAATAATTGGATAAAAGCTTGTCAGGGTAGCTTTTGGTCACCTCCTCCTGACCTCTCTGACTTTGCCTGCCTTGTTTTCACTGGGGTTGCATGGGTGTTGGAGCGAAGAATGTGGCTCTGTCTGCGTCGCAGTTTCATTGCTGCTGAAATGCAGCCATCTCTGGGACAGAATGCAGAGCTGGCTTGTGCCAGCACACTCTGAAGTTTGATGGGCATGTGGTGCCAGGAATGTTGTGCTGGCTGCCAGCTAGCTGTGAACTTTGCTAGAAATTTGTCCCGAAGGGAGGAGAAATGTCATTTGGTTCATCTAGGAGGAGACTTTGCTAGCAGAGGAGAAGCAAAGTTCTTGTCTTTCCTGGTGAATGGACTGAAAGGAGTCAATTCCTAGCTCAGAGACTCAGTTGTTCTAGCAGGGGTGTTTACTAGATCAGAATGTGCTGTGGATCGTGAGAGCAATAATCACAGCATCACAGAATGGCAGGGGCTGGGAGGGACCTCCAAAGCTCAGCCAGTCCAACCCCCTGCAGAGCAGGAGCACCTAGAGCAGAGCACACAGCAACACATCCAGGCAGCTCTGGAGTCTCTCCAGAGAGGGAGACTGCACAAGGCTGCAGAAGAGGAGGCCCAGGGCAGACCTCATTGCTCTCTACACCTACCTGAAGGGAGGTTGTAGCCAGGTGGGGTTGGGCTCTTCTGCCAGGCACCCAGGGACAGAACAGGAGGACACAGCCTCAAGCTGCACCAGGGCAGATTTAGGCTGGATGTTAGGAAGAAGTTCTTCACAGTAAGACTGATTGGCATTGGAATGGGCTGCCCAGGGTGGAGTCACTGTCCCTGGAGGTGTTTAAAAGGAGGCTGGATGAGGCACTTAGTGCCATGCTTTAGTTAATTAGAAGGTGTTGGGTGATAGGTTGGGCTCGATGTTGTCAAAGGTCTTTTCCAACCTGGTCAATTCTGTGATTCTTGTTGTATTGCCATTTGCTAATCAAAGCTGTTAATCACAAGCTAGACTGGAACTTAACTCTCCAAGTTTGGGTTTTTTTGCCAAAAATCTTTCCCACTTTCCATATATTTACCTATTTTATTTCCATATCTTTACCTAGATATATTTATATGTTGTTGAGGAAAGCCTTCAGTTGCTTCTCTGCTCTGCTTCCTCCTCCAAATTATGTTGAAATATTCCTTTTTCCTAGAATCATAGAATCAGCCAGGTTGGAAGAGACCTCCAAGCCCTGGCCAATCAACCAGACCGTGGCACTAAGTGCCTCAGCCAGGGTTTTTATGCACACCTCCAGGGCTGGCAACTCCACCACCTTCCTGCCTCTTAGGGAAATGTCATGGCTCTTCCAATTTACCTACCAGTATCCCTTATTGGGCTAACCCTTTTCACTGCTGTTGGCCCAAACCCTACTCTTCATTCATATATTAAAGCCTTCCCTTTATCCTGTGGTTTGTTTTGCTCCCTGCCCCATCATATCTACTTTGCTGAGCAAGATTTGCCTTTGTTTTTTTAACCAAGCTCAGGAAGAAAAGGCAATGGGGACACTACTGCAATTTCATTTACAAAGGGGGGGTCTCCATTTTTTTTTAGTCTATTTTCTCCTTTCTTTGCAAGACTACTTTTATATTACCACAGACAAAGCAAGGAAGAGCTGTTTTGCAACGTGGCTGTTGTGAAAGCACAGCACCCTGAATGGCAGAGAGATTCAAGGAAATGCCCTGAGCTCTGGAATTTAAACTCTTTAAAAATAGGGATTTATTTGATAAAAGGAAAAGCCTACTTGATTTTATCCTGGGCTGAAAAGATCTTTCAAATCACATTGGACAAGCAGCTGATACGATAAGGGATGAGATTGTCACAGCTACAGCAGTGTTTTAAAAGGGTAAATGAAGAATAATGTATCCAATTGGAACTAGAGAAGGAGTGTAATTACCTGGAGCAGAAGCTGCCCAGCACATGGGCAAACAATTCTCTCTCAAAACATGAGAATTCCACCTGCAATACTGTGTCCAGTTTTGGGCTCCCCAGTTCAAGGGAGACAGGGACCTGCTGGAGAGAGTCCAGCAGAGAGCCACCAGGACGAATGGGGGGCTTGAGTATCTCCCCTCTGGAGAGAGACTGAGAGCCCTGGGGCTGTGCAGTCTGCAGAAGAGAAGGCTGAGAGGGGATCTGAGCAATGTCTGTCAATAGCTGAGGGGTGGGGGTCCAGTGGAGGGGGCCAAGCTCTTTTGGGTGGTGCACAGCAATAAGCCAAGGAGCAATGGATCCAAACTGGAACAGAGAAGGTTTCAGCTCCATATGAGGAGAAACTTCTTTGGAGTGAGGCTGCCAGATCAGTGGCACAGGCTGCCCAGAGAGGCTGTGGAGTCTCCTTCTCTGGAGCCTTTCCAAAGCCACCTGGATGCATTCCTGTGTGGCCTGCCCTGGGTGATGCTGCTTTGGCAGGAGGGTTGGACTGGATGCTCTCTGGAGGTCCCTTCCAACCTCTAATATTCTGCAATCCTGTGCTGCTGTATTGTATCAATTTCACAGCTTTACAAGTTTCGCTTCCTTGCATTTCCAGGAGAGCACTTCTGGAGCAAGCGCACAATGCAAAAGGAAGGTTACTACCTTCTGAATCACCACCTGTGACACCTGGGTGGTTCTTCAAAGCCTCCCACGGGTGCAATGGCAGTTAGCTGATAGTGATGACTGATACATTCATCATTTAGATAACAGAGTCACAGAATCACAGAAGCGTTCAGGTTGGCAAAGCCCCTCAGGAGCACCAAGTCCAACCCACATCCCTGCTCTACAAGCTGCACCCTAAACCATAGCCCCAAGCACCACACACAAACCACCTTGAAACACAGCCATGCTTGGTGACTCCACCACCTCCCTGGGCAGTCCATTCCAATGTCTGAAATTCAGTGCCTGAGAGGTGGCACTACAAAGTTCTGAACCAATGCTTAGCCTCCCCCATGTATGAATGTCCTTCTTGTCCTCTTACCAGATATTTTACAATGGGGCACTGAGCAGAGCAGGCTGTGAACAACAGCACTGGGCCTGCAAGTCCCAGTAGAGAATATGGGAAGTAGGTAGTTTTGCTTCTGCTTTACCAGATCATGAAGCAGAGAATTTTTGTCCTTGGAAAAGAGTGTTTGTAATTGTAACTGTACATTGGTACCAACAGTTTAACTAACCCCCTTGCTGGGGTTGTTTAGCCTAGAGAAGAGCAGGCTCAGGGCAGAGCTCATTGCTGTCTACAACTATCTGAAGGGAGGCTGTAGCCAGGTGGGGTTGGGCTCTTCTGCCAGGTAACCAGCAACAGAACAAGGGGACACAGCCTCACGTTGTGCCAGGGGAGGTCTAGGCTGGATGTTAGAGGAAGTTCTTCACAGAGAGAGTGATTGGCATTGGAATGGGCTGCCCAGGGAGGTGGTGGAATCACTGTCCCTGGAGGTGTTGAAGCCAATCCTGGCTGGGGCACTTAGTGCCATGGTCTGGTTGCTTGGCCAGGGCTGGGGGCTAGGTTGGACTGGATGAGCTTGGAGCTCTCTTCCAACCTGGCTGATTCTATGATTCTATGATTTTATCCTTTTTCATTACTACACTTTTTAAAGCATATTCTTTATATCTAGATTCAGGCTCTGCTAGAGACTGAGGCAAAGATCACAGAATCACAGAATGTTAGAAGCTGGAAGGGATCTTGAAAGCTCGTCCAGCCCAGCACCTCTGCTAGAGCAGGATCCCCTAGAGCAGATCACACTGCAGCGCATCCAGGTGAGACTTGAATATCTCCAGAGAGGGAGACTCCACAACCTCCCTGGGCAGCCTATGTTGGTTTTAGTGAACTTCATACCAGGACTTTAACTCAGCTCTTGATAGATGTGCAACATTTAGTAATACTTGCATTTAAAATATCTATTCACTTCTGGGTCATGTCAATATTAAGGCAGGAGCCAGGATATTTAATAACCACAGAAGTATATTTAATGGCAATGGGTCTAGAAATGCTCAGCATTTTTGTCCAGCAGAATTATATTTCAGTTAACAGAACCATTTAAACTGAAATATACATAAAGATATGATTTGTATTTTCTCCCTTTCACAGGACCACAGGATGTTAGGGGTTGGAAGGGACCTCTGGAGATCCTCCAGTCCAACTCCCCTGCCACAGCAGGATCACAGAATCCAGCACAGATCGCACAAGGAACACATCCAGACAGGGCTGGAAAGGCTCCAGAGAAGGAGACTCCACAACCTCTCTGGGCAGCCTGTGCCAGTGCTCTGTCACCCTTACACTCAAGAAGTTCTTCCTCATGTTGGTTGAGCTGAAACTTCCTGTGCTGCAGTTTCCATCCCTTGCCCCTTGTCCTATCCCAGGACACAAGCAAGTGGAGGCTGTTCTTGTCCCTTCCTTCCTGACCCCCAGTCTTCAGCTATTTATATCCATTGATTAGATCCCCTCTCAGTCTTCTTTTCTCCAGGCTAAACAGCCCCAGGGCTCTCAACCTTTCGTTTCTGTCCACTTCAGAATCAAGTCACTTAACACAGTGGTCTAAGAACTTTCACCAGGATATCATCAGTCACATTAGCAATGCATTAGTTTTGGTGCTCAGTTTCCCTAGAACAAAATCTACAGCACAGAAAGTTATTTCATAACTTGTTAGATCATTTCCTCCTTAGCTTTCTTTATAGATATGTCCTCATTCTGCCCTGTCTTTCCTCTGGCCATGAAAGATGTTGCTGAAACTGCAGTCAAAAGGGAGGTCTTAATGAGGGTTGTTACCTTCTACAGAAAGGAGTGTGCCTATTCCTTGCCAAAATGCTACTTATTGTCCACCAGCATTCCCAGGTCCTTCACCAGGCTGCTCTCCAGCAGATCACCTCCCAACCTGTACTGGTGCATTTTATTATTCCTTCCTGGGCACAGGACTGTGCACTTATCCTCGTTGAACCTCCTTAGGTGCCTCTTTGCCCAGCTCTCAGCCTGTCCAAGTCACACTGAATGGCCACACAGCCTTCAGCTGTCTCAGCCAAGCCTGCCAGGAGGAGGCTGGGTGAAGAGGAGCCCTGTGAATCACTACCAAAGGCAGGGGCAGAATGGAGGCTGTTGCCCTGGTGTTGCATTTCCTCATGTGCAGGTGATACTCCTGTTGCCCTGGTGCTGTGTTTCACAAGCTAAGGTGATACTCTGCTGGCTATGCTGCTGGTGCAGCCCCTATGTGTGTGTGTGCCACGTGGCATTTCCAAATGTGCTGTGAGTGAAAGTAGACACAGGGACATGATTTAAACTATGCAATGTAAAATAACATTTCTGGTTGGTTGGTTGGTTTAAATTCCTACTTGAGTTGGTAATTTTGCTCCTTGATTTTCCTAAACTGTTTTTTTCCCCTCCCTACATTTCCCCTTTTCCTTCCATTCTTGAAGGATGACCTCTTGAATGGTTATAAAGAGGTGGCCAAGAGAGCCAATGGCATCCTGGGCTGGCTCAGGAGCAGTGTGGCCAGCAGGACAAGGGAGGTTATTCTGCCCCTGTACTCAACAGTGCCATGGCCACACCTTGAGTACTGTGTCCAGCTCTGGGCCCCTCAATTCGAGAGAGATGTTGAGGTGCTGGAAGGTGTCCAGAGAAGGGCAACAAAGCTGGTGAGGGGCCTGGAGCACAGCCCTGTGAGGAGAGGCTGAGGGAGCTGGGGGTGTGCAGCCTGCAGAAGAGGAGGCTCAGGGCAGAGCTCATTGCTGTCTGCAGCTATTTGAAGGGAGGCTGTAGCCAGGTGGGGTTGGGCTCTGCTGCCAGGCAAGCAGCAATAGAACAAGGGGACACAGCCTCAAGCTGTGGCAGGGAGGTCTAGGCTGGATGTTAGGAGGAAGTTGTTGGCAGAAAGAGTGACTGGCATTGGAATGGGCTGCCCAGGGAGGTGGTGGAGTCGCCGTGCCTGGAGGTGTTCAAGAAAAGCCTGGCTGGGGCACTTAGTGCCATGGTCTGGTTGACTGGACAGGGCTGGGTGCTAGGTTGGGCTGGTTGAGCTTGGAGCTCTCTTCCAACCTCCTTGATTCTATTATTCTATGTAAAGGTGAGTGCTAGGAGGCTGGAGCCAGGCTCTGCTGGGTGATGCCCAGTGCCACACCAAGGGGCAATGGGTGGCAGCTGAGGCAAACAAAGTCCCATGGAAACATGAGGAAAATGTTTTCCCTGTGAGGGTGACAGAAGCCTGGCACAGGCTGCCCAGGGGGTTGTGGAGTCTCCCTCTCTGGAGATACTACAGTGCTGCCTGGATGTGTTGCTGTGTGCTCTGCTCTAGGTGCTCCTGCTCTGGCAGGGGGTTGGGCTGGAGAGCTTTGGAGGTCCCTTCCAGCCCCTGACACTCTGTGATGCTGTGATTCTTGCTTTTGCATAAAAAACGAACCAACGCAGGCAGTTCCAGCCTCCAGCGAGGCCACAGTGAACTGCAGTAATTGATTTCATGCCACCTTTCTCTAACTTGTATAATTCAGTCTAACCTTTACTACAGAGCACTCTAAACCACCAACTTCCCCCTTCCCCCCTCCCCCTCTCCTTCTCTTTATCTTTTCCCTGCTCTCCCTTTTTCGCTTTAGCACAGCAGTTTAAAGATGGTTAAGTTAGTTCAGGGGTGGGGTTCTGAGATATAATCAGCTTCAAGATACTCTTTACATTTCCTTTCATCCACTACAATACCGAAATTTGTGCTCAGAGACTGGCATTTGCTCTGTATTTGTTTCTTTGTGTTCCTTCAGTGATATAAAAAGGGAGGGCTGTAGCTTCCCCCCTCACACACCTTTAGGTTCCCTTGGAAAAAAGCTCTTGGATTAGCACCATGTTATTTAAACATTTTCCTGCACAAAAGTGGATTCAGAGAAAGAGCAGTGCCTGGGAGACAGCAGTCGTTTTACAGCCAGTTCTTGCAAGCAGCTTTTTATCAGCTCACTGATTTCTTCTTTTTCTTGGTTGTTTTTGGCCTGTCTGTCTTTGGCCATTCAGTAATGGATGAGAAGCCCTAAGGAGGGAATCCTTCCTTTTATAGAAGTTCTGAGGCATTCAGGCTTTCCCAGGTTGGCTCATGTCCTACTTTCCCTACATCTGCTGTGTTCCCAGGAAAGGGCCATGCATGGGTTAGGCTGTTCATGAAGGGTGCATGTGTGAGAGTGGGAGGATATGGGCACCTGGGCTCACAGAACCTTAGAGGTTGGAAGGGGCCTCCAGAGAGCATCCAGTCCAAGCCCAGGATAGAGGATTGCCCAGGGCAGTCCACACAGGAATGCATCCAGGTGGCTTTGGGAAGGCTCCAGAGAAGGAGACTCCACAACCTCTCTGGGCAGCCTGCTCCAGGGCTCTGGCAGCCTCACTCTAAAGAAGTTTCTCCTCATGTGGGGCTGAAACCTTCTCTGTTCCAGTTTGCATTCATTGTTCCTTGGCTTATTGCTACTGACCACCCAAAAGAGCTTGGCCCCCTCCACTTGACCCCCACCCTCAGATATATATACACATTGCTCAGATCCCCTCTCAGCCTTCTCTTCTCCAGACTAAACAGCCCCAGGGCTCTCAGCCTCTCTCTGTAAGGGAGATGCTCAAGTTCCCTAACCATCCTCATAGCTTTCTGCTGGACTCTCTCCAGCAGATCCCTGTCTCTCTTGAACTGGGGAGCCCAAATTGCACACAGTATTGCAGGTGTGGTCTCAGCAGGGCAGAGCTGACTCGTGGAAGTGAGCAGAGGTGCCCACATTGCCCCATGAGCAGAGAACACCAAGTGTCATCAATTCACTGGGCCAGGAGCTCTGTTCATTTCCCGTGCTCAGAGTTTCTGCTCATGTAGGCAGAATGTGATCTGATGGCTCTCTCAGACTGCAGTGCAGGGCAGTCCTGACTGCTTGCCACACACATGCATTCACACAGAGTCACAGGAACACTCGAGTTGGCAAAGCCCCTCAGGAGCACCAAGTCCAACCCACATCCCTTCTCCAGAAGGTGCACCCTATACCATAGCCCCAAGCACCACAGCCAAACCACCTTTAAACACAGCCAGGCTTGGTGATTCAGCCACCTCCCTGGGCAGCTCATTCCAGTGCCTGACCACTCCTTCCTTGAAAAAAATTCCTAATGTCCAATCTACCCTTCCCCAGTGGCAGCTTGAGGCTGTTCCCTCTTGTTCTATCACTAATGCCCTGTGAGAAGAGACCATTCATGACACCCATGCTGGAAAACTCTGCATGTTCTTGTCCAAGATGCACTCTGGAGATGTATTCTTTTAACTGCCTTGTAATAAGCTACCTATTCACCAGAGAGTCATGAACCTCCCTAGAGATGCCTGTCAGCTTGTGACACGTTTGTTAGTTGGCTTGGCCCATGGTTAGGAACCCTAAACACCACTAATAAATCTCAAGCCTGTTTTCTTTCAGAGCATATCAGTGGCAAAAAGCCTGCCAGATGAACCTATGTGCAAACTAATTTCCTTGAAGGACAGCTATCAGTTATTGTATACCCAATGTCCTGTGGTTTGGTGCCAGGCTCACATAAAACAGATTTCATCTAACTACAGGGACAGATCAACCTTCACAGAATCACTCAATGTCAGGGGCTGGAAGGGACCTCCAAAGCTCCAAAGTTTCACCTAGAATCTAAAAGGGAATATTAAAGTTACTGCAATGATGATCTGTGAGGTCTCTTCCAATCTTGGTGATACTGTGATACTGTGATACTGTGAGAAAGAGATTCTGCTGAACAGTCCAGGCTTGCACAGAGTGTCAGGGGCTGGAAGGGACCTCCAAAGCTCCAAAGTTTCACCTAGAATTTAAAAGGGAATATTAAAATTACTCCAAATGAGAAGGGGATTCTGCTGAACAGTCCAGGCTTGCACAGAGTGTCAGGGGCTGGAAGGGACCTCCAAAGCTCCAAAGTTTCACCTAGAATTTAAAAGGGAATATTAAAGTTACTGCAAATGAGAAGGGGATTCTGCTGAACAGTCCAGGCTTGCACAGAGTGTCAGGGGCTAGAAGAGACCTCCAAAGCTCACCCATTCCAACCCCCCTGCCAGAGCAGGAGCACCTACAGCAGATGGCACAGGAACACATCCAGGAAGCTCTGGAATATCTCCAGAGAGGGAGACTCCACAACCCCCCTGGGCAGCCTCTTCCAGTGCTCTGTCACCCTCACAGTGGTAAACATTTTCCCCTTGTTTCCATGGGACTTCATTTGCCTCAACTCCCACCCATTGGCCCTTGGCCTGGCACTGGGCATCACCCAGCAGTGCCTGGCTCCAGCCTCTTGCCACTCACCTGCACATCTTTATAACCACTAATGACATTAACTCTGCCCTTCTATAGCTGGAATCACAGAATATGAATCACAAAATTAATCAAAGAATATTTCAAAGTAGATGGGCAAAGAGATCTTGGACTGATCATTTGCTTTCCCTCACACCTCCTAAGCACAGGCACGGGGGGGTGGGGGGCAAACAAACAAAGAGTCAAGGTTTGAGCCATCAGCTCCCTAACGATGTGAGCTGACACCAGGAGTAAGATGTGACAAAACTCCCCGTGCCTATGTGCATTCAAACAGTTAAGGATTGCTCTGGGAATCCTATTTGGAATTTCCACACTCCTTTGCCACGAAATGTTTGACCTTCATGATGTATTAACATTTTTTAATTGAATATAGCGACGAAATTGGGGCAGAGGACACAGATGACTGCCTCTGAGCCCTCAGGCTCCTGATTATCTCAGGATAGCTGTGCCTGCCTTCCTGGAGTTGCTCAACTGCTGCATGAACAGCCTTTACTGCTGAAGAAGGCAGCCTCAGATAAACATCACTCAGAAGGGCTATCTCTGATTGAGCCTACAGAAATCATTTGCCCCCCAGCATCAGGAGGAGATAGTTGCAGATCATCCACAAATATCTCCTGCTAGCATCAACTGTCTGCTGTGTCACTCTCTTGGTTTAATTGATGCTGAGTGTATCACTTACTCATTCTAACCTATTTGCAAGTCTTGATGAAGTCACAATAGGTAAATGTGTTTATAGTGGTTTTGTAGGCAGGAGGTTGCTACCCTTTGTGTGTCTGTTGTGGAGTCTCCCTCTCTGGAGATATTCAGAAGCCATCTGGGTGTGTTCCTGTGTGATCTGCTGTAGGTGATCCTGTTCTGGCAGGAGGGGTCAGACTGGATGAGTGTTGGAGGTCCTTTCTAGCCCCTGACATTCAGTGGTGCTGTGACTCTGAGTACCTCATGCGGAGACAGTAAAGGACATTTATTTACTGCTGGGTGTTGGCTGGTGCCAGCAGCAGTGCAGCACAGCCTGGCACTGGGAATCAGAGCATCACAGAATTAGCCAAGTTGGAAAAGATGTCTAAGATCATCGAGTCCAACCTATCACCTAACACCTTCTGATTAACTGAACCATGGCACTGAGTGCCTCATTCAGCCTCCTTTTAAACACCTCCAGGGATGGGGACTCCACCACGTCCCCGGGCAGCCCATTCCAATGCCAATCACTCTTGCTGGGAAGAACTTCATCCTAACATCCAGCCTGAACCTGCCCTGGCACAGCCTGAGCCTGTGTCCTCTTGTTCTGTCCCTGGGTGCTTGGGAGAAGGGACCAACCTCACCTGGCTACAACCTCCCTTCAGGTAGTTGTAGACAGCAATGAGCTCTGCCCTGAGCCTCCTCAGATGCAGTGTTCGACAGAGGCATCCCAGCCACTATGTGAAGATGAGTTGCTTTTCTAACCAAGATGCTATCCTTGTGCTTCCATTCATGACAGGGAGCAAATGTAGGGAGCAAGGAGCTCCTAAGCCTTAGAGAGCCACAGCATGGATTCAGAACTGGCCAATAACTTCTGTGAAGCAGAAGGCCTCATGGTTGTCCTCTCTGTGTGTTGCTGACAATGGATATTTCGACTGTGACCCTCTTTGCCTCCCAGCTGCACATCTGCAGTGTGTGTTTGCTCATTTTCACACATCCACCACTTTGTCCTTCTGCATGTGTTAGATTGCTGAGGTCTATTGCTGAGATCCACTGCTGAGGTTAGATTGCTGAGGTCCCCCCTCAGACTCCTCTTCTCCAAACAGCACAGCCCCAGCTCCCTCAGGCTCTCCTCCTAAGGAAGATGTTCCACTGCCTTCAGCATCTTTGTGGCTCTGTACTGGACTCTTTCAAGCACTTCCCTGAGGTCCTTGCTGAACTGAGAGGCCCAGAACTGGACACAGTACTCCAGATGGGGCCTCAGCATGGCAGAGCAACCTCCCTTACAACATAATATCCCTTAACAACATCTATTCCTAAGGCTTCCTCCCAGTTCAGGGAGGAGAAGATATTAATTAAGGGTGCTGCAGCAGTTCACAGCAGCCAGATAGTCACAGTCCACAAAAGAAAGAAGAGTCTTGATGGAGATCTCTGGGATGTGTGTGCTAATTATCCTGAAGATAATTACTGGGTGCAGTGGTAGGAGATGATGAGTACTCTTTTCTCAGAGTGGAACCTGCAGGCTGAGTGTAAAATGGTGCTGGCTCTTTTCCTACTGGCTGATAAATGTGAGAGTCAAAGAAGACCCTCAGCAATGCTAAGCAAAAAGCTCTATCTGCAAGCTGCAGATGTATTAATCAGCAGCTCTGCTGAGCAGAGCAGGAGTTCTCAGGTTTATACTGAAGCCCAAAAGAGGGGCAAAGTGGCCACTGCTTTTCAGGCAATGGACATTTCATCTCCTTCTCCTGTTACAGTAATCTAATAGTTCTGCTGGGTTTCTCCTTTGCATCTGTTGTGTGTTATGCTCACAAAGTTTTCTGTGCCATCAGCCCAAGATGTCAGTCTGCTGAAAGGACTCCACTGGACTAGAAGAAACCTCAGCAGTGTGCCATTCTGGGGTGGATTAGAAGGGCTGTGGTTAGGAGGTCGACAGAGGTTCTACTCCACCTCTTCCCTGCCCTGCTGAGGCTGCATCTGGATTATTGTGTCCAGTTCTGGGTTCCTCAGTTCAAGAAGGACCTCAAGAAACAACTTGAAAGAGTCAAAGATCACATTGGGTGCTTCTGTGCTTCACAACCTCCCTGGTGTTCAAGGCCAGGTTGGATGAAGCCTTGAGCAACCTGTTCTAGTGGAAGCTGTCCTTGCCTGTGGTGGGGGTTTGGAACTGGCTGAGCTTTGAGCTCCCTTCCATCCTCAACCATTTTATGATCTATGGAGGTCCCTTCCAGCCCCTAACATCCTGTGATGCTGTGATCCTGTGGTCTCTTCAGTGCAGAGGGAAGTTAGACCCCAGTCCTTGCTTCCTTCCCAGCCCCCCTGCTTGATGCAATAAAAGGAATACTCTCTAGGCAAGACCTTCCTTTAGTGGTTTACTCAGCTACCATGGGAAGGTCAGGTGAAATCTGGCCCTAGAGCATTTAATGTGACTCATATTTGTGTAGAGCTTCTTTCATGCAAGCAGTGCTGCAAAGCACTCCTGCAGAACAAATGAGTGTTTGAGAAGCCTGCTGAAGCTGCTGGCTTTATTAGATTCACATAAGGCCAGATTCTGTCCTTCAGGACACTCCTTTCATTAGCAGTTAGATCATGCACCTGGGGAATGGAAATGATCCTTTAATGCAGTCATATCAAAGAGATTCCACTTGACAGTTTTCTCATTTCTTTCCACAATTAGAAGTGGTAGCAAGAGCCCTAGAACAATACTTAGTTTTCCCTTTGATTTATACCATGTCTCAGGCTCATGCTTCGTTTTCACAAGCTGCTCTGTGACCATAGGGGAAGCCTCCTTTCTGCTGGCAAACTGCAAGTGGCTACATTTCCCCTCCTGCCTTTGCTCTCCTAGCTCTTCACTTGCACTGTCTCTTGGCCTCTGCAGGTGAGAAGGGAGATATTGCTCCAGGAAGAAGAGGAGGCTCCCAGGTGACCTTCTTGTGTCCTTCCAGTATCTGAAGGGGGCCTACAAAAAAGCTGGGGAGGGACTTTTAGGCCCTCAGGGAGTGACAGGACTGGGGAGAATGGAGCAAAGCTGGAGGTGGGGAGAGTCAGAGTGGAGGTGAGGAGGAAGTTGTTCAGCATGAGAGTGGTGAGAGCCTGGAATGGGTTGCCCAGGGAGGTGGTTGAAGCCTCATCCCTGCGGGTGTTTAAGGTTAGGATGGTTGAGGCTGTGGCCAGGCTGCTCTAGGGTAGGGTGTCCCTGCCTGTGGCAGGGGGTTGGAACTAGATGGTCCTTGTGGTCTCATCCAACCCTGACTGATTCTATGACTCTACAAAGGGACCCAGATGCTGGTGTTCATGGCCCATGGTCTGTGTCTTTGAGACAGCCAGGACCAGCTCCAGGCTTTGAGTCATAGAATCATAGAATCAGCCAGGTTGGAAGAGACCTCCAAGATCACCCAGTCCAACCTAGCACCCAGCCCTATCCTGTCAACTAGACCATGGCATTAAATGCCTCATCCAGTCTTTGGATGTGGAAGTGGAAAGGCTTTGTTGTGTTATGTGTGATGTGTGAGGCTGGGGAGGCAGATGGTGCCAGCAGGACAAAAAGAGATGAGGCAAATCTGCAGGTACAGTGTCAGCAAATGTGCAGTCAGCACCACCTCATAGCCCTCCAACAGCAGTTCTTGTTGGGAGGTGGAGAAGAACAGACTGCAGAAGGCATTCATGATGCTCTCCATCAGCAACATCTTCCACTGCCTGCTCTGAAGACAGAGTGCTGGAGAAGATGGATCCTGAGTTTGATGGAGTGGGACATTTCTGCTGATTGTGGCTGGAATTCTTGTTGTTTTGCAGTGCACTTGGACTGCAGGAGCAATCATGACCCAAATGAAACAAGCAGAAATCATGTTTGTCCTACTTTTGGTTGCATTTGTATCTTGGAGGTGTTCTCCTTTACTATAGTCCACCTGCAGCTCTTCATATAACTGTTAGTGTCTCAAGTCAAAGTTTAGGTTGGAAGTGACCTCAGAGACCACCTAGTTGCTGAGGCAGTGCATCTAAAAGCTACTGCCTGAAGGGGAAGAGGAAGGGAGAGTGAGAAACTGATACAGGATCAGATGTGGGCTCTGTCTTTTACAACACCCCAGTTTTAAAGCAGATCTAGCTTTTGTTCCAGGTAGCAGGCTGATCACATCTGACACTGAGGCTTTCTGCAGACTCTCTTATCAATCTGATTTACCTCACTTAATCCCTTTGCAAATTGTATCTGACCTAATTTCCCCCCCCCCCCCCCCCCCCCCCCCTTTTTTCCCAGCAGTGACTCTTGTGGCAAGAACAAATCAACCAGGTTGGAAGAGACCTCCAAGCTCATCCAGTCCAACCCAGCCCTATCCAGTCATCTAGACCATGGCACTGAAGGCCTCATCCAGTCTTTCCTTGACCACCTCCAGGGATGGAGTGCCCCTGTGCATTCCTGCTCTATCTCTTTCTCTCTAACGTGGATTATTCCAGCTTAGGTCCACATTTATCTGTGAGCAAACATCGGTTCAAACCAGGCAGTGCAGTCCTGCAAACCCATACGTGGATTACTATTGCCAACACATATTGATTGCTGCTTCTCTTCCAGCTGAGCTTCTCTGCCCAATATTCAATTCTTTGTCTGTCTGTGTGTGTGTGTGTAAATGACATCTCATATTGCCTGGTGCTGCCTCTGCTGTAGCAACTTGCTGCAAACCTCACCTGCCCTGAGAACCTCATTCACTCTATAGGGGACTCTGCTCTTTTCCACAACAGATTGTGTCCAGGCCAGTTCTGGGCCCCCCAGTTCAAGAGGGACATAGAAGTGCTTGAGAGAGTCCAGCACAGAGCCACAAAGATGCTGAAGTGAGTGGAATATCTTCTTATGAGGAGAGCCTGAGGGAGCTGGGGCTGTGCTGCTGGGAGAGGAGGAGCCTGAGGGGGGACCTCATCAATGGTTACATATTTGTAAAGGGTGAGTGCCAGGAGGCTGGAGCCAGGCTCTGCTGGGTGATGCCCAGTGCCAGGGCAAGGGACAATGGGTGGAAGCTGAGGCATAGGAAGTTCCATGGAAACATGAGGAAAATGTTTTCCCTGTGAGGGTGACAGAAGCCTGGCACAGGCTGCCCAGGGCAGGAGTCTCCCTCTCTGGAGATACTCCAGAGCTGCCTGGATGTGTTCCTGTGTGCTCTGCTCTGAGTGCTGCTGCTCTGGCAGGGGGGGTGGACTGGCTGAGCTTTGGAGGCCCCGTCCAGCCCCTGACATTCTCTGGTTGTGTGAGATCCCCTATCCATCCATATGTAGCAGAGATACAGACTGCTAGTGGTGAGGCTTCCACTTATGGCCATTTGCCACATTTTAGGGTTTTGCCTTGTCTCCTCATTTGCCATGGCACTGCAAGGTGACAACCTTGTAAATAGCTTTTATCTCTCTTGAGCCATTATTGTTTCTCTCCCTCTCAGTGTGTGTGTGCATGAGTTACTTGTATGTAAGTGTTTGTGTAACCTGATAAGATGCCTTATGGTCTGTTCTGTTAATAGGCCTTCTGTACTGCCCCTGCTGCAGCCAGCAACCAAGCTGCCCTTGGCACTTGTGGTGGGTGATGGAGAATGTTCAGAATTCAACAAGTGTCTGCTGGCTCAGCTGCTTTCTTATCCCCCACAAAGGCAGGGCTGCAATGCAGAGGAAAGCTTGCTCTGCTGCAGGCAGCAGTGGTCTGGGTTGCTGGGGGTCTTTGAGGGAGAGACTCAGTTTCAGTGATAGATGGGGAAAAAATTGCTTCCCTAAAGAAGTTCTCTGCCTTTGCCAGAAACAGATCAGACTGATGAAAGAAATGTGGAGCTGGGTGCTGCTGTGTTCTCCAGATCTGTAGCTGAGAAAAGCATAAGTTTCATGGAAGCACAGAATCACAGAACCTTAGAGGTTGGAAGGGACCTCCAGAGATCATCCAGTCCAACCCCCCTGCCAAAGCAGCATCACCCAGATGAGTCCACACAGGAATGAATCCAGGTGGCTTTGGAAAGTCTCCAGAGGAGACTCCACAGCCTCTCTGGGCAGCCTGCTCCAGGTCTCTGGCACCCTCATGGCAAAGAGGTTTCCCCTCCTGTGGAGCTGAAACCTTCTCTGTTCCAGTTTGCATCCATTGCTCCTTGGCTTATTGCTGTGCACCACCCAAAAGAGCTTGGCCCCCTCCACTTGACCCCCACCCCTCAGCTATTGATAGACATTGCTCAGATCCCCTCTCAGCCTTCTCTTCTCCTGACTAAACAGCCCCAGGGCTCTCAGTCTCTCTCCACAGGGGAGATGCTCAAGTCCCCAACTCATCCTCGTGGCTCTCCACTGGTCTCTCTCCAGCAGGTCCCTGCCTCTCCTGAACTGGGAAGCCCAAAATTGGACACAACATTCTAGGTGTGCAGAAGTTCTCTCCCTGTGCCAGAAACAGACCAGCTTGATGAAAGAGCTATGGAGCTGGGTGCTGCTGTGTCCTCTAGACCTGCACTCTGAGAAAAGGATAAGTTTTCTGAAGCTTTATTGTTTTGATAAGGGTTATGAAATGATTACTCACTATGTCAAGGTCTCATAGGTCCAATATCCATGTCCTAGGCATGACAGAAACGTGGCAGAGGCACACCTTGCTTTAAGAGAGACATGCTTTCTATCCAGGAGACGTGGAAATCCATTCCTGTCACTTTTGACATGGCATTGATGGTTATTGTGAAGACCTGGATGGACAAACACATTCAGTAATGCAAGATGAATGCCTCCCTTTAACAGCAGCTGCTGCTCCGAGTAGCCACATTAAGAATCTTTTGCCAGCCTGGAAGGTGACTTATAAATAGTTTCTCTATCAACTCAAACTTTCATTTAGCTTATTGTTATAAAGAAACTGCTGCCTCTTGTGTTGCACAGCTGAGGTGGGATGAGGAAACTTCAGGCTTTCCCTCCTCTCACCAAACTTATCAGCAGTGCATCTGTGCAGTGGCAGCAAAGGAAATGAGCTCAATGGCTCCTGGCCTAGTGAGTATTCCATTAGCTGTTGGTACTGAGAATTGCCCATCTGGGAGAGCAGCTGGAAAAGGTTTAAACACAATCCCTTCACCTCACTTCACCTCACCTCACCGTATCTCCATTCCCAAAATGGGCTTCAATTAGGAGCTCAGTATCCTGGGCTGCAGCAAGAGCAGTGTGGGCAGCAGGGTGGGGGAGGCCATTCTGCCCCTCTGCTCCACTCTGGTGAACCTCACTTGGAGTGCTGTGTCCAGTTCTGAAGCCTCTGCTGCAGGAAAGATCTGGAAGGTGTCCAGAGAAGGGCCATGAGGATGAGCAGAGGGTTGGAACTGCTCTGACGTGAGGAGAGACTGAAGGAGTTGGGGCTGTTCAGTCTGGAGAGGAGAAGGCTCCAAGGTGACCTTATTGTGACCTTTCTGTATCTTAAGTGGGCTACAAGAAAGCTGGGGAGGGACTTTTTAGGCTGTCAGGTAGGGATAGGACTGGGGGGGATGGAGCAAAACTGGAAGTGGGTAGATTCAGATTGGATGTTAGAAGTTCTTCACCATGAGGGTGGTGAGAGATTGGAACAGGTTGTCCAGGGAGGTGTTGGAATGCCCATCCCTGGAGGTGTTTAAGGCCAGGCTGGATGAGGCTCTGAGCAACCTGATCTAGTGTGAGGTGTCCCTGCCCATGGCAGAGGTTTGGAACTGGATGATCTTTGTGGTCCCTTCCAGCTCTGACACTTCTGTGATTCTATGATTTAACTCCCTAATGAGATCACTATTGCCAGCATAAGTCCCTCAAACAGAAGAAACTCCAGCTTTAGCTTCAGACTCTTTCTGGTGTTAAAAGCCCCTGATTTTTTTACACCTTATTTCATTTTATTTTATATTTTGTTTTATTTTATTTTGTTTTATTTTTATTTGTTTTATTTATTTCATTTCATTTTGTTTTATTTTGATTTGTTTTGTTTATTTCATTTAATTTAATTTCATTTTGCTTTATTTTGTTTTGTTTATTTTATTTTATTTTGTTTTCTTTTGTTTATTTTATTTTATTTTATTTCATTTTATTTTGTTTTGTTTATTTCATTTTATTTCATTTCATGTAATTTAATTTAATTTTATTTTATTTTATTTTATTTCATTTAATTTGGTTTTCTTTTGTTTATTTAATTTAATTTTATTTTAATTTATTTCATTTAATTTAATTTTGTTTTGTTTTGTTTTGTTTTGTTTATTTTATTTCATTTCGTTTTGTTTTGTTTTGTTTTGTTTATTTTATTTCATTTCATTTTGTTTTGTTTTATTTTGTTTATTTCATTTCATTTCATTTCATTTTCTTTTATTTTATTTTATTTCAATTTGGTTTTCATTTAATTTCATTTTTGTTTATTTTGTTTTGTTTATTTTATTTCATTTCATTTTGTTTTGTTTTATTTTGTTTATTTTATTTCATTTAATTTCATTTTCTTTTGCTTATTTTATTTCATTTAATTTCATTTTCTTTTGCTTATTTTATTTTATTTTATTTTATTTCATTTCAATTTGGTTTTCATTTAATTTCATTTAATTTAATTTCATTTTTGTTTATTTTGTTTTGTTTATTTTATTTCATTTCATTTAGTTTCATTTCTTTTTATTTTGTTTTATTTTATTTTACTGTTTTATTTAATATTTTGTCTTATTTCATATTTTATTCCATGTTGCTTAGTTTAATTCTGTATTTCACTTTGGTTTATTTTATGTTCTTTTCTATTTAATTTTCTTTTGGTTTCTGTTATTCTATTTTATATATTATTTATTTTGCTTTATTTTATTTTACTTTGGTTTATTTCAGTGAAGAGAAACTGAGGCAGAAAGGAAGTGTAGCACAAGGGACAGAACTTCAAGGCATCATCAGAGTGGGATCCTTCCTTTATATGCAAGGAAGATCTGGAGGTCCTCATGTGAGGTCCTTGTGCAAGCTGCTGCTGAACTGCTCTTTAGGAGCTGCAAGCTCTGCCCTGGAGGGGTAAGGAATTATTACCTGCTCTTGGATCTCAAGTCTGCAGTCTTTGTCTCTGGCTTTCTATGAAGCAAGACAATTGCAGCAGAAATGAAACTGATTAGCAGGACAAGCTGCATTATGAGCGTGGCAAAGGCTGATCTCTCATTGCAAATGAGCTATTTGCTAAACACAAACTGCTTTTAATACAGTATAATCCTTCACTGTCCCTCCAGGACAAACAACTGGGGAGCAGCGATGGCAGGAATCATTTAGGTCATGCAAATCAAGCTCCAGCAGCAGTGTTTCATGCAGTGAGGAGGGAAGGCCTGGCTGTCCTATTAAGAAGCCTTGTATAATGATAACACATGATTAAAATGACTCAGAAGGAATGAACCAAGTGGGGGTCAAGAAAGGCTAACGAGGGCAAAGCCACCGTAGAGCTGTGGTTTTCAATGGAGTGACTCTAAGAGAGTGGCTTTGTCGTGGCTTGGACAATAGTTGCACCCCAAATGATGTGAAAATCATAGCCCTCAACAGGAGCAGAGGGTGGGTTAGCAGCTTTGTGTGTGTACAGAGCTGATTTGCATCAAGTGGACCTGAGGAAGGCATTTGGCTCTGTCCCACATGACATCTTGGTCACCAAACTGGGGAAACATGGACTTGGTGGCTGGAGCACTGCTGGGTAAGGAATGGGCTGGATGGTGGCATGCAGAGAGTGGTGACCAAGGGCACAATGTCCACTTGCAGACCAGTGCCAAGTGGTGTCCCTCAGGTGTCAGTGCTGGCACCGGTGCTGTTGAACATCTTTGTCAGTGACATGGACAGAGCAAACAGTGCACCCTCAGCAAGTCTGCAGATGGCACCAAGCTGTGTGGCACAGTCAACTTGCTAGAGGGCAGGGATCCATCCAGAGGGACCTGGGCAGGCTGCAGAGCTGTGCCCAGGCCAACCTCATGACATTCAACAAGGCCAAGTGTAAGGTCCTGCACCTGGGTTGGAGTAATCAAAAGCACAGCTCCAGGCTGGGTGGGGAATGGCTGAGAGCAGCCCTGAGGAACAGGCCCTGGGGGCCTGGGGTGATGAAAAGCTCCACAGGAGCCTGCAGAGTGAGTGCAGCCCAGACACAACCCTGTGCTGGGCTGCAGCAAGAGCAGTGTGGGCACAGGGCAAGGGAGGGGAATCTGCCCCTTGGCTCTGCTCTCCTCAGACCCCACCTGCAGTCCTGGGGGCAGTTCTGGAGCCCCCAGCACAAGAAGGACATGGAAGTGTTGGAGCCAGTCCCAGAGCAGGCCACCAAGATGCTGAGAGGGCTGCAGCATCTCTGCTGTGAGGACAGGAGGAGAGCCTGAGAGAGCTGGGGCTGTGCTGCTAGGAGAGGAGGAGACTGAGGGGGGACCTCAGGAATGGTTATAAAGGTGTAGCGGTGAGTGGCAAGAGGCTGGGGCCAGGCTCTGCTGGGTGATGCCCAGTGCCAGGCCAAGGGGCAATGGCTAGAAGCTGAGGCATAGGAAGTGCCATGGAAACAGGAGGAAAATGTTTTCCCTGTGAGGGTGACAGAAGCCTGGCACAGGCTGCCCAGGGAGGTTGTGGAGGCTCCTTCTCTGGAGATGTTCCAGAGCTGCCTGGATGTGTTGCTGTGTGCTCTGCTCTAGGTGCTCCTGCTCAGGGAGGTTGGACTGCCTGAGCTTTGGAGGTCCCTTCCAGCCCCTGACATTTTTTGATTGCTTCTCTGATTCTGTGACTCTCTGAATGCAGATTTTGGTGAACTGCCAAGGCAGATGAGCTGCTCCCATCCACAGACCTTTGGATGGTAAAGGGTGAAGAAAGGTTCGGGAGGACAATGGTGATGAAGGAGACATGAAGGAGACAATCAAGACTCTCTTTGGCCTGACCACAGGGTTGTAGCAGGGAAACTAAGAAGCCAATTAGATCTCTACCTGACAGCATGACAAAGAGCACAGGAGCTAATTAAATATGAGGTGTTACTGTGACAACCCACAAGGCAGCAGCAGGCTGAAAACAAAGTGCAGAAATGTGAAGCTGAAACCAGAGAAGAAAAAAAAAGAGAGAAAAAAAACACATGAAAGAAAGGGGGAAAGGAGTACAATAGGAGCAAGGGCAAATTAAAAGGTCAAAATACAATTTGAAAGAATGAGGAGAGAAAAAGAGTAGGTAGTGCCAGGGCAAGGAGATGGAGGCATGGTCAGAAATGAAGCATTTGCTAGCCTGGCTCACAGACAAGGTAGCAGGGTGTGGTGCTTTCACACCACAGACACACAGATGTTCTGGGTGGGGGGGTGAAATCTGACTTTAACCATCTCGAAGTGTTCAGCCTCGGGAGGACTCCCAGGCTCTGCCAGTAGTCAGCAAAGAGAGACAAATACCAGAATCACAGAACCTTAGAGGCTGGAAGGCACCTCCAGAGAGCATCCACTCCAATCCCCCTGCCAAAGCAGCATCACCCAGGGCAGTCCACACAGGAATGCAACCAGGTGGGGTTGGAAAGGCTCCGATCACATTCAGTGCTTCTGTGCTCCACAACCTCCCTGGAGGTGTTCAAGGCCAGGTTGGATGAGGCCTTGAGCAACCTGTTCTAGTGGGAGGTGTCCCTGCCTATGGCAGGGGGTTGGAACTGGCTGAGCTTTGAGGTCCCTTCCCACCTAAACCATTCCATCATTCTATGACTGTATGATTCTTCCTGCTGCACTCCTGCTCCTGCTGGGCTAATTGCTTTGGCAGGGCAAACAGCACCGCTGTCAGCTTACCTTTCATAGTTCAACACTGCTCAGATGCACAAATTTGCAATCACTGATTATGGAAAGGAAAAGTCTGATGCAGCACTGCCAGAGGACAGTGGAAATGCAAGAAGCTTGTCTTCATCTGAAGCATCTAACATGAATGGCTGACGTCAGGCTCTGGCCAACTTGGATTGAGTGATCCATGCTCGGGCTCAGACCTCCAGAAGTCACTGACAGTGCTAATGAGTGAAACAGTTCTCTGATTATAAAATCATTCCCAGTCAATAAAACGAGCTCAAAACAGGAGCAAAGTTCAGGCATCTGAGAGTTTGGAGTTCACCCTTGTCTCTGAAAATGTCAGCAGAGAAAAAGAACCTCTCTGTAAGTCTCTAGGCAGTGGAACCCAGCACAGAAACAAAACAACCCCCAAGTGTCATGGCAACACTCATGGCCACTTCTGAAACAAAATGCTGTTTCTAAGGTGGAGGAATGGGGCCTTATTCTTTGCTCCCAGCTCTCCATGCCTGCCTTCATGGTTCACAGGGCTGCTAATGATCTAGCAAAATGCAGGCAGGGGAGACAGAGGTGAGAAAAAAAAATAGAGCAATACAAAATGTGTCTAAATTAGGCCATGAAGACAGCTACTAAGAGACAACAGTGAAGTTAGGCAGGCACAGTTGCCTCTGAAGGGCCCATACTGTTGCTAGACCCAGCCTGGGCTTCTACAGAGCTGTCTTAGGAGTTAGCAGGAGTGGATGGATGATCAGTAATGGCTGAGAGCTGACTGAAGTTGGAAGTGAGTTTTAGAATCATGGAATAAACCAGGCTGGAAGATAACCCTTATCAAAACAATAAAGCTTCAGAAAACTTATCCTTTTCTCAGAGTGCAGGTCTAGAGGACACAGCAGCACCCAGTTCCATAGCTCTTTCATCAAGCTGGTCTGTTTCTGGCACAGGGAGAGAACTTCTGCACACCTAGAATGTTGTGTCCAATTTTGGGCTTCCCAGTTCAGGAGAGGCAGGGACCTGCTGGAGAGAGACCAGTGGAGAGCCACGAGGATGAGTTGGGGACTTGAGCATCTCCCCTCTGGAGAGAGACTGAGAGCCCTGGGGCTGTTTAGTCCACAGAAGAGAAGGCTGAGAGGGGATCTGAGCAATGTCTATCAATAGCTGAGGGGTGGGGGTCAAGTGGAGGGGGCCAAGCTCTTTTGGGTGGTGCACAGCAATAAGCCAAGGAGCAATGGATGCAAACTGGAACAGAGAAGGTTTCAGCTCCACAGGAGGGGAAACCTCTTTGCCATGAGGGTGACAGAGATCTGGAGCAGGCTGCCCAGAGAGATTGTGGAGTCCCCTTCTCTGGAGCCTTTCCAACCCCACCTGGATGCATTCCTGTGTGGACTCCCCTGGGGGATGCTGCTTTGGCAGGGGGGTTGGACTGGATGCTCTCTGGAGGTCCCTTCCAACCTCTAAGGTTCTGTGATTCTGCAAACTAAACTGAAGGCACTGCAGGCCATAAACACCACTATTATCTGACATAGTAGATTATCAATTTTCATGATGTCACCAAAGCTTCTGGAAAATACTCAAAAAAAAACCCCCCAGAGTGCCAAAGAGAGGCTAAAACCACCCTCCAAACATTGGCAGCTTTCACACAGCCTCATCTGTTTGTGCAGAGCGTTCAGCTGCCTCCTTGGGGCACGGCGACTCCCGGGGCAGAACCGCCGGCGTGAAAAGCTCTGTGCAACTGCAGCCAGGAAGAAAAAAATCAGGCCTTTCATTCTGCATGGATCTGAAGTCATCTGTGAAGAGCTCAGGAATCTCTCTGTCATTCCAGAAGGAGGTTAATGATTGCCCATTTCCCGAGCATCTCTTCAGAGCAGCCAGGCTGCATGGAGCAAAGCTTCTGTGCTGCATCCTGAGAATTTTGCTCTTTGCCAAACGTTTTACCCTTTCCCACTTCAGAAGCATCTAAATTTAGCAGTGGTACATAGCTCTGCCTCCCCAGAGGCCTCCAGTTCAAAAGTCCAGCTCTGTTTTGCATGTAAGTTTACAGCAAAGAGCCCAGCAGGACATAGCAGTGGCCGAAGAGCAGCCTAAGTGCGTTCCTCAGCATAGAAATCTTTGTCTGCTCTGTTGGAGGGTGCAGGAGTTCAGGTGGTCTGCTTGGAGGTGCAGCAGCAGAAGCCATTTGCTCTCTTCCCTTCAGCGTGGACTTCACAGAGCCATGGGATGTTCTTCTTCCAGATGGCTGTGGTCCTGTGGCTGCTTGAGACTCCTACAGTGCACTGCCTTGCCACAAAGCAGTCAGCTGAACAGCAGCCCTGTGGTCTGGTTGCCCACTCTTAGGATCATAGAATGGTTTAGGTTGGAAGGGAGGTCAAAGCTCAGCCAGCTCCAAGGACAAGGCAAGGATACCTCCCACTAGAACAGGTCCCTCAAGGCCTCATCCAACCTGGCCTTGAACACCTCCGGGGAGGTTGTGGAGCACAGAAGCACAGAAAGGGATCAAAGATCACATTGGGTGATTCTGTGCTCCACAGCCTCCCTGGGCAACCTGTGCCAGTGTCTCACCACCCTCACTGCAAACTACTTCTTCCTAACATCCACTTTCAATCTCCCCTCTGCCAGTTCAAACCCACTCCTCCTCCTCCTGTCATTACAAGACCTTGTCAATAGTCCATCCCCAGCCTTCCTCTAGGCCCCCATCAGCTACTGGAAGGCCACTCCAAGGTCTCCTCAAAGCTTTCTCTTCTTCAGGCTGAAGAGAATCACAGACTCACAGAATGTCAGGGGATGGAAGTGACCTCCAAAGCTCAGCCAGTTCAGCCTCCCTGCCAGAGCAGGAGCACCTACAGCAGATCATACAGGAACACATGCAGGCAGCTCTGGAATATCTCCAGAGAGGGAGACTCCACAACCCCTCTGGGCAGCCTGTGCCAGGCTTCTGTCACCCTCAAAAAGAAAAAAATCCTCCTCTTGTTTAAATGAAACTCCAACTCTCTCAGCCTGTCCTCAGAGCAGAGCTGCTGCAGCTCTCTCAGCATCTTGGTGGCCTCCTCTGGACTGGCTCCAACACTTCCATGTCCTTCTTGTGCTGGGGGCTCCAGAACTGCCCCCAGGACTGCAGGTGGGGTGTGAGGAGAGCAGAGCCAAGGGGCAGATTCCCCTCCCTTGCCCTGTGCCCACACTGCTCTTGCTGAGCCCAGCACAGGGTTGTGTCTGGGCTGCACTCACACTGCAGGCTCCTGTGGAGCTTTGCATCACCCCAGACCCTTTCACAAAATAATGCTTGCTGGATGTCAGTAACCTATGGAGCTATCCTGTGCCCTGCCCTGCTTACCTCACTGCTGTTCACTGTCCCACTGCTTCTGTGTCCTTGGTGTCCTCAGAGGGAAGCAGGAAAGAGAGTTTGCCCTGCCTGAAATGCAAAAGCAGAATGTATTCACCACTGCAGCTAACAGCAACACACTGGAAAGAAAGACTTTTGTATAGGGGGAGATACTTGCACCTATTAGAGTCCAGAAAGTATCAATCTTTGACCCTTTAATTTATTACTGTAGTTCTTGAGCCACATCTCCACAGAAGGCACTTTGGAGGTTATTATATAGAGTTTTGGATTCCTTTCCAAGCAGTTTCTGTTTCAAATTAGTTCCATGCTGGGCCATATCACAATGAATTTCTCCCATTGTAGTAATTTCTCTTTCTGCTCCTCCCAGCTCCTCTTCCAGCATTTTTGCTGAAGCTCTTCCTTTTACTCTTCCAGGTTTGTGTACAGATCCTGTGGGCAAACTTTCCATGATTTGCCTGCCTATTTTTGGCCCAGCATAATCCCCTTCACCTACACAAAATCAGGTGAAATATCTTTGTGAGTATCTTGGAATTCTTACCTTTCTGACAGAGATTTCTGCCCAAATCTGGAAGAGTGTGTCCAAGAGTGAGGGAGGTTCTCCTCCACCTCTGCTCTGACCTAGTGAGTATCCACCTGAAATACTGCATCCAGTTCTGGGCTCCCAGGTTCAATGAGACCAAGTGCAAGGTCCTGCAACTGAGTCAGGGCAATCCCAAGCATTGCTATAGGCTGGGCAGGGACTGTCTGGAGAGCAGCCCTGGGGAGAGGGGGATTACTGGTGGATGAGAAACTCAACATGAACCAGCAGTGTGCACTTGCAGCTCAGAGACACAGCCAGAGCCTGGGCTGCAGCAAGAGAAGTGTGGGCAGCAGGGTGAGGGAATTGATCTCCCCCTCTCCTCTGCACTGGTGAGACCCCACCTGGAGTACTGCATCCAGTTCTGGAGCCCCTGATACAGGGAAGCTCTGGAGGTATGGGAATGACAGACTTCAGCTCAGTTTGGTATAGAAGAATGGTCTGCCATCTAGGTGTAAGATACATGGAAGTGTGAATGGAAGCAATGGAGTTGTAGGTCTGATGTAATTAACCAATGTAATTAGCATGCATGGGTAGGAAAGGGTGTGATCTGAAGACTCTCTGTAGATTGCCATGTGAATAGAACTGGAAGTGTATAGAAGAACAAGAAGTTGTGCAAATAAATGTCTTCACAGGAGGAAAAGCCTTCTGAAGTCCATGCCTGATGCTGCCCAACCAGATGCTACATGGAGGCACTGGAAAGTGCCCAGAGAAGGGCCACGAGGATGAGCAGAGGGCTGGAGCTGCTCTGCTATAGGGACAGGCTGAGAGAGTTGGGGCTGATCAGTCTGGAGAGGAGAAGGCTCCGAGGAGGCCTTATTGTGGCCTTCCAGTATCTGAAGAGGGCTACAAGAAAGCTGGGGAGGGACTTTTTAGGCTGTCAAGGAGTGATAGGACTGGGGAGAATGGAGCAAAACTAGAAGTGGGGAGATTGGATGTTAGGAAGAAGTTCTTCAGTGTGAGGGTGGTGAGAGACAGGAACAGGTTGCCCAGGGAGGTAGTGGAAACCTCATCCCTGGAGTTCTTTAAGGCCAGGCTGGATGTGGCTCTGGGCAACTTGATCTAGTTTGAGGTGTCCCTGTCCATGTGAGAGGAGTTGGAACTGGATAATCCTTGAGGTCCCTTCCAGTTCTGTGGTTCTGTGACACTGTGGTGGAGGCCCTTACATGGCAGTTAGGAGAACTCCACCTCTGGATCCAACAACAGCCAAAGCTTTCCTTCCCTCTGGGTGTGCATTCACTTACACTACTGTATCTGGTTCTAGCCTTAATGCCTGTTAATGCTTACAAATGACACAATCAGGCCAAGCTGCAATTTCCTGAAAGCTGAGCTTAATAGATCCCTAAATACTATTTGCTTCTGCTGTGGCCAGTGAAGCTTTTCCACACCAATATTCCACACTGAGTTGGAGAAGCAGAGTCTGACAAGGGCTGCAACTTCTCCTCATCCCTATAGAATGAGTTTTTGGATGTCTCAGTTCAGAACAGAGGAGGTGGTCTCATGCCAGAGTTTCATGGGAAGAGCAACAAGAATTAACAGAGCTCAAGAAGTAATCCTGAGGGCACAGACTGTGAGGAAAGGCAGGAGGAACTGTGGTGGCTTTCTGGGGAGCAGTGGAGAGAGATGAGTGGCAGGATGACAACCTTCAGATGTCCTTTGAGCCTTGCCAGAGGGAGGACAGGAAATTGCCTGACCTCTGTGTTCTCGTTGGATAAGAGCAGAAGAAATGTGCTAAGAGGATAACACAAATGCAACATGTGGTTTGGGGGTGAGTGAGGAGTTTTAGTGGCAAGCAGAGAAAGGGACTAGAAGTTGTGTCCTAGGAAGCAGCTCTCCATGTTCTAAAGACCTTCAAAAGGAAGCTGGAGGAGCATGAGAGAAGTGGCATAGAATCATAGAATCATAGAATCAAGCAGGTTGGAAGAGAGATTCAAGCTCACCCAGCCCAACCTAGCACCCAGCCCAGTCCAATCAACCAGACCACGGCACTAAGTGCCCCAGTCAGGCTTGGCTTGAACACCTCCAGGGATGGCGACTCCACCACCTCCCTGGGCAGCCCATTCCAATGCCAATCACTCTCTCTGCCAACAGCTTCCTCCTAGTATCCAGCCTAGACCTCCCCTGGCACAACTTGAGACTGTGTCCCCTTGTTCTGTCCCTGGTTGCCTGAGTCATGGGTAATGGGATGGGCAAGAGGAGATGGTGAGACCCCACCTGGAGTACTGTGCCCAGTTCTGGAGCCCCTGTTAAAAGAACAATATGGATGTGTCCAGAGAAGGGCCATGAGGATGATCAGAGGGCTGGAGCTGCTCTGATGTGAGGACAGGCTGAGAGAGTTGGGGCTGTTCAGAAGGCTCTGAGGAGACCTTTGGAATGGGCTGCTTGGGGAGGTGGTGGAGTCCCCACCTGTGAAGCTGTTTAAAAGGAGGCTGGATGAGGCACTGTGCCATGGTTTAGTTAATTAGAAGGGGTTAGGTGATAGGTTGGACTTGATGATCTTGAAGGTGTGTTCCAATTTGATTAATTCTGTGAATCTGTGACCTTATTGTGGCCTCCCAATAGCTGAAGTGGGCTACAAGAAAGCTGATGAGAGACATTTTTAGTGATAGGACTGGGGGTAATGGAGCAAAACTAGAAATGGGTAGGTTCAGATTGGATGCTAGGAAGAAATTCTTCACTATGAGGGTGGTGAGATACTGGAATGGGTTACCCAGGGAGGTGGTGAAAGCCTCATCCCTGGAGGTCTTTAAGGGCAGGCTGGATGTGGCTCTAGATAGCCTGATCTAGTGAGAGATGCCCTTGCCCATGCAGGGGGGTTGGAGCTAGATGATCTTTGTGGTCCCTTCCAGCCCTGACTGATTCTATGATTCCATGATTCTAAGAAGTTCTTCAGCATGAGGGTGGTGAGAGACTGGAACAGGTTGCCCAGGGAGGTGGTGGAAACCTCATCTCTGGAGGTCTTTAAGGGCAGGCTGGATGGCCTGACCTAGTGTGAGGCATCCCTGCCCATTTGAGGGGGTTTGGCACTGGATGATCCTTGAGGTCCCTTCCAACCCTGCCAATTCTGTGATATCCTAAGGACCCTTTCTGTCTGCTAATTGTGTCTCTATTGCTATATATAAACATTTCCAGGGTGTTTCAGATACAAATATATATATATATATAAAAATAAAATCTGGGACATATCTGAAACTTCTTTTTTTAGCTCTTTTATTTTGTGTGTGTGATGAATTTTCTTCTGTAATCGACACAAGAGGCACAAAAGAGAGCCCTGAAACAGCTGCAGGAGGGCCCAATGCAAGGACAGCAAGAGGTAAAGAGATGCTGTGCCACACCACTGAAAAGGGTGGGGAATCTTTCCCAACATTTTGGGAAGAGATTGGTGCCAGAGAGAGCCCAGAGATGATGAATGGATCTGAAGGATCTATTCCTTCCTTTCTCACCATTCTACACTCTGTAAAAATAATGCCCCCTCCCCCCAAAAAAAAACAACAAGGAGAAAAGCAAAAATGCAATGGAAAATGGTTTTGTCTCTCTGCTGCTCCAACTTCAAGAGCTGGGGAACAGTTTTCTTCAGGGCAAGTATTTTCACCACTTGCCCCTTGCTCATTTACTGAAAGAACCTCACTGCTCTGAACTTAAAAGGCATCAGGTAGAAATGATCTTAACATGACAAAGAAGAATGGTGTCTGGCAGCTTTTTTTCCTCCTCCAGATGAATGTTCAGGATTCCTCATTTTGAATTTAGGAGGCAAGATCCTCCCTGCTCTGTGTTAACTGCATACAGGAAAGGCTGCCTTTATAGTTTACATCAGCACAAAGAAGGCCAATGGCATCCTGGCTGGGGTCAGAAATGCTGTGGCCAGCAGGAGCAGGGAAGGGATTGTCCCCTTGGACTCTGCTCTGGTGAACCCACACCTTGAGTGCTGTGTTCAGTTTTGGGCACCTCAATACAAGAGAGCTGTGGAGGTGCTGGAGCCAGTGCAGAGGAGGGCAAGGAAGCTGGGGAAGGGCCTGGGGAGTAAATCTGATGAGAAGCAACTGAGGGAGCTGGGGGATGGGTAGTGTGAAACAGAGGAGGCTGAGGGCAGAGCTCATGGCTGTCTGCAGCTACCTGAATGGAGGTTGTGGAGAGGTTGGTGCTGGGCTCTGCTCACAGGTCATTAGTGATAGAACAAGAGGGAATGACCTCAAGCTGCCACTGGGTGGGTTTAGAGTGGACATTAGGAAACATTTTTTCCTGGAGAGAGTGGTCAGGCATTGGAATGAGCTGCCCAGAGAGGCTGTGGAGTCTCCTTCTCTGGAGCCGTTCCAGGCCTGTCTGGATGTGTTCCTCTGTGATCTGTGTTAGATTGTATTGTCCTGCTCTGGCAGGGGGGTTGGACTCAACGATCTCTTGGGGTCCCTTCCAACCTCTACCATCCTATGAGCCTGTGAACTGCAAAGCAGAAACTAACTGTGTCTTCGTGCCCTGCCATGAGATAAAGAGGAATGAATGGATGTAGACTATACTCTGTAGGAGACCTAAGAAGCCTCAGGATAATTCTGCAGGGTTTTGCTATCCCCTTCCTCATCATCCACTCCTTTCTCTGCCTTCTCCCCTTTGTTTCCTCCCCATGAAGGGTGCTAAGGCTTGCTCCGTTCAAATGCTGCATGGCTGGGCTGAGGTTTTTAACCCTGACAGAGCAATTTGCCTTCAAACGCTTCTCGAGAGGGAGTTTCAAATGGCCTTGGGCATTTTGGCTGGCACTAGAGAATGCCTTTTGCAAAGACCTGACTATATCAGCTACGTTTCAATCCCCAATTACCTTTTCAAATACAGTGGACTTTCCCTCAGGGTCATTTCTGTTTGTTGTGTTGTGCTGTGATTTGCATATCACTGCCCGTTACTGTTAGATTAGAAGACCAAAAAATGCCACAAAGGCTTAGAATCGAAAAGCAACAAAAGATTGTTGTTTGGTCCACCCCTCCCCCTATATCCCCCCCCTCCACCTCTTTCTTTTGCACCTCAGGTTGATAGCAGCGCTACATCCACTTAGCATCTTACTTATTATAGCGTGAAAAAATTCAAATTAAAGGAATCAGACAGTTGTAAATTGCTAGCATGTGTAGGCAGTAAATTAAAGAGCAGGCATCAACAGAAATAAAAGCCTGGAATGAATTGGAGTTCTGAGGATGCACTGAGAAAATGAAGAAAGACATCAAAGCCAGGGGGGGTGGGGGTGTGGAAAAATTAACAACTTAGCGAGGAAAACTGGCTTTTGAGGAGAGATATTGGACTCAGCAAAGAGGTGCATGGCCCAGGAGGGATAAAAGTGATGAAGAACAGCAGGGATTGTGATGAAAAGGATTGGGAAAGGAGTTGGTACAGTCTTCAGCAACAAAATCTATAGCAATTAGACAAGAAGAAAGCACAGAATCACAGAATCAACCAGGAAGAGACCTCCAAGCTCAGCCAGTCCAACCTAGCACCCAGCCCTGCCCAAGCAACCAGACCATGGCACCATTACAGCTGAACCTGTCAGGTCTAAAAAAAAACAAAAAGTCTTCTTTGTTTGCTGTTTTCTCCATCTTCCAGGTAACAGTCACTTGGTTGTTACTTTTCTCTTCCTGGGGAAGGAGTAAATACTGCAATGGCAGCTGCTGTCCCACTGGCACCAGCCTCCCTGCTCCCTGGGGCTTCGATACAGTCAGGAGGTGTCCCACACTGTGAGAGACAGCAGAAGAGAGATCAGAAGCAGGAGAGAGGATCAGGAGGGGGAATGCCTCTGTGGGTCAGATTTGGCATGCTTAGGGCCAGATTCTTGCCCTCACAGAACCACAGCACCATACAGGTTGGCAAAGCCCCTCAGGATCAAGTCCAACCTAGAACCCTGCTCTACAAGATTCACCTTAAACCATAGCCCCAAGCACCACAGCCAAACCACCCTGAAACACAGCCAGGCTGGGGGACTCCACCACTTCCCTGGGTAGCTCATAAGTGCTCAGGGATTGTCTGCAGATGAGGTGATTTGCTGTCTAATGTTGTCAGAGCATTGCTTACACATCAGGGAACAACTGGCTTTTTTAAGTGGTCGGATCCCAAGGCTCATGGTTTAGACCTAAATCACAAGGAATCCCCCCCAGGAGTTTTTAATACTGCTATGTATGGCAGTCTGGAGGGTTGGGTTGGGGAAAAACGGAGTGCAAGGCATTAGGAAAGCTATGTCAGGGATTATAGAATCATAGAATCAGGCAGGGTTGGAAGGGACCACAAGGATCATCCAGTTCCAACCTCCCTGCCATGGGCAGGGACACCCTACCCTAGATCAGGCTGTCCAGAGCCTCATCCAGCCTGGCCTTAAACACCTCCAGGGATGAGGCTTCCACCACCTCCCTGGGCAAGCCCTTCCAGGCTCTCACCACCCTCATGCTGAAGAACTTCTGCCTAACATCCAGTTTTGTGAGCCTGTTTCCCAGGCTGCAGATCATTCTGCCCTTTACTCTTCTGTGTGGATCTGGATTCCTGATCAATTCCAAGAACTATTACTCTTGTAACTATTATTCCAAGAGAGCTGTGGAGGTGCTGGAGCCAGTGCAGAGGAGGGCAAGGAAGCTGGGGAAGGGCCTGGGAGTAAATCTGATGAGGAACAACTGAGGGAGCTGGGGATAGTTAGTGTGAAACAGAGGAGGCTGAGGGCAGAGCTCATGGCTGTCTGCAGCTACCTGAAGGGACATTGTGGAGAGGCTGCTGCTGGGCTCTGCTCACAGGTACTTGGAGACAGAAAAAGGGGGAATGGGCTCAAGCTGAGGCTGGAGAGGTTTAGATTGGACATTAGGAAAAATTTTTTTCCTGGAGAGAGTGGTGAGGGAGTGGAATGAGCTGCCCAGGGAGGTGCTGGAGTCACCCAGCCTGGCTGTGTTTCAGGGTGGTTTGGCTGTGGTGCTTGGGGATATGGTTTAAGGTGAATCTTGTAGAGTAGAGTTCTATGTTGGACTTGGTGATCCTGAGGGGCTTTGCCAACCTGCATGGTGCTGTGACTCTGTGATTATGACTGTGATGGTAATGAATTAAGTGTGAGCTGACTCCAAAATGCCTGCACTAGCAGCACCTATTACACCTTTGCACAGTTGTGAACCTGATTCTGATCCTTCTTAGTTTAGTTTTTGGCCCAGTGAACTTCAGCAGAGTGACTCCTGGTTTGCTGCCACAAAAGGGAGGTCAAAGCCAATGTGACTGAGCTCATCCCTTGCCACTCTGTTCTGACTATAATAAGAGCTCCCACAGAGGAAGTTGATTTTGCTACTATTCAAAAAACAATTAAAATAAAAGAAGAGGAAGAAAATTGCCTCTTTATAGACATTTGTTCCACTTTTCTTTGACTTTTGAACTGGTTATGTCTGCACAGACTATAAATATTTGCTGGAGGCAGATTTGGCATAACTATGAGCTACCTGTTTTGATTTCCATATGCTTCATGCTGGTAACAGCAGCAGTAAAGATAGAGCAGCACAGGCTAGCAACACGAGGAGAAGCAGCCTGGGCACACATAGTAGTCCCTTGCCCATGCCACCACATTTTCTTACACTTGCTAACCAGTTTGGTGCTCTTCTGGGTGTGCTTGCTCATTGCAAACTCCTTTTGCCTGAAGAGGAACGTGGCACCCAGGAGCACACCTGCAGAGCATGTGGCAGTATGATGGGTGGCATTGCTAGAGGTTGGAAGGGACCTCCAGAGATCATCCAGGCCAACCTCCTGCCAGAGCAGCATCCCCTAAGGCAGTCCACACAGGAATGCATCCAGCTGGGTGTGGAAAAGGCTCCAGAGAAGGAGACTCCACAACCTCTCAGGGCAGCCTGTGCCAGGGCCCTGTCAACCTCATGGCAAAGAAGTTTCTCCTCATGTGGAGGTGAAACCTTCTCTGCTCCAGTTTGCATCCATTGCTCCTTGGCTTATTGCTGCTGAGCACCCAAAAGAGCTTGGCCCTCTTCACTTGACCCCCTCCCCTCAGCTATTGATAGACATTGCTCAGATCCCCTCTCAGCCTTCTCTTCTGCAGACTGAACAGCCCCAGGGCTCTCAGTCTCTCTCCAGAGGGGAGATGCTCAAGTCCCCCACTCATCCTCCTGGCTCTCTGATGGACTCTCTCCAGCAGGTCCCTGTCTCTCCTGAGCTGGGGACCCCAAAACTGGACACAGTATTGCAGCTGTGTTCTCAGCAGAGCAGAGCAGAGGGGGAGAAGAACCTCCCTAGCCCTGCTGGCCACACTTTTCCTGATACACTCCAGGACACCATTGGCTCTGATGCCCACAAGGGCACATTGCTGGCCCACGCAGCACTTGCTGCTCACCAGCACTCCAAAGGCTTTCTCCATGGAGCTGCCTTCCAGCAGGGCAGCCCCAGCCTGTACTGCTGCCTGCTGTTACTGTTTCCCAGATGCAGGACTTGTCCTTACTGAACTTCAAGTGGCTAAAGGAAGAAGCCAGTCTGTGGATAACAGGCAAGTAAAAGAGATTTGAGAACAGCCATCTACATGAATCATAAGCTTAGACTTATTTTCTCTTCCTCTAGTGCTTCCCCTTTTTGTTTTTTGAGCCAAGGGACTAGGAGTAACACCTTGGCTTGGGGCAGTAAAGAATTAAAAGCAACTTTTGCAAGATGTGGGCAGTTTTAATGTGATCTTTTTGGTTAGACATAGGAAAAGTGGCCAATGCAGCATGATAGTCAGTTAAAACTTGGACAGGAACCATGCTGCAGTCCTAGCCCCAGGCTGCCTAAGCTCTGAGCTGTAGGTCAGACTGCAGGTACAGTCCTTAGAGTGGTGGCTTTAGAGACCTTGTTCCTGCTGAGCTGTTGTGGCCTTTTAATGTGTTTTGTGGACAAGCAAAACTGTCAGCATTTTAGCAAATGCTTTCATCTGTTCACATTTACAGATGTTTAGCATCTGTAGTCTCTGGTCTGCTTTGGCATAAGTTTGAGCTTCTCACTGTGGAGTCTCAGAGTCACATTCCTGGAGTGAAAGTGTAAAAGCTTACTCTAGCCTTAATTCCTCCTCCAGGACCTTCAGGTTCCTCCCTAGACCAAAATATGGGATTAAGACCTTGCCCAAGTCTCCTCACCAGTTACTGGAGGGTTTTCTGTGTGCATCTACACCAGCAATACCTACCCTCATGGCTGTGATGACTCTGGCAGGCGTGTGATGGATGGGAGGAAGTGTGGGAAGCAGCAGAAGTATGAAGAGCTTATGAGGAAGCAGGAGTGACCCTGAGGGTTGGCAATGACTTGACTTGAGTCACCTCCCCACACCAGCAGTGAAGTTATTTACAGAATCACAGAATGAACCAGGCTGGAAAAGATCTCTGGGATCATAGAATCATAGGATGATGGAATGCTTTAGGTTGGAAGGGACCTCAAAGCTCAGCCACTTCCAACCCGCTGCCATAGGCAGGGACACCTCCCACTAGAACAGGTTGCTCAAGGCCTCATCCAACCTGGCCTTGAACAGTTCCAGGGAGGTTGTGGAGCACAGAAGCACAGAATGTGATCACCACTTTGGGGGTGACTGAGCTGCAGCTGGTCAGGCTCAGCACAAAGTCTCCTGAGAAGGAGATCTTTGCAAACTTTGGCCTTTAGAAAGCAGTGAAGGTGAAAAGGACCTGGGAGTCATAATGGATGGGAGGTTAACCACAAGCCAGCAATGTGCTCTGGTGGCCAAGAGGGCCAATGCCATTCTGGGGTGGATTAGAAGGGCTGGCAGACCTTGGAGAGGAGAGGCATTGCATTTGTCTCCAGCTGTTCCTGAGCTAAACAAAAATAGCATTTGTATCATCTAACACCTTGGTATTTATATTTCAGGAGGCAGAGCTGAATTTCTTCATTAACCTGAGTAAATAATTCAATTTCTCCCCAACACTTAAGGGAAAGAGCATTAAAAAATTAACTTAGTGTATGGGAACAAGTTCACGTTCAAGAAGATGAGACTACTTCTGCAGCTGCTGCTGTTGTCTTGTCTGTAACTGAAAGGGACATTTCCCCTTCTTCTAACTCTAAATTGTCCTCAGGAATGGTTATAAAGCTGTGCAGGTGAGTGCCAAGAGGCTGCAGCCAGGCTCTGCTGGGTGATGCCCAGTGACAGGACAAGGGACAGGACAAGGGACAATGGGTGGGAGTTGAAGCATTGGAAGTTCCATGGAAACACAAGGTGGAATTTTTACCCTGTGAGGGTGACAGAACTCTGGAAGAGGCTGCCCAGGGGGGGTGTGCAGTCTCTCTGGAGATATTGCAGAGCTGCCTGGATGTGTTCCTGTGTGCTCTGCTGTAGGTGCTCCTGCTTGGGCAGGCGCCTTGGACTGGCTGAGCTTTGGGGGTCCCTTCCAGCCCCTGACATTGTGTGATTCTGTGCTATTGTTTTATGTTCATTACACCTTCTCACCCTACATTTGCTAGAATTTGCTGATGGTATTAATAAGTACTCCTCTGAGCTAGAATGAAAGTGCTGATGAAGTCAAAGCCCCTCGGGGGGTGGGGTCTGGGCTTCCATCCCTATGCAGGCACAGCTGCATTGTTGGCACCAAAGCTAACACCATCTCCACTGAAAAACCCAACCACTTCTCTCGAGTGATACTGCCCCAAATCATCTCCTGTAGCAAACAGTAGTAAGTGCTACAGGGCAGAAGCGATTGGCGAGGCAGCGAGGAGGCAAAACAAACCTGCTGTGGACCGCGCAAGGGCTGCGGAGCTGAAGGCGGCATGCGGCTGAGCCCGAGGCAGAGCTCCTTTGCATAATGCATAGAGCAGTGCATGGGCAGGACGCGGGGCGGCGAGAGGTCAGCCCCGACACGGAATCGGCCTCTGCCCTGAAGGGCTCATGGACTGAGAGTGCAAATGGAGGAAAGCCCTGGGAGGGTCTCCACCCCCTCCACTCTCATAGAATCAGTCAGGGTTGGACCGGGCCACAAGGATCATCTAGTTCCAACTCCCCCCCTGCCATGGGCAGGGACACCTCACTCTGCCCTAGTGCAGCCCCATCTAGAACACTGCACCCAGCTCTGGGCTCCCCAGTTCAAAGGGAACAAGGATCTGCTGGAGAGAGTCCAAGGGAGGGCTACAAGGATGCTGGAGAGCCTGGAGCACTGCCTGAGGAGGAGAGGCTGAGAGCCCTGGGGCTGCTTAGGCTGCAGAGGAGAAGGCTGAGAGGAGATCTAATCAATGGATCTAAACAGGTGAGGGCTGGGGGTCAGGAAGGAAGGGCCAGGGACAGCCTCTGCTCACTTGTGCCCTGCCACAGGACAAGGCACAAGGGATGGAAACTGCAGCACAGAAAGTTCCACCTCAATCAACATGAGGAAGACCTTCTTGAGTGTAAGGGTGCCAGAGCCCTGGCACAGGCTGCCCAGAGAGGTTGTGGAGTCTCCTTCTCTGGAGCCTTTCCAGCCCTGTCTGGATGTGTTCCTGTGTGACCTGTGCTGGATTCTGTGCTCTTGCTGTGACAGGGGGGTTGGGCTGGAAGCTCTGCAGAGGTCACTCCCAACCCCTAACACCCTGTGGTACCTCCTCAGAGGATGAAGGTGCCTGCTCTCTGAAGCACCGGCACCTCCCGCAGCGTGGGGGTGCCAGCTCAGCCACGAAGCCAGCAGGTAGAAGTGAGCGAGCAGGACTGGCAGAAGGTCAGAAGCAGCTCGAAGGCAGCGAGCAGACAGTTCAGAGCTGTGCCATTTAAAGCAGGCTGACTAAGACCCTTGGGTGATTCAGCCGCGGCGCTGGCGTGCCCAGAGAGCTTTAGGGAGCTGCTCTGCACACAAGGGCCCTAAGCATGCCAAATCTGACCCACAGAGGCATTCCCCCTCCTGATCCTCTCTCCTGCTTCTGATCTCTCTTCTGCTGTCTCTCACAGCGTGGGACACCTCCTGACTGTATCGAAGCCCCGGGGGGCAGGGAGGCTGGTGCCAGTGGGACAGCAGCTGCCATTACAGTATTTACTCCTTCCCCAGGAAGAGAAAAGTAACAACCAAGTGACTGTTACCTGGAAGATGGAGAAAACAGCAAGCAAAGAAGACTTTTTGGTTTTTTTAGACCTGACAGGTTCAGCTGTAATGGTGCCATGGTCTGGTTGCTTGGGCAGGGCTGGGTGCTAGGTAGGACTGGCTGAGCTTGGAGGTCTCTTCCTGGTTGATTCTATGATTCTAATGCATTTGCATCTCAAACATCTGTCTATGTGTAAAGAACTTTCATGCATATGGATGCCCAGAATCAAACCCTCAGTGCAACACTCAACAATTTGCCATAAGCATTTTTTGACTCAGCTAACTCATAGCATGTTAAGTAATTGATCAATGTTTCAGCATAAAACATTGGATTAAAAAATTGGATAAAGAAAAAAGAAGTCTCCTTCTCCTTTCCCCTATTTAGCAGAGATGTTTTGAGGATAGCTCTTAACACCAGTGTTAAAACAGAATTCCCCACTGCTCTCCACAGCATCCCAGTTCTGAAAAGTGCTACTGCCATATGTTAGCTTCTTTAAAATGTTGTATTTAACCAAGCAACAAGAAGTCAGTTCTGTGCTGCAGAACAAATGTAAAGACATATGGTGAATAGACCTTCCTGGGGGACACCAAACTTCATGGGTTATGGAACAAAAAAATATCTCAGTGTTTTCACTGCCTACTGCAGAGTCTCCTTCCAAGAGAGCCTATAAAATCAGGAAGACATATGGGGCGGAATGAGTCTCACCTAACCTGAGTCATCTGCAATTCAAACATCTACATCTGAACCTTGGGCTGTCTTTGTTGTCAACAGATAGAAAGGAACTTTAAAAGGGCTTGATTTCTTAGGTCTGGTTTAGATGTCTAATTTGAGATGAGGTTAACTACTTGTAGCATGGAATCACAGAATGGTCTGGGTTGGAAGGGACCTCCAAAGGTCTTCTAGTCCGAAGCCCTCTGCAGTAAGCAAGGACATCCTCAACTAGATCAGGTTGTCCAGAGCCATGTTGAGCCTCATCTTGAATCCCACCACTTCCCTGGGCAACTACTTAACTCTGCTCACCTGGAGTACTGTGTCCAGGTCTAGAGCCCTAAGTACAGGAAGGACATGGAGCTGATGGAGCAGGTCCAGAGGAGGGCCATGGAAATACTCAGGTGGTTGGAGCAGCTCTGCTACAAAGCCAGGCTGAGGGAGCTGGGGGTGTGCAGCTGCAGAAGAGGAGGCTCTGGGCAGACCTCACAGCAGCCTGCCAGTACCTGAAGGAGGCTAAAGAAGGCTGCAGAGAGACTGTTTGCAAAGGGCTGCAGGGACAGGATGAGGGCAATGGCTTCAAATTAGAGCAGAGCAGATTAAGATTGGATGTTAGGAACAGGTTCTGCAGCATGAGGAACACTGGAACAGGTTGCCCAGGGAGGTGGTTGGGTCCCCATTCCTGGAGATATTGAAGGTGAGGCTGGAAAGGGCTGTGGGCAACCTGATCTAGTTGAGGATGTCCCTGCTGAGTGCAGAGAGGGTTGGACTGGCTGAGCTTTGGAGATCCCTTCCAGCCCAGACCATTCTATGATCCCACAGTTCTATGATTCTATGATTCCATGATTCTATGATTCCGTGATTCCATGATTCTATGTTTCCATGATTTCATGAGTCTATGACTCCATGATTCAATGATTCTATGATTCCATGATTCTGTGATTCCATGATTCTACAATTCCATGATTCCATGATTCTATGTTTCCATGATTTTGTGAGCCTATGATTTCATGTTTCTATGATTCCATGATTCTATAATGCCATGATTCCATGAGTCCACGATTCTGTGATTCTATGAGCTGTCTCTGAGAGAGCTTAGCAAATGCATTTCCAGTCTCTAGCTTTGCCAGTGTAACATTTCCTGACATGAACTCAGTTGCTAAATTAGAGACAGTCTTTATTCTATCAAGATGTGGCAACCATTTCTACCTTTCAGCTGCCTTCTCTGGAGCACACCCAGACATGCACATTGTTTTGTTCTCCTTCTTCTGGCGGTGACGGAAGTCCACAGTTCTTGGTAAGGAGAATGAAGGACTCGTCTGGAGCCGAAAATAACTACTGAGGAAGCAAGGAGGAGGCTGATAATGCCTTCCCCCTGTGGGGAACCAGCACAGGCACAACAGCAGCTTAGAATCATAGAATCAACCAGGTTGGAAGAGACCTCCATGCTCACCCAGTCCAACCTATCATCCAGCCCTGTCCAATCAACCAGACCATGGCACTAAGTGCCCCAGCCAGGCTTGGCTTCAACACCTCCAGGGATGGCGACTCCACCACCTCCCTGGGCAGCCCATTCCAATGCCAATCACTCTCTCTGCCAACAACTTCCTCCTAATATCCAGCCTAGACCTGCCCTGGTACAACTTGAGACTGTGTCCCCTTGTTCTGTTTCTGGTTGCCTGGCAGCAGAGCCCAACCCCACCTGGCTACAGCCTCTGCTTAGCTCTACCAGCTCCCCTTGGCTTCTCTTCTTTGAGATCCACCAACTTAGATTTCACTTTTTCAGGCTTAGGGTACTCTCTGCCTCCCTCCCCACAAACAGCAGTGTGCTCTGTGGCTCTGAAATGATATTTCTGCTGATCAGGGGAGGAAGAAGCCACAATATTGATTTGGAAAACTGCATTACATCAATGGCAGCTCCTCTATTTTGTTCTCTGATTATACAAAGCAGTCACTGAATGCAGATCTATTCTCCTGTCTGTTGAAAACTGAAACTTCACTGAAAGCACAATTAAAGCCCTGATTGCTGAGATGGTCAATGGCATGGTCATTTAAAACAACATTTGGGTTTGGGTATCCAGAGTAAGGAACTTGATAATACAAACACAAATACAAAATGATAACCATTTGAATGGGAAATGAGGCAGTGCAAAGTGCATGAGGCTCTGCAGCCCCCAACACAAGAAGGTCATGGAGCCAGTCCAGAGGAGGCCACAAAGATGCTCAGAGAGCTGCAGCAGCTCTGCTATGAGGACAGGCTGAGAGAGTTGGGCAGCCTGGAGAAGTGAAGGTTTCCAGGAGACCTTGGAGTGGCCTTACAGGATCTGAAGGGGACTACAGGAGGGCTGAAGGGGGACTACTGACAAGGTCTTGTAATGAGAGGATGAGGAGGAATGGGTTTAGATTGGCAGAGGGGAGACTGAAAGTGGATGTTAGGAAGAAGTTTTTTGCAGGGAGGGTGGTGAGACCCTGGCACAGGTTGCCCAGGGAGGTTGTGGAGCACAGGAGCATCCAATGTGAACTTTTGTCTGGATCGTGTGTGTGTTCTCTGAGCAGCACTTGCTTGGAGGTAACTTTAGAGAAACGGATTACACAGAATCACAGAATCACAGAATGAGCCATGTTGGAAAAGACACCTGGAGTCATCCAGTCCATCCTATCACCTAAAGCTTCCAATTAGCTAACCCATGGCACTAAGTGCCTCAGCCAGCCTCCTTTTAAACACCTCCAGGGATGGGGACTCCACTACCTCAGAATCTCAGAATGTCAGGGGATGGAAGGAACTTTCAAAGCTCGTCAATTCAAGAGAGATGTTGAGATGCTGGAAGGTGTCTTGAGAAGGGCAATGAAGCTGGTGAGGGGCCTGGAGCACAGCCCTGTGAGGAGAGGCTGAGGGAGCTGGAGGTGTGCAGCCTGCAGAAGAGGAGGCTCAGGGCAGAGCTCATTGCTGCCTGCAGCTGCCTGCAGAGAGGCTGTAGCCAGGTGGGGTTGGGCTCTTCTGCCAGGCAACCAGAAACAGAACAAGAGGACACAGTCTCAAGTTGTGCCAGGGCAGGTTCAGGCTGGATGTTAGGAGGAAGTTGTTGGCAGAGAGAGTGATTGGCATTGGAATGGGCTGCCCAGGGAGGTGGTGGACTCACCATCCCTGGAGGTGTTCAAGACTGGCTGGGGCACTTAGTGCCATGGTCTGATTGATTGGACAGGGCTGGGTGCTAGGTTGGACTGGATGATCTTGGAGGCCTCTTCCAACCTGCTTGATTCTATGATTCACCCAGTCTCCTTTTAAACACCTCCAGGAATGGTGAATCCACCACCTCCCCAGGCAGCCCATTCCAATGCCAATCACTCTTGCCATGCAGAACTTCTTCCTAACATCCAGCCTGAACCTGCCCAGGCACAGTTTGAGGCTGTGTCCCCTTGTTCTGTCCCTGTGTGCCCGGCAGAAGAGATCAACTCCACCTGGCTAAAACCTCCTTTCAGAGCCACAGAGATGCTGAAGGGAATGGAACATCTCTTTTAGGAGGAGAGCCTGAGGGAGCTGGGGCTGTGCTGCTGGGAGAGGAGGAGACTGAGGGAGGACCTCAGGAATGGTTATTAAGATGGAAAGTTGAGTGCCAGGAGGCTGGAGCCAGGCTCTGCTGGGTGATGCCCAGTGCCAGGCCAAGGGGCAATGGGTGGGAGCTGAGGCATAGGAAGTGCCATGAAAACAGGAGGAATTTTTCCCTGTGAGGGTGACAGAAGCCTGGCACAGGCTGCCCAGGGGCTATGGAGTCTCCCTCTCTGGAGATATTCCAGAGCTGCCTGGATGTGTTGCTGTGTGATCTGCTGTAGGTGCTGCTGCTCTGGCAGCAGGGTTGGACTGGCTGAGCTTTGGAGGTCCCTTCCAGCCCCTGACACCCCGTGCAAGCCTGTGCTGTTCAGCAGAATCTTTCCCATTCACAGAGACTTGAATATTTCCTTTAAATTTCTCAGTGAAACTGGAGAGTTTTGAAGTCAGGAAACCAAGCCTCAGCCTATCTCCAGGCTGCATATGCTAACACACAAACTAAACCAACACAAGGGCATGACAAAGCAGCAGCAGCAGCATATGTTTATGGACAGAATTATTATCTAGGAGGTTATTTTTACCTACAAAAACACCTTATCTGTCCCCAGAATGTCCCAGTTGTTTAGAGGAATGTTTTCAGATGCTGATGGCTTGCTTCTGATGCTGCCTGTGCTCCCTTCCAGACGATCCATGTGACATCCAGGAATGTATCCTCCTGACTAATTAAGTTGCCTGCTGACTGCTTCTGACACATAGGATCCTTCAACAGAACAAATTCAGCCATAAAAACCATAGAATCATAGAATCAGTCAGGGTTGGAAGGGACCACAAGGATCAGACAGTTCCAAACCCCCTGCCATGGGCAGGGACACCCTACCCTAGATCAGGCTGCACACAGCCCCATCCAGCCTGGCCTGAAACACCGCCAAGGATGGGGCCTCAACCACCTCCCTGGGCAACCCATTCCAGCCTCTCACCACTCTCCTGCTCAACCTTCTCTTCACCTCCAGTCTGAATCTCCCAACCTCCAGCTTTGCTCCATTCCCCCCAGTCCTGTCATTCCCTGGTAGCCTAAAAAGTCCCTCCCCAGCCTTTTTGTAGCCCACTCAGATCCTGGAAAGCCACAAGAAGGTCACCTGGGAGCTTCCTCTTCTCCAGACTGAACAGCCCCAACTCTTTCAGTCTGTGTTCACAGCAGAGCTGCTGCAGCCTCTGAGCATCCTCCTGGCCCTGCTCTGGACACACTCCAGCATCTCCACATGCCTCTTGTAACAGTGGCTCCAGAACTGGATGCAGTACTCCAGGTGGAGTCTCAGCGGAGTGGAGCAGAGGGTGAGAATCACCTCCCTCGACCTGCTGGCCACACTTCTCCTGATGCAGCCCAGGCTCTGGTTGGATAGCAAAGTGAGCACAAGTTGCACAAGGAACTTCTTGTCCTGAACAGCTCCAGGGACGGTGACTCCACCACCTCCCTGGGCAGCCCATTCCAATGCCAATCACTCTCTCTGACAACAACTTCCTCCTAACATCCAGCCTGAACCTGCCCTGGCACAACTTGAGACTGTGTCCCCTTGTTCTGTTGCTGAGTGCCTGGCAGCAGAGCCCAACCCCACCTGGCTACAGCCTCCCTGCAGGGAGCTGCAGGCAGCAATGAGCTCTGCCCTGAGCCTCCTCTGCTGCAGGCTGCACACCCCCAGCTCCCTCAGCCTCTCCTCACAGGGCTGTGCTCCAGGCCCCTCCCCAGCCTTGCTGCCCTTCTCTGGACACCTTCCAGTACCTCAACAAATCTTATTGTCTTATTAATCTTCTTGTCCACCCTGCTTACCAGAGCCTGCAGACCAATGCACCCTGACTGTGCTCAGATCAAACACACACAGGGGAGTGACTTTGCTAAGGAGAAGAATAAAGGTCTGCCTGGGGCACTTCTGAGTTATGGCAGTGCTGCCAAACAGCTCCAGACCTCTTTAACGAGGAAGGGTGTGAATCTCCATCCCAGCAATCCATCTCCAAACAAGGACATCAGAGGTCTGTGAAGCTGCTCCATTAAACCATATCAGCCATATTTATGGTGCTGCCTGCTCAGGTCACCGGGGATGGCTTTGGGAGGCACCTTGCATGCTGGCGGCGGCACCTGCAGCACAGCACTGCCAAGCAGGGAGCTGGAGGCTCAGATTTCCCAGGTGCAAACAAAGACCTTCCAGATTACCAGGCCCCTTGCAGAGCTTAATATCCTTTCTTTTTACCTGCACAAACTCACTGCTGAAACTTGACCCTTGAAATGCTGCTGTTTATTAGGTCCTGAGGGGCTTGGCCTTAGGCAAACAACCTGCGTGGCCAGCAGGGTGAGAGAGGGGATTCTGTTCCTCTGCTCCACTCTGGTGAGACCCTACCTAGACTACTGTGTCCAGTTCTGGAGCCTCTGTTACAGGAAGGATATGGATGTGCTGGAAGGTGTCCAGAGAAGGGCCACGAGGATGAGCAGAGGCCTGGAGCTGCTCTGCTACAGGGACAGGCTGGGGTTGTTCAGCCTGGAGAAGAGAAGGCTCTGAACAGACCTTCTTGTGGCCTTCCAGGATCTGGAGGGGGCTACAACAAAGCTGGGAAGGGACATTTTAGGGTGTCAGGTGGTGATAGGACTGGGGGGAATGGAGCAAAACTAGAAGTGGGTAGATTCAGATTGGCTGTTAGGAGAAAGTTCTTCAGCATGAGGCTGATGAGAGACTGGACCAGGTTGCCCAGAGAAGTGGTGGAAGCCTCATCCCTGGAGGTGTTTAAGGCCAGGCTGGATGTGGCTCTGAGCAACCTGATCTAGTGTGAGGTGTCCCTGCCCATGGCAGTGGGATTGGAACTGGCTGATCCTTGAGGTCCCTTCCAGCCCTGACAATTCTGTGAAATAGAACTAAGACAGAGCCTGAGACTGCTCACTCCCTACTAATATTTTTGTGGGCTGGGTAAAACTTCCTGAATGTATCAGCTGCTTCCCCTTCAGGAAACATACAAAAAAACCACCAGCTCATCTGGAATGGGAGGGACCTCCTCCCTTACCTTAGTCACAGTGGAGATGAGTGGGAATGCCTAAGGGGATGCTCATGCAAGAGGACAGCGCAGGAGGTAACCCCAGCTGTGTCTCCCTGTGTCTCCAGGGAGTCCAGCAAGAAAGAGCACAGAAACCCTGGAAGGACAGAAAAAAACAGAGGATAAACCCCAGATCCTTAAAAACAGCTGAGTACTCAAGGTGTCTTGTTACTTAGTGCCATGGTTTAGTTAATTAGAAGGTGTTAGGTGATAGGTTGGACTCGATGATCCTGAAGATCTTTTCCTACCTGATTAATTCTGTGATCCCTCCCTGGGATGAAATCCTGCCCTGGCCATTCCCTTGGTGAGCTCCTGCAGAGGTTCTGGCCCAGGCAGAACCCTGGTGAAGTCCTGACAAGAAGGACATCTCCCCTATTTGATTGCAGCTGCACTCAGGGAAGCATTGTAAACAAGGACCTCTTGGATCTGCAGATGTCTAATTTTGGCAGTCATTTCATGATAAAGCCCTTGGAGTGCTGGTGAGCAGCAAGTTCTGCATGGGGCAGCCATGTGCCCTTATGGCCATCAGAGCCAATGGTGTCCTGGAGTGTATCAGGAAAAGTGTAGCCAGCAGGGTGAGGGAGGTTCTTATTCCCCTTTACTCTGCTCTGGCGAGAACACAGCTGCAATACTGTGTCCAGTTTTGGGCTCCCCAATTCAGGAGAGACAGGGACCTGCTGGAGAGAGTCCAGCAGAGAGCCACCAGGATGAGTGGGGGACTTGAGCATCTTCCCTGTGGAGAGAGACTGAGAGCCCTGGGGCTGTTTAGTCTGGAGAAGAGAAGGCTGAGAGGGGATCTGAGCAATGTGTCCAAATATCTGAGGGGTGGGGGTCAAGTGGAGGGGGCCAAGCTCTTTTGAGTGATGCACAGCAATAAGCCAAGGATCAATGGATACAAACTGGAACAGAGAAGGTTTTCCCTCAACATCAGGAGAAACTTCTTTGCCGTGAGGCTGCCAGAGCCCTGGAGCAGGCTGCCCAGAGAGGTTGTGAAGTCTTCTTCTCTGGAGCCTTTCCAACCCCACCTGGATGCATTCCTGTGTGGACTACCTTAGGGGATGCTGCTCTGGCAGGGGATTGGAGTGGATGATCTCTGGAGGTCCCTTCCAGCCTCTAAAGTTCTGTGATCCTGTGATTTCTCAGACAATGCACAGGACTCTGAACTTCCTGTGATTCAGAGCTGAGCAAGCAATGCAGAGCACATGGCTCTGCTTTCCTTGGGGTGCTGTACATGCCTGCTGACCTGACAAGCACGCCAGGGGTGCCTGTTTTGATGGGAGCCCTTAGACTTTGTCTCACAATGCCCTTGCTTTGTACAGGCTCTCTCCCCAACAGGGATTTTCTCCTTTGCAATCTGATCCTCAGCTAGTTGCTTGGCATCCAAACCTCTCCATTGCACAACACAGGGCTACCAGGCAGCAGCACAGTGAACCTTTGTTAGCGATCTGCCCTCGCTGAAGGAATGGAGTCCCCCAGCTCTTCTGCACAAGCTGGCTAATGGGTGGCTAACAGCTCCTGACATATAGAAGTGCCTCCTGCTGCTCACTGTGGCCTTGCAGAGCACAAAACGCTGGCAGTGGCCAAGCTTGAAGCTGGTGCCTCACTGTGGTAGTTTGGGAGTTTCCAAACTGCCGGACTAGGGCAGCTGGCTGGAAGCCAAGGAATGAAGCTGTACTTACAGCAAGGCAAAACTTACAGGCATATAAATACAGAACACTCAGATATTTGCAACCATAAACAATTATATACAAGTAATACAGAGCTCAAAAACCTCCTCCTGAATAGCAGAACCACCCAGGAGGGCTTCCAAACCAACTCATACAATCAGCCAGGTTGGAAGAGAGCTCCAAGCTCAGCCAGTCCAACCTAGCACCCAGCCCTGGCCAATCAACCAGACCATGGCACTAAGTGCCCCAGCCAGGCTTGGCTTCAACACCTCTAGGAATGGTAACTCCACCACCTCCCTGGGCAGCCCAGTCCAATGCCAGTCACTCTCTCTGTGGAGAACTTCTTCCTAACACCCAGTCTAAGCCTGCCCTGGAGCAGCTTGAGGCTGTGTCCTCTTGTTCTGTCCCTGCTTGCCTGGCAGAGGAGACCAACCCCACCTGGCTACAACCTCCCTGTCAAACTTGTGGCAGAGAAGAACAAGCATTGTCTTGAAATCTGATTTTTCCCCCCTCCCCTCCCTTTTTTTATGGCATAAGAAGAAATATTTGAGAGTTAGGAACCGTGGCACTGAGGTGATGTCCCTTGCATCGCCGTAGTTAATCTGCCAGCAATTCCATCAGCAAACCTGCCTCTCAGACCTGTTAACTGCAGGCTGGAAATCAATTCCAGACTTAATCAGGGACAAAGGGGGGTGTGTGTTCCACCGTTCTGCAGGCTGGTGATACACATCTATCACTGGGAGAAGAGATTCCACAGCCTCAGACCATGAGAAATTTTCTGCCTCCAATATTTATGACAGAATATCATCTGTTGTGCTCTGGAGTGCAGCAAACTAGGCAGAACAGGTGATTCAAATGCAAACCAGCTTGAGCCTCTGATGAAAATTCCTCGCCCTTTGGCCTTATCACACACTCCAAGGCACGGAAAAATGGTGCTGGAATTTGCCTCTTGTCATATCTGGTTGCTTAATTATTAAACATGTTTGGTATGGTACAGTTGCTCTGTAATAAGGACTGTCATTGCTTGACCAAACAAAATTCCTTGTGCTTTTGTCCTCTTAGATAGGCAATGCCTGTGATAAGGGCCAGGGTTGCAGCTCCTGGCTGAAGCAAGCATGGGAAGGTATAATCTTGGGGCCATGCTGCTGAGAGCAGCCAGGAGCTGCCTTGTGAATTCTTCATTGTTTTCTTCACAGAGGAACAAATCCTGAATCCTTCTCTCCAGCTGCTCAGGTGTGATGGTTTGGGTGTTAATTTGAAAATCACCCAGACTGGCCTCAGCCAGCTCTGGAAATGGAATGAAGCTTATATTTACAGCTAGCACAATGTACAAGCAGCTAGTTACAGTATATACAGATATATACAGAAATAGACAAGGTAAAAGGTAATACAGAAACACAGCAGCCCTCCCAGAAACCTGAGTCCCCAGGAGGGGCTTCCAACTGCCCTTGCACCTTCTCCCACACCTCTCAACCTTACCCCAGCCTCAAGGAAGAATGGAGGTTTGGCCAGGGGGTTAGGAAGCAAAGTGGGTTAACCAGAGAAATGGCAGAGAGGCTAGAGAGAAAAAAATGCAGCTGAGAGCCCCCAGGCAGAAGAAGAAGTGCCTTATCTGTGTTTGGATTCTTGTTCTTATACTCCTCAGCAAGCCTGTGAGTGAAGTAGACATCACCCTTGTTTCTCTTTCACAGCCTGCGATCTAATCCTTCTCACCAAAACAGTCTAGCTAGGCTCAAACTAGCACATCAGGCAAAGGGGACAGGGAAGCATTGTGGCCCTTTGGCACTGGCAAATGCCAAATCCTTCGGGGCAAGAAGATGGAGATTAAACTGCCAGTGGTGTCAGGTAGAGTGACACAATTACAGAGGCTGCTTCTCAGCACACAGACGAAAGGTAGACAACAGAGCACAGTTTCAGTCTGAAAAGGAGAAGGTCCCTGAAGGTGTTCAAGCAAAGATGGATATGGCACTTAGTGCCATGGTCTAATTGATTGGCCAGGGCTGGGTGCTAGGTTGGACTGGCTGAGCTTGGAGCTCTCTTCCAACCTGGTCGATTCTATGATGATCCTGAGGGGCTTTGCCAACCTGCATGTTTCTGTGATTCTGATTCCAAGCTGAGCCGAGGGTGAGGCTGAGGTGCCAGATGGGCTGGCAGCCTGGGAAGGGCAGCAAAGTGTGCCAGTGCTGCAGCTACTTCTGCGGCTGAGCCGCTGCTAATTTATCTTCATCTGCAGTTTGCGCTACACAGCAGCCTGCAGGCTGCAGCGGCTGAGGCGCAGGCAGACCCTCCGCAGCTATGCAGTTGGTTACCTCCAGGGAGCTGCTGCGGGGTCTGCTGCGTGCCACAGCCTCCTGCCCCGCTCAGTCCCCTTGGGGCTGATTCCGCTCCCTCCTCCCATCTCAGTCCCCTCGGGGCTGCGCTCAGGTGCAGTCACAGCACAGTGTGAGCCTCCCTCCCGGCTACCTCAGCTCCCAGCACCGCAGTGCGGCCGCGGGGCTGCTGCTCAACATCTCCGCTGCAGAGGTGGCAAACCTCGGCAGAGGACAAGGCAGAGAGCGGGAAGGGGCTTGTATAGGCAGGGCCTCTTTTGGTGGGAGGACAGCTCGGCAAAGGCAGTCAAAAACCTTACATGGGTCTTCTACAGATCACACAGAAGCACAGAGGTTGGAAGTGACCTCCAGAGATCATCCAGTCCAGTCCCCCTGCCAAAGCAAGATTCCTCCGGGGTAGTCCACACAGGAATGCATCCAGCTGGGTGTGGAAATTCTCCAGAGGAGACTCCACAGCCTCTCTGGGCAGCCTGCTCCAGGGCTCTGGCACCCTCACGGCAAAGAAGTTTCTCCTCATGTGGAGGTGAAATCTCCCCTGTTCCAGTTTGTATCCATTGCCCCTTGGCTTATTGCTGTGCACCACCCAAAAGAGCTTGGCCCCCTCCACTTGACCCCCACCCCTCAGATATTTGGACACATTGCTCAGATCCCCTCTCAGCCTTCTCTGCTCCAGATTAAACAGCCCCAGGGCTCTCAGCCTCTCTCTGTAGGGGAGATGCTCAAGTCCCCTACTCAACCTTGTGGCATATGAATTCATATCTCACCTCTAGTGCATGTTCTGCACAGCAATAGCAGAGCTTTCTGGCTGGATAATCTTGCTATATTTTCTGATAAGGCAGACTGAGGCTACTAAAAAAACAACTCCTAGGTCATTTCTTTTGATGCCAACTCAGTCAGCACTTGCAAGCCTGACTTTATAAAGAGTGCTTTCTGCTGCCTCGTGGGCTGTCCCACCCCACAGAGCTTTGCAAGGAATGGGAAATGATTTCTCTTTAATGTCTTGACCTCAGGGCTCGTAGGGGGATCTGGCAGCAGCCTCATACAAAAGCCCAAGTGTGAAACATTTCGATTCTGAGGTGTTACTCCTATGCTATAGATGGAGGGGAATTGCTTCAGACAGTGCAAGGTGAGTTTTATGGATCAAGAAGCTCTGACAAAGTAAACAAATGTGTCCTCACTGTCCTTTATCATGTGCAAACTGGGACAAAAATAAAGCTCTTATAGTAAAATGCTGATGTGAAGGGCTAGCTGAGGAGGTCCTTTATCACAAAATCCCTTGTCTAAATAGTAGAGGTCTGTGTAAGGCCTGGCTGTGTTTGCTGTGTACAGAAGCCCTCTGTGTGCAGGGGAGGAGAGGCTCTGATCTGCATGGGCTGGAGTGGGAGTACACACACTGCTGCAGCCACAGCCCAACAGGCTCTCCTGTCTCCCTGTACAAGTCCATTTTTGCCTGGATTCATCTGTGGCCTTGCAGGATATTCTGCTTCTACCACTTAGGCTTTCTCTGCCCCTATCTCAGCAGGGAACCAGGAGTTTCTTCCCTGGTAAATCACAGAATCACAGAACTTCAGAGGTTGGAAGGGACCTCCAGAGATCATCCAGTCCAACCCTCCTGCCAGAGCACCATCCCCTAAGGTAGTCCACACAGGATTGCATCCAGCTGGGGTTGGAAAGGCTCCAGAGAAGGAGATTCCACAACTTCTCTAGCCAGCCTGCTCCAGGGCTCTGGCAACTTCATGGCAAAGAAGCTTCTCCTCATGTTGAGATAAAACCTTCTCTGCTCCAGTTGATCCTTGTCCTATTGCTGTGCACCACCCAAAAGAGCTTGGCCCCCTCCACTTGACACCCACCCCTCAGCTATTTGGACACATTGCTCAGATCCCCTCTCAGCCTTCTCTTCTGCAGACTGAACAGCCCCAGGGCTCTCAGTCTCTCTCCATAGGGGAGATGCTCAAGTCCCCCACTCATCCTGGTGGCTCTCTGCTGGACTCTGTCAGCAGAGCTCTCAGCAGGTCCCTGTCTCTCCTGAATTGGAGAGCCCCAAACTGGACACAGTATTGCAGATGTGGTCTCAGCAGGGCAGAGCAGAGAGAGAGAGAGAGAGAAGAACCTCCCTAGAGGTCAATTAATTAAATTAATGAGAAAAGAATCTAGGGAAAATTGGCTATTCTGTGGCTGATTACCTATCTGCTATCTGGGTCGGGGTTGGGCACCACCGAAAGAAAGAACAACAATCTAATTACCATGCTTACTGCACTAGAACAGCACCTAATGAAGTGTTCAGCTTCTTGCAGCACACACTTTCAAGTCTTTTCGTTCTGCAGTAACATTAAAACAGTTAGACTTCCAGCCCTGCAAAATGTGGCTAATGAATTTCTTTCATCCCAAACAATTGGCTCCCCTGTGCATTAAAACCCTTGAGCGGATCGGTTGTAGCTGCAGCAGAGCAAGGGAAAGAAGGAGCAGGCAGTGTGCAGTAATGATTGTTTTCCTGCTAAATGCTTTTCCTGAAATGGGCAGAAAGAATGTCATGAAATCATAGAGGGATAGAGTGGTTGAGGATGGAAGGGAGCTCAAAGCTCAGACAGTTCCAAGCACCCACCACAGGCAAGGACACCTTCCACTAGAACAGGTTGCTCAAGGCTTCATCCAGCCTGGTGCTGAACACCTCCAGGGAGGTTGTGGAGCACAGAAGCACAGAATGGGATCAAAGATCACATTTGGTGCTTCTGTGCTCCACAGCCTCCCTGGGCAACCTGTACCAGTGTCTCAGCACCCTCCCTGCAAAAAAAACTTCTTCCTAACATCCACTTTCAATCTCCCCTCTGCCACTTCAAACCCATTCCTTCTCGTCCTCTCATGACAAGACCTTGTCACTAGTCCCTCCCCTGCCCTCCTGCTGGACTCCTAGTGTGCAAGGCCACTCCAAGGTCTCCTGGGAGCCTTCACTTCTCCAGGCTGCAGAGCCCCAACTCTTTCAGCCTGTCCTCAGAGCAGAGCTGCTGCAGCCCTCTGAGCAACTTGGTGGCCTCCTCTGGACTGGCTCCAACACTTCCATGTCCTTCTTAGCTCCAGAACTGTACAGTAATTCCCATGGCTCTCTGTCAGAAGTGAGTGCTGTTTACACAACCAACCTGAATAATGAAAACATGTTTGTTCCCTCTTGCCCTTACTCTCTTTTTTGCTCTTCAGCACTGACTGGGCTCAGAGAGAGCTCTCCTGTTAACCTCTCTGGAGCAAGATGAGATCTGCTACCTGTGGTTGACATTCCCTCCTGGGAACACCATGCATATGGAAATGTCCCATGGAGAAAGCAGAGCTCATTGCACTCGGGGTTATAATGATCACAGGATCACAGGACCACAGGATGTTTGGGGTTGAGAAGGGACCTCTGGAGAGCTTCCAGTCCAACCCCCCTGTCACAGCAACAGCACAGAATCCAGTGCAGGTCACACAGGAATACATCCAGACAGGCCTGGAAAGGCTCCAGAGAAGGAGACTCCACAATCTCTCTGGGCAGCCTGTGCCAGGGCTCTCTCACCCTTACACTCAAGAAGTTCTTCCTCATGTTGAGCTGGAACTTCCTGTGCTGCAGCTTCCATCCCTTGCCCCTTGTCCTATGGCAGGGCACAGGTGAGCAGAGGCTGTCCCTGTCCCTTCCTTCTTGACCTCCAGCCCTCAGCTCTTGATAGCCATTGCTCAGATCCCCTCTCAGCCTTCTCCTCTGCAGCCTAAGCAGCCCCAGGGCTCTCAGCCTCTCCTCATCAGGCAGTGCTCCAGGGTCCCTTCAGCATCCTTGCAGCCCTCCCTTGGACTCTCTCTGACAGATCCCTGTCCCTCTTGGACTGGGGTGCTCAGATCACCCTCCAGGCCTCAAAATAAGGTCAAAGTTGGGAGGGAAGGGAAAGAAGAGGAGAATTAAAGGTCTGCATGTTTTTTTCCCCCTGCCATTCTTGTTTCTGAGACATTAAACTGTATTTGGATGTATTTCTAGGCTCTGTTCCAGAAGCAAATCGAAGAACTAAAAACTTTATGAAATGAAAGTTAGGATTGCTGCACATAAAACCTAATGTTCTGAAAGGAATACTGTGCCCTACTCCACTTGTGAAAGCAGAGCTATTGTGTGGAAAGGCAATTTTAAGCTAGCCACATGAGTAAGTTGTGTTTAATCACTCCAAGTGAAAAAAAAGGAACTTAAGGAAGTGTAGTTTGCACTTCAGAGAAGTGAAAAGGAGAGGTCTGGCTTGTGGGGGTGGGACTCACCCTGAGCACAGGGTGACGTGGACTTGAAACTGGCCCAGCTCATCAGTCATTGGCAGTAATGGCAGTTTTGCCTGAGCAAATAAGAGCTCATATGAACTTTCCATTTGTACATAGAATCACAGGAGCACAGAGCTCTGAGATCATCCAGTCCAGCCTAGGACCTAACACAACATCGACCCCACCATGGCACTAAGTGCCACAGACAAGCTGGCCTGAAACACCTCCAGGGATGGTGACTCTATCACCTCCCTGGGCAGTCCATTCCAGTCTCTAATTCCCCTTTCCACCAGGAAGTGCTTCCTAACATCCAACCTAATTCTCCCCTGCCACAGCTTCAGGCCATGCCCTCTCATCCTGGCACAAGTTGCCTGGGAGCAGAGCCTGATCCCCACCTGACTAACCCTGCCTTCCTGCAGACCCTGTTCAGATACTGCGAGGCCACTCCAAGATCTCCTCCAAGCCTTCTCTTCTCCAGGCTGCAGAGCCCAAACTCTCTCAGTCTGTCCTCACAGCAGAGCTGCTGCAATCCTCTCAGCATCTTTGTGGCCTCCTTTGGACTCACTCCAACAGTTTGATCCCAGGCTCACAGGATGTCAGGGGTTGGAAAGAGATCATTAAGTCCAAACTCCCTGCCACAGCAGGACCATACAATCTAGCTCAGGTCACACAGGAACACATCCAGACAGGCCTTGAAAGGCTCCAGAGAAGGAGACTCCACAACCTCTTTGGGCAGCCTCTTCCAGTACTGTCATCCTTACAGTCAAGAAGTTCCTCCTTGTGTTGAGCTGCAACCTCCTGTGCTGCAGCTTCTATCCATTGCTCCTTATCCTATCCCAGGGAGCAGTGAGCAGAGCCTGTCCCCCCTCTCCTGACCCCCAGCCCTCAGATAGTTATAAACATTTATTAGATCCCCTCTGAGTCTTCTCTAGACTAAGCAGCCCCAGGTCCCTCAGCCTCTCCTCATCAGGCAGTGCTCCAGTCCCCTCATCATCCTCCTCAGCCTTCCTGGAGCCCACTTCAGATGCTAGAAGGCCACTCCAAGGCCTCCTGGAAGCCTTCTCTTCTCCAGGCTGCAGAGCCCCAACTCTCTCAGCCTGACCTCATAGCAGAGCTGCTGCAGCCCTCTTGGTGGCCTCCTCTGGACTGGCTCCAACAGTTCCTTGTCCTTCTTGTGTGCACACAGTACTCCAGGTTGGGTCTGAGGAGAGCAGAGCCAAAGGGCAGAATCCCCTCCCTTGCTCTCTGCCCACACTGCTCTTGCTGCAGCCTGGAGGCAACAGGGCAGCCAATTTTCACTGCGGTTCAGCAATGCCACTGCTCAGGGCTGCACATTTCCTGCTCCTCACCCATCACCACCACCACCTCCCTTGCTTTTAAAATTCATTAGGGGTAATCTGCTGCAAAAGAGAATATTGAGCCTCTGTGCCTCGACCACCCAGATCTATACACAGCCACTGCCAGATCTATAGGCTGCTGCCCTAATGAAAGCACAGAGCGCAGGAGAAAGGGCTCCCACGGAGATCACTGAATCTTAATCTTTGCCTCCCACCCCGTTTAGCAGCACTTCTTCCAGAGCTGTGCACATATCCTTGCAGCTGTATATTTGCAGCCTCTGTCAACTGCAAAATAAATTATTCAGGATTGGTAGATTACTTACAAACGACACCAATCAATTAGCAGTGCAGCCGGCAGTCTTTGGGGCTTTTGTCAGAGGCTGGCATGGTAAAGCTCTCAGCTCCACATTTCCCAGTGTGAAGGATTATGGTAATGACAGCTTAATTTTATTGAATTTTTAATTGATGATCCCTGGACTCACTGTGCTAACACTGGGGCTAGGGAGAGCTAAGCCCTTGAAGGAGAGCGGGATGCAAGCAGGGCTGCCCTTCCCCGAACAAAAGCAACGTCCACTTGTGGCCAGGAGGGCCAATGCCATTCTGGGGAGCATTAGAAGGGTTGTGGCTATTAGGTTCAGAGAGGTTCTCCTGCCCCTCTACTCTGCCCTGATGAGGCTGCATCTGGAGTACTGTGTCCAGATCTGGGCCCCTCAGTTCCAGAGGGACATAGAACTGCTGGAGAGAGTCCAGCACAGAGCCACAAAGGTGATGAAGGAAGATCTTCCTTAGGAGGAGAGCCTGAGGGAGCTGGGGCTGTGCTGCTGGGAGAGGAGCAGCCTGAGAAGTGACCTCATCAATGTTTATAAAGATGTGCAGGTGAGTGCCAGGAGGCTGGAGCCAGGCTCTGCTGCGTGATGCCTGATGACAGGACAAGGGGCAATGGGTGGAAGCTGAGGCATAGGAAGTTTCATGTGAACATGTGGAGGATTTTTTTTCCCTGTGAGGGTGGCAGAAGCCTGGCACAGGCTGCCCAGGGGGGCTATGGAGTCTCCCTCTCTGGAGATATTCCAGAGCTGCCTGGATGTGTTGCTGTGTGATCTGCTGTAGGTGATGCTGCTCTGGCAGGGAGCTTGGACTGGCTGAGCTTTGGAGGTCCCTTCAAGCCCCTGACATTCTGTGATTCTGTGAAAACCCTCAGCTGAACATGGCACCTAGTGTTCACCAGAGCTCACTGCTGTCAATTGTCAGCCTGCTTCACAAGCCCTTGTGCTGCAGATCTGTGCCTGTTCCTTCCACAGGGCTGCACAGCCCTTTAAGGAGCCCACACATTAATATGTGCTTCAGCTGCTGTCCTGTAACAAGGTGAAAGAAGTAGGGTGGCTCCAGGTCGCATGAAACAAAGCAAGCAGCAGCTTGTATTGATCCCTGGGTCGAAGACATCACATTTCTCTCTGCAGGCTGGAAAACCCTCAAGCCTCCTTCCTCTGCACCACTGCCATTTCCAGCCTTTCCACTGCTGTTAGCAGCAAGAGCACTGGACAGCAGGTTCTGCAACCTTCTCACAAAGGAGCAAACCCTGCTGCTGGCTACAAAGCCACAGAGCCATGGAATCACACAATCATGGAATGGTAGAGGCTGGAATTGAGCTGCAAAACTCAGCCAGTCCAACCCCCCTGCCCGAGCAGGAGCACCTACAGCAGAGCTCACAGGAACACATCCAGGCAGCTCTGGATTATCTCCAGAGAGGGAGACTCCACAACCCCCCTGGGCAGCCTCTGCCACACTTCTGTCACCCTCACAGGGAAAAAAATTCCTCCTCCTGTTTCCATTGAACTTCCAATGCCTCAATTCTCACCCACTGCCCCTTGTCCTGGCACTGGGCATCACCCAGCAGAGCCTGGCTCCAGCCTCCTGGCACTCACCTTTACATACATGTGTGCTCATAGCATGCACAGGGTCAGCCATGCAGAGGACTGTGCTGCAATACCAGCAAAGAATGACACAGCTGAGCTGGTGCTTGCCAGGTTGTTTTAAGGAGCAGTAAAGCTCCGTGATGACAGATAAACACTACTACCATGTATTAAACATGTGTGGTTTAAGGACAGGAAAAGGGGAGATTGAAACTGGATGTCAGGAAGAAGTTCTTTGCTGTACCCCAGGTATGCAGAGAGAGTACAGACAGTGGCACTGGCAGAATGCTGTAGGCTTAGGCTTTCTTCCTTCATGCCTCATTCCCCTGGCTTGCTGAAGGATTGGAAATGGAAGACTGCTTCAGCATCCATTTGTATCTAATAGCTGGCATTGATTTCCAATTTCATATCTGCTTAACAGTAGCCACTGACCACATTCAAATTCATCATTTTCTTCACTGCACCTTCCAGTTCAGACTCTGCCACCACCCTTAATGAATCAATTCATGTCAGAGTGCAACACATACATATGCATTTAAACTATTTTTGGTGACTTCATGAAGCTCATTCAGCTGGTCTCTGAACAGCCTGGTTTTACTTTGTGAGCCTGTATTGAAAAACTAAGTATTGGGCTACTCTCTGTCATTGAATCATAGAACCATAAAGTGGTTCAGGTTGGAAGGGACCTCAAATCTCAGACAGTTCCAAGCCCCTGCCATAGGCAGGGACACCTTCCACTAGAGCAGGTCACTCAAGGCTTCATCCAGCCTGGTCCTGAACACCTCCAGGGAGGTTGTGGAGCACAGAAGCACAGAATGGGATCAAAGATCACATTTGGTGCTTCTGTGCTCCACAACCTCCCTGGGCAACCTGTGCCAGTGTCTCACCACCCTCACTGCAAACAACTTCTTCCTAACATCCCCTTTCAATCTCCCCTCTGCCACTTCAAACCCATTCCTCCTCATCCTCTCATGACAAGACCTTGTCAATAGTCCCTCCCCTGCCCTCCTGGAGCCCCCTTCAGCTACTGGAAGGCCTCTCCAAGGTCTCCTCAACACAGTTGCTCAACAGGGCTCACATGGGGCTGTCAGGAGGGGCAGAAATGCATCATCTCTGCTATCTTATGTTGCTGTGTCAAAATTTGCATGGTGCTCCTCAGAAGCATCTTCCATCCCTCATTGCAAGAGGGATATGAATGTGCTGGAGTGTGTCCAGAGAAGGGCCACGAGGATGAGCAGAGGCCTGAGGCTCCTCTGCTATGAGGATGGGCTGAGGGAGTTGGGGTTGTTCAGTCTGGAGAAGAGAAGGCTCTGAGGAGACCTTATTGTGGCCTTCCAGGATCTGAAAGGGGCTACAAGAAGCTGGGGACGTTTTAGGCTGTCAGGTAGTGATAGGACTGGGGGATATGGAGCAAAACTAGAAGTGGGTAGATTCAGATTTGCTGTTAGAAGAAAGTTCTTCAGCATGAGGCTGATAAGAGACTGGAACAGGTTGCCCAGGGAGGCACTGGAAGCCTCATCTCTGGAGGTGTTTAAGGCCAGGCTGGATGTGGCTCTGAGCAACCTGATCTAGTATGAAGTGTCCTTGCCCACAGCAGCAGGTTTGGAGCTAGATGGTCCTTGAGGTCCTTTCCAGCCCTGACAATTCTATGATTCTATTTTAATTCTCCTTTGCAGTGGCTCCCATTTGTTAAGCCTGTTTTCCTCATTTCTATGTCACCCTTGAACTGCACTGCCACTGGGTACTGACCTCTCCTTGGATAATCTGTATAAATTTGGCTGTTAAGCTTAAAGCATTAACAATTTCCAACCAACTTTTGCCATTGTTTTGGCACTGCCAGAGGAAGAAGAGTCCTGTCTGAAGTTTATTTGGGCTGCTGATCAGAAAGCAGGGGAGGAATGAAGCATGGCTGAAGTATCTCCAGGAATTACCCATTGTGTGAATGCCTGAGATTTTTTTAATTAGTGGATATTTGACATTTCAGCCAAGCCTGACTTCTCCAGGATTTAACTGCAGCAAAATCAATGGTGCAGCAGGAGTAATGAGGTATGTCTGAATTAACCTGAAAAAGATGTAATTGTTGCATAACTCCCCCCCAGCAACTCCCAGTTTCCCCAGTTACAGTCAGTATCCAAGAGGAAGTCACTTTGCCAAGAGTAAAGCTGTTGAGCCAGTGGCATAGGGCAGTACTAGCCAGGGAGCTCTTGCTGGTTTTGAGTGACAGGTAAGAAACAGCATTTGAGAAGGGGAGAGTGTGCTGGAAGATGTTGGCTTGCTGGCACCCTGAGAGGCCTTCATACTCCAGTGGTAGAATTGGATGCCAGGATCACAGAACTACAGAATCACAGAAACTTTCAGTCTGGAAAAGCCTCTCAGGATCACCAAGTCCAACTCATAGAATAGAGTCATAGAATCAAAGAGGTTGGAAGACCTTCAAGCTCATCCAGTCCAACTTATCACTGAGCCCTATCCAGTCAACCAGACCATGGCACTAAGTGCCTTGTCCAGTCTTTTCTTGAACACCTCCAGGGACGGTGCCTCCACCACCTCCCTGGGCAGCCCATTCCAATGCCAATCACTCTCTCTGTGAAGAACTTCCTCCTAACCTCCAGCCTACACTTCCCCCAGCACAACAAGCATGCATGACTCCATACTTTCTCTGCTGGAGGCCTGCAAGACACCAGGATTCTACTTACTGTGCTGCACTTCCTCCTCTGCTGCAGAGGTTCCTTGATACGCAGTGTTACTGTGTCTTAATTAAGGGCACTCAGCTGGAGAGGCAGGATCCACAGCTGAAGGTGGGATTTGATGTAGGTCTTCCTGCTGTTGCAACCACTGAGCTACAGAGGCAGCCTCTGTGGCCTCTCAGTGTTGTGCCAGGTTGTGGATGAAAGGTTTCTGGAAGAAAGTGATTTGATAAAGTTGTATTAAGCATTTTATTTTATTTTTAATACCAAAGAGATCATTTACAAGCCCTGGGAGATGTAATGGGGGATATGGAGTCATCTGGGCTCTGACTAAAAACAATACCAGACAAATTTAGCTAATGAGTTCAGTGTGTAGAAGTTTTCATAACTTTAACTTGCCACAGTCTCCTGCTGGCTCCTGTAGTGCATCAATGTTTCTTTCAACACATGTAAGTAATAGAGAGGATGCAATTCAGACTCTCACAGAAAACAGCTTGCTTTCATTTGCAGGCAGAAATAAATGCAGCAGCAATCACAAAGAACCATCCCATAGCAGCAGCAGTGTGGCCAGCAGCACCAAGGAGGTCATTCTGCCCTGCACTGGCACTGGGGAGGCCTCACCTCCAGCACTGTGTGCAGCTCTGGGCACTCACTGCAAGAGACATATTGAGGGGCTGGAGCGGGGCCAGAGGAGAGCAACGAGAGTGGGGAAGGGACTGGAGGGGAAGGCTGCTGAGGAGAGGCTGAGGGAGCTGGGCTGGGTTAGCCTGGAGCAGAGGAGACTCAGGGGGGACCTTAGCACACTCTACAGCTACCTGAAGGGAAGGGGTAGTCAGGTGGGGGTCAGGCTCTGCTGCCAGGCAACTTGTGCCAGGATGAGAGGGCATGGCCTGAAGCTGTGCCAGGGCAGGGTTAGGTTGGATGTTAGGAAGCACTTCCTGATGGAAAGGGGAATTAGAGACTGGAATGGGCTGCCCAAGGCAGTGGTGGAGTTGCTACCCCTGGAGGCATTTCAGGCCAGCTTGGCTGTGGCACTTGGTGCCATGGTCTGGTCACTGTGGTGGTGTTGGGTCCTAGGCTGGACTGGATGATCTCAGAGCTCTTTTCCAGCCTCAGTAACTATGTGAGTCTGTGATTCAGGCAGTACATAAGAAATCTGGCCAAATTCTGCACCTTTTGCCCATGAAAATCATCCTTCCTGACTTCCTAACCTGAGTGTGATAAGCAGAGACAGATAATCACAGAATCAGGATGGGGCAGAATTCCATCCACAGCCCCTGCAGAGAAGCACACAGCAACATCCAGGTTGGCAAAGCCCCTCAGGATCACCAAATCCAACCTCCAACCCTGCTCTACAGGATTCACCTTAAACCATAGCCCCAAGCACCACATCCAAACCACCCTGAAATGCATCCAGGGTGGGTGACCACATCCAAACGATCCTTAAACACATCCAGAGTGGGTGACTTCAGCACCTCCCTGGGCAGCTCATTCCAGTCCCTGACCTCTCTCTCCATGAAATCCTTTTTTCCTAGTGAAAAAGTTGCTGTCTGAACCTTTGCTTCTTCCAAAGTATTTTCATCTGGACAAAGCACTGTGTACAATTTACTAGTGGAAAGGGATTTTCAGTGCATGCCTCTTTACCTCACCTATGTAGACAAAGTTTGATCTTACCCACACAAAGATGTCTGTTGCTGCTTTTGGTGGGATTGGGTATTAGAAACATGAAGAGAGGCTGCTACAAGAAAGTGCTTCCTGGCCAGTTTGCACAGAAAGGCTGGGAGACACCAAGTGCAAGAGTGCAACTTCAGGGAGAAGAAAGATGCAGATGTTGCATTTTCTCTGCTTAGAAATAGGTGTCCAAAAAAAATCAATACTCTTTATACATAGCTTTAAAATGTGCTGCCTAAGGTGACTTGGACTCTGCAGTGATGTGTGTCCTAGAAATCTGATCGATACAACATCTGTGCCAAAGGTTGCTAAGTCAAAACAGGACATGGGCAGCTCCTGAGTAAAGAAAGTATAGACATGGACTCCAAACAAGTCTGCTTATTCAGAGTAACACTTCAGCTGCAGCTTGCCTGCTAACTCACTTGTTGTAAGTTGTGCAAGGAGCAGCTGGTACAGTTTGAAAGGAGTATTAGTGACTTTGAAGAGATACTCTGCTCTCAGGAGCTAAGGAAAATGCATTCATTCTTTAAAGCATTACCCTTAACGATGCTTTGAGGAAGGTATTGCTGAGAGGGACATGTTCTTGTACAGGATCACAGCACCACAAGATGCTAGGGGTTGGAAGGGACCTCTGGAGAGCTTCCAGTCCAATCCCCCTGCCACAGCAGCACCACAGAATCTACTGCAGGTCGCACAGGAACACATCCAGACACGGCTGGAAAGGCTCCAGAGGAGACTCCACAACCTCTCTGGGCAGCCTGTGCCAGGGCTCTCTCACCCTTACACTCAAGCAGTTCTTCCTCACGTTGAGGAAGATGAGATGCAGTTTCCATCCCTTGCCCCTTGTCCTATGGCAGGGCACAAGTGAGCAGAGGCTGTCCCTGTCCCTTCTTCCTTCCTGATCCCCAGCTATCGATAGACATTGCTCAGATCCCCTCTCAGCCTTCTCCTCTGCAGACTAAGCAGCCCCAGGGCTCTCAGCCTTTCCTCAGCAGGCAGTGCTCAGCCCCTTCAGCATCCCTGTGGTACAGTGCTATTACTCCTAACATGTTAGTCAGATTGCATCACCAACACAGACCAGTAAACTAAAGAGCCAGGGCCCTCATTTGCACTCATGAACAGTGCAGTAATCCCACCAAGCCTGATTTTCTGTCATGCCTGAGCTGGGAAGAAATGTCTTGGAAAATCCAGTTACAGGCTGAAGACTGCTCCTCTTTTCTCTGGATGGCAGCTGGGGATGGGCTGGCAGCACTGTGCACTCAGACCATCTCCCTCCACACCTTTCCTCTTCCTGCAGGCCAAGGAGGGGTACGTGGCAGCTCAGTGCTGGCTGGGAACTCCCCAGGGAGAGGGCAGCCTGCTCAGGAGACCAAGCCATGTCCCACCTCCCTTTGTGCTAGCAGGCTGAGGCAAAGCAGGGAAGCAGATACTGAGTCAGACCGAATCACTCCCCTTTCCTGGCATAGAAGAGGAGCCCACAGTATCTTGTGCCTGCTGAGCACTAAGACAGAAATCAGTGCATTTGGGTAGAGTGTGGCCAGCAGCACCAGGGAGGTCATTCTGCCCTGCACTGGCACTGGGGAGGCCTCACCTCCAGCACTGTGTGCAGCTCTGGGCACTCACTGCAGGACACATATCGAAGGGCTGGAGCGGGGCCAGAGGAGAACAAGAGTCAGGGAGGGACTGGAGGGGAAGGCTGCTGAGGAGAGGCTGAGGGAGCTGGGCTGGGTTAGCCTGGAGCAGAGGAGACTCAGGGGGCACCTTAGCACACTCTACAGCTACCTGAAGGGAAGGGGTAGTCAGGTGGGGATCAGGCTCTGCTGCCAGGCAACTTGTGCCAGGATGAGAGGGCATGGCCTGAACCTGTGCCAGGGGAGGGTTAGGTTGGATGTTAGGAAGCACTTCCCGATGGAAAGGGGAATTAGAGACTGGAATGGGCTGCCCAGGGAGGTGGTGGAGTCACCATACATGGAGGTGTTTCAGGCCAGCTTGGCTGTGGCACTTAGTGCCATGGTGGGGTCGATGTTGTGTTAGGTCCTAGGCTGGACTGGATGACCTCGGAGCTCTTTTCCAGCCTTGGTGATTCTGAATTCAGTGGTGGAGTCTGGAGCCAGCTGCCTTTCTGCTCTGTTCAAATGATGCAATGGCCTGTGTCCTGGCTGACCTTCACAGTATTAATTAGTGTTAACCATGAGCCAGTAATGTGCTCTTGTGGCCAGGAGGGCCAATGCCATTCTGGGGTGTATTAAAAGAGTTGTGGCTAGTAGGTTCAGAGAGGTTCTCCTGCCCCTCTACTCTGCCCTGCTGAGGCTGCATCTGGAGTACTGTGTCCAGTTCTAGGCCCCCCAGTTTAAGAGGGACATAGAACTGCTGGAGAGAGTCCAGCACAGAGCCACAAAGGTGATTAAGTGAATGGAAGATCTTCCTTAGGAGGAGAGCCTGAGGGAGCTGGGGCTGTGCTGCTGGGAGAGGAGGAGCCTGAGGGGGGACCTCATCAATGTTTATAAAGATGTGCAGGTGAGTGCCAGGAGGCTGGAGCCAGGCTCTGATGGGTGATGCCCAGTGCCAGGCCAAGGGGCAATGGGTGAGAGCTGAGGCATAGGAAGTGCCATGGAAATAGGAGGAGACATTTTTTCCCTGTGAGGGTGACAGAAGCCTGGCACAGGCTGCCATGGGGGCTGTGGAGTGTCCCTCTCTGGAGCTATTCCAGAGCTGCCTGGATGTGTTGCTGTGTGCTCTGCTCTGGGTGCCCCTGCTCTGGCAGGGGAGTTGCACTGGCTGAGCTTTGGGGGTCCCTTCCAGCCCCTGACATTCTGTGAACACACACTTTTAAAGCTAAACCAAGCTGGAACAAATACTCATTCTTGCTCCTGCACCAAGCCAGAGTTCACAAGTGGGTTTCTTTTGCAAGCCAGGTTACAATATTGAACAGTAAATACCCACACTTTGACTCAAACTGTGCTTTCAGTTCCAACCAAATGCTGGATTTGACAAAGCCTGGAGCTGCTTCAGACTTCCACGCAGAGAATGAAGATCAAAATCTGCCCTTGACATTTGAGCCTCCCTCCAGTTTAGATCAGAAGTTTGATTTCTGTCTGAGACTAGAATTTCATTCTGGTTTAGCTATGAAAAAACCCTCTCCTGAGCCTTTTTCAGCATGTTTTCAACTTTATGCATAAACTGTAAAGCAAAAGAAGTAAAACTAGTAACTAAAATAGCAGGAATGTGATCCACTAAGTGTCATCTGAACAGTTCTTTCCCCTTCCCCCACATGCTGGCTCGTTCTCAAGTATTAAATCACATATGAAAGCTGCCTTACAGAAAAAAAGAGGCATCCAAGGAAAGCAGCTGTAGTACACTAGGGCTGGTTTCATCTTTACGTGTGTATTCCTGACTGTGGTGGATGAGGGTGAGGAAGCTGTGTGGGTCGGGAAGCAAATCACAAGCCAGAACTGCATAAATGATAGGATGCACACAAATAGACTTTGGGGATTAAAGGTATTTGGGGTGGGAGAGGAGCTTTAATTGGAATTGACCTCGCAGAACACACACCCTTATGTTCAGACTTCTAATCATGGGTGGGCCAGCTGAGCTATCTGAAAATGCCTGGTTTGCATTAACCACCCTGATTTTAGAGGCAGTTCACAGAATCACAGAATGTTAGGGGCTGGAAGGGACCTCTAAAAATCACAGAATCACAGAAACATTCAGTTTGGAAAAGCAACCCCAGGAGCACCAAGTCCAACCTATATCCCTACTCTACAAGCTGCACCCTAAACCATAGCCCCAAGCACCACAGAAAACCACCTTGAAACACATCCAGGCTTGGGGACTCCACCACCTCCCTGGGCAGCTCATTGCAATGCCTGACCACTCTTGCCAGGAAAAAATGTTTCCTAGTGTCCACTCTAAACCCACCCAGTGGCAGCTTGAGGCCATTCCCTCTTCTATCACTCATGACCTGTGAGAACTTTTGATCCTATGTTACTGTCAGTCTCTTGGGTTTGCTTGTTGTTTTGCTTTGGTTTTGGCAAAGCTGGACTCGCAGTAACTCCCTCTCTGCCTTGCAGGTATCCTCTCAAGGTTTGCTCCCTGGGCAATTCTCCTGCACCAGCTGTGGCCCTGTAACTGTGCTGGGGCTGAGGAAGCTCAGTGCCTCAGAAGGGCTGAGCGCTGCCAACAGGAAACAGGGTGAGATCAAGCTCTGGCTCCACACAGCAAGGAAAAGGATGAAGCATCTCTGTCTGAGCAGAAAGCCTGCTCCAAGCTAAAACTCTCAAGCAAGCTTCTGCCCCTTGCAAGTTTCTGCCCTTTAAGTGCAAACTTCAAGCTTCAGGGCTTCTGTGGCCATTTCTAAGTGCTGTCTACAATAAGTCCATAGCTAAACTGCATATAATCAACAGGTGCAAGTAAAGTGAAGTCACAGAATCATAGAATGAAGCAGTTTGGAAGAGAGCTCCAAGCTCATCCAGTCCAACCTAGCACCCAGCCCTGGCCAATCAAACAGACCATGGCACTAAGTGCCCCAGCCAGGCTTGGCTTCAACATCTTCAGGGATGACAACTCCACCACCTCCCTGGGCAAGGAACATTCAGTGCAAGAATCCACTTTAGAAACAATGTGAGAAGTGTTGGCTGCAACCTGTGCTGATAAGAAAAGGTTTGGGCAAAATGAAGGCTTCCTCAGAAACAAATTACTTTCCTCTATGTTAATTAAAAAGAACATTTTCTCCCCCTTTTTTTTTAATTCTTTGCCCCAGATCAAGAACTTTCTTTGTTTTCTGCCAAAATAATGAAGTTTCCTGTAAGGAAACTCTGTCTTAACCCTGCATGCAGCTTCTGACTGGCTTCATGAGTATAATCTCTGTCACCATAGCATCTGGGCGTAGCATCACACTTCCAGGAAACTAAACCAAACTCACATCTGACACGAATGACTCAGACACTGTATAAGAGCAATGTATTTAAACACACTGCCTGGAGAAGAAATGAGAACTGTTAAAAGCACTTTAAAAGAAACAGCCTCTGATCTTTTGCTTCCTGCAGTCTCAGGCTCCCTTAAAATCCTTTTGACATGCCTCAATTGTCTTTTTTTTTTCGTTCAGTCAATCTTCTCTTGCTAACTTCTGTGCAGGCTTTCAAAGTGGATGCTGTCCAGAAATCCTATTACAATAAATTTACTGTATTAAAAAGAAAGAAAGAAAAAATAGTCCGAGGAAGAAATGAGATCTGCTCATATTATTAAGTCTAACTCTTCACCATTGCCAGCCTTTCCTCCAGCCCTTTGTTTATTGTCATCTTATCCTGCACTTAATCTCATTTAAAGCATAGGTGCTTTAGTGCAAGGACCTTCCTCTTTTGTTCTCTTCTTTTGAGGGCCTGCTGCCTATAGGATAGCACATTTAAAGCAGATATCTTCTCTCTTTAAAGTGCTTTGCACAGCTGTGATGATGTAGAAATAAGAAAATGGTCACAAAAGCTTAAGGAAGAGGTTTAGGACTCACCAGAATACTTTTTTTTCTTAATAGCTCTCAGTCTCCTTTGTCATAAAGTGCAAATGAAGCTTTCTTGTATTTTAAGAGAAATCAACTATTGTATCTATTTAAAAATGCTGCTTCATGTAATGGATCAGTGTCAGCAAATCTGGAAAGATCAGCAGTGTATCAGAGTGCACAGCACTACAGAAATCTTAAGGATTGCTTGCTTGAACTGGAAGTGTCTTGGGGTGTCTAACACCTACTTGCAGAACCACCCATGGCTGCCAGATTCACGGAGTCACAGAAAGGTGCAGGTTGGCAAAGCCCTTCAGGATCACCAAGTCTGTGCAGGCTGGCAAGGCCCCTCAGGATCACCCCTCAGGATCACTCTACTCTACAAGATTCACCTTAAACCATAGCTCTAAGCACCACAGCCAAACCACCTTTAAACACAGCCAGGGTGGATGACTCCAGCACCTCCCTGGGCAGCTCATTCTAGTCCCTGACCACTCTCTCCAGGAAAAACTTTTTCCTAATTTCCAATCTAAACCTCCCCAGCCTCAGCTTGAGGCCATTCCCCCTTGTTCTGTCTCCAATTACCTGTGAGAAGAGACCAGCACCAACCTCTCCACAACCTCCTTTCAGGTAGCTGTAGACAGCCATGAGGTTTGCCCTCAGCCTCCTCTGTTTCACACTAACCATCCCCATCTCCTTCAGTCTCTTCTAATCATATTTATTCTCCAGGCACTTCCCCAGCTTCCTTGCCCTCCTCTGCACTGCCTCCAGCACCTCCACATCCCTCTTATATTGAGGTACACAAAGCTGAACACAGCACTCAAGGTGTGGCCTCATCAGAGTCGAGTCCCAGGGGAAAAACCCCTCCCTGCTCCTGCTGGCCACAGCATTTCTAATCCCAGCCAGGATGCCATTGGCTTTCTTGGCCACCTGGGCACACTGCTGGCTCACATTCAGCTGTTTGTCAGTTACAACCCCCAGGTCCCTTTCTGCCAGCAGCTCTCCAGCCACACTGCCCCAAGCCTGTAGCATTGCTTGGGGTTGTTGTGCCCCAAGTGCAGGACCTGGCATTTGGCCTTGTCGAAGCTCACAAACAGACTGCCCAGGGAGGTGGTGGAGTTGCCACCCCTGGAGGTGTTTAAGGCAAGCTTGGCTGAGGCATTTAGTCTCACGGTCTGGTCGATGTGGTGGTGTTAGGTCACAGGCTGGACTGGGTGATCTCAGAGATCTATTACAGCCTTGATCCTTCTGTGACTCTGTGTGTAGGCAGCACAGTGGTGCTGTTCCAAACACATCCTTGTTCCTCCATTGCCTACGAGACTGCTGTGCAGAGTAGCATGAAGCTGGCTTCCAGAAGAGTGCTGTGCTGATGGCTTGCAGGGCAGTGGTAGCCTTCACTGACTGCACAGCAGCTGCTCAGCAAAGCATTAAGTCTCCCAGCTCTTTTCTCGGCCGTGTTTCGTGCTGCATCGGGTTGGTGCCCCCTAGTGGTGGCAGTGCCACCGCGCCGGGCCCCACTGCTGCTCCTGCGGACGGTGCCTGCACAGCTCATCACCAAACACAGGGGCACAGCACCACAGGATGCTAGGGGTTGGAAGGGACCTCTGGAAATCTTCGAGTTCAATCTCCCTGCCACAGCAAGACCACAGAATCCAGTGCAGGTCGCAGAGGAACACATACAGACAGGGCTGGAAAGGCTCCAGAGAAGGGAGTTGGAAGACACCTCCAAAGCTCATCCAGTCCAAGCCCTTCTACAGTCAGCAGGGACATCCTCAACTATATTAGGTTGCCCACAGCTCTCTCCAGCCTCACCTTCAATATTTCAAGGGATGGGCTCCAACCATCTCCCTGAGCAACCTGTTCCAATGTTCCATCACATTCATGGCACAGAACCTGTTCCTAACATCCAGTCTCAATCTGCTCTACTCTAGTTTGAAGCCATTGCCCTCATCCGCAACCACAGAATCCAGTGCAGGATGTTAGGGGTTGGAAAGGACCTCTGGAAATCTTCCAGTCCAACTGCCCTGACATAGCAGCACCACAGAATCCAGCAAAGGTCACACAGGAACACATCCAGACAGGGCTGGAAAGACTCCAGAGAAGGAGACTCCACAGCCTCTCTGGGCAGCCTGTACCAGGGCTCTGGCACCCTTACACTCAAGAAGTTCTTCCTCATATTGAGCTGGAACTTCCTGTGCTGCAGTTTCCATCCCTTGCCCCTTGTCCTATGGCAGAGCACAGGTGAGCAGAGGCTGTCCCTGTCCCTTCCTTCCTGACCCCCAGCCCTCATCTGTTTATATCCATTGTTCAGATCCCCTCTCAGCCTTCTCCTCTGCAGACTAAGCAGCCCCAGGGCTCTCAGCCTTTCCTCCTCAGGCAGTGCTGCAGTCCCTTCAGCATCCTTGTTGCCCTCTGTTGGACTCTCTCCAGTAGATCTCTGTACCTCTTGAACTGGTGAGCCCAGAGTTGAATGCATGTCCTATGTGGGGCCTCACTAGGGCAGAGTAGAGGGGATGGAGAACCTCCCTTACTCTGCTGGACACACTCTTCTTAATACAGTAATAATCAGAGTATACTCTTCTCAAATGATAGAGAACAATGTCCCATTGGACACCCTGGCAAGTTTTGTCTTTGACCCCCAAACTGCTCATCAGATATCAGAAGACTGCAGATGAAATCCCAGATCTCAGTGAGAGAAAATGCCATCTATGTTCACATCTGTAAATTTACCTGCCCACTCCAGCTGGCATCTGCCTGGGGCTTGAAGCCAGAGGCAATGCAGTAATAAAACAGAGAGTAGAGAAGTGCTAGAAATGGGTAGATTCAGACTGGATGTTAGGAAGAAGTTCTTCAGCATGAGGGTGGTGAGAGCCTGGAACAGGTTGCCCAGGGAAGTGGTGGAAGCCTTATCCTAGGAGATGTTTAAGGCCAGGCTGGATGAGGCTCTGGAGAGCCTGATCTAGTGTAAGGTGTCTCTGCCCATGGCAGGGGTGTTGGAACTGGATGATCCTTGTGGTCCCTTCCAACCCTGACTGATTCTATGATTCTGTGATTCTATGATTCTATGATTCTGTGATTCTATGCTTCTATGCTTCTATGATTCTGGGATTCTATGATTCTATGCTTCTATGATTTTGTGATTCTATGATTCTATGCTTCTATAGGTCATCCAGGCACTTCTCACTCACTGCCACTTCTTTTATCTGCCCAAGTCACCATACAGTTGTCAACAGTTTGTGCATTGCCTGGGAGCCCTGAAAGGCATCTTGGAAGAAATAAGAGCTTTATTTAACCGATTTTGCACTTCACTTTGACTTATGATTATTGCCTACCCCAAAGCTGGAATGGATTGGCTTAACAAATAGTTGTCAGCAAACCTGCAGTAAAGTTTGAATTAAAATTCTTCTATTTGTCTTTGTTCAGTGACATTTTCAGCCTGGCTTAAGCAAATTCCTTCTGAAGATTTCTCATCTTTTTGACTGAACAATTTAATCTGGGGAAGAAGAAAGAAAAAAAGGCAACATCTCTCCACACTGCAGCATTGGAGTTCTACCAGGAATTAACTGGGCCTGCAGATTTATTGACCAAAACAGAACAGAAGAAGTATTTGACTGCAATCTTTCTGCACTGAGCAAGCCACAGAGCAGACTGCAGTTTTAATTAATAGATTGCAGTGGGAAAAAAAAAATCTACTATTGTGCATTCATGCAGAGTTTAATGGATCCAGGCCAATACTGAAAAGAAAGTCAGCACTCAATCCTCAGAGGAACTATCATGCTGTAAAATGTGCATTGTCCCCACTCAAAAATTTGAATTGCCCTGAAGAGGAGGTAGGAAGGGATCTGAAACCCTGAGCTGCTTCATAAGTCACTCCCCAGGAGCACAGCAAAATGTGATACTTCTGCCACTCTTTTCTGGTAACTCTCAGATTATCTTTAAATTAATACTGGGCAAGGGAGGGGATTCTGCCCCTTGGCTCTGCTCTCCTCAGACCCCACCTGCAGTCCTGGGGGCAGTTCTGGAGCCCCCAACACAAGAAGGACATGGAACTGTTGGAGCTAGACCAGAGGAGGCCACCAAGAGGGCTGCAGCAGTTCTGCTCCGAGGACAGGCTGTGAGAGTTGGGGCTCTGCAGCCTGGAGAAGAGAAGGCTTCCAGGAGACCTTGGAGTGGCCTTCCAAGAGCTGAAGGGGGCTGGGGAGGGACTACTGACAAGGTGTTGTAATGACAGGACGAGGAAGAATGGGTTTAAAGTGGCAGAGGGGAGATTGAAAGTGGATGTTAGGAAGAAGTTGTTTGCAGTGAGGGTGGTGAGACACTGGCACAGGTTGCCCAGGGAGGTTGTGGCTGCTGCCTCCCTGAAGGCATTCAAGGCCAGGTTGAATGAGGCCTTGAGTGATCTGTTCTAGTGGGAGGTGTCCCTACCTATGGCAGGAGGTTGGAACTGGCTGAGCTTTGAGGTCAGCAGTCACTCTTAACAGCATTGTCCCCTAAGAGATTGAATATAGTGCACAGCAAAAGTGGATGGTGGGCTGAGAGTTGGACCTGTCTATCCACATCATGTGCATTTTATGACCCTTTTCACAGTTAGAAAGATATGTTGAACAGGCTCCTCTGTCATGCAGAAAAGAAACTGTATCAGAAGGACAGACTAATTTAAGATGCTAACATTTATAGTCTTTGCCAAGGTCAAGAAGCATTACTGAGGCATGAAGCCAGGATATCTTCAATCCAGACCCCCAAAAGCAAGAAAACACTGCCCTTTAATGACTGCTGGATGAGCTCTGCCACTTGAAAAAGGGATTGCAATGAGAACTAAATCAAAGTAGTTTAAAATGAGTTGTAAAATAAGGCAGAACATGCTTGCATGAGAAACATTTGGGATTATGAGTAAAACCATGGGACCTGAGCCAGGCCAGCTGTGCTACCACTCCTCCTTTCCTCATGTATCAGGAGGTGCCAGAGGCTACAGACTCTGGAGGCAGAAAACACATTTCATTGCTCTTGTTTGATTCCCTCAGGCTGACCTGTGGAGTGGAGCTGACAGGCTCCATGGCAAGCTGTGTCTAGCCTTCTTTGGCTGGAGGGAGGACTGCTGACACATCATGCTTTAAGTTTTGGCAAAAGAAAAGGAAGAGACTCTAGGTGAGTGACTCTTTAGGGCAGGGTTGCCTGTGGTATACAAGTTTACAAGCAGGAATATATGAATGGCAAGAGAAGGGCCAAGGACAACCTCCATCCCTTATTAGATAGAGAGGGGATTATAGTGACAAAGGATGAGAAAAAGGCAGAGGTGCTTAACACCTTCTTTGCCTCAGTCTTCAATAGTGTGACAGGCTGTCTCCAGGACAACTGGACTCCTGAAGTGACAGATGGAGTCAGGGTCCAGTATAATCCCCCTGTAATCCATGAGGAAGAAGTAAGGGACCCCTGGGAGGTGGTGGAGTCACTGTCCGTGGAGGTGTTGAAGAAAAGCCTGGATGAGGCACTTAGTGCCATGGTCTGATTGATTGGATAGGGCTGGGGGATAGGTTGGACTGGATGAGCTTGGAGGTCTCTTCCAACCTGGTTGATTCTATGATGAAGAACAGATCATAAAGAGTTCCCTGGTTAGTTAGATGCAATAGGTAGCTGTTCACAGGCTGAAGTTCAAGTGAAAGGTGCTCAGGAAAAATCTAACTTAAGCATAGGATGGTTTGGGTTGGAAGGGACCTTAAAGATCATCTAGTTCCATACTCCCTGCCATGGGCAGGGACGCCTTCTACGAAACCAGGCTGCTCAACAACCCATCTGCTCTGCTCCTTGAACAGCTCCAGGGAGGGGGCATCCACAACATCCCTGGGCAACTCGTTGCAGTGTCTTGCCACCCTTATTGTAAAGAATTTCTCCATAGTATCTACTCTAAATCTACCTTCTTCCAGCTTAAAGCCACTCCCCCTCATCCTATCACCAGAAGCTCTTGTAAAAAGTCCCTCTCCAGCTTTCTTGCAGCCCCTCCTTCAAGCACTGGATGGCTGCTGTAAGGTCTCCTTGGAGCCTTCTCCTCTTCAGGCTTAACAGCCCCAATTCTTGCAGCCCCCAACTCTTAACCCCCAACTCTTCCTCTTCTTGAGGAAAACTCTAGAGGCCTGGGATCGAGAGACAGGGAAGGCCAAATATAAGAGTCTGGATATGGAGAGAGATGTAGTGAAGCTAAAAGACAGGAACAATGCAAAAAAGAAGTGTTCATGGGTCTCAAATTGGGCATTTCTTCACAGTTCTTCACAGAGAAAGTGAATTTGTCATTGGAATGGGCTGCCCAGGGAGGTGGTGGAGTCAGTGCGCCTGCAGGTGTTCAAGCAAAGCCTGGATGGGACACTTAGTGCCATGGTCTGGTTGACTGGACAAGGCTAGGTACTAGGTTGGACTGAATGATCTGGGAAGTCTCTTCCAATCTGTTTGATTCTATGATTCTATGATTTGAAATTATACATGTAAACATTTGAAAAGGATTTTCAGCTGTGGTTGAGCAGGAGAAATCACACCTGTCGATTCACCTGAAGAACAGCAACAAGAAGGTCTAAATCTGCTCTAAGTATCAGCAAGGCAAACCAAAATACATAGATTTGCTCTATAGGAAATACAGGCCAAAACCAGTGGACCCCTCAAGTGCTACAGAAACATAAAGTGACTTGAACTCAAGACTACTTAAACAGCAACTCAAGCTTTAAATGCTTATTTCTTTTAACAATGGGATCCAACTTATAATAGAGAGCAGCTACTGAGGGATGCACATTTACACCAGTCTCAGATAGTGTTTTCCATAAAACAGGAAACAATCTTTTCCAGACCATGAGCTTGTGAATACACAGTAGCTTTTTCTACACATGGATCCATCTTTATGACTTCATTATCTGCTTAGCACTCAGATGAAAATATTGTTACCTGTCTGAAGCATTTTAGCATCCTTACACCACGTTGCTTTGAGTTACTGTGTCTTGAGTAATGTGTACACACTGTAGCTGAAGATGCTCCACTGTAGCTGAAGATGCTCATGCACAGCAGCAGCAATAAAGAGCAAGGTCAGTGACTGATGTATTCACTGAAGTGCTTCCTCCACATCAGCTCTTCCCATCTTAGCTATAAGATTCAAAATGTAACTTAAATCAATCAGTGCATGTAGTGGAATGTGAATTCAATTGTTTCAGCATGATTTGTCTTGATTTATCTTAAAACAAGCCATTGTAAGAAATGTAATACTCTGCATCTGAGCATGGTGTGGTGTCTTATTTTGTTTCAGCATGAAAGAACGAAGGGGTGATCTCATTGCCTCAGGGGTGATCTCATTGCTGTCTACAAGTACCTGAAGGGAGGCTGTAGGCAGGTGGGGTTGGGGTCTTCTGCCAGGCAAACAGCAACAGAATAAGGGGGCACAGTCTCAAGTTGTGCCAGGGAACCTATAGGCTGGATGTTAGGAGAGTGATTGGCATTGGAATGGGCTGCCCAGGGAGGTGGTGGAGTCGCTGCCCCTGGAGGTGTTCAAGAAAAGACTGTATGAGGCACTTAGTGCCATGGTCTGGTTGATTGGCCAGGGCTGGGTGCTAGGTTGGGCTGGAGGAGCTTGGAGGTCTCTTCCAACCTGGCTGATTCTATGAATCAAACCATCTCTGAACCCAGCCAGCCTCAAAACATCTTACAAAAACATTAGTTTGGTTAACTGGAAAACACCCTGGAAGCACAGTGAAATGATGTTTGGCTTGGTTTCCATATCTATCAAATGGGAGAGATTCCTGGCTGTATTCTGATTTCTGGAATCTGGATTTTGAGCAAGTAGCTTGCCAGCTGTTTTTTCACATGCTGTAACAAGTCTGTATATTACTTTAAGAGGATGAGGCACTTAGTGCCATGGTCTAGTGGGTTGGACAGGGATGAGTGATAGGTTGGACTGAATGATCTTGGAGGTCTCTTCCAACCTGTTTGATTCTATGAAACTCTATGAAATAGTAAACTAGACCTGATTGAACACTGCAAAACAAACCACTGCAGTAACAAAGCAATCTGTTTTGTTTGGTGGGCCTAGCAGTTTCAAGTGTAGTCACCAAGAAGAATTTAATGAAACTACTGTCTTGGTCTTCAAATTCATTGATAAAGGTGTGTGAAACTTGGGAGTACTGCCAGTGCAGCAGGTTTCTTCCTACTTTTTCCTTTCAGAACACGTTACTTTGCTTGCAAGCCTTTCATTACAAGATTGATGCTCTCTCCTCCCTCTCATGTTGCTCAGCCGTTTTAGAGGGTCTGACCGAACCTAAACTTTGTGTTAAGTCAGTAGGACTGGCATCAAATTTTCCTTCCATGCCTGGCAGGGTGCTGTTCAGACACAGGGGTGATGAGCTCTGGCTCAAGAATCATAGAATGTCAGGGGCTGGAAAGGACCTCGAAAAATCATCTGGTGCAGCTCCCCTGCCAGAGCAGGAGCACCTAGAGCAGAGCACACAGGAACACATCCAGGCAGCTCTGGAGTATCTCCAGAGAGGGAGACTTCACAACTCCCCTGGGCAGCCTGTGCCAGGCTTCTGTCACCCTCACAGGGAAAAATTCCTCCTCATGTTTGCATGGAACTTCCTATGCCTCAGCTTCCACCCATTGCCCCCTGGCCTGGCACTGGGCATCACCCAGCAGAGCCTGGCTCCAGCCTCTGGCACTCACCTTTACATCTTTACAGACATTGATGAGGTCCCCCCTCAGGCTCCTCCTCTCCCAGCAGCACAGCCCCAGCTCCCTCAGGCTCTCCTCCTAAGGAAGATGTTCCACTGCCTTCAGCATCTTTGTGGCTCTGTGCTGGACTCTTTCAAGAAGCCCTTCTTGAACTGAGGGGCCCAGAACTGGACACTCCAGACGCAGTCTCAGCAGGGCAGAGTAGAGGGGCAGGAGAACTTCTCTCGACCTCTTACCCACAGCCCTTCTAATACACCGCAGGATGTCACTGGCCTTCCTTGCCACCACAGCACACTGCTGGCTTCATCCACCAGGACTGCCAAGTCCTTCTCCCCTTCACAGCTCTCCAGCAGGTCAGTCCCCAACCCATCCTGACCCATGAGGTAGTTCTTTGCCAGTTGCCAGACTCTGCACTCGCCCCCGTTGAAGTCCATTACAACTTCTCCCTGCTCAAGCCTCTCTGAATGGCAGCACAACGCTCACGCTGCACCTGGAGGAGGGACCAGCGACCAGCAGCAGGCCCCGCGAAGGAGGGACACAGGGAGGGGCAGTGTCCGCGGGAGGAGCGGCACCAGGTTGCCTGAGCCGGGGTGTTTTGTCTATCTATTTTGCCACTTCGAACACCTCATTCTTAATTCCTTTCAATTTAATGCAGACAGAGAGGGCAGGAAAAGACATCAGTAATGGGGAGACGGTGAAGGAAGCGAGCCCCGAGGGAGTACCCGAACAAGAAGGTGGATTAGAGTCTCCTGGCGGCGCGCTGAGGTCGGGTGAGGCGGCCAGGAACGGCCGGCGGCTGCCATGGCATCGCACGGGCTGCGGAAAGGTAGGGGCACTGCAGCTGCCCTTTCTCTAAGCGCTCTGTTTGTACCAAGGCAACGCTGCGAGCGCCGCTCTGGCGATTTGGTTTGCGTTTTTAACACCAGGCATTCAGTGTGCCCTGGCGCGGTGCTGCCTCAGCGCCCAGCGCCCCGCACTGCTGAGGGACAGGCCGGGGGGTGCGCGGCCTGCCCCCGGCCTCCTTCCCCGGGGGCGCTGCTCTGGCCACATAAAGCCCTTATCCTGCCGAGGGTAGCGCAGAGGCTTTTCGTACGGTTAATACACCGGCCGCACAACACGGCCCCCGGGGGGCAGCGGCGTCAGGGAGGGAGGAGAGCGGTGTGCGGGAGGGCAGCGGCGTGAGGGAGGGCTGTGGCCCCACTCGTTTAACAGGGCCCGCGTGGGCAGCGCTGCGAGGCGAAGCGGAGCGGCGGCACCGACTGCCCGGCGTGGCTCGCAGTGCTACCCGCCCCTCTTGGGCGGCCGCCGCGCAGGCGCCCGGCGAGGCGAGGCGGGCCCGGGCGAGGGCTTTGCTGGCGGAAGGCTGGCGGTGCCCGTGGTGGCTGTACGCTCCGCGCTGCGCCATGCCCGTGCGGTTCAGGGTGAGGCTGCGCGGAGCTCCCGGGGCGCGATCGCGGAGGCGGGCGGGGGCCGTGCGTGCGTCGCGCCCCAGCGGGCCGTGCGCTGCGCTGCGCTGTGCGGCGCGGGCGGGCAGGCCCCGCCGGGCCCGGCAGCCGGCAGAGGGAGGGCACGCAGGGGGTCCTAGGTGCCACCGCCGAAGCGGCGATGAGGGATGCCCTTGCGCCGGCGGGTACAGACAGGAGGAGCTCAGTCGGGAGGGCGCCGTTAGTTTTGGGGCCGCATTTGTTCCTGAAACCTTATTCGCTTAAAGGATACAAATAAGGAGATTTCTTTTGTGCGTGAAGTTCCTTCACGCGTTTGATGCAGCGGGGTGCAGCAGTTTTTGCTCCTCGATGGAGCTGGCTTTGGGAGAGGCAGAGCAACCTGCCAGCTTAGCTGCATTCTGCGACGGCCTTGTTGGTGTTTTTTTCTCCCCATGGAGATGGGTTACCAAGAGCAGCGGAGAAGCAGAATAAGTGCACCCATGGCTTGACAGACGCCTCTCTCTTTGCTGCAGGGACTGAGCGAATATAAGAGAAACTTCCGATGGAAAACCCCAGAGCTTTGTAGCTCATCCCAACAGCAGAGATCCTTGTGGGCAGGACTTCGGTCGGATCAGTTTGGTAAGCATGGTGCTGTCCACGCCTGGTTTGGAGAGAATGAGCCTCGGCAGCAGCAGCAGCAGCAGCAGCAGAGCTGGGGGAAGGTTTTCTTGCACAGTGAAGTGGTAGTGTTGGCAGTTGTGCACTGTTAGACAGTTGAAAGTGTGTTCCTCTTCCTCATTTAGAACACGTTTTCAAGTGCTGTGTTCTTTGTGGCTATGCTGAAACTTTCTTTTAACGCTAGCTCTGTTTCTATAAAACCTGACAAATATCTGGGTTCTGACGTGCAGCAGGAGCTGAGTCCCAGCTGTGAAGTGCTTAACCTATACAGAGTGTGTAGAAGGAGGCATTGGGTGACTGGTGTGTGAAAACAGTGACATCCCTTGCCCCTTGTGCTATCCCAGGGCACAAGTGAGCAGAGGCTGTCCCTGTCCCTTCCTTCCTGACCCCCAGCTCTTGTCTGTTTATAAGCATTGATTAGATCCCCTCTCAGTCTTCTCTGCAGACTAACCAGCCCCAGGGCTCTTAGTCTTTCGTCATCAGGCACTGCTCCAGCCTCTTCAGCATCCTTGTAGCCCTCTGTTGGACTCTTTCCAGTAGATCTCTGTCCCTGTTGAACTGGGGAGCCCAGAACTGGATGCAGCATTCTAGGTGAGGTCTCACCAGGGCAGAGTAGAGGGGGAGGAGACCCTCCCTCGATCTGATGGACACTCTCTTCCTAGTGCACCCCAAGATCCCCTTGACCTTCTTGCCCACAAGGGCACATTGCTATGCCATGCAGAACTTGCTGTCCACCAGCACTCCCAGGTCCTCCACAGGGTTGCTCTCTAGCAGATCACCTCCTGACCTGTACTGGTGCAGTTTATTGTTCCTTTCCAGGTGCAGGACTGTGCACTTACCCTTGTTGAACCTTGTTAGGTTCCTCTTTGCCCAGCTGTCCAGTCTGTCCAAGTCTCTGAATGAAGATTGTTCTTGGTATTTCCCTGATGGTTCTTGGTATTTCCCTGATGGTTCTTGGTATTTCTCTGATGGTTCTTCCTGTTGAAAGACACAGTTGGCAGTTTTGAGAACGATTTGGAGCATCACCACAAGAAGTTAACAGCTTGAGAGCAGCCCTGAGGGAAGGACTTAAGTGTGCTGGTGGATTCACTTTCATCCCAGAGACACAGTTAGAGCCTGGGCTGTATCAAGATAAGTGTGGGCAGCAGGGTAAGGGAGGTGATTCTCCCTCTCCACACCACTGTGGTGACACCCCACCTGGAGCACTGTGTCCAGTTCTGGAGCCCCTATGACAAGAAAGATCTGGATGTGCTGAAGGTGTCCAGAGAAGGGCCATGAGGATGATCAGAGGGCTGGAGCTGCTCTGCTATGGGGACAGACTGAGAGAGTTGGGGTTATTCAGTCTGGAGAAGAAAAGGCTCTGAGCAGACCTTATTGTGGCCTTCCAGTATCTGAAAGGGGCTACAAGAGAGCTGGGGAGGGACTTTTTAGGGTGTGAGGCAGTGATAGGGCTGGGAGGAATGGATCCAAGCTAGAGGAGGGACGATTTAGATTAGACATAAGGAAGAAGTTGTTCACCATCAGGGTAGTGAGAGACTGAAACAGGTTGCCCAGGGAGGTGGTGGAAGCCTCATCCCTGAAGGTGTTTAAGGCCAGGCTGGTGGATGTGGCTCTGAGCAAGCTGATCTAATGTGAGGCATCTCTGCCCATGTCACGAGCTTGGAACTAGACGATGCTTGAGGTCCCTTCCAACCCTGACAGTTCTGTGCTTCTGTAAAACACTTCTTTCTGCTGATCAGCTCTTGTGGCAGAGTGATGCTGTGTCATCAAGAGGATGTGCTTCTTAAACCCAGTCTGTCTCTTTCAGGAATCACAAGAGAACCAAACTTCATTTCCAAGAGAAGGGTACCTTACCACAATCCACAGATTTCAAAGTCCTTTGAATGGACAGAAGATGGTGATTTGAATGACCCTCTGGAAACTGACGCTGCTAGGAGTGCAGAGTTGCACACAGACCACAACAACAATGATGTGAATCAGGAAACAACTGAACTGCTGGAAGGACCCAGGCTCCCCAAGAAAGTTTGGTCACATTCAGTAGATTCTACAGGACAAACAGCTCTTGCCCCTGCAGAAAGTGACATGAAGAGATCACCTCCTGCAGCCTCACCAAATCAAAATGAAGCTTTTTCATCTCCAGAAAAGGAATTGGGAAAGATGAGTAATGGGGTAAGGGAAGTTAGTTGTGTTTAAAATTGAGGAGTATAAAGATTGCTAAGCTGGTACAGCAATTTAATGCACCTGCACCAGCCACGGTTGCCTGACTATCTCCTTAGTTCTGTAGCTTCTCTGTTGGGAGAGCAATCCTTTTGAAACCACATTTCTGTTCACTTAGATCAATAGGAATTTGCCCTTCATGTGCCATCACTCTTCTTTTCAATTGTGCCTGGATGTCTTGGGTTCAAATGCAAGTTCCCAGAGACTCTTATAAATTTGGTAGACCCAATGACAATTTATAGAATTTATAGAGTTTATAGAGTGCCCTCCCCTCCTCCCCCTCCTTTCCCCAAAAGACAGGGAGAGAGATAAAAGGTAGGGACACCCCAATAAATCAATCTCACTCGATTTGGAAGTTAAAAAAGGAAAAGTTTAACAATAACTTAGAAAAAAGGGATTGGAGGTAGGGGAGTTTACAAAGGATAAGGAAGGGAAAAACAGCAAAATACAAAACAGGGATGGATACAACCCGAGTGTGTGATGGTGTCTCTGCCTCGTGGCTGGTATGCAGTATCAGTGTGTGTGTGATCATGAACGCAGGTAGAAGAGGAAAAGGGAAAGAGAGCGAGGAGCAGGAAGTGCTCCTCTTTTATACCGCAGGAAGTGGGGGGAGTGGGCTAACCATCACCTGGAGTGTGGCCCACCCCTGAGGAGGGGCCAAGACCCCTAGGGTCAGGTTCAGGGTCACTCCCCCAGGAGTGTTAACCCTATACACTGGAGCACAGCCCTCTGAGGAGAGGCTGAGGGAGCTGGGGTTGTTTAGCCCAGCTCAGGGCAGAGCTCATTGCTGGCTACAGCTACCTGAAGGGAGGCTGTAGCCAGGTGGGTGTCAGTCTCTTCTGCCAGGCAACTAGCAACAGAACAAGGGGACACAATCTAAAGCTGTGCCAGGGAAGGTACTGGCTGGATATTAGGAGGAAGTTTTTTAGAGAGAGAGCAGTTGACATTGGAATGGGCTGCCTGGGGAGAGGGTGGAGCTGCCATCCCTGGAGGTGTTGAAGCAAAGCCTGGATGAGGCACTTAGTGCCATGGTCTGGTTGATTGGCTGGGGCTGGGTGCTAGGTTGGACTGGATGAGCTTGGAGCTCTCTTCCAACCTGCTTGATTCTATGAATTATACAAGGTCATAGACAACAATGTATAGGCTTTCTGAGGTTGTGTGCTACAGTGCTAAAAATGTGCTTTGCATTTGTTTATTTCATACACCCAAACCCCTAACCATTGTTTTAAAAGTGTGCATTGAAAAACCCCTCACTTTGATTTTCCCCTTTCCTAAAATGTTTTCAGTGTTAAAGATGTCTTTCTTATGCTGTCACAGCTTCATAGAGTCCTTCAGAGAAAAGCAGACATGAATATTCCACACTTAAGTGCTTTCCCCAGAAATTCTGAATATCAAAGCCAATTTGTTTGGAGGAGTCCTCATGAAAAATCACCAATCCTTGCAGCTGAACAGGTAACTTAAAGTATTCATTCACTTTCTGGATTTTTTAATGTATCAACAAAGTTTCTTGTCTTCTAAGATTTCCTTTCCTCCTTTTCTGGCAAGAGAACAGAAAAGAAAAATGTTGTTGCATGATACTCTGTTTCTTTTCCTTCTCATATGCAGCAGTGCAGCATAGTTAGATTTGTTTCCCTGTGGTTCTTTATTGTAGTGAGGTCTAGTGACTTGTTCTCATCCCTTGTTGTATTCCATCCTTCCTAAGAGGATCATAGAATCCTAGAATGGGCTGGATTGGAAGGGACCTCCAAAGCTTATCCAGTCCAAGTCCTTCTACATTCAGCAGGGACATCCTCAACTAGGTCATGTTGCCCACATCCCTCTCAGCCTTGAATATCTCCAGGAATGGGCCCCAACCACCTCCCTGATCAGCCTGTTCCAATGTTCCACCACACTTATGGTGCAGAACCTGTCCTAACATCCAGTCTCAATCTGCTCTGCTCTAGTTTGAAGCCATTGCCCTCGTCCTCAACCACAGAATCCAGTGCAGGTCGCACAGGAACACATCCAGACAGGGCTGGAAAGGCTCCAGAGAAGGAGACTCCGCAACCTCTCTGGGCAGCCTGTGCCAGGGCTCTGCCACCCTTACACTCAAGAAGTTCTTCCTCATGTTGAGCTGGAACTTCCTGTGCTGCAGTTTCCATCCCTTGGCCCTTGTCCTGTGGCAGGGCACAAGTGAGCAGAGGCTGTTCCTGTCCTTTCCTTCATCAGCTGTTTATATCCAGTGATGAGATCCCCTCTCAGCTGTTTATATCCAGTGATGAGATCCCCTCTCAGCCTTCTCCTCTGCAGATTAAGCAGCCCCAGGGCTCTCAACCTCTCCTCATCAGGCAGTGCTGCAGTCCCTTCAGCATCCTTGTAGCCTTCCCTTGGACTCTCTCAAGTAGATCTCCTATTGAGATGGAATTTCTTGTGACCATGTTTTCGCTCATATGTGAGTCTATTTGTGTGAATTGCTCAACTGATGCTAAAAAGTTACTTTTAAGGTAAGCAAATTGCACTCAGGGTTTCTTTTTGTTTTCTTTCCCATCAAGGCTATTAGCAACAGGAGTAAATCCATACCTCCACTTAAAAGTCCTGCAATTACTTCAGAAACTGGATGTGAGAGAAATGGCAAGGGGTCTCCTCCTGTTAAGGATCCAGAAGTGGGAGCTGGTCTGGAAGGGAAGGAATTTCTGGTGTGTGACCAAGTAAAGATTTTTATTGTTCATTTCTATAACTCTGGGGTCAGTTTGAAGTTTTTCAGTTACATTTCAGAGCTGTTGCTGGTGATAACTCTGCTTGGTAATAGGTTTGCTATAAAAGGCTGGAAATAACATTAGACAGCTCTGTTTGCCCTTAGTGGGGAGGTTCTGTAGTGAATGTGTTCACTTTACAATGCCATTTTAGATGTGTGTTTATTATCCACTTAGTTTATGATATTTCAGGTCGATTGTGCCTCCCTCATCCTACTGGCCACACTGTTCCTGATCCAGGCCAGGATGCCATTGGCTCTCTTGGCTACCTGGGCACACTGCTGGCTCATCTTCAGCCTTCCAGTACCCCAAGGTCCCTTTCTTCCTGGCATTTTGCTCGTTTCTTTTTGTGTTAGCAAAGGAATGGAGTTCTTGTTGGTATTTAACGTGCACAACAGCTAACATGGCAATAACATTCTTGTTGTCAAAAGAGAGGTTTTCAGATTGTTAGCTAATGTGGTGTTTGGAAAATTATCTTTCCCTTAGAGTGAGAAGGAAGAACCATTTCAAAAGCCAGCAGAGGATGCAGCAAAACAAGGGAAATCAGGACAGAAACATCCTAACCAAAAACATAAGCAACGAAGCAGGCCAAAGCCCCTCTCCTTACGTAGGAGTCATGGGTATGTATAAACCAGGGAAACCTAGCTTAGTGAGTAGGGCTGCAGCAACCTGGTATTTAGAGTGCTGGAAACCATGCCATGCTGCTGTTGCAGGGGCAGATGTTCCCTTGCAGGGATTGAGCTTCCTGTGGATTTGTCTAAATCTGTTGTTAATTTCCATCCCTTTCTCTTGGGCAGCCAAAGTGGAAGCTTTGCAGCCGTGCTTGTGCAGGTCAACCTCTGATGCAGTAGAATCATAGAATCAAGCAGGTTGGAAGAGACCTCCAAGATCATCCAGTCCAACCTAGCACCCAGCCCTATCCAGTCATCTAGACCATGGCACTAAATGCCTCATCCAGTCCCAGAGCAGAACAAGGCTCATTTGCGCTGAAGCACAGAGTGGCTGTAGGTGCAGGTTCTCCTCTTCCCCTGCCCAGTTTGTGAGCTGCTGGCATGGTTTTGTTGCTGGAAGAAAACTCTCCTGCATCCTGGGATTTTGTTTTGGTCTCCCTCATGCTGCAAGCAGGCTTGAGAGCTATTCAGTTGAACAGGCTGGATGTTAGGAGGAAGTTCTTCACAGAGAGAGTGATTTCCCATTGGAATGGGCTGCCCAGGGAGATGGTGGAGGCACTGTCCCTGGAGGTCTTCAAGAAAAGCCTGGATGAGGCACTTAGTGCCATGGTCTGGTTGACTGGAAAGGGCTGGGTGCTAGGTTGGACTGGATGAGCTTGGAGGTCTCTTCCAACCTGGTTGATTCTATGATTCTAAGCAGTTAAAGCTGTTCCTACATTTCATGTGACTGAAATTCCCTTGATGCAGTGCTGCTGCTAAACTTTCAGCAAGTGCCTTGGAATCACAGAATCACAGAATGTCAGGGGCTGGAAGGGACCTCCAAAGCTCATCCAGTCCAAGTCTTCTGCCAGAGCAGGATCATCTGGGATCAACAGGACCTGATTATGCAAGTCATATTTTTAGGCAAAAATAAATATGTATTGGATATGTCTATATGTGAAATCCTGAAGGAGAATTAAGTTTCAAGTATTTAGTAGCTGGAGATAATTCCTAATGGGATTTTCTGTGTGCATGCATGAGAGAAGTCATTCTGTGGAAACAGCCACATGAGAATGTTAGAGGGCTGTAACCAAGCAATCATTAATTTTTTGCATGTATTGGTTAAAGCATCATTAAGGCCATGGAATAATCCAGAATGCTGCATGCAGCTTGACCATAAGCAGCATACTCAGAATCACAGAATGTCAGGGGCTGGAAGGGACCTCCAAAGCTCATCCAATCCAACCCCACTGCCAGAGCAGCGTCACCTAGAGCAGATCACACACAAGCACATCCAGGCAGCTCTCTCCAGAAAGGGAGATTCCACAACCCTCCTGAGCAGCCTGTTCCAGGGTGATAAGTTGCACTGGATGATCTTGGAGGTCTCTTGCAACCTGGGTGATTCTGTGATTCTGTGACCTCCAACGGTTCCTTCCAACCCCTAGCACCCTGTGATCCTGTGATCTCAATACGTAGCAGCACTGTCTCTCTGTATGCAAGCTTCATTGAATGGCTTGCTTTTGCAGCAGAATGACTGGGATCAAGACACAGCAGTGCTCTGTTTTTTAAGCTAATTCATTTCCTTTGCAACCAAACCAGGAGGAATTCTGTTAGTGTCAAAGAAAGGGAGATATGGAAAGGAATTTTGGATATAAAGGTACTTTTTTGCCTTGGCATTTTTCTTTATACACAGTGCATTTATCTCTGACTTAAGCCTTGCATGATCTCTTTCTGAAGAAGTAAAATAGAGAGCTTTTCACCCAGTGCTGAATAACCTGACATAAAAAAGCAGGATTAAACCCAAAGCTAATAAATCCACATTTTAGTACTTAAGGACTTGGGGTATTAGAATCATAGAATCAGTCAGGGTTGGAAGGGACCACAAGGATCAACCAGTTCCAACCCCCGTGCCATGCCCAGGGACACCCTACCCTAATGCAGCCTGGCCACAGACTCATCCAGCCTGGCCTTAAACATCTCCAGGGATGGGGCCTCAACCAGCTCCCTGGGCAACCCATTCCAGGCTCTCACCACTCTCATGCTGGAGAAATTCCTCCTCATGTCCAGTCTGAATCTCCCCACCTCCAGCTTTGCTCCATTCCCCCCAGTCCTGTCACTCCCTGGTAGCCTAAAAAGTCCCTCCACAGCTTTTTTGTAGCCGCTTTCAGATCCTGGAAGGCCACAAGGAGGTCACCTGGGAGCCTCCTCTTTTCCAGACTGAACAGCCTCAACTCTTTCAGGCTGTCCTCAAAGGAGAGCTTCTCCAGCCCTCTGAACATCCTTGTGGCCCTTCTCTGGACACACTCCAGCATCTCCACATGCCTCTTGTAACAGCGGCTCCAGAACTGGGTGCAGTACTCCAGGTGGGGTCTCAGCAGAGTGGAGCAGAGGGTGAGAATCACCTCCCTCGACCTGCTGGCCACACTTCTCCTAATGCAGCCCAGGATCTGGTTGGCTTTCTGGGCTGCAAGAGCACACTGACAGCTGCACCCCCAGGTCCCTCTCCTCAGGGTTGCTCTCCTGCCTTCTGCAGGTTGCATGGTGTTAATTTTTCTGTGTATGCCTGTGTGTGGCAGAAGGAAAAAAGAATCCATTTCTTTTGAACTGCTGAGGCCTTTTGAAGATCAAAGTAAGTAGGACATAGTTAGCTGAATTACACTGACCATTGTTCTGGCAGTCAGATCTTTCTAGCCTGAACAGTTCACCCCACCCTGCCTTTAGAATGGAGTTCATGGGAGGAAAGAGCTCAGACACGTTAGTGCCAAACCAGGCTTTCACCTTCATCGGTGAGTTAGAGCAAGATGCTGCACGTTGCATTGAAGCAATTAAGGCACATGTGTCTATTATGTTCTGATTTGGTTGTCAGGGCAAATGAGGAAAACCCAACAGGAGTAACTGCAGGAAGAGCCACCAAGTGTGACTAAGCTTTTCCAGCTATGTTGGGATGGATGAGCTGTGTTTCAAAGCAAGCATTTTTCATCTTAGCCCTCATACTTAGCTGCAAGGATCTTTATTATTGTTGATAACAACTTTAAAAGTGCTTTTTCTGTCTTTTTTTTTTCTTGTCCTCTCCTCATTCTTGATTTCTTAGGAAGATAAACACTGAATATAGGTCAAAATTTTTGTCTCCAGCTCAGTATTTGTACAAAGATGGAGCTTGGTCTCGTATCAGGAGCAACCAGGTGAGGATTCTTAATAAATCTGAAGCCTGAATATGCTTTGCATGTTGATTTTTAGATGCACAACACTTTGAATTGTGGTGTTTATAAGATACAGATTTGAGATTGTGATGCAGATGACTCCAGCTCCCAAGGGTGAATATACAAAGAGAATTAGGTCCTTACAAGTCAGTGTAATAGATGATGAGGAAGAGGAAGAGATGATGTAACTTACAGACTATATTCAGCTGGCATCCAAAGTGAGGGAGGAGTTTTCTTTCCCTTACAGTATTAATCATTCAGAACTGAGTCTTTTGGAGTAGATAATGACTCTGGGGAGACCTTGTAGCTGCTTTTCAGTACCCAAGGGGAGCTTACAGGAAAGCCGGAGAGGGACTTTTCATGAGAGTGTCTAGCAACAGGACAAGGTAGAATGGTTTGAAGCTGAGGATAGGTTTAGACTGGATCTTGGGAAGAAGTTCTTCAGTATAAGGGGGGTGAAACTCTGGAATAGGTTGCCCAAGGAGATTGTGGATGCCTCCTCTCTGAAGGTGTTCAAGGCTAGGTTGGATGAGGCCTTGAGCAACTAAGTCTAGTTCAGAAGTGTCCCTCCCCATGGCAGGGAGGTTGGAGTAGATGTTCTCTGAGGTCCCTTCCAACCTAAGCCATTCTGTGATAATCTCAGTGTGGGTGTTCAGCCCAGTTTTAACAAGTAGAAGTTTTCCAAGTGCAGCATTGATGGATAGGAGATTCCAAGGGAACGAATGGGAAAGGGAAAGCACAAGGTATATGGCAGCTTAAGTCAGCTTGATAGTTGAGATTGCTTTCTTATCTTGCCATGCTGAATCCATTCAAAGTGGTCAGCTGAATTCAGTCATACACAACACAGAATTAGGAGTTTCTCTTCTGTTTTGCAGCCAGTCTAAGTATTTTCATGTAGCTGATTTACTAACTGTGATCAGTTCAGAACTCTGGAAATGCTGAACAGCTTCAGGACCATAGGATTTCTAATCATAGATTCAGAGTTATTGAGGCTGAAAGAGACCTCTGAGATCATCCAGTCCAGCCTAGGATCTGACACCACCACAGCGACCAGACCATGGCACTAAGTGCCACAGCCAAGCTGGCCTTAAAGACCTCCATGTATGGTGACTCCACCACCTCCCTGGGCAGTCCATTCCAGGGTCTAATTCCCCTTTCCATCAGGAAGTGCTTCCTAACATCCAACCTAACCCTCCCCTGGCACAGCTTCAGGCCATGCCTTCTCACCCTGGCACAAGTTGCCTGGCAGCAGAGCCTGACCCCCACCTGACTACCCCTTCCCTTCAGGTAGCTGTAGAGTGTGCTAAGGTCCCCCTTGAGTCTCCTCTTCTCCAGGCTAACCCAGCCAAGCTCCCACAGCCTTTCTTCAGCAGCTTTCCCCTCCCCTTCCCCATTCTCGTTGCTCTCATCCTTGCTGAAGGTGCCTTCAGAACTTTTCCCCTTACCTGGGAATGCCCATGTGGGTCCAAAGCAGACTGTCTGCAGTTCTGACAGCGAACAGGCCAAGACTGCAAGAGAATCCTGGTGTGACCTCTGCTGTAGCAATCACTACCAGACTGCTACTCTACACTGTGTTATAAAGGATTGCTTTTCAGCAAGCTGAAGGACAAAAAATCCCTTTTGAATTTTGCTTTTGAAAAGTTTAGTGTGAGCAATTCACAGTCACAGCAGGACTCTCTGCAGCCTGTGTCCTGCTGAGATCATGCTGCCTGCTGACTTCACTGAAGGAGAGGGTTTTCCTTTGTGCCTCTTCACAGTTCACTGGAGACTGCTGTGTTTTTCCTCCCCCCAGCAATGTCCTGCTGCTCTGCATTTATATTCTTTCTGTTGTGGCTATCATAATTAATTTTTCATTCTTCTTTTTAAGAGTGATTAATCCAATAGGTCACTTGCACCTCAGACTTCAAACTCTGCTCTTAGAATGCCAAGTATCTATTTTTAATGAGCTATTCTTTGGAAGTTTAGTGGGTCAAACTGTGGGATGTTAGCTGGTGTAGGCTAAGTGGATTTCCTTCTGCTCCATTCAGTTACTTTTAGTGGGCTTAGTGGAACTTGACCCACTTCACTCTGTTCTTTGCAAGAAGATTGATGCAGGAAATCTGACATAAAAGGATAAATAAAAGCCTTAAACCTATGCCAGAGGTGTCAACATTACTTTGTTGCTCCTTGACAAACTACTTATTTCCTGTGAATCATCTTTTTTTGTGAGCCACAATATCACAAAGTTATTTTTGATCAATTAAACAGAGATGTTTTGCTGTTGCTTTTTCTTCCTGCACTTTAATTGTCCTTGGGTGAAGGGATTGAAATAGTTTTAACAAGAAAAGTGACAGTGTGAACTCAGCAGTATAAGGTCTGTCACTTTTTTTTCCCCCTAGGACTAAACTACTTCTAGCCTAAAATGACTCCATACTGGGACCTGTGCTGATTAATGATTTTTATCAGTGATACAGGGATTGAGTGCACCATCAGGAAGCTTGCAGATGACACCAAGCTGAGTGGTGCTGTTGGTACACCAAAGGGACAAGATGGCATACAGGGAGACCTGGACAAGCTGGAGAGCTGAGCCCAGGTGAACCTCATGAGGTTCAATAAGAGCAAGTGCAGGGTTCTGCACCTGGGCCAGAACAATCCTCACTGTCAATAGAGACTGGGGGAGCTGATAGAAAGTGGTCCTGTGGAAAAGGACTTGGAGGTGCTGATGGATGAGAAGCTGGACATGAGCAGGCAGTGTGAGCTTGTAGCACAGAAGGTGAATCACAGCCTGGGCTGCATCCAAAGCAGTGTTGGCAGCAGATCCAGAGAGGGGATTCTGCCACTTTGCTCTGCTCTGCTGAGGCCTCACCTGCAGTGCTGCATCCAGCTCTGGAGCCCTCAGTACAGGAAGGACATGGAGCTGATGGAGCAGGTCCAGAGGAGGAACACAATGATCAGAGGGTTGGAGCAGCTCTGTTACAAAGCCAGGTTGAGGGAGCTGGGGGTTGTGCAGCCTGGAGAAGGGGAGGCTCTGGGAAAACCTTATAGCAGCCTGCCAGTACCTGAAGTGAGCTACAAGAAGGCTGCAGAGAGACTCTGCAAAGGGCTGCAGGGACAGGACAAGGGCAATGGCTTCAAACTAGAGCAGAGCAGATTTAGGTTGGATGTTAGGGACAGGTTCTGCAGCATGAGGGTGGTGGAACATTGGAACAGGTTTCCCAGGGAGGTGGTCGAGGCCCCATGCTGGGAGATCTGAAAGGTGAGGCTGGACAGGTCTGTGGGCAACCTGATCTAGTTGAGGATGTCCCTGCTGAGTGCAGTGAGGGTTTGACTAGATGTCTTTGAAACTCAGCCCATTCCATGATTCTATGAATGATTTTGATGTTATTGCACAGCAGCATCAAGATGTGTCATGTAATCAGCAGCTCCTCACTGAGGTAAGAGTAATGCAGTTGGCAGCATACACCTGCACAGAGACCTACTGACTTGAAACAACCATACATTAGTGTGTGATGGATGCAGTTTTGTGTGTTAAGTCTTAAAAATCTAAGTTAACCACCTCAAGGCTGGCAAAAACTGGGGAAGTGCTGATGTATTTGTCCTACAGCTTGTCCCTGGATCTCAGGGAGGCAGCATAGAGCTGTGCTGACAGGTTCTTAGTGCTTGATTTCATGCTTAGACTGAAACACAGCTACAATAACAATATGATGTTGAGAGAAAAAGAAGACACTTTAAAACAATTCTGTATTCCTCTCCTTAGGCATCTCAAACCACCCTAAATTCCATGTGGTATATGGAGGTTGGTTGCATCTCAGTTCCTCTTTCAATTGCTTAGAGCACTGTGTCTGAGCGCTGATAAAAGAATTAGTATCCAGCACTAAACTTACTCCTTAGTTGCTGCATAACTTCTTGTGCTTGTTGAATGAGTAATTGACAGTTCTGCTTTAGCTTCGTGGCTCAGACATGCTTATTAAACACACACTTGTGTTATTTTTGCTTTTCTTTAGTTGCTTTTACTGTGGCATGCAATGTTTGTGCTGGGGGCAGCCCTGTATCACAAGTAACTTGCATTGCTCCTTTAGCTGCCACTGGCTTATGCAGGTATGTTCTAATAATCTAGCCTGGTGAACTTTAAACAGGCAGGGAACTCAGGAAGCCTTCTTTGTTGGTGTGCAGGTGAAAGAGCTTCGAGAAAGAGCAAAGGCTTACAGGCAACGAGTAGAGGGAACACACTTCTCCCGCTATCACCTCAATCAGATCCTGTCTGATAACAACAGTCTCTGGGATGTGTCTTCAAATTCCAGTTCAGAAGAAGGCATCAGCAGCAACATCAGAGCACTAGATCTTGCTGGGTGAGGTCATCATTCCTGCTCATTAACAAAATATTGAGCACAGGCTCAACGTTAACACTGTGAGATCATAGAATCAGCCAGGTTGGAAGAGGTCTCCAAGCTCATCCAGTCCAACCTAGCACCCAGCCCTAGCCAATCAACCAGACCATGGCACTAAGTGCCTCATCCAGTCTCCTTTTAAACACCTCCAGGGATAGTGACTCCACCACCTCCCTGGGCAGCCCATTCCAATGCCAATCACTCTCTCTGACAACAACTTCCTCCTAACATCCAGCCTAGACCTCCCTGCCACAGCTTGAGGCTGTGTCCCCTTGTTCTGTTGCTGGCTGGCTGCCTGGCAGCAGAGCCCAACCCCACCTGGCTAAAGCCTCCCTGCAGGGAGCTGCAGACAGCAATGAGCTCTGCCCTGAGCCTCCTCTGCTGCAGGCTGCACACCCCCAGCTCCCTCAGCCTCTCCTCACAGGGCTGTGCTCCAGCCCCCCCCAGCCTTGCTGCCCTTCTCTGGACACCTTCCAGCACCTCGACATCTTTCTTAAACTGAGGGCCCCAAAACTGGACACAGGACTCAAGGTGTGGCCTAAATTCTGTATAAGAGATGAAAGCATTTACTTTTTCAGAGCTAGATCAGTTAATGTGTGCTCAAATCGAAACCAGAGCACTGTCTGGCCTTCTCAAGGAAGAGAAACTTGCTCTTCTGGTTCTCCACAAATGCATATTCAGTGTGGCAAACTCAGTTTCATCAAATCTGGAGCAATTTTGCACTCAGTCATACTGAAGTAATATTCTGCTTTCAGCTGGAATGATATGAAGTATGTTTTGCCTACTCAGATGTTAGCAGTGTTCTTGTCAGGATTCATTAATTGTCATAGAATCAACCAGGTTGGAAGAGACCTCCAAGATCATCCAGCCCAACCTAGCACCCAGCCCTATCCAGTCATCTAGACCATGACACTAAATGCCTTATCTAGTCTTGAACACCTCCAGGGATGGTGACTCCACCACCTCCCTGGGCAGCCCATTCCAATGCCAATCACTCTCTCTGGGCAGAACTTCTACTAACATCCTCCACCTCCCTGTGCAACCTGTTCCAGTCTCTCACCACCCACATGGTGAAGAACTTCTTCCTAACATCTGATCTAAATCTCTCCTCCTCTAGCTTGGATCCATTCCCTCTAATCCTATCACTAACTAACACCCTAAAAAGTCCTTCCCCAGGTTTCTTGCAGCCCAATTCAGATACTGGAAAGCCACAATAAGGTCTCCTTGGAGCCTTCTCTTCTCCAGACTCAAACCCAACTCCCGCAGCCTATCCTCACAGGAGAGGATCTCCAGCCCTTTGATGGCCCTTCTCTGGACTCATTTCCCTGTACTGTGCTAATTTGTGCTAATTTCTGTGAGCACATCACATTTTAAGACTTAAAAAAGTACTTCCTAAAGAGCAGCCTTCTAAACTGCTTGGCTTTCAGACATGCCCCATGCACAGAGGCTTGCAAAACCCACCTGAATGCAGTAAGCCAAGGAGCACTGGATACAAACTGGAACAGAGAAGGTTTCACCTCCACGTGAGGAGAAACTTCTTTCCAGTGAGGGTGCCAGAGCCCTGGAGCAGGCTGCCCAGAGAGGTTGTGGAGTCTCCTTCTCTGGAGCCTTTCCAAGCCCACCTGGATGCATTCTTGTGTCAACTCCCCTGGGTGATCCTGCTTTGGCAGGGGGGTTGGAGTGGATGATCTCTGGAGGTCCCTTCCAACTTCTAAGGTTCTGTGATTCAATTCCAGGTTTTAATGTCAGAGTTGTACTAGTAGCAGAGGACTGGACTGGATGCCTGTGTTGCCCATGGCCATGTCAATGTTATGAACCACTGCTTGCTTTGTTACCTAGAGTTTCTGAAAAAGAGACTGCACCCAGCCCCAGAGTGCTGCAGCATCCTGACCCCAGAGAACAGCCACAGCAGGACAGCAGTGACAGAAAGGAGTTGCCAGATGCTTTAAGTGCTCCAGTCAAAAGGCGTTTAGCCTGGGGTGAGCAAGAAGGCACTGAAGAAAGAGAGAATCCAAAGTCAACAGAAGAGGAAGAGCACCAAGATGAGCAGGCTGTAGTCCTGGCTCAGCAGTTAGAAGAAAACAATGAGGATGCCAATGAAGATCAGAAAGTTGAAGGGTAAACCAAAACGTTTCTTGTATATATATTTATATGTTTTTTTGACTCCAACAGCTCAGAGGTTTTTGGTATGCACTAATTTCTTGGGTTTCTACTTAAGAGGCTGTAAGTTGGTATGGCTCTGCTTTAGCTTTTAGGTTGCCTAGGGAGGTAGCTGAGGCCCCATCCCTGAAGATACTCAAGGTCAGACTGTGGACAAGGGTCTGAGCAACCTGATGTAGTTGAGGATGCCCCTGCTGACTGTATGACTTTTGGAGGTCCCTTCCAACCCAATCCATTCTATGATTCCATAAATCCAAGGCATTGAGCTGTTGGATGGAGCTGAATCTGTGGTTAAGGATAGTGGATTTGTAACTTGCAAGGCAGAAATGTGTAGAAGCATGAACAGGTCTGCTGTTTTTTATCAACACCTTAACATTTGCAGTGTGGGCCTACCAGAAGAGACTGTTCATAACACAGCAGCCAAGAGTAGTGAGGATCAAAGCTCACAGTTTGCTTCACATTGACTTGTTAGGGTGTTGGGTAGTGATAGGACTGGGGGGAGACCTTGTAGTGGCCTTCCAGTGTCTGAAGGGGGCCTACAGGAAGGCTGGGGAGAGACTATTTATAAAGTCTTGTAACAACAGGACAAGCAGTAATGGGTTTGAACTGGCAGAGGGGAGAGTCAAACTAGATGTTAGGAAAGGGTTCTTTGCAGTGAGGGTGGTGAGACACTGGCACAGGTTGCCCAGGGAGGCTGTGGAGCACAGAAGCACAGAATGGGATCACATTCTGTGCTTCTGTGCTCCACAACCTCCCTGGAGCTGTTCAAGGCCAGGTTGGATGAGGCTTTGAGCAACCTGTTCTAGTGGGAGGTGTCCCTGCCTATGGCAGGGGATTGGAAGTGGCTGAGCTTTGAGGTCCCTTCCAACCTAAACCATTCTATGATTCTCTGATTCTAGATGTCCTCAGAGCATGTAGCACACACAGATAGGATCAGATTCCTTGCACAGCACAGCTGTGCCAACAGCTTTTCAAATGCAGCTGGAGGAAGAAGACAGAAGTGGTAGTGCTGATTTGTTTAACAACCTGAGGGCCAGAGTGGCTGCATGAGCATGAGGGATATTTGAGTTCAGTTCCACCACACTGACTGAGAAGAGTCAAACCCACACACCTACCTCTAAGATGGCAACCAGGTGTGATGCTTTTCTAGGTGACAACTCCTTCCAGCCCCTGCTACTGTACAGCAGTAGAGTCATGGCTTATTGGGGCAGAGGGAGCCTGATTTTGCAGCTTGACACTGTTTGTATGTTTTATCCTGTTACATGAACAAATCAAACTGAGGCCAAACAGCTGGAATCCAGGACACCTCTTTGCAATCAGATGTTGTAGCTATAGGCTATTGGTGTTTTATGGCCCTGACTTTCCATCCTTAGGCTTCATTGTAGGAATATATGAGAAAAAAATGCTAAAGTGCACAATTCCCTTAGTAATGGCTCTCTCTCTTTTTATTTTTCTCAGTGAGAATGCCTTAGGACTGAACTCCTCTGCAGCTGTGTCAGATTCTTCTTCTGTATCCTCGAGGGCAGGCGGACGGCTTCCGACTCCTCAGCTGAGAGCTCGTGGTGGAGCTCAGAGAACTCATCATGACCTTACCACCCCAGCTGTTGGTAAAAACACTTCTAAATGCAAAGCAGTATTTCATAGATTCCAAGTTGGAAGAGACCTCCAAGCTCATCCAGTCCAAACTAGCACCCAGCCCTAAACAATCAACCAGACCATGGCACTAAGTGCCCCATCCAGGCTTTGCTTGAACACCTCCAGGGATCGGGACTCCACCACCTCCCTGGGTAGCCCATTCCAATGCCAATCACTCTCTCTGTGAAGAACTTCCTCCTAACATCCAGCCTAGACCTGTCCTGACACAGCCTGAGACTGTGTCCCCTTGTTCTGTTGCTGGCTGCCTGGGAGAAGAGACCAACTCTCACCCGGCTACAGTCTCCGTTCTGGTAGTTGTAGACAGCAATGAGATCAACCCTGATCATCCTGTTCTGCAGGCTGCACACCCCCAGCTCCCTCAGCCTCCCCTCATAGGGCTTTCAAGAACTCAAGAAGAAAATAACACAACAGACATGCTGTTTTTCAGCGAGACTTAGATTGGCTTGAGGGTTGGGCAGGGAGAAATTGAATGAAATTCAACAAGGGCAAGTGTAGAGTCTGGCACCTGGGAAAGAACAACCCCAGGGATCCAGGCAGGTTGGGGACTGACCTGTTGAAAGGCAGTGAAGGGGAAGGGACCTGGGGTTGGTAGTGGATGGGAGGTTGACCATGAGCCAGCAATGTGCTCTGGTGGCCAGTGACATCTGGGGGGATTAGAAGGGCTGTGGTTAGGAGGTCGAGGGAAGTTCTCCTCTCCCTCTACTCTGCCCTGCTGAGGCTGCATCTGGAGTACTGTGTCCAGTTCTGGGCCCCCCAGCTCAAGAAGGACATAGAACTGCTGGAGAGAGTCCAATACAAAGCCACAAATATGCTGAGGGTAGTAGAAGATCTTCCTTACGAGGAGAGCCTGAAGGAGCTGAGGCTTTTTAGCTTGGGGAGGAGGAGCCTGAGGGGTGAGCTCATGAATGATTATAAAGATGAAAGGTTGAGTGCCAGGAGGCTGGAGCCAGGCTCTGCTGGGTGATGCCCAGTGCCAGGACAAGGGGCAATGGGTGGGAGTTGAGACATTGGAGGTTCCATGTGAACCTGAGGAGGAATTTTTTCCCTGTGAGGGTGACAGAAGCCTGGCACAGGCTGCCCAGGGGGACTGTGGAGTCTCTCTCTCTGGAGATATTCCAGACCTGCCTGGATGTGTTCCTGTGTGATCTGCTGTAGGTGCTCCTGCTCTGGCATGGGGGTTGGACTGGCTGAGCTTTGGGTCCCTTCCAGCCCCTGATTTCTGTGACTCTGTGATGTATAAATGAATCTCTTAGATTACTTAAGGTAATAAAGCATTTTCCATCTTCTCCCCTGCAACAGGAGGTGCAGTTTTAGTGTCTCCTCCTAAGCTGAAGTCTTCTCAACGGAGAGCACAAGCTTTAGCAACACATCCTTCTCCAGCTAAGAAAGGTGCAAGAGAAGCTTCAAAAAGAAAGTCCTTCCAGGTAAGCCAAGAGAAGGAACTTGCCACTGTGCATTTTAAGAAGTAATTTTGAATAAATAGCTTAATACATTTTTTGAGCTGTCATTTGCTATTGTAGAGTTGTCAACATAGAGTCATAGAATCACAGCATCTGTGATTAAAAATGGCTGATGCCTGAAGAAAAGATTTTTGAGGGTGTGTCAAGCAAAAGAGTTAAGATTATTAGAATGAGATCTAATGAACTCAATTTTGGCTTTTTCTACTGTCAAAACCAAACACTGCTGCCATCAGGAGCTGCTGATTGCCCCATTAGTGTTACTGTAGCTTATCAATGGCATAGAACACAACTGCAGATTCCTTGATTGGAAGAAATTCAAGGAGAGTTTGGGTGCCCTATGGACAAGATAGGCAAATGTGCCATAAGAGTTTGATTCTCCCTTCCCATCCTTCCCCTTCCCCTTCCCCTTCCCCTTCCCCTTCCCCTTCCCCTTCCCCTTCCCCTTCCCCTTCCCCTTCCCCTTCCCCTTCCCCTTTCCCTTTCCCTTCCCCTTCCCCTTCCCCTTCCCCTTCCCCTTCCCCTCTTCCTCTTCCCCTTCCCCTTCCCCTCTTCCCCTTCCCCTTCCTCTTCCCCTTCCCCTTCCCCTTCCCCTTCCCTTCCCTTCCCTTCCCTTCCCTTCCCTTCCCTTCCCTTCCCTTCCCTTCCCTTCCCTTCCCTTCCCTTCCCTTCCCTTCCCTTCCCTTCCCTCTTCTTTTACTTCCCTTCCCTTCCCTTCCCCCTTCTTTTACTTCCCTTCCCTCTTCTTTTACTTCCCTTCCCTCTTCTTTTACTTTGTAGTTTTTGTAGCTACTAATAGAAATGTTGAAATATGTAGGAGCTGTTTAACTGTCTTCCTCTCAAGACTTTTTGTCAAGTGCTCTAAGGCACAAAGGCAGCTGGCATGGCACTGCATCTGTGGTAAGTTCTGCAATAGAAGCAGACACAGTGGCAGGAGGAGCTGATCACAGAATCATAGAACAGTTTGCATTGGAAGGGACCTTAAAGGTCATATAGGTCCAACACCCTTGCAGTGGGCAGAGAGACCTTTCACCAGACCAGAGCCCAATCCAGATGGGCCTTGACTTTGCTCAGCTGAGACTTCACCTGCAGTGCTGTGTCCAGCTCTGGAGCCCTCAATACAGGAAGGACATGGAGCTGATGGAGCAGGTCCAGAGGAGGCCACGAAAATGCTCATGGGGTTGGAGCAGCTCTGCTACAAAGCCAGGCTGGAGGAGCTGGAGGTGTTTAGCTTGCAGAAGAGGAGGCTCCAGAGAGACCTAACAGCAGCCTGCCAGTACCTGAAGGAGGCTAAAGAAGGCTGCAGAGAGACTGTTTGCAAAGGGCTGCAGGGACAGGATGAGGGCAATGGCTTCAAACTAGAGCAGAGCAGATTGAGATTGGATGTTAAGAACAGGTTCTGCAGTATGAGGGTGGTGGAACACTGCAACAGGTTGCCCAGGAAGGTGGTTGGGCCCCATCCTAGGAGATACTGAAGGTGAGGCTGGACAGAGCTGTGGGCAACCTGATCTAGTTGAGGATGTCCCTGCTGACTGCATGGGGGTTGGACTGGATGACCTCTGGAGGTCCCTTCCAATCCAGCCCATTCTATGATTCAATGATTTCAAGGGAGAGAGCATCCACAACATTTCTGGACAACCTGTTCCAGTGCCTCACCAACCTCTCAGTTATGTTAGTTTAAAATGTAAACACTTTCCTTTCTCTCACTTTGAGGACAGTGAGCTTTTGGGTTGACCTAACTAGATTACTTTCAGACCATGTTCAACACTTGTTATTAAAAGGGATGGATTTTCTCTAAGCTGTCTCTCAAGCTTGAAATACTTCTTCCAGTACCCTCCTGAGAAGTGGAACTGTGCAACATCTGCTGCTTTGCTGTGGATCTGTAGATGAGCTGCTGGTGTGGGGTTCTTACTTTTTCTGCTTTCCATTGTCTTTTAGAAGGACACAAAAGTGGAAGCTGTTTCACTTCTTACTTCTCCACCTGCTGGGCTAAGGACTCTGGATCCTTTGCCACTTAGGCAGGATCGATGGCCTGCTACCAGTGTTTCTAAGGAGCAAGTTGCTTCAGCCCATCGAGAGCATTCTGCTGTACCTCCTATGCTGAAGTCAGCCAAAAACTTCTCTATGCCTTTCTGGAGTCCCTCTCCTCGAATTCAAGGGACTCTCAAGGATCCAGAATTCCAGCATAATGGTGAGTTTTGAGTATTAACTGGTTGTGTTAGGCTGCTGCAGGGTGGAAATAAATCTTATGAGAACAAATGAGCACCTCAGTACTAAAGAGATGTGGAGGTGCTGGAGCCAGTGCAGAGGAGGGCAAGGAAGCTGAGGAAGGGCCTGGGGAATAGATCTGATAAGGAGCAACTGAGGGAGCTGGGGATGGGTAGTGTGAAACAGAGGAGGCTGAGGGCAGAGCTCATGGCTGTCTGCAGCTACCTGAAAGGAGGTCGTGGAGAGGCTGCTGCTGGGCTCTGCTCACAGGTCATTAGTGATAGAACAAGAGGGAATGGCCTCAAGCTGTCACTGGGTGGGTTTATACTGGACATTAGGAAACATTTTTTCCTGGCAAGAGTGGTCAGGGAGTGGAGTGAGCTGCCCAGGGAGGTGCTGGAGTCACCCAGCCTGGCTGTGTTCCAGGGTGGTTTGGAAGTGGTGCTTAGGGCTGTGGTTTAAAATGTATCTTGTAGAGTAGTGATGTGGGTTGGACTTGGTCCTCCTGAGGGCCTGCTCCAACCTGGACATTTCTGTGTGTTTCTGTGATTTCCTCTTGCCCCATCAGCAGATATTTGGATGTTTTAAAGGCCAGGCTGGATGTAGCTCTGAGCAACCTGATCTAGTGGAAAGTGTCTCTGCCCATGTGAAGGGGGTTGGAACTGGACCTTGAGGTCCCTTCCAATCCTTCCTATTCTGTGATTCTGTGAAGTAGTTGTCTGCTTAAGTGGGATAGTGAAATCCAAGCTGGTTCCCTTGGGGAGAGGTTAGAATCTGTGCTGTGTTCTAGCTCTGCACTTCAAGTGCAGTTTACTGAGCACTTAATTATCATCTCCCAAAAGTAGGTGGGCTGAGCAGAACATAGTGGGCTGAGTTTATATGGTGGGCTAAGTTTGTTTTACCTCAGCATAGACTAAAAGCATCTACTGGAGTTTTTGGTCCATTTGCTATTTGTAAAGCTTAGGTTTTGGAAATAACCTGTAAGAAGTGCTGTGAAATGGAGCATTGTCCTGGCTCTGTTTTGCCATTGTTCCAAAATACAATGTTTGGCTTTGTTTTTTGTCCTAGGGAATCTTGGCAATCCAAAACCAAGACCTTTCCAGTTACCCCTTCAGGAGAGGAACTATAGTGATGAAGGTATTTCTTGTCCCAAAGTGTTGTTGGATGGAACCTGGGTTAATTTGAACTTCTGAATGCACTAAGAGGGTCCTGTGGCTTTGCATGAATAACACAGAACCACAGGATCACAGAATGTTAGATGTTGGAAGGGACCTCCAGACATCATCCAGTCCAACCCCCTGCCAAAGCAGAATCCCCTAAGGTAGTCCACACAGGAATGCATCCAGGTGGGTTTGGAAAGGCTCCAGGGAAGGAGACTCCACAACCTCTCTGGGCAGCCTGTGCCAGTGTCTCACCACCCTCCCTGCAAACAACTTCTTCTTAACATCTAGTCTAAATCTCTCCTCTGCCAGTTCAAACCCATTCCTCCTCATCCTGTTATTACAAGGCCTTGTCAATAGTCCCTCCCCAGCCCTCCTGTAGCCCCCTTCAAATACTGGAAGGCCAATCCAATGTCTCCTTGAAGCCTTCTCCAGGCTGAAGAGAAGTTAATCATAGGTGAGTAGTCAGGGACTCACCTTCTGGAGATGATGCTGAGCTCAGAGCCTCAGTGGCAGTGCTGCTGTGTGGGCAGTGTCTGGGCACATGTACTCCACCTTAACTAAAGCTGCTTCTCTGCAAAATGGCTTTGTTCAAATAGAGCCATAGAATGGTTTGGGCTGGAAGAGACCTCCAGAGGCCATCCAGTCCAGCCCACTCTGCACTCAGCAGGGACATCCTCAACTAGATCAGGTTGCCCAGAGCCCTGTCCAGCCTCACCTTGAGTATCTCCAGAGATGGGGCCCAGCCACCTCCCTGGGCAACCTGTTCCAGTGTTCCACCACCCTCATGGAGCAGAACCTGTTCCTAAAATCCAGTCTCAATCTGCTCTGCTCTAGTTTGAAGCCATTGCCCTCGTCCTGTCCCTGCAGCCCTTTGCAAACAGTCTCTCTGCAGCCTTCTTGTAGCCCCTTTCAGGTAATGGTAGGCTGCCATTAGGCCTCCCCTTGGGGAGCAAGCAGTGCAGGGGCCACCACTGCATCTGCTTGTCCCTTTTGTGGGCAGATCCAAACTCATTCAGTAGCAGGAGTCAGCCCAAGGTGCTGTAGCCTCAATAGGTTTTGCTGCTGCATGTTGTTTCTTAGCACAGTAATGAGCAGGAGCTTGGTGTGGTGCTGTGCTGGCTGCAGTCCCCTGCCTTTGGCTCAGATCAGAATAGGGGCAGACCACCTATCTGATGGCAGTTTATTTATAAATATACCACAGAGAAACCCAAAGCTTTTTTTCTCTACCCTTTCTGCTTCTTTGCTTCTTGGTTTTAACAAAGGATCAGGCCCATTCTCTATCTTACTCACTGCAGTTGGCTGAGAAGTCTGTGGGTTATGCAGGTGGCTCAGCCAAGCATCTGTGTGCCTGCAGAGAACGTGCACAGTCTGCACCTTGCTGCACACAGATTCAATACTCTGTCTGTTGTTGTTGTTGTTTCTTTTGCCTTGTTGTTTCCACCTCTGAGCTCAGTGGTGATAGAAACAGGTACAGTGTACCAGTTCACAGGCATTTCACAGACTAGACACAATGAACCAGGTTGGAAAAGACTTCTGAGGTCGTTGAGTCCAACCTATCACCTCCTAATTAACTAACCCATGGCACTAAGGGCCTCATCCAGCCTCCTTTTAAACACCTCCAGGGACAGCAACTCCACCATCTCCCTTGGCAGCCCATTTCAATGCCAATCACTCTTGCTGTGAAGAACTTCTTCCTAACATTCAGCCTTTCATGTGCCCAAACCTGGAAGCTGTTCCAGTTATGTGTCTGCAGAAGTGCAGTTGGCAGTTTTCTCATGCATGGCAATATCACTGTTAGCCATTGTGTGTGAGCCTGTGCCACTGATCACTGTGTTTCAAGAGTTTAGAAGTGCTGTAAAATCTGAATTGAAGCACTGGCAAAGTAAAGGGCCTGGTAGGACTGAGTTGTGGAAGTGTTGGGTCGGGGGGTGTTATGTGTCTATTTACATCTGAGTCAGGGCAATCCCAATCAACAGTATAGGTTGGACAGTGACTGGCTTGACAGCGACTGGCTTGACAGCAGCCCTGAGGAGAGGGACCTGGGGGTGCTGGTGGATGAGAAGCTCAATATGAGCTGTCGGTGTGCTCCTGCAGCCCAGAGACACAACCAAAGCTCGGACTGCATCAAGGGAGTGTGGGCAGCAGGGGGAGGGAAGTGATGCTACCCCTCGACTGCACACTGGTGAGACCTCACCTGGAGTACTGCATCCAGTGCTGGAGCCACTGTTACAAGAGGGCTATGGATGTGCTGGAAGGTGTCAGGGAAGGGCCACAAGGATGATCAGAGGGCTGGAGCCTGCTTTGAGGAGAGACTGAGGGAGTTGGGGCTGTTCAGTCTGGAGAGGAGAAGGTTCCGAGGTGACTACCCTGGGGGATCCTGCTTTGGCAGAAGGGTTGGACCAGATGATCTCTGGAGGTCCTTTCCAACCTGTAACATTCTGTGATTTTAGCACCCGTTGTGAAAGAGGCCATCAAAAGATTTGCATTTTCAGAGCCTGCCATAAATGTCAGCTGTGGTTTAATATGTCTGCTTAATCTTCCTACTTAGCTCTTCTCTTGTTGCTCTCCCCACAGACGAGAGGCTGTCGCAGCTCTCTGCTCGCTCAGCAGCATCTAGCTCGCTCGCATCGCAGATACTGGAACGAGCTCAGAAGAGGAAGGATTTCTGGGGCAAGACATAATCTCTCCCACCCAGCTGGATGGATTTGGAGGTTTATAGGTTGTAGCAGTGTACATTTGAAACAAGTATGATTGGAGATATCTTCACTTCCCACTAATCAGGCCACACTTTTAGGACTTGCCATCTCAATTTGAATTTTCGGTGGTGATATCCTTTAGATCTGAGAGTTATGTCTTAATTTATTAGGTCACAGCATTCATTGGGGGGGGTTGTGTTTGAGTTTTTTGTGTGTTGTTTTTTAATTTCCAGTGGCAGCTCTTGCAACTGAGGTGATTGGCTTTTTTCATGCCACCAGCCTGTTGCTTTTCAAGGTACCCTGTTGTGGTCATGCAGTATGACCTAGGACAGTATTCGAAGGGCAACGCCATCATTTTCCAAGCAGCTCAGTTGCTTGACTTTAACCTGCCCTCTTGAAAGGCAGCTGTGGGGTATTTGTGTATGTTACTGTATGAATTGGCAGCACAAGGCAGTGCTGTAACCAAAACTTCCTTCTTTTAACTTGTTACTAAAGAAAAACAAGTGCATTATTTCTTGAGAGAGCTAATCTGAAACATGCAAGAGCTGAAGAAGAGGACACTAAGTGTTAGAGTTTATTCACTGTCCACAGGTTTCTAGCTAAGATGAGTGTTAGAGGTCAACGAGTGCAGCACTGCATCCTGTCAGATGTACTGATAGGAACATTTGGCCTTCTGTGGGCAATATCCTTGCTTGATGTTAATTTTGACTTCTCTAGACAATGCAACCTCAGCCACCTTAAAGAGTGGCATTCCCCATCTCCACTTCAAACTCAGGTATTTAGAAGTAGTTAATCCCTTACACTCAGAAGGGTGTTTTTTCTTCACTTGGACGTTTTAATTACCTCTCCACCTAGCTGCCTGTTTCTGGGAGGCTGGCAGACTGTTTATTGTGACAGTGAAAAACGTTTGTGATCTATGCTGACAGCTCAGCTGATCTTCGTAAGCAATGCAAACAGTTTGAACGTGAAGCAGAGGGAGCAGGCAGGTGGCTGGCAGGCAGCTGGGGTCTTCTTGTAGGGCTTTAAGTCTTAACACTACTTAATTTGGGAATTTTCTACAAGAGCAATGTGAATTTTGTACCCATTGTGATTTTGTACACAATCATGCATGCATATTGCTGAAAATAAAAGCTGCTGTTTGGTTTGTTTCTACTCAAGTTATGTCAGATAAAGTGGTAGAGCCTCTTGTGTTGGCACTTCTTTCACCTCCCTTCTGTGTTTAGTCCTCTTTCATCTCTTCAGCTGGAAGGGTATCTGTGGCCTTTTGAAAGACAAGATCACAGGATGTTAGGGGTGGGTAGGGACCTCTGGAGATCTTCCAGCCTAACCCCCCTGCCACGGTAGTGTGGCCGTTTGAGCTGATCCTCTAGCAGAGGATCCTGTGCAGAGGATCTTGCACAGTGTCCTGCACTTTGCAGCACTTTGTTGGTGGGCTGACTATCTAGTTGGAGGTGTCCCTGCTGACTGTAGCAGGGCTGGACAAGATGGTCTTTGAGACAACATGCAGAACTGAAGACACCCTGATAGTACAACCAGTGGCTGCTTAGAAGAAAGCATGGACTGCATTGAGCCAAAGTGGATACCAAATAAACTTTTCAGTCACAGCCATCAGCAGGACCCCCTTGATGTGTTTAAAACTGGTGTAATTGGGAACAGAACTGTGAAACAGGATTGCAGATCATCACAGGATCAAGGGATCACAGGATCACAGGATGGTAGGGGCTGGAAGGGACCTCTGGAGATCTTCCAGTCCATCTGTCCTGACACAGCAGCACCACAGAATCCAGCACAGGTCACACAGGAGCACATCCAGACAGGGCTGGAAAGGCTCCAGAGAAGTAGACTCCACAACCTCTCTGGGCAGCCTGTGCCAGGGCTCTCTCACCCTTACACTCAAGAAGTTTCTTCCTCATGCTGAGATGGACTTTCCTATGCTGCAGTTTCCATCCACTGCCCTAGCAACCTCTGCCATTCTGTGAGGGTGAGTTTCGGTGTGTGCTGCATGGTATCTGTGCATTGATTTCTGCCAGGGACACAAGAGGCACAATGAAGACAGAGATGTATTTATTGCATGGGGGTACAAACCCAACCTAGAGATGAGAATGGAAGCCCCTAGTGTTCCACACTTCATCATGGCATTATTTCCCTTCTGAACAAGTTTTAACTTCTGCCTCAAATGCTGATTGAGGTTTGAGCAGAAGTATTTAAGGGTAATCAGAATCACAGAGTGTTAGAGGTTGGAAGAGACCTCCAGAGACCACCCAGTCCAACCTCCCTGCCAAAGCAGGACCCCCTAGGATAGTCATAGAATCATAGAATCAACCAGGTTGGAAGAGACCTCTAAGCTCATCCAGGCCAACCTAGCACCCAGCCCTAGCCAGTCAACCAGACCATGGCACCAAGTGCCTCATCCAGGCTTTGCTTGAACACCTCCAGGGATGGTGACTCCACCACCTCCCTGGGCAGCCCATTCCAATGCCAATCACTCTCTGAAGAACTTCCTCCTAACATCCAGCCTAGACTTCCCCTGCCACAGCTTGAGACTGTGTGCCCTTGTTCTGTTGCTGGTTGCCTGGCAGGAGAGCCCAACCCCACCTGGCTACAGCCTCCCTTCAGGTAGTTGTTGACAGGAATGAGGTCACCCCTGAGCATCCTCCAGGCTAAACAACCCAGTCCACACAGGAATGCATCCAAGTAGGGTTTGGAAAGTCTCCAGAGAATACTCCACAACCTCTCTGGGCATCTTGTGCCAGGGCTCTGGCAGCCTCACTGGAAAGTTTCTCCTCATGTGGAGCTGAAACCTTCTCTGTTCCAGTTTGCATCCATTGCTGCTTGGCTTATTGCTGTGCACCACCCAAAAGAGCTTGGCCCCCTCCACTTGACCCCCACCCCTCAGATATTTATGGGCATTGCTCAGATCCCCTCTCAGCCTTCTCTTCTGCAGACTAAACAGCCCCAGGGCTCTCAGTCTCTCTCCATAGAGATGCTCAATGTAGTCAAAATGCCTCTTGAGCCATGCCAGTGCAGGGCTTCTTTAAGATGCCCTTCAGTAATCCCTAAGGCAAACATCGGATTCTTAATGCCTGCTTTCTGCTATTGTTGTTCTCTACTTGAAGAAGGCTTTTCTGGTTTGTTTAGCTGAACGTTCAGACCAACCTTCAAATATGTTTCCTGTTGTGTTTTCCAGCAAGCTGAAGCTGGAAGAAAGGTTCAAAAGTGCAGCTTTTGTTAATAAGGGTAAGTGCCTGCTGTACAGGCAGTGTGTATTGTTTGCTCTCAAGGAAGTCTTGGAAGCCTTGAGGTGGAGGCACCAAGGAGCTGCCAACAGGAGATGCAGCCAGTGGATAAACAGCTTTGGGAGCTTGTTGAGTCCAGAGAAGGGCCATGAGGATGAGCAGAGGGCTGGAGCTGCTCTGCTGTGAGGACAGGCTGAAAGAGTTAGGGTTGTTCAGTCTGGTGAAGAGAAGGCTCCAAGCAGACCTTACTGTGGCCTTCCAGTGTCTGAAGGGGGCTTCAAGAAAGCTGGGGAGGGACTTTTTAGGCTGTCAGGCAGTGATAGGGCTGGGGGGAATGGAGCCAAGCTAGAGGAGGGGAGCTACAGATCGGATGTTAGGAAGAAGTTCTTCAGCATGAGGGTGGTGAGAGCCTGGACCAGGTTGCCCAAGGAGCTGGTGGGAGCCTCAACCTTGTAGATTTTTGAGCCAGGCTGGATGTGGCTCTGAGCAACCTGATCTAGTGTGAGGTGTCTCTGCCCAAGGCAGGGGGGTTGGAACTGGCTGATCCTTGAGGTCCCTTCCAACCCTGACAATTGTGTGAAGAGAGTTAGGAGGATTTAGGCCATTGCTCACAAGCAGCACCAAAGCAGTACTTGGCTACTTCTTCCTTTTGTGGCTCTGGCATTTAATTTCTTTCCAGAGTCTCAATTCCCAGTGTCTTCCCTGACACCTGCTTAAACTGCTGAAATAACCCCTGCAACCCTTGGTGGAACAGTGTGAGAGGATTCAGCTGAGGCTTTTTAGCTCTGCAGGGAAGTTTGGGAGAGCACTTGGGGTTGTGGATAATCCTATCCAGATAAAAGCTGCTCAAATGCATTACTTCTGCAATAATATTTTGTTGCTACTTTCAAATGTTAATGCTTGCTGAGGTGAGTTCTGAAACTGAAGTCATCAATGCTGTTAACATCACTAATGTACACTGTCAGCATTCTGGAGGTCTGGAGGCCTCAGTACAGGAAGGACATGGAGCTGATGGAGCAGGTCCAGGGGAGGAACACAATGATCAGAGGGTTGGAGCAGCTCTGCTACAAAGCCAGGCTGAAGGAGCTGGGGGTGTGCAGCCTGGAGAAGAGGAGGCTCTGGGGACACCTCACAGCAGCTTGCCAGTACCTGAAGGGGACTACAGGAAGGCTGCAGAGAGACTGTTTGCAAAGGGCTGCAGGGACAGGACAAGGGCAATGGCTTCAAACTAGAGCAGAGCAGACTGAGATTGGATGTTAGGAACAGATTCTGCAGCATGAGGGTGGTGGAACACTGGAACAGGTTGCCCAAGGAGGTGGTTGGGTCCCATCCCAGAAGATATTGAAGGTGAGACTGGAACAGAGCTGTGGGCAACCTGATCTAGTTGAGGATGTCCCTGCTGAGTGCAGAGGGGGTTGGACTGGATGGCCTCTGGAGGTCCCTTCCAGCCCAGCCCATTCTATGATTCTTTAGTCACCAGAGCTAGGTTGGTTTTAAGGCAGGTGCAGACAAGAAGGCACATATTTGGGCCATTATATCCCAAGGCTGCCCACAGCTTTCCTGGTCATTCTGAGCACATTGTTGTAGAGGGGTTTTCAGCCTGTAACAACTAATAGATCCATGTGTCCTCTGTATTGCTCATGTAGATTACTATGTAGTAGCAACCTCCTGCACACAGGTTTGTCTTCTCCAGTCATTGAATCAGTCAGGGTTGGAAGGGACCACAAGGATCATCTAGTTCCAACCCCCCTACCATGGCCAGGGACACCCTACCCTAGAGCAGGCTGGCCACAGCCTCATCCAGCCTGGCCTTAAACATCCTGAAGGGAGGTTGTAGCCAGGTGGGGTTGGTCTCTTCTCCCAGGCAGCCAGCAACAGAAGAAGGGGACACAGTCTCAAGTTGTGTTAAGGGAGGTTCAGGCTGGATGTTAGGAGGAAGTTCTTTACAGAGAGAGTGATTGGCATTGGGATGGGCTGCCCAGGGAAGTGTGGAGTCACTGTCCCTGGAGATGTTGAAGCTAAGCCTGGGTGAGGCACTTAGTGCCATGGTCTGGTTGATTGTTTAGGGCTGGGTGCTAGGTTGGACTGGCTGATCTTGGAGGTCTCTTCTAACCTGCTTGATTATATGATTCTATGATCTCCAGGGATGAGGCCTCAACCACCTTCCTGGGCAGCCCATTGCAGGCTCTCACCACTGTTATGGTGAAGCACTTCCTCCTCATGTCCATGCCTTGCAGGTAGCCTAAGTTTGCTCTGGACCTAAGTGGCACAGCCTGAAAGGCAGCACAGCAGAAAGATGAGAGGAAGTGAAGTGACTTACCAGCCACCAGCACACTCAAAAATTCTAGTCCAGGTGGTCAGATGGTTTCCTTATCTCATTCTTGATGTCATCACTTTCTGGCAGACAGCAGCAGGGGAGAAAGGAGTTTCCAAATGCTGTCTGTACCGATGAGCAAATTTGCAGTACCTGAGGACTGGGCAAAGAAGCTTCTGAGAACGATTTCATTTGTGCTTCTTTCCATCATTGCTTCATTACATCTGCCCCTTCCTGCCAGGCTGAGCTGGCAGCTCCTGTCCTGGTATCAGAGCAGTTCTTGACATCTGGTAAAGGCTGTCTGATGCAAGTGGAAGTTTTGCTGTGCTCTGTCTGGGTGACCAATTTTGAACGTAGCCTCCAGCAAGAGTTGTTCCGTTACCCAGATGCACGCAGAGAGGTGGTGAAGAAAACAAGCCAAACAGTCATTTTGATGTGAAGTGACCTAAATTAACGTCCTGATTCCAGCACTTGTTCAAACCTCTGCAGACAGGAGCCTTAGGAAAAGGAGTGGGGGGGGGAGGGAGGTCAGCCTGCGGTTAACTCTTTGGGGTGCAGTCAATTCTCTGCGTCAAAACGCAGTGGGAAAGTGTTGCTCACGTAGCTGTGGTGGTACTGAAAGCAGACAAGCAAAAGCTGGAGAGAGGATAGTGGATGGTAGCTAACCAGAAAGCTCCTGAGTTTAATATTTGGAAGGCAGACATCTGGAGATTCCTGTTCAACATGTGGGTGAGCTTACTGATGCTGTGCTACTTGCTGCGGCTCACCTGTGTCCCATCTGAGCTGACCTCACCGAGGTGCCTGTTTCACAGGGGGGGTTCTGGAGGAGCCCATGGAGCAGCTGGGCCTTGCCTAGCAGGTTTGAACTTGTCCTGTTGGCTGTGCTGCTCGTGGCAGAAGTTCTGAGACACTGAGGGATGTTGCTTGGTGGTGCATGGTTAGGGTGGAGGACTAAGAGCTGTGCGAGATGATAGAATCAGAGATTCAGTGAGGGTTGGAAGGGACCTCAGGGATCAGCCAGTTCCAATATCCTTGCCTTGGGCAGGGACACCTCACACTAGAGCAGCCTGGCCAGAGCCTCAGCCAGCCTGGCCTTAAAAAACTTCCAGGGATGAGGCTTCCACCACCTCCCTGGGCAACCTGTTCCAGGCACTCACCACCCTCATGCTGAAGAACTTCTTCCTAACGTTCAGTCTGAATCTCCCCATTTCCAGCTTTGTTCCATTGCCCCCAGTCCTGTCACTCCCTGACATCCTAAAAAGCCCTCCTCAGCTTTCTTGTAGCCTCCTTCAGATCCTGGAAGGTCCACTGGGAGCCTTCTCCTCTCCAGACTGAACAGCCCAAACTGCCTCAGTCTCTCCTCACAGCAGAGCAGCTCCAGCCCTCTGATCATCCTCGTGGCCCTTCTCTGGACACCTTCCAGCACAGCTTTATCCCTCTTGTAACAGTGGCTGCAGGAGAGCCTGAGGGGGCTGGGGCTGTGCTGCTGGGAGAGCAGCAGCCTGGGGGGGGACCTCATCAATGGTTAGAAAGATGTAAGGTGTGAGTGCCAGGAGGCTGGAGCCAGGCTCTGCTGGGTGATGCCCAGTGCCAGGACAAAGGGCAAAGTGTGGAAGCTGAGGCATAGGAGGTTCCATGTGAACCTGAGGAGGATTTTTTTTCCCCTGTGAGGGTGACAGAACCCTGGCACAGGCTGCCCAGGGAGGTTGTGGAGTCTGGAGATATTCCAGAGCTGCCTGGATGTGTTGCTGTGTGGTCTGCTCCAGGTGCTTCTGCTCTGGCAGGAAGGCTGGAGCAGATGATCTTCCCAGGCCCCTTCCAGCCCCTGACCCTCTGTGATTCTATGGTCCTCGAGATGCTGTGCATTCATTAGATGGCCAAACTGTTGATAAATCAAGGTGCATAGTGCTGGACCTATTTTGCACCATGAGCAACTGTCACAGTGAATTTTAGATGATAACCCAGCTTGCAAAATCCTCTTCCTGGCTAGAGTGGTTTTCTCTGAGCTGCACTAAGTCAGTAATTCCACTTTGCCATGGCACTGAGTCACTGCTGTGCAACCACACCACACTAACAGGAAGCACAGGAAGTTTCAGTTCACCTGATGTGCCTGCTTGCAAGACATTGTTTGGGTGGATGTAGGTCACTGCACGAAGTGACACAGCCTCACAGTGCACGCCTGCTTTTACAGCCTGGAGTTAGGAGACATAGCAACCTGCTGGACAGCTCAGCAGCAGTGCCTTCAGGGCTGCAAGGCTGCCTGCAATGAGGTGGTTTAAAAGCCCTTTGCTCCTGCCTGCAGCAGGTAAACGATGGCTCTGGTTGGGAAGTCTTACTACAACCTTTGGCCATGCTTTGCTGGTCCTGGCAGCAGTTGTCTGTGCAGGCAGCACCACAGGACCACAAGCCCTGTGAGGAGAGGCTGAGCCAGAGAGGGTTGGTTAGCCTGAAGAAGAGGAGGCTCAGGGCAGACTTCATTGCTGTCTATAACCACCTGAAAGGAGGCTGCAGCCAGGTGGGGTTGGGCTCTGCTGCCAAACAACCAGGGACAGATTCAGCATCAGGGCAGGTTCAGGCTGGATGTTAGGAAGAAGTTCTTGACAGCAAGAGTGATTGTCAGTGGAATGGGCTGCCTGGGGAGGTGGAGGAGTCACCATCTCTGGAGGTGCTTAAAAGGAGGCTGGCTCAGGCACTCAGTGCCATGGGTCAGTCAGTTAGAAGGTGGTAGGTGACAGGTTGGACTCAATGATCTCAGAAGTCCTTTCCAACCAAAGTCTGCATAGCATCGGATGCTCAAATAGCACAGGAATTCTGCCACACGACCAAGTGATGGTCAGGAAAAAAAATGCAGCTTGATGAAGTGCCAGATAGATCAGCAAAAGTGTTACTGTCAGAGGAAATGTGCTACTCACTGTGCCACAGAAGTGTTGCTGCTGGGGGGGCTGGGAGTGCTGCACATCCGCACCTGAGAGCCTGAGTCAGCAGTGGCTGCGCTGAGACCTGCCGCAGCAATCACAGAACCTCAGAATGGGCTGGGATGGAGGGCAGCTCCAAAGCTCACCCAGCCCAAGCCCCTCTGCACTCACCAGGGGCATCCTCAGCTAGATCAGCTTGCTCACAGCCCTGTCCACCCTCGCCTTAAACGGGCTGGAGAATCAACCACCTCCCTGGGCAAGCTGTTCCAGACCAGATGGGGCACTTAGTGCCATGGTCTGGTTGATTGGACAGGGCTGGCTGCGAGGTTGGACTGGATGAGCTTGGAGGTCTCTTCCAACCTGCTTGATTCTATGATTCTGTCACAAACCCAGCAGAATTATGATGGTCAAACACTGTATGCCCTCTCCCAGTCTCTGTGTGGACATAATTTCCTCCAGAGGAGATCAATCCCTTCTGCTTGTGCCCCAGAGATGGTTCTTGCCTGGGTGCTAGCAGCAGCCCATAATGAAAATCCTACATTAGAATTTCATAACAAACTCCAGCTTCCATTGCTGATGCTTCCATTGCTGGGGCTCTTTGGTTTGGAGAGGAAGAGCTTGAGGGGGGACCCCAGGAATGGTTAGAAAGATGTAAAGATGAGTGCCAAGAGGCTGGAGCCAGGCTCTGCTGGGTGATGCCCAATGACAGCACAAGGGCAATGGGTGGGAGCTGAGGCATAGGAAGTTCCATGGGAACAGGAGGAAAATGTTTTCTCTGTGAGGGTGACAGAAGCCTGGCACAGGCTGCCCAGGGGGGCTGTGGAGTTTCCCTCTCTGGAGATAATCCAGAGCTGCCTGGGTGTGTTTCTGTGTGATCTGCTCTAGGTGCTCCTGCTCTGGCAGGGGGGTGGATTGGATGAGCTTTGGAGGTCCCTTCCAGCCCCTGACATTCTGTAACCTCTAAAATAAGGCTACAGTGGAGCTTGAGCCACAACACTAAAAAGAAATCTGCTTTAATCTTTGCAAGCTTGAAAACCCAGGCAAAAGCAGAGAAGGACTCAGATAAAACACAATGGACCAGCTGACAAATGAGCCAAAGAAAAAGATGAGGATGAGTGTGACCTGCAAGTCAAGGCTGTGTCCACCCATACAGATTGCATGTTCAGTTGAGACACTGTGCTGCCTGAGGTCCATCCAGACAGGTACAGACACAGATGTCCCTGGTTTGGGGCAATCCCAGGCACCAATGCAGGCTGAGCAGTGCCTGGCTTGAGAGCAGCCCTGAAGAAAAGGACTTGTGGGTGCTGGTGGGTGAGCAGCTCAACATGAGCCAGCAGTGTGCACTTGCAGCCCAGAGACACAACCAGAGGCTGGGCTGCAGCAAGAGAGTGTGGGCAGCAGGGTGAGAGAGGGGATTCTCCTCCTCTACACCACTCTGGTGAGATCTCACCTGGAGTTCTGGGCCCAGTTCTGGAGCCCCTGTTACCAGACAGATCTGGAGGTGCTGGAAGGTATCCAGAGAAGAGCCACAGGCATGACCAGAGGATTGGAGCTGTTCTGCTCTGAGGCCAGGCTGAGAGAGTTGGAGTTGTTAGGTCTGGAAAAGAGAAGGCTCTGAGGAGACCTTATTGTGGCCTTCCAGCATGTGAAGTGGGCTACAAGAAAGCTGGAGAGAGACTTTTTAGGGTGTCAGGTAGTGATAGGCAGTAGAACCAATTGCCATGTGAAAGAGCCAAGGGGACAACACACAGGCTCACCCTTTCACATGCCTGCTCTCCAGGATGTTTCTAGCCCAGTGTCCATTACTGAATCACAGAACCACAGAATGATCCAGGTTGGAAAAGACCTCTGAGATCACTGAGCCCAACCTATCACCCAACCCTTCCAATTAACTAACCCATGGCACTAAGTGTCTCATCCAGCCTCCTTTTAAACACCTCCAGGGATGGGGACTCCATCACCTCCCCTGGCAGTCCATTCCAATGCCAATCACTCTCTCTGGGAAGAACTTCCTTCTAACATTCAGCCTAAACCTGGCCTGGCACAGCTTGAGACTGTCTCCTTTTTCTATTGCTGCTTGCCTGGCAGCAGAGCCCAACCCCACCTGGCTACAGCCTCCCTTCAGGTAGCTGCAGCGAGCATAAGGTCCCAATCAGACCTCTTCTGATCAATCGAATGGAGAGGCTGGGTGCTAAGTGGACTTAGAGTACTTTCTAACATGGCTGCTAATTAATTAAGCCATGGCCTCCCCTGAGCCTCCTCTTCTCCAGGCTGAGGCTGTTTGTGACCATGCAGTAGATTCCTATCTGACAGAACATGCACCAAAGCCCAGGAGAACTCCTCCGTGCCTGTGATGCCACACAACAGCTGAGCAGCGAAGTACAGTGTTGGTTATTCACCTGTGGCCTCATTCAAAGCAAGGAGGAAGCATCTGTGGCTTTTGAGGCAGATGTGATGTAGACTTCCAGTCCTCCTCACAAAATCCTCTGCCTTCAATATGGGTCAAGAAGTCATTGTCGAGAAGATTCAACCGCTTTGGTTTCTTGATGAACTGAGGAAACTCCTTGCAATTAGTGCCTGAGAGCTGGGGCTGGGCTGGGCACTTAACCCTTGGGATGGCACTCAGCAGAGAATAAGAGCTGGGAGCAATGACAAAGGTTAATTTCTACTGTGTAGCAGCTTGGAGAAGTTTGTAAAATTAAGTAAAAGCATAGCAGGTGTGGTTTAGGAACAGAGGCCTTAGCATGAGGGTGGTGGAACACTGCAACAGGGTGCCTGGGGAGGGGCTTGGGGTCTCATCCCTGCAGGTATTCAAGGTGAGGCTGGACAGGGCTCTGGGCAACCTGGTCTAGCTGAGGATATCCCTGCTGACTGTAAAGGGAGTTGTACCAGATGGCCTTTGAAGATCCCTTCCAACCCACCCCATTCTGTGATTCTCTAATGCCATGATTCTGTGATTCTGTGATTCTGGGACTCTGCCATTCTGTGATTCTGTGATTCTCTGAGTCTGTGATTCTCTGACTCTATAATTCTATGATTCTATGACTCTATAATTCTATGATTCTGTGATTCTATGATTCTATGAATGACTCTTTAATTCTATGGTTCTCTGATTTTATGATTAATTCTATGATTCTGTGATTTCTATAACTCTGTGATTCTATGATTCTCTGAGTCTGTGAGTCTGTGATTCTATGATTCTCTGACTCTATAATTCTATGATTCTATGACTCTGTAATTCTATGATTCTGTGATTCTATGATTCTATGAATGACTCTTTAATTCTATGGTTCTCTGATTTTATGATTCTATGATTCTGTGATTTCTATAACTCTGTGGTTCTATGATTACAGCTCAGGAGAGACAGGGACCTGCTGGAGAGAGTCCAATAGAGAGCCATGAGGATGAGTGAGGGAGTTGAGCATCTCCCCTCTGGAGAGAGACTGAGAGCCCTGGGGCTGTTCAGTCTGGAGAAGAGAAGGCTGAGAGGGGATCTGAGCAATGTCTATCAATAGCTGAGGGGTGGGGGTCAGGTGGAGGGGGCCAAGCTCTTTTGGGTGGTGCACAGCAATAAGCCAAGGAGCAATGGATGCAAACTGGAACAGAGAAGGTTTCAGCTCCACATGAGGAGAAACTTCTTTGCCATGAGGCTGCCAGAGCCCTGGCACAGGCTGCCCAGAGAGGTTGTGGAGTCTTCTTCTCTGGAGCCTTTCCAAAGCCACCTGGATGCATTCCTGTGTGGACTGCCCTGGGGCATCCTGCCTTGGCAGGAGGTAGCACTGGATGATCTCCAGAGAGCCCTTCTGGATTCTAAGGTTCTGTGAACTGCATGAAAGAGAGTAGAAAAAAGATATTCAGCATTTTACACCACCTCCCTCTGCCTGGTGTTCAAATATGTATCAGAAGATGTGGGAAGCCTGGAGCCAGGTGGGCTCCTTGCAGCAGTCTGAACAAATGTGAGCAGCACAGCACCTGCTGAACCAGGTCAGCCAACCAGGCAAGACTGGTTTGGGCACTTGTCACTGAATCACAGAATGCCAGGGCCTGGAAGGGACCTCCAAAGCTCAGCCAGTGCAACTCCCCTGCCAGAGCAGCATCCCCTAGAGCAGAGCTCACAGGAACACATCCAGGCAGCTCTGGATTATCTCCAGAGAGGGAGACTCCACAGCCCCCCTGGGCAGCCTGTGCCAGGCTTCTGTCACCCTCACAGGGAAAAAAATCCCCTTCATGGTTCCATGAATCTTCCTATGCCTCAGGTTGTCCTGACAACCTCAGCCAGAAGGGATGAAGCCCAACCTCATGTCAGCCAACAAGGCAAGGCTGGTTTAGGCTCTTGTCCTGAGAACCCCAGGGTTGTCTCTGTTCCTTCTCAGTGGCAGAGCTGAAGCCTTGGCTTTGCAGATCTGCTTTCTCACTTGTGCCAGCTGCATGCCTGGTGTGCATGCATCAGACAAGCAGGAGTTTGCATTTGCACCAGTTCTGTGCCCTCAAGCATTGCCAGCCACAGCTGGGTTGCAAATCATGCTCTAAGGAGAGCATAGTTTCCCTTTAGCACCCTGCAGAGTATTTGAGCCTGAGGAGCAGCACTGCCTTTATGTCAGCAGAATGGGGTCAGGAGTATGGAAATCACCTGGACAGATGAGTGGATGGTCAGTGCATCTGACTGCAGCCTGGAATGTGGATAAGTTGGTGGAAGATGGGAATTTGGTGATCAGGAACGTGATAAATGCAGTGTTGGTCCTACAAGATTTCTGATGTCTCAGTGATGGGCAGCAGGAGACTGAATCCTCAATTTAAGAGAGATGCTGAGATGCTTGAGTGTGTCCAGAGAAGAGCAGCAAGGCTGGAGAGGGGCCTGGAGCACAGCCCTGTGAGGAGAGGCTGAGGGAGCTGGGGGTGTGCAGCCTGCAGCAGAGGAGGCTCAGGGCAGAGTTCATTGCTGTCTGCAGCTCCCTGCAGGGAGGCTGTAGCCAGGTGGGGTTGGGCTCTGCTGCCAGGCACCCACCACATGAGGGGGCACACCTCAAGATGCACCAGGGCAGGTTTAGGCTGGATGTTAGGAGGAAGTTGTTGTCAGAGAGAGTGATTGGCATTGGAATGGGCTGCCCAGGGAGGTGGTGGAGTCCCCATCCCTGGAGATGTTTAAAAGGAGACTGGCTGAGGCACTTGGTGCCATGGTTTGGTTAGTTAGAAGGTGTTAGATGATAGGTTGGACTTGATGATCATAGAATCAACCAGGCTGGAAGAGACCTCCAAGCTCATTCAGTCCAACCTATCCCCCAGCCCTACCCAATCAACCAGACCATGGCACTAAGTGCCCCATCCAGGCTTTTCTTCCTCTCTGCTGCCACTTCCATTGCTTTTAAAATCTATTCTCACACCAGATTGTTAAGACCTGACTTCAAAACTGCAGCACTACAGCAGGTGGGTGGAGGACTGAGATGCTACCCAGCTCTCATCCTGCAGAATCTGTGATTCCAGGGGGGGCACTGTGTGGGAAAGAGTATTTGTAGGTCTTTGGGTCAGATTCACTCTCCGACCACTCATGTATAGCAAGCACCAGCCTATTACCAGAGAAGACCAGCTACATTGATATCATTTACACCACCTGCCATCAAATTGGCAGTCTAATTAGCCTGTTCAAATCAGGTCAGGAGGCACAGACCCATGTATTTCTCAAGTGCTCTTCTGGAAAAAGAATCCAAGATTTCTACCCCAGTAAAAGCCCCTGCCTTAAAACTTGGTTTGCTTTATAAGAAACTCAAGTCTACTATGGCCTTGATACTGTCTTTGTGGCTTTTGAAGTGGTTAGGTTGTTCTCAGAAGAGGATACTGGAAAGTAAGAGACTTGCTGATGTCATCTTTTCTTTCACCACCAGTACCCCCCCCCCCCCCAAAAAAAAAAAAAGAGGCTGAGAGAGATGTTGGCAACCCTATATAAGGTGCACCTCACCTCCTGCAGAGCACATCAGGAATCACAGCAAAGGTAAGGCTTGCAGCCTTGCTGCCTCTCTCACTGCACCTTGCCCACTCTCTCTGGTGCTAAGGCTCCTCTCTCACCAGAGCTGAGTGGTGCTGGAGCAGACGACTGGATCGTGAGCCATGGCCTGCCTGCAGACTTTGACCAGGAGCTTCTCAGGATGGGTCTTCTTCTGCTGCTGTTGCTGCCTTCCTCTCCTTCTCACCAGTCCTCTGCCTCCCAAAGGGGCAGGGGTGGCTTTCACTGCCCACCATGCCTGCAGGCTCAGGAAGATCAGCTTCCAGCCCTACATCAGGAACCACACCTACACCTTGGCTAAGACGGTACAGTAACCTGCGTGCCCTTCGGAGCGGGACCTGGGCACTGGCGCCTCTGCTGCTGCTGCGGCTCCCGGCTTTGCCACTCCTCTCTCTGCTATTTCTCCACGAGAAAACAACAACCCTCCATGCATTTGCAGCAGGGCAGAGCTTGGGAGTGTGAAGTGGGTCCGTGCCCACTGGCTGTGCAGCTGCCAAGAGCCTGTCCTCCTCCTGCTTCCCCAGGCAGAGGCAGCTTCTGGCGCAGTGCAGCTTCTTCTCTTTGAGTGACTGCTATTAGCTTGGGACAGCTGTGAAGTGTGAGCTTAAATATCTCTGCTCACTTGGAGCTGAGCCTGATGGTGGCCCCAGCTATGGCCAGGCAGCTGCTTGGGCATCCCACAGCCCTCTGCTTGGGCAGGATTCGTGGCTGCTTTTCCCGTGGGTGGGTCCCCCTTGGTGCATGGCAGTGAGTGGTGCAGCATCTCCCGGCAGCGCTGCGGCCGCTGGTGATGTTGGCCAGCTGTGGCACTGAGTTTGGACACCAGAACCACTACAACAGCTGACATTTCAGAGCAGGACAGAAATTCAGGCTCCTGCTTGCTTATTTCCCAGCTATACTGACCTGGAATCCCACCCAGTTAAGGGGTGGAAACAGACACAATGTCCAAGCTCATCTACCTGTAACAGGCTGTCTATGGTGTCCGTTCCCTCATCTCATCTCAACTGGTATTGAGGAAAACATCAGGGGGTTAAATTATTTTGGCTTTAGGGGAGGTTCCTGTCCCCACCTGACATTTCCTTTATTTTTCTTCCTTCCTCTCAGGCCAGAGACTCAGACCAGGACACAGACAACAGGCTCATTGGCCAGCAGCTCTATGCTAATGTCAAGGTGAGCCTCACATCAAGAGGCTGCACTGTGCATCCTCATGCAGCACTTGTTGACCTCCTGCCACGATTTAATGTGACCTCTCCCTTGCATACACAGGAAAGCAACCACTGCTACGTGATGAGGAGGGCTGTGGAGATGGTTGTGAAAGATGTCCTCCTCACTGAGGCCAAGGACCAGTACCTGTATGCTAAGGAGGTGGCAGAGTTCTTGGCAGCCCTGACCCAGCAGCTGAAACACTGTGTGAGTAGCATTGGGTTTCTCTCCCTCCCCTGGGCTGTGACTCTTGTGGCTGCTCCTGAATCTCAGAATGCTGCAAACAGCAGCACAAGGCAGTGATAGAAAAAGGAAACCTCAGATCAAAGATATCCAGCTCCAGGTTGACAGAAAAACATGAAGAGAAGAAAATAAACCCCAAAGCACATCGTTGCATTTAGCTGCCAATGTTAGGTCTGAATGTTTCCCTTTCTTTGCTTTTCAGGAACCATCAGGACAGAGAGAGCAGATTGAAAGGAACCTGGGAGAAATGAAGAGAAAGATGGAAGAGGTACATTTTTGCTCCAACATTCTACAAGATTAGCACCAAACCCCAGTCATTGAGGCTGAGCTGATCATGAGACAGTCTCTGGGAATCATTTAAGGGGAGAAGCCTGCAGAGGCATTTAAGAGGGCATTAGGGATGCTTCCACTTCCAGCCCTCTCTGCACATGTTATGGCAATCTAAACCTTCAGAATCATAGAATCATGGAATCACAGAGTCATGGAATCATAGAATCAGAGATTCATAGAATTATAGAGTCAGAGAATGACAGAATCATGGAGTAATAGATTCATAGAATCATGGAATCACAGAATCAAGGAATCATAGGATCATGGAATAATAAAATCATAGATTCATAGAGTCATGGAATCATCAATTCATAGAATCATAGAGTAATAGATTCATAGACTCTCAGATTCATAGAATCATGGAATAATAGAATCATAGATAGATTCATAGATTCATGGAATCATCAATTCATAGAATTATAGAGTCATAGAATTATAGAGTCATAGAATCACAAAATCATAGAGTAATAGATTCATAGACTCTCAGATTCATGAATCATGGAATAATAGAATCATAGATTCATAGATTCATGGAATCATCAATTCATAGAATCAGAGAATCATAGATTCATAGAATCAAGGAATCACAGAATCACAGAATAATGGATTCATAGAATTATGGAATAATAGAATCGTGGATTCACAGACTCAAAGAATCATAGAAACATGGAATAATAGAGACATAGGTTCATAGAACCACAGAATCATAGAACCATGGAATAATAGAGCCATAGATTCATGGATCCATAGACTCACAGAATCATAGAACCATGGAATAATAGAATCAGAAGCATGGAATAATAGAGCCATAGATTCATGGAATCCATAGACTCACAGAATCATAGAACCATGGAATAATAGAATCAGAAGCATGGAATAATAGAGCCATAGATTCATGGATCCATAGACTCACAGAATCATAGAACCATGGAATAATAGAATCAGAAGCATGGAATAATAGAGCCATAGATTCATGGATCCATAGACTCACAGAATCATAGAACCATGGAATAATAGAATCAGAACCATGGAATAATAGAGCCATAGATTCATGGATCCATAGACTCACAGAATCATAGAATCAAGGACTCATGGAATCATAGAATCACAGGATCACAGATTCATACAACCACAGAATCATAGATTGACAGACTCATACAATTACAGAATCACAGAATCATAGATTCAAAGAATGGTTCTGGCTGGAAGGGACCTCTAAAGGTCATCTAGTCCAACATCCTCAGCTAGACCAGGTTGCAAGCATATGAATGAGATAGTTTATATCTTCAGGCACAATGACTCAGATAAGCCTACTTGAGAGAAAGAGGAGAGTTAAGTTCTCAATTCAGTTTCTGCAACAAGGCTAATTTCAAATTGCTGAAGAAATAATGAGATGCTAAAACTTAAATTCCTCTCTTTTCTAGCTGGGAAAGAATGGGAAGACTAAAGCCATTGGAGAGCTGGATTTGCTGTTTGACTACATAGAAAATGCCTGCACTGATGCCCCAAAGAAAGGAGGGCACAAGAAGAAATACTGAAAGGATTCCAGCTCAGACCTGAAGGCATGGCTTTGAGCAACTCTTGCTATAACTCAAACTGATTCAGTATTGTGGAACCTCCCCCCCACTCCAGATGCAGTTTGTGTTGCACTGCAACTGAGAGGCATAGACTGGCTGTATATTGCTGCTGCCTTTGAAAAGGAAAACTCCAGGCCAGTGTTTACAGCTCTGTTTCAACACAGGGCATTAGTTTCTTGTCAAAGGTCTGCTCTTGTCCTTCTCATCTCCATAAGGTAGCTGTGCCTGTATTTTAGAGGCTGAGGTTTGACACCTCACAGCATTGCTCAAAACAGGCAGTGCCACAGAGCCAGGATGCCTTGAACCTTTCACTTAGAAATCCCTCTTGCATATGTTGCCCCCTTCTGATCTTTGCCTGACAAGCTGAGCTTTTCAGACTGACTCAGGGAAGACTTCTTTCTCAGTTCCTATTTAATAGTAACTTATTTTAAGGTAATAATTACACAACACTTTTATTTATAATGATTCATTAAACAAAAAAAAATGAGATGCCAGGAAATGTATTTATGAAGCTGGACCTGAGGGGTTTTAAATGAACTATGACATGGAAAATGCTTTGTTGTATTGATGTGCAGATGGATTGGTTTATGGATGCTGTCTCTTTAATTTATTGCAATAAATATTTTGGTCCACAGATATTGTTATTTGCCCTTCCCCTCCCCTCTCTTTTACCCAAATGCAAAGGGGATGACACAATATTGGGACTGTGGGGATGCTAAGCCAATGGCCAGGTTGTTGTATCCAGGAGGGATGCAGCCTTGATAGGGAATACTGCACTTGGTCTTCTCCACAGGACTGCAAATGTAATGTATCGTGGGCAAGCATGGGGAGCTGTGAGCCAGCACTAGAGGGGGGCATCTGAGTCAGTCTTTCTTGTGAGGGGTGGGAGGAAGAACAGCATCACCCAGGAGAGGCACAGAGTCACAGAATGAATTGACCAGGCTGGGAAAAGTCAATCACAGAGTCATGATGGGGCAGAATTCCACCTGCAGCCCCTGCAGTGGAGCACACAGCAACACCCAGGTTGGCAAAGCCCCTCAGGAGCACCAAGTCCAACCTCCAACCCTACTCTACAAAATTCACCTTAAACCATAGCCCCAAGCACCACATCCAAACCATCATTAAACACAGCCAGGGTGGGACTCCACCACCTCCCTGGACAGCTCATTCCAGTGCCTGACCACTCTTTCTCTGACAATCTTTGAGATCAGCAAGTCCAACTTAAAAGTCATTGGCTTGGTTAATTGATTCTGCCTCAGTTTGGTTGGAAAAGATCTCTAAGTCATCAAGTCCTAAACCACCAACCTAACACTGCCATGCCTAAAAAACTATGTCCTCAAGTGCCATGGCCACTACTTGAATGATTCCAGGGACAGGGACTCCAACACCTCCTGGGTAACCTCTGCCTGACCACTCTTTCTGTAAAGACATTTTTCCTACTACCCAGTCTAAACCTCCTCCCATCTTCAGTACTGCCTTCAGTTTTGGGCTCCCCACTTGAAGAGGGACAGGGATCTGCTGGAAAATGTCCAGTGGAGGGCTAGGAGGATGATGAGGGGACTGGAGCACTGCCTGATGAGGAGAGGCTGAGGGACCTGGGGCTGCTTAGTCTGGAGAAGAGAAGACTGAGAGGAGATTTAATCAATGTTTATAAATCTCTGAGGGCTGGGGGTCAGGAGGGGGGCACAGGCTCTGCTCACTGCTGCCAGGGATAGGACAAGGAGCAATGGATGGAAGCTGCAGCACAGGAGGCTCCAGCTCAACACAAGGGCCAAACTTCTCCAAGCTTGACAACCACCAGATGGAAGACTCTACCATGGAAGCCTCATGAAAACTTTGGAAACCCTGAAAGTGCCACACATTGGTGGTGGGTGAAGAAGAGGAGGCTCAAGGCAAAGCTTATTGCTCTCTACTACTACACGAAGGGAGGTTGTAGCCAGGTAGGGCTGGACTGCTCTCTCCTCCTGGTTTGTTATTTGTTGTTTTTAACCCTTCTTGCTTCATTTTCTTTTCAGATTTAAGCTTTTCCTGCTCTGGGTGCTTAACTCAGGACATCTCTGAGCATCTTGGCGATGCCAGCACATGGGACCAGGCCACAAGAGGACACCTCCCTTTGTCTGTTTAACACCCTTGCTGCTGACAGGTCTGGGCCCTTCAATTTAAGAAAGATGTTGAGGTGCTGGAAGGTGTTTGGAGAAGGGCAGCAAGGCTGGGGAGGGGCCTGGAGCACAGCCCTGTGAGGAGAGGCTGAGGGAGCTGGGGGTGTGCAGCCTGCAGCAGAGGAGGCTCAGGGCAGAGCTCATTGCTGTCTGCAGCTACCTGCAGGGAGGCTGTAGCCAGGTGGGGTTGGGCTCTGCTGCCAGACACCCAGAGACAGCACAAGGGGACACAGTCTCAGGCTGTGCCAGGACAGGTCTAGGCTGGATGTTGTTAGGAAGTTGTTGTCAGAGAGAGTGATTGGCACTGGAATGGGCTGCCCAGGGAGGAGACGGAGTCCCCATCCCTGGAAGTGTTTAAAAGGAGCCTGGCTGAGGCACTTAGTGCCATAGTTCAGTTGATGAGAAGGTGTTAGGTTAAAGATTGGACTCAATGATCTGAGAGGTCTTTTCCAACTTGGTTACTTCTGTGGTTCTGTGACTCTGTGGTGCTGTGACTCTGTGAAGGGTGGTGGCTGGTGGTCCCTTCTGAACAAAGGAAGTAGAAGCAGGAGGAGGTTTGTCTTACAACCAGGGGAAATGTCTGGGAAAGCCATCACTGGCCAAACAAAACCAAAGTGTACTTTCAGCCAGGCAAGCTGGGTTTCAACTGGGTCAACAGCTACAGCTCAGAAAAGGAAAAGCATCCTGAAATGTCTCATTTTGACATGTCCCAAATAGAACAGTTTGGTTTTGCACTCCCCAGCAATGTTTTGGCTTAGAGTTTCGTGCACATTTTCTTGTCAAGGTTGACAAGAGATTTGAAAGCAACCTGAGCTGTTTCATTTTGAGCTGGATGAAGTGCTTTGGGCCAGCCCAAAATGCATTTTCCTTTGGGTGATTTTTCAGATGTGTCACCAAAGAGAAGTTCTGTTTGTGTGATTCTGATTTCTGTTGCCCTATTTCCTTGTCCTCACTCCACCTTCAAGCCATGGACTGTCTGCAATCTGTCTGTGACCTAATGCTGTTAGGGAAGGCATCTACTTCATGTCCTTGGTCTGGGATGGATTAAAAGGGCTGTGGGTTATAGGTTGAGTAGATTCTCCTGCCCCTCTTCTCTGCCTTGCTGAGGCTGCATCTGGAGTGCTGTGTCCCGTTCTGGGCCCTCCAGTTCAAGAAGGACCTCAGGGAACTGCTTGAAAGAGTGGACCACAAAGATAATGAAGGGAATGGAACCTCTGTCTTAGAAGGAGCAGCTGTGCTGCTTGGAGAGGAGGAGCCATCCAGGCAGAGCAGGATTTGGTGCCACCCAAAAATGAGTTTGGGGGACTTAATTTGGCTGGAGGAAATGTCAAAGTGCTCCTACCAAGTGAATCATATTAAAAAGAACAAAACCCACACAGATATTAGGATGGAAGAGATGAATTGGACTGCTCTGATGAAAGTCTTGTTCCAGCAAGTCCAATGTATTGGTACCTGTTTGGGAAGCAGAGCTTCCAAAAGAAACCTCATAGCTGCTGTGTTGATGCCTCTTTTGGTTTAGTTTGGTTGGTCTGAAACTCTCCAGGCTTTGTCTTAGGTTCATATTTCTTATCAAATATGTTTGCTGGATGCCTGGGAGCTGGGGGTGTGCAGTCTGGAGAAGAGGAGGCTCAGGGCAGAGCTCATTGCTGTCAACAACTACCTGAAGGGAGGCTGTAGCCAGGTGGGGTTGGGCTCTGCTGCCAGGCAAACAGCAGCAGAACAGGGGACACAGTCTCAGGCTGTGCCAGGGCAGGTTCAGGCTGGATGTTAGGAGGAAGTTGTTGTCAGAGAGAGTGATTGGCATTGGAATGGGCTGCCCAGGGAGGTGGTGGAGTCACCATCCCTGGAGGTGCTGAAGCCAAGCCTGGCTGGGGCACTTAGTGCCATGGTCTGGTTGGTTGGGCAGGGCTGGGTGCTAGGTTGGGCTGGATGAGCTTGGAGCTCTCTTCCAACCTGGTTAATTCTATGATTCTATGACAGGCAACTGTCAGCCACCTGTCACCAAACTGAAACACAGACCAGGCCAGAAGGACTGGAAGGGACATCCCCTGCTTGAACCAGCCTGGGCTGTTTCTTGGAGATGAGGGCAGATTAACAATAAGTTTTATAGCAACTCACATTTGAGGCTAACTCTGGAGGTGTTACTCATAAGAGATGCTGATGCCCAGAGGAAATGTAATTAGGTTTGTTGGTTTGTATTTTTGGTTTACTTCCCCCCTCCCTCCCCTTCCTGATTCATTTCATTTGTCTGGGTTTGAGTCTGACTTCTGCTTTACTTAATGCCTTATCATTTTTAATGAGGTTTTTCTAAGGCATAGGGTGAAAAAAAATCTGTGTGGTGGTGAAAAAATTCTGTGTGGTGGATATGTGGCCCTGGTGGTGGAGAGGTGCAGAGATAATGAAGGGATTGGAGTGTTTCCACCTGAGGAGGAGAGTTGAGACGGTTCACCCCAGAGAAGAGAAGGGTTAGGGAGATCTTAACTATATATATATATATATATATATATATATATATATATATATATATATATATATATATATATATAAACAACTGAGGAGGGGTAGTAAAGAGTAGAGCCAGGCTCCTCTCAGTGGTCACAGTATCACAGGACCAGAGGATGTTTGGGGTTGGAAGAGATCTCTGGAGAGCTTCCAGTCTAATCCACTTGCACACCAGCACCACAGAATCCAGCACAGGTCACACAGGAACACATCCAGACAGGCCTGGGAAGGCTCCAGAGAAGGAGACTCCACAACCTCCCTGGGCAGCCTGTGCCAGGGCTCTCTCACCCTTACACTCAAGAAGTTCTTCCTCATGTTGAGTTGGAGCCTCTTTTTAAGCACCTCCAGGGAGGGGGACTCCAGCACGTCCCTGGGCAGCCCATTCCAATGCAAATCACTCTCTCTGGGATGAATTTCTTCCTAACATCCAGCCTAGACCTGCCCTGGCACTGCTTGAGACTGTGTCCCCGTGTTCTGTCCCTGGGTGCCTGGCAGAAGAGATCAACCCCACCTGGCTACAGCCTCCTTTTAGGTAGTTGTAGACAGCAATGAGCTCTGGCCTGAGCCTCTTGATCTTTCTTGTTCTTGCATAGCTTTTGTAGCTAGGGATGAGGCAGGCACAAGGCTGGCATCCAATCCCAGGTATCCAACGATCTGAGCCTTCTTGGCACTGTGCTGATTTCAGTAGTTTAGGGTTTTTTTTCCCTAACCAGAGCAATGTATGTGGACTAGATTTCAGGAGGAGCTGCTAGAACCATCTTCTCCTGCTCTTCTGTTCCTCTCCTGCCCTTTATGACTGATGGGTGTCTATGTTTTGAGCTTTCAAGGGGAATTTAAGTACCCATGCCTGAAAAATAAGCTCATGAGGAATGGTTTAGCAATTGCACAAAGTCTACAGCAGCTCCAATGGTTCCTGTTATAGAAAGAGAAGGTGACAAGCAATCCTGGTGGGGATTCTGAGCTTACCTAAATGCTTGTGTTCATGAAGAGTTATGCTCTGAAAACCTCAGGATCAATTTTGAACCCAAAGGGCTGCTCAACTCCAACCTTCTCTTTACAAAGGAGGCACTTGGAAACCTCAGTTCTATGTCTCCCAGTCACTGTTACTCATCACATCACATCTCTGAGCACAAACACTGCACTTCTTCAGGTAGATCTAGTTTTTTGGAAGACCAAAGTCAATTAACTACAGTACCTCAACATGAGGAGGAACTTCTTGGCTGTAAGGGTGATAGAATCCTGGAATAGGCTCCCCAGAGAGGTTGTGGAGTCTCCTTCTCTGGAGGTATTCAAAGCCCTCCTGGCTGTGGTCCTGTGTGATCTGCTCTAGGTGATGCTGCTCTGGCATGGAGGGGTTGGGCTGGATGAGCTTTGAAGGTCCCTTCCAGCCCCTAACATGCTGTGATCCTGAAAACAGGATAAGGGAACAAAAGAAATAGTAGAGCAGAGTCTTAAGAGTTGGCACAACATTAGCAGCAGCTAAGCACATGTGAGTAACACTGGTAGGAAGTACACAACTAACTAAGTTCTGGTTATAGTACCAGGAGAGCAAACAGAAAATTTGGAAGGTGAAAAGACTCATGATTAAGAAGTAGAAGTCTTTAGCTGTTTAGAGAGCAGAAACTCGATTCAGCTGCAAAACTACCAGCAGAATCATAGAATCATCAGGGGCTGGAAGAGACCTCAAAAGATCACCTGGTCCAGTCCCCCTGCCAGAGCAGGAGCACCTAGAACAGTTTGCACAGGAACACATCCAGGCAGCTCTGGAATATCTCCAGAGAGGGAGACTGCACAACCCCCCTGGGCAGCCTGTGCCAGGCTTCTGTCACCCTCACAGGGGAAAAATTCTTCCTCAGGTTCACATGGAACCTCCTACGCCTCAACTCCCACCCACTGCCCCTTGGCCTGGCACTGGGCATCACCCAGCAGAGCCTGGCTCCAGCCTCTTGCCACTCACCTTTACAGCTTTATAACCATTCCCGAGGTCCCCCTCAGGCTCCTCCTCTCCCAGCAGCACAGCCCCAGCTCCCTCAGGCTCTCCTCCTAAGGATGCTGTTAGTTTCTCTTATTCCTTTTCTCTCATTTATTTTCTTCCTCTCTCATTCTCATGGCCACGAGCATCACACATTTTGTGTTAATATCCAAGACAACTTGGCATGTGTTAGACATATTTTGTTACTCCTCAAGCATTCATTGATCCTTTTCTGTCTGGAGAAAGCAAATTTCCTTTGGGGCAGGCTCCTTTAATTTCTGTGGTTCCCAGCCCAGGTCTGGAAGTCAGCATCTTTGCTGGTATTGCCCTCAGACTCTCTCTGCAAGTATCAGTTTCACTGCTTCCAAAGGCTCTGTAGGTCCTTTCAGTCTTCACACAATCACAGAAACACCCAGGCTGGAAAAGGAAAAGCCCCTTAGGATCACCAAGTCCAACCCACAACCCTGCTCAACAAGATCCACCTTAAACCATATCCCTAAGCACCACATCCAAGCCATCCTGAAACACATCCAGGGGTGGGACCTTCACCACCTCCCTGGGAAGCTCATTCCAGTTGTTGCTAAAGGAACTGGAACCCTGAATTGGTTTCTTTCTGTGCTTCTTATAACTCTAAAATGCTTCATATAACTTTAATATACTTCATATAACTTTAATAGACTTCATATAACTTTAATAGACTTCATAGAACTTTAATAGACTTCATAGAACTTTAATACACTTCCTATGTCTTTCATATACTCCATAGAACTTTAATAGACTTCATATAAATTTAATGCATTTCATATAACTTTTACATTCTTCATAGAACTTTAATATCTTTCTTATCATTTTGATAGGCTTCATATCACTTTAATTACACAGTTTCTTTGGTATTCCATGGAATTGATGCTAGAATTGTGGCTGAGTGCCCAAAGGCCACTAAAGTCCAGGCTGTAAAGCACTACACAAGAACCCAAAAGACCTTCCTGTGTTCTGAACAAGTAACAGAAACTTAGAGAATGTTAACTGCTCTCTGAATAGTAATTAAGTCAACATATCAAAAAGTCCAACCACTATTACAGGATCAGATGCTGGGTGCATTAAGAAAAGGGTGGTCAGCAGATAAAGGGAGGTTCTCCTTCCCCTCTGCCCTGGTGAGACCTCACCTGGAATATTGCATCCAGTTCTGGGCTCTCCAGTTCAAGAGGGACAGGGATCTGCTGGAGAGAGTCCAATGCAGGGCTGCAAGGATGCTGAAGGGTCTGCAGCACTGCCTGATGAGGAGAGGCTGAGAGTCCTGGGGCTGCTTAGTCTGCAGAGGAGAGGGTGAGAGGGGATCTGAGCAATGGATAGGAATAGCTGAGGGTCAAGATAGAGGGGACAGCCTCTGCTCACTTGTGCCCTGGGATAGGACAAGAGGTAATGGATATAAACTGCAGCCCAGGAAGTTCCAGCTCAACATGAGGAAGAACTTCCTGAGTGTAAGGGTGCCAGAGCCCTGGCACAGGCTATGATTCTATCAATGCTTTTACTTTCACCATATCCATGGAGGTTATGCTTGGAGCTTGCACATTATTTCCCAGTGCCTCATGAGGCAGCTTGAGAGTCAAGAATGCTCTGACCCTTGAAGAGATCCCTCACTGGAGGCCTTCTTTTCATGCTAAACAGCCTGCTGCTTCTTCCAGAGACTAATCACAGACATCAGAACAGGCACCAAACACATTTGCTACTGTCTGCTGTACCTCCAAAGCAAAACCCTCCTCGAAGAGCAGGCAGTGACACCAACTTTCTTACAGGTACCTGATTTTCTCCTGCTTCCTGGGGTAAACCAGCAAAGATTTTTTTTTCCTCTCTGGGCCATTACCTCTTAGAAAAAGTTTCATGGAAAAAACAACCCCAAAACCAGTCCCACATTTGCTATGCTTTATTACAAACCCCATACAAACCATCTCAAACTACCTTTTTCCTCACTTGACCACTGCTTAAGTGAAAGAAGACTTCTCATACGAGAGGGAAGTTCTTCTTTCCTGGAAACCTTGAGCCTGCTGCCAGTAAATATGGAGATATCACTTAGAAAAAAAAACAAACAACACACACACCTCCCCAAAAAACGTCACAGATGACTGTGGTCAAATTTATTGAAAGTGGAGCAAGAGGTATAAAAAAAGGCAGAGCAACAATTGCTGATCGACTGAGCCCACGAGGGACAGGTTATCTCCGCGAGCATCTCGGCGCAGAAGCCGCTCTGAGGGTTAACAGAATTAGGTTAAACCTCTGCCTTCTAACCAGTCTTGCTGCATCAGATATGCTACTGTGGCTGTAAAGGCAGGGAGATTTGGGGGGCGTGGGGGGGTGAAGATGAAAGCACATTCTGCTGTCAGGGCTGGGCACTTTTTAGTCCTGCTCTGTCTTGTGGCGGCGGAAGGCAAAAAGTCGCCTGCAGGGAAGCAGAGCTGCCGAAGAGGACTCCTCTCCCAAGTGACTGAGAACCTGTACCTCAAGGCAGCCAGTTTGAAATCAGCTGTTCCTGTAAGTTGCTCCCACCAGTTGCCAAAGGTTGTTTTAGTTACAGGATGCTCCTTGGCCAGCATCATCACTGAGCACCTGAAAGCTTTGATCTCTGCGGAGTTGAGGTCAAAGGGAAGGCCACTGCTCCTTCTGGGGAGAGAAGGGAAAAGATCTACAGAGAGGTGAAATGACCTATGGAGAGGTGGGGTGGTCTACAGAGAGGTGGGATGATCTACAGAGAGCTGGGATGATCTACAGGGAGGTGGGATGGTCTACAGGGTGGTGGGATGCTATACAGAGAGCTGGGATGATCTACAGGAAGGTGTGATGATCTACAGAGAGGTGGGATGATTTACAGGGAGGTGGGATGCTATACAGAGAGCTGGGATGATCTACAGGGAGGTGGGATGGTCTACAGGGTGGTGGGATGCTATACAGAGAGCTGGGATGATCTACAGGAAGGTGTGATGATCTACAGAGAGGTGGGATGATTTACAGGGAGGTGGGATGCTATACAGAGAGCTGGGATGATCTACAGGGAGGTGGGATGGTCTACAGGGTGGTGGGATGCTATACAGAGAGCTGGGATGATCTACAGGAAGGTGTGATGATCTACAGAGAGGTGGGATGATTTACAGGGAGGTGGGATGATCTACAGAGAGGTGGGATGATTTACAGGGAGGTGGGATGCTATACAGAGAGCTGGGATGATCTACAGGAAGGTGTGATGATCTACAGAGAGGTGGGATGATTGACAGGGAGGTGGGATGATCTAAAGAGAGGTGGGATGATTTACAGGGAGGTGGGATGATTTACAGGGAGGTGGGATGATTTACAGGGAGGTGGGATGATTTACAGGGAGGTGGGATGAATTTTCCAAGGAGTTTGCTTTGGGAGAAATGTGTAGTTGGGCTGGGATTGGAGCATGGATTTGCTGAGTCCACAACCCACATCTGTAGAGGATTATAATGATGGTGATTTTACAGTTAAGTTTTCTACAAATCAGGCTTAAAACTCTGCCTCCATTCCTCTGCCTGTGTTAATTAATAGCAGCTCATTGTATTTTACAGAAGGACCTCATCAAGAACACAAGGCTGCTTAAAAAGACAACGAAGATGCTGTTTATGGTAAGATTTATACCACTGATTTTCCATTTTCTTTGTCTTTTCCTTTGGTCAGTATACAGAAGGAAGTGTGCTCAACTGCAATGAGGAGGGCTCTGCAGAGGGACCTTGCCAGGCTGGGTAGATGGGGACAGTCCAATGCCAGGAGGTTTAACAAGTCCAAGTGCCAGGTTCTGCACAACAACCCCATGCAGTGCTACAGGCTGGAGACAGTGTGGATGAGAGCAGCCAGGCAGAGAGGGACCTGGGAGTGCTGGTAGAGAGGAGCTGAAGATGAGGCAGCAGTGTGCCCAGGTGGCCAAGAAGGCCAATAGCAACCTGCTCTGTATCAGGAGCAGTGTGGGCAGCAGGACCAGGGAAGTCCTGCCCCTGGACTCAGGACTGATTAGGACACACCTTGAGTGCTGTGTCCAGTTCTGGGCTCCTCAATTTAAGAAAGATGTTGAGGTGCTGGAACATGTCCAGAGAAAGGCAGCAAGCCTGGGGAGGGGCCTGGAGCACAGCCCTGTGAGGAGAGGCTGAGGGAGCTGGGGGTGTGCAGCCTGCAGAAGAGGAGGCTCAGGGCAGAGCTCATTGCTGTCTGCAGCTGGCTGCAGGGAGGCTGTAGCCAGGTGGGGTTGGGCTCTTCTGCCAGGCAGCCAGCAACAGAACAAGGGGACACAGCCTCAAGCTGCACCAGAGGAGGTTCAGGCTGGATGTTAGGAAGAAGTTGTTGGCAGAGAGAGTGATTGGCATTGGAATGGGCTGCCCAGGGAGGTGGTGGAGGCACCGTCCCTGGAGGTGTTCAAGAAAACTTGAGATCTTCCAGCCCAACCCCCCTGTCGCAGCAGGACCACAGAATCCAGTGCAGGTCACACAGGAACACATCCAGACAGGGCTGCAAAGTCTCCAGAGAAGGAGACTCCACAATCTCTCTGGGCAGACTATTCCAGTGCTCTGTCACCCTTATAGTCAAGAAGTTCCTCCTCATGTTGAGGTGGAACCTCCTGTGCAGGAGTTTATTATACCCATTGCCCCTTGTCCTTCTGCTGAGGGATGCTGCAGAGCAGCTGGGATACCCAATTAGCTGCTCTGGGTTTTGACCTCTGCAGATGCATTGGATGAAAGATATCAAAGTTCCTCAGTGCAATTCAGCACGGGATTGAGACACCAAACCTGGGGTACCTATTTGTAAGTGATCAGAAGGGTGTGAGTACCAGGGAGGTGGTGGAGTAGCCGTCCCTGGAGGTGTTCAAGCAAAGCCTGGATGGGGCTAGACAAATTTGACTGTGATGCTACTGCAGAGCTTTCATATGGTTCAGGAAACCAAAGACTGGATGAGGCACCTAGTGCCATGGTCTGGTTGACTGGACAGGGCTGGGTGCTAGGTTGGACTGGCTGAGCTTGGAGGTCTCTTCTAGCCTGTTTGATTCAGTGATTCTACGATTCCACTGTCCTTTGAGCTCCCCTGGATCTTACTGATTACCCTGCTCTGGCAGAGGGATTGGACTAGATAATCTTTCAAGGTCCCTTCCAGCCCCTAACCTTCTGTGATTCTGTGATCTTGGGAGTGAAGGCTTCTTTACTTGCCTGTGGCTCCTACATATGGCTACCTGTGTTTAGCTGGCTAAATCTCCACCTGCATCACCCTCTCGGTGGGAATGTCACGCTTGGTACTTGGTTTCCTTGCCTCAAAACAGACACATGGCCATTTCAAATACTTTTGGATATCCAAGACATCCCACAGGCCGTGCAGGTGTGGCACAGGGTGTCCAGGTCTCTTCTGGGGATGGATGGGATACCCTACAGCATTTCAGATAGCATGGGACACAGAGGAATCTAACAGTGAGACCCAAGGTGGCTCTTCCAATGTGGTCAGGACAGTCTGACTTAACTCCTCACCGTGTCTTCCATTGACTCTTGGTGTGTTGAATACATTTGTGCTGTCCCTTCTGTTCATGGCTGGTCTTACCAACACTCCTTTGACTCCAGCACAGCATCCTCTTGCTTTGCCTTCGGAAACATGGCAGAGCTCAGTTTTCAAAGGCCAAGGAAAGTTTTACAGCTGCACTTGAAAAGTGAGAGGCAGACAAGCCTGTTTAAAAAGGAAGGAAGGAATCTAATGGGATAGTAAAATTCACTGAAGTGTTTTGTTGTGCTTTTCTTACTGGCTGCAGGCTTTCAAGATATGCATGTTTCAAAGGGGGTGTTTCAGGGCAGAGCTGACTTGCAGGGTTTTCATGTGGCAACTCTTCACCTGCTTTGTTTCCAGACAAACTGCAGTGTTCGGGATCAGCTCCTCTCCTTCTACGTGAGGAACGTTTTCAGTCACCTTGGAGGAAGAAGTGACAAGTTGTATGTCATCAGTGCCTTCCAGGTCCTGCAAGCAAACATGAATGCTTGTGTGAGTATGCTTGTGAGAGCCAGGCTGACTCTGTAGAGCTGAAAGCCTAGGGAAGGACGTCTGATCTCAGTCCAAGAGACTGAGAGGGTGATTCAGAGCCCTGGTGTGCCCTCAATCACAGGAGGGAGGAGAGAGAAGGGAGAGAAGAGAGACTGGACAGTCTACTCTTTATTTAGGCAGAAACAGGAAAGGGGAATCACAGGCTCACAGGATGTCAGGGGTTGGAAGGGACCCAAAGAGATCAAGTCCAACCCCCTTGCCACAGCAGCGCCATACAATCCAGCTCAGGTCACACAGAAACACATCCAGACAGGCCTGGAAAAGCTGCAGAGAAGGAGACTCCACAACCTCTCTGGGCAGCCTGTGCCAGGCTCTGAGACCCTTACAGTCAAGAAGTTCCCCTTATGCTGAGCTGGAACCTCCTGTGCTGCAGCTTCTATCCATTGCTCCTTGTCCTATCCCAGGCAGCAGTGAGCAGAGCCTGTCCCCCCTCCTGACTCCCAGCCCTCAGAGAGTTATAAACATTTATTTGATCCCCTCTCAGTCTTCTCTTCTCCAGAATGAGCAGCCCCAGGTCCCTCAGCCTCTCCTCATCAGGCACTGCTCCAGTCCCCTCATCATCCTCCTAGCCCTCCACTGGACTCTCTCCAGCAGATCTCTGTCCCTCTCCAACTGGGGAGCCCCAAACTGAAGACATTACGCAATCTGAGGTCTCACCAGGGCATAGTAGAGGGGGAAGAGAACCTCCCTCAATCTGCTGGCCACACTCTTCTAATGTCCCCCAGGATCCCATTGGCCTTGCCCACAGGGGCACATTGCTGGCCCATGCAGGACTTGCTCTCCACCGGCACTCCCAGGTCCCTCTCTGCAGGGCTGCTCTCCAGCAGATCAGCTCCCAGCCTGGACTGGTGCAGGTTATTACTCCTCCCCAGGTCACAGAGCACCCTGCTTTGTAAAGGCTTCCCTTCTGCAGCTGGGGCAGTTTAACATCACTCATTTCCTCCCAAAGGGAGCTTGCAGGGCGTAGGCAAGGTGGTGGAGATAGCATGGAGACAAGGCTTGTTCAGTCCCATCCCACTGGCCTCTGCCCACCCAGCCAGCCTGTCGAGGTCCCTCTGCAGGGCTCCCCTAGCCTCCAACAGACCCACAGCTGCTCCGAGCTTGGTGTCACCTGCAAACTTACTGACTCTGAGCACGAATGGAGAACCTCGGCTGCTCCTCCTGCCGAACGGACTGACCTTGTTGGCAGCCTGGAAAACATCCAGGTTTTTCCCCTGGAAGAATGATTCTCTCTCTTGGAAAGTCCGGGAAGCTGGGGAGAAAGTAAGCCGTGCTGCTCTGGCCGCTGGTGGCTGGCAGCTCCCGGCCCGGGTTGGGCGGGCAGCGCTGGTGGCTGGCAGCTCCTGGCCCCGGCTGTGTGGGCAGTGCTGGTGGCTGGCAGTCCCTTGTCCCGGCTGTGTGGGCAGTGCTGGTAGCTGGCAGTCCCTTGTCCCGGCTGTGTGGGCAGCGCTGGTGGCTGGCAGTCCCTTGTCCCGGCTGTGTGGGCAGTGCTGGTAGCTGGCAGTCCCTTGTCCCGGCTGTGTGGGCAGTGCTGGTGGCTGGCAGTCCCTTGTCCCGGCTGTGTGGGCAGCGCTGGTGGCTGGCAGTCCCTTGTCCCGGCTGTGTGGGCAGCGCTGGTGGCTGGCAGTCCCTTGTCCCGGCTGTGTGGGCAGCGCTGGTGGCTGGCAGTCCCTTGTCCCGGCTGTGTGGGCAGTGCTGGTGGCTGGCAACTCCTGGCCCCGGCTGTGTGGGCAGTGCTGGTGGCTGGCAACTCCTGGCCCCGGCTGTGTGGGCAGTGCTGGTGGCTGGCAACTCCTGGCCCCGGCTGTGCGGGCAGCGCTGGTGGCTGGCAACTCCTGGCCCTGGCTGTGTGGGCAGCGCTGGTGGCTGGCAGTCCCTTGTCCCGGCTGTGTGGGCAGCGCTGGTGGCTGGCAGTCCCTTGTCCCGGCTGTGTGGGCAGTGCTGGTGGCTGGCAACTCCTGGCCCCGGCTGTGTGGGCAGTGCTGGTGGCTGGCAACTCCTGGCCCCGGCTGTGTGGGCAGCGCTGGTGGCTGGCAACTCCTGGCCCTGGCTGTGTGGGCAGCGCTGGTGGCTGGCAACTCCTGGCCCCGGCTGTGCGGGCAGCGCTGGTGGCTGGCAACTCCTGGCCCTGGCTGTGTGGGCAGCGCTGGTGGCTGGCAGCTCCTGGCCCCGGCTGTGTGGGCAGCGCTGGTGGCTGGCAGCTCCTGGCCCCGGCTGTGCGGGCAGCGCTGGTGGCTGGCAGCTCCTGGCCCCGGCTGTGCGGGCAGCGCTGGTGGCTGGCAGCTCCTGGCCCCGGCTGTGTGGGCAGCCCTGGTGGCTGGCAGCTCCTGGACCCGGCTGTGTGGGCACCACTGGTGGCTGGCAGCTCCTGGCCCCGGCTGTGTGGACAGCCCTGGTGGCTGGCAGCTCCTGGACCCGGCTGTGTGGGCACCACTGGTGGCTGGCAGTCCCTTGTTCCGATTGGTCGAGCATCGCTGCTGCCTGGCGCTCTCCTGTCCCGGCTGTGCGGGCAGCGCTGGTGGCTGGCACTCCTCTCTCCTGGCTTTGTGGGCAGCGCTGGTGGCTGGCACTCCTCTCTCCTGGCTGTGTGGGCAGCGCTGGTGGCTGGCACTCCTCTCTCCTGGCTGTGCGGGCAGCGCTGGTGCCCGGCAGGTTCCGGCCCTGGCTGTGCGGGCAGCGCTGGTGCCCGGCAGGTTCCGGCCCTGGCTGTGCTGGCAGCGCTGGTCCCCGTCCGGCAGCGGAGCTCTGCTCGCCCTGAGCACTGCGCCGCCTGCTGGCCGTGCCCCGGCAGCGCCGGCTGGAGGCTCCCCGCGGTGCTCCCGCTGCTGGCAGCCCTGGGGGACTCCAGCAGCAAGCCGGCGCCGGTGCTTCGGGTGCTGTAGAATGAACCGCTGGACTCTTTCCTTCCTTTAACCAGCTTTCAGCTCTCCTCTTGCAACAATGACGCAACCTTGTCTCTCTGAGAGCACTCATGAGGGTAGAGGCACAGCAGAACTTCCAAGTAAGACATCGCTGACTGATCGGGTGGGATGCCAGGGAGCTGGGTAGGTTCTTGCTGGCAGCACTCCTAATGGTCTCGAAGCTTAGATGGACAAATGGTTCCTGCCCACACGTGTGTCGCTCTAGTGAGGCCACATCTGGAGTACTGTCGGATATAGCATGAGGTGTCCTTGTCCACGGAAGGGGAGGTTGGAACTGGCTGATCCTTCTGGTTCCTTCCAACCCTGACTGATTCTGTGCCTATCACTGAGGTAAACAGAAAGTATTTAATGAGAAGACTTAGTGATACTCCTCTTACATCTTTTTCTTTGCCTGGCATGCCAGGGAGTGCCCAGGTAAACCCACACACCTGCAGCAGCAGGGGAGGCTGAAAGCATGCTGAGTTGACACTTCTGACTAGCAGTCCTGCGGTGCCACACTGCGGGTTGGATTCTTCCCCACCACTATGCCTTTGTGTTAGCATCTTTGCTGCAACAAGCACTTTTGGTTTCTTCTCATCCCTTCAGCATCCATGTGCTCCATCAACAAGGCTATCTGCTGCAGTCAGAAGGTTAAAGAAAACAGTTCTTAAGGTAAGAGCAGGAGATGCTGGCTCCCAGCTGCACTGTTCAAGGTCTGTGGGTGGTTTCTTTCCTAATGCTTATATCTTCTCTACAGCTTGGAGAGAGAGGAATCTACAAGGCCATCCACGAGCTGGACATTCTTCTGCCCTGGATACAGGCCTACATACAAGCTATTGTATGAAGAATCACAGGCTCACAGGATGTCAGAGGTTGGAAGGGACCCAAAGAGATCATCAAGTCCAATCCCCCTGCAAGAGCAGGGCCATACAATCCAGCTCAGGGCACACAGGAACACATTCAGACAGGCCTTGAAAGGCTCCAGAGAAGGAGACTCCACAACCTCTCTGGGCAGCCTGTGCCAGGGCTCTGTCACCTTTACAGTAAAGAAGTTCCTTCTTGTGTTGAAGTGGAACCTCCTGTGCTGCAGCTTCCATCCATTGCTCCTTGTCCTATCCCAGGGAGCAGTGAGCAGAGCCTGTCCCCCTGCTCCTGACCCCCAGCCCTCAGAGAGTCATAAACATTTGTTAGACCCCCTCTCAGTCTTCTCTTCTCCAGACTAAACAGCCCCAGGTCCCTCAGCCTCTCCTCATCAGGCACTGCTCCACTCTCCTCATCATCCTCGTAGCCCTCTGCTGGACCTTCTCCAGCAGATCCCTGTCCCTCTTCAACAGGAAGGCCCAAAACTGAACCTAGTACTCAAGATGAGGTCTTACTAGGGCATAGTAGAAGTGGAGGAGAACCACCCTTGACCTGCTGACCACACTCTTCCTAATGCACCCCAGGATCCCATTGGCCTTCTTCTCCTCACCTGCAGTCTGAGAGCAGCCTCCAAAGCAGCCACAACATTGTGATGTACTTGTTCTGCCTGACAGCTCCTGGACATATTGCAGGAGCATCACCTGAACTCTGCTGCTGTGCTCAGGACACAATGGCACAGAATCATACACCCAGAGAATGGGCTGGGCTGGAAAAGATCTTCAAAGCTCATCTAGTCTAATCCCCTCTGCACTCAGCAGGGACATCCTCAACTAGATCAGGTTGCCCACAGCCCTGTCCAGCCTCACCTCCAATATCTCCAAGGATGGGGCTCCAGCCATCTCCCTGGGAAACCTGTTGCAGTGTTCCACCACCTTCATGCTGCAGAACCTGTTCCTAACATCCAATCTCAATCTGCTCTGCTCTAGTTTGAAGCCATTGCCCTTGTCCTGTCCCTGCAGCCCTTTGCAAAGTCTCTCTGCAGCCTTCTTGTAGCCCCCTTCAGGTACTGGCAGGCTGCTGTGAGGTGTCCCCAGAGCCTCCTCTTCTGCAGGCTGCACACCCCCAGCACCCTCAGCCTGGCTTTGTAGCAGAGCTGCTCCAACCCCCTGAGCATGTTTTATCCTGTGTGCTGTGGGCACAATCCAGCCATGCCATGCTGCCAGCCCAGGCAGCTGTGATTCAAAGCAAAGCTCTTTTGCAAATCCCTGTCCTAAGCTGTGCTTGTTTGAGCTCTGTAACAGCATACACAAGCCACTATCAGTTAGTGATTCTCAATTAATTGATTATTGATCCCTGATAAGCACCAATCAACATAAAAACGTTGCTCTGTGAGTCATACCTGACCTTCAGCTGCTGCATTCTCTACAGGAGATCGATCAATGCACAAAGCCATGATAAATGGATTGCCTTTAACTAGGGTTGGAAAAGGGGTTGAGAGAGAGATTTATGGGAAGCTGTCACTCTGATGATGGCAGTGGATTCCAAATATCACACATACAGTACAGAACCAAGGTGGAGCTCTAGTTAAAGATTTGCTAGCAGTGGAAAGATTTGCTAAGTGATGGAAGTGTTCTCAGCCTGTACCTTTGTGCTTCCAGAGGTGAGATCCTGCAGACTTTCAGATCTCCCAATGCTAGTGCGTGAGAGGCATTGAATAGCATCATAGAATCAGCCAGGTTGGAAGAGACCTCCAACATCATCCAGTCCCACCTAGCACCCAGCCCTGTCCATATAGCTTGAAGACAAGCCATTTCTTCCTCTGCGTTGTGGCCTTCTTGGTCTCTGAGAGGTGATCTCAATTCAAGAGAGATGGTGAGGGCCTGGAATGTGTCCAGAGAAGGGCAGCAAGGCTGGGGAGGGGCCTGGAGCACAGCCCTGTGAGGAGAGGCTGAGGGAGCTGGGGGTGTGCAGCCTGCAGCAGAGCAGGCTCAGGGCAGAGCTCATTGTTGTCTACAGCTGCTGCAGCCCTCTGAGCATCTTGGTGACCTCCTCTAGACTGGCTTCAACACTTCCATATCCTTCTTATGTTGAGGGCTCCAGAGCTGCACCCAGGACTGCAGATGGGATCTGAGGAGAGCAGAGTACAGGGGGAGAATGCCCTCCCTTGCCCTGCTGCCCACACTGCCCTTGGCTCTGTGGTTCTGTAAATGTGCTTCATGCACTCAGTGTATTTTGGAGTTCAGCAGCCAGTACCATGGCTCTGGTACCCATCGTTTGCAGGGGCCTCTTGATGCTCCTGTGTGGACCTTTAGCATCACATATTAACCCTCCCAGTCCAGAGCAGAGTACTGAGTCTGCCTGTCAATGCATTAGAAGAAACGCTGGCACTGTTTCAGCGTGGCACACGTGTAAGGGAGTGTTCCTGCATGGCAGTTTCTGTTTGCTGAGCATTTCCTTCTGTTACCAGGATTTTACCTGATTAAATACATCCCATGGTTGGGTAAAAAAAAAGGCCTGATTCAAAGAAAGGTGGAAAAAAAATCCACCAGTCTCTGCCTGGATAATTCTCAGGTAAATTCCATTTCTTGCTGCCTCTCTGAAAGTGAGAAAACAGTTAGGCAGGCAAAAGGAAATGTGATGCATAAATGGAGCAATGTTAACTGTCACATAACCAGCTGGATGGTGACTGAAAGCTTCCCTAGGCAGAGCTCATGTTTTTTTTTGACCTTTCTCATCTTCACATCACAGGATCACAGCTCACAGGATGTCAGGGGGTGGAAGGGACCCAAGGAGATCATCGAGTCCAACCCCCCCTGCCACAGCAGGACAATGCTAACACAGGTCACAGAGCAACACATCCAGACAGGCCTGGAGAGGCTCCAGAGAAGGAGACTCCACAGCCTCTCTGGGCAGCCTGTGCCAGGGCTCTGGGACCCTTACACTCAAAAAGTTCCCCCTTGTGTTGAGGCAGAACTTCTTTTGCTGCAACTTACACTCATTGCTCCTTGTCCTATCCCAGGCAGCAGTGAGCAGAGCCTGTCCCCCCCCTCCCGGCAGCCTTCAGATACTTACAAACATTTATCCAATCCCCTCTCAGCCTTCTCTTCTCCAGACTAAGCAGCCCCAGGTCCCTCAGCCTCTCCTCACAAGCCATGCCCTCCAGTCCCATCATCATCCTCACAGCCTTCCACTGGACCCTCTCCAGCAGATCCCTGTCCCTCTTCAAGTGGGGAGCCCAAAAGTGAACACAGTGTTCAAGCTGAGGTCTCAGCAGGGCAGAGTAGAGGGGAAGGAGAAATCTTCATCCTTCACTTTTAGCTTCCTCATTGACATGAAAAGGCAGAGCTTGGGAACAGACACAGTAGGAGTAAAAGAGAGAGGTGAGAGTACTTTGTGAGATAAATTCACTTTCAAACTGTCCTACAAAACCCAGTGAGAAAATAATTCTGAAAAGCAAACCAACAAAGCAACAAACACCCATGGCCCCCCCCAAAAAACCAAACCAAAACCCAAACTCAGCCCTTGGGTGGAACAGAACAAAAAAAATTGAACAAAAATGAAGAAAACATGAACAAGAAAATGACCAAAAAAAGAACAAAAATGAACAAAAAATGATCAAAAAATGAACAAAAACTGAACAAAAATGTACAAAAAAATAACAAAAAAGGACAAAAATTAACAAAAATGAACAAAAAGAACAAAAAAGAACAAAAAATGAAGAAAAAAGAAAAAAGAACAAAAAAAGAACAAAACATGAACCAAAAAACTACTAAAAAATGAAAAAAGAACAAAAATTGAACAAAAATGAACTAAAATGATCAAAAAAGAACAAAAAATGAACAAAAAATGGAAAAAATGAACAAAAAATGAAAAAGAACAAAAAATTAATCAAAAAATCAACGAAAAAATGAACAAAAATGAACAAGAAAAAGAACAAAGAAGAACAAAACATGAACCAAAAAGAACAAAAACTGAACAAAAATGAACAAAAAATAACAAAAAAGGACAAAAAATTAACAAAATTTTTAAAAAGAACAAAAAAAGAACAAAACATGAACAAAAAAAATGAATACAAAATGAAAAAAAGAACAAAAAATGAACAAAAATGAACTAAAAATGTTCAAAAAAAGAACAAAAAATGAACAAAAAATGAAAAAAGAACAAAAAATTAACAAAAAAATCAACAAAAAAATGAACAAAAATGAACAAGAAAAAGAACAAAAAAGAACAAAACATGAACAAAAAATGAACAAAAAATGAACAAAAATGAACAAAAAAGTGCAAAAAAGTACAAAAAAGAACAAAAAATGAACAAAAATTAACAAAAAACTAAAAAAAATTAATTATCAAAAATGATCAAAAAATGAACAAAAAAAGAACAAAAATAGAACAAAAATGAACAAAAAAGAACCAAAATTGAACAAAAATTAACGAAAAAAGAACAAAAAATTAACAAAAATGAACAAAAATGAACAAAAAACCCCAAAAGGAACAAAAAATGAACAAAAAATGAAAAACAATTAACAAAACATGAACAAAAAAAGGAACAAAAAAAGGAACAAAAAAGAACAGAAAATGAACCCCAAAATGAACAAAAATGAACAAAAAATGAACCAAAATGAACCAAAAAATGAACAAAAAAAAAAAAGAACGAAAATGAACTAAAAATTAACCAAAAAAAAAGAACAAAAATGAACAGAAAAGAACAAAAAAGAAGAAACAAGAACAAAACTGAACTGACTGCACTGACTCCAGCACTGCTACATCTCTTGCGTTGAGATGCCCAAAACTGAACTCAGTGCTTGAGGTGTGCCAGAGAAACGTTAGCAGAGGCACACAGCACCCACAGGCCAGCTGGCACCGAACGTTTTGCTGCATCTTCACAATGAAATAATTCATGCTGAATATCTCTGAGTGACATCTCAAAGCAATAAGCACAGAGCAGAGCTTGTTGCTGCTAAACACTGGACAAGGAAAGAGCTTTAATTTTTCAGATTCCACTCTAGGTGTCACTCTTACAAAAGAAGACTCATGTCGGTCCCAGTTGAATTTCGACTCTTCAGATGATGGAGAATGTGTTAGAAGGGGTTTCAGCTGCAGATAGGCAGTTGGATTAAACGGTTTCTTATCAAGACTCAGTTGCCACAAACCTAGAATTGAAATTAGCCGTGGGGTGGAAGGGACATGGGCATACAGCCAAAGGCAGGTTGTAAGTCAGATATTAACTCAGATCCTGGGTTTAGTGCAGAATTACTGCATCAGAGGCTTTATTGAGGCTGGAAGAGACCACTGAGATCATCCAGTCCAGCCTAGGATCTAACATCACCACAGCAACCAGACCATGGCACTAAGTGCCACAGCCAAGCTTGCCTGAAACACCTCCAGGGGCAGTGACTCCACCACCTCCTTGGGCAGCCCATTCCAGGCTCTAATTCTCCTTTCCATCAGGAAATGCTTCCTAACATCCAACCTAACCCTCCCCTGGCACAGCTTCAGGCCATGCCCTCTCGTCCTGGCACAAGTTGCCTGGGAGCAGGGAAGCTGCTTGGTTGAGATGCTGTTCTCCTTCTCCAAATGCCAAATGTGTCTGTTAATTGTTTCCCCAAGTTAATTTTCTTTTCTTTGCCTCATGCACAGAGTCTCAGAAGGAAATTCATGCCAGTGTGGAGCTAATTGTTACCTCTGCTGCTTAGCCTGCCTTGGCTTACTGCTCTCTTTTGCTCCTTTTGGAGTAGGGGCTTTTATTACTGGGAAAAAGGGGGTGGTGGAGTTGCCATCCCTGAAGGTGTTGAAGCAAAGCCTGGCTGGGGCACTTAGTGCCATGGTCTGGTTGTTTGGACAGGGCTGGGTGCTAGGTTGGGCTGGGTGAGCTCGGAGGTCTCTTCCAACCTGGTTGATTCTATGATACTGCAAAGAGGGCAAGGAGAAATGTATGGCTGTGCAGTGAAATAGTCACTAGCTCACAACCTCTTGAAAATCACTGATCTAGTGGAAAGTGGCAGCTGCACAAGCAGTTTTGGAGTCATGTAAATACAGGAGCACCAGTCAGCAAAGACTACCATTTCCATCACAGACAGGACCATGTAAAATCATTCTGCATTTTCTCTGAAATGTTTTCTCTCTCTTTTTTTTTTTCTTTCCTTTGAAGTGCAAAATCTTCAGAGCAGAGACCATAGAATCATAGAATCAACCAAGATGGAAGAGACCTCCAAGCTCAGCCAGTCCAACCTAGCACCCAGCCCTATCCAGTCAACTAGACCATGGCACTAAGTGCCTCATCCAGGCTTTGCTTGAGCTCCTCCAGGGACAGTGACTCCACCACCTCCCTGGGCAGCCCATTCCAATGCCAATCACTCTCTCTGACAACAACTTCCTAACAACATCCCTTCCCTGGCAGAACTTGAGACTGTGTCCCCTTGTTCTGTTGCTGGTTGCCTGGCAGCAGAGCCCAACCCCACCTGGCTACAGCCTCCCTTCAGGTAGCTGCAGACAGCAATGAGCTCTGCCCTGAGCCTCCTCTGCTGCAGGCTGCACACCCCCAGCTCCCTCAGCCTCTCCTCACAGGGCTGTGTTTCAGGCCCCTCCCCAGCCTTGCTGCCCTTCTCTGGACACCTTCCAGCACCTCAACATCTCTCTTGATTGAGGGGCCCAGACTTGTGTGCTGCATTGGACTATTTGGTCAGTGATTCTCCGTGTCCCCAGCACACTCCAATTTCTAGTGACTGCAGTAGCAGCCTCCTCGACACAGAGATGTCTGGCTGGAGGTGAAACACACAAAGCTTTGTTAGTGATGCTGTTGGAAATAGCCTTCTGTGGCCACCAAACCCAGGTACTGCTGAAGTCATCTTCCCCCTCATCTACCACGAGGTGCTGGAGTGAGAGGGCTGTGACGAGAAACGGTGACTGGGCAGGCAGTGCAGTTACGGGAAGAGAAAGCTTTCAGCCATCCTGTGCTGGGTGCTAGACTGGACTGGATGAGCTTGGAGGTTTCTTCCAGCCTGGTTGATTCTATGATTCAATGAAAACCAGCATTAGAAAAACCCCAAACCCAAAACCAACCAACCAACCCCCCCCACCCAAAAAAAACCCCAAACAACAAAGCAAACCACCCCAACCCACAAAAACCAAACCATACAGAAGGGAATGGAGCTTCCAGCAGCTGAAGCAGCAGGGGGAAAGAATGAAATTCAATCAGACATTATGAGAGAGGTTGTATATAGACACTCAGGTGCATATATTGTGGATACTAAGATATTGAGGTGGGGGCAGGCTTGGGTTTGCTTCTCAAACAACCTTTTAATCAATTATCTCATTTTTCTTCTCTTTAAGGCCTCAAAAAGACCTTTACATGACTGAGATATTACCAGACTCTTGGGTCATGTCTGCAATACTGTGCCCAGTTTGGGGCTCCCCAGTTCAAGAGAGACAGGGACCTGCTGGAGAGAGTCCAACAGAGAGCCACCAGGATGAGTGGGGGAGTTGAGCATCTCCCCTATGGAGAGAGACTGAGAGCCCTGGGGCTGTTTAGTCTGCAGAAGAGAAGGCTGAGAGGGGATCTGAGCAATGTGTACAAATAGCTGAGGGGAGGGGGTCAAGTGGAAGGGCCAAGCTCTTTTTGGTGGTGCACAGCAATAAGCCAAGGAGCAATGGATACAAACTGGGACAGAGAAGGTTTCAGCTCCACATGAAGCTGGATGAGGCTCTAGACAGGCTGATCTGGTGTGAGGTGTCCCTGCCCATAGCAAGGGGGTTGGAATTAGATGATCCTTGTGGTCCTTTCCAACCCTGACTGATTCCATGACTCTGTGACATGATTTACCCCTTGGCTGTGGAGATGATGATTCACTCAACATGATGTTTTAGCTCCACATGAGGAGAAACTTCTGTCCAGTGAGGGTGCCAGAGCCCTGGAGCAGACTGCCCAGAGAGGTTGTGGAGTCTCCTTCTTACCAAACCCACCTGGATGCCTTCCTGTGTGGACTACCTCTGGGGATCTGCTTTGAGGGGGGATTGGAGTGGATGATCTCTGGAGGTCCCATCCAACCTCTGCAGCTCTGTGCTTCTGTTTGTGCCAGCCCAGCTTGTCCCTAACCACAAGAGCAGAACCCACTGATGTCCCCTAGATCAATTTTGTCGTGTCAGTGTGAAACTTTGCTCTGTTCCTGTGTCGTGATTAGGGAGCAGTCAGCAGCACTTTCCAAGTGATGAAGAAAGCTCGCTGAGATAAACCGCGGGTGCGATAAATTAGTCACTTGATAAAGGCGTCTTCAATCGAGCCTCCTAGATGTGAGGAACAAAAAAGGCCTTTTGTGAATGAGAAACCACAGGCTGGCAGTGGAAAAGGCAACCTGGTTTTTTCTTCTCCTGCCCACAGCAAGGGAAAGAGTGTTTCACCTCCAGCCATACCCCATGAGAGCATGCAGATACGAAGCCCAGGCTGACAGACTACGGCAGCAGCAGTGGCTTGGGTGGGTACCAGGCAGCACTCCCACTCCTGGGAAGCTCCCCTGCCCTCTCATTCCTCCCCACTGTAGAGGGGAGTTACAACAGCCTGGAGAAATAAAGCTTCAAGGAGACCTTGGAGTGGCCTTCCAGTATCTGAAGGGGGCTACAGAAGGGCTGGGGAGGGACTATTGACAAGGGCTTGCAATGACAGGATGAGGAGGAATGGGTTTGAACTGGCAGAGGGGAGATTGAAAGTGGATGTTAGGAAGAAGTTTGCAGTGATGAGGCACTTAGTGCCATGGTCTGGTTGACTGGACAGGGCTGGGTGCTAGGTTGGCCTGGCTGAGCTTGGAGGTCTCTTCCAACCTGCTTGATTCTATGATTCTATTCTCTGGTGAGACACTGGCACAGGTTGCCCAGGGAGGTTGCACAGAAGCACAGAATGTGCTCTTTGATCACATTCAGGGTGGGAGTTGAGGCATAGGAAGTTTCATGCAAACATGAGGAGGAATTTTCTTCCTGTGAGGGTGGCAGAACCCTGAAGCAGGCTGCTCAGGGGAGTTTTGGAGTCTCCCTCTCTGGAGATATCCAAACCCCACCTGGACATGTTCCTGTGTGATCTGCTCTAGGTGCTCTTGCTCTGGCAGGACTGGATGAGCTTTGGAGGTCCCTTCCTGCCTTTGACATTCTGTGATTCTGTGTAATAAAAATACCTTAAAACATACCTTAGTTGATAAGTTCTTTCCTTCTACATCGTGTAAGGTATCAGTGAGCTCTTTTGCCTCAGCCTTGCATTTGTTCAATGCACAGAAAGTTAAAACCAGTATCCTAACCATCCCCCTCACTGCCCCTCAGGTTGCATTTGGGAGTACTTTTAGAGCCTGCAAAAGTGAATTCCTTTCTTATAAAAGAAAGCTAAGGGATGCTTTCTGAAACTCATTTGATACTCTCTGATTGTTTTCAGGAGCTCAGGATAGAGCTAATTAAAAGTAAAGTCAAAACAAAGAAGGTAGGGAAGCTGGATTCTCAATGCCAGGGTTTTCAACTTAACAAATCTACTCCTATAGCATTGCCCCTCTTGCTAATGAGGACAAAAGATGCCTTGCAACAACTTCTGATACCTTATTTGACAGGTTTAAGCACTGCTGTTGAATGGTCTAAGCAAAGGGAAGAGGGAAATGACAGTGCTGCCTGCACTAGACCCTGAGGCAGAATAATCAGCACAAAGTAAAGAGTGTACAGAAACAAATACCTATAGGAGAGGTGATTAAGTGTTTAAAAGTCATCATGAGTCTTCTCATACCTGGAAGGTGATCATGTTTGTCAAGCACAATCTGCCCCTGGTGAATCCTTGCTGGCTTTCTCCAGTTATGGGCTTCAGTTGACTCATGACAGTCCCCAGGGATTGAAGTGAAGCTAAGAAATCCAGAATTACCTGGGCCCTGCTTGGAACCTTTCTTGTAGGTCCTATTCTGATGAGAGCAATCAACCCAAGCACCTCCTCAAGAACAGGAGGAACATGGCAGGGTTGTGAGGGAGAGAAAAAGACTGATCAGCAGTGGTAACTGCATCTTGGATGTCAATAAAAGGAGTGTGAAAGAACTTCCCAAATTCACAGTCATGGAATCCTAGAACGGCTTAGACTGGAAGGGACCTTAAAGATCATCTATTCCAGGCCCATCCAGGATGCCACTGCACTAGACTCAGCTGCTCAAGGCCTCAATAAATCAGTGCCTGTGGAAAAAAAAGGAGTAGAGCAGCTGCAAATCATGCAGTAAGCATGAGGAGATCTGTAAACAGATGTGCAAACAACAAGAGCTGGACAGGCTGAGTGCTGGATGAGGGCAAACCACATCATATTCAGTAAGGACAAGTGTAGGGTCCTGCACCTGGGGAGCAATAACAGTAGGCACCAGTACAGGCTGAGGCTGCCCTGCTGGAAAGCAGCTCCACAGAGAAAGCCCTTGGAGTGCTGGTGGGCAGCAAGTGCTGCATGGGCCAGCAATGTGCCCTTGTGGGCAAGAGCCACTGGCAGCCTGAGGGGCACCTGGAAAAGTGTGCCCAGCAGGTATGGGGAGGTTCTGGTCCCCCTCTACTCTGCCCTACTGAGACCACATCTGCAATATTATGTCCAGTTTGGGGCTCCCCAGTTCAGGAGAGACAGGGACCTGATGGAGAGAGCCCAGCAGAGAGCCACGAGGATGCTTGGGGAACTTGAGCATCTCCCCTCTGGAGAGAGACTGAGAGCCCTTCATGGAGCATTTGCCTTCACTCTTTTTGCCATGGCACAACAGAGGCAGTTTATAACAACTCCTTGCAGTCATTGAAATGTTCATCCTAGAGTTTAGGCCTGGGAAATACTCTTTACTAGAGTGTAGTCACTCAGCAGCCTTCTGTCTTCCTTTCCATCTATAAAACCTCTCCCAAAGATACACAGGAATCAGAACCAGGATCTTGTTTTCCATGGGCTGAAATCACATTGGGCTGAACCTATCTGCCAGCAGAGCATGGTACAGAGAAGCAAGATATTCATCTCAATCATCCTTTAGCATCAGTGGCATGGCCACCCCATCACTGATCTTGTTAGAATCAGAGAATGGTTTAGGTTGGAAGGGACCTCAAAGCTCAGCCAGTTCCAACCCCCTGCCATAGGCAGGGACACCTCCCACTAGAACAGGTCACTCAAGGCCTCCTCCAACCTGGCCTTGAACACCTCCAGGGAGGTTGTGGAGCACAGAAGCACAGAATGGGATTGAAGATCAACACAAAGATCAGCACATATCATAGCATCATAGAATGGGTTAGGTTGGAAGGGACCTCAAAGCTCATCCAGTTCCAACCCTCCCCACCCCTTACCATAGGCAGGGACACCTGCCACTAGAACAGGTTAGCTGTCAGCTTTCATGGAAGAGGCAGGGGCTAAATTAGCTGAGAGTTCTCTCAGATTTGGCTCAAACTGCTGACTCAGATCAAAAGTCACCAACAAGGAAGGAACTGACAGCTAGAGAAACTGCTTCAGTTTCGTTTCCTTAGGGAAAAAAAGATGAGCATAGCAACCTGGTACTTACTTTTTGATATGCTCTCTGAGATGGAATTTTGTTCTCCCCCAACAGTAGCTCATTTTATTGCCTTGTTAGAAATGCTTTTGTCTTAGGTCTAGGCTGGATGTTAGGAAGAAGTTGTTGCCAGGAGAGTGATTGGCATTGGAATGGGCTGCCCAGGGAGGTGGAGGAGTCACTGTCCCTGGAGGTGTTCAGGCAAAGCCTGGATGAGGCACTTAGTGCCATGGTCTGGTTGACTGTCCAGGGCTGGGTGCTAGGTTGGTCTGGATGAGCTTGGAGGTCTCTTCCAACCTGCTTGATTCTATGAAATCAGAGGGCTTCCCACTCAAAGCACTTCACAGCTGCTAGCCCAGGGCCTTTGAAAGCAAAGATGTGTGACTTGAAGTGCATCTACCCTTGCCCCACAGTAGCTCTTCTCTAGGCAGCCTTATTTCCTGTGAAGATGAAGAGGAAATGGACTCAGGGTGTGAAGCTCTTCTGACTTTTTTTAGCTACTCGAAGGCAAAGCTCCTGCCTATTTCTCCTTTCACTTCAAATTGTCAATCTGAGAAGGGTTTGCAAGCCCAGCTGCTTTCAAGAAGTCCAGCTCTAAGTAGAATGTCATCTGTGGGTGAGTTGCTCGCACCTTGCGCGCCTGGAGGGGGGACAGAAGCAGGTAGGACCCAACCTGCCTACTGATTTGCTGCTCTTTTTTTCCCCTTGAGGAAAGATGACAGCCTTGCTTAGTCACACAGCTGTTGATGGTGCTAAAGGGAAGGGTGAGCAAGGGAAATCCCCTCCCAACTGTCTCCTGGACTGTTTTGTTCTGTTTGAAGAAGAAGAAAGGATTGCAGAACGCAGCAGGTTTCTGCTAGGAAACCTGCTTGGGATGTTTCACAGTGGTTGTGACAAACAATGCTCACTCTGCAGGCTGCTTTCTAACATTTCTGTCAGGGAAAAGGGCTCAAGGGTCATAGTGGCTGGAAGGGTGGCCATGAACCAGCAATGTGCTCTGGTGGCCAAGAAGGCCAATATCATCCTGGGGTAGATTAGAAGGGCTGTAGTGAGGAGGTTGAGAGAGGTTCTCCTGCCCCTCTACTCTCAGCCTGGCTTTGTAGCAGAGCTGCTCCAACCACCTGAGCATTTCCATGGCCTCCTCTGGACCTGCTCCATCAGCTCCATGTCCTTCCTGTACTGAGGGCTCCAGAGCTGGATGCAGCACTGCAGGTGAGGTCTCAGCAGAGCAGAGCAAAGTGGCAGAATCCTCTCTCTGGATCTGCTGCCAACACTGCTTTGGATGCAGCCCAGGCTGTGATTCACCTTCTGTGCTGCAAGCTCACACTGCCTGCCCATGTCCAGCTTCTGGTCCCTCAGCACCCCCAAGTCCTTTTCCACAGGGCTGCTTCTATCACCTCCTCCCCCAGTCTCTATTGACAGTGAGGATTGTTCTGGCCCAGGTGCAGAACCCTGCACTTGCTCTTGTTGAGCCTCATGAGATTCACCTGGGTTCACCTCTCCAGCTTGTCCAGGCCCCTCTGGATGCCATCCTGTCCCTTTGGTGTATCAACAGCACCACTCAGCTTGGTGGCATCTGCAAACCTAAATGTATTCACTCAGCATGTATAGAAATCAACAACAACTCCAAGACCTGCAGCCTTTGGTCTCCTATCTTTAAAAATAAGACAGTCCTTTAGAAAAGCTGCCTTGGGGTATTATCACTGACACCTCAGTGCAGAAGTCAGATGGCTCTTTGGATTCTTTGAAAGGTGGATCTGATCCTATGAAAATGAAACTGGAGAGCAGACTGTGAAAATCCCAGAGGTCTTGGCATGGAGACTTAATGCAGAGAGGAATCATAGAGTCACAGAAGCAAGCAGGTTGGAAGAGACCTCCAAGCTCATCCAGTCCAACCTAGCACCCAGCCCTGTCCAGTCAACCAGACCATGGCACTAAGTGCCTCAGCCAGGCTTTGTTTGAACACCTCCAGGCATGGTGACTCCTCCAGCTCCTTGGGCAGCCCATTCCAATGCCAATCACTCTCTCTGACAACAGCTTCCTCCTCACATCCAGCCTAAACCTGTCCTGGCACAGCCTGTGTCCCCTTGTTCTGCTGCTGTTTGCCTGGCAGAAGAGCCCAACCCCACCTGGCTACAGCCTCCCTTCAGGTAGTTGTAGACAGCAATGAGCTCTGCCCTGAGCCTCCTCTTCTGCAGGCTGCACACCCCCAGCTCCCTCAGCCTCTCCTCACAGGGCTGTGCTCCACATTTACCAGGAACTGAGCAAACCATGGGACAATTTTCTATCTCTTGAAGCACAGCAAAAGTAGATCTATGTATGCACACAGTCACAGGAAATAATGGAAACCAGAACCACAGGAAACAGGCCAAATTCCAGAGGAGTTCTTTCCTTAATGAATAAGTTTCTTACAGTAAATTAAAATGTTACCTGAAAAGTAGTGGAGCTGCAGGGTTCTGCACTTTGGCCACAACCCCAAGCAGCACTACAGGCTGGGGACAGAGTGGCTGGAAAGCAACCAGGAAGAAAGGGACCTGGGGGTACTGGTGAATAGTAGGTTGAAGCTGAGGCAGCAGTGTGCCCAGGTGGGCAGCAGAGCCAATGGCATCCTGGGCTGGCTCAGGAGCAGTGTGGCCAGCAGGACAAGGGAGGTTATTCTGCCCCTGTACTCAGCACTGCTCAGGCCACACCTTGAGTGCTGTGTCCAGTTCTGGGCTCCTCAATTCAAGAGAGATGTTGAGGTGCTGGAAGGTGTTTGGAGAAGGGCAGCAAGGCTGGGGAGGGGCCTGGAGCACAGCCCTGTGAGGAGAGGCTGAGGGAGCTGGGGGTGTGCAGCCTGCAGCAGAGGAGGCTCAGGGCAGAGCTCATTGCTGTCTATAACTACCTGAAGGGAGGCTGTAGCCAGGTGGGGTTGGGCTCTGCTGCCAGGCAGCCAGCAACAGAACAAGGGGACACAGCCTCAAGCTGTGCCAGGGGAAGTATAGGCTGGATGTTAGGAGGAAATTCTTCATAGAGAGAGTGATTGGCATTGGAATGGGCTGCCCAGGGAGGTGGTGCAGTTGCCATCCCTGAGGTGTTGAAGCAAAGCCTGGATGAGGCACTTAGTGCCATGGTCTGGTTGATTGGATAGGGCTGGGTGCTAGGTTGGACTGGCTGAGCTTGGAGCTCTCTTCCAACTTGGTTGATTCTATGAAAGTCAACAATGTGCATGCTGCAGGTGCCAGTGGTGCTGACAAAGCCTGGGCAGGAGTATTTCCAAGGTCTTTAGGAAGAATCTTGAAACCATTACATTTAAATTCTAATGTTTTCCATCTGCTTTGTTATGCTTTCAGAAGTTCCTGTTTTCAATCCTTCCCCTGCAGCCAGGGTGATTAAAAAGAGATTAGGCAAAACCCAATCAACCCCCCAAATCTAAAGTAAGACCTAAGGCTCATGAAATCACTTAAGAAAGCAATCTGGGACTTTAAAAAGCAACAATAAGAAAGTGCTAAGCTCAGCAGTTCCACTAAAGGATATTCTGGTGCTAAAAAGAGAAACCTTTGCTAAGTACCTCTGTTATTCTTGGAAGAATGAAGAAGAGCTGGTGAAAATGAAAGTTCTGATGTGGAAAACCCCACAGACACTCTGTGCTTACACAGAATGACACAATCCTAGAATTATTGAGGCTGGAAGAGACCTCTGAGATCATCCAGTCCAGACTATGCCCTAATGCCACCACCACAGCGACCAGACCATGGCACCAAGTGCCACAGCCAAGCTGGCCTGAAACACCTCCAGGTACAGCAACTCCACCACCTCCCTGGGCAGCCCATTCCAGTCTCTAATTCCCCTTTCCATCAGGAAGTGCTTCCTAACATCCAACCTAACCCTGCCCTGGCACAGCTTCAGGCCATGCCCTCTCATCCTGGCACAAGTTGCCTGGCAGCAGAGCCTGTCCCACACCTGACTACCCCTTCCCTTCAGGTAGCTGTAGAGTGTGCTAAGGTCCCCCCTGAGTCTCCTCTGCTCCAGGCTAACCCAGTCCAGCTCCCTCAGCCTCTCCTCAGCAGCCTTCCCCTCCAGTCCCTTCCCCACTCTCGTTGCTCTCCTCTGACCCCGCTCCAGCCCCTCAATATGTCTCTTGCAGTGAGTGCCCAGAGCTGCACACAGTGCTGGAGGTGAGGCCTCCCCAGTGCCAGTGCAGGGCAGAATGACCTCCCTGGTGCTGCTGGCCACACTGCTCCTGATAGAAGCCAAGAAGCCCTTGGCCTTCTGTGCCAGCTGGGCACACTGCTGGCTCATGCCCAGCTGGAGGTGTGTTTTGCAATGCCAGCTATCCTGGGCACAACTGCTCTGCCAACAGCTGTGCTGCTTCACCACTGATGTGGAATAGAACTATTATTGAATGGGACTGGGAATTTTCTTCTGGTTTCTTCCCCTCTACAACTATCTTAAAGGAGGTTTTAGGCAGCTGGGGTTGATCTCTTCCCCCAGGCACCCAGGGACAGAAGAGGACACAGCAAAAAGCGGTGCCAGGGCAGGTTTAGGCTGGATGTCAGGAAGAAGTTCTGCACAGCAAGAGTGATTGGCATTGGAATGGGCTGCCCGGGGAGGTGGTGGAGCCCCCATCATTGGGAGTGCTTAAAAGGAGCTTGGCTGAGGCACTTAGTGTAATGGTTTAGTCCATTAGAAGGTGTTAGGTGATAGGTTGGGCCCCATCACCTCAGAGGTCTTTTCCAAGCTGGTTAATTCTGTGATCCTTTGATTTATGGGTAACAGATTTTCATCAGGAGTTGGATATGTGAAAAGGCTCAAAGCTAGAGGAGGGGAGATTTGGATTAGATGTCAGGAAGAAGTTCTTCAGCATGAGGGTGGTGAGAGCCTGGAACAGGCTGCCCAGGGAGGTGGTGGAAGCCTCATCCCTGGATGTTTTTAAGGCCAGGCTGGATGTGGCTCTGACCTGCTCTAGTGTGAGGTGTCCCTGCCTGTGGCAGAGGGGCTGGAACTGGCTGATCCTTCAGATACCTTCCAACCCTGACAGTTCTGTGTGACTTTACAGCCTTCTCAAAGAGTAGCATTTCCCAAAAGTAATTGAAATGGGCAGGATGGAGTATTTGGGGTGAAAAACAACCCCCAAAAAAATCAAAATAAATATGTTAGGATAGTTTTAAAACAACCTTCTGCCCCTATTTTTTTCCCTTATAAAACAAAGTAGCTACAATGACCATTGCAAACTTCCTCTGAATCACAGAGGTCACAAGGAGTAGGCAGCTACAGCCTCATGATGTAGAGCACCTGTGAAACATATCCATATCTGTAGGAGAGTGCTGTGGGGTGTTCTGCAGGAGGGAAAAATGTTAGCTTTACAATATGCTCATAAGAGCCTCTTACAAAGTCTGATTATCAAGAGATTTGCTTTGCAGATAGAGAGGACATGAACAAAAGTAGTTAGAATCATAGAATCAGTCAGAGTTGGAAGGCATCTCAAGGATCAGCCAGTTCCAACCCCCCCTGCCATGGGCAGGGACACCTCACACTAGATCAGGCTGTCCAGAGCCTCATCCAGCCTGGCCTTAAACACCTCCAGGGATGAAGCTTCCACCACCTCCCTGGGCAACTTGTTCCAGTCTCTCACCATCCTCATGGTGAAGAACTTCTTCCTAACCTCCAGTCTGAATCTACTAATTTCTAGCTTTGTTCTGCTCCTTCCAGTCCTAACACTACCTGACAGCCTAAAAAGTTAGTTAGTTAATTAGTTAGTTAGTTAGTCAGTTAGTTATTTACTACTTACATGGCTCTGCTATGAGTACGCAAATTGTAACCACTTAACCCCCCTTCTCCTCCCCCAGAATTGAGAAGGGGGGAAGCAAAGGAATAGTTTCTGCTGCTTTAGAGGAAAGGGAGGCTTAGGAGCTGCAGTGTGATGTAAGGTCAGAATGTCAACTCAGAGAGGGTTTTCCAACCCCGAGCTGCTTTCCTTGGGCAGTGGTGGCAGAGGAAGCCACCGAGTTTTAGAGAAACGAAAGCGGGCAGAAATGTGCTGGGCTGGTAAGGACAATTCCTTACTAAGCACTTAGCCAGCACCCTGAGGTGTATGTAGAGAAGAAAAAATGAAAGGGAAAAACCTTTGCTCAGTGGTCAGAGTGAAATTTGACAGGGCTGTGCGAGGCCATCATGGGGTAAGTGCCGTAAGGTGGGGTACGGAGCGAAGGGTGTGAAACCTCTGCTTTGCATGAAGTGTCAGATGACTTCCAGGCAGCACAAAAGAAAAAAGGAGAAAAAAACCCAACCAACAACCCCACAAACCCAGCAAAGCAACAAAAGAAAAGCACCTTGGCTTCGTGTCACACCGTGTTTGGAACAAGTGACAATCCAGCTGTGGCTAGGGAGCCGCGCGGAAGGACTGCGCCCATCCCGCGCGGCGCAAGACCATGGAAGGAGGGAATCAGCAAATGGTTTAGGTTGGAAGGGACCTCAAATATCATCCAGTTCTAATCCCCTGCCATAGGCAGGGACACCTCCCACTCAAACAGGTCACAGAATCACAGCACCATGCAGGTTGGTGAAGCCTCTCAGGATCACCAAGTCCAACCTAGAACCCTACTCTACAAGATTCACCTTAAACCATAGCCCCAAGCAGCACAGCCAAACCACCCTGAAACACAGCCAGGCTGGGGGACTCCACCAGCTCCCTGGGAACAAAGACATAGTTCCACTGTGGTTCTCTGCCCACTACATAGTGCCACAAGTATTAGATCAAGAAACCAAGCGAAGAGGAAGCAAGCCACAGCACCTGGTTGACTTACTGATCCTGAGGGACTTTTCCAACCTGGGTGTTTCTGTGATTCTAGGTTTGCCTCTCCCAGATGCTGAACAATCATGGATCATTCCACTTGCTTTGTGCTTCCATTTTCTTACCAGCAGATTGGATGTTCAACATTAGCCTCCTCTGAAAGGTGAGGAGATTAGCCATAGAAACACCTCCCAAAGTTATGCCAGTGTTCACAAAACAGGATGGAATTATTTTCCCCCCTCCCTGACATTTCATCCTTCTGTTATTCTTAAGGGTTTAGTAGCAAGGGAAGACCAATTGGAGGTCAGCTGGAGGACACATCCTGCTATGGATGAAGTGCATGGCTGGCAGGCTTAACCAGGCAGCCTAACTCAGCACAGTCAATCTGGATGGATAATTCACCACAGAGTAGGACAGTGCTACTGGCTCAGTCTTTCAGCTCATGGAATTATATCCTGGCTGGATAATTTCAGCAATTAATTGTGTTCAATTGTGTTGTAGTTTCACAGAATTGTCAGGGCTGAGAGGGACCTCAAGGATCAGCCAGTTCCAACCATCCTGCCATTAGCAGGGACACCTCACACTAGATCAGGTTGCTCAGAGCCACATCCAGCCTGGCCTTAAAAATACCCAGGGATGAGGCTTCCACCACCTCCCTGGGCAACCTGTTCCAGGCTCTCACCACCCTCATGCTGAAGAACTTCTTCCTAACTCAAATCTAAATTCCCCCCTGCTCTAGACTGGATCCATTCTTCCTAGTCCTATCACTAGCCAACATTCCCCCTCTCTCTCTCTCTCTATCTCTTTCTCTCCACTCTTTCCCTTTTAAGCTCCTGCCTACCCTGCATTCATGTATTACAGTCTAAAACTACTCTAATTTCTGCATAAGACACTTCACAGAATCACAGAACTTCAGAGGTTGGAAGGGACCTCCAGAGATCATCCAGTCCAACCCCAGTGCCATGGCCACATCTTGAGTGCTGTGTCCAGTTCTGGGCTCCTCCATTCAAGAGAGATGGTGAGGTGCTGGAAGGTGTTTGGAGAAGGGCAGCAAGGCTGGGGAGGGGCCTGGAGCACAGCCCTGTGAGGAGAGGCTGAGGGAGCTGGGGGTGTGCAGCCTGCAGGAGAGGAGGCTCAGGGCAGAGCTCATTGCTGTCTGCAGCTACCTGCAGGGAGACTGTAGCCAGGTGGGGTTGGGCTCTTCTGCCAGGCAAGCAGCAACAGAACAAGGGGACACAGTCTCAAGCTGTGCCAGGGGAGGTTTGGGCTGGATGTTGTTAAAAAGTTGTTGTCAGAGAGAGTGATTGGCATTGGAATGGGCTGCCCAGGGAGGTGGTGGAGTCGCTGTGCCTGGAGGCATTGAAGAAAAGCCTGGCTGGGGCACTTAGTGCCATGCTCTGGTTGATTGGATAGGACTGGGAGATAGGTTGGACTGAAGGTCTCTTCCAACTCTCCTCCCAGCTTGGTGTCATCTGCAAACTTACTTATGCTGAACTCAATCCCTTCCTCCAGATCACTGATAAAGATATTAGAAAGCTGCCAGAAAAGAGTTCACTGTTCGAGCGACCCTTTAACCACACAGCATCTCATCTCTTTCAGTTGGTTGTCTGCAGATAGGGTGTAAGAACATGCTCAATCCACACCACACACTCCTCAGCTGCTATCAGAGTTTCCCCCTTTTCCCCAGCCACGTGTGAAAGGCACTTCAGAGCCTGCCACGTAAATGCTACCCATTGACGGAGCACTGAAGAGTTTTTTCCAAGCCCATGCTGAAGAAAGCTGCTTTCGAGGGATTCCCTGTATTGGCCAAACCCAAAGGCTTCTTATCTAGCACTATCTTTCTTCTAAATATACACAGCCTGTGCTGACAAGCTGAAAAAATGCCCAGACCAGGTATAAATACCACTGGCAGGCAGATGAAGTTCATTACTCTACTTTCTTCTGCTAGAAGATTTGACTACTAGACATTGGAGCTCTCTGCTCTCCTCCTGCCACCTGAGACCTTACCTGAGCATTTTAACACAACCATCACCCATGGCTTGCCAGACCTACAGCTTGTGTGTCCTGGCTGTCCTCATGATCTGCTCTGGATGGTTTGCAAACAGCTTAAAGCTTCCTCAGCTCCAGATGGAGATAGACAAACTGAAAGCTGACTTTGTAAGTATGGTCTGCTGCTGAGCTTCTCCTTCTGCTTGTGCTTTGCCACCCAGACATGAGCAGAGCTTGACATACTCAGTGTGTCCCAATAGAAGGAGCAATCCTTTTGGTGATACCTTTTTTAAAGCAAGAATATGGACAATTGCTTTGGTTTTGCTGACTTCCTTTCACTGATGTGAGTTAGCTTTTCAGTAGCATTTCTTTCAGGGTCATTCTTCCTTTCATCAGAGCTTCTTCCAGCTCCCTTCAGCTTTTGATTATGTGGAATGTTCTATAAGGAGCTTTAGTGAAGTTCACAATTCATGAATGAATCTTGATTCAACCCCACTCAGAAGTAATTGACTGACTCAGTTTATTTTAGGTTAGTAATCTTAATGGGGGATTTAGTGCCAGCAACATAAACAAAACTGAGAGCAACTTTTGCTTAAACAAATGCATCTGACACTTATTAATAGCAGCAGTGTGTTGCTCAAGGTTGTTTCCTACTGCTTATTCATTTGCATCCTGCCTCCATTCTGCTTCCTTATCTCTGACTATGATCCAGCATGAGAATCACTTCTTTTTCAGACAGATTTTTTTGGGGGGGTAACTTGATAACTGCTCTGTTAATTCATTTGTCTTCATCTAGGAGGCACTGAAGTAGCTCAGAGATTATTCTCAATGCATATGTTTGAGCTTTTTCCTTAGGTGCACCAAAGCAACTGCAAGAGTCTGCTCCTGACTTTGCCAGAATTTGGAGCATAGGAAAAGGGGAATTTTGTAGTGAAGGAATGACTCTGACACCTCACAGGAAAGAAGCCTTGTGAGGTGCTTCATTGTTTATGGACTGATGGGGAACAGGCTGTAAAATTAGCTTTGTAGCTTGAATTGTTCATCAGCACAAATGAGAGAGGTTCTCACCAGAATGAGTGTGATTTGGTGAGTTTCTTGCAGTGGCATTAACAGCTGTGGTGTGCAGCAGGTGCTCAGCACCCCTCTGTGCACCAGCAAGACAAGCCTTGGCTATGTGGTCAGCACGGGGAGCCAATTGGCCTGGGGGTGTCTGTCAGCCTGCAGCTTTGCCCTTTGCACTCGTAGTTGGGTTACTGAGCAGACCAAAAAGGGAAAGAGTGACAAAAGAGGTACAAAAAAGAAAATGGAAGAGAGAGAGAGAGAGAGAGAGAAAGAAAGGGAGAGAAAGAAATAGAGAAAGTGAGAGAAAGAAAGAGAGAGAAAGAAAGAGAGAAAGAGAGAGAGAAAGAGAGAAAGAGAAAAAGAAAGAAAGAAAGAAAGAAAGAAAGAAAGAAAGAAAGAAAGAAAGAAAGAAAGAAAGAAAGAAAGAAAGAAAGAAAGAAAGAAAGAAAGAAAGAAAGAAAGAAAGAAAGAAAGAAAGAAAGAAAGAAAGAAAGAAAGAAAGAAAGAAAGAAAGAAAGAAAGAAAGAAAGAAAGAAAGAAAGAAAGAAAGGAAGGAAGGAAGAAGAAAGGAAAAGAAAGGAAAAGAAAGAAAGAAGAAAGGAACAGAAAGGAAAGGAAAAGGAAAAGGAAAAGGAAAAGGAAAAGGAAAAGGAAAAGGAAAGGAAAGGAAAGGAAAGGAAAGGAAAGGAAAGGAAAGAGAAGATAAGAGAAAAGAAAAGAAAGACAGGGAGGAGGAAATGATTCAGCTTGTCTTTCCTTGGTAGGAGAATTGCATTGCTTTCTGCTTCTTAGAACCTGCTGTATGCCAACATCTGACGGTGATACTCCATGCCCTTGAGCCTCCCAGGAGCTCCCTAACCATGTGTCTCCCCACAGCTGCCCCCAGGCTGCTGGGCTGGTCTCACTTCCACTCACTGCAGGTTTAACGTGCACTTGTTTGTTCCACATGAGGTTTTACTAAGACTGGATAAATGCAAGGCCACAGACTACACCCTGGTGGGCCCCAGCTTAGCAGAAGACTAAGGTCTGGCAAGGCTCTAGGCAGCTGCTGTGCTCCTGGACTCTGATTTTCAGCTGTCAGCACCAAATGCTGAGTGTCTGGTAGAAGAGATGATGCTAGATATGCAGATGAGCTGCGGCAGGAGAAGACACTGAGAGCACATGAATTCCATTTCTGGTGCAAGGCAGTTCCTCCAACACGATTTGATGCTTTGAGAAGTGAAAGCATTGCAATAGCCTTAGGCCAGTGCTGCAACCCCCCCACACCTCTCTGCTTTCCACTGCTCCTCCGAACAGAGACTGTGGATTTGCTCTGTGCTAAGTGCTGTTTGTGTAACGGAGATGCTTGCTCTTTGCTGCAGAACTCAAGCAACTCGGATGTAGCTGATGGTGGACCTATCTTCACAGACAAGCTGGCAAGTTGGACAGAGGTGAGTCAGAAGCAGACACCAAAAGCCATCTCGGGCACCCTGCGGGGGACTTTTGGTTCAAAGCAGCTCTCGGGGCCAGTGTTAACCAGCTGGGGTAGAACAAATATTAGCAGGGGCTTGGAAATGAGAAAACAACCCCAATAAAACTGCTTCCCATGAGGGTCAAAGGGCTTTGTACAGCACCACAAACTGATCCTGGGGCGCAGCCCAGCCCAGGAGATGAGCTACAGCCTCTTCGTCATCATCCTGCTTCACGGAGCAGTGAGAACCCCGGCGTGGTGCATCCCAGCTCCCTTCCTTTTCCTGCTGCAGGGCACTCACAGACCTTTCTTTCTGGCTGTGTTTTCAACAGAGGAATGAGAAAAGGATCATTCTGAGCCAGATTCTTTCCATGTACTTGAAAATGCTGGAGAGCACTGACAAGTCAAAGGCGCACGTCAAGCACATCTCTGAGGAGCTCTACACTCTGAAAAGCAGCCTTACTGATGGCTCAAAGAAGATGAAAGACCTCATGGACCTGGAAAAGATTCAGGTAAGGCTCTTCCTCTGCCTCTGAGGCTCATGACACTATATTTTCCAGTCGAGATTTGAGTGTGACTCAAGCCAATAATGCTTCACTTAACACGTCTGGTAACCCCCTTCGGGCTCAGCTAGCACTGGCAGACCTAATGTTTCCAGCTGCAGGGGCTGCTGCAGGGCTGTGGTGTGGGGTGTCAGTGTGGGGGCTGCCCTCCCACATCCCCTTGGCTCTTGGCACAGAGGTGCCAGCAGCGCTGATGCTTTGGCTGCCCACCAGAGCTGCCAGAAACATAGACTCATAGCCTCATAGACCCAGAGAACCAGAGCCTCATAGAATCAGACTCGCAGAACCATAGAATCTTAGAATCATAGAATCACAGAACCAGAGAATTACAGAACCATGGAATCACAGAACCATGGAACCAGAGAATCACAGATACATAGGATCATAGAATGGTCTAGGCTGGAAGGGACCTCCAGGTCCCTGGAAGGTCATCCAGTGCAATCTTCTGCAGTCAGCAGGGACATCGTCAAAGAGATCAGGTGACTCAGAACCCTCTTGAGCCTCACCTTCAATATCTCCATGGAAGGGGACCCAATCACCTCCCTGGGCAACCTGTTGCAGTGTTCCACCACCCCCATGCTGCAGAACCTGTTCCTAACATCCAAGCTCAATCTGCTCTGCTCTAGTTTGAAGCCATTGCCCTCCTCCTGTCCCTGCAGCCCTTTGCAAACAGTCTCTCTGCAGCCTTCTTTAGCCCCCTTCAGGCACTGGCAGGCTGCTGTGAGGTGTCCCTAGAGTCTCCTCTCCTCCAGGCTGACCATGGCTGTCTGTGGTTTAGAAACTGGCTGGGAAAGTTGTGTCTGTTACAATAAGCTACTAAGGGCTTTGGTGGCACTTGGTTTATTGAACCAGTGGTAAGAATCACTGATCTGTGCAGAGGTCTGGCTGAATAATGGCACTGGCCTCTGCACAGGTCCACAGACAATACCCCAGTGGAGGCAGCTCCCTGTTGGCAACTCATATATAATAACTGCAGTGCAGCAACATCTCACAGGGATGTGTCTGAGCAGAGAGCAACAAATCTGTGGCAAAGTGGCTCTTTGTGGTAGCAATTAAGAAGAGTCACTGGGAACTGCAGATGTCCATCTCATTCTTAGGAGGAGAGCCTGAGGGAGATGGGGCTCTGCTGCTTGGCCAGGAGGAGCCTGAGTGGGGACCTCAGGAATGGTTATAAAGATATGAATGTGACTGTTAAGAGGCTGGAGCCAGGCTCTGCTGGGTGATGCCCAGTGCCAGCACAAGGGGCAATGGGTGGGAGCTGAGGCATAGGAAGTGCCATGGAAACAGGAGGAGGAATTTTTTTTCCCTGTGAGGCTGCCCAGGGGGGTTGTGGAGTCTCCCTCTGTGGAGACATTCCAGAGCTGCCTGGATGTGTTGCTGTGTGCTCTGCTCTGGGTGCTCCTGCTCTGGCAGGGGGATTGGACTGGCTGAGCTTTGGAGGTCCCTTCCAGCCCCTGACACTCTGTGATGCTGTGATTTCATTGGAAGCCCAGGAAGAAACCCCCCCAGTCTGTCTTTGGTCCCAGATGTGGACCATTCCTGGAGGGCAGTTTTGCTTGTCTAATTCTCCAGAAAGAGATAATTGTTTGCCAGGCTGGTGCTAGAATGGTTCCTTTTGATTGCTGTGCACTAAGGCTGCAGCAAAGTGTTGGGTGCTCACCCTGGCAGCACTGTGATCACAACGGGGCAGAATTCCAGCTGCAGCCCATGCAGAGAACCAGGCTGGCACGAACCTGGCAGAATCACAGTGGGGCAGAACCAGGCAGCCCATGGCATCCCAACCAAACCAATTCTGTGGTTTCACAGGATCACAGAAACATGCAGGCTGGCAAAGCCCCTGGGGATCACCAAGTCCGAGCCCTAACCCTGCTCTGCAAGATCCACCTTAAAGCGTATCCCTAAGCACCACAGGCAAGGCGGTGATCAGTTAAGCCATCACACCTCCCGGGCTGACCTTCTCCCCCTTTGTTTCTCTCCCCCAACAGATGAGCGACTTGAAAGTCCAGCGCAAAGCTGTGAATGAGCTGTTCAGCGTCTTGCAAAAGCTGACAGACTCCTCGAGCTCTCCCAAAACGAAACGGAGCCAGTTTCAGAGGAGGTGCAGATGCTGATGACATCCTAATGACCTTTGGTACTGAGCTGTTGTGCAAACGCTGTTATGATGCACAGGGGTTGGGTTGGGGTTGTTTTGAGTCTTTCGGGGGAGGTTTTTTTGTATACCTTTATTTATTGATATTTAAATATTTTGGAACCCTTATTTATAAAGAAGCACCCATCAAAGTATTTATACCTCCTGCTACCACTGTGTCTCAAAATCTGGTGCAGCTCTTCTGTGTTTGTTGGCCTGGGAGCAGAGGATAAGGATTGTTTGCCCACTTTCCACGTGGAAATCCTGAGCTGCTGTGCTGTGCTCCTCAGCTTTCCACCTGGTGCTGCCAGAGAATAAGGCAGTGTTTGACCACTCTCCACGTGGAAGTCCTGAGGTGCTGTGCTCCTCACCTTTCATAGAATCATAGAATCAACCAGGTTGGAAGAGACTTCCAAGATCATCCAGTCCAACCCAGCACCCAGCCCTATCTGCTTTCCACGTGGAAATCCTGAAGTGCTGTGCTGTGGTACTCACTTTCCACCTGGTGCTGTCAAGCAGAGGATAAGGATTGTTTGCCCACTTTCCACGTGGAAATCCTGAGCTGCTGTGCTGTGGTCCTCACTTTCCACCTGATGCTGTCTTGAGAGAGGGATGTTTAGCCTCATCCTTCACCTGCTTGGCACGGAGATGCAAGCAGCACTGTGGAGAAGGCTCAGAGAAAGCCCCCATAGTCATGCCTGCTTGCTTCGAAGCATCTCTCACTCCAGCTCCAGCACGCAGACCTGCTTAAGGACAAGAGAAGCTTGAAGCACTTTGTTTGACTGTGGCACTGATGATAAATTGCTGGTAATTATTGTGGTGCACTGAAGTTCCCAGCAGGCTCCAGAAAATGTGATTAACTCTTCTTGCACTGACTTCAGCTCAGCAGTTTGGAGAAGTTCTGTTAACGGAGTCTTTTTTTTCTGGCATGGTGAATGATTTTGATGCATCTGATAGAGGTGAAGGTTTTTTATCTCAAGGGCTGTTATTTTTTTTGTACCAGAGGAGTATTGGATTTGCCAGTGGAAGCTTTTTGAAATGTGGACATTAGAAAGTGAGCAAAGACATGAATAAAATGTGCTTGCTTATTTCTTCACCACTGTCTCTGTGAAAATCAGACCTCGGATCTAGCTCTGTGTTGTCACAAAAGCTGGCCCTGCCCATTGTGTCACAGACCACAGGGTGTTAGGGGTTGGAAGGGACCTCTGGAGAGCTTCCAGTCCAACCCCCCTGCCACAGCAGCACCACAGAATCCAGCTCAGGTTGCACAGGAGCACATCCAGACAGGGCTGGAAAGGCTCCAGAGAAGGAGACTCCACAGCCTCTCTGGGCAGCCTGTGCCAGGGCTCTCTCACCCTTACACTCAAGAAGTTCTTCCTCATGCTGAGCTGCAACTTCCATCCCTTGTCCCTTATCCTATGGCAGGGCACAGGTGAGCAGAGGTTGTCCCTGTCCCTTTCTCCCTGACCCCCAGCCCTCAGCTCTTGATAGACATTGCTCAGATCCCCTCTCAACCTTCTCCTCTGCAGCCTAAGCAGCCCCAGGGCTCTCAGCCTCTCCTCCTCAGGCAGTGCTCCAGTCCCTTCAGCATCCTGAAGGCTGAGACTCTCTCCAGCAGATCCCTGTCCCTGTTTTTGATGTGAGAACCTATCATTTCTTCTCTCACATCCATGGCAGTCCTGGATCTCCTCTTCTGTGTCACTCCTCACTGTGCCCAAATAAGTGAAGTGTTTACAGCTAAGCTACAAACGGATTTTAGCAGCTATCCTAAATATTTCTGAAGAGAAACACAGCAGGAAATGTTTGACATTTTGACTGAAGATCAGTGTCATTCCCTTCAGCTATGCAAACTGAGAAAGAAAGTCAATAACTCCACACAATAGGCAACATAAAGATATCTATCACCCAGTAGTTAAGATTAGGAAGGGGGGAAAATCAAAAGGAAAGAGAGCATTGCCCTCTGTGTGTCACTTGTACAGCACATTGATTCTGTCCTTACTCTCTAGTCCTGCCTGTTATCAGCACTGACATTAATCTGGCATTTCATTGCCTTGTCATTCAGTATTGTGATACCCTTTAACAGTTCTTGGCAGGCAGATCTCCTCTCTGCTGTCCTGGGCGTATCAACAAACTTAATTATGGAACTCCTCCAGGGATGAGGACTCCACCACCTCCCTGGGCAGCCCATTCCAATGCCAATCACTCTTGCGGGCAAGAACTGCTTCCTGACATCCAGCCTAGACCTTCCTTGGCACAGCTTGAGGCTGTGTCATTCCCCAGCTCATGATTTTGTTATCCTCAGGCTGTTAATGTCACCAGTGGGCAGGAAATTCTCACACAATGACCTTTCTTATAGGTTCCTGAAGGCCACAGAATCAGAATGTCAGGAGCTGGAAGGGACCGCCAAAGCTCAGCCAGTCCAAGCCCCCTGCCAGAGCAGCAGCACCTAGAGCAGAGCACACAGCAACACATCCAGGCAGCTCTGGAGTATCTGCAGAGAGCTCCACAACCCCCCCGGGCAGCCTGTTCCTGTGTTTGGAGAGCTGGCATGAGACAGCACTAAAGTGGTTATAAAGATGTAAAGGTCTGGCAGGGGAGTTAGACTGGATGAGCTTTTAGGAGCCCTCCAACCCCTGACATTCTGTGATTCTCAGAGTGAATGAGCATCTATTCAGTTGGTCAGATGGGAAAAAGAGCAAAGCTTTAGACTGGTCTAAAACTTCCTCCTCAGTCCTTGTTTCCATGTCAGATTTCTACTGCTTTTCACAGGCTCACAGGGTGTTAGGGGTTGGAAGGGACCTCCAGAGATCTTCCAGTCCAGCCCTGCCAGAGCAGGACCAGAGAATCCAGCACAGGTCACACAGGAACACATCCAGATGGAGCTGGAAAGGCTCCAGAGAAGGAGACTCCACAACCTCTCTGGGCTCTCCTGTGACCTTGTAATCAGGCATTTTCCTCTCTGGCCACCTGATCCTCTTTTTCTCTTCCTCTCAGCACAGTTCTGTGGCTTTTAATCCTGCTTGGCCCTTCCCAAAGCACAGCCTTCCAGAGCTAACCCCTAAGGGCTGACACTCATCCTTTCTTACAGACCTCTTTGCAGGACCCACTGCTTCCCACGAGGTGTGACCCAAACAATGCACAGAGGAAGCATCTCTCAGATGCATGCATGGGTGTTGCTGTCAAAGCATGCATGCCTATTTTCAGAAACCCCCAAACCACTCTTTCTTCACCCTCAGCCCCCATAGCTTCAGCAAAGCCCACATCGTTCACTCAGGCACCTCAGCAGCTTCCAAAAGTAACTGTTTGACCTTTTTATGTCCATCCTCATCCTCTCTCCTCTCTTTATCCTGCTTTTTTTCTAACCACTCAGTTGCATAGTGGGTCCAGGAAACGCAGCAGGACCTTGTGAGCTCATCTCAAGCACTGGTAGTGAGTTCAGCTGCACAGGTACTGTCACACTCTGTCCCATTCACTATCATAGAATCATAGAATCAGCCAGGTTGGAAGAGAGCTCCAAGCTCAGCCAGTCCAACCTAGCACCCAGCCCTATCCAGTCAACCAGACCATGGCACTAAGTGCCCCAGCCAGGCTTGGCTTCAATGCCTCCTGGGATGGTGACTCCACCACCTCCCTGGGCAGCCCATTCCAATGCCAATCACTCTCTCTGACAACAACTTCCTCCTAACATCCAGCCTAGACCTCCCCTGGCACAACTTGAGACTGTGTCCCCTTGTTCTGTTGCTGCTTGCCTGGCAGAAGAGCCCAACCCCACCTGGCTACAGCCTCCCTGCAGGTAGCTGCAGACAGCAATGAGCTCTGCCCTGAGCCTCCTCTTCTGCAGGCTGCACACCCCCAGCTCCCTCAGCCTCTCCTCCAGGCCCCTCCCCAGCTTTGTCACCCTTCTCTGGACACCTTCCAGCACCTCAACATCTCTCTGGAACTGAGGAGCCCAGAACTGGACACAGCACTCAAGGTGTGGCCTGAGCAGTGCTGAGCACAGGGGCAGAAGAACCTCCCTTTTCTATCACCACATCTGCCTCAGAGTGTTAGAGGCAAGCCAAGTTTTCTTCCCAGCAGCTGCACAATTGTCAGAGCTGCTGAGCTCTTAGAGCTCAGAATTTCACCTCTCAGAATGAACAGAATTTCACCTCTGGGCTGAGCAAGAGAGCAGCTGCCAGGAGCACTGCATGCAGCTCAGCTCTGGACTGCCTCTGCTTGCAGAAGGTGGCAGAAAGCAATGGAAAAGCAAACCACAGACCTCATGAACTAGAAGGGAGCTGCAGATCCTAACAAGCTGTGGCTCTCAGGAGCCATAGATTCCCTGATATCCCTGACATCCAGCATTGCATACCTGCTCCTGTTGGCTCCCTGGCCAGCTGTAACCAGAAGGATGAATCCTGTTGCAGTCAAAGCTAAGCAGTGAGCAGGGCTTGCAGCCACGGACCAAGAGTTAAAGCTCAGCACATCAAAGCAGCACTCAGATGATCTTGCTTAGCTGTTTCTAGATAACAAAAGGCACTAAATTACTCACAGGGCTGCCAAGAAAGTTGCCTGACTGATTCCTAAAAGCAATAATGCTAAACTAAAAAGAGCAAGAACAGCCAATTTGTGGTTCCTCTTCCAAGGCAGTGAAGACAAGAGTGAAAAATCACAGAATCACATCCAATTAACCAGGTTGGAAAAGACCTTTGACATCATCAAGTCCAATCTATCACCTAACCCTTCTGATTTTCAGCTGTCTGGATGGAAGTAGTGCTGGGTTTGGTGGTGGTGTTTGTAGATTCTGCAGAGCCTGCAAAACTTGGTGACATCTGGGATGTAAGGACTCAAAAAGGGCTGACCTGGAGAAAAGGCTGCTAGCCTGGGTCTAGAAAGAAGGGATTTGGGAGGAAAAATGTGACTCCACTTGAGCATAAGGAACTCAAACTGGCCTTGGGCATTCATAGAGAGACCACAAGGACTTCAGTGTGTGTAGAAAAAGACAGATTCAAGGGCTGAAAGGAATTTACCTCAGCACAGAGATAAAGCTGAATGCTTACTTCTGAATGAGTGAAGAGGGAATGAGAGAGAAGAGTGAATGAGAAGAGTAAATGAGAGAGAAGAGTGAATGAGAAGAGTAAATGACAGAGAAGAGTGAATGAGAGAGAAAAGTGAGGCTGTGGCTGCTTCTTCCCTGGAGGTGTTCAAGGCCAGGTTGGATGAGGTCTTGAGTGACCTGTTCTAGTGGGAGGTGTCTCTGCCTATGGCAGGGGCTTGGAACTGGCTGAGCTTTGAGCTCCCTTCCAACCTAACCCACTCTATCATTCTATGATTCTAAGTTCTTCACCATGGGGGTGGTGAGAGACTGGAGCAGGTTGCCCAGGGGAAGCCTCATTCCTGGAAGTTTTGAAGGCCAGGCTGGATCACAGAATCACAGGATGTCAGGGGTTGGATCCTGGAGTCCACCCCCCTGCCATACAGTCTAGTTCAGGTCACAGAGGAAAGCATCCAGGTGGGCCTTGAAAGTCTTCAGGGAAGGAGACTCCAGGATGTGACTCTGATGCGTCCTGATCCATGGCAGGGGAATTGGAACTGGCTGATCCTTGAGGTCCCTTCCAACCCTGACAGTTCTGTGGTTCTGGGACATGACAGAGGTTGAAGTAGAGTCCTGTGTGGTCACAGCCTCTACACTAGCCCCAGGGAGGGTGGCGCAGGATGCCTATCACCTCCCAGATGGGGGCAGAGAGTGCACACGGCTGGCATGGTGCAAGCAGGGTGGCTGCACCCCACTGGGCTCTGCACCTCTGGCTGTCTCCCACTAGCTGTGTGTGGGATGTGCAAACAGATGGTTTTCAAAAGGTCATGTTGGAAAGATAGCTCAAACACAAGCAAATGCACTCAGGAAGAGTGTTCTGCTTGCTGCCTACTTCCCACCACCCCCTCGGAAAGGTTGCCAGCATCTTTAGCAGATGACTTTGTCATCCTAGGCCACTAAGCACCACCCTGTAAAGAAACTGTGCAGCATTCCCAGGTAGCTCCACACTGCAGAAGCAATTCCCTCCGAGCAAAAGCCAGAGGCCCAGCAGAGGTGGGGGATGAGGCAGCACCACACAGCCTGCTCCTGCACCCACCCACACAGTGCCAAGGGGAAGCTCACATCAGACAGGTCAACACATATCACAGAATCACAGAATGGGTTAGGTTGGAAGGGACCTCAAAGCTCAGCCTGCTCCAACCCCCTGCAGAGCAGGAGCACCTAGAGCAGATCACACAGCAACACATCCAGGCAGCTCTTGGATATCTCCAGAGAGGGAGACTCCACAGCCCCCTTGGGCAGCCTGTGCCAGGCTTCTGCCACACTCACAGGGAAAAAAAATCCTTCTCATGTTTAAATGAAACTTCCTATGCCTCAGCTGCCACCCATTGCCCCTTGGCCTGGCACTGGGCACCACCCAGCAGAGCCTGGCTCCAGCCTCCTGCCACTCACCTGCACATCTTTATAACCATTGATGAGGTCCCCCCTCAGGCTCCTCTTCTCCCAGCAGCACAGCCCCAGCTCCCTCAGGCTCTCCTACTAACAGAGATGTTCCATTCCCTTCATCACCTTTGTGGCTCTGTGCTGGACTCTCTCAAGCAGTTCTACACCACTCTTGAACTGAGGGCCCCAGAACTGGACACAGTACTCCAGATGCAGCTTCAGCAGGGCAGAGTAGAGGGGCAAAAGAACCTCTCAACCTACTAGCCACAGCCTTTTTAATATACCTCTTGCCCACCAGAGCACATTGCTGGCTCATGGTCAACCTAAAGGAGGAAGCTGTTGGCAGAGAGAGTGATTGGCATTGGAATGGGCTGCCCAGGGAGGTGGTGGAGTTGCTGTCCTGGAGGTGTTGAAGCAAAGCCTGGATGAGGCACTTAGTGCCATGGTCTAGATGACTGCATAGGGCTGGGTGCTAGGTTGGACTGGCTGAGCTTGGAGGTCTCTTCCAACCTGCTTGATTCTATTCTATTCTATTCTATTCTATTCTATTCTATTCTATTCTATTCTATTCTATTCTATTCTATTCTATTCCATTCCATTCCATTCCATTCCATTCCATTCCATTCCATTCCATTCCATTCTATTCTATTCTATTCTATTCTATTCTATTCTATTCTATTCTATTCTGTTCTATTCTGTTCTGTTCTGTTCTAAAAAGAACAACCATCTTCTTCTCCTCATGCACAGCTTAGACCTTCTGCAAGCTCCTACAGAGCTGACTAATGCCTAGAAACATCCTCACCCCTAAGGCCTGACAGAGCTCCACTGTGACAGAGGAGAACTGTCTGCAAACCCCTTCCAAAGCACCTTTTGTTTTCCATGCTTGGCAGAAGCTGGCAGCTGTGGCAGCAAGGCAGTGCCACCACTGCCAGGACCAAACAAGACCCGAAACAAGGCAGGACACCAGCAAGCAAACCAGCAAACAAACAAACAAAAGCCCAGAGCAAGGCAAATGGTGCTTGTCAGTGCTGAGTTTCATTTTGCACTGGTAGCCCACAGCAGGCTTACAGGAAATGTCAGCTGGTGGCATGTAAATTTACCGTAATGCTGTGTTAGCCTCAGCTGCAGCTGACCACAAGAGGTGCACTTGGCAGGAAAATAAAGAGAAGCATTCACAGCAGCAGGGCAATGCATGACAGGAAGCAAACCTGCAGGATGCTGCCACTGGCTGCAATCTTAGAGCCTCAGTAGTGGCCTCTCCCTCCAAACCGTGGTAGTGGAATTCCCACCAGGGGAAAATACAGCTACGGTGGGAAAAGTGAAAATGGTGCTGCTGTTATCACAGAATCAAACATCCAGGCTGGAAAAGACCCTCAGGGTCGTCAAGCTCAACCTAGAAACCTGCTGTGCAAAGGGTTTTACTGCCTTAGAGCATACTGCTCTGAGGAGCAGGGGGGTATATTGCTGGCACACAAAGCAGAAGGCTGACCTAAGCATACTCCTTCCCCTCCAGCAGGATGAGTCACAGAACCTTAGAGGTGGGAAGGGACCTCCAGAGATCATAGAATCATAGAATCAGCCAGGTTGGAAGAGAGCTCCAAGCTCAGCCAGGCCAACCTAGCATCCAGCCCTATCCAATCAACCAGACCATGGCACTAAGTGCCCCAGCCAGGCTTGGCTTGAACACCTCTAGGGACAGTGACTCCACCACCTCCCTGGGCAGCCCATTCCAGAGCATCCAGTCCAACCCCCCTGCCAAAGCAGATTCCCCTAGGATAGTGCACACAGGAATGCATCCAGGTGGCTTTGGAAAGGCTCCAGAGAAGAAGACTCCACAATCTCTCTGGGCAGCCTGTGCCAGGGCTCTGGCAGCCTCACTCCAAAGAAGTTTCTCCTCCTGTGGAGCTGAAACCTTCTCTGTTCCAGTTTGCATCCATTGCTCCTTGGCTCATTGCTGCTGAGCACCCAAAAGAGCTTGGCCCCCTCCACTTGACCCCCACCCCTCAGCTATTGATAGACATTGCTCAGATCCCCTCTCAGCCTTCTCTTCTGCAGACTAAACAGCCCCAGGGCTCTCAGTCTCTCTCCATAGGGGAGATGCTCAGCTCCCCCACTCATCCTCGTGGCTCTCTGCTGGACTCTCTCCAGCAGGTCCCTGTCTCTCCTGAACTGGAGAGCCCAAAACTGAGCACAGTATTGCAGGTGTGGTCTGATGAGGGCAGAGTAGAGGGGGAGAAGAACCTCCCTAGCTCTGCTGGCTACACTTTCCTGATGCAGCCCAGGCTGCCATTGGCTCTGATGGCCACAAGGGCACATTGCTGGCCCATGCAGCACTTGCTGCCCACCAGCACTCCAAGAGCTTTCTCCATGGAGCTGCTTTCCAGGGTAAGCTCTTTTCCCATGATATCCATCAAAGCAGAATTCAGTGTCTGTACAGCTCCCTTTTCTCCAGCTGTCTTCAAGAGAGTTGTTCCAGGCATCTGCATTCACTTGGAAACTCTTCTGTCTGCACACAGTATTCAGGTGGTGCCTACTACAGCCTGGGAAGAGTAGGACCCAGATGAGGTCTGGGTGCCAACTTTTTCTAGCTAAGACTGCTCAGTTCAAAGATACTCCTCAGGAAAGCAGTTTAAGACAAGACAGAAATGTGAGACTAAGCAGAGCTGCCTCCTGATCACAGGAACAGCCCCAGCAGTCGAGAGGGACCAGAAATGCTGAGGCTGACATCTTTGAGAGCTGCCAGCTCTTCCTGGCAGATTCATAGAACCACAGAAAGGCTCAGGTTGGAAGGGACCTCAGAGATCATCTGCTCCAACCTCCCTGCCACATCTGCAGCTTGCTCTGTCAGATGTCACAGCACTTCACAGGAGATGGAAGGGACGATCACTGTTATCTTCAGAAGGAGGAAAGGAAACAGAAGAACATAAAGTGATTGGCAAAAGCCCTAGAGGAAGACACAGAACAGATTTGCTGATGTTACCACCAGCAGCATGAATGTTGGTGACACTTTTATCAGCCTCCTTCAGCTTCCTCCCTCAGAGAGATGGCACAGAAGCACAGAAACACTCAGGCTGGCAAAGCCCCTCAGGAGCACCAAGTCCAACCCACATCCCTACTCTACAAGCTGCACCCTGAACCACAGCCCCAAGCACCACAGACAAAACACCTTGAAACACAGCCAGGATTGGGAAACCCACCACCAACCTGGGAAGCTCATTCCAACCCCTGACCATTCTTGACAGGAAAAAATGTTTCCTGATGTCCAGTCTAAACCTACCCAGTGGCATCTGGAGGCCATCCCCTCTTGTTCTGTCTCAAATTGCCTGTGAGCAGAGCCCAGCAGCAGCCTCTCCACAACCTCCTTTCAGGCAGCTGCAGACAGCCATGAGCTCTGCCCTCGGCCTCCTCTGTTTCACACTACCCATCCTTCCGTCTCTCCTCATCAGATTTACTCCCCAGGCCCTTCCCCAGCTTCCTTGCCCTCCTCTGCACTGGCTCCAGCACCTCCACAGCTCTCTTGTATTGAGGTGCCCAAAACTGAACACAGCACTCAAGGTGTGGCCTCACCAGAGCAGAGTCCAAGTGGACAATCACCTCCCTGCTCCTGCTGGCCACAGCATTTCTGATCCCAGCCAGGATGCCATTGGCTTTCTTGGCCACCTGGGCACACTGCTGGCTCATCTTCAGCTCCTGTCTATTACAACCCTCAGGTCCCTTTCTGCCAGCAGCTCTCCAGCCACACTGCCCCAAACCTGTAGTGTGGGATCTGGAATTGGGCATTGTTGAAGCTCATCCTGTTAGCATTGCCTCATCCACCCAATTTATCCCAGTCCCTCTGCAGAGCCTCCCTACCCTACTTAGTGCCATGGTCTGGTTGACTGGACAGGGCTGGGTGCTAGGTTGGACTGGATGGTCTTGGGGGGTCTCTTCCAACCTGGCTGATTCTATGATTCTATGATTTGAAGATCAACACTGCCACCTGACTCGGTGCCATCTGCGAGCTCACTGCTGCCACACTCCATAGAAATGCTTCTCTCCTGATCTGATGGAGAGGAGTGAATTCTTCACCACGAGGGCAGAAGTGGAAACCTTATTGAATTAATTGAATCAATGGGATGCAGTAGTTACAAAGTTAGCTAGGGAGAAAAATCCTTAAGCCCTCCCCCAGAGAAAAATCACCTCCACTCATCTTTCTCTCTGCCTCTTTAGGCGAGAAAGGGAAAGCTGGAGAGCTGCCCACCTCCTGCATCAACTCTGATTCTAAGCTCTCTGGCTCCTCCAGAGGAAGGAGGCTTTGCTTCCTCCCTCTCTACTCCGCCCTGGTGAGGACCCACCTGCACTACTGAGTCCAGTTCTGGAGCCCCTGTTACAAGAGGGCTATGGATGTGCTGGAAGGTATCCAGAGAAGGACCATGAGGATGATCAGAGGGCTGGAGCTGCTCTGCTGTGAGGAGAGACTGAAGGGTTGGGACTGTTCAATCAGGAGAGAAGGCTCTGAGGTGACCTTATTGTGACCTTTCAGTGTCTTAAGGGAGCCTACAGGAAAGCTGGGGAAGGACTTTTTAGGCTGTCAGGTAGTGATAGGACTGGGGGGGGGATGGACCCAGGCTAGAAATGGATAGATCCTAACTGGATGTTAGGAAGAAGTTCTTCAGCGTGAGAGTGATGAGACCCTGGAATGGTTGCCCAGGGAGGTGGTTGAGACCCTCTCCCTGGAGGTGTTTAAGGCCAGGCTAGATGAGGCTCTGAGCAAGCTGCTCTAGTGTGAGGTGTCCCTGCCTATAGCAGGCAGGTTGGAACTGGCTGACCCTTGTGGTCCCTTCCAACCCTGACTGATTCTCTGATTCCAATGCCTCTATTTTCTTTAAGAGCCTTAACTTTTGTGCACAACTGTGGAGACCAAAAGTGATTTCCTTCAGCATGTTGCTGCTTTCTGCATTCTCAAATGCTTTCAAAACTCCTGAAACAGCATCAGAGAAACAATCACAAAGCACAATTGTAGCAGCAGCTGAAGACACAGGGGCAGAGCTCTGTTCTTCATAGCACTTCTGCTGGCTTAGGAATTCTTACTCCTGCTTTGCTGTGAAGTACAACCCATTGTGAAAGGAGTGCTCTGTTCTTTTCTCTCTGTGTGCCTCCCTCTAGAAGCACTGAGGTGCAGAAGGGATCAACTCTTAACATGAAATGAGGCTCCTGTTTCCTGTGGTTAGGCATCTCTCTGCGGTGAGCAGCCCAGCAAAGCCATTTATACATCTCTGTGTCTGCACCAGGTGGTGTGTGACTGAGGTGTTTCCTTGAACACTGTCTCCTTCCAGCTTACTCATCATCTTCTCTTCACTGAGAAAAAAAACAACACCAACAACAAAAAAAGGAGTTCCTGCCTCATCATCACAATAAAATTACTCACCATGAATTCAGGAGGTTCAGACTAAAGCTAGCCACAGGTTAGCAGCTGCAGGAGTCAACCTTGCAGAAAGGCAGACAGCAGCTTACTGCAAAATGCTGCTGCTGCTGTCATCATTATCATCATCATCATCATCACTCTGTAACTGAAAGGAGCTTGTAGTGAAGTGAGGTTTGCTCTTTTCTCTCAAATATCTGGTGGTGGGGCAAGAGGAAATCACAGAAATGTCCAGGTTGGAACAGGTCCCTCAGGAGCACCAAGTCCAACCCACATCACTGCTCTACAGGATTCACCTTAAACCACAGCCCCAAGCACCACAGCCAAACCACCCTGAAACACAGCCAGGCTGGGGGACTCCACCACCTCCCTGGGCAGCTCATTCCCATCCCTGACCACTAGGATCATTAGGAACTTTTTCCTAATGTCCAGTCTAAGCCTCCCCAGCCTCAGCTTGAGGCCATTCCCTGTTGTTCTGTCTCCACTTACCTGTGAGCAGAGCCCAGCAGCAGCCTCTCCACAACCTCCTTTCAGGTAGCTGCAGACAGCCATGAGCTCTGCCCTCAGCCTCCTCTGTTTCACACTGCCCATCCCCAGCTCCCTCAGTCTCTCATCAGATTTACTCCCCAGACCCTTCCCCAGCTTCCTTGCCCTCCTCTGCACTGCCTCCAGCACCTCCACAGCTCTCTTGCATTGAGGTGCCCAAAACTGAACACAGCACTCAAGGTGTGGCCTCACCAGAGCAGAGTCCAAGGGGACAATCCCCTCCCTGCTCCTGCTGGACACAGGGACTAGAATTTTGCTTCTCACTATGTGGCAATGTGACCCCTCAAGAGCTTGCTTCTTCCTCTCTGATTGAGCTGTTTTCCCTTGTGGCAGTGCTTAGAACTAAGATGAAATTCTGGACATGAAGTTGCCACGTGCTGCTTTCAAGCTTTTGGCAAAACCACATCAATAAATGAACTCTGATTTCAAAAATCATTGCCAAGCCATGTTATAAAGTACCCTAAGTCCACTTAGAATGTCACTTACCACCCAGCCAGTCCAGGTCTGCTCTGGGAGCTTATTCCTGTCTACAGCTACCTGAAGGGAGGTTGTAGCCAGGTGGGGTTGGGCTCTTCTTCCAGGCAACCAGGGACAGAAGAAGAGGACACAGCCTAAAGCTGTACCAGGGCAGGTCCAGGCTGGATGTTAGGTAGAAGTTCTTCACAGCAAGAGTGACTTGCATTGGAATGGGCTGCTTGGGGAGGTGGTGGAGTCAAGCCTGGAAGTGTTTAAAAGGAAACTGGATGTGGCACTTGGTGCCATGGTTTAGCTAATTGGAATGTGTTAGTTGATAAGTTGGACTCTTTTCCAACCTGGGTGATTCTGGGATTAGCAAATACAAGATTGTTCCAAAGAGAAATAACAATTCAGTAGCCTCTAGACATGCAGTCAGAACTTTCTGCAGTCCTCAGAAGAGTGAATTGTTGAGTCAGAGTCTGCAGGCAGAATCACAGAATTAACCAGGTTGGAGAAGACCTTCGAGGTCATTGAGTCCAACCTATCACCCAGCACCTTCTAAAATGCATTCAGGGAGTTAAGATGTTTTAAACAAACATTCATGGGCCTAAGAGTCACAAAAGTTTCTAGTGCCTGCCTTGGCTGCCCCAAGAAAAGACTGGATGTTGAAGCAAAGCCTGGATGGGGCACTTAGTGCCATGGTCTGGATGACTGGACAGGGCTGGGCGCTAGGTTAGCCTGGCTGAGCTTGGAGGTCTCTTCCAATCTGCTTGATTCTGTGATTCTAAGACAAATCACTGAATTGTCAGGGTTGGGGGTGACCTCAAAGGTCATCCAGTTCACAGAACCACAGAATGTCAGGGGCTGGCAGGGACCTCCAAAGCTCAGCCAGTCCAACCCCCCTGCCAGAGCAGGATCACCTAGAGCAGATCTCACAGCAACACATCCCGGTGGGTCTTGAGTATCTCCAGAGAGGGAAAAGCTTCCAGCTAAAGCCAAGCACAGCTTAGCACAACTTAGAAAGCTGAGTTTCATAAAACAAAGATCTAAACAACCACATTCTTTCACCAGCTACAGTAGGTGCTCAAAGGCACTCAAAGAGTTTACCCAGGAAGAATGAAACCATTCTCAGGCACCACCTGCTTTAGAGAGAGGTTCACCCTCTCGGTGTTCAAGCAGCAGAGAGAGAACACTTTTGGCTTACAGAGCATTAAACCACCTGTGCTTTCAGCACTGCTGCCTTTAAGGAAACACAGTACCCATGCCTGAGTGGCTTGAGCTAGGCTGCTGCTGCGAGAGGAGACCACAAACAGAATTGGTTCAGAGCAGTTTGGTTTAAAAGCAGCTTCAGCTCTTAGGAGCCGGTTCTCAAAGGTCCAACCGCAAGCCACAGTTAATTAAATTGGGTCAAGGGCATGATTGGGGTTTTTTAGTCTTTTCCAGACAACAAATAACCATGCTGCACCTCAGCAAACCATGTGCTGTGCAGCTGCACTATCTCTCTCTTCAATCTGGCGCAGCCTTTTATCCTCCAGCCGATCGCGATAGCATCTGAGTACCTCCAGGGTTAATATATGCAGCAGCAGCAATGGCTTGGACACCCAATGCATGAGGAGGCCTCCTTGGAATCTCTGCAGCTTCCTTTAGGGAAAGCTAGGGTTAGGAAGTGCATGCAGTTCTTTGTGCACCAGAGCATCAGTGTCTTGTCTTATCTTATCTTACTTTATCTTATCTTATTTTGTAGAACCATAGAATCAGTCAGGTTTGGAAGGGACCACAAGGAGCAGCCAGTTCCAACTCCCCTGCCATAGGCAGGGACACCCTACCCTAGATCAGCCTGGCCAGAGCCTCATCCAGCCTGGCCTTAAACACCTCCAGGGAGAGGGTCTCAACCACCTCCCTGGGCAACCCATTTCTAGGCTCTCACTACTCTCAGGCTGAACAACTTCCTCCTCACTTCCAGTCTGAACCTACCCATCTCCAGCTTCGCTCCATTCCTCCAGTCCTGTCACTACCTGATAGTCTAAAAAGTCCCTCCCCAGCTTTTTTGTAGGCTCCCTTCAGATACTGAAAGGTCTTTATCTTGGTTGGAACTGGATGAACTTTGAGGTTCCTTTCCAGTCTTAACCATTCTGTAAGAGTGTGGCCGAGGAAGGTTCTCCTCAACCTCTCCTCTGCCCTAGTGAGGTGCCACCTGCAATATTGCATCCAGGTCTGGGCTCCCCAGTTTAGAAGGAACAAGGTTCTACTGGAGAGAGTCCAATGGGGGGCTAAGAAGATGACTGAAGGGCTGGAGAACTGCCTGATGAGGAAAGGCTGGAGCTGGTTGGTCTGCAGAGAAGGTTGAGAGTGGATCTAATCAACCAATATAAACAGATGAGGGCTGGGGGTCAGGAAGGGAGGGACAGGGACAGCCTCTGCTCACTTGTGCCCTGATGGGATGGCAGCAGGACAAGATGGGATGGAGGAGTAGTTTTCTGGCTTGAACTTTTAGTTTGCTTGCTTCTGCTTGGTGCTATGCTACTTCTGCAAACAGGCTAAGGGAGTTAGGCATTTTGTGCCACGCTGCTCTGATTTCCCTCAGTAAATTCTATCCTTATCTCACTTTTTTTTTGGGGTGTGTCTCAATCCTGAGGTTTTGTGTGTTCCTTTTCCCTCACCTCTGGGTTAGGAACATAGAAATAGACAGGCTAAGCTGCTGGTTTGGTGTGATGGGTTAGAGCTGATCCCTCCCCCAGTAGAGTAAATTCACTACAGCTCAGAATTTGGAAAGTAAAAAATAAAGGAAATTTCATTTATGTTACAGTTTAAATATGACAGTGTAAGGAGAACAAACTACAGAATACAATCATAGAATGGGTTAGGTTGGAAAGGACTCTAAAGCTCAGCCAGTTCCAAGCCCCTGCCATAGGCAGGGACACCTCCCACTAGAACAGGTCGCTCAAGGTCTCCTCCAACCTGCTCCTGAACACTTCCAGGGAGATTGTAGAGCACAGAAGCACCAAATGTGATCGAAGACCTGGGGGTGCTGGTAGATAGTAGCTGAGCACTGAGCCAGCAGTGTGTCCAGGTGGGCAGGAGAGCCAATGGCATCCTGGCTCTGGCTCAGGAGCAGTGTGGGCAGCAGGACAAGGGAGGTTCTTCTGCCCCTGTGCTCAGCACTGCTCAGGCCACACCTTGAGTGCTGTGTCCAGTTCTGGGCTCCTCAGTTCCAGAGAGATGTTGAGGTGCTGGAAGGTGTCCAGAGAAGGGTGACAAAGCTGGGGAGGGGCCTGGAGCACAAACCCTGTGAGGAGAGGCTGAGGGAGCTGGGGGTGTGCAGCCTGCAGAAGAGGAGGCTCAGGGCAGAGCTCATTGCTGTCTACAACTACCTGAAGGGAGGCTGTAGCCAGGTGGGGTTGGTCTCTTCTGCCAGGCAAGCAGCAACAGGACAAGGGGACACAGTCTCAAGTTGTGCCAGGGGAGGTTTGGGCTGGATGTTGTTAGGAAGTTGTTTGCAGAGAGTGATTGGCATTGGAATGGGCTGCCCAGGGAGGTGGTGGAGTCACCATGCCTGGAGGTGTTGAAGCAAAGCCTGGCTGGGGCACTTAGTGCCATGGTCTGGTTGATTGGCCAGGGCTGGGTGCTAGGTTGGACTGGATGATCTTGGAGGTCTCTTCCAACCTGGTTGATTCTATGCTTTGGCTTGTCCTGTTTTGCTCTCATTTAAACCATTAGAGCACAGCACCTCCAGAGACCTTTGAGCCGCGGATGAGCAGGGAGCAGCGGCGCTGCCAAGGGACAGCTGCTGCCGCAGCGCTGGGCAGGTGCACACCCAGAGGCTGCAGTGCGGAGAAACCACCAGGCTGCTTTCTCTCGTGACCTTCTTCCGTGTGAGCAAGACCTCAGCTCTTCTTTCTTTCCTCCTGATAAGTTTCCTACTTAATCACTGCAGAGTCACTTCTCAATTTCGTTTTGATCATCCGAGCAGATCTGCTGCTGTGATTCTCTCCCTCAGAGCCTTTCCCCTCTCACGTTTCGAGCACCTGCCATGTGGTTTGCCTCCTTCTCCACGTTTATCAATACCAAAATTGCAGGGCACCCTACTCACCCTTATCAACAGCTCGGCTGGAAATAAAACCACTTCCTTTCCTCTTCTTGCTAATTGATTAAGGGAGAAAATCTGAAGGCTGTGATTTGAGTTTCCTCTCCGTCTCGTCGCGCTGGAAGCTTCCTCTGCGCTGTCGTTCCGCGCACTCACTTAGCACTTTCCAACACGTAGTCATTTCTCCTCATTAAGGTCTCAATTCCTTCGTTTAAATGCACTTCTTGTGTTAAAATGCATGTGAATTAAAAGGCTTCTGTTACTAAACCCAGCTTGCCTGGTGTTGTGGTAGGTCTGATAGGCCCAGAATAGGCTGCTGCATGTCCTGCCTTGCCTAGGCAGGTTTTTCTGCCCCACCTGAGGGGCAAGCATGGGAAAAGGGACACAGAAGGACCTGGAGCTGCTGAGTCTGGCCTGCCCAGGGTCCTGTGGTAAGGTGCACACACTTGGCTTGTGCCTGCCTAGTGCAAGGCTGTGCTGTTCCCAAATTAGGGAAAAATGAGCCTGTGGCTTAGGCTAATATGGTCTGGTTTGGCTGACTGCCATCCTGAGTGGCTACTCTGTGTCCAAGGGGCAATTAATCTCAGCCCACATTGATAAAAGGAGATGTGTAGGAGAACAACCTGCTTTTGCTTCCCTGCTTTGCTTCCCTGCTCTGTGCCTGCTCTCTGCTGTGCCCAGCCCTGCTGCTAATGCTCACTGCCTTACTGCTGCCTGCTAAACTCCACTGCTGCCAGTTACCAGGAGCAGACCCTGGATGCCTGCAGGCAATCAGCCTGTGTGGCCAGCATGACACCATGCTGAGACTGCACACATCTGCCTCTGCACCTGAAGGTCCTGCCTAGAATCCCTGCACACACACACAGATGGTCCAGAAGCAGCCAGCAGACAAGGTCAGAGATTGTCTGTGTCCTGTCCCCAGGAGCTGGGAAGATCCAAGCCTCACCATCCAACAAGACAGAGTCCCCTGAAAGCATTTGGGCACTGTCTGGACTGTGGCCAGCCCTTGTGAGGGGAGCAATAATCATCTGTGAGTAAATGCTTAATGCCTCTCTGTAATTCCCTACTGCCTTCTGCCCTGGAGCAGAAAGAGCTTGGGCCCAGCTACTGGGCAAGCAGCATATTGGCCACAAGTGGCATTTAATCATGGAACCTTCTCTGCCAGTTGAATGCTTCTGTATTTTGCTAATTATTACTAGATCTGGATATTATCCATAGAATGTTTCCATGACCATGTAAGAACCAAAATATTATTAAAATTAGTGGTTGGGGGTGGCAGAGCTCTGAGTATCAAAATTCATAACCAACATTCACTTGGGAGAATATCATCTCACATCAACTGATTTCTCCTCTGCAACACCTGGATTGTTTAGTTGCACAAGGGTGTAAGGCTCCCTTAGAAGACAACTCCTTGTGGACAATCCTATTTCAAGCTGATTGTCTTTCCAGTCAATGCCATTGGATAGCATTTTAATAAAGTTAATTTGGTATTTAAGAAAACCAAGTGAGGGAAGTCACAGGAACAGAGAATGTTAAGGGTTGGATGTGAGCTCTGAAGAGCTTCCAGTCCAACCCCCCATGCCACAGCAGCACCACAGAATCCAGCACAAGAACATATCCAGACAGTGCTGGAATGGCACCAGAGAAGGAGACTCCACAAGCTCTCTGGGCAGCCTGTGCCAGGGCTCTGGCACCTTTACACTCAATGTTGAGGTAGAACTCCCTGTGCTGCAGTTTGCATCCCTTGCCCCTCTGCAAGGCACGAGTGAGCAGAGGCTGTCCCTGTCCCTTCTTTTCTGACCCCCAGCCCTCATCTGTTTATATGGAACTCCAAGGTGAAACCTTCTCTCTTCTTAGTCTGGATCCATTGCTCCTTGCTGCTAACCACCAAAAAGAGCTTGGCCCCCTTCACTTGACCCCCACCCCTCAGCTATTTGTACACATGGATCAGATCCCCTCTCAGCCTTCTCTCCTGCAGACTGGCACAGGGCTGTGGCTGAAGTGGAAGCTCACCAAGCACATGTGGTGGCTACATAGTGACCCCCATGCGTTTTCTGCATGGTCAAAAGGAGCAGCTAGGGAAGGAGATAGGTTTCAACCATTCCTCCTGCTGGCCATTGCAGCACACCCTAACAGTGCACAGCACCTCCACCCCCTCCCATGCTGCCAGAAGGAGGATGTGAAGGCCAAACCACTCTGCAAGTCTCATATCCAAGACTACACAATCAATACAGCACACACAAAATAAGTTAATATAGAAGATAACTTTATTATCTTCCATTCCAGGTTACCCCTAAGAATGGAAGCACAAAAAGCACACAAGCTCCCCCTCCTCTCAACATTTACAGAGGTAGGAGAGCTATCCAGCATACAATTCAACCTACATTCCACCAGCACAATTCCCATGAAAGGAAAGGAGATGCAGGTTGGTTTCTTCTGACCTATACATGGCTCAGTCACTGAAATTTCTGCCACTGCCACAGAAAGAAAGGAACAGTTCTTGAGTTCAGTTCCTCAGGTAGAGCACTACCACAAGGTGAGAGGAACCCCAGTGCTTTCTGGATGGCAGCAGCAAGGTATTTGTGCAGCAGGTTTGACTTAGATCTCAGAGGTCTTTTCCAGCCTGGTTAATGCTGTGACTCAGGCAGAAGTGTCTGGGAACTTGCAGTGGGACAGGAATTTGAATGCTTCCTTCTCTCAGCCAAGTTGACCATTTTCCTGACTGTGGTGCTGGCTGCTGGAGCCTCCTGGGGGAAGAGGAAGGCAGACATTGGAAGTCTCATTCTCCAGGGCTAGCATTTTGTCACTCCTCAGGGGTAAAAAAGCTTCCTTTTTGCCTTGAAGAAAACTGATTCTTAGTGTTAAAGCACAGTTTAGCCAGGGGAGAGTAAGCATCTTGCTGCTGTGTGTCTGCCCTTGAAAGCCCTCTCAGAAGCATAGAATGGTTTAGGTTGGAAGGGACCTCAAGGATCAGCTAGTTCCAAGCCCTTGCCATAGGCAGGGACACCTCCCATGAGAACAGGTCGCTCAAGGTCTCATCCAACCTGGCCTTGAACACCTCCAGGGAGGTTGTGGAGCACAGAATGGGATCAACCTGTGCCAGTGTCTCACCACCCTCACTGCAAACAACTTCTTCCCAACATCCACTTTCCATCTCCCCTCTGACAGTTCAAACCCATTACTCTTCATTCTCTCATTACAAGACCTTGTCAATAGTCCCTCCCCAGCCCTCCTGGAGCCCCCTGCAGATACTGGAAGGTCACTCCAAGGTCTCCTCCAAGCCTTCTCCTCTCCAGGCTGCAGAGCCCCAACTCTTGTCCTCATAGCAGAGCTGCTGCAGCCCTCTCAGCATCTTGGTGGCCTCCTCTGGACTGGCTCCAACAGTTCCATGTCCTTCTTGTGTTGGGAGCTGCAGAACTGCACAGAGGACTCTTGGAGAGAGGATTTGATGTCAGGATCAATCCGCTCAGGCATGGGACTGGCGACGCCAAAGGCTTTAGGATAGAGGAGCAAAACGACCATTCGGCAGGTGGCATCAGTGCCTGCAGGGAGACAGCAGAGGGGGATCAGCAGCGGCTCCTGTGCCACCCAGAGACAGTCACTTCTCGCCCAAAGTCACAAGCCCCGCACAGGGAGCAGACTCCTGCAGTCCCAGGGATCAGCCAACCTCACAAGGCACTCTTTGCTGTTGTGTGGGAGACCTTTCTGCCTTTTCTCTCCGTCTCTGTTTTTAGCACTGGCAGCAAAGCTGTTGGCAGCTTTTAAGAAGTTAGCTGCCCATGAAACATGGATTAGTGCCTGACTTGTGACCGTGCACTGCCACCTTGTGATTACAGGCTTGCAGTGTGCCTTGCCTCCTCCCTCCTTCTCACTTCTCACTTGCTTGGGTTGTTGGATTGTTTTCTTTTGCCCTTCTCCTCCTCCCCTTCAGCCTTTCCTTTCATTTTCTTTCTCCAGTTGGGCTCACAGGGTGTCAGGGGTTGGAAGGGACTCAAGGAGATCATCCAGTCCAACCCCCCTGCCACAGCAGGACAATGCTGTCTAACACAGATCACAGAGGAACACATCCAGACAGGGCTGGAAAGGCTCCAGAGAAGGAGACTCCACAGCCTCTCTGGGCAGCCTGTGCCAGGGCTCTGGGTCCCCTACAGAAAAGAAGTTGCCCCTTGTGTTGAGCGGGAACCTCCTGTGCTGCAGCTTCCATCCATTGCTGCTTATCCTATTCCAGGGAGCAGTGAGCAGAGCCTGTCCACCCTCTCCTGGCAGCCTTCAGATACTTCTCCAGACTAAGCAGCCCCAGGTCCCTCAGCCTCTCCTCACAAGCCATGCCCTCCAGTCCCATCATCATCCTTGCAGCCCTCCGCTGGACCCTCTCCAGCAGAACCCTGTCCCTCTTCAACCGGGGAGCCCAAACCTGAACACAGTGTTCAAGATGAGGTCTCACCAGGCCAGGCTGAATGTGGCTCTGAGCAACCTGCTTTAGTGTGAGGTGTCCCTGCCCATGGCAGGGGGGTTGGAACTGGCAGATCTTTGAAGTCCCTTCTAATCCTGACAGCTCTGTGATGCTGTTGGATGTGCACAGCTTTTGCCTTCTCACTTCTCTTGATAGAGCAAGGGCTGTAAGTCACAAGGGCACATTGCTGTGCCATGGGTAACTTGTTGGCCACCAGGACCCCCAGCTCCCTCACCACAGCACTGCTTTCCTCCTCAGGGGGTGGAAGTGACCTCCAGAGTTTATCCAGTCCAACCTCCCCTGCCAAGCAGCTTCCTAAAGCACAGCCCTGACCCACAGCACAGTCATCAGGTGTCCTGAGCTGGCCTCACCCAGTCAGCATCTCAGCTGGCCCTGCAGGAAGCCAGGCTGAGCTCAGGTACAGAACCAAGCAGAGGTTCAGCCCTCTGGCACCAGAGTGCCAAGGAGCTCCGAGGTTGATGCCACTGCCCTTGGTAGGGACTCTCAGACACTGCCTCCCTGCTCACCCAATGCTCCCCAAAGCCTTTCACAGATCCATTCCTGGCATTTGAACAGCTTCACAAGAGAGCAGCAGGAAGCAGCCAAAGAGAGGAGCTCAGCCAGCACCCATGGGTGGTGTTAAATTGACCATCAAGCCTAGCCCTGTCTAACCGGGGGGGCCACACCAGGCCCCCCCGGCCTTTGAGTTCCCTCCACCAGTCACCCAGTGGGCACCATGGGCACTCACCTGTGATCCTGGGAGGAGGATCCCTCTGCCCACTCGGGCAAACTTGGAGCTTGCCTTTCCTGGGGCCTGTTATAAAGGGGAGTGGGCAGGGAGGGCAAAGTGGTCACACCTGGGGTGGGAGGAGACTCCCACAGCACCCAGGTGCTCCATCAAGTGAATCTCTCTGCCCTTGTTGGCTCAAGCTCTCACCCCCTCCTTTGGGGCTGGCTCTGCTGCTGTCCCTTGTCCCCACACTGCTTTGTACCCTCTGTTTGGGATGGTTTGGGTCCTTGATTGGATAGGGCTGGGTGATAGGTTGGACTGGATGATATTGGAGGTCTCTTCCAATCTGGTTGATTTTATTCTATTCTAGATCAGGCTGGCCAGAGCCTCATCCAGCCTGGCCTTAAGCACCTCCAGGGATGGGGCCTCAACCACCTCCCTGGGCAACCCATTCCAGCCTCTCACCTCTCTCATGCTGAACTTTCTCCTCACATCCAGTCTGACTCTCCCCACCTCCAGCTTTGCTCCATTCCCCCCAGTCCTGTCACTCCCTGAGAGCCTAAAGAAGTCCCTCCCCAGCTTTTTTGTAGGCCCCTTCAGATCCTGCAAGCAGAGATTCTAAAGGAGATTCTAAAGGATAACACAGATCCAGGTTGAGATGGACATTTGCTACTGTGCAAGGTGGAGACAAGCAAAGAATGTAAGCCAAAGAGTGCTCTGGAGACCTGGCAGTGAGCAAATGGCAAATGCTGCAGAGGATCCCTCCAGAAAACAAACATTCATGCAACATTTGAGCTGCCTGTGCACCTCTGTTGGATCTGCAGAACTGATCCCAAGTGGTCACCAAGAACAATGCTGCTCCAGAAGTGTCTGCTGCTTTCTGATTTCAGCCAGCCTGATAGACTCTCTCTGGTATTCTGGCATCTCAGCAGCCTAGGCTGAACTGGGTGACCCCAGCTTTTGCTCAGAAAGCTGAATGGGGACAAGACAGACATAGCTATTGAGGCCCTGAGAGACCTGTTTTAGTGGGTGGTGTTCCTGCCTAAGGCAGGGGGTTGGAGCTGGATCATCCCTGAAGCACCTTCCAACCTAAACCATTCTGTGATTCCATGATCCTGTTCTATGTGTATTTACCTCCCAGGTTTTCTGGGCATGTTGAAAGCCAGACCACTCAAACTGGTGAAAGCCTAAAATCTCATTTCCATAAGGTTCCAGGCTGGATGGGGCTCTGAGCAACCTGATCTACTGTGAGGTGTCCCTGTCCCTTGCAAGAGGGTAGGAACTGGATGATCCTTGAAGTCCCTGACAATTCTATGGTTCCAAGTGGGAGAAACCCAAAACTTAAGCAAGAAAATGCTGTTTGGAAAGCTGCACATGCAGAAAGCTGGCTCTCAGGAGCAACATTGCTCCAAGGAGAGCAAAAGGCAGCCCTCTTGGAATAGTGGCTCCAGAACTGGACTCAGTACTCCAGGCAAGGTCTCACCAGTGTGGAGTAGAGGGAGAGGATGCCCCCCCTCACCCTGCTGCCCACACTTCTCTTGATGCAGCCCAGGCTCTGGTTGCTCTCTGGGCTGCCAGAACACACTGACAGCTCATACTGAGCTTCTCATCCACCAGCACCCCCAAGTCCCTCTCCTTGGTTCTGCTCTCAAGCCAGTCCCTGCCCAGCCTATATCAGTGCTTGGGATTGCCTTTACTCAGGTGCAGGACCTTGCACTTGTTCTTGTAGGTAGGTGAGGTTGGGCTCTTCTGCCAGGCAATCAGCAACAGAACAAGGGGACACAGTCTCAAGCTATTCCAGAGCAGGTCTAGGCTGAATGTCAGGAAGAAGTCCTTGCCAGAGAGAGTGACTGGCATTGGAATGGGCTGCCCAAGGAGGTGGTGGAGTTGCTGTCCCTGGAGGTGTTGAAGCCAAGCCTGGCTGGGGCACTTAGTGCCATGGTCTGGTTGGTTGGCCAGGGCTGGGTGCTAGGTTGGACTGGCTGAGCTTGGAGCTCTCTTCCAACCTGATTCATTCTGTGATTCTATGATTCTGTGAAACCTGTATGAAAAACAGCAAGTCTCTTCAGCCTGCTCTGCCTGCTTGCTCAGCCCACCAAAGACCTGCCATGCAGCAAGCACAGCAGCTCAGCTCTACTCCACCTTTGCCCTCCCCTCGCTGAGGCTTTCCCTAACACTGTGTCCAATCTGTTTCCTGAGATGGGTTACAGGGAGGAGTACATTGTACAAGCTGTTGCAATTTACCTGAGGGCAACAGCCAGAGCAGCTCTCTGACTGCCTTCACTTCCCCTGCCTTGGTTCCTGTGCAAAACAATCTTGTTGAGTAGGGTTACAAGTTGGACAGGGTGATTCTGAGGGTCTTTGCCAACCTGGATGTTTCTGTGAGTGGCAGGAGGCTGGAGCCAGGCTCTGCTGGGTGATGCCCAGTGCCAGGCCAAGGGGCAATGGGTGGGAGCTGAGGCATAGGAAGTGCCATGCAAACAGGAGGAGGTGTCTGCTGTTAGTGATCATCACAGCTGCTCATTAGCAAAATGAACTCAGCAACTCCACAGCAGCAGATACATTTAGCACAGGTCAATGCAAACCAAATCAGATGTCCAAAGGAGCCAAACCATCCCAAACAGAGGGTACAAAGCAGTGTGGGGACAGGAGACAGCAGCAGAGCCAGCCCCAAAGGAGGGGGTGAGAGCTTGAACCAACAAGGGCAGAGAGATTCACTTGATGGAGCACCTGGGTGCTGTGGGAGTCTCCTCCCACCCCAGGTGTGACCACTTTGCCCTCCCTGCCCACTCCCCTTTATAACAGGCCCCAGGAAAGACAAGCTCCAAGCTTGCCCGAGTGGGCAGAGGGATCCTCCTCCCAGGATCACAGGTGAGTGCCCATGGTGCCCACTGGGTGACTGGTGGAGGGAACTCAAAGGCCGGGGGGGCCTGGTGTGGCCCCCCCGGGTTAGACAGGGCTAGGCTTGATGATCAATTTAACACCACCCATGGGTGCTGGCTGAGCTCCTCTCTCTTTGGCTGCTTCCTGCTGCTCTCTTGTGAAGCTGTTCAAATGCCAGGAATGGGTCTGTGAAAGGCTTTGGGGAGCATTGGGTGAGCAGGGAGGCAGTGTCTGAGAGTCCCTACCAAGGGCAGTGGCATCAACCTCGGAGCTCCTTGGCACTCTGGTGCCAGAGGGCTGAACCTCTGCTTGGTTCTGTACCTGAGCTCAGCCTGGCTTCCTGCAGGGCCAGCTCAGGACACCCTGATGACTGTGCTGTGGGTCAGGGCTGTGCTTTAGGAAGCTGCTGGGCAGCCAGGGGTTGTTACTGGTTGTTCTCTCAAGCCCTGTGTGCTTCTGCTTCAAACACTCTCACTTTCCCATGTCCTAAGCAGTTTCCTTTCACACCATTATGGCTGCAAGCTGCAGTTCCTCAGATGCCCTGTGGCTTGGTTGGGCAAGAGATGGATTTGCTCCCAGGGGGATGAAGGTCTGAAGCTACTGCACAGGTCATGCCCCCTAGTCTGGGAGTGTTTTTGAGCACTGTCCTGCACCTGCTCTTCTAGGGGAGGTTGGACTGGATAAGCTCTGGAGGTCACTTCCAACCCCTGAGGAGGAAAGCAGTGCTGTGGTGAGGGAGCTGGGGGCCCTTGTGACTTACAGCCCTTGCTCTATCAAGAGAAGTGAGAAGGCAAAAGCTGTGCACATCCAACAGCATCACAGAGCTGTCAGGGTTAGAAGGGATCTCAAAGATCTGCCAGTTCCAACCCCCCTGCCATGGGTAGGGACACCTCACACTAGAGCAGGTTGCTCAGAGCCACATTCAGCCTGGCCTTAAAAGCATGCAGGGATTGAGGCTTCCATCACCTCCCTGGGCAATATACTCTGCCACCTTGTGCCCAGCTACTTCCCCAAGCATCCTCTGCTACAGCAAGACCAAAAACTACCTGAAGTGAACTGGAACTGCTATTGGTTCCCTTGTGCTGGATAGGAAGCTTCTCTCTAGAGTAAACTCAAACCAAGGGAATAAATCCAGACAAATTACTTCCCTTCAAACAGAATCACCAAGTGTCAGGAGCTGGAAGGGACCTCCAAAGCTCAGCCAGTCCAAGCCCTCTGCCAGAGCAGCAGCACCTACAGCAGAGCACACAGCAACACATCCAGGCAGCTCCTGAATATCTCCAGAGAGGGAGACTCCACAACCCCCCTGGGCAGCCTATGCCAGGCTTCTGTCACCCTCACAGGGAAAACATTTACCTTGTGTCTCCATGGCACTTCCTATGCCTCAACTCACCTTCTGCCCCTTGGCCTGGCACTGGGCATCACCCAGCAGAGCCTGGCTCCAGCCTCCTGGCACCTTGATAACTATTCCTGAGGTCCCCCCTCAGGCTTCTCCTTTCCAAGCAGCACAGGAAGATGTTCCACTACCTTCAGCTTTTTTGTGGCTCTGTGCTGGACTCTCTCAAGCAGTTCTGTGTCCTCCTTAACCTCGTGGCATCGCTGTGTGCCAGCCCAGACTCTTTCTGGTGTGTGCATGGAGTTTAACAAAGGAGATGACCGAGTGGCTGCAGTGCTCCTCTGCCAGGGCCCAGTCCCAGGGAGCCATCTGAGTGTCTTCCAAAGAGGTTTGCTTGGTCCTGCTCCTGATCTGCTTCTTGTGCTGATGTTATGAAAGCAGCTGACAGTCTGCATAACTAATCTGAGACTCTGCTTCATGCATTTTCCCCCTCTGCCAGGTCCTTGCCCCTGCTGGAGGTGCAGTCAGAGCTAGCACAGTGGTTTTTAAAGCAAATATCTGTCTTGGAAGTAGAAGTGGGAATGGATTCCAAGTAGTTCCAGGAAGCACAGGCTTGGTTTGGGTCTGTGATGGCAAAAAGTGAATGCCCTGTGAAGCAGCAGAGAGGTATTTGAAAGCAGCTCAGCTTGGCTGCACCATGAGCTGACTTCTGAAGGTGGGTGCCAAGTGACTGTGGCTGCTGGGGCCATGGCAAAAGGAACTGTCAACATTTAGTGTTGGTGCCTTTGTTTTGCTTTTGGTAGTTCTTTAGGGTTTTTAATTTCTGGGGGGGGGGTTTTGGTCCTTGTTTGGGTTTAAATTCATCTCAAGAGCAGTGTGCTTACAGGAGGTTTAAATAGGTTTGAGAGGGAGCTCATAATCCCTGTGTAATTCAATGGAATGCCAAGCCAGAAACACTGCCAGTACTGGGAGAGTCAGTGTGAAGTTGAGCAAACAGTGAATAGACTCAGAAAAGGAAGAGAAAAATCCACTGGTGAGCAGCTGTAGCTTTGCCTGAGAATCACACAACTGCCAGGGTTGGAAGGGACCTCAATGATCAGCCAGTTCCAACCCCCTGACATAGGCAGGGACACATCACACTAGATCAGGTTGCTCAGAGCCACATCTACCTTGGCCTTTAAAACCTCCAGGGATGAGGCTTCCACCACCTGGGCAACCTATTCCAGGGTCTCATCACCCTCATGGTCTCATAGAACTCATAGAATCAACCAGGTTGGAGGAGACCTCCAAGCTCAGCCAGTCCAACCTATCCCCCAGCCCTATCCAATCAACCAGACCATGGCACTAAGTGCCTCATCCAGGCTTTTCTGTGAACACCTCTAGGGATGGCAACTCTGCCTCCCCAGGCAGCCCATTCCAAAGCCAGTCCCTCTCTCTGGCAAAAAGCTCCTGTTGGGGCAGTCCTGCCAGGCCCAAAATAGAACCATAGAACCAATCAGGTTGGAAGAGACCTCCAAGATCATCCTGCTATTAATTTTGAAAAAAATACCATCTTGCATTAATTCATTTCCCCTTTGTAACTCTTCCTCCTGACATCCAGCCTGAATCTCCCCATTTCTAACTTTGTTCCATTCCCCCCACTCCTATCACTACCCGACAGCATAAAAGGTCCCTCCCCAGCTTTCTTGTAGCCCTCTTAAGATACTGAAAGGTCACAATAAGGGCACTTTGGAGCCTTCTCTCCAGACTGAACAGCCCCAAGTCCTTCAGGCTCTCCTCTCATCAGAGCTGTTCCATCCTCATGGCCTTTCTCTGGACATCTTCCAGCATGCTCAGATCTTGCTTATAATAATGGCTCCAGGACTGGACACAGCACTCCAGGTGAGGTCTCACCAGAGCAGAGTAGAGGGGCAGAATCCTCTCCCTCACCCTGTGCTCACACTTCTCTTGCTGCAGCCCAGACTCTGGTTGTGTCTCTGGGCTGCAAGTGCACACTGACAGCTCACATTGAGCTTCTCATGCACCAGCACCCCCAAGTCCCTCTCCCCAGAGCTGCTCTCAAGCCAGTCCCTGCCCAGCCTGTGTAAGTGCTTGGGATTCTCCTCATCTAGAGGCAGGACCCTGCACTTGTTGAACCTCATGAGGCTGGCTTGGGCCCAGCTCTGCAGCCTGTTAAGGTCCCTCTGATGAATCCCTTCCCTCCAGCTGCCAGCAGCAGCACTGCTTGGTGTTGCTGAACTTGCTGAGGCTGCCCCAATGTCACTGTTTATGCCATCAACAAAGATGCTAAACAAGACTGGTCCTGCTACTGGCAGTGTTCTTACACTGGCTGTGCCCTTGAGTTTTGCAGCTGAGTAGGGGCCATGGTGCCTGTTTCTAAACCTTTGCAGGGGATAATGCAGGTTTCAGCCACTCAGGCAGTGAACATCACCTGTGTTACATGTCCAAGTGACAGCTGAGGGGGAAATGGCTCTGCAAGGAACAGAGCAGGACAGCAGCCAGCCTCTATCTCAGCAATACCTACCCTACACAGAGCTTGCTCACTGGACTGTGCTACTGCAGCACACTTGCTTTCCCACAGCTGTTCTGCAGGACTTGGCCAACACTGCAAAGCTCAGGCCATAGTCTGTAGCCCATAGATGTGTTGCTTGTGGCCACGTTCAGGCCTCTCACCAGCCAGGCTGTGTGAGCCAGTTGCAGGCAAGCAGTTGTAAACTTGCATTAGCACAGATCACAGGGTGTTAGGGGTTGGAAGGGACCTCTGGGGATCTTCTAGTCTGACCCCCTGCCACAGCAGGAGCAGGCAATCTAGCACAGGAACACACACAGAGAGGACTTGAAAGTCTCCAGTAGGAGGCTCCACAACCTCTCTGGGCAGCCTGTGCCAGTGCTCTGTCACCCTTCTACTCACGAAGTTCCCCCTTGTGTTGAGGTGGATCCTCCTGTGGAACTCACACAGGTCTGGGGCTCCCCATGGAGGTTCCCAGGGGATCTGGTGGTGTCCCAGGGTGACTGTGTGGCTGAGTGCCACTGTGCAGAGTGCCTGATGCCAGGTCTGGTTGATGTCCTGGGGCATGGTGACAGTTTCTGCCTGAGGCTGCTTTGGAAGGTAAAATTGGTCACTTGTGGCTTTGCTGCAGTAGCTCTTACAGAGAGAAGCAGTTCCTGCCTGAGCAGGCTTCACAGAAACATTCTGGCTGGAAAAGACCTCCAGCATCACCAAGTCCAACCCACATCCCTGCACTACAAAGTTCACCCTTAAACTATATCCTCAAGCACCACAGCCAAACCACCCTTAAACACATCCAGGGTTGGGGACTCCACCACCTCCCTGGGCAGCTCATTCCAATGCCTGAACACTCTTGCCAGGAAAAAATGTTTCCTCATGTCCAATCTAAACCCACCCAGTGGCAGCTTGAGGCCATTCCCTCCTCTTCTATCACTAATTGCCTGTGAGCAGAGCCCAGCAGCAGCCTCTCCACAACCTCCCTTCAGGTAGCTGTAGACAGCCATGAAGTCTGCCCTCAGCCTCCTCTGTTTGACACTACCCATCCCTCAGTCTCTCCTCATCAGACTTACTCCCCAGGCCCTTCCCCAGCTTCCCTGCCCTGCTCTGCACTGCCTCCAGCACCTACAATTCATCCTACAGTTCCCACAGGTGCCTCTGAAGTGCATCTGAATGGCAAAGCTATCAGCTACACAAACTGCTGCACCACTTGTCAAATAAAAAACCTCTATTTTGGCCTAAGTTGTTCCTCCTGCAGCAGCTCCTTGCCCAGCAAATCATCAGCTAGGTCTTGCCTGGGTTTTTTTTCCCTTCCATCAGGTCTGCAGCCTGCTTTTCACCTCTGCCGGATTAGTGTCACCGGCAGAGGCATTGCAAAGTGAATCACGCAGGTGCTTGGGTGATGACAATCTCAGCTGCAGAAGTTCTGGCCCTGAGGCAGTGGAACGACCTCAGCCCTGGCTGTGTCCTGATTGTGACACGAAGCACACTCCCATTGCTTTGAGCTGTGCCTGCACTGAGGTCCTTGCCAAGGCAGCGACTCCATACTGCGTTATGAGCGCACCGGTGGAAGCCTGGCGTGCGCCTGGGGAGCACAGGGCAGAGCACTGGGAGGAGATACTCTGGGCTGCAAAAGCTTCTGCTGCACGAGTCAGCCCTAGCCATAGAAATGGAGCCTTATAAGTATGTAGGACAAATAGCAATAGGAACCATCTGGGACTCACTCAGCAGAGGGGGGAAAAAGACTGCTAGGCTTGCAAGATCAGCACGCAAGAGTGGCTGCTGAGCAGTCACTGCTGCTTAGCAGAGGAAACAAAGGCTTGGGGCACTGAGGCTATTAATAGTTTTCACCTCATCCAAGTGTTGCAAAATGTACTCCTTGCCTGAAACCATTCCTTCAACATCTCTTAGGTATGTTCCCAGGCTGCGTTTTCGTAATGGATTTAAGCTACAAGAAAGCTGGGGAGGGACTTCTGAGGCTGTCAGGGAGTGATAGGACTGGGGGGGGTGCAGCAAAGCTGGAAATGGGGAGATTCAGGGTTGATGTGAGGAAGAAGTTCTTCAGCATGAGGGTGGTGAGAGCCTGGAAGGGGTTGTCCAGGGAGGTGGTGGAAGCCTCCACCCTGGAGGTGTTTAAGGCCAGGCTGGATGAGGCTCTGGACAGTCTGATCTAGGGTGAGGTGGCCCTGTCCCTTGCAGGGGGGTAGGAACTAGATCATCCTTGAAGTCCCTGACAATGCTATGGTTCTAGGTGGGAGAAACCCAGAACTAGATGATCCTTGTGGTCCCTTCCAACCCTGACTGATTCTGTGACTCTAAGCTGATGCACATTCACTTGCTCCCGTATCTGTCAGGTGCTCAATGGGTTAAGGTGCAGATGGAATGCAGTGACCCTCAGGGGTCAGTACTGGAACCTGTGCTGCTTACTGTTTGCATCAGTGATAATAGGCAGTGGGATTGAGTGCACCATCAGCAAGTGTGCAGATGACACCAAGATGAGTGGTGTTCAGATGGCATCCAGAGGGACCTGGACAAGCTGGAGAGCTGAGCCCAGGTGAACCTCAAGAGGTTCAACAAGAGCAAGTGCAGGCTTCTGCACCTGGGCCAGAACAATCCTCACTGTCAATAGAGACTGGGGGAGGAGGTGAAAGAAAGCAGCCCAGTGGAAAAGCACTTGGGGGTGCTGATGGACCAGAAGCTGGACATGAGCAGGCAGTGTGAGCTTGCAGCACAGAAGGTAAATCACAGCCTGGGCTGCATTGCCAGGTGATTCTGCCACTTTGCTGAGACCTCACCTGCAGGACTGCACCCAGCTCTGGAGCCCTCAACACAGGAAGGACATGGAGCTGATGGAGCAGGTCCAGAGGAGGCCACGGAAATGCTCAGGGGGTTGGGGCAGCTCTGCTACAAAGCCAGGCTGAGGGAGCTGGGGGTGTGCAGCCTGCAGAAGAGGAGTCTCTGGGCAGACCTCACAGCAGCCTGCCAGTACCTGAAGGCAGCTACAAGAAGGCTGCAGAGAGACTGTTTGCAAAGGGCTGCAGGGACAGGACAAGGGCAATGGCTTCAAACTAGAGCAGAGCAGATTTAGGCTAGATGTTAGGAACAGGCTCTGCACTATGAGGGTGGTGGAACACTGCAACAGGATGCTCAGGGAGGTTGTGGCTGCTCCTTCCCTGGAGATGTTCAAGGCCAGGCTGGATAAGCCTTGGGCAGCCTGTTCTAGTGGGACATATCCCTGCCCATGGCAGGGGGTTGGAACTGGCTGAGCTTTAAGGTCCCTTCCCACCCAAACCATTTATGAATCTATCAATCTATGACAATTCTGAGCAGCACTCTGAAGAGGTCTCTCAGGCAGGCTACTGCAGCACACAAAATCAGGTCACCTTTGGCAAGAGACATAACTGAAAGTAAGCAGCATTGAAAAGAAGTCGATAGAGCAGTTAACAAATATCCCTTTACCAGGGCAGGCTAATGATGAACCCACAGCTTAATCAAAGCAGGTGTAAGTCAGTCATGAACCAATAAACTGAGGTGAAAGCACCAAGGAGAGAAATTGGCCAAGTGGAATTGGTTGGCAGATGGGATTCAGATGTGCTACAAACCTAGGAAACGTCTAAGCAAGCAAAGCCCAAAGCCACCAACGTTTAGTCAGCACAGGATCTTGATGCTTTCTGCCTTTGCAAAGTGCCTTACAGGCCACTTGTGGGATATTCACTTCAGTGCAGAAGAAAACTGTTGCTCAGATTTCTGATAGCTTATTAAGCACTTTTCTCAAACCCTCTTTTCATGGAATTGAAGCAGGGGGGGGGAAGGCATCAGTTCAACAGAGGGCTGCAAGGGACTCTGGAGCACTGCCTGATGAGGAGAGGCTGAGAGCCCTGGGGCTGCTTAGGCTGCAGAGGAGAAGGCTGAGAGGGGATCTAGCAAATGGATCCAAACAGCTGAGGGCTGGAGCCAGGAGGGAAGGGACAGGGACAGCCTCTGCTCACTTGTGCCCTGCCATGGGACAAGGGATGGAAACTGCAGCACAGAAGTTCCAGCTGAACACGAGGAAGAACTTCTTGAGTGTAAGGGTGCCAGAGCCCTGGCACAGGCTGCCCAGAGAGGCTGTGGAGTCTCCTTCTCTGGAGCCTTTCCAGCCCTGTCTGGATGTGTTCCTGTGTGACCTGCACTGCATTCTCTGCTCCTGCTGTGGCAGGGGAGTTAGACTGGAAGATCTGCAGAGGTCCCTTGCAACCCCTAACACGCTGTGATCCTGCAAAGACACAAGCAGGAGGAGGACCCAGGAGGTCCTGTGCGGTGATACTCAAGGCAGGAGTGTGCCACCTGAGCAGCACCCGTGTGGCTGGCAGCAACGCCACACGGGAGCACGCTGCAGCCTCAGCTGGCAGCAGAGGAACTTGCAAATCAGAAGTCACTCCAGGCACAGCTCTAGAGGAACAGAACCGCCCGTTCTGAAAGCATCCCCAGTTACCATGTGTACCTTTAAACCTCCAGTCACAAAGGCAATTAGAGCATACCATCATTTACCCAGCAGGAGAGGTTCCAGCCAAGCTGAAGGGGCTGGGCTGCCACTGTGTTAACCACAGGGTAAGCTACACCTCCCCTCTTCCTTCATTCTCACTTGCTTGGGATGGTAATTGATGGCAATGGATTGTAATCACCTCTAATTACAAGCTTATATGGGGGCTAGGAGAATTAACCATAACTCCAATACTGCAATTAAATCCTGACTCATTCCTTCCTGCTGCTGTTTGTTTCTTGTTCAGCACACTAATACACCTTGTCTCCAAACTTAGAGACTCTGGGCTTCAGGGCTATTTTCTCCCTCCCTGTGAGCCCTTTTCCACCTTTCTCTGTCCTTTTTCTTTTAGTCCAGATTGTTTAGCAGGATCATAGGATCATCCTTGGGCTTGGACCAGTGCCACCTTCCATGAAGGACCCCTAGAAATCATAGAATCAGTCAGGGTTGGAAGGGACCACAAGGATCAGCCAGTTACAACGCTCCTCACAGGGGCAGGGACACCTCACACTAGAGCAGGCTGTCCAGAGCCTCACCCAGCCTGGCCTTAAACACCTCCAGCAATGTGGGCAACACATTCCAGGCTCTCACCACCCTTCACCCAGAAGTGCTGAAGAACTTCTTCCAAACATCCAGTCTGAAGCTACCCATTTCCAGCTTTGTTCCATTCCCCCCAATCCTATCACTCCCAGACAGCCTAAAAAGTCCTTCCCCAGCTTTCTTGTAGCCCTCCTAAGATACTGAAAAGTCAAAATAAGGTCCCCTGGGAGACTTCTCTACAGACTGAACAGCCCAGGGTCCAGAAAAAAACTGTTCTATGCTGGGAGGGAAAAACAGAGGCTCAGTCTATCAGATACACAAAATATCCTTCATCCCCAATGTCCTAGGAATCAGAGGTCAGCCACCAAAAAGATCATAAGCAGACACAGCTTCAGGGCTATTAATAACAGGATCAGCACTAAATGAAAAGGGACATCACCAGGACTAAAGATGAAGGCTGAAAGATAAGGAGAAAATCTGTTGGGACAAGGTGTTAAACTGCTGTGAAAGAGGGACAGAAAAGGGTGACCAGCCTGAAGATTTTCTGCAGGAATTGCTTGCCTTCTGCTGCTTGCACTCAGAGGCTCAGCTGAGCACACTCCTGTGCACCCCATACTTTTCCCAGCTGTTCCAGTCTGACAGCTGCAGGCTGACCTCTGCTTTGCACTGGCTCTTGTGGTGGTGAGGTTGGTCAGTGATGTAATATGTCACACAGGATGCTATGAATCAGGATGGGTTTTATCTTCTCATAATAAAGGGGCACTGTCAGCATCAGATTTGCTGAGTGGATAAGGATAGGGAGATAGATGTCACCTTAGGTACTCTTTGATGTAAAACAGAGCTGCAGCATAGCTGGGGAGCACAAAGGTCTGACTGTGGGGCTCTGCTTTCTGGCCATCCTGGCATACAGTCCTGGTCATGCCTGCCTGGGGCCTCATTAAATGCCCTAATATAGTTTTTGTATTTTTCTGGTTCTGAAACTCCTGTTGTGCCATTGGTGTTGAGTGGAAGAGAAACCTAACCCCAACGGCACAGGGCAAGCCAAGGGACACTGAGAAACACAGGCAGGAGCACCTCAACTCCCTCCTCCAGGCTGTATTCTCTTGCAGTTGTTGGGGCAGAGGTTGCATGATCACAGAATATTAGAGGCTGGAAGGGACCTCCAGAGATCACTGAATCCAACCTCCCTGCCAAGCAGGATCACCCAGGGGAGTCCACACAGGAATGCATCCAGGTTGGTTTGGAAAGCCTCCAGAGAAGGAGACTCCACAGCCTCTCTGGGCAGCCTGTGCCAGGGCTCTGGCACCCTCACTTCAAAGAAGTTTTTCTCCTCCTGTGGAGCTGAAACCTTCTCTATTCCAGTTTGCATCCATTGCTCCTTGGCTTATTGCTGTGCACCACCCAAAAGAGCTTGGCCCCCTCCACTGGACCCCCACCCCTCAGCTATTGATAGACATTGCTCAGATCCCCTCTCAGCCTTCTCTTCTGCAGACTACACAGCCCCAGGGCTCTCAGTCTCTCTCCATAGGGGAGATGCTCAACTCCCCCACTCATCCTCATGACTCTCTGCTGGACTCTCCAGCAGGTCCCTGTCTCTCCTGAGCTGGGGAGCCCCAAACTGGGCACAGTATTGCAGGTGTGGTCTGACGAAGGCAGAGCAGAAGGACAGAAGAAGCTCCCTAGCTCTGCTGACCACACTTTTCCTAATGCCCCCCAGGCTGCCATCGACTCTCTTGGCCACAAGGGCACATTGCTGGCTCAACAATACCTAATCCTGCCCCAGTACACTCATGGACGGAGCTGAGATGCTGTCTGGGGACAAACTGAGCTGTACTGAGCTGGGGCTGATGTTCCTGTGGTGGAGTGTGAAAGGAATGAAGAGGGCTTTATCTTTTCTGTCACCCTGGACTCAGTTCACCTCCAAAGCTGACTGAATGCTTCTTGTCACTATTCCCCACTCGAGCTGCGTGGGGAGCTGGGCAGGCACTCAGTGCTTTCCCCTCTTGTGGCTGGGCTCACAAACGCCTCTGAGAGGAGAGTAACAAGTGGTGAAGCATTTCATTTCAGGCATGAATTCCTGGGTGAGCCATCACTCCTGCTAAAATTAGCAGTGCTCACCAGGGCAAAACAAATGTGCAGGGAATGGCCAAACAGTTTCCAGTAAGAAATCCTTCCACTGCAATAAAGCAGAGATTGCACTTTGGCCTCTTAAATTTCATGTTAAATAATTGCTTCTCTCTCCTTCCCTTCCACTCCCCTTTTCCCCCTTTTTCCCCCTTCCACTCCCCTTTTCCCCCTTTTTCCCCCTTCCACTCCCCTTTTCCCCCTTTTTCCCCCTTCCACTCCCCTTTTCCCCCTTTTTCCCCCTTCCACTCCCCTTTTCCCCCTTTTTCCCCCTTCCACTCCCCTTTTCCCCCTTTTTTCCCCCTTCCACTCCCCTTTTCCCCCTTTTTCCCCCTTCCACTCCCCTTTTCCCCCTTTTTCCCCCTTCCACTCCCCTTTTCCCCCTTTTTCCCCCTTCCACTCCCCTTTTCCCCCTTTTTCCCCCTTCCACTCCCCTTTTCCCCCTTTTTCCCCCTTCCACTCCCCTTTTCCCCCTTTTTCCCCCTTCCACTCCCCTTTTCCCCCTTTTTCCCCCTTCCACTCCCCTTTTTCCCCCCTTCCTTTCTTTCTCCTGCCACTCAAGCTTACTACCCTGAGAATTCCAAGCCAACAACGCTTCCCTCCTTGCTGTGAAAATGGTTTCTGGTTTGTGTACCAGCAGCAGTACTGTTCCAGGTACTCAAATGTGGGGCTCAGCCTGCATGTGCTCTTGGTTTGGAATTCACCAGCAGCATTTCTTGTGCTTAGGGTAGCAGAATTACCTTGGTTTGGACACAGCAGAGCATCAGATCAGGCAGAGGACAGCCTGGTGGCTGCTGGAGGCAATCCCCCCCCTCCAGGCTGGCAGGGTTAAGCAGGCTCCTATTATTTCCAGCGGAGTGGCAGCTGGAGCAGACCACGCAGCGTGTCCCAAGGCCACGTGAGGGTCACCATTTCACAGCACTAAAGCAGTTAAGCACTCATTTATAGCCCACTTAAATCCTAAGTATTCCCAGACCGGTCCTACAGTATTTTTAGCAGGATCCTGTGTTCCTCTCCATAGATTATGCTCTCTCAAATACCTTAGGCTGCATTTTCAGACAGCATCAAATTGCCCTCTAAAGCTGGCAGGAGGTGAGTGCGCTTCCATCCACCTCCTTCCACACAAACCCACAGATTTTCCCTGGTGTAAGTAGAATGATAGACTCCAGGAATCATAGATTCAAGGAATCATAGACTCCAGGGACACCTCACACTAGAGCAGGCTGTCCACAGCCTCAGCCAGCCTGGCCTTAAACACCTCCAGCAATGAGGCTTCCATCACCTCCCTGGGCAACCTGTTCCAGGCTCTCACCACCCTCATGCTGAACAACTTCTTCCTAACATCCAGTCTGAATCTGCCCATTTCTAGCTTTGTTCCATTCCCCTCGGTCCTATCACTACCTGACAGCCTAAAAAGTCCCTCCCCAGCTTTCTTGTAGCCCCCTTCAGATCCTGAAAGGCCACAGTAAGGTCCCCTGGAAGTCTCCTCTCCAGACTGAACAGCCCCAACTCCCTCAGTCTCTCCTCACGGGATCCTAAGTCTCAGGTGCCTCAGTTACAAGAGTTTAGGCTTCAAAGCACACAAAACTAACTTACACAGCACCAGGAGCCTGAAATCTTGCAGAACAAGTTCCCAGCACCCCCACTGCAAGCTGCTGCACAGAGGAGATAGGAGAGCAAGCTGTGAGGTTTTGTTAATCAGAAATTGGCCTCCTTGATGTTTGTGTCCCATGGAGACCATGGCAAGTTCATCCAGAGGGTCTGCAACTGCTGGGGGGGAAAAGTGAGGGAGGGCCTGGAGAATAAATCTGATGAGGAGCAACTGAGGGAGCTGGGGATGGGTAGTGTGAAACAGAGGAGGCTGAGGGCAGAGCTCATGGCTGTCTGCAGCTACCTGAAGGGACACTGTGGAGAGGCTGCTGCTGGGCTCTGCTCACAGGGAATTGGAGACAGAACAAGGGGGAATGGCCTCAAGCTGAGATTGGGGAGGTTTAGATTGGACGTTGGGAAAAGGTTTTTCACAGAGAGAGTGGTCAGGGACTGGAATGAGTTGCCCAGGGAGGTGGAGGAGTCCCCCAGCCTGGATGTGTTTAAGGGTGGTTTGGATGTGGTGCTTGGGGCTATGGTTTGAGGTGATTCTTGCAGAGCAGGGTTCCAGGGTGCTCCTGAGGGGCTTTGCCAGCCTGCATGGTGCTGTGACTCTGTGCCTTGGCACCCACTGCCAGTTAAAGGTAACAACCCTGTCCTTGATTTGGAAACATGTCTGTGTGCAGCTCATCCTGCAGGAGCACTCAGCAACCAAAGCTGCAGCATCTGCAACCCAATTCCTCCTGGCAATGAGTCTGACAGATTTTTGCAGCTTGAGAAGCCCATCTCTTCAGACGTGGTATTTGAAGAGCCTGCCTTTCCTAAGGACACTGCTGACATTAACCTCTTGCCTGCAGACAACTCACTCCATCTTGTAGCTGAATTTAGCCCCAGTGCCCAGTGGCCTGCTCGCTCCAACGTGCTTGTCTCTGCATGAACACTAGGAGCCTGCCTGCCTTCACATCCACCTGCTGCTGCGTGGCAGCACCTTGAATTCACAGAACATCAGGGGCTGGAAGGGACCTCCAAAGCTCAGCCAGTGCAACCCCCCTGCCAGAGCAGGAGCACCTAGAGCAGAGCACACAGCAACACATCGGTGCTGCCTTTCCTCTGGATCATGCACTGTGTAAGGGCTGAGATTACATCCTAGGTACAACTGAAACATCTCAACTCCAATTTTGAGCATACAGAAAGCATATTAACACTTAGGAGCACCTGCTCCAGCCCCATTTCTCTTGGCAGGAGGAATGCCAAGAGCATGTTCTTGTGGCCAGCCCTGCCCTCTTCTAGTCTTGTTTCATCTTCCCTCTAATACACCATTTAAATCAATGCCCTCACCTGCCCATGTTGTATTTGCTTAACTGGATCCCAGGGAAGAACAGAGGAAGGCAGAAGATAAACTACACAAGACTGGACAAGACAGCTCTTCTTCTGCTGGCTCTTCCTCTCAGCCAACCCTGCTGAATCATTTGCCCAGGGTTTGTTTCAAAGCAGCACAGCCTGCTCCAAACACATTAGACCTCATAAACCCTTTTGCCCTTCGTAGCTCTGCAAAGCTTTGACACATTACTCATTTTGATTTCTCTGCTTTCTGTTCCAGTCTAATTTCTAATCACAAAGAACATACCCAAAAGGTTGGCAGTGGTCAGGGGGTTAATGGGCATTAATAGCTGCCCTTTGCTGCGCTGTGCTGCTGTGTGTGAAGAAGCTCAGCTGGAGAAGCAAATCTCTTCTTTCAGCTGAGCTGGAATAGGCATCTTAAGCTCAGAGAAGTCTTTCAGCTTATGGCAAGCACTCACAATCATATTGCTACAGCAGGGATGGGTGAACCTTTCATAAATGCTTCACAGACTCTCTGGTTGGGAGACAAACATCCCAGCATATGAAGAGAAGACTGAGAGGGGATCTAATCAAAGGGAAGGAATAATAAACTGCACCACCAGGTTACTGTAAACTGCACCAGAGCCAGAGATGCTGAAGGGAGTGGAAGATCTTCCTTAGGAGGAGAGCCTCAGGGAGCTGGGGCTGTGCTGCTGGGAGAGGAGGAGCCTGAGGGGGGACCTCAGGAATGGTTAGGAAGATGTAAAGGTGATGTTAGGAAGAAGTTGTTTGCAGTGAGGGTGGTGAGACACTGGCACAGGTTGCCCAGGGAGGTTGTGGAGCACAGAAGCACCCAATGTGATCTTTGATCTGTGTGCTTCTGTGCCCCACAACCTCCCTGGAGGTGTTCAAGGCCAGGTTGAAGGAGGCCTTGAGCAACCAGTTCCAGTGGAAGGTGTCCCTGATTAATTGGTTGGAACTGGCTGAGCTTTGAGGTCCCTCCCAATCTAAACCATTCTATCATTCTATGAGGAGGAATTTTTTCCCTGTGAGGGTGACAGAAGCCTGGCACAGGCTGCCCAGGGGGGTTGTGGAGTCTTCCTCTCTGGAGATCTTCAAGAGCTGCCTGGATGTGTTCCTGTGTGGGGGGCACTAATTAACCCCAGGGATGAACTGGTCTGCTTTGACATGCAGGCTGCTCTCCTTTGCTGCAGCCAAATGCTATCACATGTAAAATCTGCTTACAAATGCCTCTGGTTCTGCTGTACTTAAAAGGTGAAGGCTGCTCTCTGGCATCAGCAAGCCAAGGAGTTTTCAGAGGCTTTCCTCTGCTAGCCCTGGCAGTGGCAGACCTCTCCACTTACTTCCCAGCTGCATCACCTGGGCATTGCTTCCCAATTACAGAGAAGTAATCCGTTGGCATAGCCTGTTCCCTGTGCAACAGGCTGAGAAATCCCCCCTTATTTATTCTGGATTACCTGGAGGAGGCTGGAAAGATTCATTCCTTCCCAGTGTGCTTTGACAACGTAATTGGTTCCAGAGTGTTTAACTCTCCAGGCTGGAGCTAAGCTGGGGAAAAGCAGGATAGCAGCCACCATCTGCCAGCAAGCTCAGTGCCCGTGAAGGACTCAGCGCCCCAAAGCCCTGCAGCACTGTGCTGGCTCCCTGCACAACAGCTGGACCAGAAAGCCTGGGACAGTGGCACACGAGCCATAAGCCCTCTTTTTGTGGGTGGACAAGCACTATTGCCATACTTGTAAAGGGTCTGCCAGGGATTATTGCCACCTACAGTGCCAGTTATTGGTGATTTGGGTGATGCAGAAGCTGAGCTACCATTACAGAATCACCTGATCTAGTGTGAAGTGTCCATGCCTGTGGCAGAGGGGTGGGACTGGGATGGTGGTCACAGGATCACAGAAACATTGAGGTTGGCAAAGCCCCTCAGGATCACCAAGCCCAACCCATAGCCCTGCTCTACAAGGTGCAGCCTAAACCATAGGCCCAAGCACCACAGCCAAACCACCTTGACTTGTTGGAGAGAGTCCAAAGGAGGCCACTAAGATGCTCAGAGGGCTGCAGCAGCTCTGCTCTGAGGACAGGCTATGAGAGCTGGGGCTCTGCAGCCTGGAGAAGAGAAGACTTGGAGGAGAGCTTGGAGTGGCCTTCCAGTATCTGAAGGAAGCTACAGGAGGACTGGGGAGAGAATATAGACAAGGTCTGGTAATGACAGGATGAGGAGGAATGGGTTTGAACTGGCAGAGGAGAGATTTAGACTAGATGTCAGGAAGAAGTTGTTTGCAGTGAGGGTGGTGAGACACTGGCACAGGTTGCCCAGGGAGGTTGTGGAGCACAGAAGCACAGAATGGGATCTTTGATTGCACATTCGGTGCTTCTGTGCTCCACAACCTCCCTGGAGGTGTTCAAGGCCAGGTTGAAGGAGGCCTTGAGCAACCTGTTCTAGTGGAAGGTGTCCCTGTCTAGTGGCTTGGAACTGGCTGAGCTTTGAGGTCCCTCCCAACGTAAACCATTCTATCATTCTATGAGGAGGATTTTTTTCCCTGTGAGGATGACAGGAGCCTGGAGATATTCCAGAGCTGCCTGGATGTGTTGCTGTGTGATCTGCTCTAGGTGCTCCTGCTCTGGCAGAGAGGTTGCACTTCCAGTTCCCTTCTAGCTCCTGACTTTTTGTGCTTCTGTGGTGCAAGCTGTTGGAGCCTGCACTGTTGTCAGAGGAATTGCCTCAGCATACACCAGCTGAGAATCTGATACTCTGCAATTTAGGCCACAGGTGTCAGGTCTCCACTAGGCAGTGTCTGGTGATGGAGAGTGCTGGCTGGGCAGCCTGGATGAGGATACAGCCCACATGGGAACACTGGTCCAGCACAGGAGGCAGGGAGCCAGCAGCCCTAGCAGATACAGCCTGTTTCTGGCACCAGTGCTGGAGCATCTCTCTATTGCAGCCCTGGCAGAACGAGCTGTGGGCTGGATTGTTTATTTAGGTGTAAAACCACATTTGATACTCCCCCTGCACTGCACTATAGTGGGGTGGAGAAGCCTCCCTGACACTGATTCACGAGAGAAAGCAGTCACTAGCTTGGAGCACACCGAGCCAAGGCCAAGTGATGATGAATAAATCCTCTCAGACCTGAGTTCACTGCAAGCAAAGTCAGTTTACAGAGCACAGTGGAATTATTGTGTGGAGATAACTCTTGGTGGCCCTGCAGAAAGGTGATTTCAGTCAGCTGAATGTTCTGATCTGGGCTAACATTTCCAGAAAAACCAAATACTAAACTGCCTGGGCAAATACCCACACTGCTGGGTATGTATCACAGGCTCACAGGGTGTTTGAGGTTGGAAGGGACCTCTGGAGGTCTTCCAGGCCAACTCACCTGCCAGAGTAGAACCAGAGAATCCAGCGCAGGTTGCACAGGAACACATCCAGACAGGGCTGGAAAGGCTCCAGAGAAGGAGACTCCACAGCCTCTCTGGGCAGCCTGTGCCAGGGCTCTCTCACCCTTACACTCAAGAACTTCTTCCTCATGTTGAGCTGGAACTTCCTGTGCTGCAGTTTCCATCCCTTGCCCCTTGTCCTGTGGCAGGGCACAGGTGAGCAGAGGCTGTCCCTGTCCCTTCCTTCCTGACCCCCAGCCCTCAGCTCTTGACAGACATTGCTCAGATCCCCTCTCAGCCTTCTCCTCTGCAGCCTAAGCAGCCCCAGGGCTCTCAGCCTTTCCTCATCAGGCAATGCTGCAGAGTCCCTTCAGCATCCTTGTAGCCCTCCCTTGGACTCTCTCCAGTAGATCCCTGTCCCTCTTGAGCTGGGGAGCCCAGAACTGGATGCAATATTCCAGGTGGGGCCTCACTAGGGCAGAGTAGAGGGGAAGCAGAAGCATCTGCTGAACACACTCTCCTAGTGCTCCCCAGAAACCCCTTGGCCTTCTTGCCCACCAGGGCACATTGCTGCCCCATGCAGAACCTGCTATCCCCCAGCACTGCTGGGTCCTTCTCCACAGGGCTGCTTTCCAACCTGCACTGCTGCAGTTTATTGTGCCTTCCCAGGTTCAGGACCCTGCACTTATCCTTGTTGCTAGCTCATCCTGAGCTGGAAGTTCTTCACAGAGAGAGTGATTGGCATTGGAATGGGCTGCCCAGGGAGGTGGTGCAGTTGCTGTGCCTGGAGGTGTTGAAGCAAAGCCTGGATGAGGCACTTAGTGCCATGGTCTGGTTGATTGGACAGGGCTGGGTGCTAGGTTGGACTGGATGAGCTTGGAGGTCTCTTCCAACCTACTTGATTCTATGATTCTACAATTCTAAGACCCAGCAGCTGACTGAGTGGGTTCAGTTTGTAATAAATGCTTTGCTTACCAGTAGGGTGAAGTAATAAAGAAGTAATAAAGCACAGAATGTAACTCCTCTTCAGCCAAAGCATCAATATTTCAGAGCAACAATGTCTAATGCTGTCACCTCAATTCCATTGCATCCACTGACTCCCACAGCACGCAGGAACAAAATCAGAGGCTCATTTAGCTAATGAGTGCAGTAAAGCTTTTCTTTTAAACAAAGGCAATGGAAATAAGTTAGGAGGTCTGAGGCTTTAAAACTGCTAATTTTTAGGAGGAGAGGCAGACAAAAAAAGAGACAGAGGTGTTTTGATCAAATCCTACTCAGCTGTCAGGAGCATTTAGGGACACATGGAAGAGTTTGCTTCAGTCATTAATTAATTTGGGGGGTTTTAACATCAGCTACAAAGGTTTGCCATGAATGAATGAGTTGATTGAAACCCTCACCCTCTAGTGCTGAGTTGCCAGCACAGTGCTAGTGGCTAATGCCCAATTACATCTGTTTTTAAAGTCAGTGTTGTAAGCATATGCTCGGTGCTGATATGCTCCTCCGTAGGTGGCTTCCTTTCAGCGCAGCCTGTTAGTGAGCTTACAGCATCTCAGCCAATTTCCCTCCAGGATATCGAGTTTCTTGCTCTTGGTTGGGAAATTAAAACTCCTCAGACAAACAGGCTGACACTCAGAAATCATGTCTGGGTGGGTTTTAGTGTAACACAAGCCCACGTGGAAGCAGGAGCTAGACAAGACCAGGTGCAGCTACATTCTACCTTGTTAGAAACACCAAGGTGGGGGGGGAAATGACTTCTGTTCCAAGTAAGTGTAAAGTAGCCTGTCCTTCAAATCACATGATCACATTTCCCATTGGAATGGGCTGCCCAGGGAGGTGATGGAGTCACCATCCCTGGAGGTGTTAGGCCACACCTTGAGTGCTCTGTCCAGTTCTGGGCCACTCAATTTAAGAAAGATGTTGAGGTGGTGGAAGGTGTCCAGAGAAAGGTACCAAGGCTGGTGAGGGGGCTGGAGCACACTGGGAGAAGCACTTCCTACTCTTAACTCCTTTTCCAAGAGTGGAATGTGTTCTGAGGTGGAATTTATAACACATTCCTGGAGGCATCTTTGCTTTTCCATCCTCTGGGGAAGGAGACTCTGCCTACAGCTGAAGGAAGGGAAGCAAAGGGGAACTCAACTGTAGCAAACAAAGACAAGAAGCAGTATGATTTTTCCAGTCCCTTTCATAGAATCATAGAATCAAGCAGGTTGGAAGAGAGCTCCAAGCTCAGCCAGTCCAACCTAGCACCCAGCCCTGTCCAATCAACCAGACCATGGCACTAAGTGCCTCATCCAGGCTGTTCTTGAGCACCTCCAGGGATGGTGACTTCACCACCTCCCTGGGCAGCCCATTCCAGTGGAGTGAAATCTTACATGCAGTGGGGAACAGGTTGGCTATTTGCAGAAAGGGTTGGACACACTTTGCTTACTCACTTGTAATAAATATTACCAAATGCACTCATAGCAACATCACTTCTTTGTTACGTATATATTCCCATTTAGAGTTTTCTTTTACTTTCAGTGTCTCCAGTTTCTGGTCACCCTGGCAACCAGAGCCCTGGAAAAGTGCTCTCTGTAATTCAAGGGGGCTTGATTATGGTGACAAACTTAGCAGTTTATTACTTGTCTGTGATGTGTTTCCTTTCCTTGGACTTCTCTCTGTGTTTTATCTGCCCTTGCCTGAGCCTTCCCTGGCTGCCACTCCTGGCTGCTCAGGGAGGGCAGGGCTGTAATCTTTGCCCTGAGCCTCTGAGTCTCAGCTGCTTCACGAAGGAAATTTCTTCTGAATGCATTGGATTTGTTTAGGAAGCTACCAAGGCAACCAACATACATCATTCCTAGGGGACAGGTGGAGCTGCTCAACATCTTTATCAGGGAGACTGATGAGGGGACAGAGTTTCTGCTCAGCAGGTTTGCTGACGATACGAAACTGGGAGGCTTGGCTGAGAGAGCTGAAGGCTGTGCAGCCATTTGGAGAGACTGGGGCAGACTGGAGAGCTGGGCACAGAGGAACATAAAGGGAGTTCAACAAGGATAAGTCCAGAGTCCTGCACCTGGGAAGGAAAAACAAACTGCAGCAGTACAGGCTGGGAGGTGATCTGCTGGAGAGAAGCCCTGTGGAGAGGGACCTGGGAGTGCTGGTAGATAACATCCATGGGACAGCAATGTGTCCTGGTGGGCAAGAAGGCCAAAGGGATCCTGGGGTGCATGAAGAAGAGTGTGTCCAGCAGATCAAGGGAGGTTCTCCTCCAAGCCTTCTCTTCTCCAGGCTGCACAGACCCAACTCTCTCAGCCTGTCCTCAGAGCAGAGCTGCTGCAGCCCTCTCAGCATCTTGGTGGCCTCCTCTGGACTCACTCCAACACTTCCATGTCCTGCTTGTGCTGGGGGCTCCAGAACTGCCCCCAGGACTCCAGGTGTGGTCTGAGGAGAGCAGGGCAAAGGAGCAGAATCCCCTCCCTTGCCCTGCTGCCCACATTGCTCTTGCTGCAGCCCAGCACAAGGTTGATCTAGGAGAACATTTTAGCAGGACTGAAGCCATGAGAGTTCACCCCAGCTGCATAAACACATCCCTCCCTGCCCTTACTCTTCTTACATGGTCTATGGATTTGATTGTTCTGCCAGCCAATTTCCTACATCCTTGAAATGGATGAATATGTGACACTTGGAAATATGGAGGATGCCAATAGGTTAAACATAACTCACATAAAGCTGAGAAAAAAAGGAACCAAAATAATTTGCATATTAATCACAGAGTTCTAATCTGCCAGAAGACAGCAGGGAAATTGATCTCTCCTAAGTACAGAGTGGGAAAGGAGGCTGAGGAGGGAATTGAGCTCAAAGGCAGGACGCAGCATGACTTTTATCACAGGCAGCCTGCATTTAAAAGCTACCAATTTGACAAGGAGAAACCCATTAGCCACAGTGCATCAGCTCTTGCTGGCTACGTGGGGATTCCTTAAGCTGCTCACATGGACCAGCACAAAGAGCAGCTTATACACTGGTAGCCATGAGAAATCCCACAGAACAACCTGGGTGAGGCAGACACAGGCTATGGGCATTTGAGAAAGGACTACAGGAGTTTGAGGGTGGGAAGGGGAAGAAAGCTCAGAAATATTGATTCACCTCCTTCCTGGATGTCATTGCTACTGTAGCCTTAACTAGAAGGGCTCTGAAGGACGAGCCCTTGGAACTGGATGAGCTTGGAGGTCCCTTCCAACTAAACCATTCTAGGATACAGAATGCTCATTCCTATCATCTAACTCCTGGCCCAGGAGCAGAACTCACCACAGAGACATAGTTTGTGTTGCTTGACCATTTTCTGCTAGCTCATGACTTGGGCAGAGAGAGAAACAGCCAAAATGAGAGAGCCAAGTGCTCTGAAGGATGAGTCAAGTGTTGCCTGTGTGAACTCAGAATCACAGCACCATGCAGGCTGGCAAAGCCCCTCAGCATCACCAAGGCCAACCTAGAACCCTACTCTACAAGATCCACCTTAAACCATAGTCCTAAGCACCACAGCCAAACCACCCTGAAACACATTCAGGGATGGGGACTCCAGCAACAGAACAAGGGGACACAGTCTCAAGTCTAGGCTGGATGTTAGGAGGAAGTTGTTGGCAGAGAGAGTGATTGGCATTGGAATGGGCTGCCCAGGGAGGTGGTGGAGGTGTTTAAAAGGAGCCTGGATGAGGCACTTAGTGCCATGATGTAGTTGATTAGAAGGTGTTAGGTGATTGGTTGTACTCAATGATCTCAAAGGCCTTTCCAGCCTGATTGTTTCTGTGATTCTGTGTTTCACATCTGCTTTCTGTTCCTGCACCCAACAGCTTTCTCTCTGACACCTGCATGGCAGAGTGGATGCAGCTATGAGAGTGCAGGTGCAGTGATCAAACCCCTACCCCCGGAGATGACAACAGGAACAGGCAGAGAGGAACTTTCAGGCAAGAGGCATAGGAAGATGAAAAAATGTTTGGTGTCTGTCTGCTTTGTTATCCTCTTCCTGTCTCCTTTTAACCTGAGCAGCTTAGGTGGCACTGAATCAGTTCATTTGTGTCTTCACCATTTTCTTGTCTGACAGTAGCAGAGAGTATAAAACACAGGTTCAGATCATGTTGTGGGAGGACTTGTGGGGAAGCACACAGCAGATGGGACTTTTAGAAAGGCAGGTGGGCTCTGCCATTGAGTTTTCTACTGCACTCCAACATGACAAAGTGTAGAGAGCAACGCTTGCTTACATTACAAAGACCACTCTACATTTGTGATCCCTCGGGGCTAGACTTGCTGTTGGCTCCAGGCAGCTTTCTGCCAGGTGCCTCACAGGATCACACAACATCAGAGGTTGGAAGGGACCTCCAGAGATCATCCAGTCCAACCCCCCTGCCAAAGCAGCATCCCCTAGGGCAGTCCTCACAGGAATGCATCCAGGCAGGTTTGGAAAGTCTCCAGAGAAGGAGACTTCCACAACCTCTCTAGGCAGGGATGCTGCTGAAGAAAGCAGCTCCAACCCCAGCCCAGCACCTGCCAAGGAGGAGATATCTAAGGAGCTGGAAATGAGGCTAGCCTTATTTTGGTGGCTGACTTGGAGGCCCAGCATGTGAGGTTAGCTGCTGCCTTCTGTTGGGAGGAGATCATGGAATCATAGAATCAGTCAGCATTGGAAAGGACCACAAGGATCAGCCAGTCCCAACCCACCCTGCCATGGGTGACACTAGAGCAGGCTGTCCAGAGCCTCATCCAGCCTGGCCTTAAACACCTCCAGGGATGAGGCTTCCACCACCTCCCTGGGCAACCCCTTCCAGTCTCTCACCACTGTCATGGTGAAGAGCTTCTTCCTAACATCCAGTCTGAATCTACCCATTTCCAGCTTTGTTCCATTCCCCCCAGTCCTATCATAGAATCATAGAATCATAGAATCATAGAATCAACCAGGTTGGAAGAGACCTCAAAGATCATCCAGTCCAACCTATCACCCAGCCCTAGCCAGTCAACTAGACCATGGCACTGAGTGCCTCATCCAGTCTTTTCTTGAAGACCCCCAGGGACGGTGCCTCCACCACCTCCCTGGGCAGCCCATTCCAATGGGAAATCACTCTCTCTGTGAAAAACTTCTTCCTAACGTCCAGCCTATACCTACCCTGGCACAACTTGAGACTGTGTCCCCTTGTTCTATTGCTGGTTAACTGGGAGAAGAGGCCAACCCCCACCTGGCTACAATGCCCCTTCAGGTAGTTGTAGACAGTAATAAGATCACCCCTGAGCCTCCTCTTCTCCAGGCTAAACAGGCCCAGTTCTCTCAACCTCTCCTCATAGGATTTGTGTTCCAGGCCCCTCACCAGCTTTGTTGCCCTTCTCTGGACATGTTCCAGTACCTCAACATCTTTCTTGAATTGAGGGGCCCAGAACTGGACACAGTACTCAAGGTGTGGCCTGACCAGTGCTGAGTACAGGGGAAGAATAACCTCCCTTGTCCTGCTGGCCACACTGTTCCTGATGCAGGCCAGGATGCCATTGGCTCTCTTGGCCACCTGGGCACACTGCTGGCTCATCTTCAGCTTACTATCTATCAGTACCCCCAGGTCCCTTTCCTCCTGGCTGCTCTCCAGCCACTCAGTCCCCAGCCTATAGCGCTGCTTGGGGTTATTGTGGCCAAAGTGCAGAACCCTGCACTTGGCCTTGTTAAATCTCATCTCATTGGCCTCTGCCCACCCATCCAGCCTGTCCAGGTCCCTCTGCAGGGCTCTCCTACCTTCCAACAGATCAACACCTGCTCCTAGCTTGGTGTCATCTGCAAACTTACTGATGCTGGACTCAATGCCCTCGTCCAGATCATCAATAAAGATATTGAACAGGACTGGGCCCAGCACTGATCCTTGGGGAACACCACTTGTGACTGGCTGCCAACTGGACGTGGCACCATTCACCACCACTCTCTGAGCTCTGCCATCCAGCCAGTTCTTGATCCAGCACAGAGTGAATCTGTCCAAACCATGAGCTGCCAGCTTGGCTAGGAGCTTCTTGTGGCAGACAGTGTCAAAGGCTTTGCTGAAGTCCAAGTAGACTACATCCACAGCCTTCCCCACATTCACCAGGCGGGTAACCTGATCATAAAAGGAGATCAGGTTGGTGAGGCAGGACCTGCCCTTCCTAAACCCATGCTGGCTGGGCCTGATCCCTTGGCTATCCTGTAGGTGCTTTGTGATGGCACCCAAGATGACCTGGCAGCCTAAAAAGTCCCTCCCCAGCTTTTCTGCAGCCCACTTAAGATACAGAAAGGCCACAGTAAGGTCACCTGAGAGCCTTCTCCTCTCCAGACTGCACAGCCCCAGCTCCCTCAGTCTCTCCTCACAGCAGAGCAGCTCCAGCCCTCTGCTCATCCTTGGGATGCAGGAAGCTGCTGGCCTCTCTCCAGGTGACCAAACCCAGGACTTTGTGCTAGCCATGGCAGATTTTGAAAAGAAATGTTCTGCTCAGGAGCATAATTACACAGTCACAACTTCCAAACATCAGAGAATCATTGAATGCCTTAGGCTGGAAGGGACATCAAAGCTCAGCCAGTTCCAACCCCCCAACATAGGCAGGGACACCTCCCACTAGAACAGGTTGCTCAAGGCCTCATTCAACCTGGCCTTGAACACCTCCAGCATTCTGTGCTTCTGTGCTCCACAACCTTCCTGGGCAACCTGTGCCAGTGTCTCACCACCCTCACTGCAAACAACTTCTTCCTAACACCCACTTTCTATCTCCCCTCTGCCACTTCAAACCCATTCCTCCTCCTCCTGTCATTACAAGACCTTGTCAATAGTCCCTCCCCAGCCTTCTTGTAGGCCCCCTTCTGACACTGCAAGGCCACTCCAAGGTCTCCTCCAAGCCTTCTCTTCTCCACGCTGCACAGCCCCAACTCCTCTCAGCCTGTCCTCAGAGCATAGCTGCTGCAGCCCTCTCAGCATCTTGGTGGCCTCTTCTGGACGCACTCCAACACTTCCATGTCCTGCTTGTGTTGGGGGCTCCAGAACTGCCCCCAGGACTGCAGGTGGGGTCTGAGGAGAGCAGAGCCAAGGGGCAGAATCCCCTCCCTTGCCCTGCTGCCCACACTGCTCTTGCTGCAGCCCAGCACAGGGTTGCTGTCTGGGCTGCACTCACACTGCAGGCTCATGTTCAGCTTTTCATCACCCCAGACCCCCAAGTCCTTTTCCTCAGAGCAAATCATCTCTCAGTACTTACAGCTGTGGGTCTTCCTCCAGGAGGTCCCTTCTCAGCAGCGTCCCACCACGGGGCAGGAGGCAGAGCATCCCCACTGGCCAGGTCCTCCGAGCAAGGCAGCAGCGCAGCCAGGCAGCCAGTCACCACCTCATCTGTTGCTAAGGGAACACGGAGAGATGAGCTATAATTATACTAATAAAGTGTGCGAGACAGCCAGAGAGATGGAAATGTGAAATGGGCATCCGTGATGGTTTCTTCTTTGTTTTTATTTCATTGATTGCTTTGCAAAGCACCAGCAGAAGGCTCCAAAGCATTTCACGCCTCAGCAGACGACTGAAGCGTTAAGCGGAGCTTTGTGTGCAGAACCATCAACGCCTTCCAGAAAGGCAATGGGATGAGAAAAAGTAGCAAACTGTAAAATCTACCCCAGTCATTGCCACATCCCAAAGGGAAGCACACAGGAGCAGAACGTGCAAGAAAAATGGGGAGAAGAGAGGAAGGACTCAGGGAGCATGGCATTATTGGTGGGTAGCTTGCACACCGAGGAAAGGAACCTACCCTGACTGCAGGCTTTGCAGAGGGAATCCTCTTTCAGCCACGGCTTTCTTAGGGAGGAAACCTCTTCAAATGGCAAACCAGGCTGAAGGTGAAATTTTACTCCCACCTCCATGTTACAGCCCATCGTGTATTCATGTTAAGAAGAAGCTCTTCATCATGAGGATGGTGAGACCCTGGAACGGGTTGCACAGGGAGGCAGTCAAAGTTCCATCCTTGGAGGTGCCTAAAGCAAAGCTGGATGAGATTCTAGACAGATCTAGTGTGAGGTGTCCCTGCTCATGGCAGGGGGGCTGGAACTAGATGATCCTTGTGGTCTCTTCCAACCTTGACTGATTCTATGATCCTATGGAGTGCAGGCAACCAGTCCAAATGGAGTTTGTAGAGAGTTAGAGTGCTCAGCACTGCTGATGATACAAACCTGAGATGGGGAGGGATGTGGTGGCTGGCAGTCTGTGCAGCCATCCAGCGAGATCTGGGCAGGATGAGAGCTGGCCAAAACACATGAAGTTCAGTAAGGAGAAGTGCAGGGTCCTCCATCTGGGGAGGAATAACAGCAGGCAGCAGTACAGGCTGGGGCTGCCCTGCTGGAGAGCAGCTCCACGGAGAAAACCCTTGGAGTGCTGGTGGGCAGCAAGTGCTGCATGGGCCAGCAATGTGCCCTTGTGGGCAAGAGAGCCAATGGCAGCCTGGGGTGCATCAAGAAAAGTGTGGCCAGCAGGATGAGGGAGGTTCTTCTCCCCCTCTACTCTGGTCTGGTGAGAGCACAGCTGCAGTACTGTGTCCAGTTTGGGGCTCCCCAGCTCAGGAGAGACAGGGACCTGCTGGAGAGAGTCCAGCAGAGAGCCACAAGGATGAGTAGAGGACTTGAGCATCTCCCCTCTGGAGAGAGACTGAGAGCCCTGGGGCTGTTTAGTCTGCAGAAGAGAAGGCTGAGAGGGGATCTGAGCAATGTGTACTGAGCAATGGATCTAAATCAGCGAGGGCTGGGGGTGAGCAAGGAAGGCACAGGGGCAGCCTCTGCTCACTTGTGCCCTGCCATAGGACAAGGGGCAAGGGATGGAAACTGCAGCCCAGGAAGTTCCACCTCAACATGAGGAAGAACTTCTTGAGTGTAAGAGTGACAGAGCCCTGGCACAGGCTGCCCAGAGAGCTCTTCCTCATGCTTAGGTGGAACTTCCTGTGCTGTAGTTTACATCCCTTGCCCCTTGGCCTGATGCCCCAAGCATGGATGGGAATTTCCATCATTTTTAGTTGTAGCCAAAGGGCTGTAACTCTGCATGCCAGAGGATAAGACAGGTTTGCATGCACTACCTCACCTCATCTGCAGGCTTCTCTTCACGGTAGGCTGCACCAGGGCAGGGTTAGGTTGGATGTTAGGAAGCACTTCCTTATGGAAAGGGGAATTAGATCCTAGAATGGGTTGCCCAGAGAGGTGGTGGAGTCACCATCCCTGGAGGTGTTTAAGGCCAGGCTGGATGAGGCTCTAGACAGCCTGCTCTAGTGTGAGATGTCCCTGCTCATGGCATGGGGGTGGAACTGGCTGATATTTGTGGTCCTTTTCAACCCTGACTGATTCTGATTTGTCCCCACATGATTTTCCTAGAGGTTATGCAGCTGAGTGACTCACAGATGAGTGGGAGCTGGGGGAATCCTGCTTCCATGTTTAGCTCTTGACTCAGTATCAGACTTGGAGGAGTCACTTGACCTCCATGGAGAGCATTCAGCCTCACTGTAAAATGGGGAGAGGAAACCATAAAACAGTGCTGTTGATCCTATGAAACACAAGATGCATCTTTCTGTCATCATCAAATAATACTCCATGAAAGTAAAGGGGGGAAAAAAAAAAGGGGGGGGGGGGGAGCCCCTCACAAACCACCAGAACACATCTGCATTGTTCAGATGATAATGGCTGCACTTAAATGCATTTAAATACACTTGTGCTGCTTAGTTTGCATGAGGCTGAAACAAGAGGGTAAATAAACACTTAACAAGGGCTTTATTTTGCCAAGCAGTAATTGCTGTTCATCACAATGATTGTGGTGAAGGTACACATCAGCTGGGGGGGGGATGGGAAATGTAGCACAAACAAGGGAGCTGGAGCAGATGATCTTTGGAGGTCCCTTCCAGCCCCTGACATTCCATGATTCTATGAGATTCCCTCCAGAGTCAAGTGGATTTAAGCACATTTTGGCATTCCAGCAGCCCCCCTCCCACGTTTAAGCTGCTTTTCCCATGTGCCTGTTGCTAAATATAGCAGCAGCTCTTCAGAGTGACAGGAGAGTTGCTGCTCCTGGCTCCTGGGCTGTGCTCCGTACGCTCCTAATATGGTAGAGCACCAGAGCCAAGCGAGCGCTTGGGGAGGACTGGAGAGGCTGCAGGATCGGTCCCTGCCCACACCATGGGAAACTGAGCAGCAGCAGCAGCCACAGGGAAGCTGTGTCTTGACCTTTTGGTGCCTTGGCTCCAGACCAGCTGTCAGGGAAGCTGAGTGGCTTCTCACAAGAGTGCACAACTGCGCAACAAGGAATGAGGTTCTCCTCCCCCTCTGCCCTGGTGAGACCTCAGCCAAGGGGATCCTGGAGTGCATTAAGGAGAGTGTGCCCAGCAGATCAAGGGAGGTTCTCCTCCACCTCTACTCTGCCCTGGTGAGACCTCAGCTTGAGTACTGCCTGCAGTTTTGGGCTCCCCAGTTGAAGAGGGACAGGGATCTGCTGGAGAGGGTCCAACAGAGGGCTAGGAGGATGATGAGGGGACTGGAGCAGTGCCTGATGAGGAGAGGCTGAGGGACCTGGGGCTGTTTAGTCTGGAGAAGAGAGGGCTGAGAGGGGATCTAATTAATGTCTATAACTCTGTGAGGGCTGTGGGTCAGGAGTGAGGGGACAGGCTCTGCTCACTGCTCCCTGGGAAAGAACAAGGAGCAATGGATGGAAGCTGCAGCACAGGAGGTTCCAGCTCAACACAAGGGGGAACTTCTTGACTGTAAGGGTCTCAGAGCCCTGGCACAGGCTGCCCAGAGAGGTTGTGGAGTCTCCTTCTCTGGAGCCTTTCAAGGCCTGTCTGGATGTGTTCCTCTGTGATCTCAGATAGATTGTATTGTCCTGCTCTGGCAGGGGGGTTGGACTCGATGATCTCTTTGGGTCCCTTCCAACCCCGGACATCCTGTGAGCCTGTGATGACACCAAACCCCACCTCCCCCCCATCAACACCAGCGCTGAGTGCTCCCACTTATTCCCTATCCCTCCCAGCAGCAAGCCAGGAAGCTGAAACATTTGGCTGGGGCAAGAAGGGACAAAACACTGGCAGCGTTTGTTGTGAATGTGTTTTAGGCTCATCAACGGACAGGGAAAGCAACCTGAGGGTGGTTTCAGTCACCCTCCCCACCCTGGTTTTATGAGCAAGGCAAAGCTTGCATGCGGTGCTGGCTCGCACAGCTCTGCAGGGCATTGAGCTGCAGAGGCCACGGACACAGAGCCCCAGAGATCATTTCAGAGAGCAAGAGCTGATTGCACTTACAAATGTTTGCCAATGGTTTTAGTGCTAATTTTAAACTCTTTCCTGCATGACTGTATGAGTTTAGCAAGGAATCCCTGGTGTCACAGATCCTGGAGCTGAGTCAACAGAGCTTCAAGGAAGAAAATTGCCTCTTTGCAGAAAGAGTCTGCACTGACAAAGTCCAGCAGAGAGGAGAGGAGATAAAAGGAGAGGGGAAAGGGAAGGGGAGGGGAGGGAAAAGGGGAGGGGAGGGAAAAGGGGAGGGAAGGGAAGGGAAGGGAAGGGAAGGGAAGGGAAGGGAAGGGAAGGGAAGGGAAGGGAAGGGAAGGGAAGGGAAGGGAAGGGAAGGGAAGGGAAGGGAAGGGAAGGGAAGGGAAGGGAAGGGAAGGGAAGGGAAGGGAAGGGAAGGGAAGGGAAGGGAAGGGAAGGGAAGGGAAGGGAAGGGAAGGGAAGGGAAGGGAAGGGAAGGGAAGGGAAGGGAAGGGAAGGGAAGGGAAGGGAAGGGAAGGGAAGGGAAGGGAAGGGAAGGGAAGGGAAGGGAAGGGAAGGGAAGGGAAGGGAAGGGAAGGGAAGGGAAGGGAAGGGAAGGGAAGGGAAGGGAAGGGAAGGGAAGGGAAGGGAAGGGAAGGGAAGGGAAGGGAAGGGAAGGGAAGGGAAGGGAAGGGAAGGGAAGGGAAGGGAAGGGAAGGGAAGGGAAGGGAAGGGAAGGGAAGGGAAGGGAAGGGAAGGGAAGGGAAGGGAAGGGAAGGGAAGGGAAGGGAAGGGAAGGGAAGGGAAGGGAAGGGAAGGGAAGGGAAGGGAGGGGAAGGGAAGGGAAGGGAAGGGAAGGGAAGGGAAGGGAAGGGAAGGGAAGGGAAGAAAAGAAAAGAAAAGAAAAGAAAAGAAAAGAAAAGAAAAGAAAAGAAAAGAAAAGAAAAGAAAAGAAAAGAAAAGAAAAGAAAAGAAAAGAAAAGAAAAGAAAAGAAAAGAAAAGAAAAGAAAAGAAAAGAAAAGAAAAGAAAAGAAGAAGAAAAGAAGAAGAAAAGGGAAGAGAGGAGAGGAGAGGAGAGGAGAGGAGAGGAGAGGAGAGGAGAGGAGAGGAGAGGAGAGGAGAGGAGAGGAGAGGAGAGGAGAGGAGAGGAGAGGAGAGGAGAGGAGAGGAGAGGAGAGGAGAGGAGAGGAGAGGAGAGGAGAGGAGAGGAGAGGAGAGGAGAGGAGAGGAGAGGAGAGGAGAGGAGAGGAGAGGAGAGGAGAGGAGAGGAGAGGAGAGGAGAGGAGAGGAGAGGAGAGGAGAGGAGAGGAGAGGAGAGGAGAGGAGAGGAGAGGAGAGGAGAGGAGAGGAGAGGAGAGGAGAGGAGAGGAGAGGAGAGGAGAGGAGAGGAGAGGAGAGGAGAGGAGAGGAGAGGAGAGGAGAGGAGAGGAGAGGAGAGGAGAGGAGAGGAGAGGAGAGGAGAGGAGAGGAGAGGAGAGGAGAGGAGAGGAGAGGAGAGGAGAGGAGAGGAGAGGAGAGGAGAGGAGAGGAGAGGAGAGGAGAGGAGAGGAGAGGAGAGGAGAGGCAGGAAAATAAAACTCTTAGACTCAAACATGCAAAAATGATGAACAGAAAACCTGCTTTAAATATCAGCCTGCTACATTTGTTTCCAGCACAACTCTGGCTTAGGTTGTTGACATGATGGAAAAGGAAAGGGAGAAGGAAACTTTAAAGCAGCAGCAAAGTGCTACCAGTGGCCAATACACAAGTGGGGAGGAGAAGGAAGAACTTCTTTGGCAGAAAATGTGCTGTTTAGGAATGTATCCCTTACAGCACATTGGATTTACTCTTAAATGGTCATGAAATGCCACTCATTGTTTTTTTATGGATGGTGGGAGAGGAAACCATGCACATGGAATGAAAACAATCCATTCAGCCTGCAAGGTCGGATGCCAAGGATCCCAAATTCTACAGTCTTTGGACAAAAGACATCTTTAGTGGGGTCTAACCCTCAGGGAAGCATTTGCATCCTGAAAAGCGTTTCTAGCTTGGTGGTTGTCGTGGGTGGCTAAGCTCCTGTAACTCTGGCTGGGTAAAGGCAGATGGGAAATCCCTTAAGGAGCATCTCACAGTATGTTAAAGCTCCACTGAAGCTTATGGCAGATTTTTTACCTTTGGTTTTTTTCTCTCTGTGTTTTATTTGCACTATCAGTGATGCATGAAGGAAGCTAAAACTGCAGTTAAATAGAGGTTCCTGTTGCTTAGGTTCCCTCAGTACTGAAACTAGCATTATAAATACACATTATTTATAGCAAGAATAAGCCAGTAGCTGCTCTGTGTTTCCACCAATACAAACTGCAGTGATTGCCCTACACCACCTTGCTGAGCCCCACTGCAGCAAGCTCCTCTGTGCATTAATCCAACCTACTTGCTATGGTGATTGTCAGGCATGAATTAAAAGTGTCATCTAAAACACATGGCTTTGGAAGGTAAAGAGAAGTAGGCCACGAGAAAAGGGCAGGGGGAGAGGTAGGGATTGGAGTATTGCTCTGAAATCACAGAATCACAGAAACAGGCTGGCAAAGCCCCTCAGGAGCACCAAGTCCAACCCATATCCCTGCTCTACAAGCTGCACCCTAAGTCATAGCCCCAAGCATCACAGCCAAAACACCCTGAAACACAGCCAGGCTTGGGGACTCCACCACCTCCCTGGGCAGCTCATTCCAGTCCCTGATCACTCTTGCCAGGAAAAAATGTTTCCCAATGTCCAGTCTAAACCTACCCAGTGGCAGCTTGAGGCTGTTCCCTCTTGTTCTATCACTAATGACCTGTGTGAAGAGACCATCAGCAGCCTCTCCATAACCTCTTTCCCCTTCAATGCACTCACCTTGCAGCCCTCAGCTCCCCTTCAATACACTCACCTTGCAGCCCCCAGCTCCCCTCCCCTTAATGCACTCACCTCACAGCCCCCAGTTCCCCTCCCCTTAATGCACTCACCTCACAGCCCCCAGTTCCCCTCCCCTTAATGCACTCACCTTGCAGCCCCCAGTTCCCCTCCCCTTAATGCACTCACCTTGCAGCCCCCAGCTCCCCTCCCCTTAATGCACTCACCTCACAGCCCCCAGTTCCCCTTCACTGCACTCACCTTGCAGCCCCCAGTTCCCCTCCCCTTAATGCACTCACCTCACAGCCCCCAGTTCCCCTTCACTGCACTCACCTTGCAGCCCCCAGTTCCCCTCCCCTTAATGCACTCACCTTGCAGCCCCCAGTTCCCCTTCACTGCACTCACCTTGCAGCCCCCAGTTCCCCTCCCCTTAATGCACTCACCTTGCAGCCCCCAGTTCCCCTTCACTGCACTCACCTCACAGCCCCCAGTTCCCCTCCCCTTAATGCACTCACCTCACAGCCCCCAGTTCCCCTCCCCTTAATGCACTCACCTTGCAGCCCCCAGTTCCCCTTCACTGCACTCACCTTGCAGCCCCCAGTTCCCCTCCCCTTACACCTCCATAACCAACACAAACCAGATCCTGCTACCAGTGTGGCCAAGCAAACACAGCTTGGCACACACTAAATATTTGATGTTTCAGCCACCTTCCCAAGCGTGTTGGCTGGAGGCTGAGCTGGGCAGAAAGACAAGCAGGAAAGACAAGCACTGGGCCCCTCTTTGTGAAACTGCTGAATATTTGGTCCCTTTAATTCCCTTTCAGCTCTACAGCTGAGGCACAAAAGGTATCCTCTGTGGAGGAGTCCCTGGTGGAGTGAAGACCTGAACACACAGGCTCCTACATTTGTGTGTATTTGGATGTCCTGGCTGGGTTTTTTCCATGCCAGAGATCCTCTGCCCTTGAAAATTAAGGTGCTTCATCTCGATTCAATCTATCCTGAGACGTTTTGAAAGCCCTCATGTACCCTGCACCACACAGACACTTAACACAGGCATATTATTACACTTCATAGCATGCAGTGCTTCTCCCTGGCCTCCTGCCTTCACTCCTGGAAGTTTTATAGGCTCTAATATTAGATGAATAGCATCTTTGGGCAATTTTTCCTTTGAAACTCTGAACCTAAATCAAGAAAGGGATTTGTATGGACACAGAAAGCACTCTTTGGGCAGCCCTGGATGTAAGAAGTGATCCTGTCAGGCAGATGTGGAGCCTGACAGGTAACTTTCATGCACTAGGGACTTCCAGTGGCCATTAGGGCAAATGAGCTGTGTTAGACATAATTCCATCTAGCTGGTTCCAGACAGGAAGGATTGAACCATCATCAATCTGTATGATCTATCAGGGATATGGGTTTAAGGCATCTCAGTCCCTCTCATCAAATGCTCTTTTTTACCTCTTCACATGAGCCAGGACCCCTTACAGACATGGAAAAGCTTACAGACAGACATGTAAATAATGAGACAACAATCACAGAATCACAGCACCATGCAGGTTGGCAAAGCCCCTCTGAAGCACCAAGTCCAACCTAGAACCCTACTCTACAACATTCACCTTAAACCCCAAGCACCACATCCAAACCACCCTGAAACACAGCCAGGGTGGGGGACTCCACCACCTCCCTGGGCAGCTCATTCCACTCCCTGACCACTCTCTCCAGGGAAAACTTTTTCCCAACGTCCAATCTAAACCTCCCCAGCCTCAGCTTGAGGCCATTCCCCCTTGTTCTGTCTCCAATTGCCTGTGAGAAGAGCCCAGCAGCAGCCTCTCCACAATGTCCCTTCAGGTAGCTGCAGACAGCAAGAAGGTCTCTGCCCATGTTTGAGATTGGATAATGCAATCCACATCAGCTCATTTCTGTCCTGTGTGGAGGACCATGGAGCACAGGGACAGCCATGGACCTTGCCCAGGGTGATGGCTACCCTGTGGCAGCCCTTGAAGGACACTGTCTCTCAGGGCATGAGGTACATCTGGCAGTGCCATGGAGAATCACAGAATTGCAGAGGCTGGAAGGCAACTCCAGAGATCATTGAGTCCAATCCCCTCAGCCAAAGCAGGATCACCTAAGGGTAGTCCACACAGGAATGCATCCAGGTGGCTTTGGAAAGTCTCCAGAGGAGTCTCCACAACCTCTCTGGGCAGCCTGCTCCAGGGCTCTGTCACACTCATTCTAAAGAAGCTTCTCCTCATGGTGAGGTGAAACTTCTCTGTTCCAGCTTCCAGAGGATGGATGCACAGAGGATGGCAGGAAAGCTGGCAGCAGAGCCTCTCCAGTAAGAAACAGGCTTCATTGCTCTCATAAAGCAAACATCATTTCACTGCAGCAGGGATGATGTCCCCTTCTCTCTGGAGCTGCCTCCCAAGATCTGCCTTCCTGAAATATGAAGGTTGAGCACATTTCTTGACAAAGTGGGCAACTACACCAAGTACAGGGAATGAAGCTGCTGCCAGTCAGCTCAAACACTTCTCAAACAAAGACTGAAGCTTCTCGATGCATTATTTATAACCTGCAGGCTGAAATGAGAGCCTCCTCAGCCTGGGAACTGAAAGACATGAATTAACCCAGTAAGAGACCAGGCCAGGTGAGTTCAGGTAGCGATCTGCGACACACCAGGAGAGGGCAAAGGAGAAGGAATGGTGGCTAAGGAAGCTTTGGGGCTGCAGATTTTGGATTTGTGATGACTGAGAGGAAAGAATGATTGGGGGACTTGAGCATGTCCCCTGTGGAGAGAGAATGAGAGCCCTGGGGCTGTTCAGTCTGCAGAGGAGAAGGCTGAGAGGGGATCTGAGCAATGTCTGTCAATAGCTGAGGGGTGGGGGTCCAGTGGAGGGGGCCAAGCTCTTTTGGGTGGTGCACAGCAATAAGCCAAGGAGCAATGGATGCAAACTGGAACAGAGAAGGTTTCAGCTCCACATGAGGAGAAAAACTGCCTTAGAGTGAGGGTGCCAGAGCCCTGGAGCAGGCTGCCCAGAGAGGCTGTGGAGTCTCCTTCTCTGGAGCCTTTCCAAACGCACCTGGATGCTGCTTTGGCAGGGGAGTTGGACTCGGTGGTCTCTGGAGGTCCCTTCCAACCTCTGAAGTTCTGTAATCCTTGGAACAAGCTTTCAGCACTATCTCAGCAGAGGTTTTGCTTTCTTCCCCCAAAACAATCTGAACCAAAACTCAGCTTTCTGTTAGCTGCATCGTGCCTTGCTCCTTCCCTTCTCCTATCCCTGACTGTCATTGACAACCATTTTACATCTCCCCTTCTAACCAATGCCTGCCCTCAAATACATGGGTTCTAGTGACTTTAGCAGCCCCACCACAGGTGCTTTTTCCCTCTTTGTAGTAGCTGTTTTCACACTCTGGACAAGCAGGTCATGTTCCTCTGTTCTGTTGCCTAGGTGCCCAGTGTTTACATGTGCAAACAGCTCCATTACTTCTTGCAGCTCACAGCTGAGTTTGGGCAACAAAATTCAGTTGGCATGGAAAACTGGTAGGTTAGTTGGCAGGAATTAGATGTGATTGATGAGGGTAGATGATCCTGATACAGACATATGTATATACAAAGGTGCTGCTTTGCCTTGTTACCATCTTAGGGATAAGTGGTTTACTACACTCTGATCCAGCAAGCAGCAGCCTTGGCTCTGGAATTGACAAATCTGGAGTAATCCCAGGTGCTTACTGACAGAACTCAGCCAGGGGAGGCCAGGCTGACAGGCACATAACCTCATACACTGTCACTCCAATTTCAGGCTTCAGTGCCATGAAGGAAGTAGCTTGGAGAGCTGCACTTAAAGCACAGGGCATGGGCAAGTGAGCCATGAGAGTGCGTGTGCGTGTTCAGTGCTGCATCGCTCTGCTCTTGCAACCACTTAAGCCTCTTTCAGAGCTTGAAGGCTGCCAATTTGCACTGAACTCAACAGAAGTGGCAGCCTAAGCAGTTCTATTCTGGCCTGTCTTTACTCCTTCCTCATCTCAAGATTGGCAATAAAATGAAGCCATTCTCCCTTTTGCATCCCACCCCTAGTAAAACTCGACCATGCCCAGGCTGGGGGGGGTGTTATGCTCATGCTCATTTTACAGCTGCATCATGCTTGTGGGAGAGGCCTTGGGGACACCTGCACTTGGATACAGGGCAAGGAAAGCATGGCACCAGGCAGTGCATATTTTCCTCCCCGTGCCTGCCAACAGGCTTCATTTTCGTCACGGAAAAAACAGCTGTGGAGGCTGGGAAGCAACGACTTGACTTGCTTGGACTTTCACCCTCTGGGCTCCAGCCCACACTGTAAGATTAATTGCTCAGCTGTGGCAGGTCTCCTTCCCCCACACTCATAGCGTGTCCAGCAGGGCTGGGGAGATTCTTCTCTCTACTCTGTCCTGCCGAGACCACATCTGCAATATTGTGTCTAGTTTTTGGCTCCTCAGCTCAAGAGAGACAGGGACCTGCTGGAGAGAGTCCAAGGGAGAGGCACCAGGATAAGTGGGGCACTTGAGCATCTCCCCTCTGGAGAGAGACTGAGAGCCCTGGGGCTGTTTAGTCAAGAGAAGAGAAGGCTGAAAGGGGATCTGAGCAATGTCTATCAATAGCTGAGGGGTGGGGGTCCAGTGGAGGGGGCCAAGCTCTTTTGGGTGGTGCACAGCAATAAGCCAAGCAGCAATGGATGCAAACTGGAACAGAGAAGGTTTCACCTCCACAGGAGGAGAAACTTCTTTCCAGGGAGGGTGCCAGAGCCCTGGAGCAGGCTGCCCAGAGAGGCTGTGGAGTCTCCTTCTCTGGAGCCTTTCCAAACCCCACCTGGATGCATTCCTGTGTGGACTCCCCTAGGGGATCCTGCTTTGGCAGTGGGGTTGGACATGATGCTCTATTTGGGTCCCTTCCAACCTCTAAGTTTCTGTGAGTCTATGATAGCACCATCAGATCCAATCCTGCCCAGCAATGAAGTCCATCAGAGCATCTGGCTGGACAAGGCAACTTCTCTGCTGCAGCGACTCTCAAATGCTACGATGGGGCCAAGCACAGCAGATCAGGCTTGTCTCTCTCTTGCACTTTGAAGTAAATCATTTCCAGGAGCACTCTGCTTTTCATTCAGAGGAGTGCAGGGCCACCTGCATTTGGCTAGAAGGACCTATTTTGCACGCTTGTGTGGAGAGAGAACACAAGGAGCAGCTGTGGGTGCGGATGATACCGTGCAGTGTTGTTTGTACAAGGAGCTGGAGCTCAGGGAATTGTACTTACTGCTTGTTTGCAGATAGGAAAGATTACTTTTAATTGCTCCCCTGTTGTAAGCAAGCCAATCACCTCCAACATTAGGAACACTAACAGGAGCTTGCTGCAAAGGTCTGGGTTTGCATACATCCATGCCCTAAACCTAATGCCACTGAAAAGCTATCATTTAATGAGTGCCTTACCTCTTAACTTGCAGCATTAACAAGCTTGCCTCAGCCCCACAGGCAAACAACACCTCTCACTCAGCAGCCTTAATATGTTCTTTAGAACCAAGATATCAAAGGACAGTCCTCCAGCAGAGCTCCAGGCTGTCTGGTGAGCCTACATGGGATGGAGGGGCAGGGATCATAGAATCACAGAATCACAGAACTGTCAGGGCTCAAGGAACATTTAGTTCCAACGCCCCTGCCATGGGCCAGGGACACCTCACACTAGATGAGGTTGCTCAGAGCCCCATCCAGCCTGGCCTTAAAGAATCACAGAATGTCAGGGGCTGGAGGGGACCTCCAAAGCTTAGCCAATCCAATCCCCCTGCCAGAGCAGCATCACCTAGAGCAGATCCCACAGGAACATGTTCAGGCCTTGATCTTCCCAGGTGAGATCTGGCCAGCAGGGCAGAGCTTCAGCCCTCAGCTGCCCACCAGTGGGAGCTGTGCAAATGCCTCTCCAATTTCACGTGGAAAGCTGAGAGCTGCTCCTCAAAGGCAATATCAAACACATGCAGAACCTTATGCAAACAGCACTCAAAGGTAGTTACACAACCAAGGGGCTCCAAGAGTATGAGGACAGGCTGGCCTGGGAGCTGCAAACCAGGCTGGTCCTGGTCCTCTTTAGGCACAGGTGAACACCCTGCAGAAGCCAGCACACTGCTTCTGCTGGGGCTGCTGGAAAAGCAAGCAAAGCTGGAGAAACCTGGGAATGTGAGCCCTGGGGCTCAGGTCAACCTCATGAAGTTCAGCAAGGCCAAGTGTAAGGTCCTGCACCTGGGTTGGTGCAATCCCAAGCCCAACTCCAGGCTGGTTGGCAAATGGCTGAGAGCAGCCCTGAGGAAAAGGACCTGGAGGTGTTCAAAAAAGGACTGGATGAGGCACTTAGTGCCATGGTCTGGTTGACTGGCCAGCGCTGGGTGATAGTTTGCACTGGCTGAGCTTGGAGGTCTCTTCCAACCTGCTTGATTCTATGATTCTGTGACTGTCTCCTCTTATCACATGCAAAAACCCCACCACAGCTGAGGCTCTAAGGGCCAGAATGCTTTTTAATCCACTCCAGGAGATGGATCAGCATAGCAGCACAGCAGCAAGAGTAAAGTACTGCTCTAACCAGAAGCCTTAGCTTTAGTTGGCTCAGTTTTCAAAGCACACTCCCATGTATTTTTTTCCCCAGTGTGGCATGAATCTGTGAAGCTTGTTTTCCACAGCCTGTGCAAGCTGTCCCTTTCACACCAAAAAGAAAATGGGCAAAGGCAGCTTAAATTGGCACTACATCCACTAGCTACAGGAACGAAGCAAAGAGTGTCATTTGTTGGAGATTGGCTCAGGAAACGACAGGCAGAGTAAGGGAAAAAAACCTCACCTGTGTTGCAGGCATTTTCTAGATGGCAACAGGATAGAACTTCAATTAAAAACTGGCTAAGCATCAGCCAGAGTCCAGGGAGCAGAAAAAAAGCAGAGTTTGGTCTAGCAGGTTCATATTCTATTTCAGTCAAGCCAAGATGCTCTGAGGGTGACAATGCAATGCTTGATTGAGGAGGCAGATAACTGTGAATATGAGATCAGTGCAAATTCAGCTATAAATAATGAAGGATAATGGTATTCAAATATTCTTTTATCCTTTAAAGAGTGTCACACAGCCCAGCTGCAACCCACATGTCAGCCTTTAGGCCAGGACCCCTAACAGGTCCCCATCAACCACACTGTCGTAGACCTCATGCAGAGCTGAGGCTCTTCAAGACACTGAATCACACAGGTCACTGTGCAAGGATAACAGAGACTCATACGGAGACCTCAGTACAGGAAGGACATGGAGCTGATGGAGGGGGTCCAGAGGAGGCCATGAAAATGATGAGGGGGGTTGGGGCAGCTCTGCTACAAAGTCAGGCTGAGGGAGCTGGAGGTGTTCAGTCTGGAGAAGAGGAGGCTCTGGGGAGACCTCACAGCAGCCTGCCAGTACCTGAAGGGGGCTACAAGAAGGCTGCAGAGAGACTGCAAAGGGCTGCAAGGGCAGAACGAGGGCAATGGCTTCAAACTAGAACCACCTCCCTGCTCCTGCTGCACAGAAGCCTGAGGGGGGACCTCAGGAATGACTATAAAGATAAAAGATGAGTGCCAAGAGGCTGGAGCCAGGCTCTGCTGGGTGGTGCCCAGTGCCAGGCCAAGGGGCAATGGGTGGAAGCTGAGGCATAGGAAGCTTCCTGTAAAGATGATGAGGATTTTTTTTCCCTGTGAGGGTGACAGAAGCCTGGCACAGGCTGCCCAGGGGGACTGTGGAGTCTCTTTCTCTGAAGATATTCCTGAGCTGCCTGGATGTGTTCCTGTGTGCTCTGCTCTAGGTGCTCCTGCTCTGGCAAGGGGCTTGGACTGGCTGAGCTTTGGAGGTCCCTTCCAGCCCCTAACATTCTGTGATGGTGCATAGCAAAATGACACCCAGAAAGGCTTTTAATTGGGTGGCTTTACCTTAAAGATCACAGAAGGTGGACAACCTCTAAGTAAGAAGTGTGTGGCTATTCAGTGATAGCTTTCAGAAAGCAGAGGAACCCCTCCTGAGGCTGCCTTCCCCTGCAAGCTGCTGTTTGCAGCTCCCTCCCCATGGTCTCGCCAGCCTGCGATTAAATGCTGTGAAAGAGAGGCCAGCGCTAAGCAACGCAGAGGACAACACACAGGGAGCCAGCCCCCAGCCTGGAACAGCCCTTTGAGCTGTGCACTCGACCTTCCCAGCTTTTGAGGAGCACTGAATTTCCTCACACATGGATTTGGAATCAAGCATTCCCCTGAAGATGGCTTAAAGCTAGCAAAGCTCAGTCGCCGAGCTCTTTGATGCCAAACTGGAGCTCTCCTTCCCATCCACAGCTGTGCATGCAAAAAGATGACAAATTAAATTAGCTATTCTTTGTGGTTTGGAAAAGAAACAACTCTAGCATTTAACAATGGAAGAAAACCAGCCCTGTTTGAGTATTTGTACACATCAACTGAAAGCAAGAATCCACTTGGAGTCGTGCATTGTTCCCTCCCTACTCCCATACCAATTAATGAATGTACATCAATTAGCTGAATGATCTCTTCTCCAAGGCTCTGGATCTTTGGCTGAGTGCTGATGTGCTTGGCACCAGGCATGCTAATTTAGAAGTTGTTTGGATGTTCTGGCTTGTCATTATTCACAGAATCATAGAATGGTTTGGGTTGGAAGGGACCTCAAAGCTCAGCCAGTTCCAACCCCCCAACGTAGGCAGGAGCACCTCCCACTAGAACAGGGCCCTCAATGCCTCATCCAACCTGGCCTTGAACACCTCCAGGGAGGTTGCAAGCATAGAAGCACAGCATGGGATCAAAGATCACATTCTGTGCTTCTGTGCTCACAACCTTCCTGGGCAGCCTGTGCCAGTGTCTCACCACCCTCACTGCAAACAACTTCTTCCTAACATCCACTTTCAATCTCCCCTCTGCCACTTTAAACCCATTCCCCCTCCTCCTGTCATTACAAGACCTTGTCAGTAGTCCCTCCCCAGCCCTCCTAGATCCCCCTTCTGATACTGGAAGGCCACTCCAAGGTCTCCTCCAAACCTTCTCTTCTCCAGGCTGCACAGCCCCAACTCTCTCAGCCTGTCCTCAGAGCAGAGCTGCTGCAGCCCTCTCAGCATCTTGGTGGCCTCCTCTGGATTGGCTCCAACACTTCCATGTCCTTCTTGTGTTGGGGGCTCCAGAACTGCCCCCAGGACTGCAGGTGGGGTCTGAGGAGAGCAGAGTCAAGGGGCAGAATCCCCTCCCTTGCCCTGATGCCCACACTGCTCTTGCTGCAGCCCAGCACACAGTTTTTTTTAGGTGAAACCCAAACTATTATCAATGCTCCAAGGAGAGGCTCAGTTGCTTTAAAAATCACAGTATCACAGTATCACAGTATCACCAAGATTGGAAGAGACCTCACAGATCATCAAGTCCAACCCTTTACCACAGAGTTCAAGGCTAGACCATGGCACCAAGTGCCTAACCCAAAACCAGTGAGAGTGTTGCACTGCTAAGGGAAGAGCTCCCAAAGCCCTTGTTCAGGCTTATTTTCCCAGGTAGAAAATGCAGGCTGAGGCTGCTGAAGTGGATGTTGCATTCCTTCTTGCCAGGTTCCTGGGCTCTCTGCTACTGCTGGGAGCAGGCATGTGAAAAATAGAGAAAAAATAAAATTAGGAAACATCAGCTCTGCTATTTTAGCTCAAAGACCCTGGAGACTCAGCAAATTACTACTACAAGCCAAACAGCTGCCTCAGGGTTAGAGGCAGAGCAGGAAAACCACAATGAAAAGCTTCCCCGGTAAGGACAAACAGCAAGGTAGCCAAAAGCTGCAGAGATGTAGTGCTGAGGGAGCCAGCATTCAGTGTCTGCAACAGAGAGCCCCTGCAGAGGAAGAGCTGCTAAGCAGATTCTCTGAAATGATTGGGGGGGAGGTGGGTGAAGTCCTTCCCCATGGGGATGGCAATGGAGCCATGCTCCCCCACTGTATCTCTGGAAGGCTCCCACACCTAGCATGAGCTCAGATACATCTCCCAGGCCACTTTTCTCCTGCAGCCAGGGTACAGGCAGTCCAGACACACTGAACTTCAGAGGTTGGAAGGGACCCCTGGAGATCACAGAATCACAAAATTAACCAGGTTGGAAAATACCTTTGAGATCATTGAGTACAACTTATCACCCAACACCTTCTAATCAACCAAATCATGGCACCAAGTGCCTCAGCCAGGCTCCTTTTAAACACCTCCAGGGACAGGGACTCCACCACCTCCCTGGGCAGCCCATTCCAATGCCAATCACTCTTGCCATGAAGAACTTTCTCCTAACATCCAACCTAGACCTGCCCTGGCACAACTTGAGGCTGTGTCCCCTTCTTCTGTTGCTGCTTGCCTGGCAGCAGAGCCCAACCCCACCTGGCTACAGCCTCCCTTCAGGTCGTTGTAGACAGCAATGAGCTCTGCCCTGAGCCTCCTCTGCTGCAGGCTGCACACCCCCAGGTCCCTCAGCCTCTCCTCACAGGGCTGTGCTCCAGGCCCCTCCCCAGCCTTGCTGCCCTTCTCCAAACACCTTCCAGCACCTCAACATCTCTCTGGAACTGAGGAGCCCAGAACTGGACACAGCACTCAAGGTGTGGCCTGAGCAGTGCTGAGCACAGGGGCACAAGAACCTCCCTTGTCCTACTGCCCACACTGCTCCTGAGCCAGCCCGGGATGCCATTGGCTCTGCTGCCCACCTGGGCACTCTGCTGGCTCAGTGTTCAGCTCCTCTCTCCCAGCACCCCCAGGTCCCTCTCTGCCTGGCTGCACTCAGCCACTCTGTCCCCAGCCTCTAGTGCTGCTTGGGGTTGTTGTGACCAAAGTGCAGAACCCTGCACTTGGCCTTGTTCAGTCTCATCCCATTGGCCTCTGCTCACCCATCCAGTCTGGCAAGGTCCCTCTGCAGGGCTCTCCTACCCTCCAGCAGATCAACACCTGCTCCTAGCTTGGTGTCATCTGCAGTAATAAGTGCTTAAGGAGAAGAAGCTCTCCCCCTTCAGCAGACAACAGCAAAAGGCATAATCAAGGGCTGATTACCAGACAGGTTTCCGCTCTGTAAGTGAGGATGTGGAGCAAGTTGTGGTGTGTGCTGCACACACAATGTGCCACAGCTTGATGCTGATCATTCCACACCACAACCTCAGCCCTGGCAAGGCAAAGGGAGGCTTTTTCCACAGCCTTTCTCATCTCGTGGCAAGTTTTTTAAAGCCTGTGAGAGATGGAATCAAGTCCTTCCTCCCCTTGCAATAAAATGTGTGTTCTGGGCATGTAATTCCTTCTCCACAGACTGGGGAGATGAGAAACCCAGGAGAGCTTAGGCAATTTTGCAGGATCAATCGTGAAAATGTCAGCAAGCACCCAGTGTGTTCCAGTGGTAATGAGCTCAAATAGGGTGTTTAAACACAGCAATCTAATCACCCAACTGATAACCCTCATCATCCTGTGTAAACTGCGCCACCAGTGACACGATGGCAAGAGCAGAAAGGGCAGCGGAAAAGGAAGAGAACCAAAGCAGTACTTAAAACACTGCTGAGAACAGAGAGATGCAAAAGACAAAGAGCCATTCCCATGGGAGTTACTTGAGGTTGCTGAAGAGAAATGGATAGGGAAATAGATAAAATATAACCTGAGCACAGCACAGCTCTGGCACTATAAATCAAGCAGGAGAAGGAGGCGCAACATTTTCAAAGCCTAGGACACAGAATCCACCAGCTTGGAAAAGACCTCTGATGTCACTGAGTCCAACCTATCACCCAGCACCATCTAACCAACCAAACCATAGAATCATAGTCATAGAATCATAGAATCAAGCAGGTTGGAAGAGACCTCCAAGCTCCCCCAGCCCAACCTAGCACCCAGCCCTGCCCAACCAACCAGACCATGGCACTAAGTGCCCCAGCCAGGCTTTGCCTCAGCATCTCCAGGGATGGCAAATCCACCACCTCCCTGGGCAGCCCATTCCAATGCCAATCACTCTCTCTGACAACAACTTCCTTCTAACATCCAGCCTGAACCTCCCCTGGCACAACTTGAGACTGTGTCCCCTTGTTCTGCTGCTGGTTGCCTGGGAGAAGAGACTGACAGGGACAGCCTCTGCTCACTTATGCCCTGCCATAGGACAAGGGGCAAGGGATGAAAACTGCAGCACAGGAAGTTCCACCTCAACATGAGGAAGAACTTCTTGACTGTAAGAGTGCCAGAGCCCTGGCACAGGCTGCCCAGAGAGGTTGTGGAGTCTCCTTATCTGGAGCCTTTCCAGCCCTATCTGAATGTGTTCCTGTGCAACCTGCACTGGATTCTCTGGTCCTGCTCTGGCAGAGGGATTGGACTGGAAGATCTCTCTCCAGAGGTCCTTTCCCACCCCTAACATCCCATGACCCTGTGACCTTTGGAGGTCCCTTGCAGCCTAGGTTATGATTCCATGATTCATCAAGCTCATGCATTGATTTTAATACTTACTTTAAAACAACTGTGACCTTTTAGGGGCTCATTCAAGCATTTATTACTTTTTTTCCCTATCCCAAATAAAATTGCTTTAATGTTAAGGCTTTGTTGCTGTTCTCAAGTTGAGGAATGGCAGAGTACAATCAATTGTAATAGAGCATATAGAGCAGTAGAGAATGCAATAGAGTTCAGTACAGAGGCTGACAGAAGGCACCCACCAATATCCAGCACTAAGTAAGTGTTTTCAAACAGAAAGAATAACAACTAGCAGAAGTTTTCCAGCCAAGGTGTGTTGATCTTTCCTCTTTATTGCCCTTGAGCAAGCTAAGAAGGAGAGGAAGGGCAAAGGTTTTCATCTCAGGGGCTGCTGTGGTAGCATACAGCCAGCAGTTTGAGCAAGCTTTATGCCCCCCCCCCCCAAGTTATCAGCACAGCCCAGGTGTGTTTGTGTTGGCATCAGCCAATTATCCTTTGCACTTGTTTTATAATGAAATGAAAAACAAACCCTAACAAGTAAAACTTACCAGAGCAGCTGAGATGGCTTGGAAGTCAGATAAAGCTGCATTTACAAGCACATCTACACAGCATATTTAGATGTATTTACCATTATATACAAGTTAGCTGGGGCTGTTTGGTCTGGAGAAGAGAAGGTTCCCAGGAGACCTCATTGTGGCCTTCCAGTATCTGAAGGAGGCTATGAGAAAGCTGGGGAGGGACTTACTAGGGTGTCAGGTAGTGATAGGATTGGGGGGAATGGATCCAAGCTAGAGGAGATTCAGATTAGACATTAGGAAGAAGTTCTTCAGCATGAGGGTAGTGAGAGACTGGAACAGGCTGCCCAGAGACATGGTGGAAGTCACATCCCTGGAAGAGCAGCCAGGAAGAAAGAGACCTGGGGGTGCTGGTAGAGAGTAGCTGAACATGAGCCAGCAGTGTGCCCAGAGAGGGAGACTTCACAAGGTCCTTGGTCAGCCTGGTCCAGGTTTCTGTCACCCTCACAGGGAAAACATTCCTTCTCGTGTTTCTATGCTTCAACTTCCACCCATTGCCCCTTGTCCCTGCACTGGGCATCACCCAGCAGAGCCTGGCTCCAGCCTCCTGGCACTCACCATTCACGAGGTCCCCCCTCAGGCTCCTCCTCTCCCAGCAGCACAGCCTCAGCTCCCTCAGACTCTCCTCCTAAGAAAGATGTTCCATTCCCTTCATTATGGCTCTGTGGTGGACTCTTTCAGGTAGTTCCCTGAGGTCCTTCTTGAACTGAGGGGCCCAGATCTGGACACAGTAGTCCAGATGCAGCCTCTCTAGGGCAGAGTAGAGGGGCAGGAGAACCTCTCTGGACTGCATCCCTTCTAGCACACCCTTTGAACACCCAATTTCCATGTGCTGTACAGCTTGGCTATCCAATGTCAGTGCTCATTCAGTTCAGAAGACAATAACCAGAAGAGAGCCACCCCCACCCAATCTAACCATCAGAAACTCACCTCCTCTTCTATATTCCAAGCACAAGCCCACACTGTTCAAAATCTCATCCATCAGGATGCTTACTGCAGTCTGTATTCATCCCGATGGCTGCTGAGGACTCACTTACCAGAGCATTTGTCTGGAGTGGTAAAGAGATATCCATTTAATTCTGACCTTTAAAGAATGGGGGGAAATGCTTAAGTGGCAGACTGGATTGCAAACAGGACAAAGAGCCTTTGCCCTTTGGACTGCATCTAAAATGAGTAGCTTGCAGAGGTCTTTGGTGAACTCAATCAAATGTGCAGCAGGCAGCTGCCTGGACTGCATCAGGTGGCTGGCAGTAGCTGCAAAGGAGCTGTAACTCATCTCTCATCTCTGGCTCCTTCAGGGGAGAGCCTGCTCCAAGATGAGCTGAGGCTGCTTGTCTTAGCTGGGCTGCACTTCTGCCATGTGAGAGCTGAGAGGGGCCAGGGAGTACCTGGAAGACATCAGCCTGAGGAAAACTGCAGTCAGTGCTTTTGCACTTGACTTCCAGAGCTCAGCCTAGGGGTTAAGCAAGATCACAAAGAGAGCCTGTGTGAAGGGACACAGCAAGAAAGAAGTTCTTGCCAGAATTGCAAATGCCTTCTTCCATTTCAGGGCGTGAGGATCAATTTCCTCCTTACACCTACAATGCAATTCTGCAGTGCTCAGCAGTCCATGGGGACTGCTGATACACAAGTAACTAATTAGATAAGGCTCCAGTTATCTGAGAAAGCCATAGACTTCTGAATGTGGGCTCTCAGCAGAGCAGAAACTCAGTGCTGCAGTGCTCTCCTGGCCTTGAAAGGGAAGCCAGGCCAAGTCCTGTATCACTTTGGGGACTGACCTGTTGGAAGGCAGCAAAGGGAAAAGGATTTGGGGGTGTTAGTGGGTGGAAGGTTGACCATGAGCCAGCAATGTGCTCTGGTGGCCAGGAGAGACAATGTCACTCTGGGGTGCATTAGAAGGGCTGTGGCTGTGGTCAAGAGAGGTTCTCCTGCCTCTGTACTCTGCCCTGCTGAGGCCACATCTGGAGTACTGTGTCCAGTTCTGGGCCCCTCAGTTCAAGAGGGACATAGAACTGCTGGAGAGAGTCCAGCACAGAGTCATAAAGATGATGAAGGGAATGGAACAGCTCTTATGTTATGAGGAGAGCCTGAGGGAACTGGGACTGTGCTGCTTAGAAAAGAGGAGACTGAGAGGTGACCTCATCAATGTTTATAAAGATGTGCAGGTGAGTGGCAAGAGGCTGGAGCCAGGCTCTGCTGGGTGATGCCCAGTGCCAGGCCAAGGGGCAATGGGTGGCAGCTGAGGCATAGGAAGTTTCATTTAAACATAAGGAGGAATTTTTTTCCCTGACAGTGTGACAGTATCCAAGAACAGGCTGCCCAGGGTGGGTTGTGGAGTCTCCCTCTCTGGAGATGTTCAAAACCTGCCTGGATGCATTCCTGTGTGATCTGGTATAGGAGATGCTGCTCTGGCAGGGGCTTGGACTGGCTGAGCTTTGGAGGTCCCTCCCAGCCCCTGGCATTCTGTGATTCTGAAGACATGCTTTAAAAAAAGAAAAGAAATTCAAAGCTTAATTTGGATTCCTGAGACTATGTTTAAGCTTCAAAAGTGCAGCTTAAATTTTCAACCTCCCAACACCTTTGTAGTCAGCCTATGTTCCAAGTATGCTGGAAGTCAGTTCTGTAGGAGCCAAGGTCTGTCAGAGCAGCCAGGGTGTGCAGAAAGCTCTTCAGTGTTTCAGAGGTGTGCTGGAGGCCTTAGCTAAAAAACCCCAGCCAAGGCACAGGCAGTGATGTTTTCCTTCCCCTCCTTCACACAAGAAGAGTTTCAGTGAAAACAGTGCTCTGACTTTCTCCTGCCCTTGGTGCCCTAAGGGCTGTCCATTGCTGCTGAAGATTGTGGCCCTGGGGGACAGCAAGTTCTGCAGGGAGGAGCAATGTGTCCTTGTGGGCAAGAGGACCAGTGGAATCCTGGGCTGCATTAAGAGGAATGTGACCAGCAGACTGAGGGAGGTTCTCCTCCCCTCTGCCCTGGTGAGACCTCACCTGGAATACTGCATCCAGTTCTAGGCTCCCCAGTTCAACAGGGACAGGGATCTACTGGATAGCATCCAATGGAGGGCTAAGAAGATGATTAAGGAACTGGAGCACTGCCTGATGAGGCAAAGCTGAAAGCCCTGGGGCTGGTTAGTCTGCCTCTCCACAATGTCCCTTCAGGTAGCTGCAGACAGCCATGAGCTCTGCCCTCAGCCTCCTCTGTTTCACACTACCCATCCCTAGCTCCCTCAGTCTCTCCTCATCAGATTTATTCTCCAAGCCCTTCCCCAGCTTCCTTGCCCTCCTCTGCACTGGCTCCAGCACCTCCACATCTCTCCTGTATTGAGGTGCCCAAAACTGAACACAGTTACTCACCAGAAGGTATATAGAAACATGATTTCATATCAGAGGAAATATTGCCTTTGGTTTTGAATGTTTATCTTCTTTAGATAAGGTCAACCCAAACACAAAAAGTAGTTCAGTCTATTTCCAAACACTGAAGCAGCAACACTGAGTTGCACAGACTCACAGAATGGTAGGGCTTGGAAGAGACCTCTGGAGACCATCAAGTTCAACCCTCCTGCCACAGCAGGTCCAACTAGAGAAGGTCACATAGGCAGGTCTGGAGTATCTCCAGAGATGGAGACTCCACTACTTCTCTGAGCAGCCTGCTCCAGGTTTCCATGCTCTTTAAATTACAGAAGCTGCTCCTCATGTTTAGATGGAATTCTTATGTTCATGTCTCTACCACCCTTCAATTAATCAAGCTGTGGCCTCACCAGCACCGAGCACAAGGGGACCATCACCCCCCTGCTGCTGCTGGACACAGCATTTCTAACCCAAGCCAGGTGTAGCTGTGCTCTGCAGAAGGTGAGCTGGTGGGTAAGTGGGTTTCACATTGGGACTGCAACTGTTGTGTTGCATTCCCCACGCAGAGGTGTGTGTGCTGGGACAGGCAGGGCACTGCCAACAGCATCCCAGCTCAGGGCTAGTGGTGGGCCTGACGGAGGAGACAGATGGGCTGGGAGCACAGCCCCTGCCGTAGTGCACCACTTTGGCAGCAGCCACTGAAGCTCAGTGAGAGCACAGAGCCAGCTCAGGCACTGGAGTGGGTCCAGAGGAGGGCAATGAAGCTGGGGAAGGGCCTGGAGAATAAATCTGATGAGGAGAGACTGAGGGAGCTGGGGATGGGCAGTGTGAAACAGAGGAGGCTGAGAGCAGAGCTCATGGCTGGCTGCAGCTGCCTGAAAGGGTCATTGTGGAGAGGCTGCTGCTGGGCTCTGCTCACAGGTAACTGGAAACAGAACAAAGGGGAATGGCCTCAAGCTGATGCTGGGGAGGTTTAGACTGTACATAAGGAAAAGATTTTTCACAGAGAGAGTGGTCAGGGACTGGACTGAGCTGCCCAGGGAGGTGCTGGATTCACCCAGCCTGGATCTGTTTAAGGGTGGTTTGGATGTGGTGTTTGAGGATATGGTTTAAGGTGAGTCTTGTAGAGTAGGGTTCTAGGTCGGACTTGGTGCTTCAGAGGGGCTTTGCCAGCCTGCATGGTGCTGTGATTCTGTGATTCTGTTCACAGAAGGGGCTGCAATGCCTGTGCTGGCAAAAGGCCCCCACGCCTCTCCTTAGCCAGAAATGAAACCCAGCACAGACATCAGCAAAGCACTGCTGGCTGCTGGCAAGAATCATTTAAGCCTGGCTGGAAAGAGCTCCACTGGGCATGAAGAGGATGGGTTTGTCTGTCCTTTTAACTCTTGTCTGCTTCATTCAATTCACTAGGAAGGCTGACAAGCTGCTCAAATGACCTTGGCAGTTGTGAGACACAGGTGCCATTACTGGACTGAGACCAGCCACTCATTTCAAACAGCAGAGACAGGGCTATGCAGCTAAAGAACTTCCAGTTTCACTGATATGGACACAGAAAATAAAGCCTAATATCACAAAGAGTGAGTGTGACACAATTTCTCTTGCTGTTGGCAAAGGGCAAGCAGCAGAGAGAGACATCAGTACCTTTCAGCACATAGCCCACACTGTACAGATAGTGAGACTGAAAGGAGGCTTAGAATTTTGGTTGATGAAAGGCTCAACAGGAGCCTGCAGTGTGAGTGCAGCCCAGACACAACCCTGTGCTGGGCTACAGCAAGAGCAGTGTGGGCAGCAGGGCAAGGGAGGGGATTCTGCCCCTTGGCTCTGCTCTCCTCAGACCCCACCTGCAGTCCTGGGGGCAGTTCTGGAGTCCCCAACACAAGAAGGACATGGAAGTGTTGGAGCCAATCCAGAGGAGGCCACCAAGATGCTGAGAGGGCTGCAGCAGCTCTGCTATGAGGACAGGCTGAGAGAGTTGGGGCTGTGCAGCCTGGAGAAGAGAAGGTTTGGAGGAGACCTTGGAGTGGCCTTCCAGTATCAGAAGGGGGCTCCAGGAGGGCTGAGGATGGACTACTGACAAGGTCTTGTAATGACAGGATGAGGAGGAATGGGCTGGAATTGGCAGAGGTGAGATTGAAAGTGGATGTTAGGAAGTTATTTGCAGTGAGGATGGTGAGACACTGGCACAGGTTGCCCAGGAAGGTTGTGGAGCACAGCACAGATGAGGAGCAATTGAGGGAGCTTGGTCCCCTCCACTTGACACCCACCACTAAGATATTTGGACACACTGATCAGATCCCCTCTCAGCATTATCTTCTCCAGACCACACAGCCCCAGGTCTCTCAGTCCCTCTCCATAGGAGAAATGCTCAAGTCCCTCACTCATCCTGGCTCTCTGCTGGACTCTCTCCAGCAGGTCCCTGTCTGTCTCTCTTGAGCTGGGGAGCCCAAAACTGGACACAGTATTGCAAGTGTGGTCTCAGCAGAGCAGAGCAGAGGGGCAGAAGAACCTCCCTAGATGTGCTGGCCACACTTTTCTTGATGCACCTCAGGCTCTCTTGGCCATCAAGGGCACATTGCTATCCCATGCAGCCTGAACCCTAAACCCTAGGCACTGAGAGCTTTGCAGAATGAGCTGCAAAGCCTCTGAAGCAGATATCAGACCAGCCCTGGGAGACATAAAAAGTAATGACACTATGCTGTCTGATGGGGAGGGAGGGTGTTTGTGTATTCAGGTCACCCCGGGCAGTGTGCTAGCATTCTGCACCGCGCTCCAAGAACCTCACCCAGCTTCAGATCAAATGTTGCACCACGGCAAATGTGGATTTTATTGTCTCATCTTCCAGAAGCAGCAGTTAAAACTGCTCAATACCTAATAGAGTGCTTTATTAGACCCTTCCTTCTGAAAGTCTTCTCTTAAACATGTGAAATATGTAACGTGTTGCTGCAGATAAATAGGTAACAGGGATTGGGAGTTATTAATGCACCATTAAAACAAGCCTATGCCAGCAAGAGCAGTTAGCTTATTAATTAGGAATAGCAATCCTGAAGACACAGTTATTTATATGGTTTTAATTGAGTTCCCATTCAAAAAGGGAAGTTTAATTATAACTGCACCCAATTCACTCAGAGGGTGGGGAAAGGCCCATTTAGCACAGGCTATTCTGCCTTCATTAAAGGGTTCCAAAGGGAGCGAGGAATTGAGGGTGTTTTACCACAGTGTTTCAAATCCCAGGGGGGGGTTTACATCAGGTATGCTCCACAACATTGAAGGAAATCAATTCTGGAGCCCCAGCAAATGAATCCATAAATTACACTTTAATATCTCCAAGTGCTGCCTTCCTCAAATGGGATTTGTCACTGCCAGGGTCGATACGGGGAGGAGAGGGTTAGAGGAGCTGTGCAGAGAGCCCTTCGTGGCACTGCATGCCTGCACTGAGCGTCAGCCTGTCACAGTGACAGTCCAGAATCACACCCAGCTAACCAGCTTGGAGAAGACCTTCAAGACCATTGAGTCCAACCTACCACCCAACACCAGCTAATCAACCAAACCATGGCACCAAGTGCCACATCCAGTCTCCTCTTAAACACCTCCAGGGACACTGACTCCACCACCTCCCCAGGCAGCCCATTCCAGTGCCAATCACTCTTGCTGTGAAAAACTTCTCCCTAACATCCAGCCTAAACCTGCCCTACCCCAGCTTGAGGCTGTGTCCTCTTGATCTGTCATTGGTAGCATTGGTTGAGATGCTTGAGCGTGTCCAGAGAAGGGCGACAAGGCTGGGGAGAGGCCTTGAGCACAGCCCTATGAGGAGAGGCTGAGGGAGCTGGGATTGGTTAGCCTGGAGAAGAGGAGGCTCAGGGGAGACCTCATTGCTGTCTACAACTACCTGAGGGGTGGTTGTGGCCAGGAGGAGGTTGCTCTCTTCTCTCAGGTGGCCAGCACCAGAACAAGAGGACACAGCCTCAGGCTGTGCCAGGGGAGATTTAGGCTGGAGGTGAGGAGAAAATTCTTCCCTGAGAGAGTCATTGGACACTGGAATGGGCTGCCCGGGGAGGTGGTGGAGTCGCCGTCCCTAGAGCTGTTCAAGGCAAGGTTGGACGTGGCACTTGGTGCCATGGTCTGGCCTTGAGCTCTGTGGTAAAAGGTTGGACTTGATGATCTGTGAGGTCTCTTCCAACCCTGATGATACTATACTATGAAAAACTTCTCCCTAACATCCAGCCTAAACCTGCCCTACCCCAGCTTGAGGCTGTGTCCTCTTGATCTGTCATTGGTATCATGGGAGAAGAGACCAACCCAACATTAGTATCTGAAGGAGCAGACACAGCCTGTACTCCCTTACAAGGAAGGGCTGAGGGAGCTGGGGCTCCTTAGCCTGAAGATGAGGAGCCTGAGAGGTGACCATGTTAATATTTATAAAGACTAAAGGTGAGTGTCAGGAGGCTGGAGCCAGGCTCTGCTGGGTGATGCCCAGTGCCAGCACAAGGGGCAGTGGGTGGGAGCTGAGGCATAGGAAGTGCCATGGAAACATGTGGAGAATTTTTTCAGTGTGTCACAGAAGCCTGGCACAGGCTGCCCAGGGGGGTTGTGGAGTCTCCCTCTCTAAAGATATCCAAGAGCTGCCTGGATGTGTTGCTGTGTGCTCTGCTCTAGGTGCTCCTGCTCTGGCAGGGGGGTTGGACTGGCTGAGCTTTGGAGGTCCCTTCCAGCCCCTGACAGTCTGTGGTTCTATGATTGTTGGAGTGAAGTCTAGAAATAAAACCTTTATTGCAGCTAAATCCTCTGCTTCTGAGGAAATAATGGAAGTTTATGTTAACCAAATGTGACAAATCACAGACGATCAGGGGCTGCAAGGGATCTCCAAAGCTCACAGAGTCACAGCACCATGCAGGTTGGCAAAGCCCCTCTGAAGCACCAAGTCCAATCTAGAACCCTACTCTACAAGATTCACTTTAAACCATAGCCACAAGCACCACATCCAAACCACCCTGAAACACATCCGTGCCTGGCGACTCCAGCACCTCCCTGGGCAGCTCATTCCACTCCCTCACCACTCTCTCCCTGAAAATGTTTTCCTAGTATCTAACCTAAATCTCCCCAGCCTCAGCTTGAGGCCATTCCCCTTTGTTCTGTCTCCACTTACCTGTGAGCAGAGCCCAGCAGCAGCCTCACCACAACCTCCCTTCAGGTAGCTGCAGACAGCCATGAGCTCTGCCCTCAGCCTCCTCTGTTTCACACTACCCACCCCCAAGTTCCTCAGTTGCTTCTCATCAGATTTACTCCCCAGGCCCTTCCCCAGCTTCCTTGCCCTCCTCTGCACTGCCTCCAGCACCTCCACAGCTCTCTTGCACTGAGGTGCCCAAAACTGAACACAGCACTCAAGGTGTGGCCTCACCAGAGCAGAGTCCAAGGGACAATCCCCTCCCTGCTCCTGCTGGCCACAGCATTTCTGATCCCAGCCAGGATTCCATTGGATTTCTTGGCCACCTGGGCACACTGCTGGCTCACATTCAGCTGCCTGGGCACACTGCTGGCACATTTTCAGCTGCTTGTCAGTTATAACCCCCAGGTCCCTTTCTGCCAGCAGCTCTCCAGCCACACTGCCCCAAGCCTGTAGCATTGCTTGGGTTTGTTGTGACCCAAGCACAGGACCTGGCACTTAGCCGTGTTCAAACTCATCCCATCAATGCTGGCCCATTGATCTAAGCCTGTCCAAGTCCCTCTGCAGAGCCTCTCTACCCTCATCCAAACCAAAATGCCCTTCTGGACATTTTCTTTGTCTGGAAGGGAGTTTGGATTTCTAATTTGCATGTAATTGGAACTAGCTGTAAATACCTTGTGTATAGATTGAAAATACAGTGTGTAAATTCAGCTTTGCCCTAAACAGAGCTTCATCTTACTGCCAAACCCTTCGAGTTAGTCAAATAGTGGGAAGGAAAGTTCCCAACCCGTGTCAGACCCAGACCAAAGGGCCTCAGTTCAAAGGCATTGCAAGTGGGGAAGAAGCTGGGGTGGAGGCGGTGGGACCTGCTGCAGACATCAGAAGTCAGACAGCTGACAGTGAGCAAGGCCTGTATAAAAGCATCAGATGAATCACATGCTGCAGCTGGGGAGTGCCAGCACATATTCTTCTGTCTGGCCCCTCAAAGGAAGAGCAGCACTGCATTGTCCTGCTCCACTGGCAGGAAAGGAAAGAGTGTCTAGTGATGGAGAGATAAAGTGAGTCACACCCACACTTCCTTTTCTCTAGCTTTTAGGGTTACACTGCCCACACTAGCAAGAGCTGTAGTCCAGAAGGGAATTCTACATCTGCATTACACACTCCTGGATTGCTCCTTTTGCTGCTTCTATTGGTGTGGTGTGTTACAAGCATGGTGCAGTGTCCACAAGCCCAAGAGCTTAATGGCCAAGCTGAGGAGAACAGTACAGGATGTGCTCAGTCTTACAGCAATGGGAGCAGGAGAGGGGTTCTTGGTCCTCCTGGCCTACCTCATCCATTGTGGGCTCTTGCCACCACCTCACGTCCCAAGACAGACACGGATCTACTGGAAAGAGTCCGAGGGAGGGCTACAAAGATGCTGAAGGGACTGCAGCACTGCCTGAGGAGGAGAGGCTGAGAGCCCTGGGGCTGCTCAGTCTGCAAAGGAGAAGGCTGAGAGGAGATCTGAGCAATGGATCTAATAGCTGAGGGCTGGGGGTCAGGAAGGAAGGGCCAGGGACAGCCTCTGCTCACTTGTGCCCTGCCATAGGGCAAGGGCAAGGGATGGAAACTGCAGCACAGGAAGTTCCAGCTCAACATGAGGAAGAACTTCTTGAGTGTAAGGGTGACAGAGCCCTGGCACAGGCTGCCCAGAGAGGTTGTGGAGTCTCCTTCTCTGCAGCCTTTCCAGCCCTGTCTGGATGTGTTCCTGTGTGACCTGCACTGGATTCTCTGGTCCTGCTCTGGCAGGAGGATTGGACTGGAAGATCTCTGGAGGTTCCTTCCAACCTCTAACATCCTGTGATCCATCAGGTCTGCACTGTAATTTCTAATCTCATTCCTTGTACTTCAAAGGAAGAGCAACCTAATGGGGGCAGACAGCTGCAGACACTGCTGAGCTCTGCAGGAGATGGGCGAAAGCTGGCACTGTGCTGCCTCGTGGTACAAGAGCTCAGTTTCCACTCCTGATCCTCATGTACATCTGCAAAGTTGTCAATCAATGCTGGGTTTGTTGTACAAGAAAATGTTGGAAGAGCTTGCTGGCACATTCCCAGCAAGAGGCCTGCCTCTCCCACTGCTGCTTGCTAAGTCAGGAAAACACAATCCTCGCTGGCAAGAGCCAAAGGCCTTTGCAGAGGGCTCAGCTTTTGCTTTCTGAAAAGCAGTGCAGCAGCCTTTTGTCCTTCCTGATTTTCTAGGCTATGCAGCCATGCAAGTGGTGTCCACCATTACAAAGCATGTGCTTTACCTGCTGGATTAGAGAATCATAGAATGGTTTAGGTTGGAAGGCATCTCAAAGGTCATCCAGTTGCAAGCAGGGGGCTCTGCTCTGCCTCAGTGTACTCTGATTTGCCTCAGTATGCTCTGCTCTGCTTTGTGCTTCAGACCAGCAAAGCTTTGATGTAATACTTTGTGAGTGAATATTCATAAGCCTCTCTGTAACTGAATTATAACTCGATTAGAAGGAGGGATTTTGAAGCATCCAGTGTAAAAGAGGTTGCTTGGATGCTCCCACTGTAGAAACAGGCTGTACAGATGCCAGCAGCCAGACACTGGTCCTGCTCTGGGTCACAGGGCTTTTGTTTATGATCACAGGATGTTAGGGGGTTGGAAGTGACCTCTGGAGATCTTCCAGTCCAAGCCCCCTGCCAGAGCAGGAGCACCCAGAGCAGATCACACAGGAACACATCCAGGCAGCTCTTGGATATCTCCAGAGAGGGAGACTGCACAACCCCCCTGGGCAGCCTGTGTCAGGCTTCTGTCACACTCACAGGGAAGAAATTCCTCACAGACCTGTCAGGCTTGGAAGGGACTGCAAGGATCATCCAGTTCAGCCCCCCTGCCACGGGCAGGGACACCTCACACTAGAGCAGGTTGCTCAGAACCACATCCAGCCTGGCCTTAAACACCTCCTGCCATAAGGCTTCTACCACCTCCCTGGGCAACCTGTGCTGGTCTCTCACCACCCTCATGCTGAAAAACCTCCTCCTAACTTCCAATCTGAATCTACCCATTTCTAGTTTTGCTCCATTTCCCCCCAGTCCTATCACTCCCTGACACCCAAAAAAGTCTCTTCCCAGCTTTCTTGTAGCCCCTTTCAGATACAGAAAGGCCACAACAAGGTCTCCTGGGAGCCTTATGTTCTCCAAATTGAACAGCCCCAACTCTCTCAGCCTGTCCTCACAGCAGAGCAGCTCCAGTCCTCTGATCATCTTTGCAGCCTTTCTCTGGACACCTTTCAGCACCTCCAGATCTTCCCCATAGAAGTGGCTCCAGAAATGGATGCAGTACTCCAGGTGAGGTCTCACCAAGGTGGAGTAGAGGGGAAAATCACCTCCCTTGCCCTGCTGGCCACACTTGCTGCAGCCCAGGCTCTGGTTGTGTCTCTGGGCTGCAAGTGCACACTGCTGGCTCATGTTGAGCTTCTCACCCACCACCACCCCCAAGTCCTTTCCTTCAGGGCTGCTCTCAGCCAGTCACTGCCCAGCCTATATCAGTGTCCTATCAAAGTCCCTGGAAAAAGGAAGTTTCTCAGATTCAGAGAGAACAAAACTTAGATTGCTGAAAATATTCTGCATTTGAGAGCCAGCAGTTCACAGACAGTGACAGTATCTGAGTCCAGAATAGCACAAAACAAGAGCTGCTCTCTGCAAGGAAGCAGACTGGCCTGGAGGAGCTATTCTGGGGGCTGTAACGTATACATGCCCAGACTTGGGGGCAGGCAATATCTATCTCTGAAAGCCACTCTCTGGCAGACTAAATCTGGATACCCAAAATTAGAGGCCATTTTCAAAAAAAAAAGAGGTGTCTGGGTGGAAAATTTTGCCCTGCACATAAGCAATGTGCCACAACTACTTGGGTCACAGACTAAGGCCAGCATCAAACCCAGACCCAAAGTGTTGCAGAACTAGAGGCTGGTATGGGGACAAATAGTCACCCTCTGCTACAGAGCTCAAGAGCAGCTTCCCCAAATATACACAAGCAGCTCCAGAGAAACAGGCATTAAACTTGCTTAGTTGGAGTACTGCTGTGTTTCATCAGGGAGTTAACTCAGCTGCACGGGGCATGACCAGCTTCTGCATCAAGAGAGTGGTGGAACACTGCAACAGGTTGCCCAGGGAGATGGATGGGGCCCATCCCTGGAGATATTCAAGGTGAGGCTTGACAGGGTTCTGGGCAACCTGACCTAGTTGAGAATGTCCCTGCTGAGTGCAGAGGTGTTGGACTGATGAGATTTGGAGGTCACTTCCAGCCCAGCCCATTCTGTGATTCTATGATTCTGTGATCCTATGATTCCATGATTCTGTTTCTATGATTCTATAGTTCAATGATTCTGTGATTCTATGTTTCTGTGTTTCTGATTCTATGATTCTATAATTCTGTGATTCTATGATTCTGATTCTATGTTTCTATGATTCTATGCTTCTATGACTCAATAATTCTGTGATTCTAAGATTCTGTGCTTCTATGGTTCTGTGATTCTATGCTTCTATGATTCTATGTTTCTATGCTTCTATGTTTCTGTGATTCTATGCTTCTGTGATTCTGTGCTTCTATGATTCTGTGATTCTATGTTTCTGTGATTCTATGTTTCTGTGATTCTGATTCTATGATTCTATAATTCTGTGATTCTATGATTCTGAGTCTATGTTTCTATGATTCTATGCTTCTATGACTCAATAATTCTGTGATTCTAAGATTCTGTGCTTCTATGGTTCTGTGATTCTATGTTTCTGTGATTCTATGCTTCTGTGATTCTGTGCCTCTATGATTCTGTGATTCTATGTTTCTGTGATTCTATGCTTCTATGACTCTGTGTTCTGTGAGCCTATGGCATCTTCCCTCCCCCTGCAAACCAGCCTCTGAGGGCACCTTTGCAGGTAGAAGCTGCACAGTGGGAAATCCTTACCCCTCACATCAGAATACAACACCAGACAGGCACTGGGTCCAGAGGACAGTCAGTGGGGAATAGCTTCAGCCACCCTGTAGGTTAGTCCCTTGCAGAAGTCACCTGTGAGAGCCACAATGATGCTGCACATGAAGACTTCTGTCCTTCCCAATCAGCCAAAAAGCATCTCCTGACTCAGATACATTAAATGCTTGAGAGAGATAAATCATCTCCTAGCTATAGGTGAGTTCCTGAGCTGATTACTAAGAGCACATTCTTTTGGGTGACCAAATGATGTATACAGTGTGCAACAGTATGGACCTGTGACAACACACTCATAGAATCACAGAATTGTCAGGGCTGCAATGGACCTCAAGCATCAGCCAGTTCCAACACCCCTCAAGTGGGCAGGGACACCTCACACTAGATTAGGTTACCCAGAGCCACATCCAGCCTGGCCTTAAAAACATCCAGGGATGAGGCTTCCACCACCTCCTTGGGCAACCTGTGCCAGCCTCTCACCACACTCATGCTGAAGAACTTCTTCCTAACATCTAATTTAAATCTTCCCTCCTCTACTAATTTAAATCTCCCCTCCTCTAGCTTGGATCCATTCCCCCCAGTCCTATCATTACCAGACACCTTAAAAAGTCCCTCCCCAGCTTTCTTGTAGCCCCTTTCAGATACTGGAAGGCCACAATAAGGTCTCCCTGTAGCCTTCTCTTCTCCAGGCTGAACAGCCCCAACTCTCTCAGCCTGTCTCCATAGCAGAGCAGCTCCAGCCCTCTGATCATCCTCATGGCCCTTCTCTGGACACACTCCAGCACCTCCAGATCTTTCCTGTAACAGGGACTCCAGAACTGGCCGCACTCCACTGTCACCATTACCCAGCATCTCTCTGGCACTGGTACCCAGCATCAATTTCAGTTTCTGATATTTCCTCAACCATCCTTCCTGTTTTATTTCCAGATGTCTTTTCTTTTGGCTCCAGGTAGTCAGAACAAAGTCATGTTCTTCAGTTACACTTCATTTGCCTCTGCTTCCCTCCCGCGCAGCCTGTCCAAAATCAGTCTGTCAGTTCCTCCCACAGAGAGTTAACACTCAGGTTTTCTTCAGTTTCTTTTGACCCCTACTATTAACATTCACTTTGATGAATTATTTATGTCTGGAGCTCCCCAAGGAATTATCATTTGTATCTCCTATAGTTTCTGCCTGTCACCAGCCATTACTGAATTACATGAGACGCACAGCAGCTGCCACTAGTCCAACCAGGTCCCTCCTCCACCTTGGCTTTCTGCATCACCCAACACACAACCCAACCAGCTCCTGCAGAATTTCATTTTAAAAGCCTATTCCTTGCCCATTTTGGAGGTGAAAGTTAGGTTGATTTTATTTCCTAATAACCTTGCTAGGAAAAGCAGCAATAAAGAAAATAAATAAATAAATAGATAGATGCTGCTACTTAATCATAGAATCATAGTATCATGGAATCATGGAATCAGGCAGAGTGGGAAGGAACCACAAGGATCAGCCAGTTCCAACCCCCCTGCCACAGGCAGGGACAACTCACACTAGAGCAGGCTGTTCAGAGCCTCAGCCAGCCTGGCCTTAAACACCTCCAGGGATGAGGCTTCCACCACCTCCCTGGGCAACCTGTCCCAGGGTCTCACCACTCTCATGGTGAAGAACTTCTTCCTAACATCCACTCTGAACCTACCCATTTCTAGCTTTGTCCCATTCCCCACAGTCCTATCATTACCTGGGAGCCTAAAAGGTTCCTCCCCAGCTTTCTTGTAGGCCCCCTTAAGACACTGAAAGACCACAATAAGGTCACCTGGGAGCCTTCTCCTCTCCAGACTGAACAGCCTCAACTCCCTCAATCTCTCCTCATAGCAGAGCAGCTCCAGCCCTCTGATCATCCCTGTGGCACTTCTCTGTTCATTTCTGTGGGCAAGTATCTATCCCTGTCTCAGGTCAGAGTGTAGCTGTATCTGGCTATGCTTGTTGTCAAACAGAAACAACTCTGCTCTCCTAAACTAATTGAGCTCAAACATCAGCTTCAGGAAGCAAATATTGCTGTAAGCTCCTTAAGCTCTCTCTGAAAAATGAAGCAAACCCTTGGTGTGAGTATTTACTTACCCAGCAGTGGCCCTTGCTTGTTGTCTTCTCAGTCATTCAGTCAAAGCCAGGCTGTAATACTGATGTGTTCTCCAGCAACCACAAGAAGTGGGTTTCTTTGGGCTTGAGGTTTATCTCACATCCTGGGCTGCACCCAAAGCAGCATTGGCAGCAGATCCAGTGAGGGAATTCTGCCACTTTGCTCTGCTCTGCTGAGACTTCACTTGCAGGACTGCATCCAGCTCTGGAGACCTGAATACAGGAAGGACATGGAGTTGATGGAGCAGGTCCAGAGGAGGGACACAAAAATGATCAGAGGGTTGGAGCAGCTCTGCTACAATGTCAGGCTGAGAGACCTGGGGGTGTGCAGCCTGGAGAAGAGATCTGAATGATCCCTGCTAGAGGGCAGGGATCCATCCAGAGGGACCTGGACAGGCTGCAGAGCTGTGCCCAGGCCAACTTCATGAAATTCAGCAAGGCCAAGTGTCAGGTCCTGCACTTGGGTTGGTGCAATCCCAAACACAACTCCAGGCTGGGTGGGGGATGGCTGAGAGCAGCCCTGAGGAAAAAGACCTGGGGGTCTGGGGTGATGAAAAGCTCAACAGGAGCCTGCAGTGTGAGTGCAGCCCAGACAGCAACCCTGTGCTGGGCTGCAGCAAGAGCAGTGTGGGCAGCAGGGCAAGGGAGGGGATTATGCCCCTTAGCTCTGCTCTCCTCAGATCCCACCTGCAGTCCTGGGGGCAGTTCTGGAGCCCCCAACACAAGCAGGACATGGAAGTGTTGGAGCCAGCCCAGAGGAGGCCACCAAGATGCTGAGAGGGCTGCAGCAGCTCTGCTCTGAGGACAGGCTGAGAGAGTTGGGGCTGTGCAGCCTGAAGAAGAGAAGGCTTGGAGGAGACCTTGGAGTGGCCTTGCAGGATCTGAAGGGGGCTCCCTGAGGGCAGGGGAGGGACTATTGACAAGGTCTTCTAATGACAGGATAAGGAGGAATGGGTTTGAACTGGCAGAGGTGAGATTGAAAGTGGATGTTAGGAAGAAGTTGTTTGCAGTGAGGGTGGTGAGACACTGGCACAGGTTGCCCAGGGAGGTTGTGGCTGCTCCCTCCCTGGAGGTGTTCAAGCCCAGGTCAGGTGAAGCCTTGAGCGACCTGTTCTAGTGGGAGGTGTCCCTGCCTGTGGTCAAAGTTGGAACTGGCTGAGCTTTGAGGTCCCTCCCAACCTAAACCATTCTATCATTCTATGATTCTTCAGTGATTTTACAGCGTGGCTGAAAAGGAAAGTTCTATGAAAAGCTTTTGCAGTGTTTCACTTTGCATCAAAACTGACTTCCTCTGGCCTCTTTCCTTTTAAATCTGTTCTCTCTCTCTGCCCAGGTTCCCGTGGCAAAATGAGCAAGGGAGGGAAAAGAAGGAAAGGGGAAAAAAACCAAAACTGTGAGCTGTGGGAAGGAAAACAAAAGTAAACCCTAACCCTTTAAGTGTTTTTAAAATCCATGCTTTTGACAGTGGTGCAAAAGAAACCTTCAAAACGTGCTGGAAAATGGCTTTCTTTCCAGCTGTAAAGCAGCCATCCACAACAGTTCCTTGACCCTGCACTCCCTGTATTCTCTTAGCTTGTCCAGAAGACCTTGTTTTGAGGGAAAGCCCAGAAACAATTTCAAAGAGAAGTCTTTCTTTGCAAGAAAACTCTATTCTAAGGAAAGGAGGGGAGTTCACTGTTAAACAGAATGAACTCCATTCTTTGGTACAGAAGGGAGTTCCCTGCAAGCAGAATAAACTCCATTCTTAGGTAGAGAGTTCAGCTTAAAGAGAATTGAAAGTGAAGACTTAACACTGAGGCTCCCTTCCTGGTCATTGTTCTGGTAGGGCATAAATGCTGCCAGGCTGATTTAACTCTTGCTCTCCTCCTCCTGTTGTGGGTCTGAGAAGTTGAGTCAGATGAGCAAACAGTAAGGGTTTGGCCCTTGCAAAGCCTTGAGGGCTGGGGGCTTAGCATCACGCGTCAGGTGTCTTGTGTTGCCCCTCAGCGTGCCTGTGTGGTCAAAGGAATCATAGAACCATAGAATCAACCAGGTTGGAAGAGACCTCCCAGCACATCCAGGCCAACCTAGCACCCAGCCCTGGCCAACCAACCAGACCATGGCACTAGGTGCCCCAGCCAGGCTTGGCTTCAACACTTCCAGGAACGGCAACTCCACCACCTCCCTGGGCAGCCCATTCCAATGCCAATCACTCTCTCTGTCAACAACTTCCTCCTAACACCCAGCCTAGACCTCCCTTGGCACAACTGAGCCTGTGTCCCCTTGTTGCATTGTTGGTTGCCTGGGATGTTACTAGTGCTAGGTGCTACAGGACATTGTTTGATCTGTTGCACAAATGTGGAGCAGAGTACAGCCTCAAACCTTTGTGCAGCCATTCAGCCAGCAGTTTATGGTGTACATATATCAGAGGCTCACAGGATGTCAGGGGTTGGAAGGGACCCAAGGAGATCACTGAGTCCAACCCCCACTGCCAGAGCAGGACAATGCTATCTAACACAGATCAGAGAGGAACACATGCAGACAGGCTGTGACAGTCTCCAGAGAAGGGGACTGCTACAATGGATTTCTATAGCTAGCAATGTCATTTCCTAAGCTTAACAAAACTTTATGATTAAGTACATCTTACAACTGGTAAAACTGTTGACTGTTCTTAGTTCAATTTTATTCTGCTCAGGCAGAGGCCATCCTTACCTGACAGGTCTTGCAGTAGCTGCTGGAGCCTATTACCTGGGACTGGAAGGAGCCATCATAGGACCAAAGTTTGAATTCATTGGCCAGAGCAATGGTGCTAGTGCCTATTGGCCAGTTTGATTTTCAAAATGAAGTATTTAATGGGGGATGGTGATTTAGAAACTCAGTCCTGCTTTTCTGCCTTCCTGCACTGAGCCTTTCTGCCTTTCCTCACTTGCAGCTCATTAACTGGGACCCATGGCTAGCACTCAGAGCTCAGCAGCAGCAGCTCAGCTCTCCTTCCTTCTCTCCTCGGTTCTCCTCCTTTTGCATTCTACCTCAGGATCATCATCATGAGTTTTGGAAGCACCTTTGTACTGGAGACCTAGGGACCAAAGCATCATGAGTACATCTGGTGGGGTTAATGCTAAGGCTCCATAAGCACAGTTATTTTCCTGCTTTCATATCCCTGTTTCCCAAGTTCTGCTTGTTTGAACTGTTTCACTCTGTGCTTATCAATACCCTCTGTGCAACTACTTCCTGGCAACTGAAAACCCAAAGAATCTCAGGGAATCTCCCCACATTTTTGCATATTAAAGATTAATATCCCTGGAGATGTTCAGGAAAAGCCTGGATGAGGCACTTGGTGCCATGGTCTGGTTGACTGGATAGGGCTGGGGGATAGGTTGGACTGGATGATCTTGGAGGTCTCTTTGATTCTAAGATTCTATGATTCTGTTCATCATCCACAACCTGTTCCTGCTTTCTGACACAGTCATTGACATCAGCTCAGAGTTCCATTTCAGGGAAATCCCTGCACATCACACAGAAGGGTTAGCACTGAGCTTGACACAGGCTAAACATCTCCCTTTTCAAGACATGCCTTCAGACCTGGACTTCAACTCCTCACTGAGCCTTACTGAACCGTGCAAGCTGGCAGCTCCAACCCCCCTCTGCACAGCTTCAACCTTGGTGAGTGGCATAGAAGTGGGAATTGGCAGAGGTAGGAGCCAGCCCCTGCCTTGCTTTCTCATGACCCGTGATGAAAGTGTGTCCCTTGAAGCTCAGAGTCATCATTAGCTCTTCACAGAGACTGAATTCACCCCAGCAACTCTAAGCATTCTCCTTTTTCCACAGCCACTTTGCTATTATCATCATCTTCCTCCTCTGTGCCTTTTTAAGACAGTAACCAAAGTGTAACCCAGCACTCAGTGCCAGACACTTCACAGAACCAGAGAAGGAGAAGGACCAGGTGGGGAAAGGTTTCTGCTTCACACTCTTCAGTGGTGTGAAGCAGGAGAAGAGAAGGCTGAGGGGAGACCTGATCAGCATAGACAAATATCTGAGGGGTGGGTGTCATAGAATGATAGAATGGTTGAAGTTGGAAGGGACCTCAAAGCTCAGCCAGTTCCAACCCCCCAACACAGGCAGGGACACCTCCCACTAGAACAGGTTGCTCAAGGCCTCATTCAACCTGGCCTTGAACACCTCCAGTTTTAATTAAGTAAAAAAAGGTCTTCTTAAACCTGAAAACTGAATTTGCCCAGAAGAATTACAACACAACTGTCAGTTACTCTTCTGCTGGCTGGCCACTTCTCTCACACATGATATTTAATCAAAGGTTTAATGCTTCACTGTGATGCTTTTCATTTAGACTCTCTTGGTGCTAGCCACAGGGTCAGACAGTCTCCAAACCAGAGCCTTTGTTTTTCCCAGTGCCCATGCTAGTCACACAGTAATACTTCACTGTTTGCAGCTGCTCCAGACAGTTATCTTTAGGTAGCTAAGGTATGCACAGTCATGCCCAGCTTGTAGATAATGAAACCAAAGCAAAGCAATGAAAACAGCCTACAAAAAAGAGGGAAAGAAAGAAACACAGAACTGCAGGATTAAGCAGGTTGGAACAGACCTCTAAGATCATCAAGTCCAACCTACCACCTAACCCTTCTCATTAACTGAACCATGGCACCTCAGCCAGCACTGCTCAGGCCATGCCTTGAGTGCTGTGTCCAGTTCTGGGCTCCTCAATTCAAGAGAGATGTTGAGGTGCTGGAAGGTGTTTGGAGAAGGGCAGCAAGGCTGGGGAGGGGCCTGGAGCACAGCCCTGTGAGGAGAGGCTGAGGGAGCTGGGGGTGTGCAGCCTGCAGCAGAGGAGGCTCAGGGCAGAGCTCATTGCTGTCTGCAGCTGCCTGAAGTGAGGCTGTAGCCAGGTGGGGTTGGGCTCTACTGCCAGGAAACCAGCAACAGAACAAGGGGACACAGTCTCAAGCTGTGCCAGAGGAGGTCTAGGCTGGATGTGAGGAGAAAGTTGTTGGCAGAGAGAGTGATTTGCATTGGAATGGGCTGCCCAGGGAGGTGGTGGAGTCACTGTCCCTGGAGGTGTTCAAGCAAAGACTGAATGAGGCACTTAGTGCCATGGTCAATTGTCTAGGGCTGGGTGCTAGGTTGGACTGGATGAGCTTGGAGGTCTCTTCCAACCTGATTGACTCTATGATTCTATGCTGAACTCGGTGCAGAAGATAAAGAACAGAGTGAATGGTTGATGCGGAGGCTGGAACCCAGCAGCTGAGCTGAATGTGCATTCCCTGTCTTTGGAGCTGGGTACTGGGCCTGGCTTTCTGTTTATTGTTGGGAAAAAGCTAAACAAACATTATTTTTGCAGTAGTCCCTGGCCTCAAGTGCTCAGCAGTTGGCAGAGATCCAAGACTCAGCACAGCCAGAGGCTGGAAAGCATTTAAAAACAAACCACAAAACCAATACTTCCCCCCCCAAATAAAACCCCAACAAACAAATGAACAAACAACAGACAAACCCAGCCTGGGAAAATGACAACAGACAAACCTAAACAGGGAAAATGACACAAAGAAAGCTGAGTTGGAAGAGTTGCAGAGGACTCAAGTGAAGCACCAGAAACCATTTCTATCAGTGCCACTTGCACTCTGCTGCAGCATATCTCAGCGATGCCCAACGACAGGGGAAGGGGCAATGGGTGGAAGTTGAGGTATAGTTGTGTTCAGTTCTGAGCCCCTCACTTCAAAAAGGACCCCAGGGAACTGCTTGAAAGAGTCCAGCACAGAGCCACAAAGATGCTGAAGGGAGTGGAAGATCTTCCTTATGAGGAGAGCCTGAAGGAGCTGGGGCTGTGCTGCTGGGAGGGGAGGAGCCTCAGGGGGGACCTCAGGAATGGTTAGAAAGATGCAAGGGGCAAGTGCCAGGAGGCTGGAGCCAGGCTCTGCTGGGTGATGCCCAGTGCCAGGCCAAGGGGCAGTGGGTGGGAGTTGAGGCATAGGAAGTGCCATGGAAACAGGAGGAAAATGTTTTCCCTGTGAGGGTGACAGAAGCCTGGCACAGGCTGCCCAGGGGGGTTGTGGAGTCTCCCTCTCTGGAGATACTCAAGAGCCACCTGCAATCTGCTCTAGGTGCTCCCCTGACATTCTGAGATTCTGTGATACCTGAGGTGGTGGAGTCCCCATTCCTGGAGGTGTTTAAAAGGAGGCTGGATGAGGCACTTGGTGCCATAGTTTATTTGATTAGAAGGTGTTAGGTTGGACTCGATGATCTCAAAGGTCTTTTCCAACCTGGTTAATTCTGTGATTCAGTGATTCATGAAGGGGTTGATGTTTATGTTTTTGCAACCAAGAAACAAAGGAGGGCCTAGAGAGTCCTGTGGTACTGTTCTGTGTCTTCGACACCCAAGCTCATGCTCCTGCCTCTCAGTCACACTGCAGTGTTACATCCATTCAGCTACAGCTTCATTCTCCAGCCCTGCAGGCAACATGTGGCAGAGGACGATGCAGTTCCCTACCAGCTCCCACGAGTCTCAGCAAATGGCAAAGGCAACTGAAATCAGGCCAGATGGCCTCTACCAGTCCTCAAATGAAAAAAAAGTCAGATGTGACAGCTTGGACTCCATGATCTCAAAGGTCTTTTCCAACCTGGATAGTTCTGTGACTCTGTGACAGAAGCATACAAGAGTTGACAAGAGAGATAGATGGCTGCAGGAGAGGCAAAAGATGGGCTGTAAGAAAAAGAAATCCCTTTTAAAAAGCTAAACTTATTTTTTTTAAGTTCCTTTGTCCTCAGAGCCCTGAACAGATCAGTTTTAATCCACTAGGATGTGATTTTTGGCTTGCTGCTCTCCAGGGCTGTGAACTGTCTCTATCTGTATTTCATCTTGATGGGTTCTGTGCTCTGCTATCTCCCAACTGTGCTGATAGGAGACACTGAAGTGTTAACTAAAATGCCTTGATTTCAAGCCTGGGCTCCCCTGATTCAGAAAGGGCTGCTCTGGGTGTACATTGGCACTGCCAAGAAGAGAATCTGGTTGCCAGTGAGTTCCTCACAAGGTAGTTCTGAGCTAAACAGTGACATTACTCTGGACTTAATACATGAAGAGAATTCAGCTCACTGCAGCCTAACAGTTTTGTGTAGCATGCTCTGATCATCCTGGGCCTTTAAGAAGTGTGACTTAAAATAAGGAGGGCAGAAACTTGAATTTTTTAAAAGAAGGATGAAGAAAAATACTTTTAAAGCAGTTTTAAGTATTGCACATTGCACCCCTCTTAAGCAAGTAACAAAAGCAGTTTATCACTTAGGAAAAAAGTCCTTAAAATGCAGCTAAATCCTTAAAAGGCAACTAAAAAAAATCCTTAAAATGATAAAAAAAAAAAATTAAAATGCAGCTAAATCCTTAAAAGGCAACTAAAATATCCTCAAAATGCAGATAAATTGTTAAAATGCAACTAAAAATCTTCAAGATGCAGCTAAATACTTAAAATGCAACTAAAATATCCTCAAAGTGTAGATAAATCTTTAAAAGGCAACTAAAAAATCCTTTAAATGCAGCTAAATCCTTAAAAGGAAAAAAAAAAACCAACTTAAAATGTAGCTAAATGCTTAAAATGCAACAAAAAAAAACCTTAAAATGCAGCCAAATCCTTAAAATGCAACTAAAAAAGTCATCAAAATACAGCTAAATGCTTAAAATTCAACTAAAAATCATCAAAATGTATCTAAATTCTAAAATGCAACTAAAAACTCATCAAAATGCAGCTAAATCCTAAAAATACAACTAAAAAATCCTTTAAATGCAGCTAAATCCTTAAAAGGCAGCTAAAAATCCTCAAAACGCAGCTAAATCCTTACACTGCAACTAAAAAATCCTTAAAATGCAGCTAATAAATCCTCAAAATGCAGCTACATCCTCAAAATGCAACTAAAAAAACCCTCAAAATGCAGCTAAATGCTCAAAATGCAACCAAAAATCTTCAAATTGCAGCTAAATCCTCAAACTGCAACTAAAAAACTCTCAAAGTGCAGCTGAAAAACCCTCAAAATGCAACTAAATGCTTCAAACGCAGCTGAAGCAAGTCCTCAAAATGCAGCTTGGCTGCAATTTAAATGCCCATGTAAGCAAAATTCCTGCCCAAGATGTTTGCTCTCAAGCACGAGGCAAACACAGAATATTCTGAGGACTTTGGAAGTCCTGAGAACTTGAGAAATCTCAGTGCAAAACCCAGCTTCTGGGCAACATTCAAAGCTGTCAAGACACATAAAGCAGCTGGGGGACAAAGGCACTGCTGGCATTGACCTCAGCAAGCTAGGAGAAGGTCTGCAAGAAGGCTTTAAACAGAAGGCTTTCTGTTTAACAACTGCCAACACTCCAAAAGGCCCTTTCTGCAGCAGGGAAAAGAATAAAAAGCAAACAACAAACCACCCAAACTACAGAGGAGAGAAGTAAAGTAGGACATAAAATTTTTATTCTGAAATGATCTCTGGGCCACAACAATAAAATGTAACAAATATTTCACTAGAACATTCTGAACTCCTGTCAGCAGCTGTACAATACATACAGGATCATCAAACTGGCCACTAGGATTAATTAAAACCCACTACAACATCTCTTCATGTTAAAGTGGCAACAGCAGCATCTCACAGAAAAAAAAATCATTATACATACCTATATACACAGTCCACATTCAATCTTTTTTTGTTTGCTTTTCCCCCCCTTTGTTTTCTTTCAGTACACACAGTTGCAGCATATTACAGTCCCGTGGCTAAGTCGTTGCCCAACGTAAAAACCCAAGCTGCTGCTTAAGAGGTCAGCAGCAGCCACCCAGCTCAGTCACTTGCAAGTTGTAGCAGAGATGCACAAGCCCCTAGAAACAACAATACAACCAAATCCTGTTTGATTTCAGTGCTACCATAGCATTAAGCTGGGCAATATTCTAATCTTTGATGACTGGAAGAAAAAAAAAAAAGAGGTTTGGGGTTTTTGTACTTATCACAAATATTGATGGAAAAGAATAGATTTCAAAAATGGAGAGCATTAAATAATGCACATCCTTCCCAAAAGAGTCTAATGTTGCCTGATGCTACCTGTGTCTAAAGTGGTTTTTGACATTCCCACTTAGTGCCACAGTCTAGATGATTGGATAGGGCTGGGTGCTAGGTTGGAGTGGATGACCTTAGAGGTCTCTTCCAACCTGGTTGATTCTATAGTTCTATGATGCCATTTAGAACTCCAAACCACCCAGCAAGTTAAAAGTGGTTTAAGTGCCTTACAACTTGTAGCAGAGATGCACAAGCCCCTAGAAACAACAATTCACCAAATCTTGTCAGATTTCAGTGCTACCACAGCATTAAGTTGGGCAATATTCTAATCTTTGATAACTGGAAAAAGAAAAGAGGTTTGTTTTTTTTAGTTATCACAAATATTGATGGATAAGAATAGACTTAAAAAATGGAGAACTTTAAATAATCATAGAATCAACCAGGTTTGGAAAAGACCTCCAAGCTCAGCCAGTCCAACCTAGCACCCAGCCCTGTCCAGTCAACCAGACCATGGCACTAAGTGCCCCAGCCAGGCTTTGCTTGAACACCTCCAGGGATGGTGACTCCACCACCTCCCTGGGCAGCCCATTCCAATGCCAATCACTCTCTGTAAAGAACACACATCCTTCCCAAAAGAGTCTAACATTGCCCACATGCTACTTGTGCATAAAGTGTTTTCTGATGTACCCAAGGATGAGGCACTTAGTGCTGTGGTGTAGTTGATTGAATAGGACTGGGGGATAGGTTGGACTGGATAACCTTAGAGGTCTCTTCCAACCTGGTTGATTTTATGGTTCTATGAAGTCGTTTAGAACTCCAAACCACTCAGCAAGTTAAAAGTGGCTTAAGTGCCTTAAACTTGTAGCAGAGATGCACAAGCCCCTAGAAACAACAATACAACCAAATCCTGTTTGATTTCAGTGCTACCATAGCATTAAGCTGGGCAATATTCTAATCTTTGATGACTGGAAGAAAAAAAGAGTTTGACTGTTTTTTTTTTTAATCACAAATATTAATGGAAAAGAAAAAATGGAGAGCATTAAATAATGCACATCCTTCCCAAAAGAGTCTAATGTTGCCTGATGCTACTTGTGTCTAAAGTGGTTTTTGACATTCCCATGGATGAGGCACTTAGTGCCACGGTCTAGGTGATTGGATAGATTGGACTGGATGACCTTAGAGGTCTCTTCCAACCTGGCTGAATCTATGGTTCTACGAAGTCGTTTAGAACTCCAAACCACTCAGCAAGTTAGAAGTGGTTTAAGTGCTTTACAACTTGCAGTAGAGATGTACTGGCCCCCAAAAAACAACAATTCACCAAATCTTGTTTGATTTCAATGCTACCACAGCATTCAGCTTGGCAATATTCTAATCTTTGATAACTGGGGGGGGGGAAGGTTCTTTTTTTGGTATTTATGGCAAATACTGATAGAAAAGAATAGAGTAAAAAAGTGGAGAGCATTCAATAATGCACATCCTTCCCAGGAGATTCTAATATTGCCCACATGCTACTTGTGTCAAGTGTTCTTTGACATTCCCCCAAAGCCATTTTAGAGCTCCAAACCACCCAGCAAGTTAAAAGTGGCTTAAGTGCCTTGCACTCAAATTGTAAAAACCCCTGGCTGCCTTTCTAAGAGCCAGGCACATATAAAAGGAATGCACTTTGGTTCATACCAAATGCCCTGGGATTGAAATCGTGCTAGAAAACTAAAGAGTCTGAGGTAAATTCTTACAAACACAGCTGATTTCTGTCTGGTGTCACCCGAACAGTAACAACAGAAGTCATTTCAAACTGAAAGCAGAAATCAATTTGATGTGAAAAGTCCAACCAATGAAGAAAGGCCACCTTTAACCCTTTCGTGGAAGCCTTTAAAGTCCTCACCTCTTAGCAGTGGCATTGCCTTATTGTTTCTGTTAAGGCTTCGTCCATCTCCAGGATGTTTTAAGACAGGTATAGCACTTCAGAATCATTTCATCCCTACTCCCCAGCGTTCAAAGGGTTAAAGAGGCCGAGATGCATGCCCTACACCACGGCATTTGTAACAAAAGGCACATTGTTAACACCAAGGGCACAATCCATCCTCTATTGTTAATCTACACATCTTGCATCACTCTGTTGTTCCAATACACTTAAGTAGTAATGAACACACACCAGCGGTGCAAGAAATTGAGCCAAGTGAGACTGCAACCAAAGACAAGACAACACTGTGCTATTACTAGATCCCAAAATAGCTCAGACAGCCCCGGACAATGGTAACATGTGAGCATAAGCACTGTTTCCAAGCCAACTTCTATCAGCCTAATTATCAGAGCCCTTAGAATAAAATCACATCAAAAGCAAGAGGCAACATCCTTTCCTCCCCCTCCCTCCCACTCCTTTTTTTGTCTTTACAGGTATAAATAAGCTACAATAAAAGGCAGCAACATCACCTAAAAATTTTGATGTAGCTGCTCCTTTAGCATAGAGGAAGTTCCACTGTATCTGGGTTAAAAAAATAGTTCTGCATACTACTATTTTGGCCTCCAAAGTTTCCGGTAGCATTTATGAAACAAGATGGATCATAAATGCGGTATTTATTGGCATGAAGAACTGGTTCCATTGAGAAGAAAACTTAGTGGTTTTAGCCCTGTAACGAGCCATGAACGTTAACGACCATATCCACCTTAAATCCCCACGGAAGGCAGGAATCTGAATCCGTGTTCCCTTTAAAGGATATTAAAAGAGGATGAGGCACTTAGTGCCACGGTCTGGTTGACTGGACAGGGCTGGGTGCTAGGTTGGACTGGATGAGCTTGGAGGTCTCTTCCAACCTGCTTGATTCTACGATTCTTCTGCCCCTAACATAAGCATTCCTATTTCTTCTCCACTTCTGCAGGAAGAGTTAAGGTTAAAAGGAGTGGTGAAGCCAAGCACGTGGTGGAGGAAGTCAAGATTCCCAGTTACTGCAGAAAGACACAGGGTATTGTATTCCCACGGTCAGGAGAGTCACTTAATTGTATGTGATAATTAATAGATCTCTTTTCAGGCCTTAGGATTTACTGCCCATTTACTTCCTGGATGCTCATATTCCAGAAGCCACTTCTCTTAGCTGTATTTATGTCCTTTTTAACACGATTTCATCCATGTTTGCATATTGCACTTACATAAAGCCAGGAACATTTAACACCAGATAATCTGACTAGAGGCAGGAAACGATACTTTGATATCTTTTTAAGTAAGTAAAACAGTTGATGTTCTAATTTTCTACAGTTCTCAATCAGCACATACAATTCTCCACTCAAAAATGACTTTTTTTTTTGGGGGGGGGGGGGGGGAGTTTCTTTAGGTGTCAACATTTTGGCAAGAAGTTAAGTGCTGTGTTTCCTGAGAATTCTGTTTGTTTTGCATTTGTAGCCCTCCCCCAGGCTTACACTGAACGAAAAAGAAACCAACAAACAACAACAGCAACAAGCAGAAATTACACTGTAAGCAATGAAGTAATGAAGGAGAACTTAACCGGAAACTTTCTTGGCCTCTCAGGGGACCATGCTTTAAGTATTTTTCATCATTTAATACAAGTAACTCAGAAAACAAAAACAATCCAAAACCTGTGCCTATAAATGTTGCTCATAGTAACATTAGTGAGGTTTGATGCAATCCATTCTAGCAGGTCTCGTTCTTACAGCTGCAAACCCTTCCCAGTTATGTACTGCTCTTTAAAAATTCCCTTTCCCTGTGGTTTTTCCACACCCAATGCAGACCACAGCCACTGTAAACTCCCATCTTAACAGTTCTTTGTTGAAGCCACGCTACAACATGTGGATATTTGTCACATAGGACTAGATGTCATTCCTCAGGAAAGATCATTTCTTTTTCCTCCCACAAATGCAGTTTAAAAAAGCACAAAAGAAAACCCAACCATTAAAACACACACACACACAATGTGAACAAATCTACACATTTCTCTAGCTGCTCCTTCAAAGTTAATTTTCATCTCCAAATGCCACAGGCTAAATCAAATTCCAACCACTTAAACTTTCCTTTGATAACTCTGCCATATTAGAAAGTACCTAGGATGATGCCTGCCAACTGAAAAGGCTTCCACTGAGGATCTTTTCATCTGCAGTGATGCTGTCAAAGGTGAAGTACTTTTCTACAAGAAGCAATGTAGTAACATAGTGTTTGCTCCCAAGTGCAGATTTGATCTGAAGTGTAAAATGTACCAGAGAGGTCACAGTCGCTGAGACAAACATTGCCTGAAGAAATTAAAGCAATCTGTGACATTCAGGTAGCATAACAGTCTGAAAGTTACAATATAGCTGACAGAACGAGCACTTCTGCCTATGTGATTTAGGGAGACCAAGCTGCACGTTAGGAGAGAAAACAGATGGGAAAAAAAGGAAAGGGGAAAAAAAAGGAAGAGAAGCTCAATGTGAATGCTCAACACTATGTACCTGAAACGAAGCCCAGAACATTTAGCTTTACCAGTCACTTTCAGACTGAGAGGAACAGACACACTCCCAGCTTCATTCTTTCCGAGACTGCCCGTTCCTCTCACTCCACCACACAGCACCCAAGGCAAGAGAGTCATTGTAGCCCTGGAAGTTCTTATTTTTTTTGGCATGACATTTAAAAGCTCATTTTAATAAAAACCATTGCTTCTAAATAGCTACAGCACTCCACAGAAGGTGACTGTCTCATCAGCAATATTCTAATACCGCTACTTTCCCTGGGCTACCACACTGAAAATGACAAAGCTGCAAGCTACGGCTCCACTTTAAATCCCAACTTTACAGTTGCCTAACTGTATTTCCTTTTGAGTATCCTCCCTGCAGTCTGGTCAGGTAGAGGTTTGAGTGTCCATACCTAACTGTATTTCCTTTTGAGTATCCTCCCTGCAGTCTGGTCAGGTAGAGGTTTGAGTGTCCACACCTAACTGTATTTCCTTTTGAGTATCCTCCCTGCAGTCTGGTCAGGTAGAGGTTTGAGTGTCCATACCTAACTGTATTTCCTTTTGAGTATCCTCCCTGCAGTCTGGTCAGGTAGAGGTTTGAGTGTCCACACCTAACTGTATTTCCTTTTGAGTACCCTCCCTGCAGTCTGGTCAGGTAGAGGTTTGAGTGTCCACACCTAACTGTATTTCCTTTTGAGTACCCTCCCTGCAGTCTGGTCAGGTAGAGGTTTGAGTGCTCACAGAATCAAGACCCACAGCCACGAAATTCAAAAGGCAGTATTTAGGAATTTCCCCAGGTGAAACCCAGCACGAACCATGGAAGAGAAAGGTACTGATACCTTTGACACCACACTGCAATGCATGACAAGTCACGTTGTACCCAGTGGCCTGCCACTGATGTTTATTACTGCGTCACACTAGTTACAGTAAGGCTAAATCGTACTGTAGAAGACAAATATCTTAAAAAGTAAGTATAAAAAACTTAAAGCATTGTCCCCCTGGTTTGTATAAAACCAAAACAAAGCCCAACATTTACATTTAAAATGAGTGCTGAAAGATACAAATGAAGAGAGTTATTGAGCAAATAAACAAAAAAAACCAACCCAAAATGTATTATCTGAGCTACTTTTCCGTACAAATAAGGCTCAGCCATATTGTATCTCTCCAATTAACAGCATTAGGGTTTGTTGGTTTGTTTGTTTTCAAACTCAGCTAACCAGTTTTGGCAACACTGTTCTTTGCTGGATATTCCCATTGGCATCCGTCATCTGTGCCAAATTAGTCCTCAGTTTGGAAGCTGAGCTGGAAGCGGGAGGTAACTTGGAAATGGACGTTATAGCACCAGTGCTCTCTGTCATTCTCTTTGCTGAGGCCTTCTCCCCCGTCGGAGGCTTTGGCAACCGCCTCCTTAGCCAGGGGTGCCGCAAAGCCTGGCTGGGCGTCATGCGGATGGCAGGATCCCATTCCAAACACTGTTTTAAGAAGTCAAGGAAGAGTGGATCGTCACACCCCTTCAACGCGTTACCCCACTCTCTGCTCTCTGGCGGGCCACGTAGTTTTCCCCTCCGAGAACGCCCACCGTTCAGTATCACAGAGCCATCGGACAAGGTGGTGATGCTACAGTAGCGGGGATAACCCTTAGAGCTCACAAAGTTTTTAGCTCGCTTGGATGAATCTAAGAGTTTTGGAGAAGGCATGCCCAATAGCTCGATCATACAAGCCAGCTGGTCTCCTTCATCTTCGCCGGGTAAAAGAGGATAACCGGTGAGGAGCTCTGCCAGAATACAGCCCAAGCTCCACATATCTATGGGCATCCCATACCGCGCGCCAAGGATGACTTCGGGCGCACGGTAAAAACGCGACTGGATGTAAGTGTAGACACGCTGATGCTCGTAACAACTAGAGCCAAAATCGATCACTTTTATACCACTTCTGCCCTGCTGCTTCAACAAAATGTTCTCGGGTTTAAGGTCACAGTGGATGATTCTGTTTTTGTGCAAAGCATCCAAGCACTGTAAAATGGAGTGGGCAAACTTGCGGACCAAAGGCAGGCTGAAGCCCTGAAACTTGTTTTTCTTGATCAATTCGTACAAGTTCATGCTCAGCAATTCAAATGTCATGCAGATGTGGCTGCGGAAGGTGAAGTTTTCCAACATGTGAATAACATTCATGTTGTTATCCTTATCCTGTTTCCGGAGATGCTCCAGGATCTTTATTTCTTCTGCAGCCTGGCGGTGGAAACGTTTCTCGTTTCTCACCATTTTTAGCGCCACGTGCTGATGCATCTTATGATCATAGGCCTTCACCACCTGCCCAAAGCTTCCCTTCCCTATGACTTTCAGGACTTCATACCTGTATGCAATATGATCATGGGGTACTTGTATATAAGACCCTTGGTCATCATCATACCCGCAGTTGTTTGAACCACCTATCACGCCTTGCCGTTTCTTTGCGTTTGGACCCAAAAAGTATATTTCAGGGTAGCTAAAAATCTCATGGTGCTCAAAAGCTGTTAATTTTTGCATGTATTGCTTCATTGCCTGCTCTGGTGTCATAACGGAGGCTTTCGCCTTCCCTGTTCCATCAGTAGATTTCAAAGAGCTGGAGCTGCCTTGCCGCCTGTGAGCGCTCTCTGTCTGTCTGTCTTGCACCGCCGGCAATCCAGATTTGCCCAGCGTTGTAAGTCCGTTCGGCTGCGTCGTCAGAACCATCCTCTTGTTGCTGTTATCTTCAAACAGCTGCTGGACCTGGATTTGTCCATGGCTGCCAACATGCAGGAGCTCATTCATTGCGTGCTTACCGTCTCCAACCTACAATTGAAAATATACACCCGGTTAACAAGAAGGGCAGGAACTCTATGCTTCACCATTCATTCTGCAACTCACCGCCCTGCCTAAATCGCCTCACAAGTCTTTTCTTTGAAGTCAGTTGTCTGCAGAGGATCCAAAAAATACAGCATTTACACTGTGATACTGCTACATGATAACGGATTTGCCAGATCTTTTGTTTCTCAAAGGCCACTTTCACGACTCTCCAAACACAAGAAGGACATGGAACTGCTGGAGCCAGTCCAGAGATGGCCATGAAGATGCTCAGAGGGCTGGAGTACCTCTCCAATGAGGACAGGCTATGAGATTTGGGGCTCTGCAGCTTGAAGAGAAGGCTTTGAGAAGACCTTGTAGTAGCCTTCCAGTATCTTAAGGGGGCTACAAGAAAGCTAGGGAGAGACTTTTTAAGGTATCAGGTAGTGATAGGACTCGGGGGAATGGAGCAAAACTGTAAGTAGGTAGATTCAGAATGGATGATAGGAAGAAATTCTTAAGCATGAGGGTGGTGAGACACTGGAACAGGTTACCCAGGGAGGTGGTGGAAGCCTCATCCCTGGAGGTCTTTAAGGCCAGGCTGGATGTGGCTCTGAGCAACCTGATGTAGTGTGAGGTGCCCCTGCCCATGGCAGGGGGGTTGGAACAGGATGATCCTTGAAGTCCCTTCCAGCCCTGACAATTTTGTGATTGTATGTTAATAAACCATGGTGAAATCTGGGACCTTGTGCAGACCAGAGTGGGAAACAAATCTTTGCCTTGAAGAACATTCAAGGAACTTTATTTTAAAGGTACAGGGAAAAAAAGGAACAGCTGATTTCAGAAATTCCATTTGGTCTTGACAGTTTTCAGGAGGGAATAAACAGCAGCATTCAGCATTTTCAAGCCAGTCATATCAGGGTGGCAAAACAATTATGGCTCAAAACCTGTCATTTTTAAGGAGAAACAAGTAATTTACAAGCATATCCTTGCCACTAAAATAGCTGTCCTTAGAATTCCTCATTTACTCTAAAGCAGATGATAATTAGTTTGTCTTCTGCCTGGCTTTAGACAAACGTGGGAAGAACTCCCCTGCTGTCTCTCCAGCTGATTCACCAGCCTTAGGATTTGTGCCAAATTTCTAACCAAAACTCCACAATACTCTCAGGCAGATGATCAAGTCAGGGTTGAGAGCACTTTTAATCTGAAACTTACTTTTTTCTAGACAGCTAAGGATATTACCACATTCCCTGGTCATTTAAGGTTGCTGCCATGAAATCAGAAAAGAACAGTTGTGTGCTGTGATATGAAGCACTAAAATCTGTGCTGCAATCAAACAAGTGCTTCCAAGGAGAAAACCAGGATATGCAACCCAGACTCTAGCATACTCTGTGCTTCAGTTAAGATATCAAGTATGTGGCAGAAGCATGGGTTTGTTACTCCTTGGGAACATGCTACTGATTTACAAGTTGCACACCAGCTTCATCTGTGGATATTCTGCAATTTGCAGCTCTGAAACAATAGCTTTCAAGGGTTGCTTCTTCGGAGTTCACTGCTCTGCTGATCCTGTTTTGACTCCCATTGAGTATCTGATCCATTTTATTTCATGTGCCTGGTGGGCAGCAAGTTCTGCATGGGCCAGCAATGTGCCCTTGCAGGGGCCCAAGAGGGCCAGTGGCAGCCTGGGGTGCATCACGGAAAGTGTGGCCAGCAGGGTGAGGGAGGTTCTTTTCCTCTACTCTGCCCTGCAGGAGACCACACCTGCAATACTGTGTCCAGTTTGGGGCTCCTCAGTTCAGGAGAGACAGAGACCTGCTGGAGAGAGTCCAGTGGAGAGCCATAAGGATGAGTGGGGGACTTGAGCATCTCCCCTATGGAGAGAGACTGAGAGCCCTGGGGCTGTTTAGTCTGGAGAAGGCTAAGAGGGGACCTGAGCAATGTGTATAAATATCTGGTTGTCAAATGGAGGGGGCCAAGCTCTTTTCACTGGTCAGCAGCAATAACACATGGAGCAATGGATACAAACTGGAGCAGAGAAGGTTTCAGTTCAACATGAGGAGAAACTTCTTTGCAGTGAGGGTGCCAGAGCCCTGGAGCAGGCTGCCCAGAGCGGTTGTGGAGTCTCCTTCTCTGGAAACTTTCCAAACCCAGCTGGATGCATTCCTGTGTGGACTACCTTAGGGATCCTCCTTTGGCAGGGGTTTGGACTCAGTGATGTCAGAAGTCTCTTCCAACTTCTAAGGTTTTGTAATTCTGTAACCACTGCAGTTTGACTGTGTACGTTTACTTACAGGGCAATCCGGGCTCACACTATCCAATTTGATCAATCACAACTGCCAACTCAAAGACATCTGTAACTGTAACACGGTGAAGATATACAGGATATCAACACTAATTGCATTCCTAGTCTGATGTCTCAAAAGCATCAGGAATTAAGTCATCAAGGGGATTTAACGAGCCTATCATGCCTACAAGGAATCTCTTCAGGTCAGGTTTGAAGTGCACTGAAGTAAGAGTTTCCTGAAGGTTGCCCTGATCCTCTACATAAATAGCGGCTACTAAAAATAAAAGCAAATGTGGCCCCAAGAGCTGCTACATGACACATTTCAGAAGAACTGGATCTAGTCAGTAAGATGTGTCTGGGGTTTGGCACATGCAGTGCTGCAGAACTGCGTAAGACAAGCACAACGAAGCAGAAGAGTAACTACAGATTACAAGTACTCAGGCTAGGAAATTCCAAGTACAAACACTTGTTCTATAACTAATGACCTGTGAGAAGAGGCCAGCACCAACCTCTCCACAACCTCCTTTCAGGCAGCTGCAGACAGCCATGAGCTCTGCCCTCAGCCTCCTCTGTTTCACACTAACCATCTCCAGCTCCCTCAGTCTCTCCTCATCAGATTTATTCTCCAGGCCCTTTCCCAGTTTCCTTGCCCTCCTCTGCACTGGCTCCAGCACCTCCACATCAATCCTGTACTGAGGTGCCCAAAACTGAACACAATACTCGAGTTGTGGTCACACCAGAGCAGAGTACCAGGGGATAATCAGTTCCCCACTCCTGCTGGCCACAGGATTTCTAATCCCAGCCAGGATGCCACTGGCTTTCTTGGTCCCCTGGGCACACTGCTGGCTCATATTCAGCTGCTTGCCCGTTACAACCCCCAGGCCCCTTTCTTCATATCCTGGCTGGAGAAAAACCTAAGGATGTATCCACTGCCAGACGGGACTTTTCCCCAAAAGCATGTTTGCAAACATTCTGAAGTGTAAACACTGCACTCTGCTTCCCGCACCCCTGGGCAGGCCCGTGGCTTCTCCTGCTGCTCACAGGTTGGCATTTTTCCCTTACCAAGCAGCAGAATGAAATCACCAGCAGTTATCCCTGCTTCACCCCAAATCCAAAGGGACCGGTTTTGCCAGTTTCAGTCAGCTGCTGCTTGAGAATGCAAATGCAGATGCAGACAGTAGGCACTGGTTTGCTTTGTGGAAGAAAAGACACGAAAGTAGCACAGGCTCTGTTCCAAAAGCTGAGGGGGTGAAGAGAGCTTGCTTCTTCTCAAAGAAATAAAAACCCACAGGAGTTTCAGAGCTATCAGCCATATCACAACCATAAAGTCAATACAGAAAAAAAAAGGACTTTCTTCATTTAGAATCAAAGAATCACAGATTCTCTGATTCTATGATTTCAGGAATTGCCAACACAAGAATCACCACCTTTTCTTCTATTTCCAACCTGGATGAGGGTTGGACTCTCACCAGCCATTTGCTCTGCCTATCTACTTCTGGCTACTGGGTGTCTGAGCTTGCTGTCAAGTTCAGACTCGCACTGCTTAGAAGCTCCACAGGCTTCACCGGTGACACTTTAAGTTCTCTGAACCACAGCTAATGGGCTTGGAAAGCTATAAAAGACTACAACCTTCTTAGTCCAATAACAAACTGTTCACAGAACACTGATGGAGCTTCTGTCTTTCATCTGAAATTACAAGCCCAAGAGATTTATATTGCATCTCCCTTTTGCTGTAAATTCCAGAACCAACAAGCTACACAGCCGACAACCTGCACACAATTATGCATCTTCTTACACATTTTACTGCCTGTGCTCAGACCTACTTACACCTTCAAGACTTCCATGTTCTTACAGAGTACATCTTCAAAGCCTTACTGATGCACACATTTCTCCATAGAACATATTGAAGTAACAAGTAAGCTTGAACTCCAAGAACTCATGTTCACAACTCTCTGGCAACACTAGATATAAACCAGCAAATGTGAGGCTGCTTTCTTTGTCAGGAGGTTTTCACAACTCCAAAAATCACTGCTACAATTTTGCTTTAACTTTGGTTTGCCAAGTTTATGGAAGTTAATGGCTCTACTGAAAGCCTAACCCTTGAAGCAGAGACACCACACAAAACAAAGTGAAGACAAAAAGCCACAAGTTTTTGGGGGGCAGTGGGAGTGTCTGGGGGTTTACTTGTTTTGTTTTCACAAAAGGGTTCAGGGACAGAAGTAGAACAGTAACTTAATAAAGACTATGAACTAGTAACAGTAGGGGTTAGGAGGTTATCTGCTATAGAGCAGAAGGATCTGAAGTCTTGGTGGACAACAAGTTCTGCATGGGACAGCAATGTGCCTTTCTGGCCAAGAAGGCCAATGGGATCCTGGGGAACATTAAGAAGAGAGTGGCCAGATCAGATGAAGGGAGGTTCTCCTCCACCTCTACTTTGCCTTAGTGAGGCTACACCTGGAATACTACAACCAGTTCTGGGCTTCCCAGTTCAAAAGGGACAGGGATCTACCGTAGAGAGTCCGAGGGAGGGCTACAAGGATGCTGAAGGGACTGAAGTACTGCCTGATGAGGAAAGGCTGAGAGACCTGGGGCTGGTTAGTCTGCAGAGGAGAAGGCTGAGAAGGGATCTGAGCAATGTCTACAAATAGATGAGTACTGGGGGTCAGGAAGGAAGGGACACAGCCTCTGCTCACCTGTGCCTTGGGACACGACAAGGGGCAAGGGATGGAAACTGCAGCACAGGAAGTTGCACCTCAACATGAGGAAGAACTTGAGTGTAAGGGTGACAGAGCCCTGGCACAGGCTGCCCAGAGAGGTTGTGGAGTCTCTTTCTCTGGAGCCTTTCCAGCCCTGTCTGGATGTGTTCCTGTGCTACCTGTGCTAGATTCTCTGGTCATGCTGTGGCAGGGAGGTTGAACTTGAATATTCCAGAGGTCCCTTCCAACCCCTAACATATTGTGAACCACACAGAAGTAGCACAAAACTGATTCCCCCTTGCTAGCAGTAAGGCAAACTGGCAATTCCTTTGAGGCAACATGCTGCCAATGGCATGATCTGTTTGAAAACCTCCTATGAGACTACAACTATAGCACCGAACACCACAGAAACACACATCTCTTCTCAACTGTGTTCTCCAAAAGCATTGAGACATTATGTAGTTCCATCTTCACAGAAGTCACCTGGTGTGATATTAACCTTCTCTAAAACTGGCCAAAATAGATGCACACTTTGGCTATGCATTATCATTTTGTTTTAAGTAAAACCTCAGACAGACCTTTTTATATCAATCAGAATCTAAAAAGGTTTATAAAATGAATCTTAATAACAGAGCAATTGTGAGAGCCTGCTGGTACACTTCAGAGGAATAAGATGTCTTTATCTGCTGTTTCTCTGCATAGATAAGGACAAGGGAGAAACTGTTCCAAAGTCATAACTTAATTAAAACACTGCACTATATACCCCTTTCTTTACAGCATTTCTGGTCACGACAGTTTCAGCCCTACTGTGTCTAACATGCTAGAGGGCTGTGCTATCAGGTATAGCATGCTCCAGTGCCTACCTTCTTGACAGCAGCCTGAGCAAATGTACAAAAGACCTTTTTTATCTTGATAAATGAATTCAACACCATTTCTCTGTTCAGAACTAAAAATAGCTGCTAATTAGCACAATAACAGTAATGTGGGATTACCATAATGGTTTTATTAGGAGCATGTGTTTTACACACCAAAAAAAACTAAGCCCTTGTCCTGAAGAGCTTGTGGCTCAACAAGAGCTGCAGAAAAAAAACCACAGCATTTAGATATTTTGCTGCTGTCATATATGGTCCACATAAGCTTATGGAAAGTTAACTTTTAACTCTATACAGCAAACATTTTCACAGACAGAACTATGTCCCAAGAGCAATACTCATTCATAACTCTTTTCCTCCTGTCAGGTCTATGCAGGTGCAGCAAAGCTGAATACTTCTGGGACACCCTGATTACATTACACAAGCTGAAAGCAAAAAGGGCAGCCAGTGCACACTAAACTGAGCCTAAGCATACACATACAAGAGCTGTGCTCTGATGTACTGCAGAGCACAGCGCAGTCACCAACTGTTGGAACCCAAATTTCAAATCCTCCCCTTTCAAAGTTAAGATACTTTCATATTCCCACTAGACACAAGTTTTATGTAGAAGTATCCAAAGAAATGTAAATCCAGCAAAGTCCAGATCATGCCTATAGAGTTACTGCCACTTAAATGTGACAGTATTTCTATGGTTATTTAGTAGATTAAAATGCCTCAGTAGGGAGGTATTTTCTTTGGTTTTACCTGCTTTAAAGCAGGAATCTCTGCTCCAATAGAAGGTAAATTAATTTCTGTAAAGTTATAAATTACTGATATGAGAGCATATGCATAGATATTCATCCTCCCATGGTGAAATAAACCCAACTTGCTGTAGGAGAATCTTAGAAAGGGCTGGGAGAGGGAGGGCACTGAAACATGCACTGTCAATGACTTGTTACAGCACTAGACAAGAGGAGAAAAAGATCAAGACTGCTTTACTGCAAGAGAAACAGCAAGAGTGCAGGATGCAGGGATAGATGCCAAGTAAGGGAGAACACCGCTGGAGGTAGGCAGAAGACAGAGGCAAGAGTCTGGAAGAACGACTCACAGATGGGTGGGGACTCAGACAAGCAGAGCAGCACCCGCAAGCAAGATAATCTCTACTGCAGCATGTCAAGTGGATGTAAGAACATCATAATGGAACAAGAAAGAGTGAATAGAAAAAGGTTCTGCTCATCACAGAACTCAAGGCTTCAAAAGAGAAAGCAAAAACAAAGAGAAGAGCCTGGAAATGAGTTTCATTTTTTCTACCATGAACCAAAAAAGAAAAGCAGTCAGGGCTGAACACAGACACAAATAAGCCTAGGATGAAACCACGATTTAAACCGAAAACCCAAACCAGGATCTTTCCTTGGTACAAACACACAACGGCCTGCTTAGCAACTAAGGTTGCTGGGTTTGCAGAGACTGCAGCCAAAACCTTGGCTCTGTTATATGACACCTGTGTAAAACTGCATCTTACCTCCTTCTACCCATGCCAATGTACTCTACCAAAGAATGAAACTTCTTCACTTCAGAGTAGGAGTCAACACTTTCGCTACAGTCTAGATCACAACAACTCACTGCTGCAAGAAATGTGACAGGTAGTGGGCTCCTGCTCTATTTGAGATCTTTTCCATTTCAATCTCTCTTCACAACTAGTGTGTGCACAATGAACATGCTCACTACATCCAACCATGGGCAAGTTCAACCACGTTATCAAACCGTCACCTTCTGAAAGCCTGAAACGCCAAAAGAAAAGACTCTCAGCCTCTGGTTATTACACAAGTGTCATAGGTACAACAGAGATGAAAACAAATGAATGCAAGAAAAAATGGTTTAAGAAAGCTTGAATGTTTCATTTTAAATAGACTGGAGAAAGTAGTGGGATGCAAACTGAATGGTTTTAATCAGACAGTGTCAGCTGAGGTCAGCAGACCTGAAGTTTATAAAAAGACACAGCCTGGTTTGGGTTTTTTTAGGTTAAAATCCAGCATTCTGATGCCACATCTGATCCTGACCACAAAAAGTTACATTAGGCAACCACAAAACAACCACCTACAGCATTCTGAAAGACAGTCTGAGCTACTTTATAATAGTATCCAAGGCTAAATACCGTGGAGTAGGCTCTGTATCACAAAGGAAAGGCAGAGTTTGAAACACAACCCAGAGAGACATGAAACAGAGCCATATAATGCTTGATCATCCTTGTATGCTTTCCTAAGTACTTCATCTCTACATGTGTGTGTGTATATATATATGCATATATATATATATAATCATAACACACAATAGATGTATAAAAATACTTGAAGCACAGAAAAGTAACACTTGAACATCCCTTGCATGCTTTCATAAAGACTTCACATTTAAATATATATGTCCATAGACACAGACACTATATATAGTACACACACATATAAACCTATGTATAAACATATCAAATTCCTGCACTTCCAAAATTACTAAGTAGTCACAGATGTATAGCTGGACCACCACACTTTCACAAATCTCAAATTACATCTGAGCTCTGTTACACGTGGGCTCCTGTTACTTGTATGTCATAGAATCATAGAACTGTTGAGGTTGGAAGAGACTTTTGAGATCATCAAGTCCAACTGCTTGCCTTCAGCTTGCAATCCCACTCCTACTGCTGAACCACTGCCACTAAACCATGGCCCTCAGCACCAAAGCCACGCATCACCTGAACATATCCAGGGATGGGGATCCAAACACCTCCCTGGGCAGCTTGTTTCAGAAACCCTGGGCACCACTCTTTCAGAAAACAACTTTCTCCTAATATCTAACCTGAACCTCCCCTGTCTACCTGTATGCGCACTTTCATGATCAGTGTTTGTTATTATATTCCTTCTTTTCTAGTTTTATCAAAGAAAGTTAAGCTGCTGCCTCAACTCAAAAAACAACCTGCACTTAACTGATACATGAAAGTGAAAAGAACAACGGCCTTTGATACTGTTGAGCAATTCAGATATATACCCTAGCTATGCAAATATACAATGATGTTGATCTCAAACATGCAGTTCAACCTTGGATTTGCAGAACACTCAGCAAACCCTACATAAATTCACTTTCTTTTTTTTATTTAAGCCAATTCTTTCCATAAATGGATTTGAATAGGATGCTTTTACCTTTGAAACTACACAGAAAGTCACTGAAACACCAGTATCTAAATGCACAGTTTTGCCTTCTACTAGCCCATAATCACATTATCACTTAAAGCTCTGCCATATGTTTACAGAGACAGCATGTAAGCATCCATGAAGAGCTCAATAATTCTAAGAAAAGTATGCCATTCGTGCCTTTCAGGGTCAGCATGAAACCCTTCAGCATTTAAAAGGAAATGTATGCAATAAAAATTCCAGATATTCAGCGTTAAAATGGCAGCATACAGACCCCTCTCTCTACTCTGTCATGCCTTCAGGGCAGAGATACCCTCTCTCATCCATATATAGTGGCATACTTGGGAAGTTTCATTCCTAATAGATTTACTTCGAGTAGGAGATAATGTGAGATAGCACAGAACCGGAAAATAGCATCCTTTTCATACCAGCGGTGCTTATTTCTGTAGGTAAACTACTGCAGCAATAAAGTCGGATTCATCCAATCATTGTTCCCGACTAGAGTGATAGCTATTTCTAGGGAAGACAGCTATCGGCCTGAGCTGATCAGACCTATAAAGGGAAAGCAACCTTTATTTTTCACCACAGTTCACAGGATCCTTTAATCGCAGTGACTAACCTCATTGCCAAAATAATGTCACCTAAAAAACCCATGCGTTTACCAGAACAGATCCTCTGTGTCAGTGTGGAGGATCGAATCTGTCACTGAAAACGAGACACAAAACCAGACTGAAGGAGGGCTCGGTAGGGAGAAAGCTGCTTTTCAGCGCGGAGTCGCAGCCTCACAACAAACACGTACATCGGGGCTCAGTTTGCAGAAATGAAATGCACTTCGCAGAAGCACCGAGCGCCTCGTTAGGCGAGACGGGGCCCCAGCTCCCGCCCCGGGGCCACTCGGCGAAAGGACAGCGGCGACGGTGTGGCAAGCCCCCGGGGCCGGACGCTCCTTCCCCCACCCGCCCCCCCGTCCCCGATCCCACTCCCGTGCCCGGGCTCACCGTGTGGGAAGCGTTGCTGGCCCTGAGCGGAGGCAATGCGAGGGGCGATGGTGGGCCGGTCCCAGCTCCTGCCCGGGAGACTCCGGCTCCGGCGCCCGGGGAAGACTGCAGCGGGCGGCCGCTATCCCCTGCCCTGCCTGTGGAGAGCAGAGGGATGAGCGCGGAAGGCGGCGACGGTGGCGGCAGCGGCGGCCGTCGGGGAGGCGGAGGCCGGCGGCCCCGGCGCTTCGCCGGCTCGGCCGCCCGTCTCGCTTCAGGCAGAAGCCATTAAAAGCTAATCACCGTCGCGGCACACACACGCACCGATCCGGCTAATAGCGCGGGTGGGCCATGCTCGCCCGGCTAAACCCTTCAGCCGAGATTAACCCGCCACCAGCAGGCGCTTAACCGGGAGAACGAGCCGGCTCTGCCCCGCACACGCCTCGGGGCTGGATGGCCGCCCGAACTACCGCCTCTCCGAGCCGTCTGGCCCGGCCAAATCCTGGCGGCGCCGGGGACCCGCCACGAGTTCACAAGTCTGCAGCGGGTAGAAGAGACGAGCACCGCTGCCCCCTGTCAAACGCGGCCGCTCCGGCGAAGGCAGCGACTCTAAATTTTCCCTAGGTCGTTTCTCTCAGTAATTTCCCTGCGGTCTTTTCCCCCTTCCCCGAGGTTAACTCGCCATCCAGCACGCCGCAGCTGAACACGCAGCCCCCGCCGTCCCCCCGGACTCGGTTGCCAAAGGGGGAGGGTGGATCATTGTTCCGTCACGCACGACTCCGCTGCGGCGGCAGCTGCTGGGGACAGCCGCGGGGCGTCCAAGTCCCGTCCCCCCCTCCCCAAGCCGTACGGCCCGACCCATCCCAGCGCGGCAGGAGAGGCGCAGGGACCCCGCAGCCCGGCACGGCGGCGATCGCGGCGGCCCTCCCTTACCGGCTGGGTAGGCAGCACCAGCGGCGGCGCTAGCTGAGGGTTTTCTGGTTAACATGGCCGCTGGAGAGGAGGGAGAGGAAAAGGCATGTCAGGATGGCTCTCCTCCGCTGCTCGTCGGCCTCTCTGGTCGGCGGTTGCCTCTCTTCTCCGATCAGCTACACCCAGACCCAGACACGTCTTCCGCTGCATCCCCCTGGCCCCGGGCCGGCCGGACAGACCCTCCAACGGCCCGCCGTCGCCTCCCGCCGCCGCAGCAGCAGCAGCTGCGCCGCCGCCGCAGCCCCCGGCCCAAGCTCATCACCTCCCCCGCCCCCGCTTCGGTCGCCCCGGTCCCTTCACACGGAGGAGGGGGGCAGCAGCAGGCTGCCGGACAGGGCCCTCCTCCTACTCGCGCGACGGAACGGGGACACACAGCGCACAGGACTGGCAGTCCCCGCCCCGTCGGCCGCCTCCCTCCCTCCGTCCCTCCCTGCTGCCCCCCTCCCCTGCCGCTGCGCTCCGCGGTGGCGGCGGCGTGGCCCTCCGCTTGCCTGGGCACTCACACGTTCACTCGGCGCGCCCCAGCGCCCTGCTCAGCGTCCTCCGCCGCACGTCGGGCCCTGGGCCCTGGGAGGGGGCGCCCGTGACCCTCGGCAGTTGGTCACCCCCCGGGGTCACAGCCATCTTGGCGGCCCGCGGGCAGCCTGCGCCTCCCCCCGCCACACACCGCCCCCGGCAGGCGCCCTGCGCTTTGCCCTGTCACCCTCCGCCGGTGCAGGGCAGGGGCTGGGCGACCCCGCGGCGCCGCTGTGGGTAGTGGGCAGTGGGCGATCCCGTCAGGGAAATGGGTGGTCGGGGCGGGGAGCGTAGTGGAGCAGAGAGGGAGAAAAGTCAGAGGATCCCCAAGTGCTCGGGCAGGGAGCGTCACTTCATTCAGCCTTGAAGGGCAAAGGCGGTGCGGTGGGAGGAAAGAGAAATGCCTTGGAAGGTGTCGCGGGGTGAAAACTTCCAAAATGGCAGCGAGGGACGGGAGCTTGGGGGCTTGCCTCGGAGTTGCGAGTGCCTCAGTTAAACCGAGGAGGCCGCGGCGGGGGAGGCGGCGTTATTTGCCGTCTGTTCCAAACTACGGCGTGGACTCCAATGCTTTGAATTCCTGATTTGTCCTTTTGGACGTCATGAGAGCCAAAAATAGATAATCCGAACATTTGCTCAGCTTGGGACAGCGCTGAAATGAACGCTCCTGCCTAACGCTCAGCCGGGTCTGAAGTCTGTTCAGACGGTGCATCCCTCCCTTGTTTTCTGCACCAGCTGCCAGAGGTGTAGACAGGCCTCCCTTCCTCCCCTTCCACGCAAAAACAAACCCAAATCTCCCTGTTTCCCATGCCTAACCCCCCAAAAAACCCCATCCCTGCTGCCAGAGAGAAAGGCTTTGCCTCTTCCAGTGCCCACAGATAGATGCATAAACAAAGACATTTCCTGTACCGGTACAAAGACATAAACAATTTCCCTAAGCCCTCCTGTCATGCAGAGAAAACAATCATACCTTCTCCCGCCCACACCCATCTAACCTTGTCCCTTCGCTGGAGCAGAAAGAAACCTTTGTCTTCCTCAGCGTCTCCCCCACAAGATACCCTCAGACACCCCCCGTGTCCCTCCCTCTCGGCGGCCAGGTGCACAAATGCTGCTTTCTGGGTATTGCCGGTATTTCCCCTTCGTTTTCACGAGCAGCATCAGAAGTAGCTGAAGAGCAAACGCTGTGGTAGTATTGGTGTTCTTTGTGAGATGCCTTCAAGGTTTCAGGAGTGACAGAAGAAAGGTGTTTTCTAGTTAGCCTAAGAAGGGGAAGAGGCTTGTTCACACTGGGCCCAAGCCAACCTCATGAAGTTCAACAAGACCCTGCATCTGGGTCAAGGCAATCCCAAGCACCTACATCATCTGGGCAAAGACTGGCTGCAGAGCAGCCCTCCGGAAAGGACTTTGGGGTGCTCATGGACGAGAAGCTCAGTATGAGCTGTCAGTGTGCTCTTGCTGCTCAGAGACACAACCAGATCCTGGGCTGCACAAGAGAAGTGGGCAGCACCACAAGGGAGGTGATTCTCCCCCTGTGCTCTGCACTGGTGAGTACTGCATCCAGTTCTGGAGCCACTGTTACAAGAGGGCTATGGATGTGCTGGAAGGTGTCCAGAGCAGGGCCACGAGGATGAGCAGAGGGCTGGAGCTGCTCTGCTGTGGGGAGAGACTGAGGGAGTTGGGGCTGTTCAGTCTGGAAAGAAGGTGGCTCCAAAGTGACCTTACTGTGGCCTTTCAGTATCTGAAGTAAGCTACGAGAAAGCTGGGGAGGGACTTTTTAGATTGCCAGGTAGTGATAGGACTGGGGGGAATGGAGCAAAGCTAGAATTTGGTAGATTCAGACTGGGTGTTAGGAGGAAGTTCTTCACCATGACAGTGGTGAGCCTGGAATGGGTTGCTCAGGGAGATGGTGGAAGCCTCCACCCTGGAGGTGTTTAAGGCCAGGCTGGGTGAGGCTGTGGCCAGCCTGCTCTAGTGTGAGGCGTCCCTGCCCATGGCAGGGGGGGTGGAACTGGCTGATCCTTGTGGTCCCTTCCAACCCTGACTGGTTCTATGATTCTATTCAAGCTAGGTAAGAGAAGCTGAAGCTGATACCAATTATCTGTTCATAAGGCTTGCAGGAGTTTTTGCTCAAGTTGTGTGTCTTCTCTGACTGCCAAAGTCACAGATAGCTTCATGCAGGTTCTGGTGTTAGTTACAGCTAAACATTGAGATAAGAGCCAGCCCATTCGGTGGTCCTGGTTCAATCCCTTTCCAGCCACTTGTACTGTTCAGAGTATGCCTTCCATTGCTGGTTCAAACAATCTTAGTCTGCTATGAATACTACCTGGAAAATGGAGTTAGTCTAGCACATAGTAAACAGGCAGTGGGAACACATTACATCAGTACCAGTCCCGCTATTCCCTTGCTAAAACTGTGCCTTGTAACCCTTTTAGCATTAGCCTTCGAGCTTCAGAACGGGCTTGGACCTCCCTAGATGCTTCTCTGTCTCTTCCATGTGCAATCCATCCCAGTGTCTTGCTGTCAAGGATAGCACCTGCTGGAGTCTGAAGTGAAACTCAAGGTGAGTGTGCAAACCCATTTTGATTCTTCCTAAATGCAATACAAGAAACATCATTTTAGAAGCCTCTTTCCTGCAGGGTTTAGGTTGATAGAGAGGAGGAACATGCTAATATAATTTTAAGATACCTTGGCTGCAAATAGCACTGTCCTTAACAGCCTTCTTCAAATTCATAGTCACAGATCTTCAAGAAGGAGGAAAGCAAAGGCTAAATACTCAAAGACAAAGCAAAGATTAATTCTTTCACACCAAGTGTTGCACTCAGGAATCTGAACTATGTCCTGCTGAGTGTCCACAAAACTTCATTCTTTCAGATAACTGAACATATCACAGCTTTCCAGGCCAGTACTATGCAAGATGAGATCAACAGGCACAGGTTCCCAGGACAGAAATAAGTATTAAGCACCTGACAGGGCAAAGTGTGCTGTGCTGAGAAATTAGAGAGCAAAGTGAACAAGTTTTCTTGATCCTTTTTCCTGCTCCCTCAGCTTTTTTTGCCTCAAAGTGTGAACTAATCTATAATGATAGAAGATTACTCTTCTCTGCCTTGCAAGCAAATCTACTGAGTGTTCATGACTGTCAGACAACTTAGAATCACAGAATGGTTTGAGTTGGAAGGGACCTTTAAAGATCATTTAGTCCAACATCCCTGCAATGAGCAGGGGCATCTTCAACTGGAGCAGGCTGCTAAGAGCCCCATCCAACCTGACCCTTCATGTTTCCAGGTATGGGATATCTACCACTTCTCAGGGTGACTCCTTCTGGTGTCTTGCTACCCTCATTCTAAAAAATGTCTTCCTTGTATCTAGTCTCAGTCTCCCTTCTTTAAGTTTAAAACCAATATCCTCTGTCTTGTTGCAACAGCCTCTACTAAAAAATTCATCCCCATCATTCTTGTAAGTCTGCTTTAAATATTGAAAGGTCACAATAAGGTCACTCCAGAGCCTTCTGCAGGCTGAACAACCCTAACCCTCTCAATCTTTCTTCAGAGGGAGCTGTTCACTTCCTCTGAGCCCTCCTCTGGACCTGCTCCAACAGGTCCAGCAGGTACTTGCAAAATGCTTGTGAGGGAAATATCTGGAAAAAAGTCCTTCCAGGTGGGTACCCAAACAGGCTCTCAAACTGAAAATTGCCAGCTGAGTGGGACACAGGCAGTACTGGTTCTGCACCACAGTGGCCACCACAGCAAAGAGCTAAAGAGCTCAGCAGTAGGAGATGTGGATGGGCCCAGAGGGCTGCTTGCCACAGGTGTCTTGAAGAAGCTTATGCTGAACTGTTACAGATATCATACTCCTGTGATAAGCTGTGCAAAGTGTTCTAGAATGAAAGTTAGCAGCTGTTTTGTAAAAATAAAATAGTTAACTCACAACAATTGAGTCAGAAAATTAAACTTCTGGGGTGGATTAGAAGGGCTGTGATTAGGAGGGCCAGAGAGGTTCTCCTGCCCCTCTACTCTGCCCTAGAGAGGCTGCAGTACTGTGTCCAGTTCTGGGCCGCCAGTGCAAGAAGGACATAGAAGTGCTGGAGAGAGCCCAGCACAGAGCCACAAAGATGATAAGGGATACTGTGATACTGTGAATGGAACAGCTCTCATATGAGGAGAGCCTGAGGGAGCTGGGGCTGTGCTGCTGGGAGAGGAGGAGCCTGAGGGGGGGACCTCATCAATGTTTATAAAGGTGTGCAGGATGAGTTCCAGGAGGCTGGAGCCAGGCTCTGATGGGTGATATCCAGTTCCAGGCCAAGGGGCAATGGGTGGGAGTTGAGGCATAGGAGGTTCTATGATAAAATGAGGAAAATGTTTTCCCTGTGAGGGTGAGAGAGCCCTGGCCCAGGGGGGTTGTGTAGTCTCCCTCTCTGAAGATATTCAAGAGCTGCCTGGATGTGTTGCTGTGTGCTCTGCTCTAGGTGCTCCTGCTCTGGCTGGGGCGTTGGACTGGCTGAGCTTTGGAGGTCCCTTCCAGCCTCTGACATTCTGTGATTCTGTGAAAACTTTTAAAAAAGGAAAAAAAAACAGGGAAAAAAACCCTTTAAACCCAGAGCCAGAATAGTCTGGAATAAAACACTAGTTGTAAACTCTTTGTCTAAAAGTATTCCTGCCCACATAGTCCATTAAAATGCATTTTTGAAGATATTATGCTAGCACAGTGAGGGGAGGTACAGAGCATGCTGTATTTCCTGACCCATTCAATCATCTCCCTTGTGACCAAGACAGATCAGAATTCCAAACAAACTGTGAGGGGTTACTGAGGTCTCTTTTGTCACGTTCGTGTCTAACTGTCCTGTTAGAGCACTGTACCTCCTTGGCACTGCTGTGAAATCTCCTAGGCCATTCCTCTTATCTTGCCAAAGGGGATGCCAGTTACAGTTTAATTATGTCATAGAATCATAGAATCAGTCAGGGTTGGAAGGGACCACAAGGATCAGCCAGTTCCACCCCCCCTGCCATGGGCAGGGACGCCTCACACTAGAGCAGGCTGGCCACAGCCTCACCCAGCCTGGCCTTAAACACCTCCAGGGTGGAGGCTTCCACCATCTCCCTGAGCAACCCATTCCAGGCTCACCACTGTCATGGTGAAGAACTTCCTCCTAACACCCAGTCTGAATCTACCAAATTCTAGCTTTGCTCCATTCCCCCCAGTCCTATCACTACCTGGCAATCTAAAAACTCCCTCCCCAGCTTTCTTGTAGCTTACTTCAGATACTGAAAGGCCACAGTAAGGTCACTTTGGAGCCACCTTCTTTCCAGACTGAACAGCCCCAACTCCCTCAGTCTCTCCCCACAGCAGAGCAGCTCCAGCCCTCTGATCATCCTCGTGGCCCTTCTCTGGACACCTTCCAGCACATCCATAGCCCTCTTGTAACAGTGGCTCCAGAGCTGGATGCTTTGGTATGCAGTTGCAGGGCGAGAGTGGCTGGCTGCTCAGTGACACAGCAGCTCTACCACTGTGCTATTAGCAATCACTGATGTGGTCAGGCAGCAGGGAATTCTTGGGAAGCCACTGTGTTTCCAAAGCGGTGGCGATAGCCCTGGGGGCTCCCACAGTGACGGGTTGCTTAGCACCTTCCTATGCTCTGACTGTTCTGGTTTGGTTGGAGATAATGACTGCTAAGTAAAGCAAATAGGAGGCTGCTCAAACTTAAGGTGGGGATGAGACGTGTGGCACTTCTGGGACATGGTTTGGTGGTGGACTTGGGTTTGATGATCTTAAGGGTCTCTTCCAATCCAAGCAATTCTATGACTCTGTGAAAAGAAAGGGAAAATGTTAATTTCAGCCACCTTTTAATCATCCTTTCACAGGCTCACAGGATGTAAGGGGTTGGAAGGGACCCAAAGATATCATTGAGCCCAACCCCTCTGCCAGAGCAGGACCATAATCTAGCTCAGGTCACAGAGGAATGCATCCAGATGGATACTAAGCAGAGTTTGCATAAGAAGGAGAATCTGTACTTAGACTCAACCTTCTTTTAAAACGTTCTAGGGCCTAGGCCATTAAATATAGATATGATTTTCCCCATTGTTTTTGTGAAGCAGGCCTCAGATGTTGAGTTGGAGACATTTAAACACTCAGGAAGGATACGTCTCACCATCAATTAAACATAAGTCCAAGGCTGTCATCTCAGCCAGTAAGGCATGTTTTAAAAGTAAACCTGAGGCTTTTTAGTCTGAAGAGAAGACTGAGAGGGGATCTAATCAATGTCTACAAATATCAGAGGGCTGGGGGTCAGGAAGGAAGGGACAGGGACAGCCTCTTCTCACTTGGGGGGAGATGGAAACTGCAAGCACAGGAAGTTCCACCTCAACATGAGGAAGAACTTCATCAGTGCCCTGAGAGGTTGTGGAGTCTCCTTCTCTGGAGCCTTCCCAGCCCTGTCTGGATGTGTTCCTGTGTGACCTGCGTTAGATTCTCTGGTCCTGTTCTGGCACGGAGGTTGGACTGGAAGATCTATGGAGATCCCTTCCAACTCCTGTGATCCCAGTAGGCCCAATTAGTAGTTGCCTCAGCAGGCACTGAACACCAGCAGCACTAGGTTCTTCTTAAGGTGTTTTGGCTAATTCCGATGTGAGTAGAGCTGTGTACAGTACAATGTGGTCTTTCAGCAGATCATGCTGAGAACAGTGCAGGCACTTCCAAGTGCAGGAACCTACAAATGCTAGCATTACAAAAGGAAAGCACACAGGTTGTGGCTCAACTTGCTCTCAAACTTACACCCCACTATGTCATACACTTGTAAGGTTTGCCACTTCACCCTCTCTCTATCCTTCTTAAATATATATATCCCAGCAGAGTAAATCCCAACCTGTAACTTACAGTAAATTTGTATTTCAATGCAGTTAGTACAGATGAAGCTGTCTCTTCACTAAAAATGAAGTCATCTCTGCAGTAGTGCAGAGGAGCACTGCCACAATCAGTTTTCTAGGATCTGTTTGTATTGACATGAGGGTGTAAAAAGGTAAACTGGCTTGCCAGGTTCAGATATTCATTGGCCTTTATTCCAGTATGTCTTCTGCTGAGGCTAAACTTCATTCTGTCTTCAAGGGTTTGCACTTTCTGCTCTGCACATAGGTCACCACATCTGTTGCAGTTTTAAGGCAGAACAAAGGATGTTTTGATGGTCACCCTGAAAAGATAGTCTGAGATCCCTTGGGGCTGCAAGTGTACACAGAATCACACTGAATTGTCAGGGTTGGAAGTGACTTCAAAGATCATCTAGTTCCAAACCCCCCTGCCATGGGCAGGGACCCCTCACACTAGATCAGGCTGCCCAGAGCCACATTCAGCCTGGCCTTAAACACCTCCAGGGATGAGACTTCCACCACCTCCCTCAGCCACAATGATGCAGCACATCAAGACTTCTGTCCTTCCCAAACAGTCACAAAGCATCTCCTTACTCAGATACTTGAAATATTTGGGAGAGATGAGTCATCTCCTAGCTATAGGTGAGTTCATAAGCTGATTACTAAGAACACATTCTTTTGGGTGACCAAATGATGTATACAATATGCAACAGTATGGACCTGTGACAACACACTCATAGAATCACAGAATTATCAGGGCTGGAAGGAACCTCAAGCATCAGTCAGTTCCAGCACCCTTCACATGGGCAGGGACACCTCACACTAGATCAGGTTGCCCAGAGCCACATCCAGCCTGGCCTTCAAAACATCCAGGGATGAGACTTCCACCACCTCCCTGGGCAGCCTGTTCCAGTCTCTCACCACCCTCATGCTAAAGAACTTCTTCCTAACATCCAGTACAAATCTACCTACTTCTAGTTTTGCTCCAATCCCCCTGGTCCTGTCACTACCCAACATCCTTAAGAGTCCCTCAACAGCTTTTATACAAATAGATTTGTATTTTTCTAAGTACATTTGTGTTTATTTTTCTTTATTCTTATGTTTTTAGAGCTATTTCTTGGCAGATAATCTCACAGTACATTTGCATTTTAGTGCTGGTAAATTACATGTTAAGCAAAATGCTTTTCACCAGCCCATGACAATGTTTCTGAGTTTCTGTGTTATGCATTTTCTATATAATTGTTAGATTCTTAGAGCATTAATATTCATTAGAACAAAAGATTAATCCTCTCTGTAAACTCCCAGCTTGTGTGATGGGAGCAGAAATGATCTTGTTTTCCTGTTTGTGTGGCAGAAGCACTCATGATGGAGTCAGGGGAATAGCATTAGTGTAAAACTAATGTCAGGGGAGAAGCCTGGTGGTGGCTGGCTCTTTTCAGCTGTTGGCACACCCTTCTGTATGTGCTCAGGAGAAAAGAAAGACCTCTGGAAGAAGGAAAGATGGAAATGACATGAATGATGTCCTTGGTTCTTCTTCTGTGGACCCTTTCAACCTTGCCTGTGCAGCTCCTCCAGCCCTTCAGCTTCTCAGACAAGGGAGATGTGATAATTGCAGAGACATAATTTAAAAGTACTGCTTCTCATGCTACTTTGATTCTGCTCTGCCCTTAAAAAGCCCTGTGAAATAGCTGTTACTGCAAGTCTAGTGTGTAGCTCACAGAATCACTGAAACATTCAGACTGGAAAAGCCCCTCAGGAGCACCAAGTCCAACCCATATCCCTGCTCTACAAGCTGTACCCTAAACCATAGCCCTAAGCACCACACACAAAACACCTTGAAACACAGCCAGGGTTGGGAAATCCACCACCAACCTGGGCAGCTCATTCCAATGCCTGAACACAGTCTCCAGGAAAAAATGTTTCCTAATATCCAAACTAAACCTACACAGTGGCAGCTTGAGGTCATTCCCTCTTGTTCTGTCACTAATGACCTGTGAGAAGAGCCCAGCAGCAGCCTCTCCACAACCTCCTTTCAGGTAGCTGTAGACAGCCATGAGGTCTGCCCTCAGCCTCCTCTGTTTCACACTAACCATCCCCAGCTCCTTCAGTCACTCTTCATCAGATTAATTCTCCAGGCTCTTCCCCAGCTTCCTTGCCCTCCTCTGCACTGGCTCCAGCACCAGATGATAGTTAGGATTTTTACCAAACTGTTTTAGAGAGAAACCATGAACTTGTCAGACATTGTGGTATTCTCTGAGTTCAGTTGCCTGATGGAGCAGGTCCAGAGAAGCGCCACAGAAATGCTCAGGGGGTTGGAGCAGCTCTGCTACAAGGACAGGCTGTGGGAGCTGCAGAAGTGGAGGTTCTGGGGAGACCTCACAGCAGCCTGCCGGTACCTGAAGGGGGCTACAAGAAGGCTGCAGAGAGACTGTTTGCAAAGGGCTGCAGGGACAGGATGAAGGCAATGGCTTCAAACTAGAGCAGAGCAGATTGAGATTGGATGTTAGGAACAGGTTCTGCAGCATGAGGATGGTGGAACTCTGAACAGGTTGCCCAGGGAGGTGGAGATATGGAAGGTGAAGCTGGACAGAACTCTGGGCAATGTGATCTAGCTGAGGATGCCCCTGCTGACTGCAGAGAGGGTTGGGCCAGATGATCTTGGGAGGTCACTTCCAACTCAGCCCATTCTATGAATCTCTGATTCTAGCCACCTTGAAAATCAATGTGGAAACTCAGTGTGCTCTTTGTTGCACTCATTGTGTGGGCTACTCAGTTTCCAACCCAGCTGTTCACACACAGGCTTTAGTCCCAGCTGTTGAAACCCTAGTAACCTTTGTTGATCTAATATACATGTGCAATGAGAGACTTAACTTTAAAGGGCTTATGGGTCTCACTCACTCCCCACAGCAGGGTTGAATTCTGTCAGGTGACAGGAGTTTTCATCTCCCCCAAGTCCAATATTTCACAGGGCCTCTCAGTTCAAGAGAGGTATTGAGGTACTGGAAGGTGTCCACAGGAGGGCAATGAAGCTGGTGAGGGGTCTGGAGCACAGCCCTGTGAGGAGAGGCTGAGGGAGCTGGGGGTGTGCAGCCTGCAGAAGAGGAGGCTCAGGGCAGAGCTCATTGCTGTCTGCAGCTACCTGCAGGGAGGCTGTAGCCAGGTGGGGTTGGGCTCTTCTGCCAGGCAACCAGCAACAGAACAAGGGGACAAGGTCTAGGCTGGATGTCAGGAGGAAGTTGCCAGAGAGAGTGATAGGCATTGGAATGGGCTGCCCAGGGAGGTGGTGGAGTCACCATCCCTGGAGGTGTTCAAGAAAAGCCTGGATGAGGCACTTAGTGCCATGATCTGGTTGATTGGCTGGGTGTTGGGTTGGACTGGATGAGCTTGGAGGTCTCTTCCAACCTGGTTGATTCTATGCTTCTATGATTTTATTAATTACTTCTCTCACACAGTTGTGATAAAGTTCATTAAAACCATTAAATCCACTGCTCTACAAAAGTACAAAAGTGAGACATAATTCAAAGATAATGGGTCAGAGGAACTCAGAATCCAGCAAGAACTCTGACCAAGTTCTTTTCCTTCACCCTGACTTCCTCTGGGCAGAATTTATTAAGCATAAAAAGAAAATGAATCATTAAGATTAAGTCCCAGGGCTTGAGTGTTATATTATTAACTGGGATAATCTACTATTGGGATTTTTGGTGGTGACTCTTGAGTAAAACCATGAGCCACCTGCTGCAAAGCAAATTTAAAGCTACATGCTGGGAAAAAGTACCTTTCTCATTAAATATAAAGGTTTGTTAAGGCAACACAAAAAGAACCAGCCTGATGTATCAAATTAAACTAGGTGGCAACTGAAGATATCAGACACTTGTGGAGGGTCCTTCACATTTTGTGGAGCTAAGCTCTTCATGGACTTACTTTGGGAACCACTGCATCCATTGATCAACAGAGCATAGCAGCCATGAAACATGATAATCCTTGGACACACCTCCACTTGAGAACAAACATTTGCTTGGAAAGCAAACCCGAAGCTAACCTCAAGGAATCAAATGTCTTGCAAGGAGGCCTTTTCATTTTCTCTGTTCCCCAAGCACTGTGATGTGATGTCTTTGAAATGACAGTGGCTGCAAAAGGCAGGGGCTCAGCAGACAACATGCCCCAGGGACATGCTGTGGCTCCAGCAGCTGTGGGGGAGGCATCACCTTACAAAACAGCATCCAACAGAGCACCTCTGCCATGAGCTTATGGAGAACGGGCAGTGGATGGAGGAGAAGACTGAGAGGGGATCTGATCAATGGACAGAAATAGCTGAGGGCTGGGGGTCAGGAAGGAAGGGACATGGGCAGCCTCTACTCGCATCTGCCCTGGGATAGGACAAGGGCAACGGATGGAAACTGCAGCACAGAAAGTTCCACCTCAAAATGAGGAAGATCTTCTTGAGTGTAAGGGTGAGAGAGCCCTGGAACAGACTGCCCAGAGAGGTTGTGGAATCTCCTTCTGTGGCTCTTTCCAGCCCTGTGCTGGATGCATTCCTGTGTGGACTACCCTAGGAGATCCTGCTTTGGCAAGGCTTTTAGAGTGGAAGATCTGCAGAGCTCCCTCCCAACTCCTAACATCCTGTGATCCTGTGACCTTCTCATGGAAGGCAAAGCTATTCCCCCAAATCATAGAATAATAGAATGGTTTAGTTTGGAAGGGACCTCAAAACTCAGCCAGTTCCAAGCCCCTGCCATAAGTGAGGACATCTCCCACTAGAACAGGTCACTCAAGGCCTCATCCAACCTGGCCTTGAACACCTCCAGGGAGGTTGTGGAGCACAGATCTTTGATCACATTAGGTGCTTCTGTGCTCCACAACCTCCCTGGGCAACCTGTGCCAGTGTCTCACCACCCTCCCTGCAAACAACTTCTTCCTAACATCCACTTTCAATCTCCCCTCTGCCACTTTAAACCCATTATGTCTCATCCAGTGTAAGACTGTCTAGCAGTTATATAAATACCATTCATACAACTGCCCAATTAAAACAAAAATTCCCTGGCCATTTATCTCTTAGCATAAAGCATCCTGAAATCAGCTGCCTTGCCCAACTCTGGGCATCATGTTTGTTCCCAGACCCTGCCCTTTCTGATCAGAATATAACACTGAGGTCCACTTTGCTTTTCAGAGCAGATTTAGACTATGACAAGTTCTGCTTTCCAAAGTAGATTGCTTTAGACACCTCTGGGCTTTGCTCTAAATATAAATCAGCCATGCAGTACACTTGTCAGCTTAGGCCAGACATGTCAGACAAAGGCTGGTTGAGTTTTTCTTGTGGTCTTTTTTTCACCTAGATAGAAGCAAACCTTCATGTAGAAAGTTGAAAACCAAGCAGCCTACTGTCATCTTCAGCTGAGAGAAAGAAGTGCTTCAGCCCTTCTTTCCCATCTGGCTCATAAAATGTCAAGACTGCCATTTTCTTCTCCTGAAGTGACTTTGATGGTAATTTCCACTTTGATACAGATCTCAGGGAAGCAGGCAGAACATCCTGACATTGCTCATTGCTTATTTGTTTTTTTTTTCCCAGTACAAAAGAAAGACCTGGTATGAGGCTGGCTAATAAGCACCAGACCTCATCAATGTTTAGAGAGATGTGCAGGGTGAGTGCCAAGAGGATGGAGACAGGCTCTCTGGTAACTCACAGCCATTGAGTGAGGAAATGACATTTCTGGGATGGATTAGAAGGGCAGTGGTTAGGAGGGCCAGAGAGGTTCTCCTGCCCCTCTACTGTGCCCTACTGAGGCTGCATCTGGAGTACTGTGTCCAGTTCTGGGCCCCTCAGTTCAAGAATGACATAGAACTGCTTGAGAGAGTCCACAAAGATGATTAAAGGAGTGGAACATCTCTCTTATGAGGAGAGCCTGAGAGAGCTGGGGTTCTGCTGCTTGCAAAGGAGGAGCCTGAGGGGGACCTCATCAATGGTTAGAAGGATGTAAGGGTGAGTGGCAGGAGGCTGGAGCCAGGCTCTGCTGGGTGATGCCCAGTGCCAGGCCAAGGAGCAATGGATGGCAGTTGAGGCATAGGAAGTGCCATGGAAACAGGAGGAGGGATTTTTAGCTTGTGAGGGTGACAGAAGCCTGGCACAGGCTGACATGGGAGGGTTGTGGAGTCTCCCTCTCTGGAGATCTGCAAGAGCTGCCTGGATGTGTTGCTGTGTGCACTGCTCTAGGTGCTCCTGCTCTGGCAGGGGGGTTGAACTGACTGAGCTTTGGAAGTCCCTTCCAGCTCCTGGCATTCTGTGATTCTGTGATTCTGCTCTGTGTCCCAAAAAGGAAATGCTCAGTACCAGCACAGTCTTGGTAGGTCTTTACACAAAAATGTGCTCTTCATCCAGCTGTAATTAGGAAGCACATCTTTGCTGTCACTCCCAGCAACACTGCACAAGATTAACAAAACTGCCTTTCTAAAATCTGCACCTTTAAGATTGCTTTCAAGTCAGTGATTTGTTATTCCTTTCCTAGTCACTTTTAATGCAGCCAGTCTGTGCTTGCAAATAAAAATTGCTTTTATATCTTTAAGGGTTGCATGTTGCCTTTGAGACCAGCACTCATTTCAGCAGGGCCCTGGGCAACAGTAATGTCACTGCCACAAACCTCCGTGGGACTTCCTCCTCATCAGTGCTGTGGAGAGAGCATCTCTGCACATCCATGACAAGCTCTAACCTTTCCTCCCACCCTCAGCTGGCTGTGACTTTGCCTCCTCAGGCTATGATTGCCCCATCTTTTTATTTTTGAGCCATTACAGTCTTTGATGCTGTTATAAGATAGTGCTGGAAGCCAGGAGCAGAGGAGAGATGTGGCAAGGAGAAAGATGTGTTCAGATTGAGGGAAAACTCAGGGAATTCAGAACTCTCCACAGCTTGCCTGTGTCAAGTCAGTGCACAGTGTGGATGGGGAGGTTTGGGCTAAAGAGAGCAAAGGAAATGTTCACAGAGCAGAGCTCTGGGAAGTTGGTAAATGGTCTGTGTTCTACAGTTAAGGTTTCTCATTCTATTTAGTAATACCAAGGGATTTTGTCTGTTCCTGCAGACTTTCAGATCATTACAGAGAGCAGTGAAGGGGAGAAGGACCTGGGGGTCCTAGTAGATGGAAGGTTGACCATGAACCAGCAATGTGCTCTGGTGGCCAAGAAGGCCAATGGCATCCTGGAGTGGGTTAGGAGGGCTGTGGTTAGTAGGTCAACAGAGGCTCTCCTGCCACTCTATTCTGCCCTGCTGAGGCTGCATCTGGAATACTGTGTCCAATTTGGAGCCACTCAGTTCAAGAAGGACCTCAGGGAACTGCCTGGAAGAGTCCAGTGCAGGGCCACAAAAGTGATGGAGTGGAAGATCTTCCTTGGGAGGAGAGCCTGAGAGAGCTGGGGCTGTGCTGCTGGGAGAGGAGCAGCCTGGGGGGGGACCTCATGAATGGTTGTAAAGATGTGCAGGATGAGTGCCAAGAGGCTGGAGCCAGGCTCTGCTGGGTCATGCCCAGTGCCAGGCCAAGGGGCAGTGGGTGGGAGTTGAGGCATAGGAAGTTCCATGGAAACAGCAAAGCAATATTTGAATCTCCAGGAATGAAATATTTGAGCCTCCAGCAGTGAAATATTTGAGCCTCCAGCAATGAAATATTGGAGCCTCCAGCAGTGAAATATTGGAGCCTCCAGCAGTGAAATATTTGAACCTCTAGCAATGAAATATTGGAGCCTCCAGCAATGAAATATTTGAGCCTCCAGCAATGAAACATTTGACCCTTCAGCAATGAAATATTGGAACCACCATCAATGACCTATTTGAATCTCTGGCAGTGATATATTTGAATCTTCAGCAATGATAGATTTGAATCTCCAGCAATGAAATATTTCAACCTCCAGCAATAAAATATTTGACTCTTCAGGAACCTTCAGTCACACAGGATTGACACACAAAAGTTGACTGCTTCATTTGGTAATTCAGATCTTCCTGTAGGTTTTGTTTTATCCAACACATCTCTCAAAAGATGCAGACTCCACACATCCAACAAGATAGTGAAGGAGAGCAGTTACAGTTGTGGACAAGAACTAGTCAAGACTGGGCTCTACCTGGTGACTGATTTCTTTCATCTTGCAACAGTCTTCATCATCAATGCTCTTTGTCAGAATCTTGCCCTTGTTCTGCATTTGAAGATCAGCTGAGAGCTCCATAGTGTAGAATAGAATAGAATAGAATCAACCAGGTTGGAAGAGATCTCCAAGATCATCCAGTCCAACCTAGCACCCAGCCCTAGCCAATCAACTAGACCATGGCACCATGGTAACCGATCTATCAGCTGGATCTAGATTCACCATTCTATTTTCAGCCCACAGGCATTTCTCTTGTTAGACAGCTGAAGACAAGCTTCTGAATCTACACTGCCTCTTCAAAGTTCACCTTGCACAGCAGCATCTCAACTGCAAGAGAGCAAAAAGAGGATAAGAGACAATGCAGCTATTGTCAGAAAGGGAGGCAACTTCAAAAGTAGGTCAGGAGAGTATTCTACAGCAGTTCTAAATCTAGGAAATGGGTTGAAATATAAGTTCCTCCAGAACTTTAGCATCTGCATGGGCCAGGCATCCATCTGCACACTGATTTCAAAGCTCTTTCAATGTACAACTTCATAGATTTTCAAGTTCAGGTGGCTTCAGGGTGTCATCACCTGATCTGAAGTCCTGTGTAATACAGACTTTAGGACTCAGCAAAGAAAAAACCCTTCTTTAGACCCCCTTCTTCAGGCAGCATTTGAAATGGAGGATATATTTTAAAAGACCAGGGGATATGTTTTAAAAGATATGTTTTAAAAAAGAATATATTTTTAAAGATACATTTTAAAGGAGGATATATTTTAAAAGGTCATATTTCCAGTGATGGAGAATTCATCATGTGTTGAACTTCAGTGACTTTTCCTGTTGTTACAACACTTCGATTTTATTTCTGGTCTGAATTTATCTATCTTCAACTCCTGGTAATTATTTCTTTTACAAAGGATTTTGTAACTGATTTCAATGTTCTTTATTACTCAATTCTGGCTCCCCATATAGACTACCTAAGGCTCAGACTACCCCCACAGATATCATAGAATCAAGCAGGTTGGAAGAGACCTCCAAGCTCATCCAGTCCAACCTAGCACCCAGCCCTGGCTGGTGATCTTTGATCACATTCTGTGCTTCTGTGCTCCACAATCTCCCTGGAGGTGTTCAAGGCCAGGTTGGATGAGGTCTTGAGTGACCTGTTCTAGTGGGAGGTGTCCCTGCCTGTGGCAGGGGCTTGGAACTGGCTGAGCTTTGAGGTCCCTTCCAACCTAAACTACTCTATGATTCCATGATCTCCTTAGCTGGAGGTATTGTCTTCAATAAAGCCACCACTTCATTTATCATGGTCACAAACCAGCAGTCACTTAGGCAAAACTTTGCTTTTCTATTTCTGTGCATGAAGTTTCTGCCAAAGGTTTGAAGACTGTTTTTAATCTCTCATCTGTGGTTTTCAGGCTAGGCATATTGCATCTAAGTTTGAGGAAGGTTTTCTGGGACAAGCTTTCTGGGACATGCCATTCTGTTTAATCTGGAGAAGAGAAGGCTGAATGGAGATCTGAGGGGTGGGTGTCAAGTGGAAGGGGCCAAGCTCTTTTTGGTGGTCAGCAACAATAGGACAAGGAGCAGTAGATATAAACTGGAACAGAAAAGGTTTCACCTCCGCATGAGGAGAAATTTCCTTGCCATGAGGGTGCCAGAGCGCTGGAGCAGGCTGCCCAGAAAGGTTGTGGAGTCTCCTTCTCTGGAGCCTTTCCAAAGCCACCTGGATACATTCCTGTGTGGACTACCCTAGGTGCTCCTGCTTTGGCAGGGGTGTTGGACTGAATGATGTCTGGAGGTCCCTTCCAACCTCTAACGTTCTGAGATTCTGTGCTTTCATTTAAACCTACTCTCCCACTCCTATTGTCACAGAATCACAGAGTTGTAGAGGTTAAAAAGGACCTCCAGAGATCACCAAGCCCAATCCAGAGGGCTTAGGGTACTCTGTACAGGGTACTCTGTACAGGAATTCATCCAGGTGGGTTTGGGAAGTCTGCAGAGAAGGAGACTCCACAACCTCTCAGGGCAGCCTGTGCCAGGGCTCTGTCACCCTCGGGGCAAAGAAGTTTCTGCTCATGTTGAGCTGAAACCTTCTCTGTTTTAGTTTGTATCCAGTGCTCCATGGCTTATTGCTGGTATTGTCTTTGCACAACACGATGTAAACTTGGTGACAGTTTTATATGCATAAGCAAAACTCTCTCAGCCATTTCCCTGGTATCACACCAGATCTGTATGAGACTTTGAAGCTCTCCAGGCTGTTTAGCCTGTGCTCCAATTGTGTGAGGGCTATAGACATTCATCACCTCAATGCCCTGCTTCTCTGCAGAGTGGTTAGTGCTGCAGAGCAGCTGGTCATGCATGATTATAAGCAGATAGAGCCCTGCTTGCAGCCTCTCTACATTTGTGGTGTATCTGTCCTCTGCAGAGAGGGGGTGATGGGGATTCGTGGTGCTTTGAGTGGCATCGCAGTGTGTCACCAAGGGCTTCCTATCAGCAGCGAGAGAAATGTGTTGACACCTTGTTTGCACCCATCCTCTGTGGACGTCAAGAGCTGACCCTCCTCTCACTCGCGTCTTTCCTGCGTCTGTGCAATTCCACTGGATTTCCAGCTGCTTTTCCTTGATAGTCAGCTGAGAAGTGATGCAGCTCTGCAGTTTGCCTCTTCTGCCCATTCTGGAGGTGAACCTTAGTTTGAGATCTCAGACTTGGGTGATTTTGTGCTTGCAGAATCACAGAATCGCAGTTCACAGGCTCACAGGGTATCAGGCGTTGGAAGGGACACAAAGAGATCATCGAGTCCACCCCCACTCTGGCCAGAGCAGGACCATACAAACTGGCACAGATCACACAAGAACACAGCCAGACAGGCCAGGAAGGAAGGGCCAGGGACGGCCTCTGCTCACCTGTGCCCTGCCATAGGGCAAGGGCAAGGACAAGGGATGGAAACTGCAGCACAGGAAGTTGCACCTCAACATGAGGAAGAACTTCTTGAGTCTAAGGGTGACAGAGCCCTGGCACAGGCTGCCCAGAGAGGTTGTGGAGTCTCCTTCTCTGGAGCCTTTCCACCCCTGTCTGGATGTGTTCCTGTGCAACCTGCACTGGATTCTCTGGTGCTGCTGTGGCAGGGGGGTTGGACTGCAAAATCTCTGGAGGTCCCTTCCCACCCCTAACATCCTGTGAGCCTGTGCTTTGGAAGGAGCTCAAATTTGTGCACCAGTTCAGCATATTGTGAGCTGAAGCTTGATCTTTCACTCTGGCTGTGGCTCAGAACCTGGCTGAAAAAGAAGAGGCTGAGGGGAGGCCTCATGGCTGTCTGCAGCTACCTGAAAGGAGGTTGTGGAGAGGTTGCTGCTAGTCTCTTCTCACAGGTCTTTAGTGACAGAAGAAGAGGGAATGGCCTCAAGCTGTCACTGGATTTAGACTGGACATTAGGAAGCATTTTTTCCCAGCAAGAATGGTCAGGCTTTGGAATGTGGTGCCCAGGGAGGTGATGGAGTCCCCAAGCCTGGCTGTGTTTCAAGGTGTTTTGGCAGTGGTGCTTGGGGCTGTGGTTCAGAGTGCAGCTTGCAGAGTAGGGATATACGTTGGACTTGGTGCTCCTGAGGGGCTTTGCCAACCTGGATGTTTCTGTGATTCTGTGGCTTCTGGCAGCCTGGAGCTCAGCTCTGCCTTGGGCCCTTGCAAACTCCATGATCAACAGTGAATAAAATGAAAATTGGCTTCTCACTGCCAGGTGTCATGGCTAATATTAAACTGTTGTGTAACTCTGCAGAAGGCCAAGAGAGAAAATAAGCAGATCTGAAAGGGATGCCATTCCAGCTGCTCATTGAAAAGCATTTCATAACACTTTTCTCAGCACTGTGTAAATAGGAAATCCTTCTGCCAGTAACCCTGACAGACAGCTCAATATTCTCATGCCCAGATAAGTTAATTGAAGCACAGAGGAGTAAGATCTCTGGAGGAGGACAATGCTGGAGGAGAACTTGGCAGCCTTTTGCCAGCTACCTGCTCTGAGCACCCTGTGTCTACCCTTGGGGCTTCTGTGGCAGCTTGGTTTTCAAGCAGGCTGGACTTAGAGCAGCTTATTCATCTGGTCCTGGAAGCACAGCTCTGAGCAACTCTGTCACTACTGCCTTGCATGGCAGCAGTTTCCCACTGCCGTGGGTGGCAGTGCTGGTGCAATGGGGCTAGCACTTAACAACTAGCAGGCAGCTGGGCTTTGTTCTGCAATCAGTGTTGTAACAGCACAGAAAGTGCTGCTTTCTGCTTCTAGACCTTTCATTCTGCTGTGGCAGAGGCGTACAAGTGGTTTGGATGCCAGACAATTTCAGTAAAGTCCATTTTAAAAGCTGTGGCTGAATTGACTTATTTAAGGCAGCCAGAATTTTGCTCATGATCCAGTTTCTACATGACTTCACAGAATCACACAGTGTCAGGGGCTGGAAGGGATCTCAAAAGATCATCCAGTCCAACCCCCCCTGCCAGAGCAGCAGCACCTAGAGCAGATCACACAGGAACATCCAGGCAGGTCTTGAGTATCTCCAGAGAGGGAGACTCCACAACTCCCCTGGGCAGCCTGTGCCAGGCTTCTGTCACCCTCACAGGGGAAAAAATCCCTCCTCCTCTTTCCATGGAACTTCCTATGCCTCAGCTCCCACCCATTGCCCCTTGTGCTGGCACTGGGCATCACCCAGCAGAGCCTGGCTCCAGCCTCCTGGCACTCACCTGCACATCTTTATAACCATTCATGAGGTCACCTTCAGGCTCCTTCTGCCCAAGCTCCCTCAGCCTCTCCTCTCTCATTCTGCATGGCTGAATGGATGTGTGGAGGTTTTGTAACTGGATAATCATTAGAATTGGCTTTCATCTTCATGCTTTGTGACCTTTGCAGTCAGGACAGCAAGCAGGGCTGTGGTTCGGAGCACCTGCAGAGCACACCCTTTTGTTTGCATTTCACAGGCAGCTGTGCAGACCCTAAACTCCCAAATTAAAACCTGGAGGGCTGGTTAGCACCAGCCCCACAGCTCTCCAGGCTCAGGCAGCACCAGTGCCACCAGCCCAGCAGAATAACCTCCCATTTATAAAACAAAGGGGAAGTCATTTGCAGGAGCCGTGATGAGATCCAAGGCTGGACAGCAGGGCTGGCAGTGCCCAAAAAGCCAGCCCCGTCTGACAGCTGTCCCTGCCAGTGAAGAGGATTAGCTGTGTCAGCCTGCCTGGCTGATGGGCCAGCCAGATGGGGCTGGGGAGCAACCCTGTGGCACCACTAACCTGGCTGAATCCCCATCTCTCACCCCAGCCAGTCCCTCAGAAGCAGGTTCTGTGGCACTGCCCCTGGCACCCCTGTCCCAGATCTTGGTCTGGCCCCATTCAGATGCAGAAAGGTATGGATAAAAAAGTGGAGGTGTTCCAGGCCAGACTGGATGAGACCCTGAGGGACCTGTTCTAGTGGGAGGAGCCCCTGCCTATGGCAGGGGGTTGGAACTGGCTGAGCTTTGAGGTCCCTTCCAACATAAACCATTCTGTGATTGAGACCTTTACCCCACCTGGCTGTGCTCACCAGTGCAATGCTGGACTGACTTTCCAAGTAAAACCAATGAGTGAGAGACTTCTTTCTCCCCTTCCCAGCTCCCATCAGTCCAGCCTACGAGCTGGCTGGCACTGCTGTTGTCTTCCATCACTTCTTAGCAGAGAGTGTGGCACAAAGGGCCTCTGATCTCTGCAGATCTAAGCCCTGCTCTATCGATAGCTAATTAAAGTTTCTTCCATATTTAGGGCCTTTGTCATCCTTCTCCTGAGAGTGCTGTGGAGTGGCAGTGACTGCAAATCACACTCAGTCGACCAGACTGAACACATCAAACATTCCCTGACCTGCTTCACTTTGTCTCCCTTATCTGAACTGTATGGGTGGAATTTAGCTCCTCTATTTTTAAACCTTTAACTCAGGCATTGACCTCTTTACTGCAGTCACCCTAGGTTGCCTTTGCAGTCAAAGAGGAGAGAGGCACTTCTGGGGTGCAGTTTGCTTGGCCTACTTCTGGGGTCTGCTTTAAAAGGGACCCCAGAAACATCTATTTCTTTTCACCAACTGTAAAGAAGCCTTGGTAGTCGTGCCACAGCCCTGCAGTGTCAACCAAAACCAAGCCTAAGTCCTCTGAGGTGCCTTTTAGCTCTGTTTGAGTGGCATATTCATAGCATATATAGAATGTTATGTGTTGCCTGTGTTGTGTGGATACCAATGACAGCAAGGCCATGCACTCCTGCACTGCTAGGAAGCTAAGTACACAGCTCTAGTTATCACTGCAACATTTTCCTTAGAGTTTCTTAGATGAGAACTCTGCCTTCATAGAATCATTGAATCATAGAACCACAGAACTACAGAACCACAGAAACACAGAACTATAGAACCACAGAGTCATAGAACAACAGAACTACAGAACCATAGACTCACAGAATCATAGTACCACAGAATACAGAACCATAGAATCATAGAACCACAGAACTACAGAACCATAGACTCATGGAAACACAGAACCATAGAATCATAGAGTCATAGAACCACAGAATCATAGAACCACAGAACTACAGAAGCATAGAACCATAGAATCATGGTACCACATAACTACAGAACCATAGAATCATAGAACCATAGAAATACAGAAACACAGAACCACAGAATCACAGAAACACAGAACCACAGAATCATAGAAACACAGAACTACAGAACCATAGAATCAGAACCACAGAACCAGAATCACATAACCACAGAACTACAGAACCATAGAACCATAGAATCACAGAACCATAAAACCACAGAACTGTAGAATCATAGAACCATAGAATGGTTTGGGTTGGAAGGGACCTCCAAAGGTCATCCAGTCCAAACCCCTCTGCACTCAGCAGGGACATCCTCAAGTAGATCAGGTTGTCCACAGCCCTGTCCAGCCTCACCTTCAATTAACTCCAGGGATGTGGGCCTCAAACACCTCCCTGGGCAACCTGTTGCAGTGTTCCACCACCCTCATGCTGCAGAACCTGCTCCTAACATCCAATCTCAGTCTGCTCTGCTCTACTTTGAAGCCATTGCCCTCATCCTGTCCCTGCAGGCCTTTTTGAACAGAGTCTCCATCCTTCATGTAGCCCCCTTCAAACCATCCAAACCACATTTATACCAGACTAAACTGCATGAGGTTTGCTAGGCCCTTGACCTTAGCGACTCTTCGTGCTTCTGACAGTGTTGCTCCAGCACCAGCCATGAAGTCAGAGTCACAGCCTGAAGAATCTGGCTCTGCACATTTCTTTATGCCTTACCAGGGTTGCACAGCAGCTTGCTGTGGAAACAGCTGCAACTGGGACTATGCAGGGCCTGCAGCACACTGTGACTTGACTCTTTATCTGGGCACAACTCCCATGGAAGATCTGGGGAGCAAGACTTCACAGGTCAATGTGAAAAGCCAGACTGCCCCAGCTGCACCAGGGGAGACTCAGGCTGGATATTAGGAAATATTTCTTCCCAGAGAAGGCTCTAAAAGGCTGGAATGGTCTGCCCAGGGCAGTGATGGAGTTGCCATCTTTGCAGGTGTTCTAGCAGCCTGCGGAGCTGGTGCTCAGAGACATGGTTTAGTGTTGACCCTTGTGCTGGGTCGAGGGTTGGACTGGCTGAGCTTTGAGGTCTCTTCCAACTGGATGTGTTCTTTGATTCTGTGAATTTTTTGCCTCAGCTGACCAAAAGGAAGTCTGGAATCTGAACAGAATAAGCTGCTGCCATCCCTTCTCAGCAACAGTAAAGCCATTTGGCCTTGAGCACAAATATTGCTGTAAAGCAGACTCTCCATACAAACACTTTTGTGATAGGCTGTTCCATTTATTTGCTCGAATTTGAATGCTAATTAAATCTCTCACTGGTTCTCCTGCCAGAGATCTGCCACTACATTTGTAGACAAAGCTGTACTTAAGCAGCTCTTCAGAGACAGGTGTATTTCATTGATCAGATTGATGAAGGGAAAGTGACCATGAAAAATACACCCTGTTAGCTTCTCCTCTAGGAAAACAATCTGATAGGTACCTTCTTAAGTGGAGCCATCTCTGGGTAATAGGTCTAACTGTATGGCAAACAGAAGTATTGTGACTAATCACTTCATCTTCCAGAGTATCTCTTTGCAGTGACCAATTGCATTTAAAATGCATGGCAGAGGGTTTTCCCTTTCTTCCTAAGAGGTGTTGGAGCTGTTTGTATGTTGTGTGCTGGAGGGAGCCTGCAGAAGCTGTCCTGCTGCCCTCTGTGTGCTGCAAACCCAGCACTCTCACCTACCTGTAAAGGAAAATTTGCCCTGCTGAGCTGCATTTCTTATGGAAAGCCCTGGAGATCACAGGGCCACAGAATGTCAGAGGTGGGAAGGGACCTCTGGAGATCACCGAGGCCAACCCCTGCCACAGCAGGACCAGAGAATCCAGTTCAGGTCACACAGGAACACATCCAGACAGGGCTGGAAAGGCTCCAGAGAAGGAGACTCCACAGCCTCTCTGGGCAGCCTGTGCCAGGGCTCTCTCACCCTTACTCTCAAGAAGTTCTTCCTCCTGCTGAGCTGGAACTTCCAGTGCTGCAGTTTCCATCCCTTGTCCTTGTCCTGTGGCAGGGCATAAGTGAGCAGAGGCTGTCCCTGTGCCTTCCTTCCTGACCCCCAGTACTTATCTATTTAGATCCATTGATTAGGTCCCCTCTCAGCCTTCTCCTCTGCAGCCTAACCAGCCCCAGGGCTCTCAGTCTTTCCTCATCAGGCAGTGCTCCAGTCCCTTCAGCATCCTTGTAGCCCTCCATTGGACTCTTCTCCAGTAGATCCCTGTCCCTCCTGAACTGGGGAGCTCAGAACTGGATGCAATATTCCAGGTGTGGCCTCACTAGGGCAGAGTAGAGGGGAAGGAGAACCTCCCTCCATCTGCTGAACACATTCTTCTTAATGCACCCCAGGAAACAAGCCCCCAGGGCCCTCAGAGCAAAGGTCTGCTTCCACAGCTGCTGTCTTCCCAGCACAGCAAGTGTGATTATTGCTCTTAGCTGGCCACCAGTCATGCAGACAGTGGCTCTGTGTGTCTGGCTGACAGCTGCTATCACATATGGGATCAATACCTGCTTGCCAGGCCTTGGTATTCGAAGAAAGACAAAAGACAGAGGCACAGAAGGTTGCACATGATGGCTCCTCTCCCTGTACCATTCTTGGTCATAGGTTAGTGGGTTATGCTAGCATCTGATATATCCAGGCTAATCCACTGGAAATCAATCAGATCAGCTGAGAATGGGCATGCAATGATGACAGATCGAGTTAATGGTCTTTATAGCTGGTCCAGTGACCAGGGTTTAATCCTGCTATTTCTCCACTGATGTGAAGAGCACACATGGGGAGGCACAGAGACAGGAGAGGTGTCAACATGCTTTTGATTTCTCAGATACCTACAAAGAGTGGCCTGGTGCTGGAATAAATAACTTACCCTGCGTTTCTGGGTGACTGTCAGGAACAAGCTACTTCTGCTTCTGTCTTCCTGCACACTTCACACAACCACAGAACTAACCAGCTTGGAAAAGACCTTCAAGATCACTGAGTCCAACCTATCACCTGATATCTTTTAATTAACTAAGCCATGGCACCAAGTGCCTCATTCAGCCTCCTTTTGAACACCTCCAGGGATGGGGACTCCACCACCTCCCTGTGCAGCCCATTCCAATGCCAATCACTCTCTGGCAAGAACTTCTTCCTAACATTCAGCCTGAACCTGCCCTGGCACAACTTGAGATTATGTCTTCTTGTTCTGTCTCTGGTTGTCTGGCAGAAGAGACCAACCCCCACCTGGCTACAACCTCCCTTCAGGTAGTTGTAGAGAGCAATGAGGTCTGCTCTGAGCCTCCTCCTCTCCTCTTTATTGCTAACATCCCTGACTTACATGTTCCTATATGCTCAGCAGTGCACATGCATTTTATCTGGAGAGATCTTCCAGCTCAAGTCCTGCTTCCAGAGATATGTAAACACTAAATACATTTTTCTCTTTGAGGAGGGATCTTACCCATGGGATTGGTATCCAGCACTGGATTCAATCCAGGCCTAACCACCAGCATTTGTCAGAGCTACTGGCAGCTCAGCCTTCAGAATCAGAGAATCATAGAATGGGCTGGGTTGGAAAGGACCTCCAAAGGTCATCCAGTCCAAACTCCTCTGCACTCAGCAGGGACATTCTCAAGAAGATCAGGTTGCCCACAGCCCTCTCCAGCCTCACCTTCAACTAACTCCAGGGATGTTGGCCTCAATCACCTCCCTGGGCAACCTGTTGCAATGTTCCACCATCCTTATGGTGCAGAACCTGTTCCTAACATCCAATCTCAATCTGCTCTGCTCTAGTTTGAAGCCATTGCCCTCGTCCTGTCCCTGCAGCCCTTTGCAAACAGTCTCTCTGCAGCCTTCTTGTAGCCCCTTTTAGGTACTGGCAGGCTGCTGTGAGGTGTCCCCAGAGCCTCCTCTTCTGCAGGCTGCACACCCCCAGCTCCCTCAGCCTGGCTTTTTAGCAGAGGTGCTTCAACCCCCTGAGCATTTTCGTGGCCTCCTCTGGACCTGACCCATCAGCTCCATGTCCTTCCTGTACTGAGGGCTCCAGAGCTGGATGCAGTCCTGCAGGTGAGGTCTCAGCAGAACAGAGCAGAGCAAAGTGGCAGAATCCCCTCTCTGGATCTGCTGCCAATGCTGCTTTGGATGCAGCCCAGGATTTGCTTTGCCTTTTGGGCTGCAAGTGCTTTCAGTACCATAAGAGGTATCTACATAGCAATGATGCCAGAGCTTGGTGATGTCCTGGTCTGGATTTTGTGCCACCTTTTTGACATTGATGCAGTAGAGAACTATAGTCTGTAATTTTCCTATGGAGTTCAAAGTCTGTTCAAGAAGTCATTTTTTTTTGAGGCATAATTTAGGATGTTGAATTTTAACTCTTTAGAAGAAGTCAGGGAAAAGCACACAAAGCCAGAGAGTCACAAGCCACCTTGAAAAGAATTCATCACTTTGGGGCTGCTCTACCTGTAATTTGTCCTCACTCACAGCTATTATCCATCTGAAAAACAGCCCTCTGCATGTGAAGATAAGCTAATATCAGTGAGACTACTGATATAGCAAAGGCCAGGAGGATCAGACCTTAATATTTCATGCCTAATCCTATGAATATTGTGTTTATTAGGTCCCATATGGTCTGCTAATTCCAGCTTCATTTTATAATATGTGGCTTATTCCTTAGGATTAGGTTTAGGAGAGCAATTGGGCTGTTCAACAAATGGTGCACTGCTGCAGCCCCCACCTTGCAGCTAGAAGTGGCTTCTTCTGCTTTGGATTTCTGAAAAAGATTTATTCATCTCCATATCTAAGCAAGTGAACCTCTCCATGATGCAGCTAACAGGCCTCAGAATCACAGAATGCCAGGGGCTGGAAGGGACCTCCAAAGCTCAGCCACTCCAACCACCCTGCCAGAGCAGGAGCACCTAGAGCAGATCACACAGGAACACATCCAGGCAGCTCTGGAATATCTCCAGAGAGGGAGACTCCACAACCCCCCTGGGCAGCCTGTGCCAGGCTTCTGTCACCCTCACAGGGAAAACATTTTCCTCCTGTTTCCATGGCACTTCCTATGCCTCAACTCCCGCCCACTGCTCCTTGGCCTGGCACTGGGCATCACCCATCAGAGCCTGGCTCCAGCCTCCTGGCACTCAACTTTATGTCTTTATAAACACTGATGAGGTCACCTCTCAGTCTCCTCCAAGCAGCACAGCCCCAGCTCCCCCAGGCTCTCCTCCTAACAGAGATGTTCCATTCCCTTCATCATCTTTGTGGCTCTGTGCTCGGCTCTCTCCAGCAGTTCTATGTCCCTCTTGAACTGGACACAATACTCCAGATGCAGTCTCAGCAGGGCAGAGTAGAGGGGCAGGAGAACCTCTCTTGACCTACTAACCACAGCCCCTCTAATCCACCCCAGAATGGCATTGGCCCTCCTGGCCACCAGAGCACATTGCTGGCTCATGGTCAGCCTCCCATCAGCTAAGACTCCCAGGTCCTTTTCCCTCTTCATTGCCTTCCAACAGATCAGTCCCCAACCTACACTGATCCCTGGGGTTGTTCTTTTCCAGTTGCCAGACTCTGCACTTGCCCTTGTTGAATTTCATTCAGTCTCTCCCTGCCCACCCTTCCAGCCTGTCCAAGTCTCACTGATTGCCAGCACAGCCTTCTGGTGTGTCTCAGCCACGCCACCCAGTTTGGTGCCATCAGCAAAGCTGCTGACAGTGCTCTCTGTGCCCCCCCACCCCCCGCCCCAGATCACTGATGAATATATTGAACAAAACTGGTCCCAGGACTGACCCCCATGGGACTCCACTAGTCACAGGGCTCACATGTGTGCAAAAGCATTTCCTGACCTGCTGCTGCCAAACGCTTTGCAGCCACGGAGGAATCCACTGAATATCATCTGAAGGTGTTACCCATCCAAAATATTTCTGCCTCCACCTCTGCAGGGCTGTTCAGCTGAGGGTCACTGCTGTTTGCAAACTCCTCTCTGCCTTTTGCCATGCTCCTTGCTGCAGCTGGGGCAAACCACAGCATCGAGGTGCGGCAGGGGCACAGTCTGCCAGCTAGAGTGGTGTGGTAGGGTTAAAATACACCACCACCACCACCCCAAAAGAAAATCACCAGACTAGCTGGGAAGGTTTGGAGGCAAAATGAAGCATTTGGCTCTATCCTGGTCATCAAACTGGGAAAACATGGAGTTGGTGGCTGGAGCACTGCTGGGTAAAGAATGGGCTGGATGGTGGCATGCAGAGAGTGGTGATCAAGGGCACAATGTCCACCTGCAGACCAGGGCACAGTGGCATCCCTAAGGGGTCAGTGCTGGCACCAGTGCTGTGTAACATCTTTGTCAGTGACATGGACAGAGGAATCAGTGCACCCTCAGCAAGTGTGCAGATAGCACTAAGCTGTGTGGCACAGTCGACTTGCTAGAGGGCAGGGATCCATCCAGAGGGCCCTGTCTGAGGGACAGTTTGAGACTCTGTCCCCTCATTCTGTCACTGGTTGTCTGGCAGAAGATACCATAAACCATAAAGACCTTAAACCATAACAAGTGGGAACAAGCAGTGTTTTGGACAGGGCATGTGGGGCAGTGAGTGCATGAGGCTGGCAATGTTGCCAGAGCGTGGCCTGGATAGAGGGGTTGGTGGCTGGGTTGTATAGCAAAGGACATCTGTGCCCCCAGTCACAGAACCACAGGATCACAGAAACATGCAGACTGGCAAAGCCCCTCAGGATCAGCATGTCCAACCTAGAACCTGCCCTACAAGATTCACCTTAAGCCATAGCCCCAAGCACCACATCTGTCACTGCAGATCCTGTGCTACCTTCTGCTGGAGGCTGTTGTCACACCAATGTTGGCTGTGCTCTTGCTTTGGCAGCCAGGTCCAGACTCCATCAGTTGTCCCTCCAGGCTCCAAATCACATCCTCACCCACACAGCCATCCAGCTGCCAGCCCCTTTAAGGATGCATGCCTCATAAAAGCCCATCCTAAAAATAAGCTGCTTGGCTGAGGGCTGCAGCAAGAGAGAGCCAGAGCAGAGTCATTAAACAAACCCAGGCGAGGCATGGGAGCGTACAAAGCATTGGTTCACTTACACATCATCCAATTAGTCCATTATGTCCTCTGCCATCTGCATCACATGCCCAGGCACCCGTTTAAATGCTGCAGTTTATCTCTGTAGCTTCCAAGATCATTTCCCCTCCTGTTGGCTGGTTGGACTCTCTGCCTCTCTTCCGAGGTCAGGACGAGGGTGAGCAACTCGTGGTCCTGTGACTCATTTTCTGCCCTGCCTGGAAGATCCTGCAGCCAGCTCACAGAGGTGGCATCAGCATGCAGGCCTCCAACGTGTCTCTTCTTAAAACAGCCTTCACTGTAGCAAACAGGGAAGCAGAAAATGAGAGGATCCAAATGAAGTCAGCCACGAAGCCACTGTCTGAAATAGACCCAAATAAAAGTAGTCAATCAGGATGGCAAAGCAACATCAGCCTGCTGGCCTGTAAATGAAGAAGGAATTATTTGAGCTGATCAGAAGGTCTCTTGCTTTCTGTATTTGGGGAATTCACAACATCCTTCTGCTAGTCTTGGTTTTGGCTAGGATAGAGCTGTACCACAGGAATCAGCACCAAAGGGCTACTGGTCCAGCAGTTCTCTCCCTGTCTATGCTGCTTCTTTGCCTCCTCTTCTCCAGCTTCTGCTTCCTCCTGACATCCAGCCTAGACCTGCCCTGGCACAGCTTGAGACTGTGTCCTTTTGTTCTGTTGCTGGTTGCCTGGGAGAAGAGCCCAACCCCACCTGACTACAGCCTCCCTTCAGGTAGCTGCAGACAGCCATGAGCTCTGCCCTGAGCCTCCTCTTCTGCAGGCTACACACCCCCAGCTCCCTCAGCCTCTCCTCACAGGGCTGTGCTCCAGGCCCCTCAGCAGCTTCATTACTCTTCTCTGGACACCTTCCTGCACCTCAACATCTCTCTTGGATTGAGGAGCCCAGAACTGGACACAGTCTGATGTGAAGGTGTAGCTTGAATTTTGACTTCTTTATGGACTTCAAGCATTGAGAGGTGTGTGGGGGGAGGGGAAAACAAATAAATAATTAAAGTGTTCTCGTACCTTATTGTCACTGAGGGCATTTGGAAAGGATTAAAACCGCATGAAGGGGGTTTATTATTTCAGGCAAGGGACAGGCACATTAAATACAGTCAGAAAGTGGTGGTAGGTTTTGATGATATATATGTTATTTTTTTAACAGACCAGAACTCAGCCTAATCTTAACATCTTATACATTATACATGCAATATGGTAATAAAGCCTAGTGAATATAATAGCTTCTTGCTCTCCTGTGGCTGAGGTGTTGGCACCCCAATGCTGCACAGAAAATCCTGTCTTTTCAGTGGGGTGGAACTGCAATTTCATTTAGCAGCAATTATCTCTTTGCTTTCCTCCTCATAGAATGGCTTAGGTGGGAAGGGATCTCAAAGCCCAGCCAGTTCCAACCCCCTGCCGTAGGCAGGGACACCTCCCACTAGAACAGGTTGCTCGAGGTCTCATCCAACTTAGTCCTGAACACCTCCAGGCAGGTTGTAGATTGCTGAACCACAGAATGTGAGAACTTAGAGATTGGAAGGGACCTCCAGAGTTCATCCAGTCCAACCCTGCCCTGCCAAAGCAGGATCCCCTGGGGCACGCCACACAGAAATGTATCCAGGTGGGTTTGGAAAGTCTGCAAGGAAGGAGAGTCCACAACTTCTCTGGGCAGCCTGTGCCAGGGCTCTGTCACCCTCACTCCAAAGAAGTTTCTCTTCATGTTGAGAGAGAGAGAAAGTGGGAGAGAAAGAGAGAAAGTAAGCAAGTGAGAAAGCAAGAAAAAGGGAGTGGGGGAAGAAGGAAGGAAGTGCTGTTCTTTGTAGTTGTTCTGGTGGTGGAACAAATGCGTTTCACTTATCCAAAATGGATGCAGCCACTCCAGCCCAGTCAGAAGAGTCTGTGCAAGACCTCTTGAAGAAAGAGGTTGTGGCACCAAAAGAGCAACAGTTTCCTGTGTGCCCGAAATCCTCAGGGTACAAGCTAGCTACAAAGCCTGCATTCTTTGCCTCTGCTCCTTCCATAGTGGCTGCTCTGCCCCTGACCCAGAAGTGCAGCAGCAGTGTGGGGCTGGCTGCAGGCAGTGCTGGATTGGGCAGCACTGCCCCAGATGAAGCTGAGGTCCAGGTGAGATGCCTGTGGTGCTCCAGCCCACAGAGATCGTTGTTGTGTTTTGTCTGCCTTTGCTTTGCTGGTAGAGCACAAATAGGTGCTCACTGTGAAAGCACAGACTGCTCCTCTCTCCTCCTTCTCTTCTTTAACCTGCTTTAGAGCAGCTTGCTGTTTGGAGCAGCCGTGTGCTTGGCACTGCCTGTCTCCCTGGTTCAATTGAGATGCAAGTATAAACAGCAGGAGCCCCTGCCAGCTGCCACCCTGGGGCCTACCCCAGGGCAAATCAAGGCTGTCAAAATCCAACCCACTGGCCAAAGGTCCTTTCCTACAGACCTTTTCAATGTGATTTCCAGAGCTTCCCACCTCTGCTCCTGCATGAGGTCTGCTCCAAACCTCCCCATCACCAGAGGGTGCCCTCAAAGACTGGGCAGTGCTGGCCGTGGGAGCAGGGAGCTATGAGTGGTTTCACTCCACCCACTGAAACCATTCTCAGTCTCAGCTGATGAGGATGGGTCTGAAGTGATGATTGTTATACTTGCTGAAGGGCTGATGAGCAGAGCAGACCGCAGGCAGGCAGCCTGAATATTTATGCTCCCTGACCCCATTGCATAGGAGCATGAGTAGCCTCTCTGGACTGCTGGGCTGAAGCTCTTTGTACTGAGCACTGATGAAAATATGTTACATTACTGTTGGAAAAAAAGAAGGATTATGGAATTGCTGGGGCTTAGTATCAGGAGGCTGAGGGTTTAACATTGTTGTGCTTCCTTGACTGACATTTTGTGCAGGAAAGCAAGCTATGACCTTCATACATAATGGGTCTGCTACCTAAGAATCACAAAATCCCAAGGCATAAATATGTTTATTGCAGCAACAGTAAATGTAGATACTTTGATAAGACTTCCAAGCTAAGGGCTTCAATGTGGAGCTCTCTGACCAAAATGTACAGACTCACTGAATGTTAGGGGCTGAAGGGACCTCAGTTCTGGACCTCTCAGTTCAAGAAGGACACAGAGCTGCTTGAGATAGTCCAGCACAGAGCACAAAGATGCTGAAGAGAGTGGAACATCTCTCTCATGAGGAGAGCCTGAGGGAACTGGGGCTGTGCTGCTGGGAGAGGAGGAGCCTCAGGAGGGACCTCAGGAATGGTTAGAAAGATGTAAGAGGTGAGTGGCAGGAAGCCGGAGCCAGGCTCTGCTGGGTGATGCCCAGTGCCAGGCTGAGGGGCAATGGGTGAGAGTTGAGGCATAGGAAGTTTCCTGTAAAGATGAGGAGGATTCTTTTCCCTGTGAGGGTGACAGAACCCAGGGGGATTGTGGAGCCTCCCTCTCTGGAGATATTCCAGAGCTGCCTGGATGTGTTCCTCTGTGCTCTGCTTAGGTGCTGCTGCTCTGGCAGGGGACTGGGCTGGCTGAGCTTCCAGCCAGGGCCTTCCAGCCCCTGACATTCTGTGATGCTGTGTGCTTCTCTTGGCATAACTGCTCCAGCCCAGCATCTGTGAGCACATCCTGACCCACAGCCTCACTCTCTGAGGCTCAGGGATTCCCCCCCTGCAGAATACCTGTGATTCAAGCATTTGATTTTTCCCCACAGGGCATCATTTGTGCAAATGAAGCCTATTTGTGTAATGAAAAAACAAGTAGTTCATGTGGGGATGGAGAGCAGTCACGTAGGGAAAGAGCTCTCCAATGAAATGGCATTCCAGGAGAGATGTCATTGTAGCTGCCATTCAATCCAGAAAAGGGGGGGAAAGAAAGGAAGAAAAAGGAAAATAAATCCTGCAGGAGCAGATTGTTTTCACTTTCCAGCACTTGCACACCAGCAAGCCTACCTCGGCACTCAGGGAGCTCTATTGCCACTAACTGAATCACACAGTCACAGAATTGGCACCTTTGCTGGCAGGTCCACATAGAGGAGATGAGATCTGGACAGCTTGCAGGGGCAGACCTGCTCCCACACCTCTGCGGGGAGACAAAGGCAGCTGCTTCTGCCTCGTACTGGGCAGCAGGCAGTTGTGTCAGCCCTGGCTCCTTTCAGGACATCTGTATCAGGAATGATGTGGCCAGAAGGACCAGGGAAGTCCTTCTGCCCCTGTGCTCAGCACTGCACAGGCCACACCTTGAGTGCTGTGTCCAGTTCTGGGCCACTCAATTTAAGAAAGCTGTTGAGATGCTCAAACTTGTCCAGAGAATGGCAGCAAGGCTGGGGAGGGGCCTGGAGCATAGCCCTGTGAGGAGAGGATGAGGGAGCTGGGGGTGTGCAGCCTGCAGAAGAGGAGGCTCAGGGCAGAGCTCATTGCTGTCTATAACTACCTGAAGGGAGGCTGTAGCCAGGTGGGGTTGGGCTCTTTTCCCAGGTGGTTGCATGGGAGAACAAGTGACAGAACAAGGGGACACAGCCTCAAGCTGTGCCAGGGCAGGTTCAGGCTGGATGTTAGGAAGAAGTTCTTCACAGCAAGAGTGATTGGCATTGGAATGGGCTGCCTGGGGAGGTGGTGGAGTCCCCATCCCTGGAGGTGTTTAAAAGGAGGCTGTATGAGGCACTTGGTGCATGGTTCTGTCATTCTGTGATTCTATGTTTCTATGATTTTGTGATTCTATGATTCTGTGATTCTGATTCTATGATTCACTGATTCTTTGATTCTGTGATTCTTCCATGGGGGCCTTATGACTCTATTTTTCTATACTAATAGCACCCCAGATGACCACAGGCTTCTGTCATCTTAACCTTTGCAGTGGTGTTTTCCACATCTCTTCCTTCCTGTGAACAAGAGGCTCTCTCTTGCTTTTGCCTCTGTGCTCAGGGCTCTGGTTGCTGATGAGGTGTGGAGTTTTTCATGTGAACGTTGTCGTGGTGTAGCTCCAGCTGGCAAGCAAGCCCCAGCCAGGCCCTCACTCCCCTTGGTGGGACAGGGGAGAGAATAGGAAATGTGAGCAAACTCTTGGGAGGGATTAAAGACAGTTTCAGATGTAAAGCTAAATATGCACACACAAGCAAAGCAAAGCAAGGAATTTGTTTCCTGCTTCCCACGGACAGGCAGGTGCTCAGACATCTTCAGGACAAGCAGGGCTCCATGACAAGTGACAGAAAGACAAACACCATCACTCTGAACATTTTCCCCTTCCTTCTTCTTCTCCCCAGAGATTCTTATTTGCTGAGCACGACATCATATGTGCCTCACACATTTTGACTTTCCTACTCCCTTCAGTGGGAAGTGCTTCCTGTTTCTGGGGTAATTTGTCTATCCCAGGTGGTTTAAGAGAGTTCCAGGAGTTCTGCTGGGTTTGGAGCATGCCTAGGGCCACAAAAATAATCAGAGGGTTGGAGCAGCTCTGCTACAAAGCCAGGCTGAAGGAGCTGGGGGTGTGCAGCCTGCAGAAGAGGAGGCTCTGGGGAGACCTCACAGCAGCCTGCCAGTACCTGAAAGGGGCTACAGGAAGGCTGCAGAGAGACTGGTTGCAAAGGGCTGCAGGGACAGGACGAGGGCAATGGCTTCAAACCAGAGCAGAGCAGATTGAGATTGGATGTTAGGAACAGATTCTGCAGCATGGGGTGGAGGAACACTGCAACAGGTTGCCCAGGGAGGTGTTTGAGGCCCCATCCCTGGAGACTGGACAGGGCCGTGGGCAACCTGATCTACTTGAGGATGTCCCTGCTGAGTGCAGAGGGGTTTGGACTGGATGACCTTTGGAGGTCCCTTCCAACTCAGACCATTCTATGTTCCTGTGACTGTAGCCATGTGATTAACCAAAGAGGCTGAGTAATATTCCAGCCCTACCTTTAGCAGTGCAGAAGGGAAGGCAGTAGTAAGGGAGGGCAACATTAAAGCTGCATGGTCTTCCCATTTCAGCTCTTCCTCTGTTTTCTGCAGAGGCTGAGCCACTATTTGGACTCTATCTTCTCTTTCTGAGGAGGTTTTTCAAGCTGGAGACTAAGTCTGTGAGTAAGAGAGGGTAGCAAGGTAGGGCTTATGTCTAAAGGAGTCATTGCTAAAGCTGGCTGCAAACTTTGAGTCCAGGTTTCCTTCAAGCAGCAGCCTGAGCTTTTGAAAGGGGCAGGATTATCAACACAGAAGCACTCTATAAAAAATGTCCAAGTGCTGCCAAATATTTTCCAGCCAAATTTAGCTTCATTTTTTGACAAGAAAAAACAAAAAGACAGGAAATCTCCCATGGCTGAAAATGATCCCTGCAGTAGCTCTGGGTAATTGCTGGTGATGAGGACTGCTGTCCAAAGGGTGTCTTGCTATGCACAGTGCTCTAAGTGACTTTGTGAATGCATCACCAATAAAAGTACCTGCTTGCAGTGAAGCAGAGAGGGAAGAGCAAAATCTGGCTGCCCACCAGCAAGCAGGCCTTTTATTTTCCATATGGAAACAAGTATTTCCACCCCTAATGACTATGTAAGCAGCAGTGCTTATGGCAGCCAGCTTTTTCCTACAACTAGAGGCTTTTGGGGACTGGACAGTTAGTAGAATAGGCAAAAGTGCTTTGTATTCACTAATGCTACAGAATCACAGAGGTTGGAAGGGACCTCCAATTTCTCCTCATGTGGAGCTGAAACCTTCTCTGTTCCAGTTTGGATCCATTGCTCCTTCTCCTATTGCTGTGCACCACCCAAAAGAGCTTGGCCCCCTCCACTTGACACCCATTCAGCTATTGATAGACATTGCTCAGATCCCCTCTCAGCCTTCTCTTCTGCAGACTAAACAGCCCCAGGGCTCTCAGTCTCTCTCCATAGAGGAGATGCTCAAGTGCCCCACTCATCCTCATGGACTCTCTCCAGCAGGTCCCTGTCTCTCCTCAAATGGGGAGCGCCAAACTGGACACAGTATTGCAGCTGTGGTCTCACCAAGACAGAGCAGAGAAGGAGAAGAACCTCCCTAGCCCTGCTGGCCACACTTTTCCTGATGCAGCCCAGGCTGCCATCGGCTTTGGTGGCCACAAGGGCACATTGCTGGCCCATGCAGCACTTGCTGCTCACCAGCACTCTAAAGGTTTTCTCCACGGAGCTGTTTTCCAGCAGGGCAGCCCCAGCCTGTACTGGTGCTTGGTATTATTCCTCCCCAGATGGAGGACCCTGCCCTTGTCCTTATTGAACTTCATGTGGTTAATATCTGACTGCATGTCTGATGGGTTAGGTAGTCAGAAGAGTCCTTGGGAAAATGGCTTCGGTGTCACAGCCCTGAAAGCCTGGCTTAGGGCACAGGATTTATGCTCCCTGCAGCTTAGTAACTAGTCTCAGGTCTCTGAGCTGGTGTATAGCTGTTTATCTCCCAGCACTGACAGAGGGCAAGCTCCATCCTGCTTGGCCACTCTTTTGTAGGAGCTGAATCATCCCAGCCATTTTTGGTGGCCTGAAAGCAAAAAGAGGAGCAAGTGAGAGTTGACTCTCCCATTCTTAGAGGAGACTCAGGTCAGCAGTAGTGGTGATGGCATTGCAAGGAACACCTCTCTCCCCTGCTTCCCACCCTTCCTACCATCTCTGCTTGCTGTTGGTGAGTTCTGTGCTTACTTCTGGCATGGGATGGAGTGGAGCAGGACTGGGTGTCCTTTCCCAATCCCAGCTGCTGGGGCTTGCTGCCAGGTCTCTCCATGACTCTGTTGCACTGCCCAGCTCCTCTGCTCCCATTCCCACTCTGCAGAGGAAAGTTCTCTGCCCTGTCCCCTCCTGAGGCTCAGAAACTGCTGGCAGTCTTCCATCAGGTATCCCTGCCTCCACACTAGATTCTGGCTCCCAGGAGATGAGAGTCTCAGTAATGTTGTGGCCAAGGTCAAATACTAAGTCACCTCTGAAGAGGTTTAAGATTCTCTCTTCAGGCCTCTGGTTTTGAATACCCATGCTTTAATTCAGGTGTGGTGTGGGGGTACATTAATAAAGAAGCAATAATTGCTTCCTAGGTGTCATAACCATGCTGGCAAGCCATATTTTGCCTTTAAAATTGGTAATGAGCACACACAATATATAAAGGTAATCATGCATTGCATGTCCGTGGCATTAGTGGGTACCAAGCCCATTAGAGCAGTATCCATCAGGCACTGCAAATGGTTTATATTTAGCACATCTCATCTTAGATTAAACAGACTCTGGTCTCAATTATCCAGTAATTACCTAGAGGCATGAAGGCATGTACACAAAGCTAGAGCAAAGTGGCTGGAGGAGCCCTGCCTTCCTTTGCTGCTGGTGAACTTCATTCTGTCAGGATTAATCGGCAAGGAGGCTGGTGATGAACACATGACAAGAGCAACACTCAATAATGCTTTAATAAAGTGATGGGAGCAAATGTTTTCCATCAAACCTCTTCAGCACAGGAAATGTGATTAATTAAGCAGATTCATCTAATGACTGTGTGAATTCTCAGGAGGTAAATGTATACTCCAAGGCAGATACATTGGGGATGGTGCCAGAGGCTACATTTGATTTATTTTTATGTGGCATTTTTATGTAAACATTAAATACATTCTTCTCTTTGAGGAGGGATCTTGCCCATGGGATTGGTATCCAGCACTGGATTCAATCCAGGCCTAGCCACCAGCATTTGTCAGAGCTACTGGCAGCTCAGCCTTCAGAATCAGAGAATCATAGAATGGGCTGGGTTGGAAGGGACCTCTAAAGGTCATCCAGTCCAAACCCCCCTGCACTCAGCAGGGACATCCTCAAGTAGATCAGGTTGCCTACAGCCCTCTCCAGCCTCACCTTCAATATCTCCGGGGATGTGGGCCTCAATCACCTCCCTGGGCAACCTGTTGCAGTGTTCCATCATCCTCATGGTGCAGAACCTGTTCCTAATATCCAATCTCAATCTGCTCTGCTCTGGTTTGAAGCCATTGCCCTCGTCCTGTCCCTGCAGCCCTTTGCAAACAGTCTCTCTGCAGCCTTCTTGTAGCTCCTTTCAGGCACTGGCAGGCTGCTGTGAGGTCTTCCCAGAGCCTCCTCTTCTGCAGGCTGCACACCCCCAGCTCCCTCAGCCTGGCTTTGTAGCAGAGCTGCTTCAACCCCCTGAGCATTTTCATGGCCTCCTCTGGACCTGCTCCATCAGTTCCATGTCCTTCCTGTACTGAGGGCTCCAGAGCTGGGTGCAGTCCTGCAGGTGAGATCTCAGCAGAGCAGAGCAAAGTGGCAGAATCCCCTCTCTGGATCTGCTGCCAGTGCTGCTTTGGGTGCAGCCCAGGATGTGACTGGCCAGAATAACTCTGGCTTTTCTATTGCATTCAGTGAGAGAAAGCTTTGGGGAAACTACAACCCCCAGTAGGTTCACTGGATGCTGACTGTGTCTTTATAAGCCTTCTTCTTCCCTTTGCATGAGTGGGGTTTGAGTGTGCAAGGCTGGAGCTGCTTTTCTAAGTTGTGTCAGTAAAGGGAGGACACAAGGCTCCATTGAGTGTCCATTGAGTCTTGACACTTGGTACTGCCTGGGGACAAACTCCTTCTTAATGTTGCTGTCCTTGATCCAGGCATGGGTACCTACATCAGCAGCTGTCAGGGATGCTGAGCTCCCAGCACGTCACGCAGCCAAGCGAGGGAAGCCTATGGGCGGAGCAGCCACACTGGCAGCAGTGAGTGCTGATGGCATCTCCCCTGGCCACTGCTGCCAGCCCAGGCCTTCCCCAGGGCTGCCTCCCAGTCTTTCCAGCCAGCACCCAGCCAAATTAGCTTCCACAACACAGATCCTCATTTTGCCTGGGAGAGAAGTAGCAAAGAAAGAATCTGTTCAGTGAAGGGACCCGAGGGGCAGCCCTCCCTTTGTACCAGCACAGCCTCAGGCTGCTAAGGGGTTGAGTTTGCTCCCATGCATGAGGTCATGCAGAGGAAAGCTGAAGTGGTACATGGCTCTGCTATGGCTTTCTGCAGAAACACCAAATAATTTGGGGACTGCATCACAGATCATTAGAGGTTGGAAGGAACCTCCAAAGATCATTGAGTCCAACCCCTCTGCAAATGCAGGATCCCCTAGGGTAGTTCACACAAGAATGCATCCAGGTGGGTTTGGAAAGGCTCCAGAGAAGGAGACTCCACAACCTCTCAGGGCAACCTGTGCCAGGGCTCTGCCACCCTCACTCTAAAGAAGTTTCTCCTCGTGCTGAGGTGAAACCTTCTCTGTTCCAGTTTGTGAGAAGGAATTTGTAGGAAGAAAGAGACCAAAGCTAGCAGTGTGGGGGAAAGGCATCTCAACCCCCCCACCACTGCTACCAGCACCACTTCTGTTCCATCCATCTCTCCTTTCCCTGTGGGAAAACACAGGCCTGCTGCCTGTAGCCTTAACAAGTTAATTGCCAGGCTATAAATATCCATGCCTCAGTTAACCACATAAATGCCCACTGCCCCAAGATGCTGCTGATGGGAACTAACATCAGGATTCTCACCACCACAGCTCCTCCCACCTTTGCCTCACTGGCCCCAGCAGCACCCTGGTCTTTACTGATGTATTCATTTCAGGGGTTTACAGCAGCCTAGTCCATAGCACATATAAAGTCAACAGTGAGACTCTGCCTGACTTCTGTGGACTTGGATCCCTTCCAAGGGAAATATTTTCCTACTTAAGTAACTCTGAAAGAAGGCGATCACACCACCAACAACAACTGAAAAACCCAAACCCCAAACCTCTGGAATGTTTCTTTTAATAAAACGTTGTTGACAACAGAGAGCACAGAAATCCTAGCACTGGGCATAGATCTGTAATGTTGCCTCCATCGAATGCTTTGGAATAATGAAATGCTTGCAGAAGAAACCTGTCAGCATTAGTGGCTATGGCTGGGCAGGGAGGGGCAGAAGTGCTGAGAAATTCTGGTCCAGAGGAAACAACTGAGGAAAGCAAAAACTTTTCTCAGGCAGCCTGGCAGCTTGGTAGCTTCCCTGGGAGGAGCAAGGAGAGGAGAGGCTGGGGGAAGCCCCATGGTGAGATGCAGTCCTGGATCATTAGCTGCTTGAGAGAGCCCAGTGCAGAGCCACAACAGTGATTAAGGAAGTTGAGCATCTTCCTTATGAGGAGAGCCTGAGGGAGCTGGGGCTGTGCTGCTTGGAGAGGAGGAGCCTGAAGGGGGACCTCAGGAATGGTTAGAGAGATGTAAAGGGTGAGTGCCAGGAGGCTGGAGCCAGGCTCTGCTGGGTGATGCCCAGTGCCTGGCCAAGGGGAGCTGAGACATAGAAGGTTCCATGTGAACCTGAGGATGAATTTTTTCCCTGCGAGGGTGACAGAGCACTGGCACAGGCTGCCCAGGGGAGCTGTGGAGTCTCCCTCTCTGGGGATATTCGAGAACCATCTGGATGCACTCCAGTGTGATCTGCTCTAGGTGCTCCTGCTCAGGCAGGGGGGCTGGACCAGATGATCTTTGGAGGTCCCTTCCTGCTCCTGACATTCTGTGATTCTATGATCACTGTATGAAGCATCTGCCCTTACTGGTGTGAGCTAACTCACTGCAATTCCAGCGCCCAGCAAAGGGCTGGAGACCTTGCAGAGCATTTCAGCTATGAGGATATTGTAGTGAGATGAAAAGAGCAGGGGAGGCAACCCTTGGATGAGAAGCCAGGGCTTTGCTTGGCCTTTTGTTTGCTGACAGCAGCATTGGGAGGTTCCCACACGCCCTAAATAGCTCATCACAGCCTTGCTGATGCGCCACAGGTACGCAGGGCAGCAGCAGGTGGGTAGGTGGATATCTGGGGAGGTTCCTGTAATCATGCCTGCAATGTAATCAGTGCTCTGCCCTCTGCTTAGTGCGTAACACCTCCTTGTGTAATGCAGGCAGGGCGATTAGTGCCACTTCAGCACAGCCAGCCCAGGCACACAGCGCAGGAGCAGCTCAGTGACTCGTCTGGGCTGCCGGCGGCCTCCCGCCAGCGGGAACTGCCTGGCACGACGGAGGAAGCCCTTGCGGTGCTCACCAGCAGGGCAGAGCCAACCTCCACAGAAGCACGCAGGCACGAAATTAGCTTCAAGCAACATCGGTGAAGTCCAGGACTGCACAAGAAGGACATGGAACTGTTGGAGAGAGTTCAGAGGAGGCCACAAGGATGCTCAGAGGGCTGCAGCAGCTCTTGCTAGGAGCTCCCCGCTATGGGGGAGCTGAGCACTGCTTAGGAAGGGGCTCCCTTGTGGCCAAGACAGCCAATGGCAGCCTGCGGTGCATCAGGAGAAGTGTGGCCAGCAGGGCTAGGGAGGTTCTTCTCCCCCTCTACTCTGCCCTGCTGAGACCACACCTGCAATACTGGGTCCAATTTTGGAGTCTCCAGTTCAGGAGAGACAGGGACCTGCTGGAGAGAGTCCAGCAGAGAGCCATGAGGATGAGTGGGGGAGTTGAGCATCTCCCCTATGGAGAGAGACTGAGAGCCCTGGGGCTGTTCAGTCTGGAGAAGAGAAGGCTGAGAGGGGACCTGAGCAATGTCTATCAAGAGCTGAGGGCTGGGTGTCAAGTGGAGGGGGCCAAGCTCTTTTGGGTGGTCAGCAGCAATAAGCCAAGGAACAATGGATGCAAACTGGAAGATAGAAGGTTTCATCTCAACATGAAGAGAAACTTCTTTGCCATGAGGGTGCCAGAGCCCTGGCACAGGCTGCCCAGAGAGGTTGTGGAGTCTCCTTCTCTGGAGCCTTTACAAAGCCACCTGGATGCATTCCTGTGTGGACTACCCTGGGTGATCCTGCTTTGGGCATGGGGTTTGGACTGGATGGTCTCTGGAGGTCCCTTCCAGCCTCTAAGGTTCTGTGATTCTGTAAATACTGAGTTCAGTGTAGCAGAGAAAGATGTACATAGGACAAACTACTTTAAAGTGCTGGGGATATCCCTGATCAAAAAGACAATGCTTTGTCAGGCTTCCCCTACCCCTAAACTCAGAAGCACAGTGATTCATTTCCAGTCCAGCAGTTCAAAGCCAAAGGTGTGCTAAGCTGACTTCATGACATTTGAGAACAGAAGCTGTCTTCACCCCAGCACAAGAAACAAGATTAGCCTCTCCAGATTAGAAGGAAAGCATTAGTGAAGCATCAGAGGGTTCAGTGTGGGGTCTTTTTAATAGCAGCAGGCATGGATGATGATGTTGAAAGCACAAGCTGCCAAGTCTTGAAGGCAGGATGGGTGAAGGATTAATTTACTCATTGCTTAAGTGCCCCAGCTGATGGTGAAACACTGCTCAGCATAGACTGCTATAAAACAGAGATTCCTGGGGCAAGGGCATAATACACAGCAAGATTATCTAAAACCAATTAAAAGAAGCCTTTTAAATTGCCAAATCAACATTTCCAAAGCCTTTGACTAAGTAGGGTCTGCAGGAAGGAAAAATGCAATTGGGTGGCCTGGCCCAAAGGAAAAAAGGAGTTCAGAGATATAAGGAAAAGTCTGTTACCATTTGCAGACCTCCCAGCAATGAGGAATCAGAATTTCCTCACACTTTGGACATATTTTTAACTGATTCAATAGTTTTCATTTTACTTCCTGCCAAATTTTATTCCAAGTAAGGGGCAGATTTCCTATCTCCCTTTCTCTTCTTGCATAAATAAAACCACCCAGCAGTAGACAGCTCCATAACCTCCACAGTGTCACTTTAGGCTGCCTGCATTGCCCAAGAATGGTATCTTTGTACTTTTCATCTGGTCATTTTAATTTGTTTGCTCAGCAGAGGATATGAGAAGCTGTGTGGTAGATATTTAATCCAGCAAATGCTAATACATCAGATTAAAGCCTGTGTGCCCTGCATCTCTTTGGCCACAGCCCCAGAGAGAGCTCACTCTGAAAGGCTGAGTTCCCAGCACCACATGCTGCATGTAATCATCCCTGCCCCATGATGTGACCTCCCCACAGTCAGCCAAAGCTCTACATGGTACAAGTCATAGGATCATAGAAGGGATTTGGTTGGAAGGGACCTCAAAGCTCAGCCAGTTCCAACCCCCCAACATAGGCAGGGACACCTCCCACTAGAGCAGGTCACTCAAGGCCTCATCCAGCCTGGTCCTGAACACCTCCAGGGAGGTTGTGGAGCACAGAAGCACAGAATGGGATCTTTGATCAACCTCCCTGAGCAGCCTGTGCCAGTGTCTCACCACCCTCACTGCAAACTTCTTCCCAACATCCACTTTCAATCTCCTCTCAGACACTTTAAACCCATTGCTCCTTGTCCTGTCATTACTAGACCTTGTCAATAGTCCCTCCCCAGCCCTCAGGGAGCCCCCTTCAGATACTGCAAGGCCACTCCAAGGTCTCCTCCAAGCCTTCTCTTCTCCAGGCAGCAGAGCCCCAGCTCTCTCAGCCTGTCCTCAGAGCAGAGCTGCTGCAGCCCTCTGAGCATCTTGGTGGCCTCCTCTGGATGGGTTCCAACAGTTCCATGTCCTTCTTGTGTTGGGGGCTCCAGAACTGCACCCAGGACTGCAGGTGGGGTCTCAGGAGAGCAGAGCCAAGTGGTAAAATCCCCTCTCTTGCCCTGCTGAAGGGGATGCTGAGCACTATGTACACTCTGCCTGCCTTTTGTGGTCACACACAGTAGGTATCATAGAATTACAGAATGTCAGGGGCTGGAGGAGACCTCCAAAGCTCAGCCAGTCCAGCCCCCTGCCAGAGCAGGAGCACCTACAGCAGATCACACAGGAACACATCCAGGCAGCTCAGGAATATCTTCAGAGAAAGAGACTCCACAGTCCTCCTGGGCAGCCTGTGCCAGGCTTCTGTCACCCTCACAGGAAAAAAAAATCCTCATCATCTTTACAGGAAGATTCCTATGCCTCAGCTTCCACACATTGCCCCTTGGCCTGGCACTGGGCACCACCTGACAGAGCCTGGCTCCATCATCCTGGCACTCACTCTTTGCATGGTATGGGGGTCATCATTTGAAACTTCTCCACAGAATGCAAGAGCAAACAAACATCCTCTGAGCATTGCACCAAGGAGCTGCTGCCCATCAGAAGCTAAAATAAGCTGTAGTGTGTGGGTATGTGCTGCACACCTGAGCCTACGCAGGCTGCCATCGATGTGTGCCTGCACAGAGTAGGCAGCACGACAGGATCAACTGGAGCTGGCATCACTGTTCCTCTCAAAAACAAGTTGTCTCTCTACAGCTGCCTCATGCTGAGTTCCTTTGAGATCAGGCAAGGACTGAGTTGTTGGCTTGGCACCACACTTGCCCAGCTCCAGAGTGGGCATGAAGGCACATCCTACATCCTCCTGTGTGCAAGAGAGCACGAGCAAGTCCAGGGAGATAGTTTTTCCTTTTCTCCAACCAGCAGAGAACTGACAGTTTGCACTGTTGCACCCTCTCTGGTTTTGCCCTGGGTAGGTGGGAGCAGACCCAGCTCCCGCTGGCTCTGTGAGATCAGGCTGCTGGACTCTGGCTCCATCATTAGCTGACAAGAACTGTGAATTCAGATGGTTTCTGTGCAATGGCTCCAATTCCAAGGCAGTTTTGCAACCAGAGGCTCCTTTCCCAGAGCACTTTCCAGCAGTGGGTTTACAACAGCATCATTCATTGTCATCCCTTAAGGATGTATCTGCAATACTTCTGCCCGGGCAGCAGGGCTGTCTGTACCAGCACTCTCCTCCCTCTGGGCAGCTGCCAGGCACCATGCTGCTTTGGCAGCTCGCCACTTTCACTCCACTTGCTGCTGAGAGCTGTTTCAGGTATTCAAGCTAAGCCTTGCCTGCTGTGCTCACTTCTTTGGCTTTCTGCTTTCTGTGCTAGAGTGATTGACCACTAAAACAAAACTGACAGGGCTTGCTTTTTCCTTTCTTTTGCCTGAGAGGTGCTACAGAATTTCACCTATTGCCTCACAAACAGTCATTTAACATAGCTTGGAACCTTAATCCACCTGTTTGCTTGCTTGCTTGCTTGCTTGCTTTTTTTTTGGCCAATATAGGTAGGAAATAACCTTGACATTTTTAATTTGATTTTAAATTTAGGTATGGAGATAACTTCTGCTCTTCCTCTTATAAAGGCAAGTTTACCTCCAAAATCCACATAAGCAAAGGGCTTTCCTCCTGTTATGGCAATAGGTGAGCTGGGCTGAATTTCTTTCTTCTCCCCACACCTGGCTTGTTCTCTTACTGAGAGAGAACCTAGGAGAATAACCTAGGTGTCTTCTGGGCTCTGAGAAGAAAGCAAGCTCTGAATCCTGAAGGGAGGCTGTAGCCAGGTGGGGTTGGGCTCTTCTGCCAGGCAACCAGCACCAGAGCAAGGGGACACAGCCTCAAGTTGTGCCAGGGGAGGTCTAGGCTGGATGTTAGGAAGAAGTTCTTGCCAGAGAGTCCCTTCCTCAAAGGATCATTAAAGAATGAATTGCTTTAACCAGTCTGTGCAACAAGGCAACTTGTTACAGGCTGTGAGCTTAGCTCAGGATTTCTTTGGCTTTATGGGTTTAAGTTGGAACTGGAAGTGCTTTTGAGTGTGTCTGTGCAGAAATGTGTACATGCTGAAGAGAAGGGAAAAAGCAATTTAGCAGGATCTGCCAGGATCTGGCAGACAACTCAGTACATGGGGTATGTTGGAACTGATTCACAGTCTTGTGCACTAAGTTTATTTGGGGTTAAAAGAGGGCAGAAAAGATAAACTCTGCTGGAACTGTGCTATGTGAGTCCATGAACAAGGGCTCAGCTTTTGATGTACATATATTTGGCAGTGAGTGCTGGAGATTTGTTTACAGGGTGTCAGTTGAGGTTTGCTCTGCCATACCCCACAGGACACACACTGGGGTTATTTCACTTGAGGCTTGCTCCTTCCAGCTGTCTTCTTTAGCTTTCTTCGACTACTCAGAGGAGATTTCCTAAAGACAACTTATTCCTGTATTATTCTGGGCTCAAACATTGCTGGTGTTTGTGCCTCCACTGCTCCCTCTTAACCCTTCCCTGACTAAGCAAATAAACGGGAGGCTTACATACAATCTTACCTATGCACATGCCAAAGAGAGCACATATTAATTCACCCCTGGCCACACCAGTCTGCTGCTGGAGGGCCTGCAGATACTCACAGAACCACAGAAACATTCAGGTTGGCAAAGCCCCTCAGGATCACCAAGTCCAACCCATATCCCTGCTCTACAAGCTGCACCCTAAACCATAGCCCCAAGCACCACACACAAACCGCCTTGAAACATAACCAGGCTTTGGGACTCCACCACCTCCCTGGGCAGCCTGACCACTCTTGCCAGGAAAAAATGTTTCCTTATGTCCAGTCTAAACCTTCCCAGCCTCAGCTTGAGGCCATTCCCCCTTGTTCTGTCATTAATGACCTGTGAGAAGAGACCAGCAGCAACCTCTCCACACCCTCCTTTCAGGTAGCTGCAGACAGCCATGAGCTCTGCCCTCAGCCTCCTCTGTTTCACACTACCCATCCCCAGCTCCCTCAGTCGCTCTCCATCAGATTTATTCTCCATGTCCTTCCCCATCTTCCTTGCCCTCCTCTGCACTGCCTCCAGCACCTCCACAGCTCTCTTGTATTGAGGTGCCCCAAACTGAACACAGCACTCGAGGTGTGGCCTCACCAAGGGGACAATCACCTCCCTGCTCCTGCTGGCCACAGCATTTCTAATCCCAGCCAGGATGCCACTGGCTTTCTTGGCTACCTGGGTGCACTGAGGGACTGTGAGCTTTTCTTAGCCAAAGGGTTCCGTGGCTGCTGCAGTGCATTCACCCTTGAGGACAGGTTGCAGGTCCTATGTGCTACATTAGATAAGCTTCAGCTGATAGATAAGGCAGAAAGGTTCCATTTGTGTCAGGTGAGGAACTGACTCCAGAATACAGCCTGACAGGCAAGACATTTGAAACTAGTCTCAGATCTGATTTCAGTTCTCTGTGTGAATTTTCTGGCCCTTCATCTCACTGGGAATGATTTTATGCTTTCCATCTGCAGGTTGTTATTACATCAGTGAGTTCAAAATCTGCTTATATTTCACCCTTGATGAAAGTTTCTCCTGAAGTTAGGTTTACAGCTGTGTGGTGTGTAAGGAATCAGCTGTTCTGACTCAGTGTGAGATGCCAGCAGGGCACACAGCACCCTGCCAAAAAAATGTCTTTGATCTCTGCTGGCTGAATCAGTGACAGAGCCTTTAGATACGAGGAGTGTCCTCTACCAACAGAGGGACTCTCAGAGTTACAAACCCTTTGTAAGCAAAAGCTAAAGCACTGTCTGGCGGTGACAGTGTCCGCTCAGCCTCAGCCCCGGCACACGGACTGCAGGCAAGTGCCAGCGGCGCGGCACAGTCGCTCTGTGGCTCTCTGGCTGCAGACAGCACAGCCAGAGCCTGCCACATCAGCTGCTGCAAATTCCCCCCGCTTGGAAGGACTGCATCTCATCACCATGTGTGCTACACAAAGCATTTCCTGCCACTTGCAACAAAAGATCTGTGGCTGTAGGGTGGGAGAGAAAGGAAGGCAAAAGCTGAACCAGCAAAGCCCAAGCTGCTGGGCAGAAAAGCCATTTTCCTCTCTTCCCTCTTTTCCCCCGGCGTGGGCTGCTGGGAATCGTTTTGTCAGACAGTGCAGCTGAGCAGCAGGACTGCCTGGGTAGGGAAACACCTCCCTGGGAGGTTAGCATGTTGTGGCTGTCTCTTAGGTAAGAGCCTGCACCCTGTGCAGCATGTGAAGGATGGGGCAGGTAGCAGGAACGATAGCAATGTGGAGGAAGGATCCCAGGATGTCGGGGGTTGGAAGGGACGCAAAGAGATTATCAACTGCAATCCGCCTACCACAGCAGGACCATGAAATCTAGCTCAGGTCACAGAGGAATGCATCCAGATGGGCCTTGAAAGTCTCCAGAGAAGGAAACTCCACAGCCTCTCTGGGCAGCCTGTGCCAGGGCTCTGTCACCTTTACAGTCAAGAAGTTCCTCCTTGCGTTGAGGTGGAACCTCCTGTGCTGCAGCTTCCATCCATTGCTCCTTGTCCTATCCAAGAGAGCAATTTGCCTTCCAGAGTACATGGCAAGAAATAGCTCAAGTGTTGAGAGGACAAAACAAGACCTGACAGCCAATGCCTGTAGAATAACTCAAAGGCAACTCAATTGCTCCTGTGAGCTAGCCTCAGGTCTGCCATTCCCCGCTCTCAGGCATCACCCTTCTTTGAACATGACTGAGGAACATTCAAGAACACCTATATGAATTAATTCTCAATAAACTTGCAGCTGTATTATTTTATTTTAACCAAGTAATCCTCTCTGGCCAGCTCCTCTGATGGTTCTCACAAGCAATTCTACACATTTCAGTTATCCTTTCCACATGGGCACATTACCACAGGTGAAGACCACTCCTCTTTACCAAGTCGTGTGTGGACAGATCTGAAATTTGCACAGATCTCTACCTCTGCAAACCTTCCATATTCCCTCATATTGTCAGTGCCTGAGAAAGAGAGCATTTCTCCAGTGGAAAAAAAGAAAAGGAATTCATTTGTATCGATTGGCTTTTCCCTCTCACCATACGCATCGTGTGACATCAGGGTACACTTATTCCACATCAGTAACTCTCAGCCTGGCTGCAATCTAAGTGCACTCCCATTCAATTATTCAGGATGTCAGGACAGCTTGAAAAGAAAACTCAGAATGATCTAAAAAGAAATGAGAAGAGAGCTCTGAGAAGGGATCTCATCAATGTCAGTAAATATCTGAGGGGTGGGGGTCAAGTGGAGAGGGCCAAGCTCTTTTGGGTGGTGCACAGCAATAAGCCAAGGAGCAATGGATCCAAACTGGAACAGAGAAGGTTTCAGCTCCACATGAGGAGAAACTTCTTTAGAGTGAGGGTGCCAGAGCCCTGGAGCAGGCTGCCCAGAGAGGTTGTGGAGTCTCCTTCTCTGGAGCCTTTCCAAAGCCACCTGGATGCATTCCTGTGTGGATTACCTTAGGGGATCCTGCTGTGGCAGGAGGGTTGGACTGGATGAACTCTGGAGGTCCCTTCCAACCCCTAATGTTCTGTGATTCTGTGAATGGTTTTGGGTTTTGGGGGTTTTATTATTATAAAAGAGAGGGGAAAAAAATCAAGGACCTTGATGCTATTCATATTTAGACAGATCTAAATCTGGCAACTCCTGCTCAGTCGTTTCACCAGGCATAAGTGTACAAAAGGAACCCAGCGTCAACAAGATATAGGCCAATGCTCATCTTTCTCTTGACAAATGAGGGCTGCTCGCTGTAACAGGTTAAAAACAGAAGTGTGAACTGCACGTTATGTTCATGTGTGAACAAGCAAAGGATGGGCTGCAATGAGGAAGGAAGGGTGGGTGAAGGATGGGCTGAGGACAGAGTGGCTGAGAGCAGCCAGGCAGAGAGGGACTTGGGGGTACTGGGTGAAAGCAGCTGAACATGAGCCAGCAGTGTGCCCAGGTGACCAGAAAGCCAATGGCATCCTGGCCTGTGTCAGGAACGGTGTGGCCAGCAGGACCACGGACGTTATTCTGCCTCTGGGCTCAGCACTGGTCAGGCCACACCTCGAATGCTGTGTCCAGTTCTGAGTTCTTCAATTTAAGAAAGATGTTGAGATGCTCAAACATGTTCAAGGCTGGTGAGGGGCTTGGAGCACAGCCCTGTGAGGAGAGGCTGAGGGAGCTGGGGGTGTGCAGCCTGCAGCAGAGGAGGCTCAGGGCAGAGCTCACTGCTGTCTGCAACTACCTGAAGGGGAGGTTGAAGCCAGTTGAGGTTGGTCTCTTCTCCCAGGCAACCAGGGAGAGAACAGGAGGACACAGCCTCAATCCGTGCCAGGGCAGGTTTAGGCTGGATGTTAAGAAGAAGTTCTTGACAGTGTCCTGGAGCCCTGCACACCCCCAAACTCCTCTCCCTCCGTGCTGTGAATGGAGATGAAAGACGCGAAAGAGCTGTGCCCTGCCCTGCCCTGCAGTGCCCGCGGGCGCAGCAGAGACCCCTCCGGCACGAGCGGTGCCCTGCAGTGTCCGCGGGGGCAGCAGAGGCCACTCCGGCACGAGCGGTGCCCGCGCAGGTGTCCGCGGGGGCAGCAGAGACCCCTCCGGCACGAGCGGTGCCCGCGCAGGTGTCCGCGGGGGCAGCAGAGACCCCTCCGGCACGAGCGGTGCCCTGCAGTGTCCGCGGGGGCAGCAGAGACCCCTCCGGCACGAGCGGTGCCCTGCAGTGTCCGCGGGGGCAGCAGAGGCCACTCCGGCACGAGCGGTGCCCGCGCAGGTGCCCGCGGGGGCAGCAGAGACCCCTCCGGCACGAGCGGTGCCCGCGCAGGTGCCCGCGGGGGCAGCAGAGGCCCCTCCGGCACGAGCGGTGCCCGCGCAGGTGTCCGCGGGGACATTGCCTGTGGGCTTCGCGCCCCCGCAGCGGTCACTCAGCTGCTCTCTGTCTAGGAAGGAGATAACTGTTGGGGTGCTGCCCGCCCTGGGGTGCCCGCCGGGATAGTTCCTGCAGAGACTCCCCTGGCGCAGCAAAGCAGAAGCTCCTGAGGGGCAGGACCGTGGCTGGTGAGGGCAGCTCCCGCCCGGAGCGCCCTGCGTGCCAGCTTAACAGGCCCAACGACCCTCGGACGTCCTTTGAAGAGCTGCCAAGCTCTGGAGCGCCCTTTCAGCAGCCTCACCTGTGAGTAGTGAACCTTCTGCTCAGCCCGGTTGGTGCTGGGGAAGCTGTGATTGTAGCTTAGCCTTTTCCAACTCCTGACTTCTGAAATAGTCACATTTATCTTGTAAGAGCTTCTCAATCAAACTGAATCTGCTAATCAAACCTAAATGAATTGCTCTATATAGTTTGGGGGCAGGTTGTGGGGAAAATAAAATCATTGTATTTTTGTGTATATTCCTGCCTCAGCCACATTAATTCCCTGCCTCCACAGCAAGAGTGATTGGCATTGGAATGGGCTGCCTGGGGAGGTGGTGGAGTCCCCATCCCTGGAAGTGTTTAAAAGGAGGCTGGATGAGGCACTCGGTACCCTGAGTTAGTTAATAAGAAGGTGTTAGATGATAAGTTGGACTCAATGATCTCAAAGGTCTTTTCCAAGGTGGTTAATTCTGTGATTCTGTGTAAAATAAATGAGTTGCTTGCATGCTGAAACCCAAAACACCTCTCAGAGGAGGTCAGTGGCTGTCTCCATCCCCTGGCCATGCCAGCCACTGCTTGTTTTAACTGCATTAAAGCTTTCTTTCAGAGCGGTCAAGTAAAACAGAGCTCTCAGCCAGCAGATATTCAATTTTCCTGGCTAGCTTTTGGATGCTGGCCAGGTGTGATGAGTGACCTATTTTCGCTGCAATGAGATCAGCTGTGTTTGTAGGACCCTGAATCAGCAGATCTGTCCTTAATTCCTGGCTCTGCCTGCTGGAGCACCAAGTCAGGCTTGTTTTGCGAGCTGCTATCCCTGATGATCCGCAGGGAAGAGTGCTCAGTGGGAAAGGATCTGTGCCAAAGTCTGCCAGGGCTGTGCCTTCAGCATCCATGGAATACAAGCCAGCAATGCTACTGGCCTTGGAGTTTTCTTTGTCTAATTTAAAGGGCTTAAGAATAGAAGAAACCTGTGCTGCTTGTGGGAATTAGAATTCTTGGGTTTGATGTGTGGACCTCCAGGTGGACAAAGAATTGGCTTGATGGCTGCACCCAAAGAGTGGCTGTCAATGGGTCCATGTCCAAGTCGAGGCCAGTGACAAGTGGAGTCCCTCAGGGATTAGTCTTGGCGCCAGTCCTGTTCAACATCTTTGTGGGTGCCATGGACAGAGGCACTGAGTGCAGCCTCAGCAAGTTTGCTGACAACACCAAACTGTGTGGTGCAGCAGACAGGCTGGAGGGCAGGGATCCAGCCAGAGGGACCTGGAAAGGCTGCAGAGGTGGGCACAAGCTAACCTCATGAGGTTCAACAAGACCAAGTGCAAGATCCTACCTGGGTGGAGGCAATCCCAAGCACCAATGCAGGCTGGGCAGGGACTGGCTGGAGAGCAGCCCTGAGGAGAGGGACCTGGGGGTGCTGCTGGAGGAGAAGCTCAACATGAGCCAGCAGTGTGCACTTGCAGCCCAGAAAGCCAAGCAGAGCCTGGGCTGCAGCAGCAGAAGTGTGGCCAGCAGGTCGAGGGAGGTGATTCTCCCGCCCTGCTCTGCTGAGTCCCCATCTGGAGTACTGCATCCAGTTCTGGAGCCCCTGGGGCAAGAGGGATGTGGAGATGCTGGAGAGTGTCCAGAGCAGGGCCAGGAGGATGCTCAGAGGGCTGCAGCAGCTCTGCTGTGAGTACAGACTGAAGGAGTTGGGGCTGTTCAGTCTGGAGAAGAGGAGGCTCCCAGGTGACCTTCTTGTGGCCTGCCAGGATCTGAGTGGGCTACAAAAAAGCTGGGGAGGGACTTTTTAGCCTCTCAGGGAGTGACAGGAGTGGGGGGAATGGAGCAAAGCTGGAGGTGGGGAGAGTCAGAGTGGAAGTTAGGAGGAAGTTATTGAGCATGAGAGTGGTGAGAGCCTAGAATGGGTTGCCCAGGGAGGTGGTTGAGGCCCCAAGGCTGGAGGTGTTTCAGGCCAGGCTGGATGGGGCTCTGGCCAGCCTGATCTAGGGTAGGGTGTCCCCGGCCTTGGCAGATGGGTTGGAACTAGATGCTCCTTGTGGTCCATTCCAGCCTTGACTGATTCAATGATTCTATGATTCTCTATTTATAACTATTTATTAGACACCCTTTCAGTCTTCCCCAGACTAAACAGCCCCAGATCCCTCAGCCTCTTCTCATCAGGCACTGCTCCAGTCCCCTAATCATCCTCTTAGCCCTCTGCTGGACCCTCTCCAGCAGATCCCGGTCCCTCTTCAACTGGGGAGCCCAAAACTGAAAGCAATACTCAAGCTGAAGTCTCAGCAGGGCAGAGCAGAGGGGGAGGAGAACCTCCCTTGATCTGCTGGGCACACTCTTCTAATACCCCCAACGGCCGAAGCCATCCCGCCGGAGATGTGCTGTGCACAACAAACACAGGCAGAGCTGGGCGAGTGGAGAGCGCCGCAAGGGTTAAAGCGTTTCTGATCCCCTGTGCCAGGTCTCTCCTTCCTGCTGCCGCAGACCTTGAGGAATGTCCTTGAGCCCCTGCACGCCTGTCACCGATGGCTTTGCAGTCTCTGAGGTGCTCAGGCTGCCTTGCAGCAGTTCTTTGTTGTCTGCTGCCTCCAACAGGATCAGTAGGAAATATGCCGACAAACGGGAGCGACAGTGAGAGCAGCTGCTTGGATACTCGGAGGAGGGCAGAACGGTCCTGAGAAATGAGCAACGCATTTGCACAGAAGTCAAGAGAAGTCAGCTAGAGATTGGCATAACTCCGGAGTCAAAACTGTGTCACGGAATCACAGACAGCATCCGGCTGGGAGAGACCTCCAAGCTCATCTAGTCCAACCCCTGACCCAGCACTGAAGAGTCAGTCCTAAACCATGTCCCTAAGTCCAGGTCCACAGGATGCTTGAACACCTCCACAGATGGTGATTCCACCACTGCCCTGGGCAGACCACTCCAGTGTTGGAGAGCCCTCTCCAGGAAGAAGTATTTCCTAGCATCCAGCCTGGTGCAGCTTGGAGCCATTTCCTCTGGCCCTGTCTCTTGCCACTAAGGAGCAGAGGCTGCCCCCTCCTCACTCCAGCCTCCCTTCAGAGAGCTGTGGAGAGCAATGAGCTCTGCCCTCAGCCTCCTCTTCTCCAGGGTGAACATCCCCAGCTCCCTCAGCCCCTCCTCATAGCCCAGGTGCTCCAGGCCCTTCTCCAGCCTCGTTGCCCTTCTCTGGACACACTCCAGAACCTCAATGTCCTTCTTGTAGTGAGGGGCCTGGAACAGAACACAGCACTCAAGATGTGGCCTCCCCAGCGCTGAGCACAGGAGGTGATCACCTCCCTGTCCCCGCTGGCCACTGTGTTTCTAACCCAAGCCAGGCTGCCATTGGCTTTCTTGGCCACCTGAGCACTGCTGACTCATATTTAGTCAACTCTCAACCAACACCCCAGGTCTCTCTTCGAGTCACAGCTTTCCAACCACACATCCCCAGGTCAGTAGCTTACCATGTTGTGATCCAGGTGAAGTACCTGGCACTTGGCCTTGTTAAACTTCATCATTAAGCCACTGTTCAAAGGGTTGTGAATAACAACAGTCCTGGTTAAAAATACACATAGAAATCAATTGCTTTTTTTTCTTTAAACAAAACAAGATGATACTTTAACTTCTCCAGGGTCATTCTTGGAGGTTTTCTCTCTGTGAAAGGGCAGAGAAAACAGGAGAGTGCTGTGGGCCACCTGTCAAGCCAAACCTAAGCAGTCTCCATACCCTTGTGCACCTGCTGGCACAGGATCTTTGAACCCCGAGTGCTAAGTCTTGCTCTTAAGGTTCACTCGGGCTAAGGAAACCTGAGCTGAACTCCAGAGTTTCAGGAAAGGTCAACTACATTGCTGGGTGCTGGAAAAACAGGACAGAGCTGCTTGACTTGGAGGGGTGTTAAGTGCTGCAGTGTGAAGGGGTTAACAATCTGTGTGCTTGCATGAGTGCACACAGACAGGAGGAGCAGTGGGTAGGGGCAATGACTCCCAGCAGGGACATGCAACATCCATCGTTTTCCTTGCAAGACACAGGGCAAGGAGATATAATTAAAGGGGGTTCTCAGAAGTGGAATATGAGCACCGGTACAGAGTGGTCCCTGGATGGATGAGGCCAGCTGCGAGCCTTATTCTGAAGCACAGCCATCCCCTGCCTCCCAGCAGCAGACCTCCCTGGCAGGTGAGGTACATCAGTCACCACAACTGGTTTGTTTTTCTTCCCAAAAAGGTGCTCTGTGAAACAAAAATAAGATCAGCAAAGGGATCTGAAAAAACTTCTTTGCTTCTGCTTTTAGCTCTGAGTTTTCTGTTGTGTAAGCCAGCTGGGACCTGGGCAGACAGGTACTGATCCTGGTACCAAGGTGCTGGAGAGCTGTGTGTTTACACTGAGCTGCATTTAGAGGAAGACTTTGTGACCTCTCAACTAATCTAAAAATAACATGAAGCACATGGGTTTTGTCACAGCTCAAAGCAACTGCAACAAACTCCTGTCATAGAAGCACAAAATTGTCAGGCTTGGAAGGGACCTCAAGGATCAGCCAGTTCCAACCCCCCTGCCATGGGCAGGGACACCTCACACTAGATCAGGTTGCTCAGAGCTGCATCCAGCCTGGCCTTAAAGACCTCCAGGGATGGCACTTCAATGACCTCCCTGGGCAAGTTGTTTCAGGGTCTCACCACCCTCGTGCTGAAGAACTTCTTCCTAGCACCCAAACTGAACCTGCCCACTTCTAGTTTTGCTCCATTCCTCCTATTCTTGTCACTACCCAACACCCTAAGAAGTCCCTCCCCAGATTTCCTGTAGCCCCGTTTAGATACTGGAAGGCCACAATAAGGCCATCCTTGGAGGAGATTAAAAGGAGATTGGGTGAGGCACTTAGTGCCATGGGTTAGTTAATTAGAAGGTGTTGGGTGATAGGTTGGACTCAATGATCTCAAAGGTCTTTTCCAACCTGGTGAGTGGTGTGAATCTGTGATTCTTTTCAGTTAGTAGGAGCAGAAAAGCACTGCTCTTCACATCTCTACGTTCAGCTTAGAGGCAACAAAGCACACAATTGGCACTCTGTCAGTCAAGAGACAGCAATGAGGAGCTGATGGTGCAAGTGCTGACATGAATGCTGGCAGCACCATTGGGCATCCCTGAAATAGGGAGGGAAGATCTTGAGCTGTTACTGTGATGGAACCCATCGTGGTGGAGATGTGCTGCTTATGCCCTCATCAGTGCGGTAGTGCCGTCTCTGCTTTGCTACCAGCTTTGGCAAGGCTGCTGACAATGTGCTTGATCTTAGTCCATCCCGAGTGGGAAGCTAAATAGAAGCAGGCATCTCAAGGCTTGCGAGAATGGAAGGCTCACAGCTGCCAAAGCCAAACTCACAGCATTAAGCCAGAGGTGGGTTTATACCTTTGCTGCATTTCTGAATGTTGCTGGTGCCACTCGCAGTCCTCCTGTAACTGTTTAGGAGCCAGCAGGTGAAAGCTAAGTAGCACCCCCCTGGCCAGTGAAGAGTTTTCTCTGCCCTTCATCAACTTGGTTAATTAGAAGAGTTAGGTGGTAGGTTGGACTCAATTATCTCAAAGGTCTTTTCCAGCCTGGTTAATTCATGATTCTGTATTTCCCCACACACCTGCTGCAGAACAGAAGCCACCAGTACACAGTTACTATGCTTTGAAGGCAACAAATAGTAGGCAATCACTTATAGGTATAGCTGCTGTTCTGTTCAGTTGGGTATCAGGCTTCATGTCCTTCCCTGCAGCACTGCATCCATGTTTGATACAGGAAAACCAACAGTCTGACCACAGGGATGTGGTCACTCCAGCATCTGCTCCACCAGAGCACAGAGGAGGGCTGCCAGAGTAAGAAACAGCCAAAGCAAATGAATTCACTTCAGTTCTTCCATTCAGCATTTGCTCTGTTCTTCACTCAGCTCCTCTTCATCTCAGCCCCACTTTGTTCCTGGCCTTCCAACCTGCTCTTCTCCACCTCCCTCTCTCTTTGTCCACCCTCACCTTCCCAGAAAAAGCTTGGGAGACAACCTAGCCTTCGCCTCTGTCCTGTGATCTGCTCCACTTGGCTGCACCTCCCCAGCCCTGCTTTGTGGCCTGTCACCACATGGGCTACAGGACAGGAACTGTCTGCTGCACTCTGCTTTTACAGCAGGGTGCATGCCCAGCTGCTCCTATTGTCATGCAACGGAATAGGACTGTTACCAGTGCTGGGGATGGATTAGAGGGTTTGGGAATGTCATTCAGGACAGTCAGCTATTTTGGGGTTTTGTTGGGCTTTCGTTTCCTTCCAGGCTGGAGGAATTCCAGCACACATCTAGCAAAGATCTGTTTTTGCTGCATGGCTTCCCACACCAAGCAAAGGTGGTGTCTAGTTCCTGGGCTGGCTGGGTGGAAGATGTGCTGGGTGATGCCAGTGCCAGGACATGGGGCAGTGGGTGGGAGTTGAGGCATAGGAAAACAAAAGCTGTATTCACAAAGGAAAAAAACAATATCCAACATATGTAAGTCATGAGGATTTCTGTTGTCAGCCTGATCTGCCTTCAGCTCCTCCTGTAACAGGACTTGTGGCCCATGTTCTTCACTACGACGGTGGTGAGAGGCTGGAACAGGTTGACCAGGGTGGAAGCCTCATCCCTCAAAGTCTTTAAGGCCAGTCTGGATGTGGCTCTGAGCAACCTGATCTAGTGCAAGGAGTCCCTGCCCATGGCAGGGGGACTGGAACAAGATGATCCTTGGGGTCCTTTCCAGCCCTGACAATTCTGTGATTCTATGATGTGTGAAGCAGCCAAGGTCTGCTGGGCAGCCCTTGCAGCAGCTGGCCTCAGGGCTGCTCTCATTGACCTCTGAGCCAGTGGAGCCCATAATCACCAGCACTCTCTTCCACTCCCCTTGCCCCTGCTCAGCCCTCGGGAGGTGACGGCACATGGGACTCAACCACACTGAAAGCTGGGTCAATGGAAGTGGAAATAGCTCCTGAGCAGTCAGCAGCTGTACCCTATTTCTGAGTGCTTTTGAGGCTCTTCATTGAATTTTCCTGCCCTCTCTGCATGCATACAGAAATGGCCAAAATTTGCACTTTCTTCCTTGGCAGAAACAAAATCTAACGAAAAAAGAAGCTTGTAATTTCACAGTCACAGAATGTCAGAGGCTGGAAGGGACCTCCCACTTCAAGGTGCAGATAACACCAAATTATCCAAGCTCAGTGTAAACCAAAGATGATCAGAGGGCTGGAACAGGTTGCCCAGGGAGGTTGTGGCTGCTCCCTCTCTGGAGGTGTTCAGTGCCAGGCTGGATGAGGCCTTGAGCGACCTTTTCTGGTGTCTCACCACCCTCACTGCAAGGAACTTCTTCCTAAGATCCAGTTTCAGTCTCCTCTCTGCCACTTTAAACTCATTACTCCTTGTCCTGTCATTACAATACCTTGTCAATAGTCCCTCCCCAGCCTTTCTGTAGCCCCCTTCAGATACTGGAAGGCCACTCCAAGCTCTCCTTGAAACCTTCTCTTCTCCAGGGTGAAAATCTCACCTCTCTCAGCCTGTCCTCTTAGCAGAGCTGCTGCAGCTCTCCCAGCATCTTGGTGGCCTCCTCTGGCCTGGTTCAAACAGTTCCATGGCCTTCTTGTGTTGGGACAGAAGCTTGTGCTTGCTCCTTGCTACTCTGCTATGCTCACTGCTCTGTCACCCTGCTGCTTGTTTAGGCTGCTGCTTCACTCCCACTTAACTCCAGTCTCACCTCCTCTAAGGTTGCTGTGTTCTGTAATAGTTTATCTTGTCTGTACTGCTGCATTTAGGTTAACTGTAAAGACACAACTTCATTTTCTGACTTCCCAAATCTTGAGTTGTAGTGAGTTTGGTCTCTCTGGGGCTGACTTACAATAAGTTACTGGGGGAGGGATCCACTCTAAGCTATAAAAACTGCCCACTCCCACCTGTGATGCACCAACTTGCTGAATAAGGAATACAGAGTTCCTAAATTGGGAAGAAGGTGGCAGGCTTGGAAAGCAGGTGATTTTTCCACCACTTAAAAATATCCCTGCTCACTGATGCTTGGAGGGCCAGCTGTCTTGTGATCCCCAAGCTCACAGGATCACAGAACTTTAGAGGTTTAGAGGTTGGAAGGGATCTCCAGCAATCACCAAGCCTAACCCCCACCTGCCAAAGGAGGATCCCCTAAGGTAGTCCTCACAGGAACACATCCAGGTGGGTTTGGAAAGTCTCCAGGGAAGGAGACTCCACAACCTCTCTGGACAGCCTGTGCCAGGGCTCTGGCACCCTCACTCTGAAGAAGTTTCTCCCCATGTGGAGGTGAAACCTTTTCTGTTCCAGTTTGTATCCATTGCTCCTTAGCTTATTGCTGCTGACCAGCAAAAAGAGCTTGGCCCCCTCCACTTAACACCCACCCCTCAGCTATTGATAGATACTGCTCAGATCCCCTCTCAGCCTTCTCTTCTGCAGACTAAACAGCCCCAGGGCTCTCAGTCTCTCTCCATAAGGTAGATGCTCAAGTCCCCTACTCCTCCTCATAGCTCTCCACTGGACTCTCTCCAGCAGGTCCCTGTCTCTCCTGAACTGGGGTGGTCTGTGGGGTGTTAGTAAGTTCCCAGCCTGTATTCTGCTGCTGTCTGTGGGATGGACATCTCCTTCCTGAGGAACTGAGCTCCATCCATCAATTTGTTTCTCATCAGCTGCAAGCATTCCCTGGGGAGTGCAGATTTACCATCGCTTGACCTGGTTTCTAACCACTGGTCTGCATTTGAGACACTTGGTAGGTTTCATTTCCATTGGAAACAGCACCAATGCAGCTTTGCAAGACAGCACATCTCAGTGCAACCTTGTATCTACCTCTGCTAATTAAGAGGCCTTTTCAGAGAGGGGGTGAAGCAAATAAGAATGGTAATTAACTGAGAATCAACTCAAGCCCTTCTCTCAATTCCCTAACGCTCTGGGCTGGAATTGTGTTCTGGCTGCCTGCAAAATTACATCTACCACATCAAAAGTAAACACTTCATCTGCTGTTCTAATTGTGGGGTTAGATAAACATCACAGTTATAAATCATTTTGATGAGTATATTGGAAAAAAAAAGAAACAAATAACCACATTAACTTTTCATTGCCTTCTTAACATCCCCCATGGATAGTGCAATTCATTTATGGATATAGCACCCCCACCCTTCCTTACTCTGTGCTGTGGGTATGCAGAGGGATGAAATAGTGCAGCTTTGGGGGGGTGGTTGAGGTGTTTGAGTATACGAAATGACCTGAACTTGTTCATGCATCCTGGCCTGGATCAGGAACAGTGTGGCCAGTAGGACAGGGAGGTTATTCTGCTCCTCTACTCAACACTGGTCAGGCCAACTCTTGAGTACTGTATCCAGTTCTGAGTCCCTCAATTTATGAGAGATGTTGAGATGCTGCAGTGTGTCCAGAGAAGGGCAGCAAAGCTGCTGAGGGGCCTGGAACACAGCGCTGTGAGGAGAGGCTGAGGGAGCTGGGGGTGTGCAGCCTGCAGCAGAGGAGGTTCAGGGTAGAGCTCATTGCTGTCTACAACTACCTGAAGGGAGGTTGTAGCCAGGTGGGGTTAGTCTTTTCTCCCAGGCAACCAGAAACAGAATGAGAGGACACAGCCTCAAGTTGTGCCAGGGTAGGTCTAGGCTGGATGTTAGGAGGAAGTTGTTGGCAGAGAGAGTGATTGGCATTGGAATGGGCTGCCCAGGGAGGTGGTGGAGTCGCTGTGCCTGGAGGTGTTGAAGCCAATCCTGGCTGGGGCACTTAGTGCCATGGTCTAAGTTGACTGCACAGGGCTGGGTGCTAGGTTGGACTGCATGATCTTGGAGGTCTCTTCCAGATTGGTTGATTCTATAATTCTATGCACTGCTTGTAAAAATAAAGGTTGTGCAGTATAACAAAGGCAGGTGACAGAAGCCTGTCACAGGCTGCCCAGGGGGGTTGTGGAGTCTCCCTCTCTGGAGATATTCTAGAGCTGCCTGGATGTGTTCCTGTGTGATCTGCTGTAGGTGCTCCTGCTCTGGCAGGGGGATTGGACTGGCTGAGCTTTGGAGGTCCCTTCCAACCCCTAAACTTCTGTGTGATTCTGTGGTGATTGGGATGAAAACATGGATCAAATGATATATTAATTAAGAGTTTTCTTAATTGCTGTCCCCATGCAGAAAAGGTTCTTAAGGAAAAAGTGAACAGTAGCAGATTCTGAGGGAAGTCAACTTCTCTTGACAAGATGTTAATCTAAAGACTCTCCTGTTACAGTCTCGTAATCAAATGCACCTGAAAAATCACAGTCAAAGCAAACTCAGCATCCCAAAGGCTGGCAACTTCTTAGGTGACAGTAATTCAACTCCTTCCAGAAGTGTAGGGCTTCAAGAAAGAACAGAAACAGCTGGGGGGAAATCATTGCTGCCCTGCAACTCAGCAAAATATCAACATGGATTTCAAATGTGGTCATGCTTTGGGTGGGGTTTCCAGTCCTCTCTTTTAAGGAAACTTCTTTACAGTGTTTGGTTGAGAGTGATAGCTTAAAACCACAGGTTCCTGGTTATTTCATAGAATCACAGAAATGACAGGGCTGGAAGGGACCTCAAGGGTCATCTAGCTCCAAACCCCCTGCCATGGGCAGGGACACCTCACACTAGAGCAGGTTGCCTGGAGCCACATCCAGCCTGGCCTTAAAGACTTCCAGGGATGAGGCTTCCACCACCTCCCTGGGCAACCTGTTCCAGGCTCTCACCACCCTCATGCTGAAGAACTTCTTCCTTACATCCAATCTGAATCTCTGCACTTCTAGTTTTGCTTCATTTCCCCCAGTCCTATCACTCCCTGACACCCTAAAAAGTCCCTCCCCAGCTTTTCTGTAGGCCCCCTTCTGATACTAGAAGGCCACAATAAGGTCTCCTGGGAGCCTTCTCTTCTCCAGACTGAACAATCCCATCTCTCTTAATCCATCTTCATAGGAGTGGTGCTCCAGCCCTCTGAACATCATATCTGGGCAAAAGCACTGTGAAACTCCTGTTTCTTTGAAATGAGTGTTACAGAATGTTAGGGCTTGAAAGGGACCTCCAAAGATGATCAGGTCCAAGCCCCCTGCCAAAGCAGGACCACCACAGGAAAACCTCCAGGTTGGCTTTGAAAGCCCCCAAGCGAACGCAAGCCTTCCTCCAGCAGTACATCTGCTCTTTTGGATCTTACATCATTTCTTTGCATCTCACTCTAACATTTATGGTGGGATATTTGTACAGGGAATGGGATTTCACATACAGCTTTGCAGTGCCTGAATTCACTAACAGCAATGGTGACAAAAAGGAACACTTTCACTGTGTCCTAATTTATTACTCCTGACTGGAATGGTTTAGAGCCACCTCTGAGCCTCACAGACAGCGACTCCCTGCCTCACAGGCAGCAGCTCCCTGCCTCACAGACAGAACTTATTTTCCTAGACATAAACTGAATTATTTATGTGATGCTTGGAGCATAGGAACCATCCATTACCTGATACCTCTCAAACAATAGCATGGAAGGCAGCCAGCATTAATTGATGAACCAACTGTCCTGTTGCTCCGAGTGGGCAATTTCTGCCAGATGCTATAGAGTCACACAATGAAACATTTTTCCAGAGATAAATCTTCCCAACAGAGGGAGGCAGCTGCCTTTGGAAAAACTGATCATGTGCAGAGGTTTGCCAGCTGCAGCACTAGGGGCAGGACGTCAGCCTACCAAACGGCGGGGCTGGTGTTCACGCACAAACACACCTATGGAAGGGCTGAGCTCACAGGGGACTCTGTAGTTTTTCTAAGTCAGGTGTCTGGGAGATGTCAGAGGCAGTTTGGCCTGGCTCAGAGGAATCAGTTGTTAAAATTATAGCTAGTTTCCAAAGCAGCAGTTTGAAACACACCTTCAACAAGCTGCCCCACTGCCACCGCAGCTCTTGGCCCAGCAGGGCTGCCTTGCTGTCTGCTCACAGCCCCTCAGTGTGCACAGGTGGCCAAGAAAGCCTGTGGTATCCAGTTTGTATCCATTGCTCCTTGGCTTATGCTGTGCACCACCCAAAAGAGCTTGGCCCCCTCCACTTGACACCCACCCCTCAGCTCTTGATAGACATTGCTCAGATCTCCTCTCAGCCTTCTCTTCTCCAGACTGAACTGCCCCAGGGCTCTCAGTCTATCTCCACAGGGGAGATGCTCAAGTCCTCCACTCATCCTTGTGGCTCTCCACTGGACTCTCTCCTGCAGGTCCCTGTCTCTCCTGAACTGGGGAGCCCAAAACTGGACACAGTATTGCAGCTGTGGTCTCACCAAGGCAGAGTAGAGGAGGAGAAGAACCTCCCTAGCCCTGCTGACCACTTTTCTTGGTGCACCCCAGGCTGCCATTGGCTCTGTTGGCCGCAAGGGCACATTAGAGGAAATTAGCTGCTTGACTGCTTATCTGAGTGATAATTTACTCTTTAAGTAAAGAGGCATATAGCTGCAAGATGGGAATTTATGTACAGTACAGGCCTGACCTTTCTAATGTCTGCTAACATCACATTATGGAACTGTTTGAGAATGTATTGTCCCCATTTAGCAACACTGACATTTTGTGATTATTGACTCTGCAAAGTCTACAGGCACTGTCAGGCAAAGAAAGTTCAGAAACAGCTTCCAGGGAACAACAAAGCTCTGATTTTCAGAAGGTTGAACATCAACAGATCCTTTTATTGCATATTTTAAATATCTGCAGGAAAGAAAAATAAAAAAGGAAAGGAAAAAAACCAAGCTGCAAAGCAAAGCTGAAAAGGGAAAGGAGAAAAATACCCTTGATTAAATGCAAATCATAACAAGGTTTCACTCCCAGCTGGCTGGAGTCAATGTCAAAGAGCATCACTGCTTCAAAGCAAGGATGATCGGGTTCAGGATGAGTTCTCTGCCTGTTGGGACTGGCAGCAGGTGGAGAATGGCTTGGAGTAGTCCAGCTGGCAGCAGAGCAGCCACACATGAGCTCATGGCGAGGCTGCATGCAAGGAGCCTCAGCAGTCGGTGCTCCTGAAACCTTCCAAGTGCTCAGGCCACACAAGCACACCCCCACCCCCACAGAATCACAGACTGTCAGGGGCTGGAAGGGACCTCCAAAGCTCAGCCAGTCCAACCCCCCTGCCAGAGCAGGAGCACCCAGAGCAGATCACACAGCAACACATCCAGGCAGCTCTGGAATATCTCCAGAGAGGGAGCCTCCACAACCACCCATGTCAGCCTGTGCCAGACTTCTGTCACCCACCTTTGTGACATTGCACAACCTTTATTTTTGCAAGCAGTGCATCAAACAATTTCAGGCCATTTCTTATCCTCAAACACTTTAATCACTCCCCAAAGCTACACTATTTCATCCCTCTGTGTACCTACAGCACAGAGTAAAGAGAAGGAGAAGGGGAGGGGAGTGTCTGTTGTAGATAGAGAAAAAATCTCTCCTCACATTTCCATGGCACTTCTATGCCTCAACTCCCACCCATTGCCTCTTGTGCTGGCACTGGGTATCACCCAGCAGAGCCTGGCTCCAGCCTCTTGGCACTCACCTTTACATCTTTATAACCATTCCTGAGGTCACTTCTCAGGCTCCTCCTCTCCCAGCAGCACAGCCCCAGCTCCCTCAGGCTCTCCTCCTAAGGAAGATGTTCCACTCCTTTCAGCATCTTTCTGGCTCTGTGCTGGACTCTCTCGAGCAGTTCTATGGCCCTCTTGAACTGAGGAGCCCAGAACTGGACACAGTATTCCAGATGCAGCCTCAGCAGGGCAGCGTAGAGTAGCAGGAGAATCTCTCTCGACCTCCTAACCACAGCCCTTCTAATCCACCCCAGGATGCCATTGGCCCTCTTGACCACCAGAGCGCATTGGTGGCTCATGCACAACCTCCCATCCACTAGGACCCCCAGGTCCTTTCCCCCTTCAGTGCTCTCCAGCAGGTCAGTCCCCAACCTGTGCTGATCCACGGGGTTGTTCTTTCTGAGGTAGAGAAGCTCCCTCTTTCTGAGGTAGAAGGTACCTACCCTCTCCCAGGTGCAGAAGACTCTACATGTGAGGGGGGAGTGTGGCCCCGTGGGGCTCTTTAAAGTGCCAAAGGCAAATTACATTTTTAATGCATGGCCCAAGGAGGTGCTCCTCAGTGCAGGATATCTTGCATGGCACTGATGAGGTTGGAGCACTGCATGAATACAACCTCTACAAAGCTGTCACTAGATAGTGGCTTGTGTTCACATACAGCACTAGATAGATGCTTTGTGTCCGCATACAGCACTAGATAGATGCATTGTGTCCGCATACAGCACTAGATAGATGCTTTGTGTCCACACACAGCAGCAAAACAGGTTGCCAGGGAGGCTCTGGGGAGACCTCAGAGCAGCCTGCCAGTACCTGAAGGGGGCTGCAAGAAGGCTGCAGAGAGACTGTTTGCAAAGGCCTGCAGGTCTCAGCAGAGCAGAGCAGAGTGGCAGAATCCCCTCTCTGATCTGCTGCCAATGCTGCTTTGGATGTTTTCCCTGTGAAAGTGACAGAGCCCTGGAGCAGGCTGCCCAGAGAGGTTGTGGAGTCTCCTTCCCTGGAGACTTTCCAAACCCACCTGGATGCATTCCTGTGCAAACTACCCCAGGTGATCCTGCTTTTGGCAGGGGTTTGGATTTGATGATCTCTGGAGGTGCCTTCCAGCCTCTAGCTGTCCTGAAGTCCGGTGTACCCCAACATTCCTCTCCCTCTGTGGTTTGAATGGGAGAGGAAAAGGTTTCACATCAGCATGAGGAGAAACTTCTTTAGAGTGAGGGTGCCAGAGCCTTGGAGCAGGCTGCCCAGAGAGGTTGTGGAGTCTCCTTCTCTGGAGCTAATCCAAACCCAGCTGGATGCATTCCTGTGTGGACTACTCTAGGGGATCCTGCTTAGGCAGCAGGTTTGGACTCTGGAGGTCCCTTCCAGCCTCTAACATTGAGTGATTCTGTGAGCTTTGAGGTCCATTCCAACCTCAACCACTCTATGATTTCCCTTTGGTGAATCCATGCTGGCTACCCCTGGTAACCTTCTTTTTCCTCCACGGGGTAGCTCCATTGCTAGCTTTTAATCTGGATGGATCAGAACATGCCCAGTCTCACAGCTCCCCACAGCCAAACACAGTCATTTATTAACCACAGCCACATACCTGTATCTGCTAAGCAATCAGTGACTCCACAGCAGCCTCACACAATCACCACCCCCCCTTTCCACCAGCTGCCTCTTCTGACAGCAAGCCATTCCCAAATTCAGGATGCTTCATCCCTCTGAAAAGATAATCTCTTTGTCAAGCCAGTGCTGCAGGGTTGATAAAGCAGCCCAGATCCTAAGAGCTGAGCCAGATAACCTCTGCAGGAACAGAAAGAGGAACAATGTGTTTTTCTCTCTGGCTTGTGCAGCTCCTACAACTATTCTGAGGCTGAAGTAAATTATTTATGAAGTGTGAGATAAGAGGGAAACGCAATTCTCTGCAGTAACTGACAGTCACAGAGGATGCTAGGTCCTTTGGTTACCCATTAATACACACCTTGTGAATTCAGGGCCCCTGAGAGGTCTTTCAAAGACTCACCAAAGTTAAACCAAAACAGATCTACTAATGCTTGTCAGCATGGATTGAAACTTTAACAAAGAGTTTGGACTTTTTTTACTGCCTAGAGAGATTGTGCACAAAGGAGATCACAGAACTGTCAGGACTGGAAGGGACCTCAAGGATCATCTAGTTCCTGCCATGGGCAGGGACACCTCACACTAGAGCAGGTTGCTCAGAGCCACATCCAGCCTGACCTTCAAAACATCCAAGGATGAGGCTTCCACCACCTCCCTGGGCAACCTGTTCCAGGCTCTCACCACCCTCATGCTGAAGAACTTCTTCCTAACATCTGATCCAAATCTCCCCTCCTCTAGCTTGGATCCATTCCCCCCAGTCCTATCACTACCTGACTCCCTAAAAAGTCCCTCCCCAGCTTTCTCCTAGCCCTCTTCAGACACTGGAAGGCCACAATAAGGTCTCCTCTGGAACCTTCTTCTCTCCAGACTGAACAACCCCAACCCTCTCAGCCTGTCTTCAGAGGAGAGATGCTCCAGCCTCAGACCAGACTTACATCTTGGCTTGCTCCCTAGAATAAATATCAGCAAGGAAGTGGATCCTAGCATTCCAGCTGAGCCCTCACGCCCAGGAAAGCACAGTTCACACAGCAGAGCTGGAAAAGCTGCAATAAAGGCCCATTTTGGCCACAATGAGGCAACTTTACCTCTCTACTGCCATTATGGAAGCAAACCTCTTTCTAAAGCTTATGATGGTGGCCCTGCCAAGGAGGGTAACTACCAAACAGCTCTCTTCTCCCAGCCATTAGAGCTATGGTGATGTTTCCCAGTGCAAGAAACAGAGAGTCTGACATGTAATGTTTGTTCCACTTATATTTGTCCCATTCATCTCCCAGCTGAATTGCCTTCAGCTGTTGCCACTGGTTACAAACTGCTTCAATATGAATTTCAATTATCAGAATAGACTTTAAACGTCAAACAGATTTTCTTCCCATTGAGTTTCAGCACTACATGCACTGAGAGAGGTTTTCTGTTGCATTTCCAGCTAGCCAAATGGGGGTTAAAATGGACAATCTATGCTTACTCCTGTATTTGCTGTATCATATTGACCTCCACAATAAGATGTATTTGAAGCCTGAAAAAGCTCCTCATTGCCTGCTTGTAGATCTAAAATTACCCATTTAGTTCTTGATAGCTGAGAGCACTCAAGCAGAGCATGTTTAAGATATTCCCTGTAGCTTTGTAAGCTGTGGTTCTCCCAGAAGCATCACACAGATGCCAATAAATACAGAACCACTCACAGAATCACAGAACCTTACAGGTTGGAAGTCACCTCCAGAGATCATCCAGTCCAACCCTCCTGCCAAGGCAGGATCCCCCAAGGGCAGTCCACACAGGAATGCATCCCGGTGAGTTTGGAAGGGCTTCAGAGAAGGAGACTCCACAACCTCTCTGGGCAGCCTGCTCCAGGGCTCTGGCACCCTCATGGCAAAGAAGTTTCTCCTCATGGTGAGGCGAAACCTTCTTTGTTCCAGTTTGTATCCATTGCTCCTTGTCTTATTTCTGCTGACCACCCAAAAGAGCTTGGCCCTCTCCACTTGACACCCACCCCTCAGATATTTGTACACATTGATTGGATCTCCTCTCAGCCTTCTCCAGACTAAACAGCCCCAGGGCTCTCAGTCTCTCTCCATAGGGGAGATGCTCAAGTCCCCCACTCATCCTCATGGCTCTCCACTGGACTCTCTCCAGCAGGTCTCTGTCTCTCTTGAACTGGGGAGCCCAAAATTGGACACAGTATTGCAGGTCTCAGCAGGGCAGAGTGGAGGAGGAGAGGAACTTCCCTAGCCCTGCTGGCCACACTTTTCCTGATGCAGCCCAGGACACCGTTGGCTCTCTTGGCCACAAGGGCACATTGCTGGCCCACGCAGGACTTGCTGTTATGATGCAAGCTGTGGCCCATGAGAATTGCATCTAATTTGTTCTACATCACCACAATTTTCCTCCTTTTGGCCAATGCCTTCCCAAACCTTAATTCTGCAGAAGAACAGAATATTGTGGCTGGAGTTAGGGGGTTGCTGGATTTTTGTTTGGTTCCTGGCCAAACTCTAGAACAATAACTGTCCTAACCAGTACTGAATTGGTAACTGGAGACAGAACAAGGGGGAATGGCCTCAAGCTGAGACTGGGGAGGTTTAGATTGGACGTTAAGAAAAAGTTTTTCACAGAGAGAGTGGTCAGGGACTGGAATGAGCTGCCCAGGGAGGTGGTGGAGTCACCAAGCCTGGACGTGTTTAAGGGATGTTTGGATGTGGTGCTTAGGGATATGGTTTAAGGTGAATCTGGTAGAGTAGGGCTCTAGGTTAGAGATGGTGATCCTGAGGGGCTTTGCCAGTCTGGGTGTTTCTGTGATCCTGTGAGCCCTCTGAAGAAATATTTCCTAGCATCCAGCCCTTAGGGCAGCTTGAAACCATTTCCTTTGGTCCTGTGGCTTGCCACCAAGCAGGCAGAGGCTGCCCCCTCCTCATAGTCGTAACAGAATCTCGTCAAGAAGAACAAAACCTCCGAGATTTACCTTCCAATCCATATTTCAACCCCCTGTGACTTCTTGCCCTCAGTGGCTCTTTTGTCTCTGCCCCAGTTGGGTTGATGCTCGTTAGTGAGGTGCCAGCGCCACCTGCTGGAGCGAAATGGCCTCGCTCCTGAGAGCTCACTGCCGCCTAACTGACGCAGCCAGCCAAGGAAATGCTTTCTGCCACACAGGGCAACCAAGTCCAGCAACCAAACAGGCAAAAAACCCTTTTGCTTTCTTTAGTAGGCATACAGCAAACTCCTATCATGAACCGAGGGAAAGAAAGGAGAGGTTTGGTTTGGCTATACCCCAGTCCTTCAAGAAGGAGGAAAACTGTGGTGATATAGAACAAAATAGATGCTGTAAACTAAGAGCAGATGTAGTTGCAGAACCATCCCTGGGAGGGCATAGGATTGCTCAAACAGATCTGGGCACTCATTCATCCAACTAGAAATTAAAGGGTTTCTACTTCCAGTCAGAGAGTATAAAAGCAGTGGGTCCAAAAGGCTAATATAGTGATGACATTAAAATGTTTCTAGTTCAAGACACAGATATAAAACCAGAGGCTCCAGGACTAATATTAGGATAAAATGTAAATGTTTCTAGTTCCAGTCAGAAGTATAAAACCAGAGGGTTCAGGACTAATATTAGGATGAAATGTAAATGTTTCTAGTTCCAGTCAGAGAGTATAAAACCAGAGGGTTCAGGACTAATATTAGGATGAAATTCAAATGTTTCTAGTTCCAGTCAGAGAGTATAAAACCAGAAGGTCCAGAACTCATATTAGGATGAAATTCAAATGTTTCTAGTTCCAGTCAGAGAGTATAAAACCAGAGGGTCCAGGACTAATATTAGGATGAAATTCAAATGTTTCTAGTTCCAGTCAGAGAGTATAAAACCAGAGGGTCCAGAACTAATATTAGGATGAAATTCAAATGTTTCTAGTTCCAGTCAGAGAGTATAAAACCAGAGGGTCCAGGACTAATATTAGGATGAAATTCAAATGTTTCTAGTTCCAGTCAGAGAGTATAAAACCAGAGGGTCCAGGACTAATATTAGGATGAAATTCAAATGTTTCTAGTTCCAGTCAGAGAGTATAAAACCAGAGGGTCCAGGACTAATATTAGGATGAAATTCAAATGTTTCTAGTTCCAGTCAGAGAGTATAAAACCAGAGGGTCCAGAACTAATATTAGGGTGAAATTCAAACGTTTCTAGTTCCAGTTAGAGAGTATAAAACCAGAGGGTCCAGAACTAATATTAGGGTGAAATTCAAACGTTTCTAGTTCCAGTCAGAGAGTATAAAATCAGAGGGTCCAGGACTAATATTAGGATGAAATGTAAATGTTTCTGCTTCCAGTGAGAGAGTATAAAAGCAGAAGGTCCAAAAGGCTAACATTATGGTAGACATTAAAATGCCATCAACAAATCATTTTAGATTTCTGTTTGATTTCTTTACAACACAGAGACACATTAGTTCCAATAAAACTACTTCTCCTGGAAAACAACACCACTACCACCAAAACCCACTACTGTCAGGATTAATTTTAGCTTTTCACAATAAACTCTTACTGTATGATTTTATTTAACACTTAGCACTGGAAAAAATACTGAAACCACCTCCACTAATGCAATATTGATTACTTGCATCCAGGAGGAATTGTAGCTATAAAAACAATTAAAACATTTAAAGGCTGGAGAAAAAAAAAAACCAAGCAAGGAAATCTCATCCATTCTCAAACACAGGCACAAAGACAAGCACAAATTATCAGTCTGCAGAAGGGGAGGCTTCAGGGAGACCCCACAGCAGCCTGCCAGTACCTGAAGGGGGCTACAGGAGAGACTGTTTGCAAAGGGCTGCAGGGACAGGATCGAGGGCAATGGCTTCAAAGTAGAGCAGAGCAGATTGAGATTGGATGTTAGCAACAGGTTCTGCAGCATGAGGGTGGTGGAACACTGCAACAGGTTGTCCAGGGAGGTGGTTAGGGTCCATCCCTGGAGATATTGAAGGTAAGGATGGACAAGGATGTGGGCAACCAGATCTAGTTGAGGATGTCCCTGCTGAGTGCAGAGAGTCTTGGACTGGATGATCTTTGGAGGTCCCTTGCAGCCCAGCCCATTGTATGAATCTATGATGCTAGTTGAGATTTTAGTGTGTTAAATTACACTTCACAGGAAGAATGTTCAGGCTTTGGAATGAGCTGCCCAGGTGGTGGAGTCTCCAACCCTGGATGTGTTTAAAAGTCATTTGGGTGTGGTGCTTGAGGGTACAGTTTAAGGGTGAACTTCATAGAGTAGGGCTGATGGTTGGGCTTGATGATCCTGGGGGTCTTTTCCAATCAGAATGGTTCTGTGATTCTCTCTCAGCCTCCTCACAGCAGAGCAGCTCCAGCTGCTCTGATCATCCTCGTGGCCCTTCTCTGGATACCTTCCATGACATCCATGTCTTGCTTGTAATAGGGCCTCCAGAACTGAAAATAGCTTTTCTTTCATTCCCAAGTTTCAGGGCTCTACATTTAAGGCTTGTTCTGAAGAAAACATTTCTTCCTCTGGAAAAAAAAACCTGTAGTGCCTGCAATCACCCAAGCTGTGTTCATAACCTCATGGAGCAGGTAACCTGGGGCTAGAAGAATACCTTGTGCACACTGCAGCATCTTGCTTTTAGCACAAAAATAACCCCCAGCACTGTGCTGTGCTTACCTGCCCAAGATGGTACAGTTGGTGGTACAGCCAGGCAGAAGTGGTGGTGTTATTTCTTTAGCAAAGGCCATGGATGAGCAATGAAGACAGACTTCACTGTGCATAGATTCTTCTTCAGCCACACGGGCAAGGAGCTGTGAGAACAGATCTATCAGAGATGTTTCTGATGCTGTCCTCAGACACTGTACTTTTAATAAACCTCTTTCCACTGCTTTGTCAAAGAAATAGCTGCCCTGCAAAATGCAGTGCACAGGCTGTGACATCTTTGCAGGCAAACACACTGTGCTGCATGCAGACCTAAGATGTTTCCTAGGGCTTCTGTTAACATTAGCTTTGTCAGAAATGAATTCTGGTTGTATTGCTATAGGCAGAACTCTGCCTAAAGATACAGAGAAGTATGCAAGATTTAATGGAGCCAGACTGGGCTTTGGAGTGGCACACTCTGCTCTGCACTAGTGAGGTCACACTTGGAATATTGCAGCCAGTTCTGGGCTCCCCAGTTCAAGAGGGACAGGGATCTACTGGAGAGAGTCCAGCAGAGGGCGACAAGGATGCTGAAGGGACTGGAGCACTGCCTGATGAGGAGAGGCTGAGAGCCCCGGGGCTGCTTAGGCTGCAGAGGAGAAGGCTGAGAGGGGATCTGAGCAATGGATAGGAATAGCTGAGGGCTGGGGGCCAGGAAGGAAGGGACAGGGACAGCCTCTGCTCACTTGTGCCCTGCCACAGGACAAGGGGCAAGGGATGGAAACTGCAGTGCAGGAACTGCCACCTCAACATGAGGAAGAACTTCTGGAGTATAAGAGTGACAGAGCCTGGCACAGGCTGCCCAGAGAGGTTGTGAAGTCTCCTTCTCTGGAGCCTTTCCAGCCCTGCTGGATGTGTTCCTGTGTGACCTCCGCTGGATTCTCTGGTGCTGCCGTGGCAGAGGGGTTGGATTGGAAGATCTCCAGAGGTCCCTTCCAACCCCTAATACCCTGTGAGCCTGTGATACATGGGAAAAAACAAACCCAGTCACTTGCCCAACTTCTGAACTCGTCCCAAACCATCCTTCAAACTCGTCCTTCCCTAATCAAAGAGAGTAACATGTTGAAGAATTTGTTGATAGGCAGGCTGTGAAACGTGGACAGGCTGGAAAGTGGTCAGAAAAGGGCCATGAGAATGATCAGAGGCCTGGAAGCCCTCTGCCATGTGAGGAAAGGCTGAGAGAGCTGGGTTTGTTCAGCCTGGAGAAGAGAAGGCTTACAGGAAAAAGCCTTACCAGGACATAAAGGGTGGTTTACAGGAGGGCAGAGACTCCCTTTTGACAAGGAATCCCACGGGAAAGACAAGGGTTGAGGAGAAGTTACTGCTGGGGAGATTCCCACTGGACTCCAGAAGAAAGTATTTGCCCATGAACACAGTTGCACGTTGGAACCATGTTGCAAGGGAAAGCAGAGGGGTCTCCTACACTGCACAGTTTGAATGCTAGGCTGCTGGGCCACCTCATTCCAACTCCACCACCACCTAGAAAGGTTGGGCCAGATGATCCTTGGGGATCCCTTCCAGCCTGGCACTGTCATTCTGTGCCTCTCACTTTCCCAACTTTCTCCTAAGAATCTCTTGATTATCTCTGGGGGTGCTGGTGGCTGAGAAGCTCAACATGAGCCAGCAGTGTGCACCTGCAGCCCAGAGGGCCAACCAGAGCCTGGGCTGCAGCAGGAGAGGTGTGGCCAGCAGGGCAAGGGAGGTGATTCTCCCCCTCTGCTGTGCTCTGCTGAGACCTCACCTGGAGTACTGCACCCAGTTCTGGAGCCCCTGGGACAAGAGGGATGTGAAGATGCTGGAGTGTGTCCAGAGCAGAGCAATGAGGATGGAATGATGGGAAGGCTGCCCAGGGAGGTGGTGGACTCCCCAACCCTGGCTGTGTTTCAAGCTGTTTCGGGTGTGGTGCTTGGGGCTATGGATTAGGGTGCACCTTGTAGAGTAGGGATGTGGCTTGGACTTGGTGATCCTGAGGGGCTTTGCCAACCTGACTACTTCTGTGTTTCTGTTTCTCTTCTTACTTCTTCTCTGGTTCAGGGTTATCTTCTCAACTGCAGCAGACACTAAGATCAACAGAAAGCCTTTTGTTCATTTTGAGGGATGGATGACCTTTAGGAAGGCAGTTTTCCTCTCATCAAAGATTATGTGAAAACACTAAAGCCTCATGGGGTAGAAATCATTTTAAGTAAGCCCAACTCCCTACCAAGCCATAATTGCCTGCTCCTCACAAAGGCATTTCTTGCAGAGAACTTCCCCACTTCGCAACCGCTGGTCATGGAAGATAAATTTACTTCATTACTCTCAACAACTCTGCTTTCCTTCTCCTCCCTCAAACTCAAAGGCAAATTATAAATGGACACTGATAAAAAAAGGTCAGGCTTAGCACAGGAGGTGTAGCTTTATGCTGAAGAGCTCTCCTAGAGCAGCAGGCAGCGCTGGCTGTCACACCTGCCTGTTCAGGTTCCACAGCACGGTGAGCAAATCTTCCCATCGCAGAGCAAGGAGAAAGCAAGGACAAAAAGAGAGTAATAAACTGAGTAGTGGTTTTCATTTCTTCAAAGTTAATTTGGAGAACCAAAAAAAGCTCCAGAACAACAACAACAAACCTCTGACCTGAAGTTTAGAGCAACAGGGAAATAAAACTCAGTGGCTGCAGGCTTAACTTGTTTAGAGTTTGGCAGAAGCAAGTGGCATTTGTGTCAGGATGACTGGGATTAACACCACAAAATCAAAGCCCACCTGCTTCCAAGCCCACATTGCTTTGCTTAGAAAGTCATCTCGAGGAGAAGCAAGCAAGGGGAAGCACCAGGAAATATCACACAATCACTAAAACATCCAGGCTGGAAAAGCCCCTCAGGAGCACCGAGTCCAACCTAGAACCCTACTCTACAGCATTCACCTTAAACCATATCCCCAAGCACCACATCCAAACCACTCTTAAAACACATCCAGGGTGGGTGACTCCACTACCTCCCTGGGCAGCTCATTCCAATGCCTGACCACTCTCTCTGTGAAAAACCGTTTCCTAATGTCCAATCTAAACCTCCCCAGTGGCAGCTTGAGGCCATTCCCTCTTGTTCTATCACTAATGACCTGTGAGAAGAGACCAGCACCAACCTCTCCACAACCTCCTTTCAGGTAGCTGCAGACAGCCATGAGCTCTGCCCTCAACCTCCTCTGTTTCACACTGCCCATCCCCAGCTCCTTCAGTCTCTTCTCATCAGATTTATTCTCCAGGCCCTTCCCCAGCTTCCTTGCCCTCCTCTGCACTGCCTCCAGCACCTCCACAGCTCTCTTGTATTGAAGTATCCAAAACTCAACACAGCACTCAAGGTGTGGCCTCACTGAAGCCAAGTCCAAGGAGACAATCCCCTCCCCGCTCCTGCTGGCCACAGCATTTCTAATCCCAGCCAGGATGCCATTGGCTTTCTTGGCTACCTGGGCACACTGCTGGCTCATATTCAGCTACCTATTACAACCTGTGCCATGTTCTAGCTGATTTGATAGGGCTGGGTGATAGGTTGGACTGGATGATCTTGGAAATCTCTTCCAACCTGGTTGATATGATTCTATTCTTTTCTATTCTATTCTTTTGTACTTTGGAGATAGATATTTAAAAGCAAGAATCTACCATGTGAGGACTGGGGAATCATTTCTCTATTTTATGCAGGCTCACTGATTGGTCTCAACTGACTGTGTGCAAAATGATGAAAACCCATGACTTTTTATCATCAAAATTCTCTGAAGAGCAGCCTTTCAGAATTCTGCCTTCTTTCAGGGAGAGTAACTTTCTATTTATACTTTACAGAATTGTCAGGGTTGGAAGGGACCTCAAGGATCAGCCAGTTCCAACCCCTCTGCCATGGGCAGGGACACCTCCACGCTGGAGCAGGTTGCCCAGAGCCACATCCAGCTTGGCCTTGAACACCTCCAGGGATGAGGCTTCCACCACTTCCCTGGGCAACCTGTTCCAGGGTCTCACCACCCTCATGCTGAAGAACTTATTCCTAACATCCAATCTCAATCTACCCTCCTCTAGCTTGGTCCCCTCCTCTACCTTGGTTTCAAATACTTAGCATTTAAAGAACAGCTACAGGCAATCCTAACATCAGCCTTAACAGAATCACATTAACCTTAGAGCACTAAAAGGGCAAACACACCAGATTTATCCCCACACTTGAATATACAGTGGGGAAGACAAAAAATAACCAAACCCCAGCCTAACAGAAACTAGAAGCCCACCACCTTTCAGTCAAGCAATGCCATGAAGGTCAGTGGAATGTTAACACCTAACCTGGTTAGATTTTCTAAAACTCAGAAATTAGTTCAGTCACTGTAGTGCAGTTACAGCCTTTATGAGTCTGTCCTTTCTGTGTCAATGAAATAACCAACTGCCTGCCTCTTGGAGAGTCACACTCAGAGAATGTCTGGAGTTCACAGGGAAGACTTAGTTCTGTCCCCACCTGCTTCATCAGTGGCCAGTCACAGAAGCACAGAATTGTCAGGGTTGGAAGGGATCTCAGGGATCAGCTATTCAATCCCTCTGACATAGGCAGGGACACTTTCCACTGGATCAGCTCGCACAGAGCCACATCCAGCTTGGCCTTAAAGACCTTCAGGAATGAGGCTTCCACCACCTCCCTAAACAACCTGTTCCAGTCTCTCACTACCCTCATGCTGAAGAACTTCTTTCTAACATCTAATCTAAATCTCCCCTCCTCTAACTTGGAACCATTTCCCCAGTCCCATCACCTTAGAAGTCCCTCCCCAGCTTTCTTGTAGATCTCTTCAGATACTGGAAAGCCACAATAAGGTCTCCTTGGAGCCTTCTCTTCTCCAGACTGAACAACCCCAACTCTCTCATCCTGTCCTCACAGACGAGGAGCTCCAGCCTCTGACTATCCTCAGGACCTTTGTCAAAATTGCTCTGGATGAGGCACTTAGTGCCATGGTCTGATTGACTGGATAGGGCTGGGGGATAAGTTGGACTGGATGAACTTGGAGGTCTCTTCCAACCTGGTTGATTCTATGACCATTCACTATGTAACATAGCTCAACAACCTCCTCCTCTGTCCTTATGCTGGCTCCACTAAAATGTACTGTAAAGCAAAGAGAAGATGATTTGCATTCCCCACCTGAGGCATTATGTTTGGACAGGAACAGACACAAGTCTCAGCTACAAGCATTCTGTTTACTCATCACTGTCACCTGCTCCACTTACACATTTCAGCCTCACGCTTCTCGTTTATCATACCATTCTCACACTCCACTTGAGGGCTAGAAAAGATTTTAATGGTTCTCTGAAAATTAACACAAAAAGTTCTAAGATTAATTTGACAACTAATTAACAAATTCTTAATTAGGAGGCCTATGTATTGCTGTCATTGAAGTCGATGCCTTACACAGCGAGGTAAAAATGCACCTAATTCACAGTGCTTTTTCTCCCCTATGGTTTCTCTCTAGAGTCATCCCAGCCTTTGCCATGACATTTAGAAGTGTTGGTAGGTTTATTCTCCTTTATTTCTACTTCTAGAAGACGACTCTTACATTAGTATGAAGACCTTGGAGACAGAGAATGCTACAGTTCCAAAGAACTTGTACAGCACTAAAATTGCTACTAGTGAACGAGTCTGGAGATGTCAAGAAAAATGCACCAGTATCTCCCCTGCTCTTCCTAAACTGCAGCCCTGTAAGGTAAGAATTTGCCCCTGATGCTCACAGGAAACTGTCCTGGGGTCACCAAAATGTATGCTTGTTTAGTCTATGTAGAAGTTTATGCCACATATCCATGTGATGAGGTTACAAAGTGCCAGACTGAAAAAAAAAATCTGAGTTACCCAGAGAAAAATCAAATTCAGATCTGGCATTAGGGAGAAAAAGAAGGGAACTAAGCAACTGCATTAACCAAGTAAGGACAAGTCTCAGTCTGAGGCAGTGGCTCCCCATTTTTTTGCTATTCAGTTCCCAAATCCAGTTCTATGTGGGACTGCCAGTTCCTTCTGGTCCACTTCTAGATTACCTTAGCATATCCACAGTAGATTTTTTTCCTTCTATCTGGTTGCTTTCTATCAGTCCTACAACCGTTCCCTACCATGGAATGAAGGTCTGGCAGTACTTGTCTAGGTAATACCATATATGTTAGTGCCTTAACAAAAGCTGTTGGACAAAGAATAGGAGGTAGAAGCAACTGAAGGAAAACTTCCCCTCATACTTCCCTATCAAAAGCAAAGTTGAATCCCAACTTCAGGAGCCACTGAGCACCTTCCCTGCTCAATTTACCTCCATCTCACCCTATTTTGCTTCCATCTTCTGGTTCGGTCCACCTCAATTTGAGGAGCTCCAGCTTTGGGAATAAAGAAACATGAAAACTGCAGGAACTGCCATATTTACTGTCAGAACATCTGCAGGTTCATACCCTTGGCATTTAAGGAGCTAGGTTAAGAGACAATCAACCTTCATTTGTCCCTTCTTCTGTAGGGTCTGTATGTCCAAATGCCTGAAACCTGCACTGCTACAGCAGGACTTCAACTTTTGACTCGTATTACGAATACACTGCACATGCTGTTTTACAGACAATATATATTTTGTAAACTTGCTCATGCAAAATCAGTGTGCACAACAGGGATAGCTGTTTTCAAATCCCCCCACACCTTTAGAAATGACATTTATGTCTGGTTTGCCTCTTTTTTTTTTTTTTAACTGTCCCTCCCCCCAAAAACCCTTCTAATATAATAAATCTTACACAGAATTCATCTGCTGGCCAAACCAAATTTATGAAGCTGAAACAAAACCAAAGAAACCAACAAAAAAAAAAAGAATAAAAAGTCATACAAAAAACATGGTGCAGCTGAACAATTGATTCCCACCTCCCCCTGCTTTTTTGTTTTGTTTACAAGTAGAAAGAGAGAATAAAAGGAACCAAAAAAACCCAAAATTAATAATAATTACGGTCACAAAATTTCAGCATTTTAATCCTAAACGTTACAGGGCAAAATGGATATTGGAAGCTATTTCCATACAACTTTTTCATTCCCAAATGTGGCCAAATCCAGTAAAATAAAAGAGTGGTTAACAAATTCTGGAGGATGGAAATAGATTTCTGGAATAAATGCTAGAAAAGCAACAATGGGAAAAGCCAACTGTCTCCATCAAGTTAAATAAAGTGGAACGATGTGGAGATTAGATACTGGGTTTTCTTTCCTGTTTCTTACTCCTAACCTGTCAATTCAGTGCATCATATGGTTCAACATCATGGTCCCCATTCTGGACAAACATCTAACTAGTGTCCATTGATTCTAAGTTAGTGGATGATGAATCTTTTTGGATGCTTTCAAAGATGGCTGCCAGCTCAGGGTTAGAGCTTATCTGTGATTGAAATTCACTCATTAACGGACTCTTCTCCGCCTCTGGAATGGTTAAAAGCGCTGCTACTGCCCTCATAGCAGATCGTTTCAGTTCATCTTGCTTTTCAAACTCCTGTTTCACTGAGTTGGCCTTTACCTAGAGGAAGAAATTAAAGTATGTTGGAATCTTTTGCTTAAGCCTCTAAGAAACACCTTTAAAACAAAAAGTATCTCACAAAGAGCTGTTTCCTTCCGTAAGTCTGCTCTGCGGGGCTTGCAAAATGACCTAAGCTCTTCAAACAAAAAGCAACCAAACAACAAGAACAACAACAAAATCTCCACCCCACTAAATCCCACCAAACAAACAAAAAAAACTAAAGAAAACAAACCACACACACAAAAAAATGCAAACAAACAAAACCAAAACAAAAAACCCAAACAAAAAAAAATTAAACAAAAAGAACCAAAAAACAAAAACCCAAACAAAAAACCCCACCCAAACAAAAAAAAGCAACACCTCCCCCCAAAAAAACCCCACCAAACAATAAACAAAAAATGGAAAAAAAAAACAAATAAAAAAGCTCAAATAAACCACCAAACACAACCCCCCCAAACCAAACAAAACCCCCCAAACCAAACAAAAAACAACAAAAAAACCCCAAAAAACCTACCCAAACAACACAACCCAAATAAAAACCAACCAAAAAACCTACAAAAACCAACAAAACAAAACCAAAAAACCAAAAAACCCCACAAACAAAACAAACAAAACCCAAAAAACCAAACAAAATCCCCCCCCCAAAAAACCCTCCAAACAAAAAACCCAGCAAAACAAAAAACAAAGGAAAAAACCCCACAAACATAAAAGTGCAAAAGAACACCAAAAAAACAACCAAACAAAAACCCAAAACAAAAAAAAACAGAAACAAAACCCAAGGAAACAAAAAAAACAACCCAAAGAAAAAAACACCAAAAGGAAAAAACACCCAAACAAAAAAAAACACAAACAAAAAAAACACAAAAAAACCCAAACACCAAAACCAAACCTGCACAGCCGAAAGAAAAAACCCCCCCCAAAAAACTCAACCACAAAAAGCACCCCCCTAAAGCAAACAGGCCAACCCCCCCAACTACCAAGAGAATGCAGACATTCACTTATCAGGCTTTTTTACCAGCAGCTGACCAATGAACTGCAAGTTGAATACTGCAAGGTAAGCAAGAAACCAACCGAAGGTTGCAAGCTATCAGGTCGACTACCAAATCAAAACTCCTGGAGCTGCAAGCCTCTAGCTAGTAAGGTCAGTAAACAACATTCAGCTGATGCTGTTAGGGTAATTCCACCTCCCAGACAAAACAAGTTCAAGAAGCTGGCAGTCATTAGAAGAATTGTTTAGTTTTCTGTTGAAATTCCTGAAGATGTTTCAGTGATAGAAACATAAATTACCACTAAGAGCAGATTTCTTTGTGAAGTGTAGCATGCTACAGTAATGGAGAAGTAAGGAAGATCAGGCACTCCGTGACTGTCAGAACGTGCAGGTGGAGCAAGGCAAGAGCAGGAATGGATGGAAATTAACTGTGCCAAGCCCTGAGAATCTTGCCATATAAATGAAGAACAGGAGGAAAAACCCAACCACAGGATTACTCTAAGCTGCTTCTATCATTCATCACCCCAATGCCTCTTGGGAACAACTTAATGATCAGATGTCAGAAGAACTCTCACTATTCCAGTTGCAGTACTTCTAACAAAGTGAGAGTTACAGATTGCACAAGTGGCACAGAAGTTTTTCAGGAACAAAAGAAATGGCAGCAGAGAAACAGAGGGTTGTTTAAAGAAAGCTACCCCCCCCCCCGTTTGTAATTTAAAGACACTTAACACCTGTAAAAGGCCCACATACTTGCAGCATTTTGTCTACTACAGCTTACCAACTACAACTCCACATAATTTCTATTTCTCCAAGGCAACACAACACAACGAGGTTGCAGTCTACATACCTTAGTTGTGCATGTAGCACGCAAAGGTTCAACAAGCCTATCCAACCTCTGCAGCACTGCGCTGGGACAAAGGGTAGACAGCCTCACCAACATTAAAAAGGTTAACATCTAGGTTGAGAAGAAAAAAGTTCAACAGTTAGTTATGCTCAGCACATGTATTGAGATGGATTTCCTACAGTGCTGTGTAGCCTTTGTAAACAGCAATGCTTTCAAGAAAGGGCAAATACTGTGAAGTACTTAAGCATATGAAGTAGAATTTTTACCATTTCAGCCTACTACAGAATCACAGAACATTACAGGTTGGAAGGGACTTTGAAAGTTCATCTAAGTCCAACCCCTGCCCCATCAGAGCAGGATCACCTAGAGCAGGTCACACAGGGACACATCTGGGCAGGTTCTGAATGTCTGCACAGAAGGAGACTCCACAACCCTCCTGAGCAGCCTGTTCCAGTGTTTTGTCACCCTCCCCTCATGTTCACATGGAACTTTCTATGTTCCAGCTTGCATCCACTGCCCCTTGCCCTATCATGGGACATCTCTGGTAAGAGCCTGGCTCCATCCTCCTGACACTTGCCCTTCACATCTTTATAGACATAGAATGATAAAATGGTTTAGGTTGGAAAGGACCTCAAAGCTCAGCCATTTCCAAGCCCCCACCACAGGCAGTGACACCTCCCACTAGAACAGGTCACTCAAGGCCTCATCTAACCTGACCTTGGAACACCTCCAGGGAAGGGCAGCCACAAACTCCCTGGGCAACCTGTGCCAGTGTCTCACCACCCTCACTGCAAACAACTTTTTCCTAACATCCAGTTTCAGTCTCCCCTCTGCCACTTCAAACCCATTCCTCCTCATCCTGTCATGCTGAGACCTTGTCAATAGTCCCTCCCCAGCCTTCCTGCAGGCCCCCTTCAGATACTGAAAGGCAACTATAAGATCTCCTCAAAGCCTTCTCTTCTCCAGATTGAAGAACCCCAACTCTCATAGCCTGTCCCTGTAGGAGAGGTGCTCCAGCTCTCTGATCATCAACGCTGATGAGGTCACCTCTCAGTCTCCTCCTCTCCAAGCTAGAAAGCCCCAGCTTCCTCAGCCTTGCCTCATAAGAGATACATTCCACTCCCTCAATCATCTTTGTGGCTCTGTGTTGGATTCTTTCAAGCAGTTCCCTGCCCCTCTTGAGTCAAGGGACCCAGAAGTGAACAATATTTCATATGTGGCCTCACCAAGGTGGAGCAGAGGCAGAGAAGAACCTCTCTCATATTCACTATTTAAAGTGTTTTCACCAAGTCCTGGCTTACACAGAGAAAAACAACAGCTAACCTTAATATCATAGTGATCCTTCAGGCCATCTTCAACATGGTTTAAGAATTCAAATATATCTAGTCTATCCAAACAGCTATCCAAAAGAGTATACATGCACTCAAAAGCTGCTTTCCTGATGTCCAGCCCATCATCAACTGTATGCTTAAATGGTCCCATCTCCACCTGTCAGCAAATAAAAAAGAAAAGAAGGAATACATTGAGAAAAACAAAAGCATCTCTTTCCATGCACTGTTTTTCTTAGTCAACCTACCTCTCTGATGAGCTCCTTTCTGACTTTAGTTTCGTTGTAAAGGTGAGGAAGCACAGTATCTAAGAGGTCCCTTATCAACGACGGTTTGTTGTGTGCTGCCGAGTTAAACGTCACTAGGGCTACTCTCCTGACATTGAGGTCTGGGTCCTCCAAGGTTTTCAGAAAATCCCCTGCAATCATGGACAGAAAGAATTCATTCAGCCTGTCAGGATATTTTTCTTCTGCTACTTAAAACAACCAAAAATCATCTTTCTTAGTTTTATCCTTTCCGAAGGACTTACTGAGTGCAGGAGTCATTTTCAAGGAACAGAGACCAATCAATTCTTGCTTTTTCATGGCAGGACTACACAAATAAATCTATTCATTATAACGATATTCAAAGTGTTCACACAATGGATAGTATTTAATGAAACAGAAGTAAAAATGCCACAAATAAAAGCCCATCCTTTTTTCTAAAGGTAGCAAGTAAACTAATTCCAATTGTATGGATCTTCTCACTTTCTCAGTTAAAAGTTTCAGGATAGAATCTTAGAATCAGTCAGGTTTAGAAGGGACCACAAGGATCATCTAGGTCCAAACCCCCTGCCATGGGCAGGGACACCTCACACTAGAGCAGGCTGGCCAGAGCCTCATCCAGCCTGGCCTTAATCACCTCCAGGGATGGGGCTTCCACCACCTCCCTGGGCAACCCATTCCAGGCTCTCACCACCCTCATGCTGAAGAAATTCTTCCTAACATCCAGTCTGAATCTACCCATTTCCAGCTTTGTTCCATTCCCCCTAATCCTATCACTCCCTGACATCCTAAAAAGTCCCTCCCCAGCTTTCTTGTAGGCCCCCTTAAGATACTGAAAGGCCACAATAAGGTCATATCATTCAAAAGTCAATTCTGTAGATGAAGAATCAGAAAAAGCACCTCTTGAAGGAACTATGAACACAGTTTTAAGCCCTCAATTTGCATATATAGAGTATTCCTAAATGATGATAAAAGAAGCCTGCTCAGCTGCTCTCCTGTCACCTCATCCTCAGGCATTATCAAGTTAGAAGTCCTAAAGTTCTATACCATAGCCTTGTTAAAATAAATTCCTGCAGTAATACAATCACTTCCCTGTAAATAAAACCTTTGCTTTCCACAAAGCTGTATGTTTTCAAAGCTCCTTGAGGTCCCTTCCAAGCAATTCTATGATTTTCATTCTCTTCTCTATTAGGTTAAGCAATATACACAAATTTTTTTAACAGGTCTTCAAACCTGCAATTAATCCACTGTAAAATATTCTGCCATAGCTTATTAAATAAATCTATCACACTTTGTCATGCAAATGAGAAAAGATCAAAAAGCCACAGCACTGCAAAGCTCTAAAGAGCTCTCCAGATAAATCACACATATGTTAACACTGAAAGCTCTGATTGCCTTATCCCTGCAAAAATATATACACTGCCAAATGGTTTCAAGAGCACAAACATGACAGAATAATAAGGACCTATATTAGTAATTAATCAGCTGGTAAGACTCAGTATTCCCACGTGCAAATGTATTTTAAGTGGTTTGAAAGTGAAGTATTTCCAAGGCCATCCTTCTGAGTAAAGACTTACTCTATCAGACTCATTTCGTTTGGCACAAGCATGGGAAAGGCAATCAGCTTTTGCATCCCATCTTCCTACAAGCCCTCGCTGCTTCTTCCCTTCACAGCTCCAGGATGTCATTTTTACTCATACATTTTTACAGCTCCAAATTGAAATGAACTAGGATTAATAGAAATAACTGGCTATTATGGGAACGTTTTATAACTGTTTCATCAGTTATCATTAGCAGCTAATCCCAGTAGCCACAAAAATGCTTCCTTCTGAAAACACAACTCCTTAATGCAATTCTACTGCCTGAAAGAAGTAAAAGCTGTCAGTAAAAGCAAAGAACTTACCTATGCAGTTCTTCAGCAGCGGGTCTATGGGTTGTGGATGGTCAGAAATAGTGAACTTAACAGCAGTAACCACTGAACTTCGAGCGTATGAGGACCCTAATGTGAAGCAGAAGTGAATTAATTATTAATTGAAATACCAATCTGAAAGCAGAATATAAAAGTCACTCATATTACATGTGACTAACAACTTGTCATAAAACAGAACCACTGAGGTGGTGGAAGGTGGGGGGAATTTCAAGAGCTTCAACCTTGCACCACTTTGCAAAACTAGATCAATTAATGAATGGATAACATATGGCTCTTTGCTACACTATGTACATGAGCTACCCACCTGATGCCAAGTACCCCTTGAGTCGCGGAAGCAGAGTCTCTGGGTCTATTAACGTAAGCTTGCCCAAGCACTCAGCAACAACATTCCTTGTGCCCTCTTCTGCACATTCGCAGTGTTTCAGGAGCAAGGCCCAGATGTTCTCAACATATGGTTTGAGACCAATCACTGATGCAGAGCTAATGATTTCTTTCAAGGAATGAAGAAGAAGGTATTGCCTCTTAGGTTGACTCGTTATTTCTTGCAAGACAAACGGCAGATACTCAGGAAGATTGCCAACACTAATGCTGCCTAACGCATAAGATGCTGCTGATTTGACTTCTTCACTAGGAGAAGAGAACGCTTCTAATATCACAGACTTCAGCTCAAGCTGCCCACTCAAGTCAATGTGATGCCCAACTTCCCCCAGAGAAAGCAGAGCCAAAAGCCGGATGGAATCCGTGGACCTTGAGTTCTTGACATCCTGAATGAACTGGCCTACAACAGCCGGTCCTTCCTTGGGGCAGGCTCGAGTAAGGGCAGCAACACATTTGGCAATGGAATAGTAAGACTGCTTGTGAGTAAGTGCTGTGCTCTGCGAGTACACCGGGCCCGTGAGCATGCGCAGCAAATCCATGTAGCCTAAGTTATTTGTACCAGTCACAACCAAAGCTTGGAAAAACTCTAGCATGGCACTAAGTGCTCCGCCCTGAAGCAGAGGTGACCTCACCAACCCAATAAGTTCATTGAGAATGGACCCACTAATCTTTGACAGGGAGGAAGGATATACTTTAGCCAGCGTTGTCAGAAAGCTGATGGCCATTTGTGACACATGCATATCGCTTTCGCTGATCAGAGGTGGGAGCTCATCCAGGACAGCATCGATCATGGCCGCTGTCAAGCTGTCGCTGTAATTCTTGATTAAAATATCTAGAGCAGAAAGAGTGCCCAGTTTCAGAGCTCGCTGGTTCTTCCTCAAAAAAGAAGCGAGAATAGGAACTCCTTCCCCAAGGATTGGCCTCAGATCTATCTTCAAAGGAGAGCCAGCGATCAGCGTCATGGCCTTCACGGTAGTTAACCGAGTGATCTCGTTCTTCAGTCTCTCTAAGAAGATCTGAAGTGTACTGGGCAGGTCCGTGCCTAGGCTGTCACCAAGGCTACAAATGATCTGACCCATGCAAGATATTGCCCTCTCTTTCACCTCCTGATCAATGTCAGCAGCCTTCAATCTCTTGATTGTGCAAGTAAACAAATCTTTGATGTAAGGTGTAGCATCAAAGGACGAGGGCTGGTCTAGAGGGCGAATGACCTTCACAAGCTGTTGGGTGACCAAAAGTGCCTCTGATGTAATCTTGTAAAAGGGGTCCCCAACACAAGCTACAACTGGAGGTACCAATGCTTGAACGTGAGGATGAAAGACTTGGGGAGAATGATTGCAGAGGATCACATACAAACAGGACAAAGCATCTATCTTCAGATTAGAAGAGCTCGATTTGTCATTCAGTGAAAAAATGATTCCTGGAAGGAACAAGAAAAAAGTATTTTTAGGTTAGATATTTATATTCTGTTGAAACACTTCAACATTCCAGAAAGGAGGCAGCTATACTGAATTTATTTCTCCCTTCTCCAGCCTTTCCTGAAAGCTTCCAAGCCCCTTTTCACCATTTTATTCAATCAATCAATTCATTTTCACTGCAGAAGGGGCACGCACCACTTGATGGTTTGTGATGTATCTTCTTAACTACAAAGGGATTCTGAACCTTTTGACTTTGCCAAACATTTCCTTGTTTCAAAATTCAACATTTTAGATCCCACATTAATATCTATTCATAAATACATAAAATTATCCACACCTATTTTATATTTTTAATCTATAATTTAAAATACTCCTAACATTTTGCTCTGTTGAGAAATAAGACTTCTGAAATAAGAAGCAAAATGAATATATATTCATATATATCTGAATATCCATATAGATTTAAATATATAAATATATTCATCATGTTTATTCTGCTGAAATAAGAAATAAGGCAGATTGACCTTTCAATTAAGAAGCAAATATATTCATAGATATATATCTAAATATCCATATAGATTTAAATATATAAATATATTCATCATATTTATTCTGTTGAAATAAGAAATAAGGCAGATTGACCTTTCAATTAAGAAGCTACAACTTTTGATGTAGCAAAAAATATACATCTCAGAGTCAACCTATAATATTTATATGGCTCCACAATCGACTATTTACATGGATCCATTAGTTGACTATTTCCCCAGCTTATTTAAATAGAAGCAACATGTCAAAGCTTTTGCAAATAGCACAACAGTCAAGATGTAAAGATCTCAAAACTCTGTATCTGATTTACTCAAGGAGTGAATAATGTTTCTCATACCTGGTACAAGGACAGGAACATGTTGTGTTAGGGCTCCAGGTAACACATTCACCAGCTCAGTCAGCATGTTAAAGCAACACTGACGAGTCTTCACACTTTTCTCCTTCATCTGTTTGTGCAAGGCTTTCACTATGTTGGGCACCTGCAATCACCACACATCTGTTAATTGATTCAGGAGCTGGCATGTCTTTCATCTCTGACCACAAGGAGGATATAGAGGAAGATCTGTCCCACCTCTCTGATTTCTCTGAAGGGACTAAAGAAGTTACATAAACACTGGGAACGACTTAGAAGAAATGCTAATTAAAAAGATAGTCATTTAAAAGGTGAGTTGAAAGAAGGCAAACCTAGACTTGCATTCATGAAAACATAGGCTAAAAATCGAGAAGTCACCCAAATCACAGAATTGTCTGGGTTGGAAGGGACCTCAAAGCTCAGCCAGTTCCAACCCCCAGTCATAGGCAGGGACACCTCCTACTAGAACAGGTTGCACAAGACCTCATCCAACCTGGCCTTGAATACCTCCAGGGAGGGAGCATCCACTTAGAAAACTCTCAGCACTATCCTTTTCAGCACTATCCTTTTCAGCACTATCCTTTTCATTCTGCACATAAAATATGTTCTAGCAAGTCAAGTTTTATCTTGATCATTACAGCTTATCTCTGACTCGCTCTGTGCCAGTACTACAGTAATACACTGTAAATGTGTATGAAGAGAAGAACGACATGGCACATTGATCACAGAATGGCCTGGGTTGGAAGGGACCTCCAAAGGTCATCCAGTCCAAAGCCCTCTGCAGTCAGCAGGGACATCCTCAACTACATCAGGCTGCCCACAGCCCTGTCCAGCTTCACCTTCAATATCTCCAGGGATGGGGGCCACAACCACCTCCCCAGGCAACCTGTTCCACTACCTTTATGGTGCAGAACCTGCTCCTACCAGCCAATCTAAATCTGCTTTGCTGTAGTTTGAAGCCATTGCCCTCATCCTGCCCCTGCAGGCCTTGCTTACAGTCTCTCTGCAGCCCTACTGTAGCCCCCTTCAGGTACTGGCAGGCTGCTCTGAGGTCTCCATGGAGCGTCCTCGTCTCCAGGCCGAACACCCCCAGTCGCCCAGCCTGTCTACGTAGCGCAGCTGCTCCAACTCCTTGATCATTTTCATGGCCCTCCTATGAACCTACTTCATCAGCTCCATGACCTTCCTATATTTCAAGAACTCTCCTCATGAACAGGGCAGAACTCCTGTGTCTTCTCAGAAATAACAAAAACGTTAACCTGACTCTGCAGCATTGTCAAAGGTGTCTCTCCTTGTTCCATTGCATCAGGATCACAAAGCCAACTTTGCACAGGTCGAGTTTGTTTTAAAAGAGAAAGATATGCATGGAAAACATCTGCTTTCACATTCTCTTCACGTTCTTTGAATCTGGCTATTAAAGCAGGTGACACAGTTTTGTAGAACTCAGGAAGCATTTCGTGTCGTGTGCTGACCACAGCATCAAGACATTTAGCAGCTGCACGCCTCACTTTCCAGCTCATGTCATCATCATCACTATATTCATCATCGCTCCCTAGGGAAAAAGAAATTACATGTTCAAGTCTTGACAAATCAAAGCATCAGGTTTTGTTGTAAGCAATTAATACACTTAGTTTTTACTGCTTAAGGCACACCAAAGAAGTCAATTCAGATGTTAAACAACACAGATAAAAAGCATTCTGAACTGCCCAGACTGCAAAGCTAATTATTTTCTCTGCCAGTTTTTTCATGCTGGTTCGTACAATTTAAAGTGCACACAGGTCAAGGTATTTCCCATCATATTTACAGCCTGACTGCTTGTTTAATGCATGTCCCTTTTTATTAGTATCATTAAAGACAATGCAACTACAATTACTAGCCAATTAAGATTCACCACATTATTCTGTATGTTTTTTCCTAGCAGTACATCAAACCACTCTGCCCCTAAAAATGACAGCAAGAAATACACACAACCAATACAAACTGACTTCAAGTGCTAATGCAACAACTATGCAACTCACTCCTTACAGGAATGACAACACTATGCTATGCTCTGGGTTCAGTTTACTTGCAAGTATGAGCTTTACTAATGCTTTATTAACAATAAATACCTTTATGCCTTTCACTCTAAACCAATTTGTTATGCTGCAGAAAAACACTGAGGATTTTTCAATGTTGACACTATTTTGCATTAGGTAACAATTTAATATTGGGAAAGTAGCGAGAAGCCTTTCCCCTGCTGAATACATTTTATCAATTCAATAATTGCTCTTCTTCTCATTTGAATTGCATCATTCTATGTGCTTTTCTGCTTTTTTCCACCTCTCAAGTAGTTTAAAGTATTTGTCTTGTATTTTATGTTTGCCCTTGGAATTATTGATCTACAGTAACAACATCCTATGCCTTTATTACAAGATGGGAGCTCATAAGGGCTGTTTTAAAATTGTACCAAAAATGAATAGAGAAGTCTACAAGTCATTCAAATGCTCATATTTGATAGCAGTACCCCCCCAACATAAATTTTCTCAGGTTGAGTACAGGCTTACAAATATGTCTTTTCCCTCAGACCAAAGAGAAAGTAATACCTTGATCATCATCATCACCACCATCAGCATCCATAGCATTTTCGTCCTCATCTTCATCATCATAATTGTAATTAGGATCATAGGTAAGGTATTTAAGACAGATGTTTATAATAGTAGACACATGAGGATAAACCTCTTTAGGACATCTGTGGAATACAAAAGTAAAATCAGTGTTAAATCACTTTGAAGAATTACAATGTCTCTAAAAGGCTTCACGCCACGTGCTGTACTTCTGAGACAGTAACCAAACCAGACACCATTGATGCATCCACATGAACTACAGAAATTCAGAGCAGGAGGTCAGGAAGGGCATCCAGTTCCAACTCCCTGCCATAGGCAGGGACACCTCCCACTAGAACAGGTCACTCAAGGCCTCATCCAACCTGGCCTTGAACACCTCCAGAGAGGGAGCAGCCACAACCTCCCTGGTGGATGCAACTGGATCTGCTAGACTGGAAGATGTTTTTTTTTCCCATCACTACTGGGTACCAAATGCAACAGGATACCTTCCCCCTCCCATTTGTCCATCTAATAATGGCACAGCAGAGTTTCTGAAGTGCAGGCAGAACACACTGCTTAACTGTTAAGTTACAAAGTAGAGTTACAGGAACAGTTTGTGCTCAAAGCTTGCAAAAATATTTTGTACCACGGAGAGCATCTCTTGACAGCTTGCAACCAAATGGCAACACTGTTAGATCTTAAGAAAGCCTGAAACAGGTAACTCCAGAACTTACCTCCTAACAAAGGATTCAAAGGCTTGAATGCAATACTCTCGTAGTTCATCATCATCCACATTACAAAACTTTACAACCAGAGGAATTATTTTCTCCAGATATTCACCTGGGAAGAGAAAAACAATAGCAAAGTAATTACTCTCATCTACAAAAAAAACAACATTTGAAGTTCCAGATAATGTATTTGGTTTTCTTACCTATTCTATGACCTGCTTGCCTACTGATAGCAGCAATACACTGTATATAGGTCCTAGTTGTAGACATGGAATCATTTTTAGACAGCTCTGTTAATAGATGTTCAATGAGGTCAACAAAAACCATATTGCCACAACTCATAACCAGGTGACCAAGAGCAATGATGGTTCTTTTCCTCACAGCAAGTCTGGGGCTAGTCAGCTGGGGGAGCAGACAGGTCAGAATTGAAGGATGGAAGTTAACAAGCAGTCCTCCTTGCCTTAAAACAGACAAAACACAAACTCAAACCAATTGCATCTAGGTAACTTTGTTCATACACTGTACAACAAGTTACTTAAATAGTCTCAAAGCATCAGAAATATTCCAATCAAGTCTTTAAAATTTAAGCTTTTGGAACTTTTAAAACAAGAAATCAGTTTAAAATACACCCTCAAAGCAATAAACAGTAAAGTTAGCTTAAAATTACAGCTCTCAGAAGAGTAAATAATGAAGCAATTGATCTATCAATCAACTTCTCTTCAATGCACTCTTTTTCTAACTTAAGTTTTACCTATACTTAAGACCTTATCATACTATTTCAAACAACTTCAAGTAATTTCATTCTGACATCTGGAAAATTCAAGTTCAAGTTTTATCAGCATTTCTCTGCATTCACCAGCATTTTGGAAGAGGGATGTTTACCTGCTCAGCATATCAGCCATGATATCCAGTGCCTCCAGTTGAACAGACACATCTTCCTGCTTGGCTATAGCACTAGTGAGACGCCCTGTGATCTTTTTGCAAACATTAGCTGCTAATGCAGAGCCTGAAAGTACAGGAGAACCTCAGCATTTTCATAACTAAACAGATTTTCTTTTTAAATACAATTTTTACATCAGAGATTTTGTCTGTAATCATGGAAAGCAACCTGATCTCAGTAGCTTTTCCCACTCAGCAAAAACAAGCTCAGCCAGTCAGTTCTGTTTGCTAATCTGACGTAAGTTTTGTTTTAAAGCTGAAAGAATACCTACGTAGAAACATACTGAGAAAAGGGCTTCTTCATTTTACCATGAGGTAGGGACAGGACATTGCTTTCAACAGGGCAAGCCTCAAAAAGCAAAGGCCAAGACAAGTCAAGATCAACAAATGAAATTATTCCTTTCTTTTTAACCAACAGATAGATACTAAAAGATAAAGCAAAGCACAGGAGAATCACAGAATCAACCAGGTTGGAAGAGACCTCCAAAATCATCCAGTCCAACCTAGCATCCAGTCCTATCCTGTCAACCAGACCATGGAACTAAGTGCCTCATCCAGTCTTTTCTTGAACACTTCCAGGGATGGTGACTCCACCACCTCCCTGGGCAGCTCATTCCAATGCCAATCATTCTCTCTGGGAAGAACTTCCTCCTAACATCCAGCCTATACTTTCCCCGGCACAACTTGATACTGTGTCCCCTTGTTCTGTTGCTGGTTGCCTGGGAGAAGAGACCAACCCCACCTGCCTACAACCTCCCTTCAGGTAGTTGTAGACAGCAACGAGATCACCCCTGAGCCTCCTCTTCTCTGGGCTAAACACCCCCAGCTCCCTCAGCCTCTCCTTATAGGGTTTGTGTTCCAGGCCCTTCACCAGCCTTGTTGCCCTTCTCTGGACACATTCCAGCACCTCTACAGAACAGCTGTATAATGAAAATGAAACAAAACCAAAACAGATTTTGCAGAAGCTACTTAAATAAGCACCTGGAATACTTGAGAAAGGAGAAAACTAAAAAATAGACCCAAAGTATCTTTGACTTCAAGTAAAAACATCCTTATCACAGCTCCACACTTTCCCCTTCCTTCACTGTGTAACATTCTTTTGTGTTCTTATCAGAAAAAAAAACCCTCATGGCATGGTACCACTCAATGGATGGTTCTCACCTTCATTTGCATGAAGTTTTTCAATTACATTTTGGGAATATTGATGTGAAATTAATAAAATTCCAACCCATATTAAATCTGATTTATAGATATTTTTAAGGCCTATTCTTAACTATATGACCAAACTTACTAATTAGGCAACTGTATTACCACAGAGACAGCAATGCTTGATTTGAGATGAAGAAATGACACTTACCTACATTCCTTCTGTATTAGGAATACTGAGGACAGTCAAAGATTTTGCTACATTTGTTTGAGCTTTACTCACCCCAAAATTTCCTTTTGTCTTGCTTAAACAAAATATAAACTTACACATCTCCCCATTGCTAAAAGCAAGAATTACACACAGACTTCCAATAAAGGATGCTAAAATCCAAGCTTTTTCCTTTTCATTTGATGTTTAATTTAAGAAACTGCATTTCCAAAGCCTTTTAATAATTTTTCTGCTCTCATTAATACTCAGAATAGCTGAAAAGCACTTGAATAAAAAAAAAGTACTGTCACTAAATGAAGTCTTCATCATTATCATCTCTTTTGTATGGAAAAAATGCCTTCATTTATAAGTGCAGGTAAACACTTCAGCAATTTAATAGGCTATTGTTAAAAACACAGGCTGCCTTCCACAACACTTAGCTGGAGCTGAGACAGTAAATCAGATCATTAAACCCCCAAATCATATTTTAAAGTATGCTATCAAAAGCAAGATGAAAGTTAGCTATTACTACAGTCTAGAAATGTTCCACTAGGCAACTATTAAAGTAGGAGCTTTTACACTCAATTTGTCCTACCAAAGTTCATATATTGCAAGTTTGTTTGCCACGTGAATGAAATTCTTCCATTAAAAAGAAAAATAAGTTTGACTGGAAAATCACAGAATCACAGAATGTCAGGGGCTGGAAGGGACACCAAAAGATCATCCAGTCCAGATTCAGCCAAAAAAGCAACTAAAAGAATATCTGTGCTATACACTTCTCCCTCTGACAGAAATTAGATCCAATGTTAAATGATCTGCATTGTTTTCCCTAAAGGATCTACTTTTTGCATTTATTTTAATTGTCAATGAAATGGTAAAATGAATTCTTCTTGAGTACAAAAATGCCTTACCACTGGAAGCTGGGGGGAGTTCTCCAATCACAGTTTTAAGGCCAATGCTTGAAATGTCACGTAGCTGTTCCTTATCTGAAAGCATGTTCGTACAGAGGGTATCTACAATAGTCTCCACTTGGTACTCCTTCACTTTACTCACCAAAGGACCAAGGCTGCGTGAAGAGAAGAAAGTATTAAGTCTACAACCTTAAAATCTCTCATTTTCATAGAATCATAGAACAGAATCATTGAATCAACCAGGCTGGATGAGACCTCTTCAAATATATACTACTATGCACTAGAAGTATGGCAGACTTTTAAGACTGCAATGATTTAGGATCATAAAGTCACAACCCTACACAAACATCAGAAATATGCAGAAGTTTTACAATGATGTTATTTGTAAAACAGATTAACATCATTAACACTAAAACAAGTTTCCCTAACCCTGATTAACAAGTATCAGTATGCAGTTCTAGTAAAATTAGTAAGTTCAATATATCATATTCTAATTTTGTCAGATTACTGGAAAGAAACTATCTGGATGTAAAGTACTTCCTTTCAGACCTTACTGATTGCTGGGAGAGAAAAAATGTTTTGGTTTTACTTCACAAGAGTTTGAAAATCGTTCTGAATTAAGGGCCATTTCACATCATAAATAAAGGCACAGGCAGTAAGCCAACTGCACACAATGAAGCAAGGGGGAGAAGAAATTATTCATAGGCAAGCAGAAATTCTGTCCAAGCTAGCAAGACACTAAGCTCTCAGTGAAGATTACTATTCTGAAAGTAGCCAAAAATCCAAATTAAGCTATGCCACTCAGGCAAAGCTTAGCTTATGCTTAGTACTTAAATCATCTAATTCCCACATTATGTTATTACAGAAACCCAGAAGTGTTTCAAAACAGAAAAATCACTTGAGTATTTCCAGTCTAGAAGGAAAGCTCCTTTCTTAATGTACATGGATTGAGAGACAGGCAGACAATGTACAAGATGACAAGTGTGACTTTTTCTTCTTGCTTTGCTGGATATTACTTTGGAGTTTAACTCTCCAAGAACACAGCTGGACCCCAGGCACACTGCTAGCTAATAAAACTGTAAGCCAAGCAGCTGCGAAGGATCACGCAGGTCACAGATCACTATTCGGAAGGAAATGCTTGAGACTATCATGTTCAGCATGAAGGCACTGAAGTTGGTTTAGGAGCTGAGTACTGCATTTGCTAAGTGTAACAGCAAGATATTGTACCAGTGATGGTACTGCTTGCTGGGGGGAAAAAAAAGAAGACAATTTTTTGTGTTGCTTTAGCAGCACTGAGAGGATGCAGCAAAATTCCAAAGTCCTGCTAAGAAGTTAATGTTGCCTTGTATTAATTTTACATGTTGACCTATACCTGCTTTGCATTATCTCACCTTTTTAATGTCACTTGGCACCTCAGACCAACTTGAATTAATGCAGAGTCAAACTGGCAATTACTTTGTTCATCATGAACAGGTCAGTTTAACAATCCCCACTTGTGGCCAGAGCAATTCTCCTCTCAAGTGTGCATTGGGGTAGATCGTGAACAGTTTGGTCAAAGAGTTTAGAACAACCCATAAAATAAATCAGATCCACACATTCCAAGTTCCTTGAAACTGAAATCTTCCCTTCAGTCTCAGGGCATCAAGCTTTCAATTTCTCCTGCTACAAAGGCTCCCAAACACACCTGGGAGTTCCCTACACTTTTTATGCTTTCTGACTTAAAAGCCCTTTGAGTTATTACAAAGACACCCCTCTAATATGTAGCTGACACTACAGGACAAATGTAGACCCACAAAAATCATTGTCCCACTACATTCAGTCTCTCATTTTGTTCATTCCTGAAAAAAGCAGTGTTCCAACAGTTCAAACTAAACCATTACACATAGCTGTTGGGAGCAGGTAAGACTGGAAGATTAAGTCTAGATTCAAAAGACTGCAAGTCAGTAATTCCAGCTGGACTGAAAGGGCTCAGATCTACAACCTTCACTCCTGGACAGCTTGCAGATGTGGTTCTATACAGCTGAACAATATCAAAGCACATCTTTTATCCCAAGAAGCCACAGCAGCACAATCTAATTATCATTAAAAAATGCCCAACAGAAGTGAAAGGCAGCAAGGAAGATGGACATGCAGAAGGACATGAACAAATGGGATTTATATTTAGAGCACAATATTAACACCCCAATGCCAAAAAATCAGCTAAATGGCAATTCAGTCACTTTGCAGAGTATTTTACAGAGATACATAACCTTAAAAATGCACAAAAACTACTGTGGGGCAACACTTTGAGAAGAGGTAGTATACAGGTAATCCCTAGAGAACTGTTACATGAGATCCTGTCTGGGATCTGGTGAAAGGCTTAAAAAGAAGCTCTTTAAGTGCACAGAAGCAAAGACATAATGGAATGTTTCTTTCACTTGCCACAGCAGACACACCTCCTGCTGCAGAAATGAAGAGCTCTGCCAGAACACCCTTTTTAAAGGCAGACAAACCTTAGGCCCTACCGCGACACTGCCCTTTAATTTGGGGAAAAGGCACTGTACTGGAGTTTTTAGATTCCATCAAACAACCTACTAAAAGCTCCTGGAGGTTACAGGACAACATCCACAATCTAATCTGGTCATTGTACTGATTCAATCTTGTTGAATTAATAATGCACTTATTAAAACAATTTCTGGGCACTAATAATGCTGAAGACCAGACAGATATACTCCTGATAAATCTGTACACAAGCATTTGCCAACAGACAATTATTACCAAGAACTGTCTAATTATCTCCCAGATTTGAAAACATCAAGCCACCTCTGACAGCATTCCTAGAAGTTGAAACATTTCCTCCAGTTGCTCAAAAAGCTCACAGCTTTCTCCACAACTCAGTTTCACTCTTCAGACAAGCTTTCATAGAATCATAGAATCAACCAGATTGGAAGAGACCTCCAAGATCATCCAGTCCAACCTAGCACCCAGCCCTGTCCAATCAACCAGACCATGGCACTAAGTGCCTCAGCCAGGCTTTGCTTGAACACCTCCAGGCACAGCAACTCCACCACCTCCCTGGGCAGCCCATTCCAATGCCAATCACTCTCTCTGACAACAACTTCCTCCTAGCATCCAGCCTATACTTCCCCTGGCACAACTTGAGGCTGTGTCCCCTTGTTCTGTTGCTGGTTGCCTGGGAGAAGAGGCCATTCCCCACCTGGCTACAGCCTCCCTTCAGGTAGTTGTAGACAGCAATGAGGTCACCCCTGAGCCTCCTCCAGGCTAAACACCCCCAGCTCCCTCAGCCTCTCCTCATAGGGTTTGTGTTCCAGGTCCTTCACCAGTTTTGTTGCCCTTCTCTGGACACCTTCCAGCACCTCAACATCTCTCTTGAATTGAGGGGCCCAGAACTGGACACACTGTTGTCAGCCAGCAGCTACTCACAGCATCAGTGCTGAGTCAATTGTTTTGCAAGTAAGGCAAGCACAAACCACCTGGAACAGAAACTATCACAATTCCAAGGTACCATGACTGTCCAGAGCAATCCAGAGAAACTCCTTGTGTGTTTCACTCAACAGACTATGGTATACAACAGCACAGGTGTAGAATCTGCAGAAACCATTTCACACCTGTAATGCTGTAATTATGTTCTAGTAGAGGTGCTGCACTAGGAAGCAGAAGAATGTAGAATTATGGAACTGTATTCATATAAAATTGAGTAACAGTATCCCTGGAAAAACATGGCAAGCTTTCAGAATAGCAATCCCAACAGGATGCCACTGGATCAGCAGCAAGCAAGGTTGCTAAGTGGTTCACAGGTTTCCAGGGGACAATGTCATCCCTCCTTTCTCTGCTAGAGAGCCCACACCTTCTGCTTTTGGCAATTTGCCTTGTGGAAAAACATCTTCTGCTTCTGAGAGATCTGTAGCTGACACCATCCTTCTATACATCAGCTTTGACCACAAGCAGCTCTTCCCAAAAGCAGTTGTTCCATAGTGAAAACATCTGAAATAATGGCAAGCACTTTTTTGCTAAAACCTGAACTATCAAACAACCACTGCATTCTTCTGGTGTAAATATGTTCATTTTTCAAGGGTCTGAGTAACTAAAATACTCTAAATAATACTATAAGTAAGTAAAATCATCTTAACAAAGACTGGTCAGTTAAATCCACCTCAATTAAGTACAGGAACCACTTTTTTGCTTCTGCTTTAGAGCTGATAGAGCCACTGAAATGACAAAATCATTTACACAAACATTTGAAATTGGTTTCTAGAAAGTCTTAAATCAGATTTTACCTGAATTAGTGTCTTCAGTCCTATTTATTTAGCCTACTAATTCAATAAAGCTGCCATATGAATTGTGAAGCAAATCTTTCAAGAAGATTGCCTCAAGCTTTTCTGGCCCTTAAAACCCAGTAAATATTACTTACAGACCTTACTATTACCCCAAGATTACAAACTAATCTTATCAGGAGTTTGAAAATCTTATTTTACAAAATCATTTCTGAATACAAAGCTTTTGCACTTAAGCATGTCCTTAAAACACCTGAAACTGCTTTCAAGGGTGTAAAGTGTCCTTTCATCTGAGTCCTTTCACTAGCCAGCACTTTTTGTCCTGTCATTCAGCTGCTTATAAACGTTGACTGTAACATATCATCTCCTTTAAGTTGGATACATCAGAAAACAAAGCTGTTCATAGTGCAGCACCCTATTAAGAAGAAGGACATCAACTCATCATCATTTATACTTTAAAACTGCCACATTTTAGTGGCTATCAAATAAGCACATTTGATTACAAGGAAGAGTTAGAATTGATAAATGGGGAAAAAACGATGATTCAAGGCACCAGTAGAGCATGACGTGCAGCAGTGTATTACCACAGCCTCCAAAACACCTTAAAGCTGCTGAACTGGATCAGCCACACAACAACCAGTATGTGCGTCATCCTGCTCATACTCATGACTCAAACTCACAGCATAAGGCAGGGTTTCCTATATTGACCTGCTGCCCAGAGAAGTCACCCTCACAAATGCAGAGAAGCTACAGTAACACCAGTGAGAAATCACTCAAAGTTATTCCTTACTTTAATCCCAGCTACCTTTTTTTATCCACATATATCTCACAAGATGCCAGTGATGGGAAAGGACCTCTGGAGATCTTTCAGTCCAACCCCCCTGCCACAGCAGCACCACGGAATCTAGCACAGGTCACACAGGAATACATCCAGAGAGGGACGGAAAGGCTCCAGAGAAGGAGACTCCATAACCTCTCTGGGCAGCCTGTGCCAGGGCTCTGACACTCTTACACTCAAGAAGTTCTTCCTCAAGTTGAGCTGGAACTTCCTGTGCTGCACTTTCCATCCATTGCCCCTAGTCCTATCCCAGGGTATAACTGAGCAGAGGCTGTCCCTGTCCCTTCCTTCTGACCTCCAGCCCTCATCTCTTTATATCCATTGATTGAATCCCCTCTCTATCTTGTCCTCGGCAGCCTGAACAGCCTCAGGTCTCTCAGCCTTTCCTCATCAGGCAGTGCTTCAGGCCCTTCAGCATCCTTGCAGCCCTCTACTGGACTCTGCAGTAGATCTCTGTCCCTCTTGAACTGGATATGTGTCTGTATGCAGGCATGTGTTTGGGTTTCTCTAGGTTTCAGGGAACATTTCACACTGTGAAACAACAAACATTTCTAAATATAGGCTTGAACTGGCAAAATGTCAAACCACAGATGAACTGCTTGAAAGAATAAGCAGTTCAACCTCAAAGTGTAACACCAAACACAGGAGACAACCTGCAATTTGGGCCAACAGAACATTACCATTGTCAGCAAAGAACAGGCAGTCCATCTAACACAGTACCTACACCGAGACCTAAACCAGATGCACAGTAGCTTCAGACAGAGCTACAGGCAGTTTAGCCACTTCTGCCGTAACGTGCACAGGACACCACGTTGGACTTCCACTAACAGCCTTAAACTAGGAATATGATCTAAGACTGTCCAATAGCATTTTTTATACTGGTTGACTGTAAAAATGCCATGACTCTCAGATGAATGAAAATACAACTCCCCCAGAAAAAGATTAGAATTGATATGCTTTCAAAAAACCAAGGTGAACAACCTACACTTACTAATCTACTATTGCAGGTGGTAGATGTCAAGCTAGCAGCTTGACAAATACACTCCCTTCCTTTCTGTAGGGTCAAACCCCAGAGGAGGTTTTTCAGTCCAGGAGTACTAAGGTAGTCCATTAATTTTAATTTTTCTTCAGACATGAACTCCATAATCATCTTGTGAGGCAGCTACGCAAATATTCATGAACGCTCAACCTGACTTCTGCTAAAGAACATGTTTTATCCTGTCCAAAACCAGTGTAACGTAACTGGAAGGATCCAGAACAAAATCACTTGTGTTTTGAAGAGACATGAAGCAAATCCATCAGCATTTTAATCAATACATCCCTTCCTACCCAAATGTGAAAGCAAGAAGCAGATGAGGCAAAACCAAGACCACTTCTCACTAATGCTTGCCTAAAAATAAATGCTGTTTTAAGGCTGCTCTGAGATGTTTTACCTCTGCTCTGTTCAGTGATCTCAAGAATCAAATCTTGAAAGCATGATCCTCCAGCAAGTAATTCTCATCTACCCAAGTAATGATCAATACTTTTGCTGTTCAGCACTTCCATTGATCTACCTGAACAGGAAGCTTCCCAAACAAACTGTAAATCTGTCCTTCCTTTCTCACAGAAAAATATGTCTCAAATATAGATTCAAAGGTACACAAGGTTGACTTAAATCTTTACTCTGAGAGAAGGAATCTATACTTGAGTGGATTTTTCAAGGACCAGTCTGGTGAAAGTTGCTGGTTTAAGTCTCTAAATTTCACTAGAGTATTTAAATTAATCAAGATCATAGAATAACAGAGTGGTAAGGGTTGGAAATCATCTCTACGGATCTAGTCCAAACTCCATGCTAAAGATCTAAACACAGTTTATGCTTTCCTCAGATAAACATCCTAGCAAATCTGTACCAAATACACAAGAACAACACCACAAAAAGTAAAAAACCCACGCTGTCTGAAATTAACCTTCTCATGAAGTGGCCTTGTACTCAGTGATGTAGTAAATGGAAGACTTTAAATCAGCTTGAATTGTCTCAGAAAAAGTACCGCTTAATAGCATTCAACCTCTCCTATCCTTCCTTCCCAGTACTCCCATACTACAAATGCTCACCTGATTGCCTCTCCTATCCTTCCTTCCCAATACTCCCATACTACAAATGCTCACCTGATTGCAGGAGGAGAGCACTATGCTAGGACATGATTAAGTTTCCAAATCAGTCTACAACAAAATCAGGTAAGCAGTAGTGCAATAAAAGAGACAAGGTAGGCAAGAACAGCAGCAAAGGAGCAGCAGCAACAGCAGCAGTTTAGACTGGCTTAAAACTGTCATGGAACAATATTGTGACTGTCAGCTGTCTTAAGGAGAGAAGAATCTTTTTATGGTGGCTTTTTTATATCTGCAAGTGGCTGTGATGCCAAAAACACCCCTGAATACATTCAAGAATGAGCACATAGCAGATGAATGTTCACCATCTACCCAAAAGCTGTGTTTCCTATCCCATTTACAGTAAATACAACAATATTCTTCAAAATTACTTGTATTTCTCAAAAAGACTCCAAACTTTACATAGATCCTGTTATTTGTATTAAATCAAATAATGCTTTATCAGTATGTCAAAATAAACTTTAAGAATAGAAAAATGGCTAGGAAGAAAAAGAACAGGCCATATATACACGCACACTTTCACATCTATTTTCTCATTCTCTTTCCTTCACATGTTTTCTTCAATGTTTTAATAAAAATTAAGCACTTCATGTCCAAAATTCTAACATTGCCATTAAAGATTGTCATATACAACCTGAGGCTGTGCATTAATGTAAGCTTATGAATAACTTTAGAGTGTACATTAAAAACAAGCACCGGATGTACACTGCAGCATGATTTTTCCACAACATGCTGTTTCACACAAAGACAATTCCAAGCCTCAGCCAACTTTCAGAAGCTACTCTTCCAACTGAGGACAAACAATCTGTTTTGAAGCCATAGAACTTAAGCTGTTCCAAAAGCAACTCAGACATCTCAGAAATTTGAATTTAAAAAAAAAGCTTAATGTTTTGTGCTGCTAATAAAAGCATTTTAATAACAGGAGAGTAGTGAGAAAGTAGTGACAGTAACTATACTGCTCATCCTAAACTTTAGCTTGAAACTCACTATTCCTACTGAAGGTTTCTGGTTACTATCAATTAAAATACTTCAGAAGTTGAAGTGGTACACAAGCAGATGTATGCACAAGCTATAATTTTCTGCTTTGCTAGTCAGATAGCACAAAATGTAAAGAACAACAAACTGAAACATACTAACTCAGCTAATCTCACTGTGAAACTTCTCTTCAAAGTTGTCCCAAGCTCTTAGGGAGTAAGTTCACTTCAGTCCATTCCTCATGGAACATAGGTAGCATAGATGGACTATTAAACAAAAAACTGAGTTTATGAACAAAAAAACATCCTCAGGAACACTCTAAGCTTTTTAACAGAGAGGATCTTCTTCAAGGCACAAAAAGTCAGAAGGGTCAAGAACAAAAAGTAAGTCATAATAAACATAGCACCTCTTCAAAGGGTGCTCTGCGAAAGCCACACCACATGGTGATGAATAGAGGGTACTGAAGCAACAGATGTCTGAAATGCAAGTAACTGCACTTGACCCCATAAAACATTTACAGTCCCTCTACAGCATGTAAAAGCATTAACACAGTACCCTGACTGCTAGTTAAGAGCTAAGTTCCACGTTTGAAAACCAAAATCAGGTATTTAGCTTTCTGTATTTTCATCTCTGCTTGAAAACTATTCCAATACTGTAATTCTTCCCCTATGCATCATCTACCGTCTCACAGTGACATATAAATGTGGCAACCACCAATGAATTATGTTCTTTTGAAATACATTCAGAATTCAGGAACTATCATAGAAGAATGCAATTCACATCCTTTCAGCAAGGACTTTGTGTGCTATTTGCCACCTGAAACCCCAGATGTTAACCTGCAGTTACCAACAAAAGACAGTTCTGCAAGAAACTACAATGAAGGCAGGTAGCCTACATGCACAAGGGTCCCTCTGTGGATATCAATTCCATCATGATTTTGCATAGCAGTAGGTCTTTACATTTTCAAAAGTGTTTTATGTTGCTCAGTCATTAAATAATTCTTGACACCACAGAAAAAGAATACCTACCATTTGACAGCTAAGTTTTGCACCTCACCATTTTTATCTTCCAGTAATTTCAAAATCATCTTCACTACCTTTCTTTCACTGTCATCATCCAGCTTGATAGAATCTTTCTGCAGTTCTGTCATCAAGTCATTAGTAGCCATAAACCTGATGAAAGAAAGTCAGATCATTATTGCTAAAAGGACAGAGGTTATTCATAGTGCTCAAGATTCAAGATTCTTGGTTTCCACCATTTGTTATCAAGTAAATCACATTTATAGTTGGATTACTGTTACTTGCTTCATAATGCAAGCAGTACTTATTTTAGTTATAGAGTAATAAGGAGGGAAAAAAGTATTTTTAAATGATAATCACTTTTAGCTAGGTCCATGATCCTTTCCTGATAAGAACAGCTACCTATTTTACTTCATCTGTTTACACTACATTCCAAATGATCTCCACAAAGAAAAGCTGACACTTGCCCAGATTTTCAGTAGTCTTTTTATTAGATATACTGATGTTATTATAAAAGCCTTTTAAGATTGCTGAAAAGTTAATCTGAGCTTACTTAAAAACTACTTCCAAGTGAGAAGAAAAATAAGTGTTTTTTCAAGTATTTTCCAACAAATTTCACAAAAGCCAAACATCAATGAAGAGAGAAATCAAAGCAAAGCAAAGTTTAATGTGTTTTTCATTTTCTTGCCCTATGCAGACTAGTTTGTTTATAGTCTAGACAATCACATTTATTCAGCCATCAATTTGGGATGCCACTTTAAAGACCAAAATTAATTACTAGGAGATCAAGCAAATTAATTCATCAACAGCACTGTCATACCCACCAATGCAAGAACACACTCAGAAATTACTTTCAAAAAATACTGCTTTTATGCCTTTTGTTTTCTTTCTGAAGTTGGCTTTCCAATCTGTTCTTCCTTTTTAAGTGTCCTCTCTCCTCAAAAGTAACACACAGATGTCCGACTCAGTTACAAATCCCATGGGCTTCATCAGTACCAAGCCCAACCCCCATTCAAAGTCCCAGACAAAAATGGTTTACAATTGGAGAGTTAAGGTTGACATATGGACTTCTGGCACATCAGCCTCAACAGACATCACTGAGATCAGGTCATACTTGGAAGGTTATCTCTACAGCCTGACCTGTTAGATATTCTGCATAATCTTAATATGCACCACAACTGCCAGATGCTGACCTTGACATCAAGGACCTTAACTTGTCCTGTCTTTTATTATAGCCTGTCTCAAGGTGTTTCTAAGATAAGACCTCACACATTTTTCATTCACTTCAGCAGCTCCCACTGAGGCAAACCTATAATCTGACAGGAACCAGATGGGTTTATGAACAGATGATGAAGGTGAATGGCATCAGCACAGCAAGGAATAAAGTTACTTGGTAAGTAAAGGCAATGGACAGACAAAATCTGAAGAAGGATATACAAGGGCACATAGTAGTAAAATCATAGAATGGTCTGCATTGGAGAGGACCTCCACAGGTCATCCAGCCCAAACCCCTTTGCACTCAGCAGGGACATCCTCAATTAGATCAGGTTGCCCACAGCCCTCTCCAGCCTCACCTTCAATATCTCCAGGGATGGGGACCCAACCACCTCCTGTTGGTAACTTGTTGCAGTGTTCCACCACCCTCACAGTGCAGAACCTGCTCCTAACATCCAGTCTCAATCTTCTCTGCTCTACTTTGAAGGCATTGCCCTCATCCTGTCCCTGCAGGCCTTTGCAAGCAGTCTCTCTGCAGCCTTCCTGTAGCCCCCTTCAGGTACTGGCAGGCTGCTATTAGGTCTCTCCAGAGCCTCCTGTTCTCCATGCTGAACACTCCCAGCTCCCTCATCCTGGCTTTGTAGCAGAGGTGATCCAACTCGCTGGTCATTTTCATGGCTGAGCATTGAAAAACAGTCTCCCCGTTACTGCTACACTTACCTCCTTTCCTTCAATCTTAATAGCCTCCTCTCACTTCCCTGGTCAACAGCTCTCATTTCCTAGCCTCAAGAGTTTAAGTGCATTCATCACCCACTTGTAACAAGTTCCTAAACCAAGCAGAGCTTGCACATCTTCAGTGCAGTAGCAGCTTATGCACCCAACTAAGACTTGTAGACTCTTCCATTAAAGAAAACAACCAAGAACAGTGTGGGCAGGCCTGGCAACTTTATTTTAGATTAGCTGGTATTTAGAGACACGGTCTGCAGTATTTAGATGTGGCTTTTAGTCACAACTGCTTCCTCTTCAGGCACTTCAAACTTAACCTGGTGCAAAGGTTTGTAAAGTCAGATTTTAATCTACAATTATTTTTTAATACTGGGGAATGCTGAAGTTGTGCAAAGCTCCTTCAAAAAGTCATTTTTAAATCTGTGCTCTCCTAAGGCAAATACAAAACAAATCTTAGGTACGTGTAGTTGAGAGTAAAAAAACTCCCAGTTACACCCGTGTTTGAGGGGTGTGACCTACTCCTTTTAAACAGAAGTTTTGAACTCATCAAAATCAGTATTTAGATGCAAATCCGTCGGTTTTTTTTCTGAACCATCCTCCCCTTAAGCACAAAAGAGAACGTTCCCTTAATCGAAGACACCGATTAGCATGATAAAAGTAAAAAAATGCGCAGGAACCTTTAAGGGAAAAGTTGTCTGAACCTATTTTTACTACAATTCAAGTAAAGTAGGCGATTTTAGACTGTCTTAGGCTAATCTATTTTGTTTTCCACTTTCTAAACTCCCCATGTACTATCGTGATACTAAGATCTGAAAGAAAATTCCATCAATTCATCATATTTGTGTCCAGTGCTACAAGCTTGTAAAAAAAAAACAAAACAACTCTAGTGTTATTTAACCATCACATTTGTTTTCTTTTAGAATCTAATATATTAACACAAAACTTGTTTGGTTGTCAACAAGTACCCTAACTATAAACTAAGCAATGTAATGCTGCAGCAAAGCAACAAAACCCAAGATGATTTTATGCCTATTCCCTTGTCTGTATTCATGCACCCTCTGACAAAAAGAGGCTTCAAATAGCCAGGTGGGGGTCGGTCTCTTCTCCCAGGCAACCAGCAACAGAACAAGGGGACAGAGTCTCAAGTTGTGCCAGGGGAGGTCTAGGCTGGATGTTAGGATAAAGCTGCTGGCAGAGAGAGTGATTTGCCACTGGAATGGGCTGCCCAGGGAGGTGGTGGAGTCCCCATCCCTGGAGGTGTTTAAAAAAAACTTGGATGAGGCACTTAGTGCCATGGTCTAATTGACTGGATAGGGCTGTACTGGATGATCTTGGTTGGACAGGTTGCACTGGATGGTGTTGGAGGTCTCATCCAACCTGGCTGATACTACAATTCTGTGAAATTTGGCTTTCTGTCAGCATAAAATACAAAGAAATGTAATTCCTTTAAACCTGATGTTTTTAATCATCTCTGCATTTTTATAATATCCTGTTTACACCATTTCAGATGGTCAGACATTTCCATTTTATCTGCTATTAGTTTACTGCAGAGCAAGCAAGATCGGTAAAAAGCAGTGCTCCTGTGACAGATCTTAAGCCCTGTATTACATATATCAGTGCTGTCCCCACAAGAGTTAGCCTGACTTCTCTCTCTGGAGGCAGTACTGGGCTGTGCGAGGGGCACAAAACCCCTCTGTCTAGAAGATGTGGCATGTGATCTTAGGAGGTTGAAGCCCAGGGCACTGAGTAGCCCTCCCAGCTCCTGTTCACAGATTCACATCATTCGTGCCTTTTGAGGAAAGGGCCCCAAGGGAGGTCGCCTCACCCACCCTGCAGTACTTAAAGCCAAGTCAGCGACAGCTGCTTGCTCCGGGCTTCACGCATCTGCCAGGGCAGACATTCAAACTCTCCATCTCCTCCCTCGCCTATCCTCAACAACATCCGCAAGCCTGATGACCGCTCAGCATCTCCAGGCTTGCTTTGGATCTCTGCCCACAACGTGTGGAGGCCGCAGTTTTTCGTGATCTGCTGTACCCGTCCTTCACGGGTAACGAGAAGAGGCCCTCGCCCGCCAGCAACTTTCTGCTCGGGGTAGCAGCAGATCGTGCCCAGCCCCACTGAAGCGGCCGGAGACGATGAGTGCCTGCTCACCACGAGAGGCACCGAGACGGGAACAGCCCGGGCCGGCGGCACCGGGCCCTGCAGGCCTCCCCGCCACCAAGCACCTGCCGCCGCCCTGAGAGCGGCGGCGCCAGGCCTGGGGCCGGCGCGGAGGCGGCCGTGGGGGCAGGGCGGCGCGGGGCCTGCGGGCGCGGGTCCGGCGGGAGCGGCGAGGCGGGGGCGAGGCGGGGGCGGGGCGGGCGGAGCAGGGTGCGGGGAAGGGGGCGCGGCGGCGGCGGCGGCTCCCACCTGAAGTCCTTGTCGCTGGATGTCATTTTCTCCAGCAGGTTGGAGATGTGGTACGAGGCGCTCGCCATGTTGGCGGACCCGGCCGGGCGGGCAGGGAGAGGAGAGCAGGAGGAGGCAGCGTCTTCCTGGCCTTGCCGGCTCCACTTCGCCCGGCGCTGGGAACGATGCTCGGCGGGGCGAGCCGGGGCCGGGGCCGGCAGCGGAGGCGAGGGCGCGGGGGGGGGCGGGAGCGGCGCCGCCTCCTGCGGACGCGGCGGGCACGGCGGGGGCGGGAGCGAGCGGGCGGCCGCGCTCGGCGCCGGGTCAGAGGTCGCGAGGGGCCGCCCTCGCGCTGCCGGCGCCTCCGATTGGCTCTGCCGGCGGGCGGGAGGCGCGCGCGGCCGCGTGACGGCAGCTCGTGCGCGGCGCAGAGCGTGCGCGGGAAGTTCGGGCGGCGGTGAGGAGCTGCGAGCCGGCGGGAGGGGGCGGCGGGGGCCGCGCAGCTGCGCCCGGGGACTGCGCAACTGCGCCCGGGACTACGCTGCCCAGTGTACAGCGCGCCCGCGGCTGCTGGCGCGGCGCGTCGGGACGTGTGCTCTGGGGGAGGCGGCGGGGCCTCGGCGGCGCGGTGCACGCTGGGCGGTTAGCCTCACTGTGGGGCGGGTTGGAGTTGGGGCGTTTCGGAGGCCGGGGTCTGGCGGGGTGCGGCTCGTCCTGAGGTGGAGCCAGCTGAAACGCCTGTCTGAATACACTTCTCCAGCAGGCCGACCCTATCGTAAGCGTTCGCTCTTACTGCCCGTCGGCGATGTGCATGGAGCATCAGAGCCTGGGTTTTGTACTGCAGCCGTTGCTTACCCACAACGTACGCTGCTGCTCCAGGCGGCAGCTGGTGTTCCAGGCCTTCCCCTAAGTGTGGGATGGCTCACGTAAGAGCTGAGCGTGCTCTGGGAAATGTCCCATGAAAGCTGAATACAATAGTGTGAAAGTGTATGGCTTTAGTAAATACAAAGGCGTGTCCACCAGCAGGTAGAAAATGACCTCAGAAGACAAAGGGCACCTTTCAGAGAATTTGTACCTCATTACTGTTCATGTTCATGGAAGGTGTCCAGAGAAAGGCAATGAAGATGATAAGGGGCCTGGAGCACAGCCCTGTGAGGAGAGGCTGAGGGAGCTGGGGGTGTGCAGCCTGCAGAAGAGGAGGCTCAGGGCAGACCTCATTGCTGTCTACAACTACCTGCAGGGAGGCTGTAGCCAGGTGGGGTTGGGCTCTTCTCCCAGGCAACCAACAACAGAACAAGGGGACACAGTCTCAAGTTGTGCCAGGGGAGGTCTAGGCTGGATGTTAGGAGGAAGTTGTTGTCAGAGAGAGTGATTGGCATTGGAATGGGCTGCCCAGGGAGGTGGTGGAGTCACTGTGCCTGGAGGTGTTGAAGCCAATCCTGGCTGGGGCACTTAGTCCCATGGTCTAGTTGCTTGGCCAGGGCTGGGTGATAGGCTGGAGTGGATGAGCTTGGAGGTCTTCTCTAACCTGATTGATTCTATGATTCTCTGTTATCTTAATACTTCACTGGGCCTATCTCATGGTCTGTTGCTGCCTGGATTGATGATAGGCAGCAGTAGAATTGGGAAAATACTTCCTTGCATCTTCCTTAAACTTCATAATAAAATACAGTTTATTAAATATCCTTCGTTACATTTTGTGTGTAGCAAAACTAAAGGAATTATTTTTATCCCTTTAAGTTTGGTTGGTTTTTTTTTAATAATTAAGAAGAAAATGTATTTAAAGTATGTATGGTTTAGGTGGCAACTTGCAGGTAGCCTTGCACAGCAGCTGATAGAAAGCATATACTTTTGGTAGGGAGACATCATGTGTCACTGTCCTGGCCTGTCATCTACCCACAGTGTGCAAGCAGCTGTTGTGGAAGGTACTTTTGGTGTTAATTAGATGTCAGCTGCGTTGGAGGGAAAGCTGAATGTTTACACATCTCATTCCCAAGAGCATCTCAGTGGTAGATTAGCACTGCGAAGCAAAGTGATAGAGGTGGGCAGTGTGGTGTTGGATTAGTGACACTGGTGGAATGTGACGTAGGGATGGAATAAGGAGGATAGGAATGGAGTGGATGTTACGGGGAGAATGATCTTGTGGGTGGAGGACCTGCAGTGAGGGGAAACACAAAGAGAGCTGGTTCAGTGCTGACTGATCTTCAAATAGGTGATTCACTTCTTCAATTTAGGAATACATAATTTAGAGGTCACCTTTATTAAAGGAAATTTTTAACTTCATTTTGCTTGAATGCTTATGTTGGATATTCATGGAAGGCAGCTTGAACAATGTAGATGAAGATAAACTCAGCCTTGACTTGGCTGTGATAGTTTAAAATGTTTTATGATGGCTCAATGGTGATCATATTGTGAAACACAGGAAAACTCATTAGCTACTCAAGTACAGAACTATGAGAAGCTGAAGTACAGATATTTGCCATTTGGCACATTGATTCATATTTTGCCACTTGAAGTTGCTATTCTAAATCATTTTGGTGACTGTGGCTCTTGATCATCTTACAGTTCCTAGCAACAATTTGTTTCTGAGATATTAGTGTCATCAGTTCTCACTTACTGCAGGGAAAGGTTATTCTAACCTAGTCTTTATTTACATTTGGTGCTAAATGGGGATTGGCTAGTTAGGGAGTAGTGAAAGATGTGTTTCAAAGTGTGCCAAAGTTCCAGTGTTCCAAAGCTGGTTTACCCAGATGGTTACCATGAAGCAGTCTGGATTACTGTGTACAGTTCTGGAGTCCCCAGCACAAGAAGGACATGGAACTGTTGCAGCAAGCCCAGAGGAGGGACACAAAGATGCTGAGAGGGCTGCAGCAGCTCTGCTATGAGGACAGGCTACAAGAGCTGAGGCTCTTCAGCCTGGAGAAGAGAAAGCTTCCAGGAGACCTTGGAGTGCCCTTCCAGTATCTGAAGAGGGCCTACAAGAAGGCTGGGGAGGGACTACTGACAAAGTCTTGTAATGACAGGATGAGGAGGAATGGGTTTAAACTGGCAGGGGGGAGATTTAAACTGGATGTTCAGAAAAAGGTTGCCCAGGGAGGTTGTGACTGCACTCTCTCTGGAGGTGTTCAAGGCCAGGTTGGATGAGGCCTTGAGCAACTTGTTCTAGTGGGAGATGTCCCTGCTTATGGCAGGGGGTTGGAACTGGATGGTCTTAGAGGTCCCTTCCAACCTACACCATTCTATGATTCTGGGGGATGTATGTGTTAGACCACCCAGGCAATAGACATTTTTCTGCGGTAGATAAGAGCTTTCTGTGTTTTGTTTTTGTGAACTAAAATGTTCTGAGTGGTCCCTGCAAGCAGTTCCACTCAAGATGGGATTTAACTTGATAAATCCTTCTCATTTCCAAATAGATACTAAACTAAGGTGTTTTCCACTTTGGGAACTGCACATACAATTACTTAGAATAAAAGGGTATGAGAGAAAAAAATATTGAAATGATTATAGAACAATTCTGATCTTCTATACAACCTTAAACACTTTAAATTGTTTGAAGGTCATTTAATGTCGTCCTTCTCATGCTTGTTTCTTATACTTTTTAGGGAGCTTCTTGTGCCTCTGCTTCAGCCTGATTTGTTATTACTACCAGGACCACAGGCCATCGTGAAAGAGGTAGAAGCCCTTTTTTTTTTATCAAGTCAATTTATTACAGTGGGGATTCAGCTGTGGCACATGCAGCGTTTCAGAGGAAGTTAGGCACAGAGAGAGGCTAATTGAGAAGAGTTTTTTTTTTCCAGCTGATAGCAAACAACTTCACAGATGGAGTGGTGCTCCTGATCTGTTCCCTGCAGACAGGCATATTAGATGCTCTTGGTTCATTCACAAAGATAGCTGAAAGCTTAATTAAATGCTGGAGCCTGAAAGGATTTATCTTGCTTTATACTTGCAAATATATTCCCTAAATGCTGAAGATGTGAGGAGAGTGAAGTTAAGTTTAGAGATGCATCTGAAACACTAGAATCTGAACCCTCACCAGTTTGCCTTTTTACATGGGAGTTATGAACCCACTGATCAGCAGAGGACAGCAAGAATGTGCTGCATCGTCATCTGTCAGCATGGAAAGAGGTATACCACACAGCTTTACTCAGCAAAGGGAATCCTTTAGGATGACAAGTTTAAAGCTGGTTATCATTTTTTACAGCTGGTTTGGGGGAAATAAAAGGGAAATTGCTGCTCTAAGTCTAAAGCTGCTTACCACTGCAAGCAGATATTTGAGCCAGAGAACCTTACAGTCGTCACTTATCATTTAGATATATGATTGGCTTTGTACATCTGAGCTTTGAATTCTTAAAAGGATGTTTGGAAAGAAGTCTTTACAGGTCTGTTGGCTGATTATATTAACCACAGATGGTGGCAGAGAAGTGATCTAAATAGGGAGGAAACAGGAAGGAGTAGTGTGGCAGTTTTTAACTTAAAGCAGCCAAATTGATAAAGCAGTGTAGCGTACAGCAGAAATGTGTGATTCAAGGCATTAAGGTTATCACTGTATTGCAGTGCATAAAACCTTATGTTCCAAGAGATGAAGATGAGTTAACTGTAGACCTAATACCTTGTCTTTGAAATCTCAACCATACCAACTCTCCTTTTGGAATGAGGTGTGTTTTTCCCCTTATTTTCTCTTTTCCTTATCTTTAAAGTTCCATAATAAGTGAGAGCACATTTGGAACTGAATAAACCATCAGCTGCCTTTCAGCCTCAGAAACCAAAGCTTTTGTTATGTTTTTCTTTCTTAAAGCTGAAAATTTGTTCACATGCAACTTAAATAAGCATCTCAAAGCATCTTTTTAAAGGCAGCTGGTGCTACAGTGCTGATTCTCATGACTATTTCATTTCTGGACAATAGAATGTAGTATTGATCTCATTTAGGGGGAGATATCTGCACATCGAGTTAAGAAGAGTAAATGCTATCTATGACTGTGAACTGTCTGGCCTTTCATTCCTAACCCAGCCAATTCACTTCCATAAATCAGAACAAAGTGTTGGGAGTGTCTGATTCCATCAGCTTTAGAGAGAAAGATCATGAAAACTGATGAATACAATATCTGCATCTGCTTAAAAATGGGCTCAAGTAACTGTCAAAGGGCGAAACTACCTGTCTGAAAGAACAGAGTTCCAATAGTTCTTCATCATAAGTAACAGTTTCAAGAAACTGGTGTCTTTAAGAGAAAATAATACAAGTATCTTAATTAAAAAACAAGACAAAACCACCAAAAAAAATGCTTGAAGAAATTTCCATTCTAGATGATAAACACTGCATAGCTTTGCAGCACCTGTGATCAAAACTTTTCACATTCACACTGGAAACACCAAAAAAAAAAAAGAAAGAAAAAAGTGTTTTTCAAATGAAACCTTACTTGAAAAATGAGCCAGAAATTTAGATTCAAAGGTTTTTGTCATTAGATTATTTTCATGCCAAATGAACTCTGTTTACAGAAAAAAGGATTTTTTTTTCTTCCTTAATACCTCTTCTGAAGATCAGTCCAGGTTGTTTTTCTCCTTGCTTAACCATTTGCATTTTCATTCTTTATCATAACTCTTAAGTTTGCAGTTCCATCAGAGCCAATTATGTTTCCTTTTATGTCAGCACACCCAGCTTGCTTCAGATAATGATCTCAACATGGCTTATGCTAGAGAAGGTTGTGCCTAGTAAACTTAAAAGAGCTTGATTAATTGGAACTTCTGATACTGGACAATGCTATTTGAATAATACTATTTGTCTTTCAGAAGTTGTAAAGACACAAAGTATTTCAAGTTCATCACAACCAAAGGTAGCTGTGCTATGGATTTTGTTTGTTCTGGATCCCACATTTGAGGAAAGCCTTGATGATAATTAGGAGATTTCAGCATTAGTGTATTGGCTAATTACAATATGAGTCAGTGTTTGTCAAAGCAGATGTAAGGACTAATCTGTTTAACTTCATAACATTTTAAAGCACTGCTTTTGTTTTGTTGATTCTCATTTGAGAGTAATTCATTTCAAGCCAATAGGATGTGCTGTCTCCCTTGTTTATGAGACAGTAAGAGCAAAGATGAAAAAAACAGTATGTTGTTGCATGAGTCAAGGTGAACAGAGAAGGCTAAACTAAACTGTAATGAATGAATGAATTTATGGAACATAATTTAACTTTGCAGAATCTAGTTTCCTGGAGCAAAACTTAACTCACCCGCGGGATTGTCCAAATAGGCTGGGCAGTGACTGTCTTGAGAGCAGCCCTAAAGAAAAGGACCTGGGGCTGCTGGTAGGTGAAAGGCTCAATATGAGGCACCAGTGTGCACTTGCAGCCCAGAAAGCCAACTGTATCTTGGGCTGCATCAAGAGAAGTGTGGCCAGCAGGGCGAGAGGTGATTCTCACACACTACAGCACTCTGGTGAGACCCCACCTGGAGTACTGTGTTCAGTTCTGGAGTCCCTATTACAGGAAAGATATGGACATGCTGGAAGGGGTCCAGAGAAGGGCCACAAAGGTGATCAGAGGGTTAGAGCTCTCTCCTGTGAGGACAGACTGAGTTAAGGTTGTTCAGTTTGGAGAAGAGAAGGCTCCAAGGAGCCTTCCAATATCTGAAGTGGGCTACAAGAAAGCTAGGGATTGACTTTCTAGATTGTTGGGTAGTGATAGGACTGGGCAGAATGGGCCCAAGCTAGAGGAGGGAAGATTTAGGTTAAATGTAACGAAGAAGTTCCTCAGCATGAGGGTGGTGAGACACTGGAACAGGTTGCCCAGGAAGGTGGTGGAAGCCTCATCCCTGGATGTTTTGAAGGCCAGGCTGGATGTGGCTCTGAGAAACCTCATCTAGTGTGAGGTATCCCTGCCCATCTCAGAGGGTTGGAACTGGATGTCCTTGAGGTCTCTTCCAACACTGACAATTCTGTGACTCAGTGACTCTCTTCTTGCTGCACATGCTGCCCATTGCCAGTCTATTCACTTGAAAGATGAATTAAATTTGTTGCCTGCTAAGATTTCCCTATATATTCCCTGTGGCTGTGTCTCTGTTGGCTGCCACAAACTAACTCATGTTTTGATCTTTTTCTCACACTCAGGCTGTTTTACTGAAGGGCTCTATTAGTCTCCAACTTGCATGCTGAACAGCTTTAAAAATATGGTGTACTCTTCAATTTGCCATCTGAGAAATAATAATGGTTCAACACACACTACCATCTGTGTTCTCACAGAACAATCTAAAAACATAGTCTGACTTCCATGCACTTTCTGGGAGAGACTTTTCCAGGCACCCTTACTAAATTGACTGCACTTCTTAGGTGGGATGTAATACCAGGTCCTCCTGAGCAGGAGCAGAAACTTGTTAGTTCTTATTAGAACTTCTTCTGGGACTGAGAAGCTCCACACTTCATCATCTCAAAAGTTCTTTGATTATATTTTTACTGAAGTATTTTCAACACATAGTAAGTCATTATCAACAAAATCTTGTCAGAGGAGTACTAAGTTCAAGAACTGATTAAAGCCTTTCTGTGTGGTTTCTTTTTGTTACTTATTTTTGCCAAGACAGTAAGGGCATAGCATGATAACAGGCTGGAAGACTGCTGTGAGATTGCTCCAGCAGAGCTGCCACTTCTCCCTTCAAAATCTTTTCAGTGCTTTGAGCTAAAATCTTTTCAGTGCTTTGAGCTAAAACCTTAACCTGTTGAACCTTGTGGCTGAGTGCCTTTCAATATTTGTGTGCTAGAATTAGTTAGCAGAGAGCCATCAGTGTAAAAGTTGTTTAAATACATATTCTTAGGCTATACATAGCATTCTAGCATTAGTAGCCATGTATTATAACAGCAGAATATAGTCTTAAGTTTAGGAGATACATGAAGCAGTGTGTTTGAACTTGTCAGAGCCACCATTAGAATCTTGAAACCCTGAGGGCATGTAGCATTTCTCTTTTCTTCATAGTGAATATGTGTAGAATTGAGCAGGAATGCCAAGTATGGGTGGCTTGTATGTGAATCCATATGTGAATAGCAAATACGAAACAACGTATCAAAAAGAAGCAAGAATTCCAGCCAGGAATTTCACATCTGCCTTCTTTGAGTGGGAAAAGGCTTTAAAAGAGAACATCTGCAGTCAGTTATAATACTAAGTCGTTGCATGCTCATAAGAAAAAAAAATATCAAAAAGGATGTGTTTAAATTTCAAAACAATCTTAACAAATGCCTTGTGTTGCTTCGTTATCTCTTGGGGGGGCTAATGATGCCAGTAGCTCTCACTGAGCAAACTGGCATTTTTTAATGACTTCCATAAGAGAAGTCAACCCATGCTGCTACAATCTGACATAGAGGAAATTGCCAAAACAAAAAAACAATTCTCCAAAACCTTAGGCTTTTCGTGTTAAGTGCTATTAATTACAGCAGAAACAACATCTCTTGCCTGTCACAGTCAAGGCAACTGAAATTAAGTGTTTTTAAAACCAGTTTTGTCTTAACTGCTGGTTTAAGGGCTTAATTTTATCTCTGCATTCATTTATGTGTGGTTCTGTTATCATAGAATCAGTCAGGGTTGGAAGGGACCATAAGAATCATCCATTTCCTGCCATAGGCAGGGACACCTCACACTAGATCAGGCTGTGTAGAGTCTCATTCAGCCTGACCTTAAACACCTCCCTGACCAACCCATTCCAGGCTCTCACCACCCTCATGCTGAAGAATTTCTTCCTAACATCCAGTCTGAATCTACCCATTTCTAGCTTTGTTCCATTCCCCCCAGTCCCTGTCACTACCTGACAGTCTAAAAAGTCCCTGCCCAGCTTTCTTGTAACCCTCTTAAGCTACTGAAAGGCTGCAATAAGGTCACCTCAAAGCCTTCTCCTTCAGACTGAACAGCCCCAACTCCCTCAGTCTCTCCTCAAAGGAGAGATGCTCCAGCCCTCTGATCATCCTTGTGGCCCTATCATCTTGCAGAGGCTAAAATTGGTAGTTTGGGTAAGATTTTTGCATTACTAGCCAGTGCTTCAGAAAGCCTGGAACAAATAGACTGTAGAAGCAATGCCATTTGGAAGGGTAAGATCCAGGGAGACAATTGTCAGCTTGCATATAGCGAGATAAAGATGATTGTCTCTCAACAATTTGTGAGACTGTCCTCAAAGTCCGTTCCTACAGTATTTCTGGAGGCAGTGCTTTCTCTAGCAGTAGGAATAAGCTTGTTTCTTAGTTTTCTTGTACCTAACTTCATCCTTTATGCTAGCACATACTTAGAGTGAAAAAGCTGATCTGATGGAATTTTACAGTCACTTTGTCCTGCCGTGAATAGTGGCACTGTCTGCAGCTGCAGTCGGTTTGGACAGGAGGAAGATGCAGTTCTGCAGCCCTGTCTTCCGTCAGGAGATCATCAAAGTGTGCTGCCCAGACAGCTGTGAGAGCAGGACACGGTGTCCCTTCAGTCTCTTTCGAAACCTGTGCTGCCAAGGAGCAGAGAAATAGACGAAAAAGCAGCTCCTGCAGTCTGACAGCCTTGTGCGTGGCCGGGGATGTTATCCCTTGCATGTGCACAGTGCTCTCAGGTGTTCTGCTTGTGCAGCTTCCATTTGCTGATCTCGTCTGCTCTGCTTTTCTGTGTGGTGTTAACATGGGCATTATGGAAATGCAGCAAAGGCCAAGAGCAGTGTGAGGTTTGTGTTATGTTAAACTTACACAGCATCAGCAGCTGAAGCTGAAAGAGTTTTCATTATCCCTTAGCAGTGTGTAGTCTGAGGCATCTAGCTGAGAAGCTGCGATACCATCTCGGAGGAGTAGTTTGTACGTGCTTCAAGGTCAACATTCAGGACCAGGACATTGCTACAAGGGCAAGAATGCCTACTGATGTAGTTTATTTCTGTTCAGAATTATTTGTACACAATGTGATGCAAAGAATTTTCGTTTCAAGAAGCCAGTTCTCAAAATTACCTTTCCTTGAAGTGACTCATCAAGTAGCATAGGACCTGCAGGGCAGTCAGAGGAGGTTTTAGTTTGAAAAAGAAGAGGCTGAGGGGAGACCTCATTGTTCTCTACAACTACCTGAAAAGAGCTTGTGGAAAGGCTGGTGCTGGGCTCTTCTTACAGGTAATTGCAGACAGAACAAGGGAAAATGACTTTAAGCTGAGACGTCGGGGGTTTAGCTTGGACATTAGGAAAAAGTTTTTACTGGAGAGAGTGGTCAGGGAGTGGAATGAGCTGCCCAGGGAATTGGTGGAGTCACCCACCCTGGATGTGGGGACACAGTCTCAAGTTGTGCCGGGGTAGGTATAGGCTGGATGTTAGGAGGAAGTTCTTCACAGAGAGAGTGATTGGCATTGGAATGGGCTGCCCAGGGAGGTGGTGGAGTCACTGTCCCTGAAGATCTTCAAGAAAAGACTGGACGAGGCACTTAGTGCCATGGTCTAGTTGACTGGATAGGTCTGGGTGCTAGGTTGGACTGGATGATCTTGGAGGTCTCTTCCAAGCTGCTTGATTCTATGATTCTATGATGTGTTTCAGGGTCGTTTGGATAGGGTGCTTGGGGATATGGTTTAAGGTGAATGTTGTAGAGTAGGGTTCTAGGTTGGACTTGATGATCCTGAGGGTCTTTTCCAAACTGAGTGATTCTGTGAGGTTAGTCCATGGTATTTCAAACTTCTGGGACAGCAATGAATTGTGAAACATGGTTGAGTTGTATGAGCCATATTGGTTGATTCAAAGCTTAATTCTAAGCCAATCAGGGTGTGCTTGCATACTTCACTGGAGAAGGATGTTACTGTGTATTGCAGGTGTATCAAGCAGGAAGACAATCTGTAGTGCTGTATGAGGTCTGAGGACCAGATCTTTCTTTAGTGTGTATTTTAAATTTGCTTCCAAGATGAGGGGAAAAAAAAGAAGTAATTTTTTCAGTTTGCCTAATGAGTGCCTCGTACATCAAAGGTGTTAGCACAAATTAGTGGTGTACAACATAAGTGCTGTTTTCAGCATCAGGCAGGATAAAACATGAACTGACAAATGTGCAGACTTGAGTTAAGCTTGAGATGGTGAATACATTTCCAGAACCAGAGGAACTGATCGAATGTGGCATTAAATCCATTTGCTTCTCTTTTATTGGCAGGTACCTGGCTGTCCAGATAGAGAATTCAGAACAAATGTGTCCCTTTGAGTGATTAGAAATAACTGTTAGGCAAATCCATTTTTCACATCAATTGCTGAACACTGACTAAAAGAACAAATATTATGCTGAATCATGTTCTAATCTGGGAAATAGAAAAATATATATATATATATATTTCAAGATTGGGTCATGCATGACCTGATGCTGGAAGACAGAAGGGAAAAGAGCTGCATGTTGCAATTATTTCTGCATTTCCCACCATGTAAAACTGCTCCTGTAAAATTGCTGTCTTTGCAGCTTCTGCCTCAAGATAACTTTTCACCTACTGCTCAAAGATTAAATTAGGTCAGTTGAAAAGAAACTGCTACTTGGGGTCACACATGTTATCAACCCACATTTTTTACTTCAGCTATGGCTACCAAATTAGGAATGCTGTCTGTTCATTTTGAGCTTTATGATGTATCTTCACCATAGCATAAATTTTTGGAAACAGTGGCAATGTTGAGGCTTTAAGTTTTATAGCAGAATAGGCAGCATGATCTTCCCCCTAGATTTCTTTACAATATTATGTTTGTGATATTTTCAGTCACATAGATATTTCTGTGTTGATCCAAACACCCACTTATGTGCCCCTAGTAGTTATAGAATCTCACTCTTAAATACTTTATTCTTTCATTGAGAAGGCTTTGAGAAGACCTTGGAGTGGCCTTCCAGTTCCAGTAATGACATGGAACAGTTGCAGCAAGCCCAGAGGAGGGCCATGAAGGTGCTCAGAGGGCTGCAGCAGCTCTGCTATGAGGACAGGCTATGAGAGTTGGGGCTCTGCAGCCTGGAGAAGGTTTCGAGGAGACCTTGGAGTGGCCTTGCAGTATCTGAAGGGGGCTCCAGGAGGACTGGGAAGGGACTATTGACAAGGTCTTGTAATGACAGGATGAGGAGGAATGGATTTAAACTGGCAGAGAAGAGATTGGAAGTGGATATTAGGAAGTTGTTTACAGTGAGGGTGGTGAGACACTGGCACAGGTTGCCCAGGAGGTTGTGGTTGCTCCCTCTCTGGAGGTGTTCCAGGACAGGTTGGATGAGGCCCTGAGCGATCTGCTCTAGTGGGAGGTGTCCCTGCCTGCGGTGGGGAGTTGGAACTGGATGAGCTTTGAGGTCCTTTCCAATCTAAACTATTCTATCATTCTATCATTCTATGATTCATTGTCATCTTTACTCCCTGCCACCCTCACCTCTTTAATGCCATTCTTTTTAGAGTAATTTTTACATCAAGCACAAATCAAGCATCCTTTTGATGTGTCCACAGTATAGCATAAGAGCAATACAGGGATGTAATTCCACTCCTGTACTCATCACTGGTGGGCCCTCACCTCAAGCTCTGTGTTCACTGCTGGGCCCTTCACCACAAGGAAGATTTCTATGTAAACAGAATCAGGTGATGGCTCAAAATGGTGCTAATAAATTGTTTTTATATATTATTAGACCTTGGACTCTTGGTATACATTCAGAGCTACTTCCAACTGAAATCCACCAAGCTTGTTGTCTGTCTCATGCTCGTTAGTTTTGTTTGCCAACAGTTTTCCTGGAAGTCTGTTGCAAGAGGTTTAAAAGTCTGTTTGCCATAATTCACACCTCTCATCTTAAAAAACATTGTAATTTGTGCTCAATGTAAATGCCTGAAGAATCAGTCTCTACTTCTAGGAATGGGAGCAAAATAAGACTTCAACAGAAAAAATATTCTCTGGTTGCATCATCAAATGGTGTAACTTTTCCCAGGGTATTTCTAATGATTAGGGAATGCAAAAGAAGTGCAAAATAAATTAGTGTTACTCTAAGTGCTGAATGATATCAAGAACTTAACAGAGCAATCAGCCCTTCTTGTTCCAAAGAGTCATCTTTTAAAGTAGGAGGAGAAAAATATAGCAATTATAACATAAAATATAGTGATGGAGGATGCAGTGAGAGTAACATTCCATTGAAGTTTATATTAATTTTTTGCTGAAGAGCAACAAGTTGAACAACAACTGAAATCAGATTTTCATAGACAGTTACTTTTCAGCTGTCATTACTTTTCCATTAGTTGCCATCAGTGAGTATTATCAGGCAGTAGATCTAGTCTTTAATTTAGCTGTGCTCAACTGGTGCAGCAAGGTATTGTTAGAAAGGAAGTGCTGGCAGATTGTTTAATAAGCATGATTTAAACATGGGGAAGAGTTAAAGGAAATAATAAACCCAATGTGCACTGAGTTGCAAAAAGGAAATAGCTTCTCTTTGCTAGGAGAGCTACATGGAAGTAAAGGCTCAGAGCAATGGATATGTTTCATGGCCAATTGATGCTGACAGAATTAAGATTCCAAATCACAGAACGTTAGGGGCTGGAAGGGACCTCAAAAGTTCATCCTCTCCAATCCCCCTGCCAGAGCAGGAGCACCTAGAGCAGATCACACAGGAACACGTCCAGACAGCTCTTGAATATCTCCAGAGAGGGAGACTTCACAACCCCCCTGGGCAGACTCTTCCAGGGTTCTGTCACTCTCACACTGAAAAAAATCCTCCTCATATTTCCATGGCACTTCCTATGCCTTAAATTCCACCCATTGCCCCTTGGCCTGGCACTGGGCATCACCCAGCAGAGCCTGGCTCCAGCCTCCTGGCACTCACCTGTACATCTTCATAACCATTCCTGAGGTCACTTCTCAGGCTCCTCCTCTCCAAGCAGCGCAGCCCCAGCTCCCTCAGGCTTTCCTAAGGAAGATGTTCCACTGCCTTCAGCATTTTTGTGGCTCTGTGCTGATCTCTTTCAAGCATTTCCCTGAGGTCCTTCTTGAACTAAGAGGCCCAGAACTGGACACAATATTCCAGATGCAGGCTCAGCAGGGCGGAGTAGAGGTGGAGGAGAACCTCTCTTGACCTTCTAATCACAGCCCTTCTAATCCACCCCAAAATGGCATTGATCTTCTTGGCCACCAGGGCACGTTGCTGGCTCATGATCAATCTTCCATCCACTAGGAGCCCCAGGCCTTTTTCCCCTTCATTGCTCTCCAACAGGTCAGTCCCCATCCTGTACTGACAGATATAAGGTCGAGTCACATTGTGTGCCAGTTGTAGCAGTTTTTGCCCATAAAAAATCTTGTGATTCCAATAATAAAACCACTTTCACTCATCTGCTTCAGCTTAGTTCTTATCCCCTCAAACCAAACCCAAGGAGCTGATGACAGAGAAGATACAGGAATTACATATCACATCAGTGCAGAAGGATCTAATTTGCTCTGATGCTGAAGTCCTGGAGAAATATGCTACTAAGGCGATGCAATCAACCAGGGTTTATTCTTTTGCTGTTCTAGTTTGAAAGCAAACAAAAACAAACAAACAAAATGTGAACACTGAAGCTGTGCCCTCCAGAGAGTTATCACAAAATCAGGCACACATGGAATACAGAAGTCTTTCAGGAAAGAGAAATATCAAATCCATCCTGGTGGCACTATCTTCATTTTAGAGCTTCAGTAATGATAGTTCAGAGGAATTCATAATGAACTCCAAAGGGGAAAAAAGGAAGAAGTCTGGAATTTTCACTTTGATTTCATACATGAGTTACAGCAACAGCTCCCAAACTGAGGCTGTCCTCTCTAATGGTAGTAAGCAAACCTATGCCTAAAGAACTATGTCAAAGCAATCTTGCTAACATAAATAAAGTGTACCAGAATGTCGTTGGAGTTCATTTGGCCAAAGGCAAAGGTACTGAAGTGTGATGTCTCTCTCTGCTACTAATAATACAGCCAAGTCTGAAGATCTGGAAGGCTCATTGTGTTCCCCATTGGGCATGGCCTCTTCTGCATCTAGGGTAGCAATTCAAATCCACAATATGTGAATGCTGAATTCTGTTGCTACATATGCTGTAAGTGAACTGGTCTCAGAGTTCCTGGTAGACAGGTACTATATAACATGCAAAATGTCTCAGCCTCTTAATCCTGAAAGAAAGAAATAACACACACTGGAGCAGACAGAATTCTCACTCCTTCTGTAGGTTGTTCCCTCTTGGGCAACAGATTTCTACTGAGGCATTGGGCCAGAAATAGCAAAAGAAAGCTAGTAACACTACCTACAGCTTTTATTAACATCCTTAGGCTTAGCCAAACTTAGTTTTGTTTCAAAATTCTTCAGGAATATTAGAAAGGCATTTTCAGGTCTACACAGAAGCACTAAATGACAGCAAAAAAATCTACAGCAACTAAAGAAATTAAAGCAAGGAATCTTTTTTTCACTCAAGAAAATACATTTCAGTTTTGTATTCTACTCATTCTCAGTAATAAATTAATCTTGAGCAACAGGTCATGAACCTCCTTAACAACCTTAAATCTAGATTGGTTTTTTTTTCATTTAGAGGAATGTAGTGAAAATACAAAATCTTTCTTCCACATTTTTGTTTGTTTCTTTTCTTTTATATCTATCTATATATATATCTTAGGGGAATACATGAACTGGGATTTTTCTCTCACAGTGGCAAACAGTAGTTTCGCTGTTAACTGCACAAGATCTAGATTTGGGACCCTTGCTATGTGTGTACAGCTTTACTATTTCATAATGGTCTAGGTTAGAAGAGACCTTTGAAGGTCATCTAATCCAACCCCTCTGCAGTAAGCAGATCAGATTGCCCAGAGCCCTGAATATGATTATATTCTGAGCAATATTATCTAATGACTCTGACCACAGGTGGGAGATTTCAAGGATGTTTCAGCTTCTGTTGCCGTTTGACATTAGCCAGAAAGTGTCAATAAAGTTATTTGTCCATCTTGACCTTTTTTCCTAATCAGAAACAAGAGGAAAATCCTTGAGAGGTTAACTCACTTTCTTCATCTCTATCTCCATGTGGTTGTTTAAAAGACAGATGATGTAAGGGAAATGAATGCTACAGCTGCCCATAACAGCCTAGTGACAGTTCCAAATCTCTCCTAGGTTTCAGCTACCTCTCATCTGAACTGGTGCTTTATGAGAAGTTACTACTCTTAAGATGCACTATGTTTCCCTTGACATGTTCAGGCTTGTTCTCACATCTATCAATGTTCTTTTCAAACTCATAGCCTGAAGGCAAAGGCCAAAACCTTTCTAGCTGTAGAAGCAAATGTATTACTCATATTGCTTGAAGTGGTATAAAACAAGGCCAAGGGCAGGGTCCTGTGCTTTGGCCACAATAACCCCATGCAGCTCTACAGACCTGGGGGTGGAAGAGCAGCCAGGCAGAGCTGCACCTGGCAGTGCTGGGTGACAACCAGCTGGGCGTGAGCCAGCAGTGTGCCCAGCTGGCACAGAAGGCCAAGGGCATCTTGGCCTGTATCAGCAGCAGTGTGGCCAGCAGCACCAGGGAGGTCATTCTGCCCTGCACTGGCACTGGGGAGGCCTCACCTCCAGCACTGTGTGCAGCTCTGGGCACTCACTGCAAGAGACATATCGAGGGGCTGGAGCGGGGGCAGAGGAGAGCAACGACAGTGGGGAAGGGACTGGAGGGGAAGGCTGCTGAGGAGAGGCTGAGGGAGCTGGGCTGGGTTAGCCTGGAGCAGAGGAGACTCAGGAGGGACCTTAACACACTCTACAGCTACCTGAAGGGAAGGCATAGTCAGGTGGGGTTCAGGCTCTGCTGCCAGGCAACTTGTGCCAGGACGAGAGGGCATGGCCTGAAGCTGTGCCAGGGGAGGGTTAGGTTGGATGTTAGGATGCCCTTCCTGATGGAAAGGGGAATTAGAGACTGGAATGGACTGCCCAGGGAGGTGGTAGAGTTGGTGCCCTGGAGGTGTTTCAGGCAAGCTTGGCTGTGGCACTTAGTGCCATGGGGTCTGGCCAGTGTGGTGGTGTTGGGCCCTAGGCTGGACCTGATGGTCTCAGAACTCTATTCCAGCCTCAATAACTCTGTAAGTCTGTGAAAAACCCATCCCTCAGCCAGAGATACTTACTAAGGCAAACATCAGCCAATATGGTGTTCCAGGGTTAATTAAAGAGTTTGTCTGCCAGACATTCTTTAAGTCTGCTTTTTTCTCATTTTATTCTTCCTTTTTGGCATGTAAGAGAATTTCCATACTTATTAAATCCACACTGATAGTTACACGCAAAAGAGCAATTAGCAGCAGACAATTTAGTGGCAAAGAATTTATAATTTGAACTGTTTACCATTCAGAGATGACAAAAAGTGATGGTAACTTGTTTCCTGCCCATTGTACTCAGTTGTGAGAGTGATGGCATCCTATAAACTGATGTAAAACTGCACCAAATCAAACTTCACGTCAGTGATGCTGAGGTAGTCTCTGTTTCTCCAGCTTGTCTTTGTGTTAAACAAAAAGTCATACATCTAGTGTAGACTGCTACCTAGATGGCATGCTTTGTATCAGGTGTTTCCTAAAATCAAGCCCAAATTTCATTGTTCATCATTGCATTTTCCTAGAATCATAGAATCAACCAGGTTGGAAGAGACCTCCAAGATCATTCAATCTAACCTAGCACCTGGCCCCGTCCAATCAACCAGACCATGGCACTAAGTGCCCCAGCCAGGCTTTTTTTGAACACCTCCAGGGCAGGTGACTCCACCACCTCCCTGGGCAGCCCATTCCAATGCCAATCACTCTCTCTGCCAACAACTTCCTCCTAACATCCAGCCTAGACCTCCCCTGGCACAACTGGAAACTGTGTCTGTCCCCTTGTTCTGTTGCTGGTTGCCTGGCAGAAGAGCCCAACCCCACCTGGCTACAGCCTCCCTTCAGGTAGTTGCAGACAGCAATGAGCTCTGCCCTGAGCCTCTTCTTCTGCAGGCTGCACACCCCCAGCTCCCTCAGCCTCTCCTCACAGGGCTGTGCTCTGGGCCTCTTACTAACTTCGTTGCCCTTCTCTGGACGTGTTCCAGCCCCTCAACATCTCTCTTGAATTGAGGGGCCCAGAGCTGGACACAGCACTCAAGGTGTGGCCTGAGCAGTGCCGAGTACAGGGGAAGAATAACCTCCCTTGTCCTGCTGGCCACACTGTTCCTGAGCCAGGCCAGGATGCCATTGGCTCTCTTGGCCACCTGGGCACACTGCTGGCTCATCTTCAGCTACTATCTGCCAGCACCCCCAGGTCCCTTCCTGGCTGCTCTCAGTCACTCTGTCCCCAGCCTGTAGTACTGCTTGAGGCTGTTGTGGCCATAATGTAGAACCCTGCACTCAGCCTTGTTAAATCTCATCCCATTGGCCTCTGCCCACCCATCCAGCCTGGCCAGGTCCCTCTGCAGGGCTCTCCTACCTTCCAGCATATCCACACCTGCTCCTAGCTTGGTGTCATCTGCAAACACTGATGGTAGACTCAATCCCCACATCCATCAATGAAGATATTGAACAGTGTTGGGCCCAGCACTGATCCTTTGGGCACACCACTAGTGCTAGCTGCCAACTGGATGTGGCACCATTCACCACCACTCTCTTGGCCCTGTCCAAAAGCTGCCTCTACCTTGCCAGAAAATAACCCAAGTGTCATGAGTTAGCATAAATTATATTTCTAGTGACAGAACCAGCCTGGTTCCAGGTCTGTGGAGTTTTCCTGTGCTTGCTGTCTCTACTCCTTTGAGTAGAATCCTTTAATTATCTGTCTGCAGGAATATAGTTCCTGTGTTCCAAAAATAATAGGAGCATTTCAAGCAAAATCAGTAGGCCAGCAAGGGCTGTGGTGTGGCTTAGGTTTATTTGCATGTGTAAGTTCTTTTCCCATCTAAGTGACATATCAGGAAACTCTTGTTTGCTTTACACTTGAAGTGTAATGAAAAGCATCCTCCAGTGTCTATCATGGATATCCACAACTGGGGCTCCATAATGAGCTTCCAAGGCAAAAGCAAGGAACCTGGGAAAGTTTTTGTATGACTGCAATTGTGGCATCAAAGTCCTATAGATGTTTGCTTACCTCGTTGTTACTAGCAGTTGTACAGCTCCGGAAGAGGTTGTACCCTCCACACCTACGATCTCCTACGATCTATTGCGTAATGCTAACTGCAGCCCCTTGATGGAATTCCTCTGCGATCGATACTCACTTTTCATTTGCTATCCTCGAGTCCAACCAGATAAATCCAGCAAACCATTCAGATAAGTTTGTTTCAAAGGGAGTGTGGTTTGCTGATCAAAAGAACAAGAGACAATGATGCAGTAATGGGGTTGAAACATTTACACCTTCACAAAGGCTTACTTATTTATGTTGTAACACTGCCTCCTGCTCTACTGAATGGAGGGGTCCTAACTGGAGGAGATCCCTAACTCAAAAGCAAACCCTGAATTCAATCTGTGTACTCAAAAAAGGCTCCAAACTTCTCAAAATAAAAAGGGAGCATTCAGGCATTGAGATGCCCTAACAAGGAACAGAAACTATTCAGTGATTGATACCAGCTTATGCTAAACAACTTCCCTCCTTCTTTCTGATAAACATAGCTGTTCGGATAGATTACAGGGTCTCGGAGCATTCATTCTCCCCCGCCCCAGCCTGCCTTAGATGTCCTTTAGCTGCTCCTTTGTGATGGTAATGAAACTAAACAGCACTTCCAAGCGGGCTTTGATTAGCATGATAACCGTATGGTGGCTTGATGACCGGCATGGAATGACGATTTAGCCTTCCAGCACCAACAGCTTGGCAGAAGAGTTACACAACCTGTTAAATGCATGCATGTATATGTGTGTGTGTGTTTGCATTCACATAATCTGGACAGGTGTAACTCAAGCTATCAACAGACCCTGACACTCCCGGCTAGAACAGCTAATTGCACCAATTTGCCACCATTTGCCTGGGTCGTGCTTGTGCATTTAGATAGGGGACAGGAGGTAGGACGGCAGCAGAGCTCAGTAATCACTCTTGCAGAGCATCATTGCATGCTGCTAGCCAAGCCACTGGGCGTTGCTGGAGGTGGGACATCTGGAGATGGCGTGCAGCAGGAACACTGCAGAGAACTCAGTGTCTGAAGGCCCATGTAGCAGTATCTGCATAGAATCATAGCATCACAGAATCAGTCAGAGTTGGAAGGGACCACAAAGAACATCTAGTTCCAACCCCCCTGCCCTAGATCAGGCTGGCCAGAGCATCATCCAGCCTGGCCTTAAACACCTCCAAGGATGGGGCCTTAACCACCGCCCTGTGCAACCCATTCCAGCCTCTCACCACTCTCATGATGAAGAACTTCTTCCTCACGTCCACTCTGACTCTCCCCACCTCCAGCTTTGCTCCATTCCCCCCAGTCCTGTCACTCCCTGAGAGCCTAAAAAGTCCCTCCCCAGCTTTTTTGTAGGCCCCCTTCAGACACTGGAAGGCCACAAGAAGGTCACCTGGGAGCCTCCTCTTCTCCAGCCTGCACAGCCCCAACTCTTTCAGTGTGTCCTCATAGGAGAGGTGCTACAGCCCTTTCATGCATGCACAACAGAGGCCGAAACTGAAATGCCTTGGCACCACAAATAGACTTTTCCTTAGCAGATCATTTAGAGCAATACTGTCAGCTGCAAAAATTGCAGAGTTGCATCTCCCTGAAAATCAGCAAAGATGCCTGAGTTAGTGTTTAAAGATGAGGCCACAAAGATGATGAAGGGAGTGGAGTGTCTCTCACAAAGGGACCTCCAGGTCCCTTTCTTCCTGGCTGCTCTCAGCCACTCTGTCCCCAGCCTGTAGTGCTGCTTGAGGCTGTTGTGGCCAAAGTGCAGAACCCTGCACTCAGCCTTGTTAAATCTCATCCCATTGGCCTCTGCCCACCCATCCAGCCTGGCCAGGTCCCACTGCAGGGCTCTCCTACCTTCCAACAGATCAACACCTGCTCCTAGTTTGGTGTCATCTGCAAACTTACTGATGCAGGACTCAATCCCCTCATCCAGATCATCAGTAAAGGCATTGAAAGGACTGGGTGCAGCACTGACCCCTGGGGAACACCACTAGTGCCAGCTGCCAACTGGATGTGGCACCATTCACCACCACTCTTTGGGCCCTTGTGTCTGACCTCCAAACACTTGGAGGCTGGGAAATGTTAAGAGGAAATATGACTCTAGTTTGGCTACAATATCCTATATCCTTTGGTCATCAGCCTGTGGCCACTGTCAGAAGTGTGTTTCTGAGGCAGATGTCCTGGCTGCCCATCTCCCAGATCATTACAGCTCTTTTTCTGTTCTTCTTTCTCTATAATACTCCATCAGCATGAGCTGCTGTTTCAAACCTAAAATTTTGCAGAGCTTTTAATTATGGGGAAGTGCAGTTTTTAGAACATCATCCCTACTCTTGGAAGGAATAGTAAAATAATGAGGCCTTTCAGATTATTTTTTTTTCATTCAATTTGGATAATGACAGTATTTGGGGGGCAAATTAAAGATTCTAGCTTGTTACCAGAAAGTACCAGAACTGTTGCAGAGAGATTTATTTTCATTCAGGTTTGGGGATTGTTTTTTTTTTTCCCACTGTTTCAAAAGTTCAGCAAGTTCATTGCAGTCTGCCTTTCAAGGTCATCCATCTGAATCAATCATCTTCTTAGCTCCACCAGTTCTGATTTTTTGAATAAAATTGTAATTACCAGCCTTTTAAGCACCAGCTGTTCTATTGAAACATGATGCTGGTGGTGTGCTCAGTCCTGGTGGAAAAATATCTCTGAGCTGCTCTTCACTGAAGCCTCTGAGCTGATTGCAAGATGGGTCTATGGTCACAGAATTAAAGGAGCCACAACCAGATCCTTTATGGATAGAGTTGCCTCTCTCCTTTTGTGAGCTGTCCTGTTCAAACGTGCAGTTGAACCTCTGTGTCCTTGTAAAATAAGGAGAAAAAGTAAAGTAACCATATAATAAAGTATAGTGTGCAAAGATGTAAGCTGTGAGATCTTGCATGTGGTGACCCACACAGAATCACAGTTATTGAGGCTGGAACAGACCTCTGAGATCATCCAGGCCAGCCTAGGACCCAACACCACCACATCGGCCAGACCCCATGGCACTAAGTGCCACAGCCAAGCTTGCCTTAAACACCTCCAGGGCACCAACTCCACCACCTCCCTGGGCAGTTGGCCTCATCCATCAACCCAGCCTGTTCAGGACTCTGAAATGTCTCCCTACCTTCCAGCACATCCAAATTCCCCCCAAGTCGATGCACAGAAGCAAAAATACTTTGGTGTACTGTTTGTCATTGTTTAGCAGCACCCAGTAGTTAGCAGTGTGTACCCTCTTTGTTAATAGCAGACTCAAGTTTAACATTGAAGCTTATAATCTAAGTAGGGCAGGATGTGATGCTAGAGTAGAAATCAGTGATGAGAAGAGAAGCTGAGGAAATGCATTTCTAGAAGGATTTGCAGGGGAACTGAGAGGCTGATTGGCAGAGGAAGCAGCATGGGAAAATAAAAGCAAGAGGTAGAATTTGTCTTGGCAGGAAAGTGATGTTCTACTATTAGAAATGCCTGCAGGCCAAAAAGGGAGAAAATCCTGTGCTGAGATTTAACATAGATTTTTCCAACTGCATTAAAGCTCAGACCTCACACTAAGTATCTTCCTGAAACACACAGAGTTTTAGCTGTCATATTCAGAGTAGCCAGAGACCTGTGCTTACTTATCCTCTCAAACTGGGATTGTGGCAGTGCCTGCTGCAGATGGGCAGGATGAGAAGAGCAGTAGGGCACTGGGAGGCATCTGCCAAATGCTGCAGCCCTGCCTCCTCTCCATTCCTTTGACTTTTTTTGTTTTATCCTGTGCATATTATATTCTGATCTAGTTGGAGATGTCCTGATCTACTTGGCAATGTCCTGGCACACTGCATCCACTTCTGGAGCCCCTATTGCAAGAGGCATGTGGAGATGGTGGAGCGTGTCCAAAGAAGGGCAATGAGGATGCTCAGAGGGCTACAGCAGCTCTCCTATGAGGACAGACTGAAAGAGTTGGGGCTGTGCAGGCTGGAGAAGAGGAGGCTCCCAGGTGACCTTCTTGTGGCCTTCCAGTGTCTGAATGGAGCCTACAAAAAAGCTGGGGAGGGACTTTTTAGGCTCTCAGGGAGTGACAGGACTGGGGGGAATGCAGCAAAGCTGGAGGTGGGGAGATGCAGCCTGGATGTGAGGAGGAAGTTGTTGAGCATTAGAGTGGTGAGAGCCTGGAATGGGTTGCACAGGGAGGTGGTTGGGGCCCCATCCCTGGAGGTGTTTAAGGCCAGGCTGGATGAGGCTGTGGCCAGCTTGATCTAGGGAGGGGTGTCCCTGGCCATGGCAGGGGAGTTGGAACTGGATGATCTTTGTGGTCCCTTCCAACCTTGACTGATTCTATGATTCTATGCTTACTGCAAGAGGGATTGGAGTAGGTGACCTCTAGAGGTCCCTTCCAACCCAGTGCAGTTGATTCTATGATTCTACATTATACAGTGGGTTTATTTCCTATTTTTCTTCCTTTTCTGTAGGAAATGAGGATAGTGGTAGTTTAGCAACACATCTGAACAGCAGCTCCTGCCAGGTCAATGAGCTACCAGAGGGCACTCAGGCCTGAGGATGCAGGGGAGGGAACTTGCAGCGTCAGCCTGCAGATCTGAAGCGCTGCGGTGGTGCTGGCTGATTAGGCACTGCTGTATTTTCCTCTGTTAATTACATGGCCTTTCCTCTCTCCAAAGCCAGGGAAATGTCCACACTGTCACAAGTCTTTATGTACAAGGACACTCATCCCTCTGCAGTGTGCTATCAGGAATCACAGTGTCTGGCAAGTTCCTGCTCCCTATAAATCTTTCCCTTACACAACAGACCTTAAGCACTATTTCTGTATTCATCGCTCCTGGCAGTCAGAGAATTAACTCATGAGGTTCCAGTTCAAGAGGACCTTTATGCACATAATGACATATCTCTTTTTGTGATGATTGCATTTGCCATGGAATCATTATCACTAAACTGGCCTGAAGCAGTGTGTCTTCCTGAGCCAGAGATAAGTTGATTCTGTGATTCTGTGATTCTAAGTGGACTCCTGGAGTGAAAAGAGAATGCAGAGGGAACAGTGAAAGAATTAAATCTTACAGTTTTTCTTGTTATTGCACAGAAATTAATACAGAAAAAGGGAAAAGTGTGTTTCAGTTGGAAATAGTAGTACAGTTGATGCCCAATGACTGGACAAGGGGCAATGAGTGGGAGTTGAGGCATAGGAAGTTCCATGGAAACATGAGGAAAATGTTTTCCCTGTGAGGGTGACAGAACTCTGCCCAGGGAGGTTGTGGAGTCCTCCTCTCTGGAGATCTTCAAGAGCTGCCTGGATGTGTTCCTGTGTGATCTGTTCTAGGTGCTCCTGCTCTGGCAAGGGAGTTGGACTGGATGGGCTTTGGAGATCCCTTCCAGCCCCTGACATTCTGTGATTCTGGGAATGGATCCAGTGAGATGATTCCTTTTGTGCCACCTCTGGCAGATTGCAGACACTTTGATTGCAGATATTGGTAGATACTTGGTTGCAGATATGCTGTTGTTGTACACAGCACTTTCTGGCACACTGCTTCTTGGTCTGATGCAGGATCTCAAGGCATTCCTGAAGGACAGGCAATAGGAACAGGTAACAAGTACGGAGGATTCCTGTTGCTCATCATTAAAGGTACTTCTGAAAAGCAGTGAGGTGGGATTCAGACCAACCACATGAATTCATTACAAAAAGACATGCAGGATAGAGAGCTGCAATTATTTTATTTAGGACACTACAGAAGACTGAAACCACATATTTTATTTTCAGAGATGCTCATTTTGTCACTTTGATATTTGCCCTGGCTTTAAACAGTATCTTTAGTGGCTGTTCTGGAACAAGAAAGATCTGGATGTGCTGGAAGGTGTCCAGAGAAGGGCAACAAGGATGATCAGAGGACTGAAGCTGTTCTGCTATGAGGACAGGCTGAGAGAGCTGGGGTTGTTCAGTCTGGAGAGGAGAAGGCTTCAAGGAGACTTTATTGTGGCCTTCCAGTATCTGAAGGGGGCTACAAGACAGCTGGGGAGGGACTCCTAAGGTGCCAGGGAGTGATGGATCTGGAGGGGAATGGATCCAAGCTAGAGGAGTGGAGATTCAGATTGAATGTTGGGAAGAAATTCTTCAGCATGAGGGTGGTGAGAGACTTGAACAAGTTGCCTAAGGAGGTGGTGGAAGCTTCATCCCTGGAGCTAAGGCCAGGCTGGATGTGGCTCTGAGCTCTGATCTAGTGTGAGGTGTCCCTGCCCATGGCAGGCAGAATGGAACTGGCTGATCCTTGAGGTCCCTTCCAACCTTGACAATTCTCTGATTCTGTACCATGATAACTGAGGATAAGTCTTTTATTTGGGGATGTAACTAGTGTCTCACATCTCTAAAAGGAGCCACTGCAGATAATCTGAGCTCATCCTTCTTCTGTGCTGTGCCTGCCTTCTACTAGCCAACAGAAGACCATTTCATCTTAATATTGCATTGAATTGGTGTGTCAGTAGTGTCTTAATGAAATGCAACAGTGAGGTAGAGTCATGGCACTTGAAGGCTATGTCAGAAAAAAAAAGGTTGTTTACTCTGCTTGGAAGAAGAATCTGGTATTTGTTCTTCTGAAAGCTAGAGGCTCTGAAGTAGGCAAAACACACAACATACACTTGGTGTTCTGTGAATTTCAGAGCGTGACAGACAGGCAATCGCAGTCAGTTGGCAGGGACTCTCAGAGCAGGCAGAGGCTGCTGCAAACAAGGAAGCTTCCATATGCTGCCTTGTCTCAAAACTAATCTGCCAGTGGAAGAAAATACTTTGTTGTACCATGGTAAATTCATGTCTTTAGAGAGCAAAAAAAATGCTTCTGGGGGTTGTGACTAGCGTCAAACACATGGTACTGGTGGGTTTTTTGCACAGGTGTGGGCTGAGAACACCCAAGCTCATCCCCTGCACAGATTATGGTGCTAGAGGAAGAGAAATTTAGATCAGACTTTAGGGAGAAGTTCTTCACTATGAGGGTGGTGAGACTGGCACAGGTTGCCCAGGGAGATGGTGGAAGCCTCATCCCTGGATATTTTTAAGGCCAGGTTGGATGTGGCTCTAAGCAACCTACTCTAGTGTGAAGTGTCCCTGCCTGTGGCAGGAGTTTGGTGCTGGATGATCCTTGAGGACCCTTCCAGCCTTGACAATCCTGTGTCTCCATGTGGCCATTAGGGACTATCTGTCCTTGGCCACTGTGGCTGGCATTGAAACAGAGAACTCCATATACCACTGCCTCTGCTCTGGACTGTCCATTTTTTGTATGAACACAAAGGCACAGGAAAATCAACTCCTTAGCTCCTGGCAATGATGTGATCTTTTTTTTCTGTAATAAAATGTTTTCAGGAGTCCTTTTCTTTGTTGTGCCTGTGAGATTATAATCCTAGAGAAACAAAAAAGTGATCCTGTCACCTTTTGTGGCAAAAAGGTTATTATGGGCATGCTATATTTTGTTTCTCTTTCAACAGATTTTATGCCTTTGTTTTTTTAACCCTCTGTTCCTCTTGGTTGGTTGGTATCTGAATGTGTTTATTTCTAAAAGTAGCTCTGCTGGAGGTTTTGAAGTACACTTTTCCCCCAGGGTCTTACTTTATGTATTTTACTTACAGATGCAATACACAAAGCCTATTCTCAGATGAAATCTCTCTCAGGTTGCAGAATGACTGATCAAGCTGCTGGCTCAATTTGCTATCTGATCACTTAGCTGATAAAGTGAATCTTGACTCAGTCAGGTTTTCCATGCTGGATCAGTCAAGAAATAGAAGCTGAATACTGTATTTTATCAGCCTAAGATAACCAGGGAAAGGATCAGTATCACTAGTCAGCTGGTTAGGTAGATAGTTTAAGCTCTGAAACTTGATTTTTATCAGCTATTAATATCCATGAAAAATAACTGCATCTCAGAATGACAGCATTTATATAGAGATATGTGACATGCACAGCAGCCAGAAGTTGACCTTAGTGTGTTGCATACCAGCAACCCACTAAGGAAGTGTATTGTACTTGTGAGTGATCACAGAATCATAGAACCATAGAATCATAAAAGAACAGAACCATAGAAACATACAGCTATAGAATCATAGAACCACAGAATCATAAAATCATAGAATAATAGAACCACAGAATCATGGAACCATAGAATCATAGAACAACAGAACCATAGAACCATAGAGTCATAGAAACATAGAAACATACGATCATAGAACCACAGAATCATAGAATCATGGAGCCATAGAATCATAGGATCATAGAATAATGGAACTATAGAATCATAGAACCATAGGATCATAACATCATAGAACAATAGGATCATAGAATGGTCTGGGGCAGGAAGGGACCTTCAAAGGCCATCCAGTCCAAACCCCTCTGCACTCAGCAGGGACATCCTCAAGTAGATCAGGTTGCCCAAAGCCCTGTCCAGTCTCACCTTGAATACCTCCAGGAATGGGGCCCCAACCACTTCCCTGGGCAACCTGTTGCAATGTTCCACTCACCCTCATAGTGCAGAACCTGTTCCTAACATCCAATCTCAATCTGCTCTGCTCTAGTTTGAAGCCATGGCCCTTGTCCTGTCCCTGCAGGCCTTTGCAAACAGTCTCTCTGCAGCCTTCTTGTAGCTCACTTCAGGTATTGGCTGGCTGCTGTGAGGTTTCCCCAGAGCCTCCTCTTCTCCAGGCTGAACATTTTGCATGAGACTGCCCACAAGTGACTAACAAGTGAAACACTCTCAACTAATTGTATCAATATGCAGTAGAATTGATCTACTCTCAGAACCACATTTTGACTTTTTCTTCTTAAAATGAGTTTGATTTCATCTAGATTAATTCATTCCACATTAGTAAGAAGACAACAGGAAAATTACTTTTGGAGGAACATGAAGGCAAAGCCAAAAAAAAATAGGAAATAGAAGCTAAATGTAAAATATATCATTGGATAAGATTATAGCTGGACTCTTAACAGTAAGGACATGAGTCAAGTTCAAAGATCTTTTCAACTCATCAGAGCTGAATAGTGATGACAGGACAAGGGGTAATGGGTTTACACTGGCAGAGGGGAGATTTAAAATAGATGTTAGGAAGAAGTTGTTTGTAGTGAGGGTGATGAGACACTGGCACAGGTTGCCCAGGGAGGTTGTGGCTGCTCCCTCCCTGGAGGTGTTCAAGACCAGGTTGGATGAGACCTTGGGCAACCTGTTCTAGTGGGAAGTGTCACTGCCTGTGGTGGGGGCTTGGAACTGGCTGAGCTTTGAGGTCCCTTCCAACCTAAACCATTCTATCATTCTGTGAATGTTGTGTCCAGTTCTGGGGCACTCAGTTCAAGAAGGGTCTCAGAGAACTGCCTGAAAGACTCCAACATAGAGCCACAAAATGCTGAAGGGAGTGGAACATCTTCCTTAGGAGATGAGCCTGAGGGAGCTGGGGATGGGTAGTGTGAAACAGAGGAGGCTGAGGGCAGACCTCATGGCTGTCTGCAGCTACCTAAGTGGTCATTGTGTAGAGGTTGCTGCTGGTCTCTGCTCAGAGGTAACTGGAGACAGAACAAGGGGGAATGGCCTCAAGCAGAGACTGGAGAGGTTTAGATTGGACATTAGGGAAAAAAATTCAAGGATAGAGTGGTCAGGGACTGGAATGAGCTGCCCAGGGAGGTGGTGGAGTCACCCACCCTGGATGTGTTTAAGGGTCGTTGGATGTGGTGCTTGGGGCTATGGTTTAAAGTGAATGTTGTAGAGTAGGGTTGTAGGTCGGACTTGGTGATCCTGAGGGGTTTTTCCAACCTGCATGGTGCTGTGATTCTGTGTGAATGCAGAAGTAATTACTCTGTCTTTAGGCAAGTCAAAACATTCCCTTTCTTACATCCAGTCCTCTGCTGTCATTATGTTCCAGCAAAGCCTTACCCAAATTTACACAAAACTACTAGTTTGTACTATCAACTTTTACTACTAGAAAGGAAAACATATACCCACTGGTACCATATTTAGGCCTTTGTGGACTTCTCTACACACCAAATGGAAAGGAACTCTTTTATCTGCTCAGAGGCTGATGTGAGAAAAAGCAATATTGCCTGTGAATATATTATCTGCTTTCCAATAATGTGTGGGGGGGGAAAGGCTGATGGTGGCCATGATATCCACATGCCTTTAGAACTCTGCATTTTGCTGATATCTTTATTTACACACCAAGCAGAAAGATGAATCTTCCAGCCACTAAATAAATAAATAAATAGATGTGCTGTGAAGTGGTTGAGAGCTGAGCCTGGCACAGTTTTGGTTGGGTTTTTTTTTTTCCCCTATTGCTCTCTTAAATTAGTCTTAAAGTCCTCTGATTGCCTGTTAGGTTTATAAATACAGACTGCTTCTTTTTCTGCTCTGGCTGCTTTCCACAATATTGGCTGGCTTCAAAGTGTGGGAAAAGGGAAGAAGCATGCAGACAATGCCTGTACCTTCCTATGAGTCTCCTTCACTTATTAGAGCCTTTATGAATTTCAGCTCTGAGGCATAGGCTTGTACAGCCCTGACATCACTGACAGGTTTTCCAGCTGCCCCAAATCCTTTCCATCTCCAACTCTATTTTAAGGTCCATATCTTCTGGGTGAAGAGAGGGGAAGTGACAAAAAGGTATTTATCCACCAGTGTCTCCTGGATGTAAAACAACTCAGCAGCTAACCCTTTCAGTTATCTGGAAATAGGTGCCAGATTTGTTTAGTTGAGAGCACCTTTCCTGTACTGAAGGTTGAAGTATTCCATGAATAAGTGACTCAGGATTTGAACACTTAATTCCCTTTGTGCAGAAACTGCTGAGGATGTTACTCACTTCAGAATTAAGAAACTGAAATGATTCAGACAGCAACCCTGTGCTGGGCTGCAGCAAGAGCAGTGTGGGCAGCAGGGCAAGGGAGGGGATTCTGCTCCTTTACCCTGCTCTCCTGAAATCCCACCTGGAGTCCTGTGTGCAGTTCTGGAGCCCCCAGCACAAGAAGGACATAGAAATGTTGGAGCCAGTCCAGAGGAGGCCACAAAGATGCTCAGAGGGCTGCTGCAGCTGGCAGAGAACTTGGCAAGGCTTATCTTGTGACAAGATTAAGATTTCTGGCTCTATTAACACCATCACTCACAGACATCCAGATTGTTTTTTCTGGAGTTGCCCTGATGAGGAAACAGAGGAGTCTGTTGTGTGAAACAAACAAGAAGCCAAGAAGCCATTTGAATGTGGAAGTGTGTAGCTGCATTGCTGTGGTATTGTCCTGAGCTACTATGTTCTGCAAACACATCTAAGCTGCCCTGAGCCTTGAACTGCTGCCTCTCTGTCATGCTGGGCTACAGAACAGACTCACAGAACCTCAGAGACTGGAAGGGACCTCCAGAGATCACCGAGTCCAACCCCCCTGCCAAGGCAGGATCCTCTAGGGTAATTCACACAGGAATGCATCCAGGTGGGTTTGGAAAGGCTCCAGAAAAGGAGACTCCACAACCTCTCTGGGCAACCTGTGCCAGGGCTCTGGCACCCTCTCTAAAGTTTCTCCTCATGTGGAGGTGAAACTTTCTCTGTTCCAGTTTGTATCCATTGCTGCTTGGCTTATTGCTGCTGACCACCAAAAAGAGCTTGGCCCCCTCCACTTGACACTCACCCCTTAGATATTTGTACACATTGATCAGATCCCTTCTGATCTGAAGTCTTGTGTTCTCCATGCTAAACAGCCCCAGGGCTCTCAGTCTCTCTCCATAGGGGAGATGCTCAAGTCCCCCACTCATCCTCGTGGCTCTCTGCTGGACTATTTCCAGCAGATCCCTGTCTCTCCTGAGCTGGGCAGCCCAAAATTGGACACAATACTGCAGGTGTGGTCTCACTACCTGTCTGAGGTTGGCTCTAACTCAAGTGCTTCGTTACATAAAATTGGCCTTCATATCTAAGCATAGACAGACACAGGAATTTCAGATGTGAGCTGTGTCTATTTTCTTAAGCTCATCAGAGTCAGACTGTGTTTAAAAATAGATCTATTCCAGACAGACTTCATTGCTGTATTGCCAATCTGTACAAACTTGAACACATTCTCTGGTTGTCCAAGTCATTTTAGACACAAGTGTTTGCCACTGCTCTAACGTCTGGATGCACAAAAGGCTGATGAAATCCCATTCACTCTTAGCCACACAATACAGAATCGTAGAATCACACAATCAACCAGGTTAGAAGAGACCTCCAAGCTCATCCAGTCCAACCTAGCACCCTGCCCTAGCCAATCAACCAGACTATGGCACTAAGTGCCCCATGCAGGCTGTGATTGAACACCTCCAGGGATGGTGACTCCACTACCTCCCTGGGCAGCCCATTCCAATGCCAATCACTCTCTCTGACAACAACTTCCTCCTAACATCCAGCCTAGTCCTCCCACAGCACAACTTGAGGCTGTGTCCCCTTGTTCTGTTGCTGGTTGCCTGGCAGAAGAGCCCAACCCCACCTGGCTACAGCCTCCCTTCAGGTAGTTGTAGACAGCAATGAGCTCTGCCCTGAGCCTCCTCTTCTGCAGGCTGCACACCCCCAGCTCCCTCAGCCTCTCCTCACAGGGCTGTGCTCCAGGCATTGTCATCTTTCTCTGGACACCTTCCAGTACCTCAACATCTCTCTTGAATTGAGGAGCCCAGAACTGCACACAGCACTCAAGGTGTGGCCCATATTTCATTAGTGCTTTAATAAAATGTCTTTGCTACATACAAACTTCTATTGTTAACTGTTGTAGCAGTGTTTCAAGGAGGCTTTATCTCTTGGCAAAGACATGTGGGGTTTAAAATTCCTTACATTGTGTAGCAGACTTAACTGATGTGGTCCATTTATTTCCCCTTCCAGCACATTATCTCCAGCATGCAAAATGAATTGCTGCTTCTTCTCCAGTGTAAAAGCACATTCTGCTCAACATAAGACCCAGGACTTGTAGTCTGTGTTCTTACAAAATGTTCTTCCATAATGAAAATATTCTTCCTCTTCAGTCTGGAGAAGAGAAGGCTCCAGGGAGACCTAATCACCACTTTCCAGCACCTGAAGGGGGCCTGCAAGAAGGCTGGAGAGGGACTGTTTATGAAGGCCAGCAGTGGTAGGATGAGAGGCAGTGGTTTTAAGTTAGAGTACATTTAGCCAGGATGTTAGGAATGGAAGCTGAGCACTGGAACAGGTTGCCCAGGGAGATGGTTGAGGCCCCACTCCTGAACATATTCAAGGTGAGGCTTGATGGATCTCTAATCTAGTTGAGGATGTCCCTGCTGATTACAGGAGGGTTGGACTAAATGACCTTTGAAGGTCCCTTCCAACCAGGGTCATTCTATGGTTCTGTGTCTGGGTGTCTCTAATCTTACTCCCCTCACCCACAGGTCATCCACATCGTTCTAATAGCATTACAATTATATATTAATATACAAAACTTACTGAATAGGTTCCCAAAGGATGTTACAATCAAGGGATGAAAGTCATTCCTATGCAGCTGGTTTGCCAGCCAAGAGAATACAGATTTTACATGTGGTTTATTGAAGCATGGCACAGCTGTTCAGTGTCTGCTGAGGAGATTTTCATCCTGATTGTGTGGACTGTGGGGAAAACCTTGCTGCTGTCTCACAGGAGTCTCCTTGGTTTTAAATCACAGAATCACAGAAACATCCAAGATGGCAAAGCCCCTCAGGATCACCAAGTCCAACTTATAAGCCTACTCTACAAGATTCACCTTAAACCATATCCCTAAGCACCACATCCAAATGTATGTTAAGTGAGTAAAGCTCGAGGCATTTATGTAAGAATTACTTTGGCAAGCCCTAAAGTCAGAACCACTTCTGGAATGAAATATAGCTGCTCTTTAATATCTAAAATAATGGAATGGAAGGTCTAAGGTGCTGTGTGAAAAATGCCATGCTCCCAGTGATGTAGTAGGTAAGAAACAGAAATACGCCCCCTGAAATCACAACTTAATTATGGTAATTGGTAATTAAACATACAGAAGTTCCTTCTAAAGCCTTGCTGTGATCTGTCACCTTAAGTGAGTCAGGAGAGAGGCTTACACCTATTGAATAATCCACTGTTTTCCCAATAGCATATGGGATTTCCCCATTAAGTACTGGTGCAGCTCAATCCTGCTTAGGTTGTGGTGGCTGATTAGATCACAGCTTGAGGCTGACACAGTAATTGCTATCAGCTTAATTATTTTATCTTATAGTAAACACATTACTTCATTTCCACTCTTCTTCCTCCCACAATCTTTCCAGGTAGATGACCAAATAACCCAAAAGCTAAGCAGCATTGAAAAGAAGGCCACAAAACTCCCACTCTTGCTTATTCTTTCAGGTTTCTGCTTTGGAAGGAGGCAAAGGGATGCTGGTTAACATATGGCTACTGTTCAGGTTAATGCTTTTGTTTTGAGATGTTGTTAAAGTGGCTTAGAACTTTTTCCAGCCTTTCCACTTAGTGTAGCTATTGCCCTGGCTATTGCATGGCTTTATCTGTACATAAATGTCTGGGGTTTATACTGATCACATTGCACCTGTTCAATAAGAAGACTGAGACATTTGTTTTGAGGAAGTCCCTAAGAGTTTGGAAAGAGTGGACCTTGCCTGAGCCATATATAGTTATCTATCTCTCTCTTTTGTCTGCCTACCCATTTGCTATGTGTGCCCTGGTGAGACCTCACCTGCAATAGTTCTGGACTCCCTGGTTCAGGAGGAACAGGGATCTACTGTAGAGAATCCAATGAAGGGCCACAAGGATGCTGAAGGGACTGGAGTACTGCCTGGTGAGGAAAGGCTGAGAGCCCTGGGGCTGGTTAGGAGAAGGCTGAGAGATCTAATCAATGCATCTAAATAGCTGAGGGTTGAGGATCAGGAAGGAAGGGCCAGGGGCAGCCTCTGCTCACTTGTGCCCTGGGATAGGACAAGGGGCAGGGGATGGAAACTGCAGCACAGGAAGTTGCAGCTCAACATGAGGAAGAACTTCTTGAGTGTAAGGGTGCCAGAGCCCTGGCACAGGCTGCCCAGAGAGGTTGTAGAGTCTCCTTCTCTGGAGCCTTTCCAGCCCTGTCTGGATGTGTTCCTGTGTGACCTGTGCTGGATTCTCCGGTGTTGCTCCGACAGGGGAGTTGCAGTGGAATATCTCCAGAGGTCCCTTCCAACCTCTAACATCCTGTGATCCTGTGATCTTTTAAAGGCAGAGAATCATGGTAAGGGAACCATTGAGAGTACTTGGGGTTTATCTTCAGACTGTTCCTCCCCATTGGGCATCCTCTTTGCAAGAGAGTACAGCCCCATACCCTGGAAGTCTGTCCTGTTCCTCTCAGTGATTACATAGGAAAATGTCCAAGTGCTCTTGAATACCTTTTACCAGCAAAATTACTCAAGCTAAAAGTCACTTCATCTTTTAAATTGTATGCATATATATATATATGAGATCAGGAGGGGAATCAGTGGGAGCCAAACTGTCTGCAGTCACTCATTAATTTCTTGCATGTCTCCTTAGGAAATTTCTTGCATGTCTCCATTTTGCAAACCATGATCTGCACTTTCAGATGCATGCAGACTCTCCTGAGTCGCTTTGTACTCTACAACATGCTCTCATGTGCTGCTGACCACTGACATCAAATCTTCCTCTATGTCAGTAGAAATTATATATATATAAAAGTTTTTTTTTTCCCTTGGTCAGTTGCATTCTTGAGAAGGATTTTATTAAGGAACCTATTTGGGGTTCTCATTTTTACTCCTCTTTTAGATGACTGTTTTGAGCAGCCTTGCCTATGTAATGCTAATTCAGTGGAGTGATATAAATATTTTATCTTTAATGTATTCCAGCAGAAGCAGTGAATATGAACTGTCCATAAGGGTTAACCCATTAGTGAAAAGGATGCCTGATAAATTGGAAGCATGGCTCTTAGCCAAGAGAGATCCATATATTTTGAGCATTCCTTTTCTGCCTCAGGAGTGGTAAATCAGGTTGCCTGTATCAGATGTGATGCAGCTTCTGAAAGAAGCAGCCTTTGAGGCAAATTTATACTTTGCTGCTCAGAGAACTGTCCACTGACACTGGATGTGTACATGAATTAAGGGCATGCCTTGCTCACAAAGTTGTCATTGTATCTGAACTCAGAATTTTTTACAGGGAAAAAGAAAATGAAATCTAAGCAACTTACTCTGCTCTCCTGAGACTCCACCTGGAGTACTGTGTGCAGCTCAGGAGCCCCCAACACAAGGACATGGAACTGTTGGAGCAAGTCCAGAGCAGATTACAAAGATGCTCAGAGGGCTGCAGCAGCTGAGAGAGTTGGGGCTCTGCAGCCTGGAGAAGAGAAGGCTTCCAGGAGACCTTGAAGTGGCCTCTCAGTATCTGAAAGGGGCTATAGGAGGGCTGGGGGGCACTATTGACAAGGTCTGGTAATGACAGGATAAGGAGGAATGGGTTTAAACTGGCAGAGGGGAGATTGAAAGTGGATGTTAGGAAGAAGTTGTTTGCAGTGAGGGTGGTGAGACACTGGCACAGGTTGCCCAGGGAGGTTGTGGAGCACAGAAGCACAGAATGGGATCTGTGCTTCTGTGCTCCACAGCCTCCCTGAAGGTGTTCAGGACCAGGCTGGATGAGAGTGAGTGACCTGTTCTAGTGGGAGGTGTCCCTGCCTATAGCAGGGTGTTGGAACTGGCTGAGCTTTGAGGTCCCTTCCAACCTAAAGCATCCTTTGATTCTATAACATTAGACCAAGTCAGATCCCATTTTCAAAGTGTGATGTGCCCTGTGCAGTAATGTACAATCTTTAGGAGATCTTTATTAAGTGCTCTTTGTTATATTTTGAACATTTTCAGTCATATTTTTCTGTTCTGAGTACTAAAATCAGCAATGAAAACAGCAGTCAGATGTCTGGATGCATGCAGTGTGCGCTTGCAGCCCAGAAGGCAAATCACAGCCTGGGCTGCATCCAAAGCCGCACTGGCAGCAGATCCAGAGAGGGGATTCTGCCACTTTGCTCTGCTCTGCTCTGCTGAGACCTCACCTGCAGTGAGGGTGCAACACCCCTGCCTCCAGTCCACCAGTGCTGGTTTTGGCATCAGAGCTGAACTTAGGGAGAAGGAAGGTATGAGATGTTTACTATAGCCTCAGCCAGCTTTCTCTGCCTTCTCCTTCTTCCTTCTCAGCTCATGAGGAGCCTTTTAGAGTCATAGAATCATAGCATCAGTCAGAGTTGGAAGGAACCATGAGGATCATCTAGTTCCAACCCACCCTTGTGGCAGGAACACCTCACACTAGATCAGGCTATCTAGAGCCTCATCTAGACTGGTCTTAAACATCTCCAGGGATGGGGCTTCCACCACCTCCCTGGGCAACCTGTTCCAGGGTCTCACCTCCCTCGTGGTGAAGAACACTCAGACGTGCAAGGACTGTTAGCCACAAGGAAAAGGGCAGGTGTGGCTGAAGGGGACAAGGGTGGGGAAATGCATTCTTGGAAGCAAGTGTGGAAGAAGGGGGGAAGAGGAGAAGGACAGGGACAGAATTAAGACATCATGCTCCTGAATACTTTTAAACTCTGCAGCACTCTCAGTAGCTGCTTTGCACTTACTTATCAAGGTTAATACCCGTAATTATTGAGAGGCAATTCTTATTCAGCCACATGCCTTTTTCTTTCCTGAGAAAAGACATTACATTTGGTTCTGCATGGAAAAGAACTGAGTTTTTCTCTATAAAAGTACTTCTCAGACTCACAGAATGTCAGTGGCTGGAAGGGACCTCCAAAGCTCAGCCAGTCCAACTCCCTGCCAGAGCAGGAGCACCTAGAGCAGATCACACAGGAACACATCCAGGCAGGGTTTGACTATCTCTAGAGAGGGAGACTCCACAACCCCCCTGGGCAGCCTGTGCCAGGCTTCTGTCACCCTCTCAGGGAAAAAATTCCTCCTCGTGTTCACATGAAACTTCCTATGCCTCAACTCCCACCCATTGCCCCTTGGCCTGGCACTGGGCATCACCCAGCAGAGCCTGGCTCCAGCCTCCTGGCACTCACCTGCACATCTTTATAACCATTCCTGAGGTCCCTCCTGAGGCTCCTCCTCTCCCAGCAGCACAGCCCCAGGCTCTCCTCCTAAGGAAGATGTTCCACTGCCTTCAGCATCTTTGTGGCTCTGTGCTGATCTCTTTCAAGGAGTTCCCCGAGGTTCTTCTTGAACTGGGAGACTCAGAACTGGAGACATTACTCCAGATGTAGCCTCAGCAGGGCATTTAGATACCTTTCACACATGTAACTTGGAACAGGTCTAATAGGTGGGATGTGCATGTTTTGAGGTATGGGAAGTGAGCTCTCAGTATTACCTGTCAGGATTTTCTAGGGGGTTTCTGTGATTCTGTCTGTTTCCTGTTCTTCAAACAATGCAGGGGAAAGAGATTTGTTGGCAAAGCCCCAAATAATTTCCTAGTGAATGTTTGTTGTTGGTGTTTGTTTTTTTTTCTTTAATGTGTTTTCCTTGAATTTTATGGGTTGGAGAAAAGCCTGTCAAGAGTTTATGGGGAGCGTTGCAAGCAAGATCTATTTTCCCCAGTGTGATTATTGTACTCTTGGTACATCAGCAGTCTGTGGAGGAACATCCTGTATATTCCTACACTGACTTGGGGAATTATCATCCTTATAGGCTTCCAGCTGTTCAGTGACATTACAGACCTAGCCACAAACAAATTGTAATGACTTTAGGCTTGTAATTCATCATCCATTAGAACTTTCCTACAACCTCCTTGTTCTGCTTTCTCGGGGACCAGACGAGATGTGCAAGTTTGACAAACAAGGAACAAAGTAGCCTGAAAAGAAAGTGCACCGCAGTGTGGAAATCAAACCTCCAGCACCAATAGACTTCCAAGATGCTTTACATGCAGATCTTCTTTTCTAACTTCATGCTTCCTTTTGTTGTGTATTTCAGTCGTTTGACCACCTTGTGCAGAAGTTCTGGACATCTGAGATCCTGAGGTGCATTAAGAAGAGTGTGTCCAGCTGATTGAGACACCTCTACTGTGCCCTGGTGAGACCTCAGCTTGAGTACTGCATTCAGTTTGGGGCTCCCAGGTTTAAGAGGGACAGGGATCTGCTGGAGAGGGTCCAACAAAGGGATATGGGGATGATGAGGGGAATGGAGCACTGCCTAAAGAGGAGAGGCTGAGGGATTTGGGGCTGTTTAGTCTGGAGAAGAAAAAACTGAGAGGGGAACTAAAAAGTATTTATAAATCTCTGAGGGATGGGGATCAGGAGGGGGGGACAGGCTCTGCTCACTGCTCCCTGGGATAGGCCAAGGAGCAATGGATGGAAGCTGCAGCACAGGAGGTTCCAGCTCAACACAAGGAGGAACTTCTTTACTGTAAGAGTGACAGAGCACAGGAATAGGCTTCCCAGAGAGGTTGTGCAGTCTCCCTCTCTGGGCATATTCCAGAGCTGCCTGGATGTGTTGCTGTGTGCTCTGCTCTAGGTGCTCCTGCTCTAGCAGGGGAGTTGGACTGACTGAGCTTTGGAGGTCCCTTCCAGCCCCTGACATTCTGTGATTCCAGTATACTGCTTACATTTTTTCCTGTTGTGCAGTTACAGCTCCTGTGTGAATTATCAGTTGCTGCCAGAACCTTTGTAGTATCACCTTAAAGGTTCATTGTTTCAATCAGGAAAAAGCAAATCCAAGAACTTCAGCTTAGCAAAGCCTCCAAAAATTTGTAGCAAGCTTGTGTGCTCTGGTTTTAAATGTAGACAGCAATACCCTTTGGAAACCTTCTCTGTTGAAGTGCAGGCAGTGATTATTTACTGACTGACCAAAAATGCTCCATAAATGTCTAGGTACAGTAGCTACTGTGAAAGATTTGAACCCAGCTGCTTGTATTTGAAAATTTATATCCAAATATCATTGGCAGAGCTTCAAAGGGGAGAGGCAGTGGAAGCAGAGTAGTCTCTTTGCATGCAGCACATGTTTTTCTGTAGGTTTTAATCCTATGTGTAACAAATCTGTGCTGAAAATCACTGTCATGTAGCTATTGCAAGGGGTGCTCACTTCCCTTGCAGACCTGCAGCAGGACCTTGCTCTGTTAACAATAACTTCCACTGATTCCATCTTTTCTTTTCTTTGTTTCCCCTCAGGACTGTGATGTTGCTCTGGATCTTCTGTATTCAGACCTTGAGGAAGCATCTCAGAGTCTCTCCAGGCTAGGAGGCATGAGAAAATGACAAGTGGACCAAGAACCTCTGCTTAGCAGCAGCCTTTCACTGCTCTTGTAAATTCCCTTGTTGTTTTTTTTTTAAGCTAAGACTGGGGTAGTGTTGAGGCTGATGTCAGTCCTTCCATGAGCACAAACATGGCTCTGAGTTGCCTGTATTTGTGCCATTGCAAGCATCAGAGGGCCATGCTGCCATGCAGCCAGACTTGGACAGGCTGGAGGGTTGAGCAGGGAGAAATTGAATGAAGTTCAACAAGGGCAAATGTAGAGTCTTGCATCTGGGAAAGAGCAACCTCAGGGATCAGGATAGGCTGGGGACTGAGCAGTGAAGGGGAAAAGGACCTGAGAGTCCTAGTGGATAGAAGGATGACCAAGAGCCAGCAGTGTGCTCTGATGGACAAGAAGGCAAATGCCATCCTGGGGTGGAATGGAAGGGCTGTGGTTAGTGTGGTTAGTAGGTCAAGAGAGGTTCTTCTGCCCCTCTGCTCTGCCCTGCTGAGACCACATCTGGAATATTGTGTCCATTTCTGGGCCCCTCAGATCAAGAAGAACCTCAGGAAACTGCTTGAAGGAGTTCGGAGCAGAGTCACAAAGATGCTGAGGGGAGTGGAACATCTTCCTTAGAAGGAGAGCCTGAGGGAGCTGGGGCTGTGCTGCTTGGAGAGGAAAAGCCTGAGGGAGGACCTCAGGAATGTTTATAAAGCTGTAAAGGTGGACCCAGGCTCTGCTGGGTGATGCCCAGTGCCCAGTGCCAGGCCAAGGGGCAGTGGGTGGGAGTTCAGGCATAGGGAGTTCCATGGAAACATGAGGAAAATATTTTCCCTGTGAGGGTGACAGAAGCCTGGCACAGGCTGCCCAGGGGGCAGCATAATTCGAGTTAAACAACTGCCATGCAGGTAAACAGCATGCACAACCAGTGTGCCTTGGGAAGTGTCTTGGAGGATCTTACAGACCTTGCCAGGCCAGTTTTAGCTAAGAAATGCCTGTAAAAGCAATACTCTACCAGCTGTGGACTGTAGCAGCCCCAGGAGATGGGTCAGGAGTGGCAGCACCATGACCCCACCCTGGACCCCTAACTGCTTGAGACAGCCTTTTGGGCAGAGGATAAGAAGGAAGGCAGTGGTGGGTGAAGCAGTGGCAGAAGTGTTCCCCTGGATGATTTCCTTCCTCAGAAGCCTTGTATGGTGGAGTGTAGCACTGGATTTATTTCAGAGGCCTCAGAGGTTTGGTAAATCTGACCTGGGGCATTCTCCCAGTGAAAATATCCAATGTAAATATCCATTACAGTTCACTGGAGTAGATTGAAAGACTGCATTTGAATTGCTTTTAACAGCTAATTTGTTGATCTGCACAAAGGGTTAGCTGCTATTTCTGAGCTGGTTCTATTAGGCTTTATTTCATGAGACACTTAATTGCATTTAGAATACTGCAGAGCCTCTTGATTATGCAGTTTTAGTGTCAGTATTGTCCAGACACTGCCATCACACTGTTTGGATGTCTGTTCTGTGGGTTAGAAATAGGCATCAAAGCGTTGCTTTGGGACTGGTTTTGAGTCTTTGTTGTTCACAGGATCACAGAATGTTAGGAGTTAGAAGGGACCTCTGGAGACCTTCCAGTCCAACCCCCCTGCCAGAGCACAGGAACACATCCAGACAGGGCTGGAAAGGCTCCAGAGAAGGAGACTCCACAACCTCTCTGGGCAGCCTGTGCCAGGGCTCTGCCACCCTTACGCTCCAGAAGTTCTTCCTCATGTTGAGGTGGAAGTGCCTGTGCTGCAGTTTCCATCCCTTGCCCCTTGTCCCTTTGTGACAAAGCCTTTGAGGGAGTTTCTGGAGGTTTTGTGCAGGAGCCTTGCAGGAGAGAAAGCACTGAACAGGATGAAAAATAAAAAGCTCTTTTCCAAGCAGCATCATTTTATGCTCCCCTTGAGTGGTATCACAGTGAAAATTACTGGCTAGGGAGTTCTATTAAAATATTGATATCAGGATGCTTATTACTATGTTACATGAGAGAAGGTTCAAAGAGATGTCTTTGCCTTGGCTCAGTAGAGGTACCACTTTCTCTGACAGGCATCTGTTACTTGATCATCATTATCCTGCATATCTTCATTTTCTAGACCAACTCTTAATAAGGTTTTAATCACAAAAGGCTCTGTGAAGCAGCAGGATGGCAAACCTCCTCCTGCTCTTTTCTCCAAGGGAACTGAGACCACCTGGCTCTTTCCAGAATCCACTTGGTCTCCACGGAGAAACTACCAAGGAGTTCCCCAGCAGTTCAAGTTTCTCAAACCCATGCTGCTGGTTTTAATACTGAGAGTATTTTTACCTCTAAACATTTAGACTGTGTCATGGCAACAGCTACTTTTAGCTCTACATTTGTTTGTTGTGTTGGGGTTTTTTAATGACAGTTTTAGTTTATTTCCTTTACATGTCAAATCCACCATTTCTGTTTTTAGTAACTATCAACAGTTAGAGCAGCAGTTTGTGGGCTCCTTTAGGTTTCCCACACAAATGTAAATGACTCTATTGAGTGCTAAAAGAGATGTTGTGATGAAAATCATAGAATCATAGAATCAACTAAGCTGGAAGAGACCTCCAAGCTCATCCAGTCCAAGCTGTCATCCAGCCCTGTCCAGTCAACCAGACCATGGCACTAAGTGCCTCATCCAGGCTTTTCTTGAACACCTCCAGGGACAGCAACTCCACCACCTCCCTGGGCAGCCCATTCCAATGCCAATCACTCTAGCCTAGACCTCCCCTGGCACAACTGGAGACTATCTGAATCTACCCACTTTTAGTTTTGCTCCATTCCCCCCAGTCCTATCACTACCTCAACCCCTAAAAAGTCCCTCCCCAGCTTTTTTGTAGCCCACTTCAGATCCTGGAAGGCCACAATAAGGTCTCCTGGAACCTTCTCTTCTCCAGACTGAATAACCCTAACTCTCTCAGACTGTCCTCATAGCAGAGCAGCTCCAGCCCTCTGATCATCCTCTATGGCTTCTTTAATGGGCCTGTAAAAAAAATGGGACAGAGAGTGTGATTGGCATTGGAATGGGCTGCCCAGGGAGGTGGTGGAGTCCCCATCCCTGGAGGTGTTCAAGAGAAGACTGGATGAGGCACTTAGTGCCATGGTCTGGTTGACTGGATAGGGCTGGGTGCTAGGTTGGACTGGATGAGCTTGGACGTCTCTTCCAACCTGGTTGATTCTATGATTCTATGAATGAGGTCTCCTCAGAGCCTCCTCTCTCCAAATTGAACAGCCCCAACTCTCTCAGCCTGTCCTCAAATCCTTCAGATATTGGAAGGATCAGGACACCCAGCGTTGGGTAACAGTAGGAATCAAAACCAAATAGGAGGTCTTCTTTGTAGCAGACTCATGATAAAATACCTATTATACCTCTCTAATCTTAATGTTCTTTGACTGGTATAAACAGTTTATATGCCTTTGCTGCTGTAAAATATAATTGCAGGTTTTCTTCCTCACAAACACCTCCTGTGAGATCATTCCATTATCTCTAATATCTTAAGAAAGGCTTCTCTCTGATCAGCTCAATGTTCTGTGTATTACAGGAGATAGAGATAAGAGTGTAATTCCCACAGATTTGCACTGATGATGCTGAATTTCCTTCACAGACTTCATTTTCATCTACATTCCAAAAACAGGGAAAAGTGTGAGCAACATTTTTCTGAAAGGCACCACAGCTCAGTATCAGCTTTGTGGCTCTTTGGTAAAGTAGGTAGGAAAAAAAAAACCCAGTCTTCCTTTTTTTTCTTTTCTAAGATTTAGGCAAAACTTGAAAAGCATAACTGCATCAAGGCAGCTGAGGTGCCAGGCTCTAAAGGCACTCAGAGCACATCTGCGCTTCTGTGAGCTTTCACATTCTAGCTCATCTGCTTCTTGCAGCCCAGAGAGCCAAGCAGAGCCTGGGTTGCATCAAGAGAAGTGTTGGCAGCAGGGCAAGGGAGGGAATTCTCCCTCTCTGCACTTCTCTGGTGAGACCTCACCTGGAGAACTGCAGCCAGTTCTGGAGTCCCTGTTACAAGAAAGATCTGGAGGTGCTGGAAGGTGTCCAGAGAAGTGCCATGAGGATGATCAGAGGGCTGGAGCTGCTCTGCTGTGAGGACAGGCTGAGAGAGTTGGGGCTGTTCAGTCTGAAGAGGAGAAGGCTCTGAGGTGACCTCATTGTGCCCTTCCAGTATCTGCAGTATCCAGTATCTTGGCACTACAAGAAAGCTGTGGAGGGACTTATTAGGGTGTTGGGTAGTGATAGGACTGGGGGGAATGGATCGAAGGTAGAGGAGAGGAGATTTAGATTAGGTGTTAGGAAGAAATTCTTCAGCATGAAGGTGGTGATAGACTGGCACAGGTTGCCCAGGGAGGTGGTGGAAGCCTCATGCCTGGAGGTGTTTAAGACTACAGAATCAAAGAATTAACCAGGTTAGAAAAGACCTCTAAGATCGTTGAGTCCAACCTTTCACCTGACCCTTATAACTGACTAACCTTTCTAATTGACTAAACCATGGCACCAAGTGTCTCAACCAGCCTCATTCTAAACACTTCCAGGGATGGGGACTCTACCACCATCCTGGGCAACCCATTCCAATGCCAGTCATCCTCTCTGTGAAGAACTTCCTCCTACCATCCAGCCTGAACCTGTCCTGGTGCATCTTGAGGCTGTGTCCTTTTGTTCTGTCCCTGGTTGCCTGGCAGCAGAGCCCAACCCCACCTGGCTACAGCCTCCCTTCAGGTAGTTGCAGACAGCAATGAGCTCTGCCCTGAGCCTCCTCTTCTGCAGGCCACACACCCCCAGCTCCCTCAGCCTCTCCTCACAGGGCTGTGCTCCAGGCCCCTCACCAGCCTTGCTGCCCTTCTCTGGACACCTTCCAGCACCTCAACATCTTTCTTAAATTGAGGGGCCCAGAACCCCCTAACCAGGCTGGATGTGGCTCTGGGCAACCTAATCTAGTGTGAGGTGTCCTTGCCATGCTTGGAATTAGATGATCCTTGAGGTGCCTTGCAAGCCTGACAGTTCTGTGACTCTGTGTGTGACAGTCAGTGGCTGGTGTGTGGACAATGGGAGTAACTGATGTGCCAGAAGTAGCAGCTGGCTGGTTGATAATGGCCTTCTCAAAGTGTTCCAAGTGTCATTGATAGTGTTCATGGCTGCAAGTCGCTTGCCAGAAAGAGTAAGGAAATGCATTTATCAGAATTCAGTGCAGACAAGCACTGGAATGTGCAGAAAAGGCACAGGAAGCAAACATACCCACTTTGGGAATATCAGGGGCCGAATTGAGCCTGGTTTGTACCAACATTACTCTAATACTGTTTTTACTGGAGACAGCAGAGCGAACCCTGGCAGGCTACTGAGCAGGGAGCACAGGAGGGATGAAAGTACAGCTGGCATCCTCTACATTCCTGTGCCACCATGCCAAGAACAGGCATGACCAGCAGCCCAGGTTAAAAAGCTTTGTGAAGTTTCCCACTCAGGGTGCCTGTAATCCTTATCTTTACAAGGACAGACCAGGTAACCCAAGGGCCTGTTTCTACAAGCAGGCTCAGAGATACTCCCCTCCTGCTGGAGTCCACCAGTGTGCCTGTGTGAGAGATAAGCCACAAACAGAGCAGGCAAAAGTGACCATCTCTTCTGCACTGTCCAAAGGTGGAATCACAGAATTATTGAGGCTGGAATAGAGCTCTGAGACCATCAGGTCCAGCCTAGGACCCAACACCACCACATCGACCAGACCATGGCACTAAGTGCCACAGCCAAGCTGGCCTGAAGCACCTCCAGCCCATTCCAGTCTCTAATTCCCCTTTCCATCAGGAAGTGCTTCCTAACCTCCATCCTAACCCTCCCCTGGCACAGCTTCAGGCTCTGGTTGGCTCTCCAGGCTGCAAGTGCACATTGGTGCTTCACGTTGAGCTTCTCATCCACTGCTCTGATGCCAATCATTTCCCAGCCTCCACGCTGCAGCATCAAGTAGAAAGAGTGCTTCCTTGAAAAGCAAGATTGAATTCATTTAAAACTCTCTGGGGAGAAAGAGCTGTAGAGAGAAAAGCACTGGCAGGAAGTTTCTCTGCTGCTGGTGTGATCTATTTACCACTAAATGCACATCTGAATCAGGTGACCACTCCCATCCACTGCCAGCAGTGGGGGACGCTGAAGCAGTGGTTCAGTGCAAAGCAGCTCATGGGAGTAAGAGAATGCAATTACATTCACTTGAGCCAGGCACCCATGCAAGCTTTTCCTGTAGCAGAGAAATGAGGAATCACAGGGCTTGAAAAGATTTATTGGCAAAGCCTTGCATAAGAGAGGGAAGAGAGGAGCAGACATATTCCACCCAATGAGGCGAATATTGGCAGCTATTTGAGATGTGGCACAGTCAGAAAGAAACAGGACTTCTGGGGCTCTTCAGCCTGGAGAAGAGAAAGCTTCCAGGAGACCTTGGAGTGGCCTCCCAGTAGCTGAAGGGGGCTATAGGAGGGCTGGAGAGGGAATATTGACAAGGTCTTGTAATGACAGGATGAGGAGGAATGGGTTTAGGTTTGCAGAGGGGAGATTGAAAGTGGATGTTAGGAAGAAGTTGTTTGCAGTGAGGGTGGTTAGACACTGGCACAGCTTGTCCAGGGAGGTTGTGGAGCACAGAAGCACAGAATCTGATCTTTGATCCCATTCTGTGCTTCTGTGCTCCACAACCTCCCTGGAGGTGTTCAAGGCCAGGTCGGATGAAGCCTTGAGTGACCTGTTCTAGTGGGAGGTGTCCCTGCCTATGGCAGGGGGTTGGAACTGTCTGAGCTTTCCAACCTAAACCATTCTATGATTCTATTCTATGACTCTATGAAACACATCTCTGGAGCAGGACCAGGGGGATTGAAACTAGATGAGCTTTGAGGTCCCTTCCAACTTAAACCATTCTATGATTCTGTTTTATGATTCTATGAAACACATCTCTGGAGCAAACCCCAGAGCAGAGGCTGAGGTTTTGTGACTCCTGCAGCACTTTGAAAAATCCCACCTTCAGTCCTAAGGAAGTTTTTTACTCACATTCAAAGTGATGGCATGATAGAAACCAAACCAAAAACTAGAAAATGGCTTAATGTGAGCTGAAGAGCAGAGCAATCTACTGCTCTATTCCTATGATCTGCAATTCTTTACAGCTCCAGCACTGGTAAAGAAACAGAATCAGTTGGAGAATTGGTGCTACCATGTTAAAGCTCAGTATTTGTGGTTTTTTTTCATTCCAAGTGGAGAGGCAAGAGATAAAAGCTTGACATCAGAGGCAGCAGGTAAGATTTAGGACACGGGTGACACACAATCACCTGAAGTTTTATTTCATTCCCCAGCACTCATCTGCCTTGGTTTCCTTTAAGAAAGGCAGAGGGTAGGAGAGCAAGTGGCAAAGTCATTTTTGAGAGTTGCTGCAAGCCTTCTAGACCACTTGAGTGCTTTGAAACATGTTTCCTGTCTGTGTGTTCTCCAGCAGCTCCTGGGACAGTTTTCAGCACCTGCTCCTTGTGTGGGTGCCTCCCGGGCTGAGCAGCCTCAGTCTTGTCTCTCTCTTCTGAACCTCCCTCAGGCAGTGCAGTTGCTCTGCCTGCACACCCCAAAGGCATCTGCCCTGTGAGCAAGGAATCTGGTGTGAAAGCTTTAGTTTATAATGCTTAGAAATCCATATGCATGCTCATATTTTCCTTTGGAGATACCAATTTAAAGCCTCCCAATGTAAGTAAAGGGCCTGTGAAAGGCAGGAGAATATTAGCACAAACATGTCTCTTCTCAGAGAAACGGCACAAGGCTGTGGTTCAGAGGTGCAAGAATTTAATACTCTAAATAATCACAGACTCACTGAATGTCAGAGGCTGGAAGGGACCTCCAAAGCTCAGCCAGTCCAACCCCCCTGCCAGAGCAGCATCCCCTAGAGCAGATCACACAGGAACACATCCAGGTGTGTCTTGAATATCTCCAGAGAGGGAGACTCCACAATCCCCCTGGGCAGCCTGTGCCAGGCTTCTGTCACCCTCCTCATGTTTCCATAGAACTTCCTATGCCTCAGCTGCCACCCATTGCCCCTTGGCCTGGCACTGGACATCACCCAGCAGAGCCTGGCTCCAGCCTCTTGGCACTCCCCATCACATCTTTACAACCATTGATGAGGTCACCTCTCAGTGTCCTCTTTTCCAGACTAAAGAGCCCCAGCTCCCTCAGGCTCTGATGGAGTCAAATAAAGATTTGTATGGATCAGTTGGTAACATTGCCCCTTGTCCTGTCACAGAGCTCCATCCTCCTGGCACTCATCCTTTACATATTTACAAACACTGATGAGGTCACCTCTCAGTCCTGGGCACAGAGAGCCCCAGAAGGCTGTACATCCACATGTGCTCCCTCTCCCCCCACCCTGTATCTTATGGAATCCAAAACAGAGAAGCTGCAAGGTCAGAGGGAGGAAAGCACAGCACAAACCCAAGCAGAGCAGTGAGAGAAGAGAGAGTAGCTTGTTCCACAGAATAGAAACTATTTTGGAATACATAAAGTTTTTCCTCAGACCATCTGACTGAGATGAATTTATCTTATTGTAATATGAACTCTGAGGAGTCCTCCCCTCTTGAACTGTCCAAAACCTCTAGAAAAAAAAATCTGCTTACAACTAGATTTAGTTTCAAACATCTGGAAAAGTTCTGAAAAATCACTTTCCTCCTGTTTCCATGGCACTTCCTATGCCTCAGCTCCCACCCATCGCCCCTTGTCCTGTCACAGGCATCACCCAGCAGAGCCTGGCTCCAGCCTCCTGGCACTCACCCTTTACATATTTATAAACATTGATGAGGTCAATGATAATGAAACAAAAATGTCAGTGGTCACACAATGTAAACCAGACATAAGCCCAGTCATAGAACCATAGAATCAACCAGATTGGAAGAGACCTCCAAGCTCATCGAGCCCAACCTCTTACCCAGCCCTGTCCAATCAACTAGACTATGGCACTAAGTGCCTCATCCAGGCTTTGCTTGAACACCTAACTTGGTAAAATGTTTTTTATTATCCTCATGTTGTTGGATTTTGCTCTACAACAGAGATCTTCTGCCCTGCTGCAGACAGCAAGAGACTTGCTGGCAAAACCCCAACTCTTTATTGTACACTCAGCAGAAATCCAAGATAGGTCTGCTTGGTGATAGTGCCATTGTGTGGCGTGCTCTAGTGGATGTGGCAGTGTTAAGGCACAGGCTGGACTTGATGCTTTCAGAAGTCTATTCCAGCCTGAATAATTCTGTGACCATGGGACTGCAGCACCAGTGGTGAGGGGACCGCGGTCCAAGCGCAATCCAGGGAAGTCAGTAGCTGCAGCTTCTCGTCAATGGGCTTTTAATCAAGGAGTTTGCATGAGTAGCTCGATAGGCTGGCACAAAGTCAATGCAGAAAAATGCTCCGTCAGGAAAGTCTCATTACATTTACAGCAAAAAAAACCAACAAGGAATCCAGGAAACCCTTCGAATCTTCGTTTGGATGGAAGGCTCCCGTGCAGATGTTTGACCATGCAAAATGACATGATGTCTGTAGAGACGGAGAAACCACAGACAGCACAAAAGTAAGCACAACATAATTGCTAGGCAGGATGGAGCTCACAGAGCAGCCCACCCCCTGAAGTGCTGGGGTGGGGGGGAATAAAGCTTCACTTGTATTACTATCATTACTTTAACAGTCAAACCTGCCGCTCTGAATTTGTATCGAGTTTATTTTTCCTCCCGTACAAAAAAAACCGAGGCGTATTTAATCGCTTCAGCATTAGCTTTTTATTAGGCCGTGGCTGTGCCAGAAACGATTTTAGCGGCGAGATTGGAGGTCCTCTGGTCAAAAGGTCATAAGGAATTGGCTGCAATGACGGAAATGCAACCTGTCGTGAGCGGGCACTGGATTCTTCATGGTGCACATTCTGATGTACTCGACGAGGGGGCTGCCGGTGCCGTTCCTCGGGAGCCAGCCTGCATTTTAACTCTTCATTCCCTTGTCGCTCTCACACACTGAGGGGACAGCCAAACTCGCCACTCGGCAACCGCGACGGGAAGGGGACGATCCCGTTTTGAACGCCGCGTCCGTGGAGCAGGCGCCGCCGGCCGAGGGCAGGGTCGGGCGGGATGGCCGCGCATGGCAACAAGCCCCGCACCCCTCTTTCGGATGTGCCCGGAGGGGCCCAAACTCCCAGATCCTTCCACGAGTGAGGAGGCGGCGGACCCGGGGCGCGCGCTTCACGCCTCCCTGCCGCCGCCGTGTCACGGCCGCACGCCTAGCCCCCTGCTCACCCCCTCCCCACCCGCGACGTGGGCACGGCGAGGCGCCCGGGGGCTCCCCGCGGCCTGCCCGCACCTGGTGGCCGAGCGGCGGCAGCCCCCGCCCCGCCCCGCCCCACCTGGCCCCAGCGCCTGAGGGAGGCCGCGCGGGGGCCGCCCGCGGGCGCTCCATTGTGCGCGCGGCGGCTCGCGCGGTCCCACCTGCCGGCGGCGGGCAGGGCCGGGGCCCCCCCGCACCTCCCCCTGCCACAGCGCCCCCGCCCGCCCCCCTCTGTCCCCGGCTGAACCGGGCGAGCCCGCCCCGCTCCCTCCCTCTTGCCCGTCCCTCAAGCTGGCGGCGCTCCGCCGCCTCTCCTCCCCTCGTCCTCCCTCCCACCGTGCGGCCGCCGCCCCTCCGCCGCTGCCCGCTGGAGCCGCCGACTTCCCCCACAGCACAGGTCGCTGCCGCCTAGTCCTGCCATGAGCCCCCCCCCGCCGCAGCAGCGCTGAGCGGGGAGCGCGGAGCCATGCCGGGCTGGAAGAAGAACATCCCCATCTGCCTGCAAGCCGAACCGGAGCGAGGTGAGCGCGGAGGACCGGGGACGGTAGCCGCCGCAAAGGAAGGAGGGGATGGGGGGGGGCTGCTGAACCGCCGGGCGCCTCTCCAGCCACCTCTCCTCATCGGCGGGGCACGGCGGCAGCCGCCCCGCGGGGGATGGGCGGGCGGCCCCGCGCCTTCCATCTTGCTCCGCAGCCGCGGCAGGAGCGGGGGGCGTGCGGGGCGGTGGCAGGAGGCCGGGCCGGCCGGAACGCACCGGGCCGTTGGGAGCGCACCGGGCCGGCCGCCGCGCCAGCAGCAACTAACTTTTGTCCGCGGTGCCGCCGCCCGCGCTCCCCCGGGCCGGGCTGCTGCAGGCAGGGGGGCGTGAGCCGCAGCGTGCGCGTGTGTGTGGGCCTCGAAGTCACTTCGCGAAACTTCCCTGCGTGGGACTCTGCTCCCGGGCCCCCCCTCGTAGCGGTGAGGGGCGAGGCTGGACTCGGTCCGTTTCCCCCTTCCCCGTACCCCAGGGTGAAGCCGGCACGGCGAAGCCGCGAACGCCCCATGCGAACCGGTAGCGATCGCGGCTTGGCGCCGAGCAGCGCCCGCGGGAGCTGCCCGGCCAGTCCCGCCATCGGCGGCCCTGGAGCGGCCTCGGGTCCCTGAACTTCAGCCTAGGGCTCGGTACCCGTGGAAGGCGAATAGTTGGTAGTCGCCTCTCGAAAATAAGCGGTCACTTAGAATGGGAAGGTAACTTTTGCCGCTTGCTGAAAGGAAGCATCTGTCACGGGAGGTCGTTATGTCACTGCTCTTGTCTGCAGTCTGGCTCCAAGGGCTAGCAGACCGTTTGCGCTTGGGAACTTCCAGGTATGCCCATCCTTGTGCGTTTTTGATTCACAGCTCGTTAATTCCTCGGTGGTTTATGGAGCTGTGTGGCTGCCGCCGTGTTGGCTGGCTCGGCGGTGCCGCTGGGGTCAAAAATTCACCGAGCGTTAAAAAGGAGGCGGCTTTGTCTGTTGGGTGGAATGAGCCTTGTACCCTTGGGTAGGAGGTGGAGGTCTGTTGCAGAACTGCTGCCACACTTCCGACTGGTGAATTTGATCCCTAATGGGAGGTTCATTGCAAACATATGACATCATGAAAAACAGGAGCTGAAACGGGAACAGGTATTTCAGCTGTGGAAAGCTTAGCTTTTTAGTCTTTCCCCTTAGCAAATACCATCGTTACTGAAAACCGTGGTCTTGTTTCTTTATGCCGGGAGTCTGTGCGGCTGAGGAATTGCAGAACTGGGATGGATGACAGTTGTCAAGATGCATCAGATGCTTTTACAGATGGGGAAACTTTAGAAAGGGTCTAATCTGATTCTGCCAGAAGCTGGAAAGATTTTCTCCTTTCATTCTGCAGAAAGGTTGTGTCGTGAGCTTGTAGCGTGCGGGCTCGGCTTTATTCAGAGTAAACAATGGCAGTGGTTCAGCTCTGATGAGTTTAATGCTGGTCAGAATACTGGTTTGTTAACAGTTCTTCTTAATTCCTGTTTTCGGTTTGATCGCTTGCATTTGCATGATGAGCTGCCCAGGGAGGTGGTCGAGTCGCCAGCCCTAGATGTGTTTAAGGGTCGTTTGGATGCGGTGCTTGGGGATATGGTTTAGAGTGCACCTTGTTGAGTAGGGCTATAGGTTGGACTTGGTGATCCTGAGGGGCTTTTCCAACCTGGATGTTTGTGTGATTACGAAGCTGGATAGATCTATGTGTTGGTAGTCTTGTCACTGATGCTCTTCGTTATTGTATGTCCACTATGTGCATAAAAAAAGCTCTCCCGTGCCTGAAGTAAATTATTACCTTCTAAACTACATTGTGTTGTGTATTGCTTACTTTAAGCTAGCAACTGTAGCAGGATTCCAGGTACTGCAACTTTACAACTGTTAAGACCTGGAAAAAAATATTAAATGGTTAAAACAGTCAATCAGTGTTGAATTTAATAGTCCTTGAGTGTGAAGAAAGGATGAAATAAAGCTTTCAAAGTAGCCATTGCAGTAATGGAATGAAGGTGCATCTTTAGCTAATGCAGGAGTTCAGTGTGGCATTGAGTTAAAAGGCAATTACAGATACGGTTAAATTCTGGTTCAAAGCCAGTTGTGCTTACATCCCCCTCTGCTGTTTCCAGAAAACACTTCCATTCAGTTACTCCACAAAACATTTTATGTACATTCTGCTATCTGAGGGCTTTGGATGTAAATGCTCTGCTCTAAGCTAACGTTGCCACTGATTAAATTTCTGTGATTTAGATGTGGAGCAGTATTGGATGTGAAATATTTAGGCAAGCATGCTGATATATTGGACATAAAATAGCTGTTTATCCATCCATAGGGATACTGGATAATGATACTTGTATAAGAAACATTGGATATGTGTGTTTTTTCTTTGATTTTATGTACCTGTAGTCTGATCATTCAAACTCATGTCATCTTCTAGTGAGAGGAGACAGTCTTTATTTGACCTCCCACATGGATGCAGGGCTTAGCTGGTAGTTGTTTTGCTCTAAAACAACACAGAATGCTCAGTTCATTTGGTGCTGAAGTTTCTCTGTGGTGGATACCCTCAAAGTGTACTGTGAAAAAAGAAAACCAAACAAGCTAATAGCAAAACCAACCAGAAGCCAAACAAAGTCTCAGAAAACAAGAGAGGAGCTAAATAATCCTGCTGGCTTTTCCTCCGGTTTGTTGTATCCACACATCCCTTCTGTCATAACCAAACAGTTACCCTGCACCTGTGATTTCAAGTCTAGATGTGGCAACAGGTTTGAACTGGGCAGGAAGAGGTTGCTAGAGGTGCCAGGAAAGCTGGGAAGGCAGCAATTTCCATATGGTGAGCCACAAGGGGTTTGTACAGAGCATCTTTTCCCCTGGCTTTTTCCCCCTCAAACCTCACAGGCTTTGTTTTAGCCTTTCCTCTGGAGCTTTGCATTCTAAGCGTTCACCTGTGTAGAGCAGGTCAGGCACTGGTGCCTTCAAGTTGTGGAGAGTTGTGGATGCTAAGAAAGGCTTGAGATTCGGGTGAGATTGTTGGGATGTGGGAGCTGCATGGAAATCTTGCTGTATCCTTGAGGGAATGCAGCCTAAAAGGTCCTTTGGGTGCTGATATTCTTGTGTCTGTCCAAACCAATGCAGCATTGCTTTGGGGAACATCTTCAATGCTCCTGCGTCTTCCCTGATGCTCAGTTCATCTAGTGTGTTGGGAACTGGGTGATAGTGTTGCTGCAGGAGCATGCTTGTGGTGTGAGGGCTCAAACGATCTGGAGAGCTTTGTTGCTTTGATGAGAGTAGCTGTTGGCATATTGCAGTCATATTCTTTGCTCCAGTCAGGGTTATTACAGTGTATCAGTGTTTGCCCCATCATTGTTTCAGAGTAGGTACATTGAATGCCTACCTCAAAAAATCCTTAGCTCAACCTAGCTGTGATGTTCCCGCAAGTCACGTGTTGGAATGGAGAATATCCAAAAAACTTGACAAAGTCAGGATTTTGCTAATGGAAATTGGCTGGTCTTACCGAGATGAAGTAGCAGAGATGTGGTCAAGGCTGTTGGCTCACCTTGAGGACAGCTGATGCCCTGAGTAAAGGACAGTAACCTGTGTTCATGACTGGATGAGGCACTTAGTACCATGGTCTAGTTGACTGAACGGGGCTGGGTGCTAGGCTGGACTGGATGAGCTTGGAGGTCTCTTCCAATCTGATTGATTCTATGATTCTATGTTTCAGGCATCAGGGCACCTGTGTGAATGTAGAGCTTAATGTTTGTGAGAGTGCCTTGTTCTGGAGAAGGTTCTCTCCCAAGGGATGGCAGTCACTGATACTTCAGCAAGTATTTTTAGATGCCTTCACTGCAGAAATGATGGTGAATATTGCCATCAACTGGAAAGAAAAACCATTGTGCCATTTTTTTAAAGAGATTAAACCCACATTTAAAACACAAAGTGGACAGCTGCATACTGCAGCACAGTTGCTGCTGGGATTCTACTGCCTGCTCTGTAATCGAGCAGCATTCTGCAGTGGCAGTGCTGCTTCTGGCTTCTGCTGCCACGATTGTCACAGAGTCTTCTCCTTTTGAGAGCAGGAATTGTGCTGTGTGTTGAGTTAAAAAAGAAACAGCAAACAACCCTTTTAATACAATGCCTGATGCAGTAAAACCTGTCACTTCAGAAAGGAGGCTGGATGAGGCACTTAGTGCCATGGGTTAGTTAATTAGAAGGGTTAGATGATAGGTTGGACTTGATCCTAGAGGTCTTTTCCATCCCGGTTCATTCTGTGATTCTTGAAGACTTACTAGTACAAAACAGCATTGTTTCAAGTCGGAGCACACTCTTCTTCCCCATGATGGTGTGGGTGTAACCTGTGTCTCCACACTTAAGAAGCCACCCAGTCTAGACTCAGCTGAGCTGGAAATTAGAATGGAGCTTTATATTTACAGCTTAGCACAAAACACAAGCAGATATTTACAATCTAAACAGCTAGAGACAGAAATAGACAAGTTAAAAAGGTAATACAGAAACACAGCAGCCCTCCCAGGAACCAGAGTCCCCAGGAGGGGCTCCCAACCACCCTTCCACTTCCTTTGCACCCCTCTACCTTATTCCAGACTTTGCCTTATGTTCAAGTTGTGTTTGGAGGATCAGTCAGGGGAGTTAGGAAGCAGAGGGATTAGTTAGACAGCAGGTTAGGGAGAGAAGGGAGGCAGGCAGAGCCAGACAGCAACTCTGTTATCTATGTTTGTGTTCTTGTTTTTATCCATCTCAGCAAGCCTATGAGTGCAGTAGACATCATCATTGTTTCCTTTTCACAGCCTAACATCTAATTCTTCTCACTGAAATATCCCAGCTAAGCTCAAACTAGCACACCCCCCAATTTTCTTCCAAGGTGCTAAATCTAATCTTGTTATAGTGACCTAAACTACTTTTTTTTTGAGGCTCTGCTTTAGTGAATATGTTAAGGCAAATGCTCCTGGTGTTCATTTCCTTCATGATATCTTCCAATTAAATTAAATGAAGGTGTTTTATGGAACTGCTCCTGTTTCAACTTTATAGCTGATCAGGTTTGACAGGAGAACAGAAAACAGTGTTTGCATACCTGACATGTTCACGGTGAGACTTCTTGAGCTCCCTTAATGTACATGGTTATTAACTTGAAGAATCCATCTAAGTATACTTCAGTCTTGATATTTTTATTTATTTCTTTTTTAAATAGCATTATGCCCCCCCAAAATTGTTCTTCCTCTGGGCTTGATGTGCTGGCTGTATCGAGGAAGAAGGAGAGACTGTGCTTCTATTCTGCCCCTGTACTCAGCACTGCTCAGGCCACACCTTGAGTACTATGTCCAGTTTCTGGGCTCCTCAGTTCAGGAGAGATGCTGAGGTACTGGAAGGTGTCCAGAGAAGGGCAACGAGGCTGGTGAGGGGCCTGGAGCACAGCCCTGTGAGGAGAGGCTGAGGGAGCTGGGGTTGTTTAGCCTGGAGGAGGCTCAGGGCAGAGCTCATTGCTGTCTGCAGCTACCTGCAGGGAGGCTGTAGCCAGGTGGGGTTGTGCTCTTCTGCCAGGCACACAGCAACAGAATGAGGGGACACAGTCTCAAGTTGTGCCAGGGGAGGCCTAGGCTGGATGTGAGGAGGAAGTTGTTGTCAGAGAGAGTGATTGGCATTGGAATGGGCTGCCCAGGGAGGTGGTGGAGTTGCCTGGCCTGGAGGTGTTGAAGCCAATCCTGGCTGGGGCATTTAGTGCCATGGTCTAGTCGCTTGACTAAGGCTGGGTGCTAGGCTGGCCTGGATGAATTTGGAGGTCTCTTCCAACCTGGTTGATTCTATGGTACTTTTCTGTCTCTCTTCCCAGTTCTTGACAGAGAAATTAAGTGAACTTTGGGAAGCTCTTCAAAGGAAATATTACAGAATGTTTTAAGACCCTAGGATTCAAGGATGATTAAAACAGCCTCAAATACATAAGTTTGGAGAGGAGGAGCCTGAGGGGCTCAGGAATGGTTATAACCTCAGGAATGGTTATAAAGATGTAAAGGTGAGTGCCAAGAGGCTGGAGCCAGGCTCTGCTGGGTGATGCGCAGTGCCAGGCCAAGGGGCAATGGGTGAGAGTTGAGGCACAGACAGTTCCATGGAAAGATGAGAAAGTTTTATCCCTGAGAGGGTGACAGAACTCTGGGAGAGGCTGCCCAGGGTAGTTGTGGAGTCTCCCTCTCTGGAGAGATAATTCCTATGTGATCTGCTCTAGGTGCTCCTGCTCTGGCAGGGGACTTGGACTGGCTGAGCTTTGGAGGTCCCTTCCAGCCTCTGACATTCTGTGATTCTGTGAAGTAGTTTGTTCTCATGGAAGCTGTTCTGACATCAAGCACTTATCTCTGAGGTTGCTGCTCTGTGAGCCTGTCTGCTCTTAAGCTGGGAGGGAACCAAGGCTCCCAGCAAAGGGTGAGGTATGGCCTGTTACCAAAATTCACTGTGTTACTCTGAGTTCATTATTTACTTCTGAGCAAATAGGGCACATGAGCAGAAGATATGCTTCATGTTTTTTTCCAGGTGCATGTTCTAAATTAGCTTCTGAGTTGAAAAACAGAAGCTAAGATGACAGTTCATTGTGTTGTGTGCTCTGGCTCAAAAAAACAAGAGTAATACCTATCCTTCTTGAGCTTAAGTGGGTCCTCAGAAAGTGAAGAAAGTAGGAGCTGGAAACCTGGGATAGGTAACCTTGTGCAGAGCCTTTCTGTCTGTCCTTATCTGTTTTTTTCCCACTTGCTTCACATGCCTCCAGGAAAGTTAAAGTGTAAACCAGATCATCAGATGGCAGAAAATCTTCACTGGCTTTTTTTGAGGGGAGACCTCATGGCTGTCTACAGCTACCTGAAAGGAGGTTGTGGAGAGGTTGGTGCTGGTCTCTTCTCACAGGTCGTTAGTGACAGAACAAGAGGGAATGGCCTCAAGCTGTTACTGGGCAGGTTGAGGCTGGACATTAGGAAACATTTTGTCCTGGCAAGAATGTTCAGGCATTGGAATGAGCTGCCCAGGGAGGTGGTGGAGTCCCCTAGCCTGGCTGTGTTTCAAGGTGTTTTGGGTGTGGTGCTTGGGGCTGTGGTTTAGGAGTGGACCTTGTAGAGTAGGGATATGGGTTGGACTTGGTGCTCCTGAGGGGCTTTGCCAACCTGAGTGTTTCTGTGACTCTGATTTCTGTGATTCAGTGGGCAGAGGATGTGCTTGCAGTGGCAGTCCTAAGAATCAGGACTGGGTGTTGGAGGCTGACATTTGGTGAGGTGCTTGGAAGGTCACCTCTGCGCAGTGAAGCCATTGCCTAGGCTCAGCCTGGAGTCCAGACTGCTGCCTAGATAGTGGGCAGGGGCATTTGGTCAGTTATGCTGTGCAAAGCTCCATGTGGCTGCTTACATTTAAGGTGAAGAAGTTATGAATAGTGGTAAGGACAGAAATAAAAGGAAACATATCTGTTTCTTAGCTGCTGACCCAACAAGAAGCTGTCTTAACTAGCTGCCTTCTGGACCACCAGGAGCATCTGAAAGCATAACTGTCTAACTGGGAAACACTAAAAAGGAAAGCTAGTGTGATAATGAAGTACTAATCACAAACAGTATGTATTTTGTCCCTGTCAAGGCTCCTGCCTGTCTTCACCTCAGTCTGACTGAACTGCATCTTGGACAGCTGGGCTTGCTCCATTCACTGAACTGAGTGCTGGTGAAGAGCATTTGCCAGGTGGGATACGATGACCCCCTAGAGCTGGTTTCCATCAGCATGCAAAGGATGCAGGTGCTGTGTCAGTTTTTTCATCCCCTTTAAGGCCATCTGGGACTGGGAGGCCTCTAAATAGAGTGATGGAAAGGAGGCAACAATTGCTCCCCAGTGCCCTCTTAGCATGAAAGGAGGGGAGAATAAGCAAAAAGCATCTACATCTGTTGTAACCTGCACAGCCAAGTGAGCAGCACTTTAAGGCATGCAGAGTTGAAAGAATTTGGTAGATGTTTCAGTGTTTCATGAAGATCTCTGGGAGATGAGAGTCTGGGTCAGAACCAAGGCTTTTTCGTTTTCCATATGGGAAGGCAAGGTGAGACTCTGGGCTGCAGGCAAACACTTTCTGGACCTTTTCATTATTTTGTTTTTTCAGAGGCAAAGGACTTTTTGCTGATGTTGATAAAAACTGAGTTAGATTTGGCAGCAGTGAGTGATGACTTCTTGATGTGCTGGCAAACATTTTAACTTCTGTCGAAGAACAGCAACAGCGTTTGCCTCTGAGGGGCACAGCTGGTTTTGTGGCTCTGAACACAAGTTCTTGGCTAGAGTTTCCTGTGTGTTGAACTCTTAGAGATGGGCATAACCCCAAACAAAGAAGCTTCAGTGTTAGATCCTTCAGGAGTTCAGACCAGTCTGCTTTAATGTCTTCAGTGACATGGGCAGTGGCATTGAGGCAGCCTCAGCAAGCTCAACGATGACACCGAGTTGTGTGGTGTAGCTGACATGCTGGAGGGAAGGAATGAATCCAGAGGGACCTGGACAGGCTGCAGAGGTGGGCCCATGCCAGACTTGTGAGGTTCAACAAGTGCAAGGTCCTGCACCAGGGTCAGGGCAATCCCAAGCACCAATATAGGCTGGGCGGTGACTGGCTGTAGAGCAGCCCTGGGGAGAGGAACTTGGGAGTGGATCCAAGCTGGAAGAGGGGAGATTTAGATTAGATGTTAGAAGTTTTTCACCATGAGAGTGGTGAGAGACAGGAACAGGCTGTCCAGGGAGGTGGTGGAAGCCTCATCCCTGAAGGTCTTTAAGGCCAGGCTGGAGCAACCTGCTCTAGTGTGAGGTGTCCCTGCCCATGGCAGAGGGGTTGGAACTGGCTGATCCTTGAGGTCCTTTCCAACCCTGACAGTTGTGTGATAACTTCTCTCGAATCTCAACACGTGACTATATCCCTGCTATGGGGTGGGGTTTATGGGATTCAAAATTACCTAAGCTACCACTGCTCAGGGTTCTCTTCATGAGGAGCTGTTGGGAGTTGCTCAAGTGGCTGCGGTGGGCAAGGCTTAATGGCAAACCTTCTGCACATGGCTTGCGTTTGAGCCTTGTTCAGTCATGCTGGAGCTTGTGGAGAAAGATGTGCTGTGTCAGCACACCTCTTACGATTGTGGCTGTCAAGTTTATTACTTTTTGTATGTAGTTTACTTTTGTGTTTCTCCACTATTACTACTTCTGTAAATAACCTTCCAGATTCTGTGCATGTGTGGTTACTGACCCCTTTGGCCGTAAATCCCACAGTCTCTGTGCTGCAAAACCACCACATCAGGCAAAACAAAGAACAATGACCTCTGCTTTTTTATGTGGGAGAGGAATAGTGATGGCTGATGTTGTGCCAGTTAGCAGTGGTAAAAACGTCTGTGGGATAAATGTGTTCTGCATAGGCAAGGAAGCAAGAAGATGCTTTGGGTCCATGGGGTAGGGGCTGCCAGTGGAGTTCAGCAGGATGATGCTTGCTGATGGGAGGCCTTAGTGAAAGTTGTTATTAAAGCAGGAGTAACACACCTGTGGACTATTTGGATTAGACTACTCTTCCCCCCCCCCCCCCATTTGCATTACATAAGTATTTTTTTTCCCATTTGGATTATATTACACTTTTTTTTTCCCCCCTATTTGGATTATATTACTCATTTTTTCCATCTGAATTATATTACTTTTTTTTCCCTGTTTGAATTATATTACTTTTATTCTATTACTCTTTTTTTCTTACTTGGATTATATTACTCTTATTTTTTCTTATTTGGATTAGATTACACTTTTTTTTCCCATTTGAATTATATTACACCTTTTTTTTTCTATTTGAATTATCTTACTTTTTTTTTCTATTACTCTTTTTTTCTTATTTGGATTATATTACTCTTTTTTTCCATCTGAATTATATTACTTTTTTTTTTCCTGTTTGAATTATATTACTTTTTTTCTATTACTCTTTTTTTTCTTACTTGGATTATATTACACTTTTTTTTCCTATTTGGATTATATTACACTTTTTTTCCATCTGAATTATATTACTTTTTTTTTTTCCTGTTTGAATTATATTACTTTTTTTCTATTACTCTTTTTTTCTTATTTGGATTATATTACACTTTTTTTTCCTATTTGGATTATATTACTCTTTTTTTCCATCTGAATTATATTACTTTTTTTTTTCCTGTTTGAATTATATTACTTTTTTTCTATTACTCTTTTTTTCTTACTTGGATTATATTACTCTTTTTCTTATTTGGATTAGATTACACTTTTTTTTTCCCCATTTGAATTATATTACTTATTTTTCCTATTACTTTTTTTTCTTATTTGGATTAGATTACACTTTTTTTCTTATTTGGATTAAATTGCACTCCTTTCTTATTTGGATTAGATTACACTTTTTTTTCTTATTTGGATTAAATTGCACTCCTTTCTTATTTGGATTAGATTACACTTTTTTTTTCCTACTTGAATTATATTACTTTTTTCTCTATTACTTTTTTTTCTTATTTGGGTTATATTACTCTTTTTTTTTTCCTATTTGTATTAGATTACTCTTTTTTTTCCATTTGAATTATATTACATTTTTTTTTCTGTTTGAATTGTATTACTTTTTTTTGTATTACTCTTTTTTTCTTATTTGGATTAGATTACACTTTTTTTTCCCCATTTGAATTATATTACTTATTTTTCCTATTACCCTTTTTTTCTTAGTTGGATTATATTACTCTTTTTTTCTATTACTCTTTTTTTTTTATTTGGATTAGATGACTTTTTTCTATTACTCTTTTTTTTCCAGTTGAGTTATATTACACTTTTTTCCCCATATGAATTCTGTTACTTTTATTTCTATTATTCTTTTTTTCTTATTTGGATTATATTAATCTTTTTTTGTTTTTCTCTATTTTGATTATCATCTCTGTGGACCAGATACTGAATTCGTTGTGCTGTGACTGCAGACAGGAGCTTCTCCCTGCTGCTGCTGTCTTTCCCCATCGCTGCCAGCTGCTGGTCACTGAAGATCAGCAGCAATGAGCTGGTTGCTCATAGGTGCTGCATCTGAGCAGAGGCTAAATAATTCCAACAAGTGAGCTGCTTCAAGCTTTGCAGTCTCAAAACCTCTTCCAAGCATTGCTAGCTGGCAGGAGGATGTCCTCCCTTGTACCTGTGCCACTCATGACAGGGTTGGGACTTGAGCGTGAGGCCAGGCTGTTGTAGAATAAGCAAACCACCTTATTACTGTTGACAAAAATGTAATGCTGGTGGTGTTCTCCGTGAAATATCTGAGCTGGCTTCGTGTTAGGATTGGCTTGTTTACACAGCAGCTGGGCAGGAAGCGGAGCTGTAGCCACACAGAAAATACTCCAGGGAGCGAAATTCGCTGCCTGGTAAATGGATGCAGCTCGGCTGCGTTCAGGAGGTTAATTCACTTGTGCCAGCAAATTTACTGAGCCCTTGTAGCTGTTAGTGGAGGCCATTTCTCAGTCTGAAAAGTGAGAAGAAGCTGTTGCCCATAAATACCTTGCTGCCCTTGCGGGTATCTGCCATTTTTATTCTTCATTTGTACATTTTCTGGAGGGTTTGTAAATAGCAGAGTGTTTGTTGCATGGCATGAGAGCATCTGAGCCTTTGGGAAACACCTGATTTGTTTGATGAAACTTCCAGTTTTGTAAGGAATACACCTGTTCAATTACTTGGCTTTTCTTTTGTAATGCTAACCTTTTCCAAAGCAAACAAACAGTATAAGATGGAGGCTTTAAGTAAACCACGCTGAGAAAAGTTCTCTGTCTGTTTGTCAGGACCAGGGAGCTGTGGATCTGGGGCTGTTTAGTTTGAAACAGAGGAGGCTGAGGGCAGACCTCATTACTGTCTACAGCTGCCTGAAAGGAGGTTGTGGAGAGGTTGGTGCTGGGCTCTTCTCACAGGTCATTAGTGATAGAGCAAGAGGGAATGGCCTCAAGCTGCCACTGGGCAGGTTTAGACTGGACATTAGGAAACATTTTTTCCTGGCAAGAGTGTTCAGGCATTAGAATGAGCTGCCCAGGGAGGTGGTGGAGTCCCCAAGCCTGGCTGTGTTTCAGGGTGTTTTGGATGTGGTGCTTGGGACTATGGTTTAAGGTGCACCTTGTAGAGCAAGATTATTGCTTGCATTTGGTGATCTTGAGGAGCTTTTCCAACCTGAATGTTTCTGTGATTCTGTCTCCTCTCTTACAGAAGGGTATTTTGAAGTTTTAATTCATACTGCTTTTCACCTCACCCCTCACCAGACTGTTTGCAGAGTGTGCAGGAGCCAGATAAACTTGCAGGATTTGCATGTCAAAAGTGAAGCAGTTGATGAAATGCTGTCAGCTGGGGCCGTGGGTGGCTGGGTAGAGAGGGATGAGAAAGAATGAAATGGATGATGCCTAAGGATAGTTCAGTAGCTTTATACTCATAGCTCTGTCGAGTCAATAACTTAATTCAGTGACATATTATTAGTAGCCAAAAAAAACCCCCAAACCAAACACCTAACTTGCCCCTCCAGCACAAAGTACTAGAACACAGCTGATGGGTTTTGTGTGTTCCTATTTGTTTATTGAACAGAGATGGCTTTTAACTCGAGTTACACCTTATCTGGGTTTGAATATTATATGGCTTCAGTGTTTCCATGCTATCCCATTATTACTCCTGACAAAAAGGATGTATTGACTCAGGCTTTTCATCTCTTCTCTGTTATTTCCTTTATCTGTCTTGAAGGTATTAACCCTAAAGATTTTGAAGTTGCCTCTCTGCCTAAGGCGTAGTTTTCACATCTCCACAGATTCAGGTGTGTGGAATGGGTACCTCTGGTTCTTTTAAAAAGATAATGCATTAATCTGGAATACTGCAGATTCTATTCATTCATCAGCCTGCTTAGGCACATTTCAGATCTGTTCACTGCTCCTTGTTGAAATATTTAGTGTGAACTGATTTTTGCTTTTCAGAACACTTCAGTATTTTCCTAGAGAGAAATTTAATTTTCAGATGATTTGTCCTCTGTCTTTAGAGGCTCCAGAACTGGATGCAGTTTATTACAAGAAGGATATGGAGGTGCTGGAAGGTGTCTAGAGAAGGGCCATGAGGATGCTCAGAGGGCTGGACCTGCTCTGCTGTGAGGACAGACTGAGAGAGTTGGGGTTGTTCAGTCTGGGTAAGAGCAGGCTCTGAGGAGACCTTATTGTGGCCTTCCAGTACCTGCATGGGGCTACAAGAAAGCTGGAGAGGGACTTTTTAGGGTGTTGGGTAGTAATAGGACTGGGGAGAATGGATCCAAGCTAGATTCAGATTGGATGTTAGGAAGCAGTTTTAAAGCATAAGGGTGGTGAGTGACTGGCATAGGTTGCCCAGGGAGGTGGTGGAAGCCTCATCCCTGGATGTTTTGAAGGCCAGGCTGAATGTGGCTCTGAGCAACCTCACCTCATCCTGGTTGATTCTATGATTCTATGTCCCTGCCCATGGCAGAGGGAGTGGTACTGGATGATCCTTGAGGTCCCTTCCAGCCTAGACAATTCTGTGACTCTGTGACATACAAGTTTTTCAAACCAAAGAAAAAGAAGCTTCATCTGCTGGCTCTCTGCTCTGTTTTCTGTTTTGCCAAAGATCAGGGTGGGAGGTAAGTAGTGCCTTATATCTATGTTTCCTTTTTGTCAAGTAATTGTATGTCATTAAGAAAAATCCCAAATATCCTCATGAGACTTTTGTGATGGACTCCTTGGGTAGGATCATAGGGGTTGGAAGGGACCCAAAGAGATCATCCTGCTGGAGCAAGACAATAGGTGTAGGTGACTTAAATATAGGAAACATCCTTAGTGTTGAAATATGGAGTTCCAGGTTTGTCCTAGTGCTTTTCTTTCCCAGCTTATAATATGCACCAGGCTAGTTTTGACATTTCTTTCCTCTTCCATCATTGCTTGCTTTCTCTTTTTAAATCTTATTAGTATTGGTAGTATGTTTGGGTTTTTTGTCCTTTTGTGGCTTTTCTTTCCTAACTAGGCATATTTCATTTATTTAACAGCAAAGAAAGAAGCCAGCATAAAAAAAACCACAAAAAACAGCCCCAAAATCTCCCTCAAACCTTTGATGGCCTTTTTTATTGAAAGTGAAAAACACTGTGATGTTTAGGCTGATACTGTGAAGAAAGGGACTGAAAAGCAGCCTTCAAAAGACTTGCTTCCAGTGTTGCTTATTATTTCCTCAGTGCTAACTGCCTGTCATAATTACATAAGGTGTCTTTGTGTACATTTGTATGGTTTGCCTTTCAATCATTAAAAATGAAAATTCAGTGCTTTTGTGGCTCTTCTCAGTGTCTTAGCTGGCGAGTTCTGGAGGTTAGTGCAGCTATGTGAATGCTTTGTGACGCTCTGGGCAGTTTAGGCTGAATTGTAGATTGTTGAGCAGGTCGAAGCAGATTCTCTTCTTAGAATCATAGAATCAACCAGGTTGGAAGAGACCTCCAAGATCATCCAGTCCAACCTAGCGCCCAGCCCATGCCAGTCAACCAGACCATGGCACTAAGTGCCTCATCCAGCCTTCTCTTGAACAACCCCAGGGATGGTGACTCCACCACCTCCCTGGGCAGCCCATTCCAATGGCAATCACTCTCTCTGCCAACAACTTCACAGTATCACCAAGGTTGGAAGAGACCTCATAGATCATCAAGTCCAACCCTTTACCACAGAGCTCAAGGCTAGACCATGGCACCAAGTGCCACGTCCAACCTTGCCTTGAACAGCTCCAGGGAGAGCGACTCCACCACCTCCCCAGGCAGCCCATTCCAGTGTCCAATGATTCTCTCAGTGAAGAACTTTCTCCTCACCTCCAGCCTAAATTTCCCCTGGCGCAGCTTGAGGCTGTGTCCTCTCGTTCTGTTGCTGGTTGTCTGGGAGAAGAGACCAACCCCCACCTGTCTACAGCCTCCCTTCAGGTAGCTGTAGACAGCACTGCCCTGGTGAGAGCACACCTGGAGTGTTTTGTCCAGTTCTGGGCTCCACAGTTCAAGAGGGACAGGGAAATAATCAAAGAAGTCCAGTAGAAGGCTGTGAAGATGGTGAAAGGAGCAGAACATTTGTCTCATGAGGAAAGGCTGAGAGATGTGGGGCTGTTTAATCTGCAGAAGAGAAGACAGAGAGGGAATCCGTGGTGGAGGCAGAAAAGAATCATTTTTGCATGCAGCTTCTACTTGATAATCAAATAGTAATCATTTTACCTAGGTGATAGCAGGATAAAGTTAAACAGGCAAAACCAATAACTTGTCATGAGGTCTGTTTATCAGTAAAATTGGAATGTGGAAAGGCTTGAAGCACCAAACTCCTGGAGGGAGTCTCTAATCCAGCAAAGTAATTAAAAATAGGCTTCTTTTTCTGAGTCAGGTCATGAGTCAGTAAACTGCTTGGCTGTAACTCTATGAATGGATAACCCAGATGGTCCCCTTTCCTTTGACACCCATCTTAAGGAGATCTCCAAGTCAAACCCAATGAACCCTTTGCTGGTGAGGTGCATGGATACTTGAAAGTGGTTAAACTCTTTGAAGTCAGTGTATTTTAAATGTAAGCTTACATGCTTAATTGGATCAAAGGATAATTCTGAAAAGAAAAGGTTAAAAACTGTTTATTTTCTTTCATTTAAGACCATTCTTGTGTTATATGCTACTGTCTGTTTGGTGGGGGAAGGAGAAAGCCAGTTAAAGGGATTTAAAATGCCCTACATTTTCTCCCTCTCTTTCAATCCAAAGTCTTTTTAAAATACATTTTCTCCCTTTCTTTTTATTATAATTTTTTTTCCACAGAGAACCTCTAAAAAATATTTTTCCTTGTTGCTATTCCTCATATGCTTTCTCTGAAGAGAAGGTAAATGTGTTTAACTGCAAGATACTTTAGTTTTCTACATTTTTTTTCTGTTGGAAAATCATCTTCTCTCTGAATTGAAAAACAGCAGATTGTGAATGAAAGTGAGGTGTAAAAAATGTGTGCATGGAGCTGGCACTTTGATCCCCAGAAGTGACCTACACGCTTCCAGAGCTGCTTGATTTTATTGCCACAAATCATTGTGATAGCAATGATTTTGTTATCACAAATCATTGAGGCTGGAGTAGAGCTCTGAGATCACCCAGGCCAGCCTGGGACCTAACACCACCACAGTGAGCAGACCATGGCACTGAGTGCCACAGCCAAGCTTGCCTTAAACACCTCCAGGGACAGCAACTCCACCACCAAATGCTATTGTGTGTCTTAGCAGGAGTTAAAAAGCCTTTGTCAGTGTGAAGATGCTGAGCTACTTTTTACTAAACTTAATTGTCCTGGAGGTTCTAAAAAACTTCCTTTTCCTGACTTTTTCCCAAAAATGTGTGTTGTAGTGAATTTACTCTACCCAGGGAGAGATCTGCCCTAACCCGGGACACTGTGATCTGCTCTAGATGCTGCTGCTCTGGCAGGGGGCTTGGACTGGATGAGCTTAGGAGGTGCCTTCCATCCCATGACATCCTGTGATCCTGTGAACTCTGGGCTCATCAGGGTTACTTAGGACACAGGAAAAATAGGGCTTTTTTTTGTTGGTTTGTCTTTGGTTGGTTGTTGTTTTTTCCTTTTCAGGAACAGGAGGCAGCAGTGTGCCCAGGTGGGCAGCAGAGCCAATGGCATCCTGGGCTGGCTCAGGAGCAGTGTGGCCAGTAGGACAAGGGAGGTTCTTCTGTCCCTGTGCTCAGCACTGCTCAGGCCACGCCTTGAGTGCTGTGTCCAGTTCTGGGCTCCTCAATTCCAGAGAGATGTTGGAAGGTGTCCACAGGAGGGCGCCAAAGCTGCCTGGAGCACAGCCCTGGGAGGAGAGGCTGAGGGAGCTGGGGGTGTGCAGCCTGCAGCAGAGGAGGCTCAGGGCAGAGCTCATTGCTGCCTGCAGCTGCCTGCAGGGAGGCTGTAGCCAGGTGGGGTTGGGCTCTTCTCCCAGGCAAGCAGCAACAGGACAAGGGGACACAGCCTCCAGTTGTGCCAGAGTAGGTTCAGGCTGGATATTAGGAGGAAGTTTTTGACAGAGAGTGATTGGCATTGGAATGGGCTGCCCAGGGAGGTGGTGGAGTTGCTGCCTCTGGAGGTGTTGAAGCAAAGCCTGAGTGAGGCACTCACTGCCATGGTCTAGTTGTTTGACTAGGGCTGGGTACTAGGTTAGATTGAATGATCTCGGAGGTCTCTTCCAACTTGGTTGATTCTGTGATTTTATTATTTCATTTTACATTATAACTAAAATCTAACCCTACACTTTGATTATATGTAACAAATTCTGCACCCCAGAAGAAATCAAAGCATTTGCAGAAGGATGTGAGACATAATTAATGCACTTTCCACCCATTGCACCCCACCAATTTTCACTTATTCTTCATTTTAACCATTCTCATTTGACTTGCAATGCCTAAACCCAAAGCACCAAGAAGTGCTTTTTCCAAATACATCACATTGTGAGTCTCAGCCTATGCCTACCCAGTCTGTACTCTATGGAAAGCAGCAGATGAAAGAACCAGCAGTCCATTAGAGAAAGGTGCTCTTTTTTGTAATCAAAATCACATTTTCTTAGCAGGCAAACACCAGTTCACATCTTTGAACATCACAGCACAGTTCCTGTCTATTATACAACATTTGACATGTTTCACTTTTTGTGGTGGTTGTTTACAACTACCTGAAGGGGCATTGTAGCCAGGTGGGGGGTGGCCTCTTCTCCCAGGTAACCAGCAATAGAACAAGGGGACACAGTCTCAAGTTGTGCCAGGGTAGGTATAGGCTGGATATTAGGAAGAAGTTCTTCACAGAGAGAGTGATTCCCATTGGAATGGGCTGCCCAGGGAGGTGGTGGAGGCACCGTCCCTGGAGGTGTTCAAGCGAAGACTGGATGAGGCACTTAGTGCCATGGTCTGGTTGATTGGTAGGGCTGGGAGATAGGTTGGACTGGATGATCTTGGAGGTCTCTTCCAACCTGGTTATTTTATGATTCTCACATTAATTCTATGAAGACACAGCAATCACTCTTGCAGCTCTCCACATTGCTGGCTTAATAAGGCTTCCATGGCAATATGAGGACAGGCTGAGAGAGTTGGGGAGAAGAGAAGACTTTGAGGACACTGTATTGTGGCCTTCCAGTACTTGAAGGGTGCTACAAGAAAGCTGTGGAGGGACTTCTGTGGGTGTCAGGTAGTGATAGGACTGGGGGCAGTGGAGCAAAGCTAGAGGAGGGGAGATTCAAATTAGACATTAGGAAGTTTTTCTTCAGCATGAGGGTGGTGAGACAGTGGAACAGGTAGCCCAGGGAGGTGGTGGAAGCCTCATCCCTGGATGTTTGTAAGGCCAGGCTGGGTGTGGCTCTGGGCAGCCTGAGCTAGTGTGAGGTATCCCTGCCCATGGCAGAGATGTTGGAACTGGATGATCCTTGAAGTCTCTTCCAGCCCTGACAATGGTGTGGCTCTGTGCAGAACAATCTCTGGCTTCTGAGTGGACAATGGGGGTAGTTAATGTGCCTGAAATAGCAGCTGGCTTTTTGATGATGGCCTTCTCCAAGTGCTGCCCAGGGGAGTTGTGGAGTCTCCCTCTCTGGAGATACTCAAAACCCACCTGGATGCGTTCCTGTGTGATCTGGCAGGAGAGATGGAAGTAGATGATCCTTATAGGTCCCTTCCAGCCCTGAGAATTCTGCGGTTCTGTGTACTGTATTGTAGCTGTTTGACCTGTGTTTCACTGAGGCTGAACCTTGCTTTGAAGAGCCACATTTTCCCCCTAACTTCCCTAACTCATTGCAACCTTGAAACACCACAAAACTGATCAATTGCACCAAGCTGGTTGCTGGATTGGGTTTTAGGTGGAAGTGGAGCATGATGCCAAGAGCAGAATGCAGAAGCTAATGTACAAAATATTTGCCTCTCTCTCTTTACCAGATGATGCCCATAACTTAAAAGGGAGCTTAAGGGTGGTCATGTGGAAAGTGAGCAGTACCTGCTTAGGTCAGACAGAAAGCTAATAGCAAATGCTGTGTTACACAGTATTGAGCGAACAGCTGAGGCATCTAAGCCCATCCTGGTTGAAAAGACCTGGCACTCAGGAAAGTATGTCAGCAGTAAAGCCTAAAAGTGAGGCCAATCTCAGAAGTTACCTCCAGTGTAGTCCAAATTACTGTGACCCCAGGTGAATGGGTGCAGATTCCCAAGTCTCTTAGATAAACTCAGAATCATAGAATCACTTAGGCTGGAAAAGATCCTTAAAGCCTTCAAGTCCAACCCTAATGCTGCCAAGTCCAACTTGGTACTGTTTTCCTGTATGTGTTTAAGTACCTTTGCCTTCACATCTTGGTAGTTGTCAAGTGTATGTGTTAGTTTGGAGAGAAGGGGCCTGAGGGGGTACCTCATGAATGGTTATAAAGATGTAAAGGTGAGTGTTAAGAGGCTGGAGACAGGATCTGCTGGGTGATGTCCACTGCCCCTTGTCCTGGCACTGGATGGGAGTTGAGGCATAGGAAGTCCCATGGAAACGTGAGGAAAATGTGACAGAAGCCTGGCACAGGCTGCCCAGGGGAGTTGTGGAGTCTCCTTCTCTGAAGATATTCCAGAGCTGCCTGGATGTGTTCCTGTGTGATCTGCTCTAGGAGCTCCTGCTCTGGCAGGGGGGTTGGACTGGCTGAGCTTTGGAGGTCCCTTCCAGCCCCTAAGATTCTGTGATATTTTTATGATTTGCTTATTAGCAGAGTAAATGTAAACTCTTAGGTTTGCCTGCAAAAGACAAAATTGTCTCCTCTCTTCTTTGCAACTAGGCTCAGATTATCAACTCTCAACCTCTCAATGGTAGATTATAAACTTGCACCTGGAAGATCCAATAAGCAAAACCAGTTTCATTCATGTCTATCTTTTATGCAGCATCTCAGTTGAGGGGAAAAGATGATATTTTCATAGAATCAACCAGGTAGGAAGAGACCTCCAAGCTCATCCAGTCCAACCTAGCACCCAGCCCTGTCCAACCAACCAGACCATGGCACTAAGTGCCTCATCCAGTCTCTTCCTGAACACCTCCAGGGACGGTGACTCCACCACCTCCCTGGGCAGCCTATTCCAATGCCAATCACTCTCTCTGGCAACAACTTCCTCCTAACATCCAGCCTAGATCTCCCCTGGCACATCTTGAAACTGTGCTCCCTTCTTCTGTTGCTGGTTGCCTGGCAGAGGAGCCCAACCCCACCTGGCTACAGCCTCCCTTCAGGTAGTTGCAGGCAGCAGTATTTTCATGGTGCAAATACTGCCCCTCTCCCCTGATGAGACATTTACATTCAAAAGCCATTCCTTGAGGATATTTTTCCAGGAAAACCTTCACCAAACACATTGAGATGCACCAGTAGAGCAGGAAACCAGCACAGACAAATAGTCATATAATTTAATGACTTAGACATCAATGTTCCTTACCCTTGCAGCATCGCAGTCTGTTTAGAGATGACAAATGCATGAAGATTTTCTATTAACATTTGATTTCCATTCTGTTTTTTCTGGTTGTTTTCTCTATTCTGAGTTTTCTTTTCTATTTGTTTCTATTAATATTTTTAATTTAGGTGTTTTTTTTTAACTGGTTGGGAAGCTAGAGAACACTAAATGAGATTCATAGCAATGGCATAGAGTAGAATCATACAAGTTTAATTGTTGTTATTCAGCTTCCTTCATATAAGATAACATAGAAATTGAGTTTCTATTTATAGAATCATAGAATTGTCAGGGCTGGAAGGGACTTCAAGGATCATCCAGTTCCAACCCCCCTGCAGTGAGCAAGGGCACCTTACACTAGGTCAGGTTGCACAGAGACACATCCAGCTTGGCCTTAAAGACCTCCAGGGATGAGGCTTCCACCACCTCCCTGGGCAACCTGTGCCAGGGTCTCACCACCCTCATGCTGAAGAACTTCTTCCTAACATCCAATCTGAATCTACCCTTTTCTAGCTTTGTTCCATTCCCCCCAGTCCTGTCACTACCTGACAGCCTAAAAAGTCCCTCCCCAGCTTTCTTGTGGCCCACTTCAGTTACTAAAAGGCCACAATAAAGTCCTCTTGGAGCCTTCTCCTTTGCAGACTGAACAGCCCCAACTCTCTCAGTCTGTCTCTACAGCAGAGCAGCTGCAGCCCTCTGATCATCCTTGTAGCCCTTCCCTGGACATGTTCCAGCACCTCCAGATCTTTCCTGTAACAGTGTCTGCAGCACTGCAGTACTTCAGGTGGAGTCTCACCAGTGTGGAGTAGAGGGAGAGAATCACCTCCCTTACCCTGCTGCCCACATTTCTCTTGATGGAGCCCAGGCTCTGGTTGTGTCTTTGGGCTGCAAAAGCACACAGGTGCCTCACGTTGAGTTTCTCATCCACCAGCACCCCCAAGTCCCTCTCTGCAGGGCTGCTCTCCAGCCAGTCCCTACCCAGCCCATATCAGTGCTTGGAATTGCCCCAACCCGTATGAAGGACCCTGCACTTGGTCTTGTTGACCCTGATGAGGTTGACTTGGCCTCAGCTCTGCAGCCTGTCAAGGTCCCACTGGATGGATCCCTGACCTCCAGCTGTCAGCAGCACCACACAGCTTGATGTCATCACTGAACTTTCTGAGGGTGCCTCATTGCTGTGTCACTGACACTGGCTTCCTGATTTTTAGGCATGACTGTTCTATTCACTCAAGATCTGCTTTTCCCCCCTCCCAGAGAAAAAAAAGTGCCTCTTTTTCTCCTGGTTGCATTTTCTAATCATTAAAGAGCAGCCTTGTCCAATTCCTGCACATAGGAAAGACTACAGACTGGAGCATTCCAGTGACTGAAGAACCAGACATAAGAGAGTTCAAACTGCAGAGCAGACATCTGCTGTGATCTTTGCACCAACCACACCTCTGTCCCAGTTTTTTATTTCTTTTCCCACAAAATAATAGCTACCTCACTGGAAAGAACACAGGGTAAGGTTTAGAAACCACTGCAGAAGATGAAAAGTGCTAATCAGCTCCAAAGTTTTCTCTTCTGCTGGATAAAGCAGAAAGCATGAGGATGTGTCTGGCAGTGTTTTATATCTTACTTGGGAAATTGTACTTCTTCTGTTCCTTACATTTCAGCAACACCTGCCAAGCAGCAAAGCATTTTCAGGGCACAGACAATTCATCAGAATTTCACAGAGGGAGAGAGAGGAATATGAAAATCCAAGCAGTGAGGATTGTCCAGAAGTGTATCTGTTTAAAACTGCCTGATGCTGAGGTACAAAGCAGAAAAACAGCATTGCTGCTGCTTTCCTTCCAAAGCCAACTCAGTAACTGCCCCACAGTGTTTAAATCCCTGGCTCTCAACAGGTGATCCTCTCGTTTCATCAAATGCAGCACTCCAGTCTCCAAAGGGACAAAGCCAAAACTGCAGCTGTCCTGGATGGCAGCAGCACAGAGAGCTGCTGGAAAGGAGCTCTGTGAAGAAAGACCTTGGAGTGCTGGTGGACAGCAGGTCCCCCATGTGTCCTTGTGGCCAAGAGAGCCAATGCTGTCCTGGGCTGCATCAGGAAAAATGTGTCCAGCAGGTCATAGGATCATAGAATCACTCAGATGGTAAGAGACCTCCAAGGTCATCCAGTCCAGCCTATCACCTAGCCCTGTCCAAGCCTACCCTAAGTAATCCTGCTTTTGGCAAGGGGGTTGGAATTGATGATTTCTGGAGGTCTCCTCCAGCTTCTAACATGCTGTGATTCTGTGCTTATCTCATTTACTTGAGAACAGATGAATGGAAGTTACCCACTGGGATATGCTCTCACCTGTGCTTGCCATTGTCACTGCTGTCCCTCTTCTTCGTGGCAGATGCCTGCTATAGTTGGGCTGCCCATTTTGTAGCTGGTCAGTGTCCTTTCTAAACTAAGAAGAATGGAGTCTGAGACTGAAGTCCAAATCCAGATGTACCTTTAGTGTAGACTTTCCCCTCCCAGCATTCAAACCCCCATCCTCCTTACTGCTGTTGCAGCTGCTGTCATTCTTTGGGGAGTGCTCCTTGCTGGATTCTCTTCTCTGTCCTCTCCTATTGCATTGTCCTTCTGTTTGTTTTCCCTGGATACCCTGACACAGCTCTGAGTCTGCTCTTCATTATCCTGAAAATGTTTAGTGATCCCACATGAGTTGTTAATTTCATCAGGCACCTCTCCTTTGTCTTGGCTTTCAGTGTTTCCTGTATTTCTTTTCCTTCTTCCGAAAGAGATATTTTTTTCCTTGTGTAATGGGTTAAAATGAACCAAAATAGAGAATCATAGACTCAGTCAGGGTTGGAATGGACCACAAGGATCATAGAATCATAGAATCAGCCAGGTTGGAAGAGACCTCCAAGCTCATCCAGTCCAACCTAGCATCCAGCCCTAACCAGTCAACTAGACCATGGCACTAAGTGCTTAATCCAGTCTTTTCTTGAACACCTCCAGGGATGGTGACACCACCACCGCCCTGGGCAGCCCATTCCATCCAGCCTAGACCTCCCCTGGCACAGCTTGAAACTGTGTCCCCTTGTTCTATTGGTGGTTGCCTGGCAGAAGAGACCAACCCCACCTGGCTGCAACCTCCCTTCAGGTAGTTGTAGACAGCAATGAGGTCTGCCCTGAGCCTCCTCCAGGCTAATTCGCCCCCCCCTGCCATGCCCAGGGACACCCTACCCTAGATCAGGCTGTCCAGAGCCTCATCCAGCCTGGCCTTAAACACCTCCAGGGATGAGACCTCAGTCATCTCCCTGGGCAACCCATTCCAGACTGTCACCACTCATGGTGAACAACTTCCTCCTCACATCCAGTCTGACTCTCCCCACCTCCATCTTTGCTCCATTCCCCCCACTCCTGTCACTCCCTGAGAGCCTAAGAAGTCCCTCCCCAGCTTTTTTGTAGGCCCCTTTTAGACACTGGAAGGCCACAAGAAGGTCACCTGTTAACATTTCTGCTTCCCCCAACACAAAAGTGAGGAAAAAGCAATGACAAACACACCTTCCCTGTTGAGACAAAGAGACCGAGATGAGAATTTGCTGATGAAGTGAGATAATAACAATACAAATGCACAATTACCTCAGTCTGTTAGCAGAGAAAGCACAGCAGCAGGCAGAACCAAGTGAGCTAAATAACCCAGACAGGGTTTTTACTTCCCCATACCTCCTTATTCTGATGATATCTCAGAAACCCCAAACCCAATACCCAAAAGCAGCAAATGGAACAGGAAGCTTCCCATGTTACAGCCTGAACTTGAAGCTCTGCAATGCTTTGCTTCACTCAGCACTTTTATTTTCAGGCTGGCATGAGGCAGGATGGTTTTGAATAACAGCAGCAGATTAAAACTCAACCTGTGGCACGTCAGTTTAAAGTCATTCTTCCTCCTTCCTGATTCATAGGAACTGATGAAAGCTGGAGTCATGGCATTAAGGAAAGTCAGATCTTTTCCATGAATGCTCCTTTGAGCTCAGTGCAAACAGGTACTGGCAGGCTGCTCTTAGGTCTCCCCAGAGCCTCCTCTCTAGGCTGAACACCCCCAGCTCCCTCAGCCTGTCCACTTAGCGCAGCTGCTCCAACATCCTGCTCATCTTCATGGCCTCCTCTGCACCTGCTCCATCAGCTCCATGTCCTTCCTGTATTGAGGGCTCCAGAGCTGGATGCAGCACTGCAGGTGAGGTCTCAGCAGAGCAAAGTGGCAGAATCCCCTCTCTGATCTGCTGCCATCGCTGCTTTGGATGCAGCCCAGGCTGTGATTTGCCTTCTGTGCTGCAAGCTCACACTGCCTGCTCATGTCCAGCTTCTCATCCATCAGCACCTCCAAGTCCTTTTCCACAGGGCTGCTTCCTGTCATTTCCTCCCTCAGTCTAGTGATAGAAAGGATTGTTCTGGTCCAGGTGCAGAACCCTGCACTTACTCTTCTTGAACCTCACAAGGTTCACCTGGGCCCATCTCTCCAGCTTGTTCAGGTCCCTCTGGATGCCATCCTATCCCTCTGGTGTACCACTCAGCTTGGTGTCTTCTGCAATCTTTTTCTTCTTTTTGCATGAAGAATGCATGCATTCAGTAGTGGACAGAACTGAGCTGCTCTGGCAGTGTGTTCTTGCCTTGTGCATTGCTTTGAAGCAGCAGAGTGTGGGTACTGTGGCAACCACAGTATTAAAAGTGTAAGGTTTTTGTGTGTGTGTGAGCAATTATTTATGAAAATAAATAATAAATCAATATAGCAGCTTTTATATAATTGATTTTACTCCACAACTGGCTTTCTTGCTGGCCTGGTTTACAGCATGAAGGAGCATGCCTGGGCAATGCTGGGCAGTGAGCTGTTTCAGCAACTTAGTGGGCACCCAGCATTGTAGTTTGCCCCATCAACAGGAGGGCATTCTGTGATTCTGTGCTCTGCAACCTCCCTGGAGGTGTTCAAGGCCAGGTTGGATGAGGCCTTGAGTGACCTGTTCTAGTGGGAGGTGTCCCTGCCTATGGCAGGGGGTTGGAAGTGGCTGAGCTTTGAGGTCCCTTCAACCTTATGATAAGAAGCATGCTGCTGTTATCTGGGCATCATTCACAATCACTTTTTTCCCCCCACCAGTGTAACAGTAATTGAGGGTATGGGCAAACTGCTGCATCTATGTAGAAACAAGAAGAAAAATGCTGAAAGGGGCTGGAAAGGTCATTTTGGCTAGTGTTATTCACCCTCTAGTTCATGAATCACTGCTGGGCTATAAATGCTCTGCAGTGGTCTTTGAGAGACACAGAGAATGCCCTTGGCATGCAAACACGCCCATGTGCTCAGCAGGGCTGTGTCAGAGTGGGTGGGCAGGCACTGCCAGCAGTGAGCTCCCAGCTTCTGTCCAAGCCTCTTTAAAATGGTTTTTGCTGTCCACTTCTGAATGTCTCAGAGTTCTGTCGTTCTGCTCAGGTATCTACTGTGTGCAGTTCTGGAGCCCCCAACACAGGAAGGACAAGGAATTGTTGGGGTGAGTCTAGAGGAGGCCACAAAGATGCTGAGAGGGCTGCAGCAGCTCTACTACGAGGACAGGCTGAGAGAGCTGGGGCTCTGCAGCCTGGAGAAGAGAAGCCTTCAAGGAGACCTTGGAGTGGCCTTGCAGTATCTGGGGAGGGACTATTGACAATTTTTTTCCCTGTGAGGGTGACAGAAGCCTGGCACAGGCTGCCCAGAGGAGTTGTGGAGTCTCCCTCTGTGGAGATACTCAAGAGCTGTCTGGATGTGTTGCTGTGTGATCTGTTGTAGGTGCTCCTGCTCTGGCAGGGAGTTGGACTGGCTGAGCTTTGGAGGTCCCTGCCCACCCCTGACTTGTGATTCTGTGATACTCACTTTAGGTATGATAAAATCCTTCCCCAGCTCTGATGTGTTTGATTGGAATAGGAACATTAGGAGCAACAATCACCTGGAGGCAACTCATTAACACAGATTCCGATGTAGTTAAGATCTGGCAGAGAAACAAATACCTACACTAGTCCTATGCTGCAAGTAGCCAACTTAATAATAGATAGCACTAATAATGAAAGAGTTGTGGGAGAAAGTAGTTCCTGCAGAATGAGTAGAAGCTGATTTTCACTGTATTGAAATGATATCAGGAAGAATGAGGTTCTTTGGGCAAATTTTACTTGCCTGTGTCTTTTTTTCCTTACATGGTAAGGAGCAGAAGTCAACCCTGCTCTTTTAAGAGGAGGAGGAGGAATTACATAAGGAAAGAAAACTATCATGGCCAAATCCAAGTATTGTTGCTTTTATCCTTTCAAGGAGAAAGAGTTATCTCCTGCAAGAAAAAAAAAACCCAACCAACTCCTTCTGATAAAGGGCAAAAATGTAATTAAAATTCTTGACATCCAAAATGAGCAGGAGCTGATAAAGAGCCCTTTTAGTAAATATTTCCCCTTAGGACCCACAAAGGACCTTGGCATTGCTCTTCACTCTGCTTCAGGAGGATGCCATTAAAATGAAGTGGGATCTCCTGGCAGTCTGTGAAACCTTACAGGTCCAGGGAAGAAAAATCCATTTCATATTCCTTTCCCAAAAGCATATGGGGCAGAGGCTTTGCTGACAAATGAAACTGTTACACCAGCTGCATGAACAGGGAAATTTGTTCTAGGAGAGAACTTAATGAGCTGTCAGCTACACTCCAGGCATCATTAGATGCTGTGTGGGTTTTGGGACTCTATCACAGAATGTTAGGGGTTGGAAGGAACCTTGAGAGGTCATCTGGTCCAACCACACTGCCAGAGCAGGGTCACCTGGAGTAGGTCACACAGGAAAGTGTGCAGGTGGGTTTCAACTGCTTCCAGAGAAGGAAGCTCCTTATATCTCTCTTGTATTGAGGTGCCCCAGACTGAACACAGCACTCGAGGTGTGGCCTCACCAGAGCTGAGTCCAAGGACGCAGTCACCTCCCTGCTCCTGCTGGACACAGCATTTCTATCTCAGCCAGGATGCCATTGGCTTTCTTGGCCACCTGGGCACACTGCTGGCTCATATTCAGCCCAAATCTCTTTCTGGCAGCAGCTTTCCAGCCGCACTGCCCCAAGCCTGTAGCATTGCTTGGGGCTGTTGGAAGCCAAGTGCAGGGCCTGGTTCTTCAGAAGAACTTCTTCATTAAAGTAATGCTTTGGATTCTGAACTCTGTAGGAGTCAGCACACTTGTTTGCCTTGGTTATTGCTGATTTTGTGCAACACCTTGGTTGATGACTGGATTCCTTTCAAAACTGGCATTCAGAGATTGGAGGAGGAGTAAGCTGATTATTTGGAAAAGCTGTAATTTCACCAAAGTGTTAAGTGAATGAAAAGAAAAATAGGGAAAGGTAAGAGCCTGGTTTAGCATTTCTGAAAACTGTGGCTTATACATATTGAGAAAAGCATTTTAAGCAAAGGCTAACTGATAGTAGATGTGCACTGCATTTAATAACAACGTTAAGATCCCAGTTGCAGTGGGTTAAAGGCTCAGCACAGGTTGTCTTTAATTTCCTAATGATTTTAAAGCAGTTATAGTGTGCATTATTTAGGTACATAGCAAGCAGCCGAAGCCTTGTTGGTGTTAAATTTTGTCTGAGTATTTTCACAGGATCAGAGGATGTCAGGGATTGGAAGGGACCTCCAGAGAGCCTGCACTCCAACCCCTCTGCCAGAGCAGGAGCAGAGAATCCAGCACAGGTCACACAGGAGCACATCCAGACAGAGCTGGAAAGGCTCCAGAGAAGGAGACTCTATAACCTCTCTGGGCAGCCTGTGCCAGGGCTCTGGCACCCTTACACTCAAGAGGTTCTTATGTTGAGGTGGTACTGCCTGTGCTGCAGTTTCCATCCATTGCTTCTTGTCCTATGGCAGGGCACAAGTGAGCAGAGTTTGTCCCCTCCCTCTTGACTTGCAGCTGTCATATACTTACAAACATTGATTAGATTCCCTCTGAGTCTTTTTGGTCTTCACCAGACCAGACAGCCCCAGCTCTCTCAGCCTTTCCTCATCAGGCAGTGCTCCAGTCCCTTTAGTAACCTTGCAGCCCTCTGTTGGACTCTCCCCAGTAAATCCCTGTCTCTCTTGAGCTGGGGAGACCAAAATTGAACACAGTATTCCAGGTGAGGTCTCACCAGGGCAGCGTAGAGGGGGAGGAGAGCCTCCCCTGATCTGCTGGACACTCTTCTTAATGCACCCCAGGATTCCCTTGGCCTTCTTGGCCACAAGGGCACATTGCTGTGCCGTGCAGAACTTGTCCCCCAGCCCTCCCAGGTTCTTCTCCACAGGGCTGCTCTCCAGCAGATCACCTCCTAACCTGTACTAGTGCAGTTTATTGTTACTGCTTTCTTCCACCTGCAGATTTGGCCTCTTCTCCTAGGCAACCAGCAACAGAACAAGGGGACACAGTCTCAAGTATAGGCTGGATGTTAGGAGGAAGTTGTTGTCAGAGAGAGTGATTGGCATTGGAATGGGCTGCCCAGGGAGGTGGTGGAGTCACTGTCCCTGGAGGTGTTGAAGAAAAGACTGGGTGAGGCACTTAGTGCCATGGTCTGGTTGACTGGATAGGGCTGGGTGCTAGGTTGGCCTGGATGAGCTTGGAGGTCTCTTCCAACCTGGTTGATTCTATGATTTGGAGCAGTGTTTCAATCCTTGGCAAGGGCACTGCTCAGGAATATAGCTCGTTTAGGCCCATCATGGGCATTTTTATATGAGGGCTGGCTGCTGGCTTTAGCTTTGTCTGTGATGCTTGCTTACAGCTGGCACTTTGAGACTAGACAAGCTGCAGACTCAGCTGGGCTCAGGTTTGTGTTTGTAGACTGCAACTGGATTGCTGTGCTCTTGGCCTGGCAGCCAAATGTTTCGCTTGTGCAGAGTTTACAGAGCAAGTTACTTGGCTGCATTTGGTTTTATTTTTGTAGTGGCTAAATGGCAGAATCTGTTCCAAACATTTAGATCTCCCCCTTGGGCAGGCTGCCTTCAATTCTTCTCTTCCAAATCCTCTTACCTGTGCTTCTGCTGGCTTTGCATTCACCTGCCAGGCTCAGCTTCAGCTGGGATTTGCTTCAGAAAGTCTCATTCTTCGTTTTTTTCCAGCAGGAATAAAATAGTTTGAATGCAATGGTTGGGGTTTTTTTTCCCAACTTCAATGTTTGCAATTTCCATTGTAATTTTAAAGGCAGCACTCTACAATAATACCTGACTGATTCTGCCCTGCCTTTTGTAGTTTTTCCCTACCAGTAAGGGAAAGACTAATAAAGTTGTTTCCACTGTAAGCAATTAAGATAATTTGTCTGTCACTTAAAGATACAGATCTCAAGCTTTTAGAAACAGTTGTTCTGGGGTGGGTTTGTTTCCAGTCCTGCTGCTTCTTGACTGGCTTCAACTGCCAGCATATGGCAAAGGTTCATACAGAATGCTGTTTGGAAATGAGAGACAGAAACTTGTGGAGTTAAGAGCTATGTTTTTAGTATTTTAATCATTGTACTGCTTGGAAGTGCTGAACTGCTTTTAATTGTGGCCATATGTAAATGAAATTGTTGCTGCTGCTTTCTTCTTCCTGTGGTTCAAGACAGCAATATGTATCTGGCTTGTAAAGAGGATGTTTGGATGGTATCTGCAAGGATTGATGCTGTTCTGCTTTGCATGCAGCAGGAGCATCAGAAGCTCCCACCTGAGAGTAAGTTCTTAATAAGATGCTTGCTGGTGCTGCTCCATTAATAAGAGTAGTGAGGTGGGTTGGGAACTGCTTGAAGGAAAGAAGTCAGAGAGTTGTGGTCAATGGGACAGAGTCTAGTTGGAGGCCTGCAACTAGTGGAGTCCCTCAGGGGTCGACACTGAGGCCAGGACTATTCAGTATATTCATCAGTGACCTGGATGAGGACACAGAGAACACTGTCAGCACCTTTGCTGATGGCAGAAAGCTGAGTGGAGTGGCTGAGACAGCCCAGGGTTGTGCTGCCATTCAGTGAGGCTTGCACAGGCTGAGAGTTGGACAGGGAGAAATGAAATGAAATGAAATATAACAATGGCAGGTGTAGAGTCTTGCTCCTGGGAAAGAACAACCCCAGGGGTCAGGATAGGTTGGGGACTGACCTGCTGGAGTGCAGTGAAAGGGAAAAGGATCTGGGGGTCCTAGTGGATGGAAGGTTGACCACAAGCCAGCAATGTGCTCTGGTGGCCAAGAAAGCCAATGGCATCCTAGGGTATATTAGAAAGGTCAAGAGAGGTTCTCCTGCCACTCTGCCCTGCTGAGGCTGCATCTGGAATACTATATCCAGTTCTGGGCCCCTCAGATCAAGAAGGACCTCAGAGAACTGCTTGAAAGAGTCCAGCACAGAGCCAGAAAGATGTTGAAGGGAGTGGAACATCTTCCTTAGGAGGAGAGCCTGAGGGAGCTGGGGCTGTGCTGCTGGGAGAGGAGGAGCCTGACGGGGGACCTCAGGAATGTTTATAAAGATGTGCAGGATGAGTGCCAGGAGGCTGGAGCCAGGCTCTGCTGGGTGATGCCCAGTGCCAGGCCAAGGGGCAGTGGGTGGGAGTTGAGGCATAGGAAGTTTCATATAAACTTGAGGAGAGGTTTTTTGCCTGTGAGGGGGGCAGAAGCCTGGCACAAGCTGCCCGGGGAGAGTGTGGAGTCTCCTCTCTGAAGACATTCCAGACCTGCCTGGGTGTGTTCCTGTGTGGTCCCCTGCAGGGGAGCTGCACTGGGTCATCTTTTGAGCTCCCTTCCAACCCTTAGCATTCTGTGATTTATTCTCCTATGCTCTGAAGTGAGCTATTTCCTATCTATGAGGAGTAACTTAATCTCAAGGATAGAAGTGCTCATTGATTTCTAGCTTTCTCCACCATCACACTTAATACTACAGAGTGCAAATGAAATGTTTGAATACTTTAAAAGCAGGGTGAATTCCCCACTTCTGCATGGCCCCTCCCTGGAGATGTTCAAGGCCAAGTTGAGTGAGGCCTTGAGCAACCAGGTCTAGTTGAGAGGTGTCCCTGCCCATGCAGCTCCCCATTTCAAGAGGGACAGGGATCTACTGGAGAGAGTGCAAAGGAGGGCTGCAAAGATGATGAAGGGGCTGGAGCACTGCCTGATGAGGAGAGGCTGAGAGCCCTGGGGCTGTTTGATCTGGTGAAGAGAAGGCTGAGAGGGGATCTAATTAATGTTTATAAGTAAATGAGGGCTGAGGGCAAGAGGGAGGGGACAAACTCTGCTCATTTATGCTGTGGGATAGGACAAGAGGTAATGGATGGAAACTCCAGCAGAGGAAGTTCCACCTCAATGTGAGGAAGAACTTCTTGAGTGTAAGGGTGCCAGAGCCCTGGTACAGGCTGCACAGAGAGGCTGTGGAGTCTCCTCCTCTGGAGACTTTCCAAACTCACCTGGATGCATTCCTGTGTGGACTACCCTGGGGGATGCTGCTTTGGCAGGGGAGGTTGGACTGGATGATCTCTGGAGGTTGCTTCTAGCTGCTAAGGTTATGTGATTCTGTGGTTCCCCTCCCCCCCATTTCTTTGTACACTTACTTGCAGACATTTGCATCATCTGACTTCATTGAACTTGAGTTTGGAGTTGCTGATTCTGTGTCTTTGGTCTAGACTCTGTCCTTTTAAATAGCAGTAATGAAGTGCTGTCCTGATGGCTGGGTTGCTGTCTCTGGTGTTGGAGAATCGTCTCTGCCGCTTCCGAAAGCTTCCCCTGAGCTGGCTCTGTGTCATTCTAGAGACTTGGCTGAAGTTTGCATTGGGTTTTTTACCTAAGCTGTTGAAAATTCCCTTCTTTGCTAGTGGCACTGTGGTGCATTATTAGGGGGGTTAATATTTTCTGGAACAGATGCAGCTGGTGTAGTTACGCTTGTCTAAGGTGGAAATAAAGTGTGAGGAGATAGGGACAGGCCAGGGAGAAGGACATGTTTAGGTGGAATTACTGAATCACAATTCAAGGTGAGGCTTGACAGGGCTCTGAGCAACCTGATCTAGTTGAGGATGGCCCTGCTTGACTGCAGGGGAGGTTAGACTGGATGACCTTCAGAGGTCACTTCCAACCCAAACCATTCTATAATTTCACTATCAGTCAGCTGCTATTCAAGCACAGAATCATTTAAGTTGGAAAAAGCCTTTAAGATCATTGAGACCAACTGTTACTGGCTGAGGCACTTAGTGCCATGGCCCAGTTGACTGGATAGGGCTGGGGGATAGGTTGGACTGGATGAGCTTGGAGGTCTCTTCCAACCTGGTTGATTCTATGAGATGTTTGTAGAGTTAACTTGTGACTTGTCCACTGGAAGCTGGACTGCAAGGACTGCAGGCAACACAGAGGTCATAAATTCCTCACTGGAAAAATCTGAGCTCTTTTATGTGTATTTTCCACTCAAGGGCTATAGGAGCTGATTCCTCTGCTGCATAGATGGAGGTGTGGGAGGATTCTCAATGCATCTGTGCCTTAACATTTCTTCTCTTCTTAGCTATGTATGTATAGTGAGGCAGAGGCTGCTTCAGCTTCACGCTGCTGCCTCGTTAATAGCAGATCTATACAAAGTGGCATTGTTCTCCTGGTTCTCCTTTCTTCAGCTGCCTCTTTCCATTCCCTTCAAGAAGGATGTTTTTTCCCCCTTGTTGTGCTAGTCCTTGTCTTGGTTCTTTCTCTGACTTTGCTCTGCAAGTGAAAAGAACAACTGCAGACTGGAAAAAGAGAGGAAGCTTCAAATACATCTCTGTGAGAAGAAAAGTGTCAGCACTGTGTGGAGCTGTCCTCTGTGTAACGACTGTCCTTACATTTAGAATAAGAACAGAATGTAGCAGGTCCATCTAATCCCACATTGGTGCTGATACTTGTCCAAAGTGACAAGCTTGAGAAGGTTACAGCAGCAAAGTGATGACCAACCTCCCCCCCATCCCTCTGCTCCCACTCTTCAGTGGAACGTGGCTCAGGATGTTTTCCTGACGTGAGGGTGATCTCTGTGTGGCTACTAAACCTTCCTGCATTTTTCTTCCATGAATCCCTTTGGTCTCCCCTTAAGCCTCTGTAGGGTTACTGCAGAGCTCCATGACGTACATCCAAACTGTGTGAAGATGACTTCTGTTTGTTCTTTGTGAACACTCTGCTGTTTGCTCCCTTGGAGCCTTCTCTTCTCCAAACTGAGCAACCTGTCAGCCTGTCCTCATAGGAGTCATAGAACCAACCAGCTTAGAAGAGACTTCCAAGTTCATCCAGCCCAACCTAGCACCCAGCCCTATCCAGTCAACCAGACCATGGCACTAAGTGCCTCATCCAGGCTTCTCTTGAACACCTCCAGGGATGGTGACTCCACCACCTCCCTGGGCAGCCCATTCCAATGCTAATCACTCTCTCTGCCAACAACTTCCTCCTAACATCCAGCTTATACCTTTGCTGGCACAACTTGAGACTGTGTCCCCTTGTTCTGTTGCTGGTTGCCTGGGAGAAGAGACCAACCCCACCTGGCTACAGCCTCCCTTCAGGTAGCTGCAGATAGCTATGAGCTCTGCCCTGAGCCTCCTCTTCTGCAGGCTGCACACCCCCAGCTCCCTCAGCCTTTCCTCACAGGTCTGTGCTCCAGGCCCTTCACCAGCTTTGTCGCCCTCCTGTGAACACCTTCCAGCACCTCAACATCTCTCTTGAACTGAGGGGCCCAGAACTGGACACAGCACTCAAGGTGTGGCCTGAGCAGTGCTGAGCACAGGGGCAGAAGAACCTCCCTTGTCTTGCTGGCCACACTGTTCTCAATCCTAGCCAGGATGCCATTGGCTCTGCTGAGAGGGACTCCAGCCCTTTCCCATGTTCTGCACACTTAGTGTGCTAGCAGCAGGAGGGATGTGAATCACCATATGGGCTGATGCTCTGCTGCAGTGGTAGGCACCAAAGGCTTCACTGCATTAAAGTCTTTTGGGCAAATGAACACTGGTATTGGGCAGGTTTCTTTTTTCCTAACCCCAGGCTGCCAGCCATCAGTTCCTGTCTGGAATCTTTGTCGTTGGAGATGGGGTGGGAAATGTTTGCTTGTGTTCCAGAATCGAGCTGGGAAATGAACATGTTCTGCTATAGGCATCCTGTCAATTCTGCTCTGGGCTCTGGAAATAATTGCTGATTCCACTCAGTGCAGTGCTGCTGCTGAGGTGACTGAATAGCTGTCATCTTGGGTCGCCTGCCTCTGTCTGTAACCCTCCTAGGGCACTGCTGGTGCATGCATGGAGCTGCAAAGGAGCTGCATGCCCTGGTGCCATAGGTGCTGTGCATGGCTAGGAGAAGAGTTCAGACACAGGCAGCTGCATCTCTGCTCCCCAGCCTTCACACCTCTACCCATCCTTCACTGTTGTTAAATTGCCTAGTTCTGTGAGCAGGAGCATTTCCCCCCTGCCACTATGGAGTGTTGGATTTTCTTCTTCTGGGTGAAACTTGTCTGCCTCAGCTTCACATCTTTCAAATAGCAAGTTCTCATCTGCAGTTCCTTTGGAGCTCTGTTCTAAGACATGTGCAGGATGGCAGTTGCTGCTTGGAAGCTTTGAGCAAGCCTGAGTTCTCTCTGTGCTGAGCACTGTGCTATACACCCAAATGCTTGTACTTACAACTGGTTGTACAGAGGCCAAGTGTAGGCAAGAAGCTGCTCTGCTCTAACATTTTTAAAGATAGATAGTTGGAGGTGATGATAGTGTCCTCAGCATAAGACATCAAACTGCTGGAGCAGGTTCCAGAAGAGGGGCACAAAGATAATCAGAGGACAGGAGAGCCTCTCCTGTGAGGCTCTGAGTTGGGGCTAATCAGCTCAGAGGAGAGAAGGCTCCAGGAAGAACTTGTAGCACCCTTCCAGCACCTGAAAGGGGGTAACAAGAAAGGCAAGAAGGGACCTTTTACAAGGGCTTGCAGCGATAGGGTGAGAGGGAATGACTTATGCTTCAAGAGGGTAGACTTAGACTGGGTATTAAGAAATTCTTTGCAGTAAGGGTGGTGAGACACTGTGACAGGTTGCCCAAGGAGATTGTGGATGGACCAGGTTAGATGAGGTGTTGAGCAGCTTGGTCTATTGGAAAGTGTCCCTGCCCATGGCAGGGGGTGGTGGGAAATAGATGATCTTTGAGGTCCCTTCCAACCTAAACCATTCTATGGATCGAATGCTGGCTTAACAGCATGTGACTTCATCCTGGGAGCTTCTGAGGGGAGAGGATTAAGATCAAGAATTCATCATGGTGTAAAATGACTTCATTCACAGAATCACAGGATCATTGAGGCTGGGACAGAGCTCTGAGATCATCCAGGCCAGACTAGGACCTAACACCCCCACAGCCACCAGACCATGGCACTAAGTGCCATTGCCTGAAACACCTCCACGGGCAATGACTCTAGCACCTCTCTGGGCAGCCAGGTGTTCCAGTCTCTAATTCCCCTTTCAGGAAGGGCTTCCTAACATCCAACCCAACCCTGCCCTGGCACAGCTTCAGGCCATGCCCTCTTGTCCTGGCACAAGTTGCCTGGCAGCAGAGCCTGACCCCCACCTGACTACCCCTTTCCTTCAGGTAGCTGCAGAGTGTGCTAAGGTCCCCCCTGAGTCTCCTCTGCTCCAGGCTAACCCAGCCCAGCTCCCTCAGCCTCTCCTCAGCAGCCTTCCCCTCCAGTCCCTTCCCCACTCTCCTCTGGCCCCTCTCCAGCCCCTCAGTATGTCTCTTGCAGTGAGTGCCCAGAGCTGCACACAGTGATCTTTGATCCCATTCTGTGCTTCTGTGCTCCACAACCTCCCTGGAGGTGTTCAAGGCCAGGTTGGTTGAGGCCTTGAGCGACCTGTTCTAGTGGGAGGTGTCTCTGCCTGTGTCAGGGGGTTGGAATTCCTGAGCTTTGAGGTCCCTTCCAACCTAACCCATTCTATGATTCTGTTGTTCATTTAAGAAACGTTTTGCACAGAGTTAGCTGCAGCAGGAGTAAGCAAACACTTGTTACCGGCCAGCTCAGAGCTTGAGGTGTTGTTTTGCATCCCAAGGATGGGCAGAGAGAAGCTGTGCCATATTCTCAGGGCAATTAGACTGCAGCCATGCAGGATACAGCATGCTCTGTCTCGAGGGAAATTAGCCCACTCAGCTCATCAAGAATTGATTCTGGCAAGCGACTGGTAAATGTTACGGCACATTATTGTCTCCCTAATGTGTTGGCTCTCCCTGTCTCTTAGTGTGTGTGCACATAAAGTGCATATCCTGATTTATGTTTCTAAACATACTGAAAGCTGTGGCTGTAATTCACAAATAACAACTGAGCATCACTTTGAAAATTGAGCTGGGCCTTGCAGCAGTGAGGATTTAAGGAAGCAAGAACAAACTGAGTCGCTTCAGCTGGGAGAGGAGAAATAGCTGCATGCAAAATGGTGTATGGTAAGCACAGCAGTCTGAGCTCAGTGCAACCCAAACCCCAGCTCTTGGGGTTGCTTTTAAAATGTTCTGAGTTGTTCACAGACTCACAGAATTACTGGGGCTGGAATAGAGCTCTGAGATCATCCAGGCCAGCCTAGGACCTAACACCACCACATTGATCACACCATGGCAATAAGTGACACATCCATTCCTGTTTGAAATGCCTCTAGGGATGGTGACTCCACCACCTCCCTGGGCAGTCCATTCCAGTCTCTAATTCCCCTTTCCATCAGGAAGTGCTTCCTAACATCCAACCTAACCCTCCCCTGCCACAGCTTCAGGCCATACCCTCTCATCCTGGCACAAGTTGCCTGGCAGCAGAGCCTGACCCCCACCTGGCTACCCCTTTCCTTCAGGTAGCTGCAGAGTGTGTTAAGGTCCCCCCTGAGTCTCCTCTGCTCCAGGCTAACCCAGCCCAGCTCCCTCAGCCTCTCCTCAGCAGCCTTCCCCTCCACCACCTGCCTCCCTTGGACTGGAATGGGCAGTCCATTCTCATCACCTCCCTTTCTCCTCAAAGGTTTTGGGGCATCATAAACACTTAGATTGGCATTTTGCTGGTTTAGGATGTTGCCAAAAGCATTAAAGGCATTGGTGTCCTCAGTTAATTAGCTTTTGTTTGTTGGATCTGCAGCGTGGGCCACAAATGTCAGTTTTATTCAGACACAAGAGAAGATTCATCTCCAGGCCATAACTGATTTTACCCTGACTTAATGACTCATCTATTTCCACTTGACCTGAAAGAGATGATTTTTTTTCTTCTATTTTTTTCCTTTTTCAAGTGGTTGCTTGAGGCCAGATGTAACCTCATCATTTGCAGCACTATAATTTAATGGATTTAATCATGGAATTGTCAGGCCTAGAAGGGGCCTCAAGGATCAGCCAGTTCCAACCCTCCTGCTGTAGGCAGGGACACCTCACACTAGAGCAGGTTGCTCAGAGCCTCATCCAGCCTGGCTTTAAAGACTTCCAGGGATGAGGCTTCCACCACCTCCCTGGGCAACCTGTTCCAGGCTCTCACCACCCTCATGCTGAAGAACTTCTTCCTAACATCCAATCTCAAGCTCCCCTCCTCTAGCTTGGATCCATTTGCTCCAGTCCTATCCCTACCTGACACCTTAAGAAGTCCCTCTCCAGCTTCCTTGTAGCCTCCTTCAGATACTTGAAGGCCACAACAAGGTCTTCCTGGGAGTCTTCTCCAGACTGAACATCCCCAACTCTCTCAGCCTGTCCTCACAGCAGAGCAGCTTTGTGGCCCTTCTCTGGACTCGTTCCAGCACCTCCAGATCTTTCTTGTAATAGAGGCTCCAGAGATGGACTGGGTACTCTAGGAGGGTCTCACCAGAGTGGAGTGGGAATATAAAACACTTGAAGCTGTTTGGGGAGATGTTTCACTTGACCTCAGGAAAAAGCAAAATCATTTGCCTGGCCTTCAATTGCAGTAAAATATGAAACAGAAGTCAGTAGCTATGAAATAGTTGTACATGGCAGAGTCACCCTGCTGTGCTACAAGGCTGCCCCTTCTCTTGCTTTGAGTGCATCCCTGTCCACCCTCCTGCTTGCTGCCATCTTTCCTCAGGCCTTGCCTGAGGTCCTGTGCCTGGGCTGTGCCCACCTGGCAGCCCTGTGGGGCTCAGCACATGTGTGCTGTCCTCCCCAAGAGCTTGTGGCTGGGAGGGGAGCAGCGCTGTGATGCGGAACAGCTTTCCTTGGTCGGCTCTGGGCTGCTGGAGACGTTGTGTAATCTTTGGCCCTGGGGACAGAGCATGTCCATGTGAGAGGGCTGCAGCCTGCTGTTCTGCTCACGGGTTTTAGTTTTGCCCTGACAGTCTCTCTGTCAACTCTGCTGTCCTTTTTCAGGTGCTTTACACCAGGTGGGGCTGCTGGAGAGCAGCACTGCTCTTGGCTGCCTGCCTGATGGTGTTTTTCAACATAGGCAGCAGAGGGTTAGGTTGGATGTTAGGAAGCACTTCCTGATGGAAAGGGGAATTAGAGACTGGAACAGACTGCTCAGGGAGGTGGTGGATTTGCTGGCCCTGGAGGTGTTTAAGGCAAGGTTGGATGTGGCATTAGTGACAAAGTGTAGTTGATGTGGTGGTGTTAAGTCCTAGGCTGGATGTGGCACTTGGTGCCATGGTCTAGCCTTGAGCTCTGTGGTAAAGGGTTGGACTTGATGATCTGTGAGGTCTCTTCCAACCCTGATGATATTGTGATACCTTCAGGGATGGCAACTCCACCACCTCTCTGGGCAGCCCATTCCAATGTCAATCACTCTTTCTGACAAGAACTTCCTCCTAACATCCAGCCTGAACCTGTCCTGGCACAACTTGTGACTATGTCCCCTTGTTCTGTCCCTGGGCACCTGGGAGGAGACCAACCCCACCTGGCTACAACCTCCCTTCAGGTAGTTGTAGACAGCAATGAGCTCTGCCCTGAGCCTCCTCTTCTCCAAGTCTCTTCCAACCTGGTTGATTGTATGATTCTATGAACTACAAACCTCTTGTGAAGACCAAAGTCCTAGCACCTTAGTAAAATCTATGCCCATTACCTCTACACTTGAGCATTCATTTTGTGTTTCATAGAATTACAGATGGAGAAGAAACCTCTTCTGGTTTTGTTCTGTCAGGCTGGTTGCTCCTGCAGCAGTGGGTTGTATGTATGCATTATTCACTACTTTCAAGTGTTTGGTTAAATATTTTATTTTGTTAATAGTGTAACATGCTGAACTTTGAATCCTTTGCTTCTCTGCTACCCTTCATGGACTGAGCACCAGTAGTGGAACTTGTGGCCAGTGCCATTCTGGGGTGGATTAGAAGGGGTGCAGTTAGTAGGGTGAGAGGTGTTCTCTCCTACTCTGTGTTGGTGAGACCACATCTGGAGTACTGTGTCCAGTTCTGGGCCTCTTAGTTCAAGAAGGACCTCAGGGATATGCTTGAAAGAGTCCAGCACAGAGCCACAAAAGGGAGTGGAGCATCTTCTTTAGGCAGAGAGCCTGAGGGAGCTGGGGCTGTGCTGCTGGGAGAGGGGGAGCCTGAGGGGAGACCTCAGGAATGGTTGTAAAGGTGAGTGCCAAGAGGCTGGAGCCAGGCTCTGCTGGGTGATGCCCAGTGCCAGCACAAGGGGCAGTGGGTGGGAGCTGAGGCATAGGAAATGCCATGGAAACAGGAGGAAATTTTTTTTCTTTTGTGGGTGATAGAACCCTGGAAGAGTCTGCCCAGGGGGCTGTGGAGTCTCCCTCTCTGGAGATATTCCAGAGCTGCCTGGATGTGTTGCTGTGTGCTCTGCTCTAGGTGCTGCTGCTCTGGCAGGGGAGTTGGACTGGCTGAGCTTTGGAGGTCTCTTCCAGCTCCTAACCTTCTGTGATACTGCTGTAGGTTGTTGTAGATGAACTTTAAAGAGTTATGTGCATTGCTTGGTTCCTCTCAAGCTGGCAAGATCTCTAACCTTTTAAGCAGCTTCAGGAACAGTCAGGATGGCTTACAAGTCTTGGAGCCCTTGGATTTTAGCAGTGCTCTTGGAGCAGTGAGACCTTTGACAGGTGAGTCTGCTTGCTCTGCTGAAAAGGAATATTGGTTGTGTAACTTCTAAGTGCCATCCATTTCTTCATGCTTCATCATGTGGAGCAATGGAATGGCCTCCTAATTAGTATGGAATGGTATAGAATGGAATTCCATACTAATGGAACACCATACTAATAGCATACTGATACTCACATGCTAATTTTCCTACTTTGCTTAGTATGGGTTTTTAAAGAGTTTGCAACTTCTTAAGAACTATTGGAACTGTTAACAACACAGCTGCTTACCAGTAAGAACACAACTATTAGTATTAAGAACACAACTACTTACTATTAAGAACACAACTACTTACTAGTAAGAACTCAGCTACTTATTGGTAAGAACGCAGCTACTTACTGTTAAGAACACAACTACTTACTTACTAGTAAGAACTCAACTACTTATTAGCAAGAACACAGCTACTTACTAGTAAGAACACAGCTACTTACTATCAAAAACACAGCTATTTACTTACTATTAGGAACACAGCTACTTGCTTAGTATGAAGAGCACAGCTGTTTACACCTGTTAGGAGCACAGCTACTTGCTTAGTATGAAGAGCACAGCTATTTGCTTACTGTTAGGAGCACAGCTACTTGCTCAGTGTTGAGAGCACAGCTATTTGCTTACTGTTAGGAGCACAGCTACTTGCTCAGTGTTGAGAGCACAGCTATTTACTTACTCTTAGGAAGTACTGTTTTAAACCTGGCAGCAGTGGTTCAGCAAACCATCCCAAAGAAGCTCTGCTTTGTGGCATGTTCTTCCTCCTCGTTTCTCTGCGTTTGCTTCTTCCTTAATGAGCTCAGAGTAACTCCTTTTTCTCTGGGTGAAGGTTACCTTACCTGGTGTGACCTAAACCCTGAAGCTGGAAGTCTTTTGCCCGGTGTCTGGTCACAGAAGCCAGCTGACTGCAGAAGCTGTAAAGCCACCTTCAGCTCCCCGGGTGGAAGTAGCACAGAAGTGCAGAGTATCCAGGCAGTAGTTAATGATGAGATAAGAAGTAATTGAAATCTCCCGATGCAGCTGCACGTCAGAGGCACTCTGGTGATGTGTGCTGCAATATTTAGGTCAGCAATTTCAGCTGTTTCCCTAAACCCTGGGTGAATATTCTCCCACTGAAGCACCTTGCTGCAAGGTGTCAGATCCGTTTCTTTGGCTGGCTGCTGCCGGGGGTTAAAGGTACCACCTTTTGAGCAGGCAGGGGGGTGCTGTTTGGAAACCCTGGGAATAACCAAGCTTCAGCCTTTAAAATGACAGTCCTGGTGCTACCAGAACTGTAGGAGGACTCAAGTGCCTTCAGTTGATCGGGTGGTTGTGTTACAGCAGTGTACTGCTTGTTTGATGCACAGCACTGCCAGCAAGGCAGGCTCCTATGTCCCTCTTGTGGTTAACGATTGCCGTGCAGGTTTCCCTTCAGAGATTTTTTTTTTCCCCTTGTGAGATTTTTATTTCCCCTTGAGAGATTTTTTTCCCCCTTGAGAGATTTTTTTCCCCCTTGAGAGGTTTTTTTTTTTCCCTTGTGAGATTTTTTTTCCCCTTGAGAAATTTTTATTTCTCCTTGAGAGATTTTTTTCCCCCTTGTGAGATTTTTTTTTCCCTTGAGAGATTTTTATTTCCCCTTGAGAGATTTTTATTTCCCCTTGTGAGATTTTTATTTCCCCTTGAGAGATTTTTTTCCCCCTTGAGAGATTTTTTTCCCCCTTGAGAGATTTTTTTCCCCCTTGAGAGATTTTTTTCCCCCTTGAGAGGTTTTTTTTTTTCCCTTGTGAGATTTTTTTTCCCCTTGAGAAATTTTTATTTCTCCTTGAGAGATTTTTTTCCCCCTTGTGAGATTTTTTTTTCCCTTGAGAGATTTTTATTTCCCCTTGAGAGATTTTTATTTCCCCTTGAGAGATTTTTATTTCCCCTTGTGAGATTTTTATTTCCCCTTGAGAGATTTTTTTCCCCCTTGAGAGATTTTTTTCCCCCTTGAGAGATTTTTTTCCCCCTTGAGAGATTTTTTTCCCCCTTGAGAGATTTTTTTCCCCCTTGAGAGATTTTTTTCCCCCTTGAGAGGTTTTTTTTTTTCCCTTGTGAGATTTTTTTTTCCCCTTGAGAAATTTTTATTTCTCCTTGAGAGATTTTTTTCCCCCTTGTGAGATTTTTTTTTCCCTTGAGAGATTTTTATTTCCCCTTGAGAGATTTTTATTTCCCCTTGAGAGATTTTTATTTCCCCTTGAGAGATTTTTATTTCCCCTTGAGAGATTTTTTTTCCCCTTGAGAGATTTTTTTCCCTTGTGAGATATTTTTTTCCCTTGAGAGATTTTTTTTTCCCCTTGAGAGATTTTTTTCCCCTTGAGAGATTTTTTTTTTCCCCTTGAAGATTTTTTTCCCCTTGAGAGATTTTTTTTCCTTTGAGAGATTTTATTTCCCCTTGTGAGATTTTTATTTCCCCTGATTTTTTTTGTTTTTTTTTTTTTTTTTTTTTGTTCCCTTGAGAGATTTTTTTTTTCCTTTGAGAGATTTTTTTTTTTACCCTGGAGATTTTTTTTTCCTTGAGATTTTTTTTTTCCTGGAGATTTTTTTTTCCTTGAGAGATTTTTTTTTTTCTTGAGAGATCTTTTCTTTTCCATGAGAGATTTTTTTTCTGTAAGAGGTTGATTTTTTTCCTATGAGAGATCTTTTTCCCTGACACATTTCTTTCCATGAGAGATTTTTTTTCCTTATGAGATTTGTTTTCCCTTGAGAGATTTTTTTTCATAAGAGATTTATTTCCCTGAGAGATTTTTTCTGTCGTTTTTTTGTCTGTGAGATTTCTACCCATGAGATTTTCTTCCCACAAGATTTTTTTTTCCTTAAGAGATTTATTCCCTGAGAGATTTTTATTCCCTGAGGATTTTTTTTCCCTGAGAGTTTTTCCCATGAGACATTTTTTTCCATGAGAGACTTTTTTTCTGTGAGATTTTTATTCCCTGAGAGATTTTTTTCAGAAGATATTTATTTCCCTGAGAGATTTTTTTTTCCTTGAGAGGTTTTTTTCCCTGAGAGATTTTTACTCCCTGAGGATTTTTTTTTCCCTGAGAGTTTTTTCCCATGAGACATTTTTTCCCTCTGATAGATTTTTTTGGTAAGAGATTTATTTCCTTGATTTTTTTTTTTCCCTTAAGAGATATTTATCCCTGAGAGATTTCTTTGTCCCTGAGAGATTTCTTTGTCCCTTGAGAGATTTTTTTGTTCCCTGAGAGGTTTTTTCCCATGAGACATTTTTTTCCATGAAAGATTTTTTTTTTGTGAGATTTTTATTCCCTGAGAGATTTTTTTTTTATAAGAAATTGATTTCCCTGAGAGATTTTTTTTCCCTTGAGAGACTTTTTTCCCCTGATGTCTTTTTTGATAAGAGATTTATTTATCTGATTTTTTTCCCTTGAGAGATTTCTTTTTCCCTTGAGAGATTTCTTTTTCCCTTGAGAGATTTCGTTTTCCCTTGAGAGACTTTCATTCCTTGGTATTTTTTTCCCTTGAGGGATTTTTTCCCCTTGTGTTATATATATCTGTAAAACTCTGTGTATTTTACATGAGTGCTAAATTGCACTTAGTGGCACTGTGCTGTCAGGACGATTCAGAATTTGAAGTCAGTGTTTTTGTGTGACATTAGAACCTGAAAGCTTCTGTACTAATTCCATTTTACAGTAAGAAGCAAGTGCCCTGTAAACAATGGGATGATGGGTTTCACTTTGAGATGGCTGAGCCAGATTAGTAGCTTCACAGAATGGAAGAGACCTTAAAGATCATCTAGTTTCAACACCACCTACTAGACCAGGTCATTCCAGGCCACATCCAAGGTGGCCTTGAACACCTCCAGGCAGAGGGCATCCATGATCTCTTACCTCCTTGGAAGGAGGAAGCCTTCCTGAAGAGAACCAGCTCAGCTGGCTCCTGGCATCCCAGGAAGCCCTTGTAACAGCAGCATTTCTCCCTGTCTCCTTTTCTCTCACTCCTGCCTGACTGTACTCCTTAGCATCCCTTCCACGTGCTCTTGCTCTCATTTTGGTCTTGAAGCCCAGAGGAAGAAGGATCACTGCATCCACTCTGGTTCCCTTCCCCTCCTATCACTGCACTACAATCCCTGCCATCTCCCATTCATTTCCATGGCCTTCCTTCCTGTTTCTGCTACACCCTCCCGGGCTTGGCAGTGGTTTCTGCTGGCAGCCAGATTCTCTAGCATGGATGTGGCAATGCCACAGGAACAAAACCCGTGTTTCTTTAGCGTGGCACATAGGAGCAGGTCACCTGCAGCCAGCCAGTGTATTAGGCTGGGAGAGTTAAAAGGACTATGCATAGCATCATAAAATGACAGAATGGTCTGATTTGGAAGGGACCTCCAAAGGTCACCCAGTCCAACCCCCTCTGCAGTCAGCAGGGACATCCTACAGCCCTGTTGTGCCTCACCTTGAATATTTTCAGGGATGGAGACTCCCTGGGCAACCTGTTGCAGTGTTCCACCACCTTCAAGGTACAGAACCTGTTCCTAACATCCAATCTCAATCTGCTCTGCTCTAGTTTGAAGCCATTGCCCTTGTCCTGTCCCTGCAGCCCTTTGCAAACAGTCTCTCTGCAGCCTTCTAAGGGTAGCCCTCTTCAGGCTACCGCTGCAAAAGACAGGACTAGAAAGCTGCTTTGAGGAGAATTAACTCTGGCTCAGGCAGAGCAAGTACAGCAGAAGTAAAGAGCAGTGCTGCTTTTCTCACTGGGTGATGTGTGCCTAGAGCTGCTGGGTGGGAGAGCCTGAGAGCAGGCTGCAGAATGGTAGGGATTACCCATTCAGTTCTGCTTTGATGCCTTTTTTTACTGGTATTATTTCTGCATCTCATCTAATAAATGTATGGTAATTAGGTATTTGGAGGTGAGATGTGGTTTAATATCCTGTCTGATGTTCTCTTGGGGAACAAAAAAAAAAGAAAGGAAGAAATAAAAGGTAATAATCAGCATTTTGCTGATTGGGTTTCAGATCCAGGAGTTGGGGATATCACCATAGAATCAAAGCTAACAACGAGAATGACTCTGAAACAAAACTCAGGTATTTCATGTAATGGCTTTCTCCTGGATGTTGCCTTTGTGTAGCTGAAGCTGCACAGAAACAAAAAGGAGGCTAAAACTTGATTAGCTACTGCAGCACAGTGGAATCTTGAGTTTATTAATGTGCTTAAGACTCTGTCTCTGTTCAAGCATGAGAACATAATGACACCATTTGGTGTTTGCAGCAGAGGCATCATGTTTTCTTCAGCATTTCTCTTTCATTTTAAGTAAAAGTCTTTCTGTTAGAAAAATCTAATCTTCCTTTAGGCAGGACTTCAGGGTGCAGTCAGGATCATTTTGAACTGCAAGAAACTCTGTGCTCCTCTGAACTTCAAACGTGTCTGTTTCACAGTCAGTACTTCCTTTCTGGCACCACAGGATGTTAGGAGTTGGTAGCCCCAGAAGGGCTGCATGGAGAGCAGTGTGTCCAGCAGGTCAGGAGGGGATTCTTGGCCTTGGGAGACTGAGTCCTGGGTCTGTTTAGTCTGGAGAAAAGAAACTGAGAAGAGATCTGATCAATGTGTCCAAATATCTGAGGGGCAGGGGCCAAGCTCTTTGGTGGTGCACAGCAATAAGCCAAGGAGCAATGGATACAGACCGGAATAGAGAAGGTTTCAGCTCAAGGTGAGGAGAAACTTGTTTAGAGTGAGAATGACAGAGCACTGGCACAGGCTGCCCAGAGAGGTTGTGGAGTCTCCTTCTCTGGAGCCTTTCCCACCGTCCCTGGAGGTGAAGAAGTCATGAATAGTGGTAAGGACAGAAATGACAGGAAACAAATCTGTTTCTTAGCTGCTGAGCCAACAAGAAGCTGTCTTAACTAGCTTAACTTCTGTGATTCTGTGATAAAGAGCCTTCTCCGAGGTTTGGAGTGGAATTCTGGATGCTTTCATCCAGAAAGATCCATGTACCATACCAGATGATCCTTTCACTGGTTGGCTTGGTAGTTCACAGTGAAATATCTGAAAGCTTTTATGTGATGCAGCAGAACTAGGCAGTGGCAAATGCATCTCTTACTTTCTCTATGAAGCAGCAAGGTACCAAAGACAACCCAAAGAAACCCCAAGACCCCAAAGACTTCCCTCTCCAGACAAAAAAAAAGGCTTGAAAGGTGATTTTAACAGGTTTAAAGGTAACCACCAATTCTAGAAGAGGTGAATTGGCACAGGGTTTGTGTGATGCTGGAAATTATCTTCCACAAATAAATGTGGAAGGCATAAAACCTCAGGTTAAGCATTTTGGCAGACTTGTGGTGTATTACAGTGTGTAAGAATGAAGAAGAAAAGTAGAACTGGTGATATCCCTGCAAAAATGGCATCTCCAGATCTGGCCTCCACCTGACCTCGCTTCTCACCATCCAGATCTGAGTCTCTGACTGATGCTTTCTGTTGCTGGGTCAACTCGGGGGCACATTTCCCTCCTGCTGCTTTCTGTGCTTCCCCTGAAGCGTTTTACATCTAAGAGCGAAGCTCCAAGGGTTCCTTTTGTGGGGGAGACCTGGAAGCTGCAGTTGGTCCCTGGAAAGCCTTGCTTCTTTGCTGCTCTGTTGATGGTGCCTGGGCAGGTGCACCCTCCTGCATACACCACTACCCATGGTGGGTCCTGCTGCTCTGTTCACAGAGACCCCCTGCCTTTTGAAACCACATCAGTGCTTGCAATGCTTTGCCTTCCCTTTCTCAGGGTTCTTGGTTGGGAGGAGGAGAGGAGGATTCCTAGGTGGACTTTGCTGCCTTTCCTCCGGGGACATCTGAACAGCTCAGCCCAGGAGCTGCCATTTCATCTCTTGAAGCTCCTCAAAATATAGAGGAGGTGATACCCAAGGACTCAAAGGGAACCCCAAGCAGCCAGACCTGGCCAGCACAGTTTTGTATCTTCAGTGTTTCAAAGCTGATACTAACTACAGAAAATCCTCCAAGCCTTATTTTTGTATTTGAATATAGTGGTCTTGTTTCTCTGTGGTAATCATGCAATCAGTCAGGGTTGGAAGGGATCTCAAGGATCATTCAGTTCCAAACCCCCTGCCGTGGACAGGGACACCTCACACTAGATCAGGCTGGCCAGAGCCTCATCCAGCCTGGCCTTAAACACCTCCAGGGATGAGACTTCCATCACCTCCCTGGACAACCCATTCCAGGCTCTTACTACCCTCATGGTGAAGAACTTCTTCCTAACATCCAGTCTGATGTTTCTAGCTTTGTTGCTTTCCCCCCAGTTCTATCAATATCTAACACCCTAAAAAGTCCCTCCAGAGCTTTCTTGTAGGTCCCCTCAGATTCTGAAAGGCCACAATAAGGTCATCTCAGGGCCTTCTCCTCTCCAGACTGAACAGCCCCAACTCCTTTAGTCTCTTCTATTGAAGTAATTAAGGAGGTGTTTTATGTGTCAGGCGAGGTGAGATGTTTGAGCAAGAAATCAGTGCTGTGAGCAAAACAAGGTTCCTAAAGACAGAGGACATGACAGTCTTGAGTCTCACCTAGCACTTTGGCTTTGCTGTATTGTTTTCTTTGTGGAAGCTTGTTTGGAAGGGCTTTTTGTGTTTTGTTTGTGCCTAATTCTTATTAGGGGCAGTGCAAATGAAGCATAAGAATCGATGAGAAATCAAATCCCTGACCTAAGCAAGTCTGTGTCATGCACTTACAAATACAGAAGGAAATTAATGTGCTCAGCTTCATAGTAATGTTTAAAATGTATGTACATGATATGGCAATCTAAGTGGGGAAGGGCATTGTGAGTGAATAAAATAACCATGTTTGCCTCTGATGGTGAATGCCTTTAGATGGCTTTTTCTCTGAACTGAGCTACAGCAGTTTAAATCATTTGTTACCCAATAATATGTTCTCCCTTGGTAGAAATCATATCATAAAGTCTCAAATTGGGATAATTTGATACAACTGAGCCAGACATAAATTAAACCTGACAAATCTGTCATAGAGTGTAAGTTTTAATAGGAGCTTAATCTAAGCTTTCATGACTTTGTCAAAACCAATAATGTATCAGCAGCCAGCTCTGAAACTGGCTGGATCACACTGCAGAGGTTAAGGGGTTTGTAAGACCCAGCTCTGAGGTTGTGTGTTTGGAAACATCTTTAGCAGAAGACATTTTTCTTTTCACTGATTAATGAAAAGATGCTGTTTGTTCATGGCTGGAAAGTGATCTCCTTTTACTGCTCACTCCATTTCTTTGTTAAAATGCACTACTGGATGTGACAGTGAGGACTGGATAGGATTTGGGCATGAAGCACATACCGACCGTACTCTTGTTTCTGTTCCTCACCTCTGTTGCACTCCTTTCCATGTGGTGATGTTTTATGGCTCTTACTTGGAATCAGTCAGGTTGGAAGAGACCAGGCATCTCTTCAGGTGATAACAATAGTCATAGAACCAGCCAGGTTGGAAGAGACCTCCAAGATATCCACTCCAACCTATCACTTACCCCTATCCAGTCAACCAGACCATGGCACTAAGTGCCTCATCCAGTCTTACACAGCTCCAGGGACGGCGACTCCACCACCTCCTTGGGCAGCCCATTCCAATGCCAATCACTCTCTCTGCCAACAACTTCCTCCTAACATCCAGCCTAGGCCTCCCCTGCCACAACTTGAGACTGTGTCCCCTCGTTCTGTTGCTTCTTGCCTGGGAGAAGAGACCAACCCCACCTGGCTACAGCCTCCCTTCAGGTAGCTGTAGATAGCAATGAGCTCTGCCCTGAGCCTCCTCTGCTGCAGGCTGCACACCCCCAGCTCCCTCAGCCTCTCCTCACAGGGCTGTGCTCCAGGCCCCTCCCCAGCCTTGCTGCTCTTCTCTGGACACCTTCCAGCACCTCAACATCTCTCTGCAATGGAGGAGCCCAGAACTGCACACAGCACTCAAGGGGTGTGACCTGACCAGTCCTGAGTCCAGGGGCAGAATAACCTCCCTTGTCCTGCTGGCCACACTGTTCCTGATCCAGGCCAGGATGCCATTGGCTCTCCTGCCCATCTGGGCACACTGCTGCCTCATCTTCAGCTACTCTCTCCCAGCACCTCCAGGTCTCTCTCTGCCTGGCTGCTCTCAGGTACTCTGTCCCCATCCTGTAGTGCTGCTTGGGGTTGATTATTTTAGCAGTGTTGCACCTTAACTCTTGTTTCATAGATGGCATGGGGTGGTGGAGTTGCCATCCCTGGAGGTGTTCAAAAATAGACTGGCTGGGGCACTTAGTGCCTTGGTCTGATTGATTGGACAGGGCTGGGTGCTAGGTTGGCCTGGATGAGCTTGGTTGATTCTATGAAAAGTGTTTGTGACTGTCAGTGTATAAAGACATTTGGGATATTCTACTCTAGGTGCTCTGCTCTGGCAGGGGAGTTGGACCTGGATGATCTTTCAAGGTCCCTGCCAGCCCCTGACATTCTGTGATTCTGTGATATTGCAGCTTTGTAGCAAGTAGACTGAGAGAAATATTCCTGTTAAAAGAACACTGTAGAATTGTGCAAATGCTTCCTAAGAGCCTTTCTTCCTTTAAAGTCTGCTGCAATTTATCTGACTTTGAGTTGAAAGAATAAACTGATCCATTAAATAGTTTTGGGATCTTTTTAAAACTGATTTTTTTTACACTTGGAGCCACCTCAAAGGAGATAACAAAAGCATGTTTGCAAAGAGCCCAAACGTGGAAAACTCAGGTCTCACTGTGACTCAAGAACAATCCTATGTAGGGGATGTAGTTTTGTAGCAGGGTAAGTAAACACAACATGATTCCCTAAATACCATGAAAGTGCTGTTGATCCTTGGAGTTAAGAGGAATTGTGACTTAAAGTAAAATGATGAATCATAGAATCACTCAGGGATGGAAGGGACCACAAGCATCTCCTATGATTCTACTCAACATATGTAGTTTTGACTGGAGCTGGAGTGTTAACTCTAAACCCACCACATTCTGAGGTAGAAGGTCAAATGCTACGGTTGAAAGAGATGCCAAGTGGCAATGGACTGCCTGATGTTTGTCTTGTTTCTCTTTGTGCAGGCTTGTGGAATCAGCTGAAAATGTTGCAGTAATTAATCAGTTCTGGCACCTCCTTTGATTAGAGAGGATTCAATCAAAATCTTTTCAGTGGCTGTGTGACTGAGTTAAGCTGTGTGCTGGCTGACTTCTTGCTGGCCTCTTTGGGGGCTGGAGATATGGAGTCAGTTCTGTCTCTAATAAAAAGATATGGACATGCTGGAAGGTGTCCAGAGAAGGGCCACAAGAATGAGCAGAGGGCTGTAGCTGCTCTGATACGAGGACAGGCTGAGAGAATTGGGGTTGTTCAGTCTGGAGAGGGGAATGCTCTGAGGAGAGCTTATTGTGGCCTTCCAGTATCTGAAGGGGGGCTACAGGAAAGCTGGGGAGGGACTTTTTATGGTGTCAGGTAGTGATATGACTGGGGGGAATGGATCCAAGCTACAGGAGGGGAGCTTGAGATTGGATGTTAGGAAGAAGTTCTTCAGCATGAGGATGGTGAGAGACTGGCACAGGTTGTGCAGGGAGGTGTTGAAAGCATCATCCCTGGATGTTTGTAAGGCCAGGCTGGATGAGGCTCTGGGCAACCTGCTGCAGTGTGAGGTGTCCCTGCCCATGGCAGGGGTGTTGGAACTGGCTGATCCTTGATGTCCCTTCCAAGCCTGACAAGTCTGTGATTCTGTAATGCTGTCAGCAAGCATCATGACAGCTACAAACCTTTCCATTGTGAACTTGTGTGTAGATGAGGTTACATAGGTTGGTTGTGCAGTGTAGTAATTGGAGAACAGGGACACTGATTCAGTGCCCTTGTCAACCTGAGGGACTTGTGGAAGAGATGTTACCTTATGGCACAGTTGAAGTGTTCAAGTGTAGCAGGGTCATTTTTGTCTCCTGATAGTGAAGCTGTGTGGGAAAAATTTCCTTGAAGGTTCAGAGAGGCAGAAAACATGTGTGGAAGAGCCTCCCTTCTTTTATTCAGTGTTTTAGAGAAGGGTCCTGGGCTTCAGGGCTTCATTTATTTGATTTTAAGTGGCAGTTGGGTGAATTGTGTAAATAGTTCTGAGAATTGTCTCAGGTGTTCCTTCTTGCAGCAGAGTGCACCAATCACTTAACTACAGGTTGCTCTGCCTTGTCTCTGTCCCGTGTGCTGGGTCTGAAAGCCTGATGTGCCTCTGGCCTTGCTTGCTTGTGCTCCATTTTTCTTTGCTGCCTTCCCCTTGGTGGTCATAATCCTCTACTGGAATGCTGCTCTGCTGAGGCAGGGGCTGAGCTGTATCTCAGAAAGTGCTCTGGCCCTAACATTTTTGAGTAAAATACACAGAGAAATCTAAAAGGTACTTAACACTCCTCACCCTGCAGCAAACAAAGCTTTGAAAAGCAACAGTGGCCCAAGTCACAGGATCAGAGGATGTCAGGGGTTGGAAGGGACCCAAAGAGATCATCAACTCCACCTCCCCTGCCACAGCAGGACCATACAGTCTAGCTCAGGTCACACAGGAACACATCCAGACAGGCCTTTGAAGTCTCCAGAGAAGAAGACTCCACAACCTCTCTGGGCAGCCTGTGCCAGTGCTCTGGGTCCCTTAGAGTCAAGAAGTTCCCCCTTGTGTTGAGCTGGAACCTCCTGTGCTGCAGCTTCCATCCATTGCTCCTTGTCCTATTACCCAGGGAGCAGGGAGCAGAGCCTGTGTGTGTGTCCCTTCCTGACCCCCAGCCCTCAGATACTTATAAACATTTATTAAATTCCCTCTCAGCTTTCTCCTCTGCAGACTAAGCAGCCCCAGGTCCCTCATCGGGCAGTGCTCCAGTCCCCTCATCATCCTCCTAGCTCTCTGTTGGACCCTCTCCAGCAGATTCCTGTCCCTTTTCAACTGGGGAGCCCAAAACTGAATGCAATACTCCAGATGAGGTCTCAGCAGGGCAGAGCAATCCAGAAAAATGAGTTGGGCATGTGGAGTCTTAAATACCAGCTGCCAGCAGATGTTTGACTGAAGGCAGTAGAGAGACCAAATCCCAGGGATAGGAGCAGTTTTCAGATGAGTGTGGGCAGGGTACCAAGCTCGCCTGGCACTTCCTTGCTCCCAGGGCTCCTAAACACATCTTATGCATTGCTTAGGGAGCTGAGGCATGCACTGCAGGGCTGCAGATTTGACCCTCTTGGAGCTAGGCTCTAATCTTTTAGACCCTCACAGTGTGTAGGTCCAGTCTTCTGTGAAACTCCTCCTATCATTAAATGGGAGTAGTCCCAGTTCTTCCATTAGGTTTTAAAGCAGGCTCAAGAGAGTCATGTCTAATGAATTTCTTGCTGAAGAAGCAGCCCAGCCACAGGACTGCTGCATGGGAGTCTTTCTGGAAACCTCCCTCTGGAGGCTGAAGTAATATTCTCTCCGAGTACTTAATGGTCTCTCTTTATTCTGGCAATCACAGAACCTTAGAGGTTGGAAGGGACCTCCAGAGATCACCCAGTCCAACCCCCCTGCCAAAGCATGGTCCTCTAGGGCAGTCCCCACAGGAATGCATTCAGGTGGGTTTGGAAAGGCTCCAGAGAAGGAGACTCCAAAACCTTTCTGGGCAGCCTGTGCCAGGGCTCTGCCACCCTCACTGTAAGGAAGTTTCTCCTCAAGGTGAGGTGAAACCTTCTCTGTTCCAGTTTGCATCCATTGCTCCTTGTCTTGTTGCTGTGCACCACCCAAAAGAGCTTGGCCCTCTCCACTTGACCCCCACCCCTCAGCTATTTGCACACATTGCTCAGATCCCCTCTCAGCCTCCTCCAGACTACACAGTCCCAGAGCTGTCAGTCTGTCTCTCTAGGCTAGTTGCTCAAATCTCCCAATCATCCTGTTTGATGTGGAGGTGCCTGGCAGGTGGTTGTAGTATTTTTGCAGAGCCCATCCCTAAGTTCCCAAAGGTAACCACTGAGTGGACTGCTGGGTGTGCCATGTGTGCCTCTTAATGCTTGTATTAAAACTGTGCCACATAGGTTTCATTCTCATCTTACAGACACACTAAAAAAACCAACCCCAACCTGCAAAGCTCTTGACATACTGATTCCTTTGCAAGGTTTGCTCCCTCTTCATGTCTGCTGTACTTGCAGCTGCTGACAAGTGTCCCCAGGAGATGAAGAGTGTTAGGAAATGTCTAATTGTGATGCTTCCAAGCTATGACAAGAAATCAGAACCTATACAGATGATGGGCCTCAGTGCAGAGTAGGAGTCAAACAGGCACTAGGAGCATCTTTAGCACTGATGGAAAAGCAGAGAGTAAACTGTGTGCACCCACAGAAGATACCATGAGCCAACCTTTGAGAAAGGGTGGGGAGCAGAAACAGTCTCTGCCAAAGTATAATTTAGTTGGACTTTTAGTCTGTTGGCTGCTTGGCTTGCTGTGGTTCTCAGCTGGCCTGAGAAAATGAAGGTGAAATGGAGCATAGAATGTACTGGATGGGACTTGCAGAGCTCATCTGGTAATCAGCAGTAATCAGAGACATCCCCAACTAGGTCAGATTGCTCAGCCCTAACGAGCCTGGCCTTGAGTGTCTTCAGGAATGTCTTCTGCTACCATCCTGGGCAACCTGTGTCTGTGTTCCACTGCCCTCATAAGAAAGAACTTCTTTCTGATGTCCACTCTAAGTCTGCCCTTCTCTGGATGTCTGTAAGCAGTGTGACTTTGGTGGTTTGATAGCTTCTTTCTTTACCCTTTCCCCATTATATGTGAAGAAACTTTTTTGTTTATTTTGTTTTCCTCTTTTTAGAAAAATATTTATTTATTTAAATTAAATCATTTCCAAGGTGAAAAAACATCAAATCATGGAATCAGCTCTAGGGCCCTTCGAGGCTTAAACACCTCTTTGCCTTATCCAGAATGGCTTTCATAGCCAGGTACATCATTTGGGAGACTCCTGGCAAATCCACAGTGCCACGTGGAAGGCACTTGGTTCTAGGTGGTACTTTGGAATTGCAAACTGAACTCTCCATTTGGGCAACAGTGATGAAGTTTAACTGTCTTTAGTCAAATTGTACTACTTCTAGTCATTAAAGTGGAGTTTTGGCTTTGGCTAAGTCAGTTGTGTGGATAGTATATATTACAGCATCACCCATCCAGCTTTGGCTGAAAAAAGAGAGCGTGCTGCTCTATTAATCAGATGTAAACATTCCAGTTGCTGAATATATGCAGAGGACAAACTGTTGTTGCCCAGGTGGCCAAGAGGGACAGTGGCATCCTGGCCTGGATCAGTAACAGTGGCCAGCAGGGCAAGGGAGGTTATTCTGCCCCTGGACTCAGCACTGTTCAGGCCTCACCTTGAGTGCTGTGTCCAGTTCTGGGCTCCTCAATTCAAGAGAGATGTTGAGGTGCTGGAAGGTGTCCAGAGAAGTGCAATGAAGCTGGTGAGGGGCCTGGAGCACAGCCCTGTGAGGAGAGGCTGAAGAAGAGAAGGCTCAGAGGTGACCTCACTGACCTGAAGGGAGGCTGTAGCCAGGTGGGGTTGGACTCTTCTCCCAGGCAAGCAGCAACAGAAAAAGGGGACAGAGTTTCCAGTTGTGCCAGGGGAGGTCTAGGCTGGATGTTAGGAGGAAGTTGTTGCCAGAGAGTGACTGGCATTGGAATGGGCTGCCCAGGGAGTTTAGAACTAAAAGCTACCACTTGAGATTACTTTTGTATTTGTTGTATGAGACTGCAGCATTGCTTTTGCTCTCAGGTACCCCATTTTGCTCTCAGGTACCCTATCACAGCAAGAATGTCAGGCAGTGGAATGAGCTGCCCAGGAAGGTCACTGAGTCACCAACCCTGGATGTGTTTCAAGGTGGTTTGGCTGTGGTTCTTGGGGCTGTGGTTCAGGGTGCAGCTTGTAGAGCAGGGATATGGGTTGGACTTGGTGATCCTGAGGGGCTTTTCCAGCCCGAATGCTTCTGTGGTTCTGTGATTTAGAATGGCTGAGTGATTTCAGTGTCTGGTATTTTGTTAGGCTTAACATGTTTCCATTTCCATGTGAAAGAAAATCTTCTTAAGGAAGGAGAAGCAATATTGCTTCTTATTTATTTATATGTAGTCTTAAAAGCTACTTTTATATTAAAACAGCAGTTTCTTGAAAGTGAACTAGAGTAAATAAAGTGTATTTATTTGACACTGTTTGTTGAATCACAGACTTGCAGAATTATTGAGGCTGGAATGGGGCTCTGAGATCATCCAGTCCAGCCCAGGACCTAACACCACCACAGCTACCACAGCATGGCACTAAGTGCCACAGCCAAGCTGGCCTGAAACACCTCCAGCAAAGGCGACTCCACCACCTCCCTGGGCAGTCCATTCCAGTCTATAATTCCCCTTTCCATCAGGAAGTGCTTCCTAACATCCAACCTAACCCTCCCCTGGCACAGCTTCAGGCCAATTGCATCCAGTTCTGGGCTCCCCAGTTCAAGAGGGACAGGGATCTACTGGAGAGACTCCAACACAAGGCTACAAGGATGCTGAAGGGACTGGAGCACTGCCTGATGAGGAAAGGCTGAGAGCCCTGGGGGCTGGTTAGTCTGCAGAGGAGAAGGCTGAGAGGGGATCTGAGCAGTGGATCTAAATAGCTGAGGGCTGGGGGTCAGGAAGGAAGGGCCAGGGACAGCCTCTGCTCACTTGTGCCCTGCCATAGGACAAGAGGCAAGAGATGGATTTGCAGCCCAGGGAGTTCCACCTCAACATAAGGAAGAATTTCTTGAGTGTAAGGATGGCAGAGCCCTGGCACAGGCTGCCCAGAGAGGTTGTGGAGTCTCCTTCTCTGCAGCCTTTCCAGCCCTGTCTGGATGTGTTCCTGTGTGACCTGCACCAGATTCCCTGGTCCTGCTCTGGCAGGACATTAGACCTGAAGATCTGCAGAGGTTCCTTCCAGCCCCTAGCATCCTGTGATTAAAGTGGATCCTATGCTTATCCTTTTTTTACCCAGGAGTAACAACAAAGTCTCACATGAGCACCTCAGAAGATCATCCTTCAGCTGCTGCTCTGGTGTGCAAGCTGCAGAGTTTCAGTGGATGATTTGCAGTTATGCCTGAATGGAAACAGTTAGCACCTAAAGTGCCATCTGAAAGCACTGGAGAGCTCTGCGTGTATTATCAGCCTGCTCGCTGGCTGAAGGACAGAGGTGTGGGATGAGCCTGCTGTGCAAGGGACCTGAGAAGGGGACTTTGTAAATGCACTGCCCAAAGCATTAATCAGCAGCTTCCTCAGGCAGGTTATTTGTTGGCACCAGTGGTTAACGATTACGTACAAGCCATGAGGGGGGGCGATGCAGACTGCCGAATGAGTGTGTTATTTTCAGGCCACTCTGTGTTGCAGGGCTTGTGGCTGTCACAGTAGACAAGTGTGATTTGCACAGTTTTAGAGCAGAGAGGATTTTGGCATGTCAGGCTACTGACTGGAATAAGCTGCTTTTTTTCAAGAGCTTTGGAGCCAGGATGACTTGGGGGTGCTGATGGACCAGGCAGTGTGAGCTTGCAGCACAGAAGGCAAATCACAGCCTGGGCTGCATCCAAAGCAGTGTTGGCAGCAGATCCAGAGGTGATTCTGCCACTTTGCTCAGCTCTGCTGAGACCTCATCTGCAGTGCTGCATCCAGCTCTGGAGCCCTCAATACAGAAAAGACATGGAGCTGATGGAGTAGGTCCAGAAGAGGCCACAGAAATGCTCAGGAGGTTGGAGCAGCTCTGCTACAAAGCCAGGCTGAGGGAGCTGGGGGTGTGCAGCCTGGAAGGAGGCTGTAGCCATGTGGGGGTCAATCTCTGCTCCCAAGCAACCAGCAACAAAATGAGGGGACACATTCTCAAGTTGAGCCAGGGGAGGTACAGGTTGGATGTTAGGAGAAAGTTCTTCAAAGAGAGAGAGTGATTGGCATTGGAATGGGCTGCCCAGGGAGGTGGGGGAGTTGCTGTCCCTGGAGGTGTTCAAGCAAAGCCTTGGGATGGGACACTTAGTGCCATGGTCTGGTTGATTGGATGGGTGCTAGGTTGGACTGGCTGAGCTTGCAGGTCTCTTCCAACCTGGCCGATTCTATGATTCTGTGGAGAAGAGGAGGCTCTGGGGAGGCCTCACAGCAGCTTGCCTGTACCTGAAGGGGGCTACAAGCAGGCTGCAGAGAGACTGTTTGCAAAGGGCTGCAGGGACAGGATGAGGGCAATGGCTTCAAACTAGTGCAGAGCAGATTGAGATTGGATGCTAGGAACAGATTCTTTACTCTGTGAGTAGTGAAACACTGGAACCCATCCCTGGAAGTATTCAGGATGAGGCTGGACAGGGCTCTGGGCAAGCTGATCTAGCTGAGGATGTCTCTGCTGACTGCAGAGGGGATTGGACTGGATGACTTTTGGAGGTCCATCCAACCTGGACCATTCTATCATTCTGTGGCTTGCTCATGCACAGGCCCTACAAGTGCAGTTCTTCCTATTTATAACATCTGGGCATTTATGAGATCTGTTTTCTCTCTTGCAGGCTAAACAGCCCCAGGTCTCTCAGCCTCTTCTCCAAAGAGAGATACTTCAGTCCCCTAATCACCCATGTGGCTCTCTGTTGGACTCTCTCCAGTAGTTCCCTGTCCCTCTTGAACTGGGGAGCCCAGAACTGGACACAGTACTCCATGTGGGGCATCATAAGGGTAGAGTAGAGGTGGAGGAGAACCAGCCTAGACCTGCTGGCCTTACAAGAGAGTGTAGAAACAGATCTCACACCCTCACATCTTCCAACATCTTGGTTTCAAATTAAATGCAGTGAGGAAGTGAAAACAAGATTTCTTCCTTCTCTTCAGTAGTGGTGGCCCCACTGGTGACAATAAACAGGAGAATGTACATTGAGGCTTTAAAGGCTGACCTGATGCTTTTTATCAGAACCATGTAGGTTTCTCTCTTTCCCTTTTTAGAGTCAGAAGTTAGCTGTTGGAAGTGTTCTGCTGCTGTGAAGTTCTCTCTGCAGAGAGCATGAATTTGCAGAGAGCATCAGGGGTGCAGCAGTGCACATTGCACTCTGGCAGGGCTGGTGCCACTCTGGAGAAAGAGCTGTACCCTTCTGTGGTTATTTCTCTGCATGTTCGTTTTGTAATCAATGAAATATCACAGCAGGCAAATCAGCTACATTTAATGTGACAGCAGCAGCATTCATCACCTCGAAATCTTCCTTGTTTTCATGCCTGCTGCTATTGCTGTGCAGACCAGAGAGCTCTGGCTTCCCCCTCCTTCTGAAACTGAAACTGGAGGCACTTGCTGTTATTGAGATAACAAAGAGAGTTCAGCTGCAGTGTTATTAACCATCTGCAGTGCTGTCAAACCCAAGCATTTGAAAATTCACAATGTAAAGTCAATTTCTTTGCTATTTGAACTTTACTTTCCAGTTTCTTAGCAGAATCACAGAAACGTTCATTTTGGAGAAGCCCCTCGGGATCCCCAAGCCCAACCCATATCCCTGCTCTGCAAGCTGCACCCTAAGCCATAGCCCCAAGCACCACAGCCAAACCACTCTGAAACACAGCCAGGCTTGTGACTCCACCACCTCCCTGGGTAGCTCATTCCAATGCCTGACCACTCTTGCTGGGTAAAAATGTTTCCTAATATCCAATCTAAACCTACCCAGGGGCAGCTTCAGGCCATTCCCTCTTGTTCTATCACTAATTGCCTGTGAGCAGAGCCCAGCACCAACCTCTCCACAACCTCCTTTCAGGTAGTTGCAGCCAGCCATGAGCTCTGCCCTCAGCCTCCTCTGTTTCACACTACCCATCCCCAGCTCCCTCAGTCTCTCCTCATCAGATTTACTCCCCAGGCCCTTCCCCATCTTCCTTGCCCTCCTCTGCACTGCCTCCAGCACCTCCACATCTCTCTTGTACTGAGGTGCCCAAAACTGAATACAGTACTCAAAGTGTGCCCTCACCAGAGCAGAGTCCAAGGGGACAATCACCTCCCTGCTCCTGCTGGCCACAGCATTTCTAATCCCATCCAGGATGCCATTGGCTTTCTTGGCCACCTGGGCACACTGCTGGCTCCTATTCAGCTGTTAGTCCATTACAACCCCCAGGTCCCTTTCTGCCAGCAGCTCTCCAACCACCCTGCCCCAGGCCTGTAGCATTGCTTGGGGTTGTTGTGACCCAAGTGCAGGGCCTGGCATTTGGCCTTGTTGAAGCTCATCGTGCTAAAGCTGCCCCATCCATCCAATCTATCCAAGTCTCTCTGCAGAGCCTCTCTACCTTCCTGTAGGTCAATACTGCCACCTAACTTAATGCCATCTGCAAGCTTACTGCTGCCACACTCTGTGTCTCCATCAAGAGCATCCCTAAAGGTGCTGAACAGAAGCGATCCTGATACTGAGCCCTGAGGAGCACCACTCACAAACTGTTCTCCAGCATTTTGTGTGACTGTGAAATGAAAACCTGAGGGTCTCTTGATCTGCTCTCAAGTTTGCCTCTGATGAAATGATTGTTAATATTTGAAATACTGAGGCACTGGTTCCTGGGATAACCTTCATGAAGCAGCACATTTCAGTTCGTGCAACAAAGAAACATGAAAACACCTAAACCCAGTAGATTGAATTCTCTTTCTGCTTACTGAGTGATGGTAATGTGTTTAGGAATTAGTTTTCAGGAGACCAAGTATCTCTCAGAATAGTTTTGTGTGTCTAGTTTAACGTTCACACCAACATGAGCACTGTGGTGGTTCTCCAGCTGCACAAATAAGAGCATGTTGGAGGAAGGGAAGTGGGGACTCTCAGGGGTGCAGAAGCACAGCAGTAGCACTTTGTGCTTGAAGGCTGCTGCATGCTTCCAGTTGCTGGTTCTTGCTGCTGGTACTGTGGGTGCATCTCTTCCTGTGAATGTGGGGAGCTGCTTGAGGCTGTAATCACAGAATCAATCAGGTTGGAAAAGACCTTTGAGATCATTGAGTCCAGCCTGTCACCCAACGCCATCTAACCAAGTATGCCATGGCATGAAGTGCCTCATCCAGTCTCTTTTTAAACACACCCAGGGATGTGGACTCCACCACCTCCCCAGACAGCCCATTCCAATGCCAACCACCTTGCTGTGAAGAATTTCTTCCTAACATCCAACCTGAACCTGCCCTGGCACAGCTTGAGGCTGTCTCTCTTCGCTCTGTCACTGGGTGCCTGGCAGAAGAGCCCAACCCCACCTGGCTGCAACCTCCTTTCAGGTAGCTGCAGCCAGCAGTGAGCTCTGCCCTGAGCCTCCTCTTCTGCAGGCTGCACCCCCCCAGCTCCCTCAGCCTCTCCTCACAGGGCTGTGCTCCAGGCCCCTTCCCGGCCTTGCTGCCCTTCTCTGGACATGTTCAAGCACCTCAACATCCATCTAAATTGAAGGGCCCAGAACTGCACACCAGTAATGAGGCACTGCCTTGACATGCCTGTGTTTCCTTGGCTTCTGCACAGTGATCAGTCATGGGCAGAGGGACTTTGAAGTCCTGTGAGACCACAAGTATTTTTAGTGTGTGTCTATGAGTGAATGCTATGTAGAGGGTGTTTTTTTACCCCTACATTAGTGGCTCTTGGTAGCCAGTCTGCAGTCCCTCTAGTGACAAAGGCAGGAGTAATGTATCTGCTGTCCAAGCCAAAGTGAACTTTTTAGCCATTTGAAAGGCAGGCCTGTTAAGGGTCTCCAAGGAAAGATAAAAAACTCATCAGTAAAGGAATGAGGACCTTGAGAGTGATTCATCTGAGATGGGAAGGATGGTATAGAAATATCTACAGGTAAGGCCAATGCATCTCACTGTATTGCTAATTTCAGTGCAGACTCTGATGAAGTAATTGTGCTGAGGTCTATTATCCCAAGGAGTTTCAGTGACGGTTTTGTTGGCTGTCTTCCAAGGACACACTTTCTCTTTCTCTCCATTTCCAGTTCATCCTACTTTAAAAAATGTATTCATTTTTAAAAAAGGCAAAAAAGAAAGGAAAAAAAAGAGCAGATGTTGACGAGGGATGTTGTAAGCTGGAGAAGAATGAACTCTGAGGGTTGGCAGCTCTCTGACAATCCGTGGCATTGTTAGTTGCTAATGAGGGAATGCAGCTTGAAATGCACATTAATATCTCATTGAAGAAGGTTCATGTAAACCCCAGCTGCCACCATGGGAATCCTTTTGACTCCCCCTTGGCCAGTGGTCCCTAAGCCAAGTGTAAGGTCCTGCACCTGGGTTGTTGCAATCCCAAGCACAGCTCCAGGTTGGGTGGTGAATGGCTGAGAGCAGTCAGGTCTGGGGTGATGAAAAGCTCAACATGAGCCTGTAGTGTGAGTGCAGCCCAGACAGCAACCCTGTGCTGGGCTGCAGCAAGAGCAGTGTGGGCAGCAGGGCAAGGGAGGGGATTCTGCCCCTTGGCTCTGCTCTCCTCGGACCCCACCTGGAGTACTATGTGCAGCTCTGCAGCCCCCAGCACAAGAAGGATATAGAAGTGTTGGAGCCACTCCAGAGGAGGCCACAAAGATGCTCAGAGGGCTGAGAGAGTTGGGGCTCTGCAGCCTAGAGAAGAGAAGGCTTCCAGGAGACCTTGGATTGGCCTTCCAGTATCTGAAGAGGGCTACAGAAGGGCTGGGGAGGGACTATTGTCAAGGTCTTGTAATGACAGGATGAGGAGGAATGGGTTTGAGCTGGCAGAGGGGAGATTGAAAGTGGATTTTAGGAAGAAGTTGTTTGCAGTGAGGGTGGTGAGACACTGGCACAGGTTGCCCAGGGAGGCTGTGGAGCGCAGAAGCACAGAATGGGATCTGATCACATTGGGTGATTCTGTGCTCCACAGCCTCCCTGGAGGTGTTCAAGGCGAGGTTGGATGAGGCATTGAGTGAGGAACTGAATGTATGTTGAGGTCCCTTGCAACCTAAACCATCCTATGCTTCCCTGCTTTCACTTGATTTCTGTGCTGGCACACATCTGCGCAGCCTTTTGCGCGCTGGCAGAGCAGAACACGCAGCGCTCAGTCCTTGATGTCAAGTGGCAGTGGCAAAATTGCATCGTGCAGGACTGCTCGAAGGTTTTAACTATCGTGATGCTTTCTATATCCTTCTGGTGGTCAGAAGAGTTGCACCCAAACGCACAGCAGATGGTGCTATGCTGCAACCGTAGGAGGAGAGGTTTGGGTAGGGAATAAAAGATGTCCATTTAGAGTTGTTGCCTACCTATGGAATTCAGCTTTGCTTCTAAACCAGGATAGAAGTTTAGAAGGCCAAAGCGTTTTGAAGCAGAATTGTGTCAACTGATGTAGCCCTGCACGTCAAGGGAAGCTTTGGTGGTTCTTCAGCAATGAAGTGCAGCTCTGTTTCCAGTGATCTTTGCAGCATTTCATGAGGCTCAACTGCTAAATGCTGAAGAGTTTGGGTGTGACTGAAAAACTGAAATGAAAGTTGAGCAGCATATACAACTTCATTCCACTCCTCTGCAACAGATCAAAGTGCATAGAAATTTTAAAGGAGATTCTTTAGCTGAGTAGGAATTTCCAGGAGAGACTTTGGAGAGAGCTGACTGTAAATGGCTGAAAATTGAGCCAGAACTATCTTCAGTGTGCAGTTCTGAGTTTCATTTTGGTGTTTCCCTTTGACTGCTGACAACAACCACAGAGACCACTTGGTAACGTCCTCACGTAGCTGGATGGTATATTACTGATCTAAGTCTGCTGTGGGAAGGGACCTTTGAGGAACATCCTAGTCCAATGGCCCTGCTAAATCAGAGCCCCCTAGAGCAGGTTGCCCAGAATTGCCATGCCCAGCATACCTGGGCAAGCTCACAGAATTAACCAGGTTGGAAAAGACCTTTGAGATCATCAAGTCTTTTAATCAACTAAACCATGGCACCAAGTGTCTCATCCAGTCTCTTTTTAAACACCCCCAGGGATGGGGACTCCACCACCTCCAGGGGCTTTCTCCATGGAGCTGCTTTCCAGCAGGGAGCCCCAACCTGTACTGGTGCCTGCTGTTATTCCTCCCTAGATGCAGGACCATCCACTTGTCCCTTTTCAACTTCGTGGGCTTAGAAGCAGAAGTTTTAAGCCAGTGGAAGGTGTTTGATTCTTGTACATTGAAATATACAGCAGTTTGGGGGAAAAAAAGGGTGTTTGCTTTGCTGCCTTGCTGTTATCAGAAGCAGAAGTTTGATGTGGGAAAATATGAGCAGGGATGTGTTGAATGTAAGGAATTAACTGTTGTCAAGAATCGTGGAGTGGTGCAGATAAAATACTCTAAGCCTGGCAAGTGTTGGTTAAAAGTGTTTTTTTCTCTGCCTGTGTGCTGCTGGAAAGACTCAATCAGGATGTATTTACAGGGAGCTAAATGGCTTTTCCTGTTTAACTTAAGTGGTGTCTGGTGTTAATCATGAAGCACTTCTGAGAACCCTCCATTAAACACTGACAGCAATATACAATGGGTGGCTTCCTCTGTGTAAATCTGTGAGTGTATTAATCAACTGCCTGATCCTGAGAAAGGACACTAAAATGCTTTATTGGTTTGCTGTTCATTGCATTGATTATTGGGAGCCCTTCTCAATCTATTCCCCTGATTTCTGCTGCTTGCCAATTGGTCATGGCAGTGGTTAAATGACAGTTTGCTAGCTCAGCACGCTCGTCCACCCTGGAGTTATGGCAACAACTGAAGGTGATTCCCTTTTACAGAGTGAACATAATTCTCTAGAGAATGTACTGCTAGCACTGATGGTCTTCAGCATTTTAACAGTGAGCTTGTCTTTGCCTCCTGTAATTCCTGCTTTAAAATAATTAAGGTTTTTTTCTTTTCTAAATTCAATAGATAGATAGACAGACAGAATCCTAGAATCAACTCAGAGCCCTGCCCAGCCTCGTCTTGAATATCTCTAGAGATGGGACCTAACCATCTCCCTAGACAACCTGTTCCAGTGTTCCACTACTCTCATAGTAAAGAACCTGTTCCTAACCTCAGGAATGGTTATAAAGATGTAAAGGTGAGTGCCAAGAGGCTGGAGCCAGGCTCTGCTGGGTGATGCCCAGTGCCAGGCCAAGGGGCAATGGGGTGGGAGTTGAGGCATAGGAAGTGCCACTGACACATGAGGAAAATGTTTTCCCTGTGAGTGTGACAGAAGCCTGGCACAGGCTGCCCAGGAGGGCTGTGGAGTCTTCCTCTGTGGAGATATTCCAGAGCTGCCTGGATGTGTTCCTGTGTGATCTGCTGTAGGTGCTCCTGCTCTGGCAGGGAACTGGGACTGGATGAGCTTTGGAGGTCTCTTCCAACCTCTGACATTCTCTGATTCTGTGAAGAGGAAAAAGGCAATAAAAATGGAGGGGAAAAAACCCAACCTGTCACTTGTTCAGGTGTTGTGTTCTAAGCATCTCAGCAGCTTTTCTCTGGAAAGTCAATGAGCAAAGCTAGAAGTTATGGAGCAGAACTAGATGTGGGTAGATTCAGATTAGATGTTAGGAAGAAGTTCTTCACCATGAGGGTGGTGAGATCCTGGAACAGGTTGCCCAGGGAGGTGGTGGAAGCCTCATCCCTGGATGTTTTTAAGGCCAGGCTGGATGTGGCTCTGAGCAACCTTTTCTAGTGTGAGATGTCCCTGCCCATGGCAGGGGGGTTGGAACTGGCTGATCCTTGAGGTCCCTTCCAACCCTGGCAATTCTGTGATTCTGTGAGTGTCACTTTTGTAATTCCTCAGAAGTCTGATGTAAGATGTAACTGTGCTGTAAAGGAGGTAGGTCCTGCTGTGGGGTGGTAAAGGTCTTTGAGCAGCTGCTTTGTGAGCTCTTGTGGAACCCTTTGCTTTGTGGCTATCTCTGAAATGCAGTACTGAATTTTGGGATGAATGCTTTCTTGTAAGCCCTCTCCTCCTACATACAACATGTAAGCAGACAACCTCAGCTGCTCTTTTATGAACTGAATTTGGTTCAGACTAGACTTGGTTTTTTGTTTGTTTTTCCACTCCAAGCAGTTAATAATGACCAGGAATGTAAAAAAAAAACCTAGGTGTGATTATTTTTATTAACCACTTCATCAAGACAGGTCATTTATAATGATGTAACTTTTATTTCTCTGTTCAGAGCTGCTCCTCTTTTGATGTAGTGGTGAATAAATCAGGTCAGTCACATAACTAATCAGCTGTGAACCAAGGCATAATTTTCTCTAGCAGGAGAACCACACCAAAGGACTGACAACTTCTCTGCTTGGTCTGCAGTTAAAAAGAAATAAATGTCTTGGTGAAGTTTAATTTTAAAACTCCACAGCTTCTTGCTTCCCTAATGGCAGTTCCCCTCCCCCCCAAAAAAAAAGGAGAGAAATTCATAACAACTTAATAGACATTTCAGAATAAAATGCCTGCTCAGGTGGAAGCCTTAGTGATGCAGTACATATTATCACACATAGCTTGTAACATACAGGTTGAAATTCTGGGGTGATTCAAACAATTCTGTCTTGACAACATCAGAGCACAGGCTCACAGGATGTTAGGGGTGGGGAGGGACCTCTGGAGATCTTCCACTCCAAGCCTCCTGCCACAGCAGGAGCAGAGAATCCAGTGCAGGTCACACAAACACATACAGACAGGGCTGGAAAAGCTCCAGAGAAGGAGACTCCACAAGCAATCTGGGCAGCCTGTGCCAGGGCTCTGTCACCCTTACACTCAAGAAATTCTTCCTCCTGTTGAAGTGGAACTTCCTGTGCTGCAGTTAATACCCATTGCTCCTTGTCCTCTCTCAAGGCACAACTGAGAAGAGTTTGTCCCCTGCATCTTGACCACCAGCCCTCAGCTATTTTTAAAAAACAGGTCCCCTCTCAGCCTTCTCCTCTTCAGACTAACCAGCCCCAGCCTTTCTCCTCTGGAGGTGTTTAAGGCCAGGCTGGCTGATGCTCCGGCCAGCCTGCTCTAGGGTAGGGTGTCCCTGCCCATGGCAGGGAGGTTAGAACTAGATGATCCTTGTGGTCTCTTCCGACCCTGGCTGATTCTGTGATTCTCATCAGGCAGTGCTCCAGCCCCTTAATCACCCCTGTAGCCCTCCCTTGGACTCTCTCCAGTAGATCCCTGTCCCTCCTGAACTCAGGAGCCCAAAACTGGATGCAGTATTCCAGCTGAGGTCTCACCAGGGCAGACTAGAGGGGCAGGAGAACCTCCCTCCATCTGCTGGCCAGGCTCCTCTTAATGCGCGGCAGGATCCCCTTGACTTTCTTGGCTGCAAGGGCACATTGCTGTCCCATGGGACAGTTCTCCCCCACCATTGTTTTCTTTCTGACTCCACTTCAGGCTCGTGGGGTTTGCATGACATTGATCCTTTCCTTGGGCTATGCACAATTCCATAATCCAAGTGCGCCAGCTGCTGGGACTGTGGCGCCAGCTGCCCCTGCAGATGCTCACAGACCTGCAGCTTCTCAAAGATGTGTGGATGTCCCTGAGCTTAAAGCAGTTTTCCAAGAGCCAATGTATGAAGTGTCTTTAAAGGGTCACTGCTGGAAATTCTGAGTGTGTGGTCTGCTTTGAGGTGTGGAGGGTTTTTGACTAAAAGCACTTCTGTGTTTCACACAATGTGGCCCAGAGCATAAAAACATTAAAAGAAATTAGCTCCCAGATCCCCAGCAAAAAACCCCACCTGAACAAACCCCCTCCTGTTACTGTTATTAACTAAAGGAGAATCACAGAATTAACCAGGTTGGAAAAGACCTTTGAGATCATTGAGTCCAAGAGTGATTGGCATTGGAATGGGCTGCCCAGGGAGGTGGTGGAGTCATCGTCCCTGGAGGTGTGCAAGCAAAGCCTGGATGAGGCACTTAGTGCCATGGTCTGGTTGATTGGATAGGGCTGGGTGCTAGGTTGGACTGGATGACCTTGGAGGTCTCTTCCAACCTGGTCTATTCTGTTCTGTCATGCAACACCCTCAGATTAACTGAACCATGGCACTAAGTGCCTCATCCAGTCCCTTTTTAAGTACCCCAAGTGACAGCGGTCCCACCACCTCCCCAGGCAGCCAATCACTCTTTCAGTGAAGAACTGAGACTGAGAGCCCTGGGCCTGTTTAGTCTGGAGAAGACTGAGAAGGGATCTGATTAATGTCTATCAGTATCCGAGGGGTGGGTGTCAGAGTGGATGGGGCCAAGCTCTTTTCAGTGGTGCACAGCAATGGATACAGACTGGAGAAGAGAAGGTTTCACCTCAGCATGATGAGAAATTTCTTTGCCATGAGAGTGCCAGAGCCCTGGCACAGGCTGCCCAGAGAGGTTGTGGAGTCTCCTTCTGTGGAGCCTTTCCAAACCCACCTGGATGCATCCCTGTGTGGACTGTCCTAGGGGATGCTGTTTTGGCAGGGAGTTTGGACTGGATTGTCTCTGGAGGTCTCTTCCAACCTCTAAATTTCTGTGGTTCCTCTTGGTATATCCACTTTCCTTCTGAGATTCTGGAAACAGTCAGAAAATCGTTTTGCTCTGCTGTCTGACATCCCTGTTGTACAGTTAATGAGGAAGGGGGGGAGGCAGTTTCATAGTCTGAGTAATTCTCTGCCTGAAAAAACAAAACTGGAGAGAAAAGAGAGGTTGTTTTGGGTTTTTTTTTCTTCTAATCAATCCCAAAAATTACAAAAAAAGGATTATTTCAGAAATGAAATTAGAAAATTAATTGCTTTAATGGTTTTCAAAGTGCCACGCTCAGTGCCAACCATCTGTGCTTTAAAAATGTAGAATTTTCATTTGGGCATTCTTGGAGCTGAAGACTTTGTTCATCTAGGAGAGAATTAGAGATACTGCTTATCAAATTCCTCTTTCAACACAGTTTCTGGGTGATTGATTTCTTCATGGAAAACAGGTTGGGGTTTTGGTTTTTTTTTCCCCTTGAGTGAAATAATTCAGCGGTCCAGAAAGCAGTCATCTTGCAGGAAAGGGGAGATGAGCTGTCTCCCTCCTCCCCTTCTTCATCGTGCTCTTTTTCTTCTCTCTGTCTTGGGCAGCAGCAGCAGATGTATCATTGTGGTGGTTGTCCTCTTGCTTTTCTGCTTCTTCGTTGTTATCCTCTTCTGATGTACTGTGTTGTCCTTCTATAACTAATCACCTTCTTCTTCTTTTGCATTTCCCCCTTCTTATTCTGCATTTTCCACTTCTTTTTCTACCACTTCTTCATTTTCCACTTCTTATTCTGCATTTTCCACTTCTTTTTCTACCACTTCTTCATTTTCCACTTCTTATTCTGCATTTTCCACTTCTTTTTCTACCACTTCTGCATTTTCCACTTCTTATTCTGCATTTTCCCCTTCTTCATCTGCATTTTCTCTTCTGCTTTTCCCCCTTCCTCTTCATCTGCATTTTCCACTTCTTCTTCCCCTTCTTCTTCTGCATTTTCCACTTCTTATTCTGCATTTTCCCCCTTCTTCTTAATCTGCATTTTCTCTTCTGCATTTCCCCCTTCTTCTTCATCCGCATTTCCCCCTTCTTTTCCCCCTTCTTCTTCTTCTGCATTTTCTTCTTCTTCCACCACTTCTGCATTTTCCACTTCTTATTCTGCATTTTCCCCCTCCTTCTTCATCTGCATTTTCTCTTCTGCATTTCCCCCTTCTTCATCTGCATTTCCCCCTTCTTTCTCCCCTTCTTCATTTTCCTCTTCTTCTTCCACTAATTCTGCATTTTCCCCTTCTTCTTCTTCTGCATGTTCCTCTTCTTCTTCCACCACTTCTTCTGTATTTTCCCCTTCTTCTCCCCCCTCCCCCCCCCCTTCTATTTCTTCTTCTGCATTTTCCCCTTCTTACTGCATTTTCTCTTTCTTCTGGACTGGATGATCTCTGGAGGTCCCTTCCTACCTCTAATGTTCTGTGACAAAACTCAGCGTTTCATGAGGCTTAGCAATCTCTTCCATGATCTGCTCATTACTGGGAATGGGGGTATCACTTGCCAGCCCTACAGCATGCTCTTTAATAAGAAGAGCTTTGATGTTCTTCTCCACTCTATCAGTAAATTATAGCTGTCAGGTGGAGTTTTGCTCATTATTTCAGGAGTAAGCATTGCTTCTAAATTTAGAAACTAGTTTTGAAGATTAGAAGGGGAAAAATATATCTTGCTGATGAACAAAGGTTAAATTAAGAACAACAGCTCACAGCCTCTGAGTGCTTTCTACCTCGAAACTGGGGTAGACTGAAGTACTGCTTGCGAAGATCATTGTGCCTTAAGAGAGTGATTTCATTGTAACTTCGTTAGTACCAGAGGGGAAGGCTGCTGAGGAGGGGCTGAGGGTGTTCAGCCTGGAGGAGACTTAGAGGGGACCTTATCACTCTCTACAACTATCTGAAGGGAGGTTGTAGTCAGGTGGGGGTCAGGCTCTGCTGCCAGGCAACTTGTGCCAGGATGAGAGGGCATGGCCTGAAGCTGTGCCAGGGGAGGGTTAGGCTGGAGGTTAGAAAGGATAATTAGAGACTGGAATGGGCTGCCCGGGGAGGTGCTGGAGCCACTGTCACTGGAGGTGTTTAAGGAAAGTTTGGCTCTTGTCCTGGAGCCCTGCACACCCCCGGACTCCTCTGCCCCCGTGCTCTGAATGGAGAGGAAAGGCGCAAAAAAACTCTGCCCTGCCCTGCCCTGCAGGCGGGAAGGGGGCAGCAGAGACCCCTCCGGCACGAGCGGTGCCCTGCAGTGCCCGCGGGGGCGGCAGAGGCCCCTCCGGCACGAGCGGTGCCCTGCAGTGTCAGCGGGAGCAGCAGAGACCCCTCCGGCACGAGCGGTGCCCTGCAGTGTCAGCGGGAGCAGCAGAGACCCCTCCGGCACGAGCGGTGCCCTGCAGTGTCAGCGGGAGCAGCAGAGGCCCCTCCGGCACGAGCGGTGCCCTGCAGTGTCAGCGGGAGCAGCAGAGACCCCTCCGGCACGAGCGGTGCCCGCGGGGGCAGCAGAGGCCACTCCGGCACGAGCGGTGCCCGCGCAGGTGTCCGCGGGGGCAGCAGAGACCCCTCCGGCACGAGCGGTGCCCGCGCAGGTGTCCGCGGGGGCAGCAGAGGCCCCTCCGGCACGAGCGGTGCCCGCGCAGGTGTCCGCGGGGACATTGCCTGTGGGCTTCGCGCCCCCGCAGCGGTCACTCAGCTGCTCTCTGTCTAGAAGGAGATAACTGTTGGGGTGCTGCCCGCCCTGGGGTGCCCGCCGGGATAGTTCCTGCAGAGACTCCCCTGGCGCAGCAAAGCAGAAGCTCCTGAGGGGCAGGACCGTGGCTGGTGAGGGCAGCTCCCGCCCGGAGCACCCTGCGTGCCAGCTTAACAGGCCCAACGACCCTCGGACGTCCTTTGAAGAGCTGCCAAGCTCTGGAGCGCCCTTTCAGCAGCCTCACCTGTGAGTAGTGAACCTTCTGCTCAGCCCGGTTGGTGCTGAGGAAGCTGTGGTTGTAACTTAGCCTTTTCCAACTCCTGACTCCTAAAATAGTCTAATTTATCTATAGCATCCTTCATAAGATATTCCCAATGAAACAAAGTCTGCTAATTAAACTCAATTAATTTCTGTATATCGTTTTGGGGTGGGGTTTCAGGAAAGTGAAATGATTCCATTCCTGACGTTAATTCCCTGCCTCCACAGCAGCTGTGGCACTTGGTGGCGTGGTTTAGCTGATGCGGTGGTGTTAGGTTCTAGGCTGGGCTGGATGATCTCAGAGGTCTTTTCCAGCCTCAGTAATCAGACTTTGCCCTTGTGTCAGTTCTGCAGTAGGTAGTGAAAAGTGAAAAAAAGCACTGCAAAGTATTCCTGAAAGAGAATGCAAGACAAAGCCGATGTGGCCTGAGGCTAACAAACAGGCAAAAATGCTAAGCTCCAAATCTCAGCCCCCCGAGAGCCGTGCTGCTTAGCATCTCGTCTTGATGTGCTGTGGACCCAAGGATGATGCCATACAGTCTGCTTAGCCTGGTGGACCCAAGTCTTCCTTAAAGCTTTGTGGGTGCTCTGATCAAAGGTGTACTTAAAAAGCAGATTTCAAATGATACAGCTCTGCCTGGGATGGAAATAAGCAGTCCTTCATTCTAAAGGGCTGTAAAATAACACAGCTTTTGAGAAGAAACACCTCAATTTTGCGTCACTTGATGCTAGATTGCCACAGCTGTTTCTTTCTCTAGGCAGAATCATTAAGATAATTCACTTTGGTTTCCTGTGTAACAAGCACACAGTCTTGGAGTTAGACCATTTGTTTCTGTCACTACTATAGGGCTCAGTGTGTCTGTAATGATATGCTCTGAGCTGTGATCTATGGCCTCTGACCTTTTCTCCTTCTCCTCATGGCTTCCTAGCACAGGGATGTCTGCTGCCCAGTTCAGGTATAGGATTTTGGGATTACTGTCTGCAGCTAACTGCGAGTACCTTGTGGTTGGTTCTAGTCCAACATCCTCAACTAGATCAGGTTGCCCACAGCCCTGTCCAGCCTCACTTGCCTGGGCAACCTGTTCCAGTGTCCCACTGCCCTCGTAATAAAGAATCTGTTGCTAACATCCAATCTCTATCTGCTTCGCCCTAGTTTGAAGCCATTGCCCTCATGCTGTCCCTGCAGGCCTTTGCGAACAGTCTCTCTGCAGCCTTCGTGCAGCCCCCTTCAGGTATTAGCAGGCTGCTGTTGCATCTCTCTAGAGCCTCCTCTTCTCCAGGCTGAACACCTCCAGCTCCCTCAGCCTGGCTTTGTAGCAGAGCTGCTTCAACCTCCTGAGCATTTTTGTGGCCTCCTCTGCACCTGCTCCATCAGCTCCATGTCCTTCTGTACTGAGGGCTCCAGAGCTGGATGCAGCACTGCAGGTGAGGTCTCAGCAGAGCTGAGCAAAGTGGCAGAATCCTCTCTCTGGATCTGCTGCCAACACTGCTTTGGATGCAGCCCAGGCTGTGATTTGCCTTCTGTGCTGCAAGCTCACACTGCCTGCTCATGTCCAGCCTCTGGTCCCTCAGCACCCCCAAGTCCTTTTCAATAGGGCTGCTTTCTATCACCTCCTTCTCCATTCTGTACTGATAGTGAGGATTGTTCTGGTCCAGGTGCAGAACCCTGCGCTTGCTCTCATTGAAGCTCATGAGCTGTCATCTCAGATGCAGATGCACTGCTGGTGTGGGTTAACCACAGGATGAGTGCAAGTTGCACTGAATTTAGTCTTGCTGTATGAGAGGAAGTTCATGCTTTCAAAGACTGGCCTGAGCACCACTTCCAAAGGCAGGTGTGGAGCCCAGCTGCCCAATTCGCAGGCTGCTATGAGTGTGTTGCCATCCATCTCCTCTGCAAAATCAAACCTACTTCATTGTAGGAACAGGTTTTCACAGTATCACAGTGAGGTATATCTGTTCCTGCTTGCTGATAGGGCAAATTGACTACAGATATTGACATTGAGAGTTGAATTTGTAGAGGGAGACTTTGTTACTGGCCAGCATGATACCCAGCAAATGGAGGAGTTTCTTTCTCTGGTTTGCTTTCATAAGATGGGATCTTATTTCTGCACTGATCCTTGGCTCAGTACTGGACAGTTGCCATTTGCTCAAATAATGGCTCATAAACCCTAAAAACATGCTTCTTAAATCTTCTTGTTTGCTTTGCTCTAGGTACTTGTTTTATGACTGCAGCTAACCTTTAAATGTAAGGCATTGGGCAAGAAGTCAGCTGTGGTGGTATTGCCACAGGGATCGAGAAGATTCCTCACTTAGAATTCTATGTGAGGCAAAAGTGAAAACACACCAGGGCTGAACACGTAAAGAGAAATGTGTGTTTGACCTTTATGCCATATAGTAGGCAATGAAAGTGATGGAACTGAGCTTCTTAAAATGCCTGACATCACCACCTGCAGCAGTTCTTTGTCAGCTTCCAAAACCAATGTGCCTTTTCTTATAAGCAGTCTTTGCATTCCCTCATTAAATAAAGAAAAAGTGATGCTTCAGGGAGCAGGGAGCCCATAATCCATCTCTGAGACATTCTCTGTTTGAGGAGTCACAGAATCACAGAACCTTAGAGGTTAGAAAGGACCTCTAGAGATCATCCAGCCCAACCTCCCTGACAAAGCAGGATCCCCTAGGGTAGTCCACACAGGAATGCATCCAGGTGGGTTTGGAAAGTTTCCAGAGAAGACTTCACAACTTCTCTGGACAGCCTGCTTCAGGGCTCTGGCACCCTCACTGTAAAGAAACTTCTCCCCATGTTAAGCTGAAACCTTCTGTGAATCATAGAGGGACCACAAGGTTCATCTAGTTCCAACGTAAAACAGAAATCAGTTTTTTGGCAAAGTGGTAACCTAATGTCAGGCTGCCTCTGTGTCACCTCCTTTGCCTTGGATCCCTACTCCAGAGGTCTGTGTGTTTGTTAAGCAGACAGCCTGTAACTCTGCTCTCCATTAGCTGTAGCACAGGGCAAGGTATTGTCCTGGGATGCTTCAGCAGGATTCTTGCTGTCTTCAGGGAAAAGGCTGCTGCTGATCTACCAAGAATCCTGCCAGCAAAGTCTGCATAATGATTTCAGCTTTAAGTATGCAAAGGTGGTAGGTCCCAGAGGTTCCCTTCTGTTGCTGCTTCCCGTGGCTTTCCCAGGGAGCCATCTCTGTATTTGCTATCACATCATAGCTGCCTTAGAGTTAGGTGATTTTGAGGGTCTCAGTAGAATTTAGGACACTGGATTTTATCCCTGCCACAAAGTGTTCTCACCTTGGTTCAGTTACCAACTGCCATTTGTACATCTCTCCCAAGTGGAGGATTTCTGGGCAAGTACAGATGTGAAAGAAGGTCTATCCAAGCCAAGAATCAGGTCACAAAGTCTCCAAATGAGAAATACCAGCAGGTGCATTAAGAAGAGTGAGAGTGTGTCCAGCAGACCAAGGGAGGTTAATTAGAAGGTGTTAGATGATAGGTTGAACTTGATGATCTTGAAGATCATTTCCAACCTGGTTAATGCTGTGATTCTGTGATTTCCCTTCCCTCTTGACCTTCCCTGGCTTATGTGTCTTTTCCTGCTCTGCTGCTGATACAAGTGAATAAAATGCTCAAGGCCAGAGAGGCACCAGGGGTCAGCCAGACACAAGCTCCTGTCTGCTCGCAAAGGGCTTTTGCAGTGACAGGGCTTCTGGTTATGTTGTTTGAGCCAGATGCTGTGGCTTGCCTTGGTGCTGCACTTGAAACCCTTTGTGCAGTCCTGGCTGAGGGCTTTAGGCAAGTGCAGTCTAGAGACAAAGAGTGCTACTACTGAGTGCTGTTATGCAACGTGTTGGAAGCCCATCAGGAGTGCTCTGAATAACCATTCCTGCGGTAGAGAAGCTAATGAAAAAAGTGACTCACACAACCTCCTGCCTTGGCTGCCTGCTTTCAGCCCTGAGAGGGTCATGAGAGTGCTGGTAGCACCACACAGCTCCTCAGGCTGCTGGCCAGGGGTTCTTCAGTAGGAAGTAACCTAAGACTTTCCAGTTGTTTGAAATGATAGCTGAGTCTTTGGAAGGTCAGTGCATGCTGCAGCCTCTGATTTCAGTAAATCACAGAATCAGAGAATTGCCAGGTTAGAAAAGACCTTCAAGATCATTGAGTCCAACCTATCACCTAACACCTAACCAACTCAACCATGGCACCAAGTGCCTCATCCAGTCCCTTTTTAAACACCCCTAGGTGTTTAAACCACCACGTCCCCGGGCAGCCCATTCCAATGCAAATCACTCTTGCTGTGAAAAACTTCTTCCTGACATCCAGCCTAAACCTGCCCTGGTGCAATTTCAGACTGTGTCCTCTTGTTCTGTGGCTGATTACCAGTGAGAAGAGACCAACCCCACCTGGCTACAGCCTCCCTTCAGGTAGCTGCAGACAGCAATGAGCTCTGCCCTGAGCCTCCTCTGCTGCAGGCTGCACACCCCCAGCTCCCTCAGCCTCTCCTCACAGGGCTGTGCTCCAGGCCCCTCCGCAGCCTTGCTGCCCTTCTCTGGACATATTCAAGCACCTCAATGTCTTTCTTAAATTGAGAGGCCCAGAACTGGACAAAATCTGAGTAATGTAGCATGTCACAGTTACTGACAGTCTTTTAAAAAAGGAGATTTCTACCCCAAAGTCACCTTTTTATGTTGTTTTAAGTACAGATTTCTTAGATCAGTTGCAGCTTGCCTTGGGTTTAGGGAGAGAAGACAGCTGCTCATGGCACCTTCCAAGATGAGTACAGGAAAAGTTCCATACAGGATTGGAAATAATTAGTTTAAAGGGAGGGAAGTACTATTCACAACTACATAAACCAGCATAAAGCCAGCCAAAAGACACAAGTCAACCCCTGCCCAGTTCTCAGCTCTAGGTCCCAGCCAGGCCTCTTCAGGCACTGCTGTGCTGCATAGCAAAGATATGGGAACCCATGCTGGGAAGGGAGAAGGGAGAAGAGAAGGGGACTGGCCAGCTTGTGCTGTTCCCAGACATTCTGGGAATGAAATGACAAAAGATTACATTTTCCAATCCACCTCCTGGACCTAGGAGGAATTTCTTTCCAGTGAGGGTGGCACAGGTCATCCAGGCAGGTTGTGGAGTCACCCAGCCTGGACGTGTTAAAGGATTGTTTGGATGTGGTGCTTAGGGCTATGGTTTAAGGTGAATCTTGCAGAGTAGAGTTCTAGCTGGGCCTTGGTGATCCTGAGGGGCTCTGCCAGCCTGCATGTTGCTGTGATTCTGTGATTTTGTGTCTTGATGTCAAATGTTTATTTTGTGTCAGATACACTTTGATTATTGTTTTGCTGTTAACTTCTTTTTGGTCAGCTCTGATTTTTCTGTTCTGTTCTCTCTCTTTCCCAGAAGGATGGACAAGAGCTAGGTAGTGTTCTGCAGAGTAAAGCAATCTGATCCTTGGTTCTGAGATCAGTGTTTAGTGCTTCTCCTGTCAATTCTGTGATTATTTTGAAGTGCAGAGACAAATTTACTAAAAATTACTTGCCAGCATGTTTGTTTGTCACAAACAGGCTCATGGATTCTACCTAAATCAGATGATGGTTAGAGGTTTTAGCTCTCTAAGGGAAACTGTGATTGGAATTTGTACACCTCTTTTTCTTCTTCTGCTTTTGGAACTGAATCTCCCCAGCAATGATCCAGTCAGTAACCCCCTGATCAAATAAATGTCTGAAACAGTGCCTGCTGATTTTATTTCCCCAGCAATGACACAGTTGGTAACCTCTTGATCAAATAAATGTCTGAAACAGAGAGGACTGGTTTTATTTTTGCCCCCTTAATCTGCCTTCTGATGCAGTGGGAGGATGTTTTTAATTTAGAGCTCGTGTTTATTTTGACAGTGATTTAGGAAAGTACCTCTTAGCAGCTGTCAGCTTTTTTGTATCAGGAGGGGACAGATTGTCTGATCTACTCAAGATCTTCTGTTCCTGGCCAAGAGGATGATTAATTCCAGGTGCAGGCTGAGCAGTTCTGGCTGGCAGAGAAGGAGGAGATCATTTGGTCCAGCATTAAGCAAATACTAAATACACTTAAGGCTGCAATGAAGGAATTTGACTTGATATTTCTTAATTCGGTGTGGAATATAATCGCGTAAAATCCTTTGAGAGTGGGCGAAGGGAGGCCTGGGACCCTGCTAAAGTGACTGCTTGGGAGATGTGGTCGCTTAACTGGCAGGCAGGGATGTTGGAGCAGGACTGTGCTGGCACCTTCACTGCCTCAAGTGGGCAAGACTTCTGCATGAGATCGTAGAATCACAGAATCAGTCAGGGTTGGAAGAGACCACAAGGGTCATCTAGTTCCAACCCCCCTGCCATGGGCAGGGACACCTCACACTAGATCAGACTGTCCAGAGCCTCATCCAGCCTGGTCTTAAACACCTCCAGGAATGAGGCTTCCGACACCTCCCTGGGCAACCTGTTCCAGGGTCTCTCATGGTGAAGAACTTCCTAACATCCAGTCTGAATCTACCCATTTCTAGCTCTGTTCCATTCCCCAGAGTCCTATCACTACCTGACAGCCTAAAAAGTTCCTCCTCAGCTTTCCTGTAGGCTCACTTAAGATGCATCCCTTGTGATCAGGAGGCCTGCATGAACCCACCCAAGCGAATGTTCTCCTGTTGCCCTGGCTTTAATAAACTTTAGTTGCTCTGATGAGCTTTAGAGATCTGTTTTCCTCCTTTGGTTTCACAATTAACTTTCTGAAGTGTAAGTTTCATTGCCTGATGATTTCTGCTTGATGTTCATGGGGGCAGTTGTGTCAGTTCATTGTGGTCTCCTGAGGCCCCACCTGGAGTACTGTGTGCAGTTCTGGAGCCCCCGACACGAGAAGGACATGGAACTGTTGGAGCCAGTCCAGAGGAGGCCACCAAGATGCTCAGAGGGCTGCAACAGCTCTGCTCTGAGGACAGGCTGAGAGAGTTGAGGCTCTGTAGCCTGGAGAAGGCTTTGAGGAGACCTTCGAGTAGCCTTCCAGTATCTGAAGGGGACCTAGAAGAAGGCTGGGAGGGACTATTGATAAGGCCTTGTAATGACAGGATGAGGAGGAATGGGTTTTGAAATGGCAGAGGGGAGATTGAAAGTGGATGTTAGGAAGAAGTTGTTTGCAGTGAGGGTGGTGAGACACTGGCACAGGTTGCCCAGGGAGGCTGTGGCTACTCCCTCCCTGGAGTTCTTCAGGGCCAGGTTGGATGAGGTCCTGAGTGACCTGTTCTAGTGGGAGGTGTCCCTGCCTATGGCAGGGGTTTGGAACTGGCTGAGCTTTGAGGTCCCTTCCAACCTAAACCATTCTGTCGTTCTGTGCCCTGGGATACAGCTGCAGAACTGTGCTGTTTTCAGACGTGGTCACTACTGCCACACAGAGGCTGCTGACTTCTGTGTTAATCAAGGGTATTCCTGGACAAGACTGTCAAGCAGTACAATTTCTGTTTAACAATTCCTTTTACTCCAACAGAAAATGTTTTGAGCTGTTGATAACTGACCTGGGTTTCCATGTTCCATCAAAGAAGCCTCTTACTGGTACGGCTGCAGCACTTCACAGTACAAGGATTTGGCTGAGGCCAGCCTTGATGAGTCTTTCCCACTGGATGTTGCATGTAAACCTCTTTCATGTAGTTTCTTTGATTTGCATCTCAATTCTTTGGTAATGTGACTGTTTGACTTTTGAGGATGAGCCTTCCCTCCCCATTGCATTACAGTTTTGTGCACTTCTGCAAGTTAGTTTAATGGCAGATTTTGCTGAAGGCGTTTCTGCAGTGAGCCATATGCTCCCTTTTTCCTTTTCCTTCTCTACCAGTGCCCATTTTTGAGGTCAGAAGACTTAAAATTGACTCTTTGATGTGGTTACCTGAATCTGCAGGTGTGTTCTGTCATTCTATTCAGTCTTGGCATACAGGACTTCACTTTGTGATGGTTGGAAAGCTGTCCAGATAACTTCATCAGTCAACTTATTCTCTTCTTTAAAAACAGGCTGAAAGACCTGGGGCTGCTGAGTCTGGAGAAAAGAAGGCTGAGAGTCAATCTGATCTACATCTGTGACTATCTGAGGGGTGGGTGCCCAGAGGAAGGTGCCAGTCTCTTTTTGGTTGTGCCCAGTGCTAGGACAAAGAGCAATGGATACAAACTGGAACAAAGAAAGTTTCTCCTGAACATGTGGAGAAACTTCCTTAGAGTGAGTGTGACAGAGCCCTGTAACAGGCTGCCCGGAGAGGTTGTGGAGTCTCCTTCTCTGCCGACTTTCCAAACCCTGGATGCCTTTCTGTACAAACTACCTTAGTGCTTTGTCAGGGGAGTTGGACTCAATGATCTCTGGAAGTCCCTTCCAGTCCCTAATATTCTGTGGGTCTGTGATTCAGTGCAAACCAATTGCAGACACTTAACCTAGAACATCATTTGGTATAACCCCCATTGAGGGGGGGTGTTGGTCTCTTCTCCCAGGCAGCCAGGGACAGAACAAGAGGACATAGCCTCAAGCTGTGCCAGGGTACATTTAGGTTGGATGTTAGGGAGAAGCTCTTCACAGCAAGAGTGATTGGCATTGGAATGAGCTGCCTGGGGAGGTGGTGGAGTCACCATCACAGGGAGTGTTTAAAAAGAGACAGGATGAGGCATTTGGTGCCATGGTTGAATTGGTTAGAAGGTGTTGGGTGATAGGTTGGACTCAATGATCTCAAAGGTCTTTTCCTACCTGGTTAATTCTGTGGTTCTGTGGTCTGTACATTCTGAAATTATTCCCTGAATCTCTCAGAATTGAATCTTTTGGCTGACACTTGGGGCTGTGTGTGGTCCTGCTGGCTGGGGGGCGATTGTGATAGCCCCTAATTTTGAAACCTGCACAAGTGATGCTGTTGTTTGGGTCATTACATCTTCAGCTATTGTTTCAGACAGACTTCTTCATTCTTAACAGTTCCTTATTCTAAAGCTTCTCTCCCAAAATTCAAGATGCTTTTAATAGAACCTGTTCTCAACCATTAAGAAGGTTTCCTCTATTTAATCTCTTCTCTTCTGAGGGGTGTTGTGTTATGTAAGTATCAAGGCCAGGTAGAATTACAGCTAACAAGATGAGAAGCAGGGAATCATGCCTGAAAGCTTGAAATAGTCTGTGGAAAGATGAAAAACAGCAGTAAAACTTTCAAGCAAATATTTTTCCATATACTATAAGCTGGTTTTGCTGACGAGTTAATTCTCTCTGACAGACTTGGCAAGTGAGCAAGTGTCTCCAAGGCAGACACCAGAGCTGCTTCATGAATTCATCTTATAGCTTCTCTGATATTGTTGCTCTGCTCAAATGCTATTTTTAGCTTTACTCACACCTTGCTTTGACTTTTGGGGTTTTTTTGAGTGAGGATCATTTTGTTATCCAATTCAAAGCGAGTCATGGGTTAGTGTTTCTCATCATTAGCCTGGAGAAGAGGAGGTTTAGTGGTGACCTCATTGCTGTCTGCAACTACCTGAAGGGAGGCTGTAGCCAGGTGGGTTTGGGCTCTTCTGCCAGGCAACCAGCAGCAGAACAAGGGGACACAGCATCAAGTTGTGCCAGGGGAGGTCTAGCCTGGATGTTAAGAGGAAGCTCTTAGAGAGAGTGATTGGCATTGGAATGGGCTGCCCAGGGAGGTGGCGGAGTCGCTGTGCCTGGAGGTGTTGAAGCAAAGCCTAGATGAGGCACTTAGTGCCATGGTCTGGTTGACTGGACAGAGCTGGGTGCTAGGTTGGACTGGATGAGCTTGGAGGTGCCTTCCAACCTGGTTGATTCTTTGATTCTAGGGGTGCATTCCTGTGTGGACTACCCTAGGGAATCCTGCTTTGGCAGGGGGTTGGACTGGATGATCTCTGGAGGTCCCTTCCAACCTCTAAGGTTCTGTGATTCTGAGAGGCAGCACAAAATAGTGAGCAGGTAGGAAGTGGAGAGAAAAACTTAGCGGTAGAGATCCCAACTTTCAGATTAAGTTTAGGTGTTTGTCATTTGTCTTCTTGTCAAAGGCTGACATCATAGAGCAGGCTGTGTGCATTGTGTGGCAACACAGAGCTGTGCAGTGCTGTCAGGACTGTTGTGTGCCATCATGCAGCAGGTTGTGTGACGGCACAGAGCAGGTTGGGTCACTTCACGGAGCAGGATGAGTGAGATCATCAGGGAGGTTGTACGACATTGTAGAATGGGATGTGTGACGTCATGGAGCAGGCTGCAAGTGATCATGGAATGTCATGGGCATCACAGGTTGGGTTGTGTGACATCACATCACTCCAAGTACATGTCTCAGGCATGGCTGGAGTTGAAAAGCACTCGTGTTTCTCTGAGGTGTGCCCAAAAGGGACAGATAACTGAAAGGTATTATTAAATACTCTGTCCTCCACTGACGAAGCACAGGTGTAGCAATTATTACTCCTTCCTTATGGTAAGATGGTTCTTACCTGGACCCCTGCCTGCCACCATTGGTGTAGCTCCACACAGGTGGAGCAGTCTGTCCTCTTCACTCCTGGTGGTGAGCATTGCTCCTGGTGATGCTATCTTTGCTTCCTAGTTTTACCTGGGGTTGTTCCTACAAAGGAAGAGCTGGGGAAGAAAAGAAAGTTCATCTGCTTCCAAGACAACAATGAAAGCAACTTGGGAGGTCTGCATCTGGCAGCATTTACGGTGCTGGTAGCAACAAGAGTGAGGAAGGGACTGGAGGGGAAGGCTGCTGAGGAGAGGCTGAGGGAGCTGGGCTGGATTAGCCTGGAGCAGAGGAGACTCAGGGGGGACCTTAGCACACTCTACAGCTACCTGAAGGGAAGGGGTAGCCAGGTGGGGGTCAGGCTCTGCTGCCAGGCAACTTGTGCCAAAATGAGAAGGCATGGCCTGAAGCTGTGCTAGAGGAGGGTTTGGTTGGATGTTAGGAAGCCCTTCCTGATGGAAAGGGGAATAAGAGACTGGAACACCTGGCTGCCCAGGGAGGTGGTGGAGTCATTGCCCGTGGAGGTGTTTCAGGCAAGCTTGGCTGTGGCACTTAGTGCCATGGTCTGGTCACTGTGGTGGTGTTAGGTCCTAGGCTGGGCTGGATGTTCTCAGAGCTCTATTCAGCCTCAATAATTCTGTGGTTCTGTGCTTTAGGAAGAAAAAGTCTACCGGAGAGGATGTGGAAGTGGAGAGTTTCAGGCCTTGTTTTGCAAAGATCAGGGTGGATTCTGTACATCAGCTGCAGCAGCAGTGGAGAAAAATAAAGAGAAAATGAATATTGTAGGTTTCAATGTTCCTTCCAAAATAAGTACAGCCTAATGATGGAGAACATCTTTTCAAGTGGCAGATGGCCACATTAAAGCTACAGCTGTGCCACCCTTTTGGAATTTCTATCAGGCACATGAAAAGAGGGGAAAGCTGTCGAGATCATGGGGACTGCAGCCTCCTTGGAAAGCTTATTTTTAACCTGGGTTCCATCCCTCAGCTCATTCACGCTGTGATATCCTGGGTGGCTCTCCCAGCTCAGCAAAGGGAAGTGCAGAGTGGTGGTGTGGGGAGAAGAAAGGGAGAGATGGAGCTGCTTGCCTTGATCTTGGAATCGTCAGAAGCATCTCTGGAGTCAGGCAGCCTTGTCCAGCAGGAGTCAGGAGCTGCTGTCTTGTGCTGAGGTGGAATGGGATGCTCAGTAGGATCTCCTAGCTCCTGGTGGGGTTTTATCAGCATGCTTAAAGTTCAACTTGAAAAACAAAAGGACAGCTGCCTCTCACCCTGCTTTGAAACTTTGCTGTCCTCAGCACTGAAGGAATCAGAAGGCTTTGAGCTGGAGACAGCTTGCTTAGGCTCAGAACAGCTGTAATTGCTATTTCAGCAGCAATGTTCTCTTCTGATGAGTGCAGTTGTTGTAATATCTGGAGTATTTACCCAAGAATTAGAGTCTAGCTTTGTAACTTTTACTAGCTCCTAAGAAAAGTGCTTCTTGAGTCCTCTTGAGGAAAAGAAAATGCATGCAGAAATAAAGTTAAAGCCTCTGCCTTTCCTTCTTAGTTTATCTTTTTATAGAGCTGCATGTCAATACACAGATGTATGTGTGGATAAATACACAAACCCCCTGAATGTTGGTGGTAAGGGAAAAGGCATGTGTGGGGCATGGCAGAAGCCACAGGCAGTGCAGCAGCACAACAGATCGAGGGACGTTCTCCTCCCCTTCTGCTCTGCTCTAGTGAGGCCCCACCTGGAATCCTGCATCCAGTTCTGGACTCCCCAGTTCAACAGGGACAGGGATCTACTGGAGACAGTCCAATGAAGGGCAACAAGGATGCTGAAGGGCCTGGAGCACTGCCTGATGAGGAGAGGCTGAGAGCCCTGGGGCTGATAGTCTGCAGAGGAGAAGGCTCACACTCTAGGTGTGAGTAATGCACCTAAGTTTTACAGCTCTTCATTTAATCCGGCTACTATTTTTGTACCTCTCCTGGCCTAGTAACAACTTCAGCCCAGACACCAGAATTCATGATTTAACAAAGATGTGTAAGTGATGTCTCTTAAATGCAGTGTTGAGAAGAGAGTGGTGTTAACTAAATGCCCTTGCTCAGTCAGTGCATCAGAATTCTCTCTCGTGTCTTGGCAAGTACTGTATTTTAAGAGATCAGCTTACACCAACTTTTCCAGCAACTATTCTCTATGCCTCAAATTCTGGGATACTGCATCCAGTTCAGGGCTCCCCAGTTTCAGAGGGACAGGGATCTGCTGGAGAAAGTCCAATGGAGGGCTACAAGGATGATTAAAGGGATGGAGCACTGCCTGATGAGGAAAGGTTGAGAGCCCTGGGGCTGCTTAGTCTGCAGAGGAGAAGGCTGAGAGGGGATCTGAGCAATGGATAGAAATAGGGTAGGGTGTCCCTGCCCATGGCAGGGGGGCTGGAAATAGATGATCCTTGTGGTCCCCTCCAACCCTGACTGATTCTATGATCCTGTGAAATAGCTGAAGGCTGAGGGTCAGAAAGGAAGGGACAGACACAGCTTCTGCTCACTTGTGCCCTGCCATAGGAGAAGGGATGGAAACTGCAGCACAGGAAGTTCCACATCAACATGAGGAAGAACTTCTTGAGTGTAAGGGTGCCAGAGCCCTGGCACAGGCTGCCCAGAGAGGTTGTGGAGTCTCCTTCTCTGGAGCCTTTCCAGCCCTGTCTGGATGCGTTCCTGTGCAACCTGCTCTAGATTCCATGATCCTGCTCTGGGGAGTTTGGACTGGAACATCTCCAAAGGTCCCTTCCACCCCCTAACATTCTGCAATCTTGGGTTTCTTGTTTGCTAAGGAATTTACTTTAAAAATTGAGTAAGCCATTGGTATTATTTTAGGAAGAAGTTGTTTGCAGTGAGGGTGGTGAGACACTGGCACAGGTTGCCCAGGGAGGTGGTGGAGCACAGAGGCACCGAATGTGATCAAAGATCACATTCGGTGCCTCTGTGCTCCACCACCTCCCTGGAGGTGTTCAAGGCCAGGTTGAATGAGGCCTTTAGCAACCTGTTCTAGTGGGAGGTGTCCCTGCCTGTGTTGAGGGGTTGGAACTGGCTGAACTTTGAGGTCCCTTCCAAAGTAAATCATTCTCTGATTCTATGATTACCCATTTGCCATCTTCTGTAAAGCAAACTGATTTCATTAGAATGAACAGAATGAAAACTGAGGTTTTCTTTTTTGGCAGATGCAGAATAATTTATTCACCTCTAAAACCTAAAGCAACCTAACACTCAGCCAAAGAGCATTTGTGTGTGAACCATCATTATTGACAAAGACTGCTGCATCCTTTTGTCAGCACATAAATGTCATGTTCAAATAGCACACAAAAAATGTTCTTTTTCTTTTTTTTTTTTTCACGGGTGGGTGATTTATAGGACAAAGGGAAACACCTCTGGAGCTTTACATCTGCAAATAGAAAGTTTTCTTTGGAAGTTGAAGCTGAAATTTCTTGCATGGTAGGTAAACATTCGTGGTAGAAAGAGCCTCTGTCAAACTGCTTGGCATTTTATAGAATCAGAGACTTTGCAGTACCTGAAGGGGGCTACAAGAAGGCTACAGAGAGGCTGGACAGGAGCAGACAGTGTGAGCTTGCAGCACAGAATGCAAATCACAACCTGGGCTACATCAAAAGATTCTGCCACTTTGCTCTGCTGAGACCGCACCTGCCGCACTGCACCCAGCTCTGGAGCCCTCAGTACAAGAAGGACATGGAGCTGATGGGGCAGGTCCAGACGAGAGACACAAAAATGGTCAGAGGGTTGGAGCAGCTCTGCTACAAAGCCAGGCTGAAGGAGGTGGGGGTGTGCAGCCTGGAGAAGAGAAGACTCCAGGGAGACCTCACAGCAGCCTGCCAGTACCAGAAGGGGGCTACAAGAAGGCTGCAGACAGACTGTTTGCAAAGACCTGCAGGGAGAGGACGAGGGCAATGGCTTCAAACTAGAGCAGAGCAGATTGAGATTGGATGTTAGGAACAAGTTCTGCACTATGAGGGTGGTGGAACACTGGAACAGGTTGCCCATCCCTGGAGATATTGAAGCTGAGGCTGCACAGGGCTGTGAGCAACCTGCTCTAGTTGAGGATGTCCCTGCTCACTGCAGAGAGAGTTGGACTGGATGACCTTTGGAGGAACCTTCCTGCCCAGATCATTCTGTGATTCTATGTGAACTGCTCTAGGTGGTGCTGCTCTGGCAGGGGGGTTGGACTACATTGATCTATTGAGGTCACTTCCAGCCCCTACCATTCTGTGATATTATATTGTTAATTATCTTCCTGTGGTCAGTAGCTTTCTGAGAAGCTGTCTGATGACCTTTGGAGGTCCCTTCCAGTGCAGCCCAATCTATAATTCTGTGATCACAGGAAACAGATGTTCAGAAGAGACCTCAAACCTCATCCAGTCCAACTCTCGACCCAATTTAGAGCTTAGGGGTGGGACTGGATGATCTTTTGAGGTCCCTTGCAGCCCCTACCATTCTGTGATTCTCTGATCTGCATATTTTATGTAACTGAATACCAAAAATAGAGTGACTCTACAGGCAGAGATGGATACACAGAGGTGTTTCTGTGCAGATTGAGGTTGCAGCCATCTCAGAAAGGAAGCATTCTAATATTTTTTCTTTTCTGCATATATGTAAATAAGATTTTTTTTTCCTTCTTTTCTTTTTCTTTCTTTTTTTTTGCCTGCCTATAAGTTGCATCAAGAGAGCTTTCTTCCCAGCTTGGGAATTGTGCTAGAGTATTTGATATAAATTGAATTGTAGTGCTGAAAGACTTTTACAGGTTTGCTTGGAGGAAAGGTAATGCTGCTTTCTAAAAAGAGTGATTGGACAGCCTGCTGGCCATATTTCACCTGGTGGTCCTGTTTCCTTTCTTACAGAAACTACAAACATCCATCATGCAAGCAATAGTTATTCTTTTAAGCTGACAAAATCAGTCACATTAGGTAACTGGTATGGCTGTGGTCTCTCCTGCTACTAATAGATTAATGTAAGCACTTCCAAACTCTTTTTTTTTTCATGTCACATTTATCAACAGCTTATTTACAGTGAGGATGAAGCATTAAGTTTGTACCTTCAAGGAAATTGTTGTTGGTCTGAAGTTTAAAGAAGCATTTGTATTTTTCCCTTCAACATTCAAAATTGATACCCAGATATCAGAGAGGACATTGCAGAATTTTCTGGCTTTGAAATTCCTTCATTTTCTGACTTTGCAATGTCTTCATTTTCTGACTTTAGACCAGATGTGGCACTTAGTGCCATGGTCTGGTTGACTGGATAGGGCTGGGTGCTAGGTTGGACTGGATGATCTTGGAGGTCTCTTCCAACCTGGTTGATTCTGTGATTCTTCTTCTCCTCCATGGGCTACACACATACATACATGCATACAGCAGCCACTAGACTCTGTGAGATCCAGAAAGCAAGGCTGTGTTAACATACTTGCAGTGTCAAATTTAGTTTTGTAGAATTATAGAATCAAGCAGGTTGGAAGAGACCTCCAAGATCATCCAGTCCAACCTAGCACCCAGCCCTAGCCAATCAACTAGACCATGGCACTAAGTGCCCCAGCCAGTCTTTTCTTGAACACCTCCAGAGATGGCAACTCCACCACCTCCCTGGGCAGCCCATTCCTATGGCAATTAGAAACTAATAGCTGATCACCTGAAGGGCTTTTGCCTCCTCCCTGAAACTTACAGCATCACAGAATGTTAGGGATTGTAAGGGACCTCCAAAGCTCAGCCAGTCCAGCCCCTCTGCCAGAGCAGGAGCACCTAGAGCAGAGCACACAGCAACACATCCAGGCAGCTCTTGAATATCTCCAGAAAGGGAGACTCCACAACCCCCTCTGGGCAGCCTGTGCCAGGCTTCTGTCACCTTCACAGGATAAAAAAATATCTCCTTTGTTTCCCTGAAACTTCTTATGCCTCAACTCCCACCCATTGCTCTTTGTCCTGTCATTGGACATCACTCAGCAGAGCCTGGCTCCATCCTCTTGGTTCTAATCAATTTACTGGGACGTGCATAGGTAAATTCCCTGTGTAATATAACCAACCTCCCTTTGTCTTCTGTGCTGCAAAAAGGCTTTAAAGTGAAGGTGTAAAAGTTGCTTGCAGTGATTATGCACTCTGTCACTATACACTGGCAACCCAGGACTCAGCAGAGGTTCCTGCTCTGGCTGTCAGCAAAGTGCCTGTGAGCCTCCTTGGGAATTACAGAGAGAATAAGGAAGTATTTGAAGATGTTCTTTTGTATGCTGACTATGATAACTTTCTCCACTAGCATTTTTTCTGTCTCTCCCTTTGTTTTTCACGTGGGCTGGTATCTAAAATTAATCCCTGAGCTTATCAGTGTTAAACTTGGAAGCAGGTAATGTTGTGTGTTTATTTAGTTAAAATAAATGAGTCACCCTTCATGCCAAGAGAAGAGAACACATACTCTTTCTGGAGATTTATTAGTGCCTTTCAGTATTCAGGATTGCAGGGGGAAAAAAAGCTGGAAGGAACCTCTGGAGATTGTACAGTTGGTCTTCTAGCCTAAGGCACTTATCTTTATTATTCCTCACAGACACTGTATTACAGAATAATTTAGGCAGCAAGGAGCTTCTGGAGGTCATCTGGTCCAGCTTGCTGTTCCAGACATGGCCACCTTCGAGGCTGGATCAGGGCTCAACTCAGCTGAATTCTCAGCAACTGTAAGGGATGATAAGGGGACAAAATGCACCAATATTTTCCTACCCTTATTCTGAAGTGTCAGTTGTGTCCCCAGCTTGTTGTCCTTTATGTCTTTCTTGGCATCACAGCACCATTCTGGTTGGAAAAGACCTTCAGGATCACCAAGTCCAACTGATAGGACTGGGGTGAATGGATCCAAGCTAGAAATGGGTAGATTCATATTGGATGTAAGGAAGAAGTTCTTCACCATGAGGGTGGTGAGACAGTGGAACAGGTTGCCCAGGGAGGTGGTGGAAGCCTCATCCCTGGAGGTGTTTAAGGCCAGGCTTGATGAGGCTGTGGGCAGCCTGATCTAGTGTGAGGTGTCCCTGGCCGTGGCAGGGAGGTTGGAACTGGCTGATCCTTGTGGTCCCTTCCAACCCTGACTGATTCTGTGATTCTATGACCTCACACATAGGTCTTGCCCACCTGAGGCAGTGAAGGTGCCAGTCCAGTTCTGCTCCAATGCCACTGCCTGCCAGTTAGAAGATGACCACATGATTCTGTGATAAGGTTCATGGTGAACCTCTGTAAGGACCTGACTCTCTTCTTCATAATCTTGAAAACAACACTTAGATTCTCCCTTAAGAGCTTCTCCTAGATGTTAGAAACTGAACAAACTCAGGGCCCCTTAACCCTTCTCCATACATTGCATGCTCCATCCCTCAGTCGTTCTGGTTGCCTTCCACAGGGCTGGCTTCAGTAGGTCTCTCTCTTTTTTCTTCTACTGGACAGCTCCAGATGGGACAAAATGCTGCAGATGGAGTCTCACAAGTGCTGAATTGGAGTGAAAAATCACTTCACTTTACCTTCTGCCTCTGCTTTTACTGATTCACACTTGGTGCTGTGTTGGCATTTATTCATGACCTAGATAGCTAAATATTGAAATTGCACATAAAGGATTGAACCTATGTCATGTGTAGAGAGTAGAGTATTGAACAGTGGATCTAACAAGTTCCAAATTCTTTGCTTTTCTGTTTGGACTCAGCATAGGTCTCCAAACAGGTGCAAAGAGTGGTGTTCAGTGGACTTAAATCCATCTGGCAGCCGCTCAGAAGTGGTGTTCCTCAGGGCTCTGTGTCAGGACCACTTCTGTTTTGCATCTTTAGTGATGACCTTGATAAAGACACAGAGTGTGGCAGCACTAAGCTTGCAGATGACACCAAGTTAGATGGCAGTGATCTGCAGGAGGGGAGAGAGGCTACACAGAGAGACTTGGATAGATTGGATGGATGGGCCAGCATTAACAGGATGAGCTTCAACAAGGTCAAATGTCCTGCACTTGGGTCACAGCAACCCCAAGCAATGCTACAGGCCTGGGGCCATGTGGCTGGAGAGCTGCTGGCAGAAAGGGACCTGGGGGTTGTAATGGACAAGCAGCTGAATGTGAGCCAGCAGTGTGACCAGAACCAAGAAAGCCAATGGCATCCTGGCTGGGATTAGAAATGCTGTGGCCAGCAGGAGCAGGGAGGGGATTGTGTCCGTGGACTCGGCTCTGGTGAGGCCACACCCTGAGTACTGTATTCAGTTTTGGGCACCACAATACAAGGGAGATGTGGAGGTGCTGGAGGCAGTGCAGAGGAGGGCTTTGAGACTATTGAATTACCCCAAGCCAAGGCATCACTTCTTTAGGTGCAACAGGAAGAGATCTACTTTATGCACACGTAGTGGAGATGCCAGCACTTGCTAAGATTTTGTCTAGGACATGACAATAGTCACTTGCCTTACAAGAAGGAGCCATGGACTCATTTAATGACCAGAAATGCCTGTTCTTTAGGTTTAAGTCCTGCTTTAAGCACTAACAGAAGAGTTTAGTTCATATGAACCATAATTGTGACTTGGCAACTTAATTCACTTTGTGCTTAATGGATGTTGATGTGCCTGTTGAAGAGGAATACACAAGCCTGGAAGAAGGCCTGCATGTGGCTTGACTGTTTCATTTCTTCACTTGTAGTCAGGCCATTAGCATAATTTAAATATTGGCACACATTTTAAAGCTAATGTGTGCAGGCATTAGCATAACCCCATTCCTGTGCAGCCCCCTGCAACTCTGTGCTGCCAGTTTAATAGTGTTTCAAATACTGTGACTTCATCTGCTGGAGCATTCACTACCTACCAGCTTGCTGAGAGTGAAAAAAAAAAACAAAAACCTTGGAAATGTTTTTTCCCTTGGCAAATAATTGTCAGTTTGTGTATAGCTCCTTATGGTGCTGCTGCTGTAGTATTTAGCTTTCTGATCCCAGACTGCCCATCTAGGGACAATAGAGTGTCTGGAGACTTTCAAGCCCTGTCTGGATGCATTCCTGTGCAACCTGCACTAGATTCTCTGGTCCTACTGTGGCAGGGGGGTTGGACTGGAAGATCTCCAGAGGTCCCTTCCAGCTCCTAACATCCTGAGGTCCTGTGAAATGGAAAGAAGCTGCTATGTTTAAGCAGTGGTTAATCTATATACATCATTTCATGGTTTCAAGTTGCTGGTACCCATTGTGACTTCCTAAGTTGCTGTGAGCTTAGGGGTTGGAAGAACTTCTGGAAGTCTTCCAGTCCAACCCCCCTGCCACAGCAGGACCAGAGAATCCAGCACAGGTAGCACAGGAACACATTCAGACAGGGCTGGAAAGGCTCCAGAGAAGGAGACTCCACAACCTCTCTGGGCAGCCTGTGCCAGGGCTCTGTCACCCTTACACTCAAGAAGTTCTTCTCATGTTGAGGTGCAACTTCCTGTGCTCTACTTTACATCCACTGCCCCTTGTCCTATGGCAGGACACAAGTGAGCAGAGGCTGTCCCTGTCCCTTCCTTCCTGACTCCCAGCCCTCAACTTTTTATATCCATTGCTCAGATCCCCTCTCAGCCTTCTCCTCTGCAGACTAATCAGGCCCAGGGCTCTCAGCCTCTCCTCATCAGGCAGTGCTCCAGTCCCTTCAGCATCCTCTGTTGGACTTTCTCCAGTAGATCCCTGTCCCGGTTGATCTGGGGAGCCCAGAACTGGATGCAATATTCTAGGTGAGGCCTCACCAGGGCAGAGTGAAGGGGGAGGAGAACCTGACCACTCTCTTCTTGATACCCCCAGGATCCCATTGGCCTTGCCCACAAGGGCACATTGCTCTCCCATGCAGAACTTGCTGCCCCCCAGCACTCCCAAGTCCTTCTCCATGGGGCTGCTCTCTAGCAGACCACCTCCTAACCTATGCTGCTGCAGTTTATTATTCCCTCCCATGTGCAGGACTCTGCACTTACCCTTGTTGGACCTCATTAGGTTCAACATCAAATAGGAATATCTCAAGTAAACAGTAATGGAACTTCTCCTTCATTTTTCCCTGTAAAATACACATCAGTGTAGACTCAGCCCATGTTAAAAGAGCTGATGAAGAGAGTGTTATGTCTGTGTGCTGCAGTAGTTAGTCATCCCTTCACACGGGGCCATGCATTTCCTCCAGCTTCTTAGAAGGACAGCATATTTGTTCTGTCAGTGCTTTAGAATCTCCACAGAGGCAGAGCAAGGATTTACTTTTTCTTTTTGGCACTAAAAATAATTCTAGGAGCACTAAACAGAAACAAAAATATCTGAAGTTTCTCTATTATCTCAGCATTTTTAATTACCAAAATGAATTTTTCATTACACTTCAGGCACATAAATTCATTAATGCACTTTTGGAGTGGCTCTTACTGATGGTGCAGTTTGTAAAGTTATTGTAAAGTGAAATCAGGGTAAACGTGACCTAACTTCACAGCTCTGCAAGAACTATAGCAAAGTGACTAACAAATGAAGCAACTTCAGCCATCTGTGGAGTTATTTCAAGGTCAAACCTTTATTGGCTACAGGATTCCGAACTAAAAAGACAGAGGATAACAGTGCTTAGAGTTTGTTAATATTTGCTTACTGAGCGTGAAGTGAAATTCAACAGTGCAGCATATCCACACTTGTAAATTTATTGTGGTTGTTTAGACTGCTTGGAAAATGAAGTAGCAAGCTATCACCCTCAGCTTACATGCCGTGATCTTTTGGTCCAGCAGAAACCTTCACTTGTTTTCCTTCTTCCTCAATGGAGTGTGAGATGATTTTCATTTTGGTTATGTTTTGTTTTCTGAATTGAAACAAAACCTGTGGCACAACTGGATCTGAAGCTAGGATGTGGCAACACCAGTGCAGCTGGGAGCATCTCATGGAGTTCATTATCTGTCATAGAGCCATAGAATCAACCAGGTTGGATGAGACCTCCAAGATCATCCAGCCCAACCTAGCACCTAGCCCTGGCCAATCAACCAGACCATGGCACTAAGTGCCTCATCCAGTCTTTTCTTTAACACCTCCAGGGACAGTGACTTCACCACCTCCCTGGGCAGCCCATCCCAATGCCAGTCACTCTTTCTGGGAAGAGCTTCCTCCTAACACTCAGCCTATACCTCCCCTGTCTTGATAGGAAAGTTGATCCAGTTTCAGTATCCCCTCTGCCAGTTCAAATCCATTAGTCCTTGTCCTGTCATTACAAGACCTTGTCAATAGTCCCTTCCCAGCCCTCCTGCGGCCCCCCTTCAGCTCCTGGAAGGCCACTCCAAGGTCTCCTGGAAGCCTTCTCTTCTCCAGGCTGCAGAGCCCCAACTCTCTCAGCCTATCCTCATAGCAGAGGTGCTGCAGCCCTCTGAGCATCTTTGTGGCCTCCTCTGGACAGTTCCATGTCCTTCTTGTGTTGAGAGCTCCAGAACTGCACACAGTACTCCAGATGGGGTCTGATGAGAGCAGAGTAAATATGTGAAACACTTTTTTGAAGGTGTTAGACCTAAGTTTGTATTTTGTTCTTTTTTTTTTTAAGGAGAACAAAGATTTTCAAATGCCAAAATAGTTTATTAAAGATTCTTAGATGTCAGTCAATACCATGTGGGTGCTCTGCACAGTTTGTCTAAAGCCAGGGAGAACTCAAGGGCATGTCTACTGAGTTGCTTTAGTGCTTCTGAGTGAGACTTTATTGCTTGAATAATCAAAATACAAATAATTAATAAGGTACTTTGTAAAATGCACATCCAGACTAATTTTCATCTTTTAGAACTGTTGTCTTTAGGTATATACTGAACATCTAAACCAGTGAACATGATTCAAATGAAATGGCCACATCCAGCCTGGCCTGAAAAGCATCCAGGGATGAGGCTTCCACCACCTCTGTGGGCAACCTCTTCCAGTTTCTCACCACCTTCATGCTGAAGAACTTCTTCCTAATGTCTAATCTAAATCTTCCCTCTTCCATCTTGGATCCGTTCCCCCAGTCCTATCACTACCTCAAAAGTCCCTCCCCAGCTTTCTTGAGGCCCCCTTCAGATACTGGAAGGCCACAATAAGGTCTCCTCAGAACTTTCTCCAGACTGAACATCCCCAACTCTCTCAGCCTGAACTCACAGCAGAGCAGCTCCAGCCCTCTGATCATCCTCATGGCCCTTCTCTGGACACCTTCCAGCATGTCCAGATCTTTCTTGTAACAGTGGCTCCAGAACTGGACACAGCACTCCAGGTGGGGTCTCAGCAGAGTGATGTAGAGTGGGAGATTCCCCTCCCTCACCCTGCTGCCCACACTTTCTTGGTGCAGCCCAGGATACAATGTGCTTCATAGACTGCAGGTGTACACTGGTGGCTCCTATTGAGCTCATCCACCAGCACCCCCAGGAGAGGGAAGTTAAAAAAGGGAGCTGTTTTGTCTCTGTTAAGTGGCACAGAATGCAAGTTCTAAGTACTCTTTTGTTTGGGAGCTATTACCTTTCAAAGAAAAGAAGCCTCAGTAATCTTACCCCTTCTGCTAAGGTCAATGAGCTCTCAGTCTTTCACAATCAAAACCAGAAGCATTTGTTTTACCCTGTATTATTACCCTGGTTATTAAGGGTGCAACACTACAAAAATGGATGACGGTATCTTTAGTCCCCCAATTTTAGATGGCAAAGCTGTTATTGTAAGAGTGAATTTGCAGCAGAAAATATCAAGCCAGGGCAGAAGTGGCTAAGCTTCAAAAGTCCAGGATGTAAGGCATTATTTTCCCTGTGGTTTGCCTCTTGACAGTCAAACCCAGCACATTGGTGTCACGGGGGTGGACCAAGGCAGACTGCTTTGAAGCCTGTATATTTGCTTTGTTTATAACTCCTTGTTAACCTCTCAGCAACATCTTAAAGCAGCTTTTCTTTCCCGGATGCAAGAAGGCAGATTTGCACTAGGAACCAAATTGCCACCTGAAATGCAAAACCTGCTGAGTGCCCTTGGACTAGGGACAGAAGGGAAGCGAAGCATCATCCATAACGGAGTGTCAGCAGCTCTCATTTTCCACACTGCTCTTTGGCATGAGGGAGATGAAGTGCAACACTGCTGCTCAATGGGCCTTGCTACTGGACCGAGAGCTTGTGGGTGGAAACTCTGAGCCTTCAATTTTGTGGACAGGAAATTCTTGAGCCCCTGTACTCAGCACTGGTCAGGCCACACCTTGAGCACTGTGTGCAGTTCTGGGCTCCTCAATTCAAGAGAGACGTTGAGGTACTGGAAGGTGTCCACAGAAGGGCAACAAAGCTGGTGAGGGGCCTGGAACACAAACCTTATGAGGAGAGGCTGAGGGAGCTGGGGGTGTGCAGCCTGCAGAAGAGGAGGCTCAGGGCAGAGCTCATTGCTGTCTACAGCTACCTGAAGGGAGGCTGTAGCCAGGTGGGGTTAGTCTCTTCTCCCAGGCAACCAGAAACAGAACAAGGGGACACAGTCTCAAGTTGTGCCAGGTAAAGTCTAGGCTGGATGTTGTTAGGAAGTTGTTGTCAGAGAGACTGATTGGCATTGGAATGGGCTGCCCAGGGAGGCGGCGGAGGCATCATCCCTGGAGGTGTTCAAGCAAAGCCTGGATGAGGCACTTAGTGCCATGGTCTACTTGACTGGGTAGGGCTGGGTGCTAGGTTGGCCTGGATGATCTTGGAGGTCTCTTCCAACCTGCTTGATTCTATGAGATTCTATGTGGGGTTACACACGCAGCTGCCCTGCTACCTTTCAGTTTCATGCCCTCCTTACTTGATGTGCCTTGCAGTTTCAGTTGGTGCAAGGAAAACAGCAGTTACTTAAAGTGTAGAAAGAAGGAAACAACTGAGTGTGGAGAATGTTTAGGGAGCATGATCAATCCATCTGAACAAGTGGATGCCATCATGTTGGCCTGTGCCTCTAGGGCAGTGTGCTTCAGATGGGTGGTTTCATTTGCATATATATTTAATTGTGAACTCCCATGACCATCATGGAGAATTTCTCTCTAGTTGCCTTTTTTTTTTCCTCTGATGCTCAGAGGGCAGCAGCAGCTCTCCTATGAGGACAGCCTGAAAGAGCTGGGGTTGTTCAGGCTGGAGAAGAGGAGGCTCCCAGTTGACATTATTGTGGCCTTCCAGGATCTGAAGGGGGTTACAAGAAAGCTGGGGAGGGACTTGTTAGGCTCTCAGGGAGTGACAGGACTGGGGGGAATGGAGCAAAGCTGGAGGTGGGGAGAGTCAGAGTGGATGTGAGGAGGAAGTTTTTCATCGTGAGAGTGGTGAGAGCCTGGAATGGGTTGCCCAGGGAGGTGGTTGAGGCCCCATGCCTGGAGGTGTTTAAGGCCAGGCTGGATGAGGCTGTGGCCAGCCTGATCTAGTGTGAGGTGTCCCTGGCCATGGCTGGGACTAGATAATCCTTGTGGTCCCTTCCAACCCTGACTGTTTCTATGATTCTTGACTGTTGAGCAGAATTTTCTTCTTGCCAGAGCTCAGCAGCAAGAAGATCCTGCTTTAGCCACTGTCTCTTGACCGTGCTGAAACATATGGGGCTCAGGATACAAATCACTTTCTGGATGCCTGTGGTTTGTTTTTTTTCCCAGAGGAGCTTTTTCATTGCTCCAGTTTCCTAGTTGCAGTCTTCCTTGTCAGATTCCTTTCTTGTTGCCTATCCTTCATTACTTCTAAGCTCTCCTTCAATTTAATAAACAAATAACAACAGTTTCTCACTGCAGTGAAATGCTCATTATGTGACTGGTGGATGTTTTCAATAATGAAACCTAACAAGGTTTTCACTGCTCCCAAAGGGCTACTGTTCTTAAGCCTCAATAACAGGAGAGGTAGACCACACATCATGGTGCTGCTAGGAGGTACAGACACACCACTGCACCAAATGCTTTCTCAATCTGAAAAGCAAGGTGGGGCAGTTTATGGGAATATGTTTGTGTGTGTGTTGGTGTAGAGCTCACTCCTCTATCAGGCTGTGGCCATGGGTGGTGGTGGGGAGGAGTCTCAGTGAGGAGGATAGGATGGGGAGCTGGGCAGAAGGCTTTCCCACAGCCAGTTTTGCTAATCTTATGAGGAAAGAGAAACTAAATCCATTTGATGGCACATAGGAAAAAGTGCAGAGGAGGGCAAGGAAGCTGGGGAAAGGCCTGGAGAATAAATCTGATGAAGAGCAGCTGAAGGAGCTGGGGATGGTTAGTGTGAAACAGAGGAGGTTGAAGGCAGACCTCATGGTTATCTGCAGCTACCTGAAAGGACCTTGTAGAAAGGTTGGTGCTGGTCTCTTCTCACAGGTCATTTGTGATAGAAGAACAGGGAACAGTCTCAAGCTGCCACTGGGTAGGTTTAGACTGGACATTAGGAAACAATTTTTTCCTGGCAAGAGTGTTCAGGCATTGGAATGAGCTGCCCAGAGAGGTAGTGGAATCCCAAGTCTGGATGTATTTCAGGGTGGTTTGGCTGTGGTGCTTGGGACTACGGTTTAGGGTGCATCTTATAGAGCAGGGTTATGGGTTGGACTTGGTGATCCTGAGGATCCTGAGGTGATTCTGTCTCACATAAACTTTTGCATGGGAAGAGAAGTTCAGCATTGAATTCTTCTGTAGCCTACCTCAAGTCTCTTACATCCCATTCAGGACTTCCACTGGCAGCTGTGAAATCCCCCCTACCTCAACCTTTTTAAATGGCAGCCTACAGCTACTGTAGCCTATGGTAGATAGCCCATGAAAATATGCTGATGCTTTTGTGCACCTTTCATGCATTTGCCAGGCAGTTTTATTCTGGCAAGCTGTAATTTAATTAATCACTCTTTCTTTGCAGTGTTCTATATCCATGTTCATTATTGTCAGGATTGCAATGTGGAGCTTTTGGAGGGCTTGAAAATTAAGGAAGCAGAATGTTTTGTTTCTCAGTAGAGGAGAAGAAACCATCTGCATATTCCAAGCCACTTCTCCATATGCATTTCATAGTTGATTTGAGATACACTTTGTGCATGAAACGGACCAAGTATGCAAAATCATGGCAGTGTTCCCTCCAGCCATTTGCTCTGTTTCTTCAGGAAGATGAAAACACCTTTAATTCAGACTTCTCAAAGAATGATGTTCCAGTTGTAGTATTTTTAAATACCAGTCTACTGCTTCAGCCCTGGAGGGGTTGAAAAGATGGTTAGAGCAGCATTCTGGTTAGCTTTTCTTTGTAGAATGTTTATTGGTGTCACCAAATAATAAGCAAACTCAACTTCTTTTGGACTTAATTTTACTTAAGCTGCATTTCCTTGATGATGGTCAAGTGAACCTTTGTTTCTGCATATTCATCTATTCTAATTAGTAACTTCTTTAAAGCCAAATAGGCAAGAAAGAGAGGAAGAAAAATAGCATGTATGCAAACTGCTTCAGCTGAATTGAAGGGGGGGAAAAAAAGCTTCTTTTCCCCGAAGCACACATTCTGCATGAAATTCAACTTGACAAGTGACCCTTTCAGAACAGAGCTGCAAAGATTTCACAGCCTTCTCCACATAGGAGAGGCAGCATTCTGTATTCAACCCACAAGCAGCACCCCCCCACCCCCAGTTCCCTCTAAATGAGTGTAGCCTCTTCCTCTACCCCTTGTGCTCTGTTTTATCCTCATTCACTGCATTGACTTTCATGGCTTTAGTGCATGCTTGCATTTCAGAAAATGCTTCAGCAAGCAAAGGCACTGCAATTGTTGATCATAGAATCAACCAGGTTGGAAGAGACCTCCAAGCTCATCCAGTCCAACCTAGCACCCAGCCCTCTCCAATCAACTAGACCATGGCACTAAGTGACTCATCCAGGCTTTGCTTCCACACCTGCAGCATGATGCAGGGGTACATGATGTTTACAAACACACAGGTGCCTCTGTCCACTTCTGGAGCCTTACTACAAGAAAGATCTGGACATGCTGGAAGGTGTCCAGAGAAGGGCCATGAGGATGATCAGAGGGCTGGAGCTGCTCTGCTGTGAGTTCAGGCTGAGAGAGTTGGGGATGTTCAGTCTGGAGAAGAGGAGGCTCCCAGGTGACCTTATTGTGGCCTTCCAGTATCTGAAGGGGGCCTCAAGAAAGCTGGGGAGGGACTTTTGAGGTAGTGATAGGACTGGGGAAATGGATCCAAGCTAGAGGAGGGGAGATTTTGATTAGATGTCAGGAAAGAGTTCCTGACTGTGAGGGTGCTGAGACACTCTAAGAGGTTGCCCAGGGAGGTGGTGGAAGCCTCATCCCTGGATGTTTTTAAAGCCAGGCTGGATGTGGCTCTGGGCAAGCTGATCTAGTGCAAAGTGTCCCTGTCCCTCATAGAATGGTTTAAGTTGGAAGGGACCTCAAAGTTCAGCCAGTTCCAACCCCCTGCTGTAGGCAGGGACACCTCCCACTAGAACAGGTTGCTCAAGGCCTCATCCAACCTGGCCTTGAACACCTCCAGGGAGGGAGCAGCCACAACCTCCCTGGGTGACCTGTTCCAGTGTTTCAGCATTCCAGAGACAGTTCCATCCTCAAATGAGGGTAGTGTGCAGTGTAATATTTAGTGTGTCCTCTGCTTTCAGTGCTCTCTCCCAGGCATCTTTAGGAAGAGAGGGGTGAGCTGCTAGCTTCTACTCACACACAATACTGACAAAGCTTCTTTATATATGGACCATATGTTCTTGCAGTGCTTAGTAGATTGTACATTACAGATACTGGATGATTTTCAAATTGATAAGCTCACATTTTACTTAGGGCAAATTTGGAGTGGAAAATTGCAGCCTTGACATGAGCAATTACAGCATGTAAACAAACATCTGGTCTTGAAAAACTAGAGGGTCAGGCAAGATGATACCACAAGATGAATAGGGGGAATGATTCTTCTGACTTATTAGTGAGTCTCCAGAAGCAGCTACAGCAGATGCTGAGACATCCCTCAGTTGAAAAAGAGACAGAGAGGAAATGGTCTGCTCTTTTCTTTTGTGGTTTGCTGTATCTTTGTGGTTAGGGTTGTGAAGGAGGTGGGGAAAAAAAAACTCTTTACAGGATCAGTCAGGTTTGGAAGGGACCACAAGGATCAGCCAGTTTCAACTCCCCTGCCATGGCCAGGGACACCCTACCCTAGATCAGGCTGGCCAGAGCCCCATCCAGCCTGGCCTTAAACACCTCCAGCAGTGTGGCCTCCCTGGGCAATCCATTCCAGGCTCTCACCACTCTCATGCTGAAAAACTTCCTTCTCACCTTCAGGCTTAATCTCCCCACCTCCAGCTTTACTCCATTCCCCCCAGTCCTGTCACTCCCTGAGAGCCTAAAAAGTCCCTCCCCAGCTTTTTTATGGCCCGCTTCAGATCCTGGAAGGCCACAAGAAGGTCACCTGCGAGCCTCCTCTTCTCCAGACTGAACAGCCCCAACTCTCAGTCTGTCCTCATAGAAGAGCTGCTCCAACCCTCTGAGCATCCTCGTGGCCCTTCTCTGGACATGCTCCAGCATCTCCCCATCCCTCTTTTAACAGTGGCTCCAGAACTGAATGAAGTGCTCCAGGTGGGGTCTCACCAGAGCGGAGCAGAGGGGGAGAATACCCTGCTGGCCACACTTCTCCTGATGCAGCCCAGGCTCTGGTTGGCTTTCTGGGCTGCAAGTGTGCACTGCTGGCTCATGTTGAGCTTCTCATCCACCAGCACCCTCAGGTCTCTCTCCTGAGGGCTGCTCTCCAGCCAGTCCCTGCCCAGCCTGTATGTGTGCTTGGGATTGCCTCGACCCAGCTGCAGGACCTTGCACTTGGTCTTGTTGAACCTCCTGAGGTTGACTTGTGTCCACCTCTGCAGCCTGTCCAGGTCCCTCTGGGTGGATCCCTGCCCTCCAGCCTGTCTGCTGCACCACACAGCTTGGTGTCATCAGCAGTCTTGCTGAGGCTGCACTCAGTGCCTCTGTCCATGGCACCAACACAGATTCAGCCAACCCTGAAGAACTGTTTATATGAATCTTAATTTTTGTATTGTGTATTTGCAATTCTGTCTTTTGTTTTGCTTTGTTTGTTTTGGGGTATTTTTGGTTTTCTTTTTACCAAGAGAGTAACCTGAAGCTGGTAGCTCTCCATGGCTGCTGTTGTGGTCTCTTACATGGTTCCCTTTCCCTCCCAGTGTACTTCCTGCCCCCTAAGAGAAGCAGAGGGAGACAGAGGTGGGATCTTCCATCTAAAATGGTTTTCTTTAGGACTTTGAAAGATGCAGGTGAAGAGCATGAGAAGTCTCTGCTTAGAATTCTGACTGTTTGGTGCCAGTTCCATTCTGTATCACAGAATTGTTTGGGTTGAAAAAGACTTCTAACATTATCGAGTCCAACTGCCAACCTAACATTGCAGAGGGTTGTTTCACACACAGGCTCTGGTTTCAAAGCATCATGTTTGCAAGCCCACTCAAATTGAAATCCTTGTTAAATATTTACTACCTCAGTGGTTTATCCTTGGATGCAAAAATGTTTTTCCTTTCCCCAAATACTAGCAAAAGTGCAGGTAAAAATAGGTATGTCATCTGTGAAGGTTTACCTTTAGAACTGGGCTGGGGGGAAGGAAGGGACAGGCACAGCCTCTGCTCACTTGTGCCCTGGCATAGGGCAAGAGGCAAGGGATGGAAAATGCAGCACAGGAAGTTCTAGCTCAAGATGAGGAAGAAGTGCTTGAGTGTAAGGGTGCCAGAGCCCTGGCACAGGCTGCCCAGACAGGTTGTGGAGTCTCCTTCTCTGGAGCCTTTCCAAACCCACTTGGATGCATTCCTGTGTGGACTACCCTGGGGGATGCTGCTTTGGCAAGGGGGTTGGACTGGAACATCTCTGGAGGTGCCTTCCAACCTCTAAAGTTCTGTGATTCTGTGACTGTAGGAGTGACAGAGCCCTGGCACAGGCTGCCCAGAGAGGTTGTGGAGTCTCCTTCTCTGGAGCCTTTCCAGCCCTGCCTGGATGCATTCCTCTACAACCTGAATTAGATTTTGTGGTCCTGCTCAGGCAGGGGGGTTGGACTGGAAGATCTCCAGAGGCCTGTTCTGACCCCTAACATCCTGTGATCCTGTGAACTGCATAGCTAATTTTTGCAAGTAGAATGTTAAATGCAGGTGTTGGACATGATGAGAGACTTGGGTACAAAGGCAAAGTAAAGCTGAAATGCTTGACATCTGTCTTCTGGAGAATAATCCATGGCTGCAAAAGCATTTATGTCTTAGCTCAACTCTCTGAGAAGGACAGTGCCTTAATGGTATATTTGTTTTATTACTGCCATAAAGTCTTTTCCAGTAAGTCATTGACCTGAAGCAAATTATTTGATGGAGCTTCTGCTTCACTTAAATAAATTAGTTATTAGAATGGAGAATCTAATTATTATCTAATTGGTGTCACCTGGCAAAATATGTAGTATGTGAATCACGCTGAAGACAGCATGGCAATGCTTGCTGCTCCTAAGGAAGCCTTCTTGGTGTTGGCACAGGAGTACTTTGATTGGAGTTGGTGTGTTCTTGGAGAAAGGATGAGTCAAAGAGCTTGATAGATTTTACACTGTGCCTTCTGCTCACAGGATCACAGGGTCTTAGGGGTTGGAAGAGACCTGCATAGATCTTCCAGTCCAACCCCACACCAGAGCAGGACCAGAGAATCTAGCACAGGTCACACAGGAGCACATCCAGACAGGGCTGGAAATGCTCCAGCCTCTCTGGGCAGCCTGTGCCAGGGCTCTGTCACCCTTACACTCAAGAAGTTCTTTCTCCTGTTCAGGTGGAGCTTCTTCCACACAGGAATGCAACCAGACAGGGCTTGAAAGTCTTCAGAGAACCCCATAACCTCTCTGGGCAGCCTGAAACATTCAGCCTGGAAAAGACTCTCAGGATCAGCAAGTCCAACTGCTCCTTACTCTGCAGGGTTCACAATAAACCACAGGATCACAGAACTTTAGAGGTTGGAAGGCACCTCCAGAGGTCATCCAGTCCAACCCCCTTGCCAAAGCAGCTTCACTCAGGGTAGTCCACACAGGAATGCATCCAGGTGGGTTTGGAAAGGCTCCAGAGAAGGAGACTCCACAACCTTTCTGGGCAGCCTGTGCCAGGACTCTCTCAACCCTCACTGTAAAGAAGTTTCTCAAGAAGTTCTTCCTCCTGTTGAAGTGGAACTTCCTGTGCTGCAGTTTCCATCCCTTGCCCTATGCCAGGGCACAGGTGAGCAGAGACTGTGCCTGTCCCTTCCTGACCCCCAGCCCTCAGCTATTTCCATCCATTAATTAGATCCTCTCTCAGTATTTTCCTCCCTAGACTAACCAGCCCCAGGTCTCTCAGCCTTTCCTCCTGTTGTGGCATCAGAACACCAGAAAATTGATTCTCCAAACTGTAGTTTAGAAAAAGCTTCAGAATTTCAAGCAACACCTAATTTTGTGCCCACTAGGCATAATTACACTGTTCTCTCTGTCATTAAGGGGAGAAACTCAGTGTCCTCTCTGATGTTTGCTTAAACAATTTGAAAGCCAGCTTTGCTTTCTCTGCTCCTCCCCCCTCAAAAGAAAAAGCCTGTCTGGAGCTGTGCTGTGTGTCTGTTATGTTTCTGCTTTTTATTACTGTTCAGAAGGTTGTGAGAGCTCTGTTAATTTCCACCATAGGACGAGACGTTAGCAACTAAGCTGCTCCAAAAGGGTGAATCCTGAGCAATGAGGAAAGCAGGAGTTAGCTGTTTGGGGTTGGTTGGAGTTTTTTTCTGTCTGCAGTAAACTGTGTTTGTGAAACTGAATTCTCTGCATTATACCTTTGAAAGTAGGACTATGATAAAATATTTACAGGTATGGCATGAGGAGTAGCTAATGAATGTCTCCAGTGTTCTCAGTGAAGCAATAGATGCAGTATTCTAATGCATATGAAGCATAAATTCTGCTCAGGAATCCTTATGGTACAGTAAAACACTTAATACTCTGAATTCCATTAAGATGTAACAGCACTGCCTTCCATTAGGGTATTTTCTTCTCTTTAAATTGCCCTGAATGCCAGAATATTTTAGGAAAAATATTTAGGAAGATCTTATCAAAAGCTCAGCTTGTTCTAGGGCTTAAAAAAAAAGGAGGCGGGGGGGAGGCAGCTGGAATTGTTTGAATTCATGCACAAGGAACCAAGTGTATAATTTCCTGCTGTCCAGACTGTCAGCTTCTGTGTTAAAAACTCTGGGCCTGCCTCTGCACCTTTGCTGTGGGAGATGGAGCCTGTGTTTTGTAGGCAGTAGGAGTTGGTGGGATACAGTGAGGAGCAGCAGAGCTTGAATGCCCTGTGCTTATCCAAGGAGTGTTCACCCTGAGCCTCTTTATGCTTTACACCCAGGATAGGCACTGACCAGTAATACCAGTTAGTGTGCTTCTATCTGCTTGGCTACTCTAGCCGTGTACGTGTTGCACCTCAGGAGGGCAGAGAGAGAAGGGAAGGGCCAGTGTGTAAAGTATGGCACACTAGGGAAGGGATGGAAGGATGACTGTGAGCCAGCAATGTGTTCTGGTGGCCAAGAACTCTATGATCTCGAAGGTCTTTTCCAGCCTGGTGAGTTCTGTGATTCCATAAGAAGGCCAATGCCATCCTGGGATGGATTAGAAGGGCTGTGGTTAGCAGGTCAAGAGAGGTTCTCCTACCCTTCTACTCTGCCCTGCCAAGGCTGCATCTCAAATACTGTGTCCAGTTCTGAGCCCCTCAGTTCAAGACGGAACTCAGGGAACTGCTTGAGAGAGTCTAGCACAGAGCCACAGAAATGCTGGATGCAGTGGAACATCTTTCTTAGGAGGAGAGCCTGAGGGAGCTGGGGCTGTGCTGCTGGGAGAGGAGCAGCCTGAGGGGGGCTCAGGAGTGGTTAGGAAGATGTAAAGGTGAGTGCCAAGAGGCTGGAGCCAGGCTCTGCTGGGTGATGCCCAGTGCCAGGCCAAGGGGCAGGGGGTGGGAGTTGAGGCATAGCAAGTTCCGTGGAAACATGAGGGAAATGTTTTGACTGTGAGGGTGACAGAAGCCTGGAACAGACTGCCCAGGAAGGCTGTGAAGTCTCTGGAGATATTCAAGAGCTGCCTGGATGTGTTGCTGTGTCATCTGCTGTAGATGCTCCTGCTCTGGCAGGGGGGTTGGACTGGCTGAGCTTTGGAGGTCTTTTCTAACTCCTCATATTGTGTGATTCTGTTATCCAAAGCTGAAAACTGACCCAAATTTAGATTGTTTCTCTTTAGCAAATGGTCAGGCAGTTGGCTTGCCACATCTGGTGCTTATGGTGCTATCTGAGATCATTCGTTTGCTCCTTTGCTTATTTGCTGGGTTGTTCTTGTAATGGAAAGGACTGAAGTCTCCCTGGGGTGGGCTGAGGACTGGGGAAGCCACTTGTGCAACAGAAGCTTCTGCTGCAGCAGCACATTTAGCAACAATAGCGCTGGAGAGGGATGTATTTACATGATGAAAGCCAAGTGTCTGCTTGATTCCTGTTTTCAGCTCTCATTTAGAGGATCGTTTAAAAGCAGAATAGTTTTAAATGCTCTCCTTTTTAAAAAGCAGCTCTATTGTTCTGAATTTGTTTTCTCAGAGCCTTTGGAATGGGCTGCCCAGGGGAGGTGGTGGAGGTGTTTAAAAAGAGGCTGGATGAGGCACTTGATGCCGTGGTTTAGTTGGTTAGATGGTGTTGGGCGATAGGTTAGACTTGATGATCTCAAAGGTCTTTTCCAACCTGGTTAATTCTGTGATTCTGCGAGTTGAACTTTATCATTTAACTTTAGGGGACAGTGATGGCTGCAAGACTTCAGTCTTCAAGATGAATGATTCTGACCTCTACACATAACTTTTTGCACGGCTTGTCAGGGACAGCTCTCTTCAGGAGCAAATAAAGCATCAAAACAATGTTCCTCTCTTTGAAAAGTGAGAGCGCTGCCTCTGCTGTAGGCTAAGTCTTTGGTTTTCGTGTTTTGTGATGCTAAAGTAATGTTTGTGCTGCTTGGTGGCAGAGCACAGAGAAGGCAGATGAATGGAAACCTGCAGAGCATCCAGTGATGCCCTTCTTTAAAGATCCCTGTAAAAAATGGTGTTGGCTTGGGTTTTTTTTTAGTTCTTGCTAATGTGCCTGTAGTATTCCTCTAAGGTTCTTACCCTTTGAAAGTTGAAAGCTTTGTGATAAAACCGGGCCTGTAATAAGACACAACTTCCTTAGAGAAAGTCGCACTAAAAATAATCCTGGTAGTGCCCTCGAGGTGTTCCTCAGCTAGCAACAGCGGCTGCGTTTTCACAGGACAAAAGCAGAGGCTGGTGAGGTCAGGGAGGATGAGTCTGGATTCCTGCGGGAAACTTGGTAGGAGCATCCAGGGGGGGTTGAGCTTTTATGAATAAAATAGGTGTGGGTTTGTGCCAATATTGTTTTAAAGCACCCAGGAAAATGGAAGCAAGTCCAAAAGAGTCCCAGTGTGTGCATTTAGTGTGTGATTCATAGAATCACCCAGTTTGGAAGAGACCTCCAAGATCCTCCAGCCCAACCTAGCACCCAGCCCTATCCAGTTAACCAGACCACGGCACTAAGTGCCCCATCCAGGCTTGGCTTGAACACCTCCAGGGACGGTGACTCCACCACCTCCCTGGGCAGCCCATCCCAATGCCAATCACTCTCTCTGCCAAAAGCTTCCTCCTAACATCCAGCCTAGACCTGCCCTGGCACAACTTGAGACTGTGTCCCCTTGTTCTGTTGCTGCTTGCCTGGCAGAAGAGCCCAACCCCACCTGGCTACAGCCTCCCTTCATGTAGCTGCAGGCAGCAATGAGCTCTGCCCTGAGCCTCCTCTTCTGTAGGCTGCACACTCCCAGCTCCCTCAGCCTCTCCTCACAGGGCTGAGCTCCAGGCCCCTCCCCAGCTTCATGTTAGGACTCTCCTATAGCAGATCTCGCTGACCTCTACTGATAACTTTTCCATGTTTCAAAACTAGAAAATCCTGGGTCGATTCTGATCAATCTCTGCACACTTCTGTTGAGACACTGATAAACTGCAGTTGTGGCTTTTGCTTTACTACTCCTTTTAGCCTGTTAAAAACATTGCCCTGATTTGCCGAGTGCAATATAATGACTCCCTGACATGTCTGCATCACCAGAAACTAATCCCACCTCTGCATGCTCTTCATTTTCCAGATGATGATCCTGTAGAATCCGTTTTACAGGATGACTCTCTGACTTCCTCATGCTCATGAGTGCAAAATGGTATCTCCTGTGAGCATGGGTGCAGGTGGCCATGTTCAGCACATGGCTTAACTGTGGCAGCTAATTGATCCCTGGCTTGTGCTAGCAGACGGGAGAGGTCCTGCTGGAGTAGAGACCTCACTTGGCTCACGAGAGTGCAATTACCAAAGAAAAGAAAACCCCCGTGTTGGGTGTCAGCGTGATAGGATTTGAGGAGGCTCTGCTTTTGTTCTTGTGCGGGAGGAAAACTTCCTGGGAAGCGGGGATGAAATTCCAGCCTTATCTTGGCGAACGCGTGTGGGATTCAGCCGCGCAGCGAGAGAAGAGCGCCGGTGCCACGCCAGGCTCTTGGCTCCTGCCATCCTGTGCCAAAGGTAGTCTGCTGTGCCTGGCTGTTGAAGTTTGAAAAACTCTGCTGGGGTTCTAAGCGAGTGCTGCCATGGTGTGCTTCTGGTGCGGCTTCCTTTGTTTGCCATCGCGCCTGGCCAGCCCTATAGGAGAGCTGTCTGCGGAGCGCCTTTGCATGTTCAGATCTAGCAGTGATTAGAATATACTAATGCCCAGTGGGTATATGTGTCATTTTTAAACAGCTGCCGAGCTTTCTCCCTGCTGCTCCAATTAACACATCCAGCACACGCTTGCCGGTGAGTGGGCTGTGTGTACGGGTTAAACCACTCTGCTATTTATTCATCCGGCATATTGCGGGGCCAGAAATGGATCAATGCCTTTCCTCGTCTTACAACAGATTAGATCCAACGGGTTTCTGAGCCTGTTCCCCGGGTAGGTGGGAGGGCAGCATTGAACTGATGAGTAAAAACCTGTTTTATCTTGAGCTGTGGTTCAGTCCATTGACTAACATCTCTCCCCGCCTCCCAGCCCCTCTTCAAATGATGGAGACACAGGATAGGGAGCTCTCTGCGCTGGGCTTCCCCTGGCTGGCAGGCAGGTGTCTTCAACTTTGTCCTCTGCTGTTTTAACAGCTGCTCAAAAGACTGACTTTCTCCTTTAGCGTAAAGGTTTCCCTCCTCTGTCTGTTTTCATGTTGAAATAGCCCAGTTAGTGGGCTTGCTGAAGTCTGTCCCCCCGCGGTTTATTTTTGAAGGGAAAACAACATGCATCCTCGTCACTGCTGAGCTAAGGGAGGGCTTGCTTAATGGTACCAGAGCGGCTGGCCTGAGCCTGCGGCTTGGCTCCGGTGCTGGCTGTCGATTCATGCTGGGACAGCTCTTTGTGAAGCAGAGGGCAAGGGGGGCTGCTGGCTGGTGCTGCTGAGCGAGGAGATGGAGCGCTTCTTGGGCTTTGTCAAGCAGATAAGAAGATCGAGAAGAAGAAAAGGCAAAAAGTACCGGCCGGAGGAGGATTACCATGAGGGCTATGAGGATGTCTACTATTATGCCTCGGAGCATTTTCGAAGTAAGTATTTTGCTTAACCTGGTTTTCCTTTGGCCGTGGTCAACGCGATGCTTTAAAGACGTTTGAACACCCTGAACTGCAAAAACGAGAGCAGTACTCCTCCCTTGCTAGAATCTGAGCATCACTTTCTGTTAGGGCTTTATCTGGCTGTGACTGCTGATGAAACAATACAAAGCAGCTGGAGCGGCACAGACGCTCTCAAAGTAAGCAGCGTCTGGCTGGAAACCTGGGTACGATTTCAGGTGCCGTTAATTGAGTCTGGCTGCTGGAAACCTTTTGTTAAGGCAGTTGGTGTTGAGAAGCGGTAGGGTGGTGAGCTGCGTGGGTGTCTTTTAAAGCGGTATGAAGGCAGCGATCGTTCATTTGCGAGTTGGGGCTGGTGGTTAATGTTGTCAAGGGAGAGTCAGTCCTCTGCGCCTCCGATTCGACCTGGTCTTCTCAGTAGCGAGTAACTCCAGTGGGCTGCTTCCTCACGGTGAGTACAAGGCCACTCAGGAGGAATTAAGTGGTCCGTTTTATTTGCTTGCACTCACGGGACAGCAGCAGCTCACCTGAAACCATAATGAGCCACCTGCTTGCAGGTCTCTGTGTAAACTGTGCCCTCTTCCCTCTGGCTAACCTGTCGGGCTTCAGAGCTGCCTTAGGCTTCTCCCAGAGGTGGGCACACGCCCAGAGGTGCCCAAGGCGACGCTGCCCCCTGCCCAAGGTGTTGAGCAGCGCTGTCAGGGCAAGGTGCTGGCAGTCGAAGCGGCCATGCACAGAAAGTACCTTTTGAAAAGCTTCCTGCTGTTCTGGCTGGTGCTCTGGGGTCTGTGCAGTGAAGCCGTGCCTTCTGTTGAGCAGCAAGTTTGATGTGCCTTTTTGTTGTTGTTCTGTATGGTGCGAGTGGCTCTTGATGTGGGGTTGAGTTTGGGTTTTTTTGCATCATTTGGCTTCGTTTCCACTCTGTTGAAATAAACCATAGGAACATTACACTTCGTTTAAGACAAAACGTTGAAAGAGCTTGTGCCTTTCAGCGCCAGACTACAGCTACCCAGTGGTAAACTAGGAATGAAGAGTTTTTTTCTTCTTGGTTTTCTCTAGCTGCAGCATGCTTGCCTATCTCCAAAAGCAAAAGACCTTAAAGTGTTCTGTTGTTTACTGAGTTTCTACTTAATGCAATCTTCATCTCTTTTCATTTTAAAGAATATAATACAATGCTGATAATTTTATACTTTATATTGTTAAGACAGAGTTTCTAAAATAAGAAGAAAAGCAAAAAGACCAATTCCCGGGGCAGTGCATAAAGCCCTCTGCAAAAGGACTGAACGTTTCACACCTGCTTAGCACTGAAAGCTGTGAAAGTGATGCACGCTGGTGAAAGCACCTAACTTCTTCTTGCTTTAATATGTAAATCAAGGGACGTGCCAAAGCAGCCTGTCAAAATATTTCTCGAAGCTGATTGTTGTTGCTGAAGGTCTTTTATAAACAAGAAAGCAAAACCCCATCAAAAACTGTCACATGTAATAAGGATTTCCTGAATGCTGATTAATAAATTATTAACTCTTGACCTAGTGTGAGGCACTAAGATTGAGCACAGCATTTAGTAGGTTTTACCTTTTGTTCTACTTGGAAAAATAAAAGCATCGTACACACTCCAGCCTGTGGAGGTCACAAGTGTTTGAGACTGGGTGAACCCCTGCCAGACTGTGGTGTCTGGGATGGTGATCACAGTGCTCAGGCTGAATGGTCAAAAACGGACTTGGGTGCACGCAGAGTTCTCAGCTTCTTGCAGTTGCTTAAACCAAGCAGGTAACAGGGATTTCATGGAGTTTCCCTTTTATTCTGCTTGGAAACATAAAAGCATAGCACACACTCCAGCCTGTGGAGGTCACAAGTGTTTGAGACTGGGTGACTCTGCCAGATGGTGGTGATTGGAACAGCGATTATAGCGCTCGGGCTGAACGGTCAAAAGTGGAGTTGGGTGCACACAGAGTTCTCAGCTTCTTGCAGTTGCTTAAACCAAGCATGTAACAGGGGATTCCATGGAGTCTTTAATAAGTAGACAGAGTTGTTCCTCAAGTGCTTCGTTCCTTTCCATGTGCTACACTTGCACTGTTTGGTCGGATAGGTGCGGTGACTGCCTAAAAAGCAGTGGACAAAATAGGAACAGACGCTGCTGGTGCTACTATAAATGCTTCCTTGAAATTGAATTTCGTGTAATGGGGGCAACGAAATGTGTTGTGTTTAATTTAGTTGTGGCCTGGTGTTAATGCTGTTTAGAAGGCAGATTTGGAGTGATTGCAGAGCTCTTAAAAGCCATTCCTTCTGCGTTCGTCTGCTTAGAGGAATGCCTTCTTGAAAACGAAGATTGTATTTATTGGTGTGATTTTCAGAGCATTAGAGTCATGAAATCAAAGACCTGTTGTTGATTCAATTGCGTGGAGTTGGAGCTTTTTGAGACTTAGGTTTCCTCTCTGTGCGTTGTTCTCCATCCCTCCTCCACTGTTTATGATTTATATCTCCAATTAGCCAGCGCATTTGAAGATTGTCTGAGCCTATAACTTTATGAGCTTGTTAACTCTCTCCTCTTCCCACTCCTAGTATTGCTTAGAGTGCTGCATGGAGGCAGAATTAAGGGGAAAAAATGCAGAAACTACATTAGAATGACCAAAGCAGAAAGAAAGCAACGTTAAAAATAGAACAGGCCTCTGGGAATTGCAGGAAAAAGGTGACTTTAGTTTGTCCTCAGCCCAGCTGTGCCCAGAGATCGGGATGTTGTGGTTCCTGCTGTTAGGTGTATGTTTCTTGCTCTGCTGAAGCTTTGTCATGCAAGACCACACCACATTAGCTGTGATATCAGGACACAGCTAAGTGAACGGAAGATGCAGGAATGCTCAGAGCTCACTGGGTGAAAAGAGACCCCAGCTCTTGAGTCAGCTGTCTTTTTGTCTTGGACAGCTCATCTGTATAGCTTCAGTTAAATGCATGTCCTTGTTTTGGCAAGCAACATCAGCTCTCCTGTCTTTCTGACGAGACTATTTCTGTGCTACATAGTGTAAGAATAATTAAAAGTTGTGGTTTAACCCCAAATGGCAACTTAAGACCACATGCTCATTCTCCAGGGATGGAGCCCCAGCCACCTCCCCAGGCAGCCTGTTCCAGTGTTCTACCATCCTCATGGTTCAGACCCTGTTCCTAGCATCCAATCTCAAACTGCTCTGCTCTAGTTAGAAGCCATTGCCCTCATCCTGTCCCTGCAGGCCTTTGCAAACAGTCTCTCTGCAGCCTTCTTGCAGCCCCCTTCAGGTACTGGCAGGCTGCTGTGGGATCTTCCCAGAGCCTCCTCTTCTCCAGCTTAAACACCTCCAGCTCTCTCAGCCTGTCCTCATAGCAGAGCTGCTCCAACCCCCTGATCATTTTTGTGTCCCTCCTCTGGACCTGCTCCATTAGTTTCATGTCTTTCTATATTCAGTGCTTCAGTGCTCGATGCAGTACTGCAGGTGAAGTCTCACCAGAGCAAAGTGACAGAATCTTTGGGTGTAGCCCAGGCTATGATTTGCTCTCTGTCTCCTCATGTCCAGCTTCTCTTCCATCAACACCCCCAAGTCCTTTTCCACAGAGTTGTTTTCTATCACCTCCTCCCCCAGTCTCTATTGATAGTGAGGATTGTTCCAGCCCAGGTGCAGAACCCTGCACTTGCTCTCGTTGAACTTCATGAGGTTCACCTGGGCTCAGCTTTCCAGCTTGTCTAAATTAGCTCTATTCCAGTCAAAACCAGCACAGTAAAACAGTAATTTTGGTACACAACCACACATTACCATCGGTAGTGCAGGTATCATACTTGTTTCAGTGAGACTTTGCCGTGTGAACATAATGGGTGATGAAATTGCTACTCAGCCTACTCAGACGAGTTGGTGCTTACTGCATAAAACACTTGAAAAAGGGTTATATTTACCTTGTGAAGCACTGCTGTTCAGCCTCCTCCTTTTGATGAGGCTCTGCATGGGAAAGGCCCTTGTTATATATATGTAAACAAGAGAAAGAGTTTTGTCACTGTGAGGGTGGCAAAACCCTGGCACAGGCTGTCATGGGAAGTTGTGGAGTCTCCCTCTCTGGAGATAGTCAAAAGCTGCTTGCATGTGTTCCTGTGTGATCTGCTCCAGGTGCTCCTGCTTTGGCAGGGGGTTGGGCCAAATGAGCTTTCAAGGTTACTTCTGTGCTGGTTTGAGGATAGAGTATTTTAATGAAAGAAATTATTGGCTGTGATTGTGCTTTTGATTTTGGGGTCCCCAGTTGAAGAGGGACAGGAATCTGCTAGAGAAGGTCCAGTGGAGGGCTAGGAGGATGATGAGGGGACTGGAGCAGTGCCCGACGAGGAGGGGGTGAGGAACCTGGGGCTGCTTAGTCTGGAGAAGACTGAGAGAAGATCTAATAAATGTTTATAAATCTCTGGGGGCTGGGATCAGGAATGGGGGACAGGCTCTGCTCACTGCTCCCTGTGATATGACAAGGAGCAATGGATGGAAGCTGCAGCACAGGAGGTTCCAGCTCAACACAAAGGGAAACTTCTTGAATGTAAGGGTCCCAGAGCACTGGCACAGGCTGCCCGGAGAGGTTGTGGAGTCTCCTTCTGTAGAGCCTTTCCAGGCCTGTCTGGAGGTGTTCCTGTGTGACCTGAGCTGGATTGTATGGTCCTGCTGTGGCAGAGTGGTTGGACTCAGTGATTCCTTAGGGTCCCTTCCAACCCCTGACATCCTGTGAGCCTGTGAAAAGAAAATACAGTGATGTCTGTATTAGCTATTCATTTTGTTGGGACCTATAAAAGCAAGGACACAAAGATAGATAAGACAGTCTCTGCCTGACTTTGCCATATTAACTCTTATGCCTGACCCTGCACGTTTCCCAACTAATCATTCTGCTTCTAATGCCCCTTGCTGACCTTTCCAGATCACCTTGCACATAGGAGAGATTCTGGGATAAAGGAGTGGGTGGGAAAAAGGTGGAGAGGTGGTTGGGAGCCCCTCCTGGGCACTCTAACTGCTGGGAGGGGTCTTGGATGAGGCACTTAGTGCCATGGTCTAGTTGATTAGCTAGGGCTGGGGGATAGGTTGGACTGGATTCTAATCTATTACAGATAACTGCAACTATATACACTTGCATACAAGTTACAGAGTTATAGAATCAGCCAGGTTGGAAGAGACCTCCAAGATCATCCAGTCCTGTATATGTGCTTGTAAATTGTGCTAAGCTGTGAATGTAAAGTTTAATTCTTTAAATTCCAGCCAGCTGAGTTTAGTCTGCGTGAATCCTTGGCAGGGAGGGGGTCGAGTGATGCCCAGAACCACTACACTTTCCAATTGCTGGCCTCCTGTGATACTATAACCAAGATTGATAGTGAACATGAGGAATGCTGTATAGTAGAGCTGTCTGGAACACTCCCAAAAAGGACATATGTCCTTTCTCTTAGGACAAGATGTTCTGCCAGAACGTTTGACTTTTCAGCCTAGTCTTTAGCAAGAAGGTGTTCTGGGGACTCAGGCTGAATTTGAATCATAGAATCAAGCAGGTTGAAAGAGACCCCCCCAAGATCATCCAGTCCAAACTGGCACCCAGCCCTATCCAAGCAACCAGACCATGGCACTAAGTGCCTCATCCTGGCTTTGCTTCAACACCTCCAGAGATGGCGACTCCACCACCTCCTTGGGCAGCCCATTCCAAAGCCAATCACTCTCTGGGAAGAACTTCCTCTTAACATCCAGACTGGATGAGGCACTTAGTGCCATGGTCTAGTTGATTAGACAGGGCTGACTGATAGGTTGGACTGGATGATCTTGGAGATCTCTTCCAACCTGGTTGATTCTGTAGTGTCTTTCCACCTCTCTCTCCGTGTCATCATTGGAAAGTGAAGGTAAAGATATTTGACTTCTCACCTAGCAAATAAGGCAAAAATGAGAAACTGAATGATTTATATAAATCAGAGTCCAAAATATTCTCTTTGTTGACTGAAATCTGGTAATAATTTAGTTAAAATTAATATTGGATGTATGAGACACTATCTGGGACAGTGTCAGGCAGAATAGCTCTGCCTGGGTGCTGTTCTCCAGTATGGCTCAATGACGTGCTCCAAAAACTCTCCCAGCTGCCAAAAATCTTCCTAACAAATGTCTTTGCATTTCATACTCTGGGTGGCTTTAAAGCTGTATTAAATATTGATGGAAGAGACCTACTCCTGAAATAGCACCAAGATAAAACACTGGAGGAGGTGATAAGCCTGTGGTACAGTCAGTAGCAGCATCGCTCTTGTCAAGATTTTCTCCCATGTTGTAAGTTGGTGCAAATAGTTCTTGTTTGCAGAAGTCTCCTAGATTTGATTGAGGTTGTAAAAGAGTTAATGGGTTTGTGACTAATGTGGTGACAAGGGCATGGACTACCTCTTGCTCAGGTTGCAGAGATGTTAATTGATCTTGAGGATGAGGCATGCAGGCTTTTCATTTTACATAGAGAGCGTGTAAGTCGTCTGCAGCTTAATTGGATATTGGGAGGGGAGTTCTCTTCCCATCTCAGGTCTTGTCTTGTCACTGTAGTAGAATCTCAGCTTTCCCTGAAGCTAATACATTTGTTGCAGCCTCTACAAGAAGTGCTTGGTAACCTGAGCAGAGAATCTGGCAGGCCTTGCAAACACAGTGAAAATAATCTTTTCAAAGAGAACTAAAATGCTATTAAAGCTTCTTATTTCTGCCTCCTTAATGGCCATTTGATGCCTAATGGACCTTGGAGAACTCCATTAATAAATTAGAGTTATTTCAGTGTTTCTGTCTCTTTTCCATAATTCACTTTTTTCCTGAGGTCTGTTTGGTCCCAGCACCAGGACTTGCACAGGAGCAGGTTGCAATGCCCATGGCACAGAATCACAGAATTGTCAGGATTGGAAGTAACCTCAAAGATCATCCAGTTCCAACCTCTCTGAGATGGGCAGGGACACCTCACGCTAGATCAGGTTGCCCAGAGTCACATCCAGCCTGGCCTTCAAAACATGCAGAGATGAGGCTGCACAGTATTGCAGTGTGGTCTCACCAGGGCAGAGTAGAGGGGGAGAAGAACCTCTCTAGCCCTGCTGGCCACACTTTTCCTGATGCAGCCCAGGCTGCCATTGGCCCTGATGGCCACAAGGGCACATTGCTGGCCCAGGCAGAACTTGCTGCCCACCAGCACTCCAAGGGCTTTCTCCACGGAGCTGCTTTGCAGGATGCTTAAGCTGTTTGCATAGTGGTGTTAGCTGCATTATGTTATTTATTTCGATTCAAATAGAATTAAATTGGTGCAGCAGTGTGAATTCCAGCTGCCATGTCAGTAGAAGTGAGGTTCCAGGGGCTGTGGGGTTCCCTGCAGCACTGGAGCAACACATTTCTTCTAGCCAGTGAGGTGCCTGGTGGTTTTGGTGTAACATTGTCCTTGCACACGAAACAGGACAAAGACATTCTACCTTCTCACTGCCCAGGAGTTATGCAACAGCCAGTCTGAGTTTGTTTGTAACAGGATTAGTTTATTAAATGATCCTTTGTGGCTCTTCTGCAAGTGGCCCTTAGGTTCCTGGGGCAGTGCATGACATGGAGTTGCTTCAGAGTTACTTGAGGGAAGGGAGCTTATTTATCTTAAGTCACTGAAATAATGAGACCTGAGTTCTGCAATTCTTTGCATGAAGTGTAAACACTCCTTCCTGCTAGCAATTATGAGTCTACAACTCCTGTGCTACTTTTTCTTTCATGGACTTTGTGGTCCTATTCTTCAATGAATAATTAAAGATCCTAATTGTCCCTGCTAAAGAAATGCATTCATTATGGGTCACCCTCCCTTTGCAGTGGCTGCTTCTGCAGGGTTGTGCTTGCAGTGGTTTAGAGACTTCGGTGCCTGTTGTATTTCAGTGTATCCAGAATAGCATTCCAGTTAAAATAATGACATCTAGGGAGATCTGGCTGCCTGTCCTGCTTTCTGAAATGTCATGCAAGTTCACAACTGTAATCATGAATATCAGTTAACATCAGGCAACCAGCAGTGGAACAAGGGGACACAGTCTCAAGTTGTGCCAGGGGAGGTTCAGGCTGGATGTTAGGAGGCAGTTCTTCACAGAGAGAGTGATTGGCATTGGAATGGGCTGCCCAGGGAGGTGGTGGAGTCACCATCCTGGGAGGTGTTCAAGCAAAGCCTGGATGAGGCACTTGATGCCATGGTCTGGTTGACTGGATTAGGGCTGGGTGCTAGGTTGGACTGGATGATCTCAGAGGTCTCTTCCAACCTGGTTGATTATATGATCACAAACATAGAGCCATCAGAGTAATTTTTTTCCCCCTTGGATATTGTGAAGTGAGTGAAAGATCAGGTTTTATGAACTAAGATTAGAGAGGTGAAAGCAGCTGCTGAGGTGTCAGTTTTAATGCTGGACTTTGGTTCCAGTGGAAAACTGAAAACAATTATTGGAGCAAAGGAGGAAACAACAATATAAGCCCCTTGCTGATGAGATTATAAGCATTTATTGAATGATTGCTGTGTTTCTTCAGCAGGGCATGCCAGCAGCTAGAATTAATCATCAGCATGAATATAAATACACATTTACCAGAAATAGTATTTGTGTAAGGCAGTTTTGATCATCCTCCTGGTATGTGCAGACTTTAGCAGGCAACTTTGTTTAGTGTTTTTTTCAGCTGAAAAGAGATGGGGCAGTGCTGTGGCTGAGCACAGGGTCACGGAATTGTCAGGGTTGGAAGGGACCTCAATGGTCATCTAATTCCAGCCCTCCTGCTGTGGGCAGGGACACCTCACACTAGAGCAGGTCGCCCAGAGCCACATCCAGCCTGGCCTTCAAAACATGCAGGAATGAGGCTTCCACCACCTCCCTGGGCAACCTGTTCCAGGCTCTCACCACCCTCATGCTGAAGAACTTCCTAATGTCTGATCTAAATCTCTCCTCTTCTATCTTGGATCCATTCCCTCAAGTCTTGTCACTACCTGATACCCTCAGAAGTCCCTCCCCAGCTTTCTTCAGACACTGGAAGGCCACAATAAGGTCTCCTGGAAGCCTTCTCCAAGCTCAACAGCCCCAACTCTCTCAGCCTGTCCTCATAGGAGAGGAGCTCCAGCCCTCTGATTATCCTCGTGGCCCTTCTCTGGACGTGTTCCAGAGTCTGTGATGACCAATCTGCTGATGGCCTGGATGCCTGAACACTGTCAGCTTTCTTCAAAGAGGTTTCTAGTTTCTCTCTGAAGGCCAGGAAATGCTACACAAGTTGGCCTGCAAGACTGCTGAGGACACCTACTCCAAATTTATGGGTCCCTACAAAACCTTAGTTTAACTGCTCTTTAATGAGTCCTTAGTGAAGAACTTCTGACTCTTTTTTTGCTGTGGCCCTGGTGCTGGATTCAGCTTGTGGCTGAGGCTGCACTGAGTCCTGGCACAGCATCGTGTGTGCCCTTCCTACCACCCTCCTCTTTGGGACTCATCCCTCGTTATCCTCACTTGAGAGCTGAAGCTCCAGATGTCTGGCACAAGTTGCTGCTGTAGCATGCCAAGAGAAGTAAGGTTTGTAGGTATAAATTCTGTGTAAGCCTAACTAGTGTGAAAATCCAGCCACAAGGCATCTCAGGACGTAACCTTTAAGTTGTTACATGCCTTTGATGATAATCTCTCCATGCTCTAGTTCTCCACCTATGAAATGAGGTTAATGGTACCTCTCCTTCACAGTTATGCTATGAAAGTAAATTAGTGTTTGCTAAGCACTCAAATGCTACAGTGATGAGCACCACAGCAGAACTCAGGAAGAAATTAATGTCTGCCTGGAGAGAAGAGCCTGAACAGTGTGTAGGAACTGAGGCATGGATTTACACTTTGAGCAATGAGGGAAAAACAAGGTCTTGAGTAATTTTTCAGGTAGTTAAAGTAATTTATTTGGGGTACTAAATGAGACAAGGTCTCCTGCAAGCAGCAGGGCATCAGGTAATTAAAGATTGTGTTGTAGTGCATATGCAAAAGGAGGCCAGACTGAGGCTTGCTAAGGATTCTCAGGCCTGACACTTGCAGCTTGCAGTTAGCCTTGCTGGTGATGTGTGACTGCAGCAGAGATTATGGAGCAGCAGTTCCTTGGGTTGTAAGATGTGGTGGAAGTTCTCCAGCAGCAGGTTACAGATATACAATGCTTGCTGTACAGGAGCCAGAGTCTCCTGGGTGTTACAATAGCAGAAGGAAATTTTGCCGAGTGGCTGTGGGATCTGATCACACAGGTAGCACTTCAAGGCATCTTTCAGATCACACATGGAGCACTTCAGCTTATTCTGCTCTCACGAGACCACACCTGGAGTACTGAGTGCAGTTCTGGAGCCCTCAACACAAGAACATGGAACTGTCGGAGCCAGTCCAGAGGAGGCCACCAAGATGCTGAGAGGGCTGCAGCAGCTCTGCTCTGAGGACAGGCTGAGAGAGTTGGGGCTCTGCAGCCTGGAGAAGAGAAGGCTTCCAGGAGACCTTGGAGTGGCCTTCCAGTATCTGAAAAGGGCTACAGGAAGGCTGGGGAGGGACTATTGACAAGGTCTTGTAATGACAGGAGGAGGAATGGGTTTAAAGTGTCAGAGGGGAGATAGAAACTGGATGTTAGGAAGAAGTTGTTTGCAGTGAGGGTGGTGAGACACTGGCACAGGTTGCTCAGGGAGGTTGTTGCTGCTTCCTCTCTGGAGGTATTGAAGGCCAGGTTGGATGAGGCCTTGAGTGACCTGTTCTAGTAGGAGGTGTCCCTGCCTATGGCAGGGGCTTGGAACTGGCTGAGCTTTGAGGTCTTTTCCAATGTAAACGATTCTGTGACTCAGAGCACTTTTTAGCACGGTCATTGTGCTGATGCTGGGAGCATCATAGGTGGCTGTGCAGAAGAGGGGAGAGGTTAATTTTTTGGCTCTCCAGAAGACCCTTCCAACCTCATGTATTTTATGAAAAGGGACTTTGGGGAAGGAAGGAAGACTGTGGAAAGCAGAAAAGAGAGATTGAAGACCACTCTAAGGGAAATGCTATTGGCATGAAACTGAAAAGGAAAAAGCAAACCCAAAAGCATCCAGGTACTGTGTGAAGTATGAAGACAGTCAATTGTGTTTACAAATCTGTTTGCAAACTCTTCCTTTGGGTGTATTTTAACCAGGTCTGTGTCTGCTTAGGGCTGTGTTATTTTGGATAACACTCCTGCTGCCCTAGAGGGAGAAACTCCTTGTTCAACAGTGCACCTTCTTGCTGTTCTGTGAGCTGGTGGCATCTCTGCTGGGCAGGGAGATTAAAAAATGCTAATTCAGCATGCATTCTGGAAGAAAAAATAATGTTACACAAATAGATTGTTTTAAAGACAGAGTGGTATTAGCTTTTTGCCCTTGCTTTCTGCAAGCTAGAGTAGAAAATCATTTAAAGCCCTGGTGACCTGCTACCTGCAGCCCATTTGTAGGAGCCCAGTGGAAGCTGTGCAGTCAGCAAGAGATGATTCATAGCAGGAGCTGCAGGCTGCAGTGCTGGCTCTGCAGGCAGGTGGTGGGAAGTGCCCATCAATAATTAAATGGGGTGCAGCAGGCTGGTGGAGCTGCTGGCCTTTGAAATTCCTGTGTGTGGTGGTCTCTGAAATGCTCCCTCTGTAGCTTGTCCCTTATTTCATCTGAGGTTCTCAGAGGAGTTACACAGGTGTCCTCAGCACTTCTGTGTCTGTTACCCTTCACTTGTGCCACACCTTAGCTGGAAAAAAGAGAGAAGTCTTCTAGAGCCTGGAGCATTAATCATAGAATCACAGAATGGTCTGGGTTGGAAGGGACCTCCAAAGATCCAACCCCCTCTGCAGTTGGCAAGGACATTCTCAACTAGATCAGGTTGCCCACAGTCCTGTCCAGCCTCACCTTCAGTATCTCCAAGGATGGGCCCCAACCACCTCCCCAGGCAACCTGTTGCAGTGTTCCACCACCCTCATGGTACAGAACCTGTTCCTAATATCTAATCTCAATCTGCTCTGCTCTGGTTTGAAGCCATTGCCCTCATTGCTGTCAACTACCTGAAGGAACATTGTGGAGAGGCTGCTGCTGGTCTGTTCTCACAGGTCATTGGAAACGGAACAAGGAGGGATGGCCTCAAGCTGAGACTGGGAAGGTTTAGGTAGGACATTAGGAAAAATATTTTCATGGAGAGAGTGGTCAGGGACTGGAATGTGCTGCCCAGGGAGAGGTGGTGGAGTCCCCCACCCTGGATGTGTTGAAAGGTCATTTGGATGTGGTGCTTAGGGCTGTGGTTTAAGGTGAATCTTGTGGAATAGGGTTCTAGGTTGGACTTGGTGATCCTGAGAGGTTTTGCCAACTTGAATGTTTCTGTGATCCGTTTGTAACTGGTGCTTGAGTTTCATGCTGCCATTGGGTCTTTGTGTTTAGTTCTTGGGTGGGTAGAAAACAATGCTCCTTTCTTCTTTTTTTGTGTTGAGTACTTCTCTGAACTTTGCCTCTTACAATGAATCTGAAGGGCTGTGGATTTTGTAGGGCAGATTGTGTCGAGCAAATTGTTTCCAGAGGCTGAGCAGAACTGTTGAAGGCTGTTCTTACAGCCCGGAGTTGGTGGCCCTTTGTGCTGCACAGATAATTGGGCTTTTTACAGCCACATGCCTGTTCACAGTAGGTTGTTTTCTTCCTCATAGATAATGACAGAAGTTGATTAGCTGTTGCTTTAAGGTTCTTACAAAAATATGATGCCAGCAGCATAATTACTCAGGAGGTTACATCAGCATGAGTAGAGAAGGCAGCCAAGGTAACGCACTGCTCCGTTGTAGGAAAATAGCAGTCATGTATGAAAAGATGCTGAAAACCTTCCTATTTCTCCCAATATTTCATTAAGACAATTAAAAAAACCAGATCTGTGAAAGCCATTGCTTGGAATGAGCTCTTACATAGCTTCAGTGTGTTGGTATTGTATGCACTGCTAAATTATGGGTGGATTTGCAGGGTAAGGAGAAAGCAGTTCTGGTCAGTCAACTCTAGTTTTGTGATAAAAGAGCTTCTAAGCCTTGTTGGCCCTTAGGCATCTCAACAGTGTGGAGGTGCTGGAAGCAGTGCAGAGGAGGGCAAGGAAGCTGGGGAATGGCCTGGAGAATAAATCTGATGAGGAGAGACTGAGGGAGCTGGGGATGGCTAGGGTGAAACGGAGGAGGCTGAGGGCAGACCTCATGGCTGTCTGCAGCTACCTAAAAGGTCTCTTCTCACAGATATTTAATGATAGAACAAGAGGGAATGGACTCAAGTTGCCACTGGGTGGGTTTAGACTGGACATTAGGAAACATTTTTTCCTGTCAAGTGTGTTCAGGCATTGGAATGAGCTGCCCAGGGAGGTGGTGGAGTCCCCAAGCCTGGATGTGTTTGAAGGAGGTTTGGCTGTGGTGCTCGGGAATGTGGTTCAGGGTGCAGCTTGTAGAGTAGGGATATGGATTGGACTTGGTGATCCTGAGGGGCTTTTCCAACTGTGTTTTTTGTGACTTACATCTGTCTTATGTGATTAATGAATGATATGTAGCATCAGCTTTATGTAGCTGTGTATATATATGTAGATAAATGGAGCTTTTTAGTCTGGAGAGGGATTCCAATAAATATCTATCAATAGCTGAGGACTGGGGGTCAGGAAGGAAGGGACAGGGACAGCCTCTGCTCACCTGTGCCCTGCCACAGGGCAAGAGATGGAAACTGCAGCACAGGAAGTTGCACCTCAACATGAGGAAGAACTTCTTGAGTGTAAGGGTGAGAGAGCCCTGGCACAGGCTGCCCAGAGAGGTTGTGGAGTCTCCTTCTCTGGAGCCTTTCCAGCCCTGTCTGGATGTGTTCCTGTGCAACCTGAGCTGGATTCTGTGGTGCTGCTGTGGCAGGGAGGCTGGACTGAGAGATCTATGGAGGTCCCTTCCAACCCCTAACATCCTGTGGTCTTGCAGTATGTAGCCTACCTCTAACTGATACAGGAGTGTGTTCAAATAAGGAGAAAAGTTTTAACTCGATTTGGAATAACCTGCAAAAAGTGATTGGTTAAACACTCATGGCCACTTCTGCTGATTTAAACTACCTCTCTAAGCAGTTAAACCTATTCTTACCAATCCTGTTCATACTGTCTTGATAGCAATTTATATACATATTAATGAAACCTAAAAGAGACTCTGAGAAGCCAGCAATATTTACAAAAATAGTTTAATAGGTAAATGATCAAAATATTTTTTTGCCATTTAATTACTGTAGTTATTGGAAACCATCAGTAGTTCTCAGAAGGCCACTGGATGAGTTATCTGTCTGTAGGATCCTAATTTCAGTTTGGGGAATCTGGAAATGATTACCCATTTTTGAAGTCCAGTCCAATACAGTGAAAAGGACCACAGCATGGAGAGAGAGGTTAGCTCATGATATCTAAATGAGAGGACACACATTTCAGTGCTCTGGTGTTATATTTATCTCACTGCCTACTGTGACATCTTGGGCTGTTTCCCCTTTTGTGTTTTTCTGTGTCTTTTACTGATGAGTGTACTTTAATCCTTCAACTGAGCCTTGGGCAACTGAGTGACCCTGTTTTATTTGTTGATTTTCCCAAAGAGGGAATTTAATTAATTTTCTGAATAACAAGCCTGGAACCTCTTGCTCTTCATGCATCTTGAAATCCTTTTAAAGTACTTGAAATGTGCAGTTAGTTATGGTACAGAGTACCCCATGAATTCTCCATCTAAGGAGGACTTTTTTTCATGCAGTTTTGTCATCAAATCATATTGCAAAAGGAGGAAGGGATCAAGGGAACACATCCCATCTGCAGTTAGTCCAGCACTCATAGAATCGACCAGGTTGGAAGAGACCTCCAAGCTCATCCAGTCTAACCTATCCCCCAGCCCTAGCCAGTCAACCAGACCATGGCACTAAGTGCCTCAGCCAGGCTTTGCTTGAACACCTCCAGGGACAGTGACTCCACCACCTCCCTGGGCAGCCCATTCCAATGCCAATCACTCTGTCTAGTCAGCATTCAGACTGGCAAGGATGGATGAATTGATGTGTGTCTTACTGCTACAGAGCAGAAAATTCCTGCTTGCTGTCTACAGGTCTAGAGAGGATCATCTCCTTTACTCTGCCCTACTGAGACCACACCTGCAATACTGTGTTCACTTTTGAGCTCCTCAATTTGAGACAGGGACCTGCTGGAGAAAGTCCAGCAGAGAGCCATGAGGATGATTGGGGGAGTTAAGCATCTCCTTTCTGGAGAGAGACTGAGAGCCCTGGGGCTGCTTGGTCTGGAGAAGACAAGGCTGAGAGGAGATCCAAGCAATGTCTATCAATAGCTGAGGGGTGGGGGTCAAGTGGAGGGGGCCAAGCTCTTTTTGGTGGTGCACAGCAATAAGCCAAGGAGCAATGGATACAAACTGGAACAGAGAAGGTTTCACCTCGATATGAGGAGAAACTTCTTTGCCATGAGGGTGGCAGAGCCCTGGAGCAGGCTGCCCAGAGAGGTTGTGGAGTCTTCTTCTCTGGAGCCTTTCCAAAGCCACCTGGATGCATTCCTGTGTGGACTGCCCTTGGGGATCCTGCTGTGACAAGGGGGTTGGACTGGATGATCTCTGGAGGCCCCTTCCAACCTCTAACATTCTGTGATGTTTTATTGTTGGTATTTTTTGGAGGGGGTATTGTTGGTGGTGGTGGTTTTTAATGCACAGATTCTAGCATTGTGACTGCCAGCTGCAACTTCTGCTTATTTCTTTAGTTGTGTGTACTGCCCAGCAGAGCTGCACAGTCAGTTGTTGATGCAGCAGCGTAGTCGACAGATCCAGATGCCTGTGGCCTGCCTTTGTTTGATCTAAGGTCACTGGGGATGCCTTAACTTAAGCCCAGGTCAAAAAGCCCTTTCCATAGGAAGCTCCACAGGAAAGAAGCAGAGAAAGTAAAATTGAAACAGCATCTGCAAATTCAGCTGTTCTGTTCAGATTGTGGTCTTGAGTTGCAATGTGGTTTTCCGTGCGTCTTAACATGCATGGGGAGTTTTATTTGCTTGTTTGTTTAATGCTGCTGCATGGAAAACAAAGCTCTGAAAAATTTGTCTGCAGCAATTGCACTTTGCCTGCTTGGTGTTTGTTGTAGCAAGCAGATTTGTAGAGTTGACAGTAGTTTTATTTTGTGAGGCTTTATATTGTCTCTGCTGTGCCTTGCTGTAGGCTAGCCAAAGATTTGCCTGAGTAACTCCTATTAGTGTGAGCAGCTCCACTGGTGGAGGGTAGATGCAAGGGTCTGTAGCAGTGAAGCCTGAAGAGAATGGTAGAATAAAATGGTAATTCTAAGTGTTGCTTCTCAATGTTTGTTGTCTGCTTTGTGTTTCTGTGGTCTCTTTTGCTTGCTGGCAGAGATAAAATGGGCTTTCAACTGAGAGATCAGCGTCTTTAGGTTGTTTCCTCTAAGATAATTTGTGAGCATGTGTGGTTTTTATTTCATTTTGGTTTGCAAGTGAAGTGGTTCAGACTTCAAAAAAACAAAGCCAGTTGATTAGTTCTGCATAACTTCATTTCATTGCATGCTTTCAACCTTGTTCATTAAAGTTGAAGTGGAAAACCTGGGTCTGAAGGACTGCTGTTGACAGAAACCGCTAGCCTGGAGCATAGAACTCAATAATCATTGATTAATACAGTTTGTTGCTGATTTCTTGCCTCTGACAAAGCCAATTATTCCTGCCAATATATTTTATACATGAGCTTTTACTTAGAATTTAAAATGTTAGTCTGTTATAATAACATAGCAACACTTTACACTGTAATAATGGCAGGGGATGAGGAAGGAAGGGGCAAAAAACCAGGAAGACGAATAGAGTCATAGAATGATCTGGGCTGGAGGGGATCTCCAAGGTTCCTCCAGTCCAGCCCACTCTGCACTCAGCAGGGACATCCTCAACTAGATCAGGTTGCCCACAGCTCTAACTTCACCTTCAGTATCTCCAGGGATGGGGACCCAACCACCTCTCTGGGCAACCTGTTGCAGCGTTCCAGCATCCTCATGGTGCAGAACCTGTTCCTAATATCCAATCTCAATCTGCTCTGCTCTGGTTTGAAGCCATTGCCCTTGTCCTGTCCCTGCAGCCCTTTGCAAACAGTCTCTCTGCAGCCTTCCTGTAGGCCCCCTTCAAGTACTGGCAGGCTGTTATGAAGTCTCCCTGGAGCCTCCTCTTCTCCAGGCTGTACCCTCAGCCTGGCTTTGTTTCAGAGCTGCTCCAGCCCCTGATCTTTTTCATGAGGCTTATTTAACACTGACCCCAAAATGCTGCTCTGCTGAAGCAGGTAGATGTGTTGTAGCTAACACTGAATGCATGAAATTGCTTGTCAAGTGCAGTGATTTTTGTTGTTGATACTTTTCTTCATTTCACTAGGAGGAAAATGGTTTTCAGGTGGAGCTGTAGAGAGGACCTGACTGCTGCTCTTCACTGTATGAAAGCAAACTATTTTTAGAGAATCAAAGTGAGGGGAAGTGTCTTTTCTTTGGAACAGAGACCAGTGGTGATGTCAAAGTTTTTAGAGTGGGTTTTGGCAGGGGATAAGCACCTTGGCTGCTGTATGGAGAGAATGCACAGGTGAGTAAGTGACAGCTGGAGGTTTTTTGGTAGGTTGCAAGAGGCAGAGGATTAGCAGTGTGTTTGTATTGATCTCCCTGCTACAGCAGCTCAGTGTTGCTTCTTCAGATGGGTTAAGAGAGAGACCTGAAGAACTTGTAACAAAGTGGACTTCTGAGTGGGCAGTTGCTGTGGAATAAATCATCTAAGCCTGGAGCTTACAGTTGCAGCACAGAAGTCAAAGTTTTGTGGGACAGAATGGATGCCCTTGCTGTGGGAAGGGCCTTGTGGGGATTGGAGCAAGGAGGAGAGCAAATGGGGCAGGCATGGACACCCTTTACTTTGAGCTGCTTATGTGAGAGCATTTTCAATGACCAAAAAAAAACACTTGATGTTGAAATTCTGACACACTTATGGTTTGGGAGTCATTATCTCTGAGTGGAAACTTCAAGACCAGCATGTACCAAATCCCCTTATGCTGCTCCTCAAATGTAAGTAAGCTACATGCAGTTAGAATCATAGAATAGGTCAGGGTTGGAAGGTGCCCCAAGGACTGTCTAGTTCCAACCCCCCTGCCACGGGCAGGGACACCTCACACTAGAGCAGGCTGGCCAGAGCCTCATCCAGCCTGGCCTTAAACACCTCCAGGGATGAGGCTTCCACCACCTCCCTGGGCAGACTGTTCCAGAGTCTTGCCACCCTCATGCTGAATAACTTCTTCCTAACATCCAGTCTGAATCTACTAATTTCCATCTTTGTTCCGTTCCCCCAGGCCTATCACTGCCTGACAGCCTGAAAAGTCCCTCCTCAGCTGTCTTGTAGCCCTCTTCAGATACTGAAAGGCCACAATAAGGTCACTTGAGAGCCTTCTCCTCTCCAGACTGGACAGCCCCAACTGCCTCAGTCTCTCCTCACAGCAGAGCAGCTCCAACCCTCTGGTGATCCTTGTGGCTGGACACCTTCCAGCACAGCCTTATCCCTCTTCAGAACTCCAGTACTCCAGGTGGGGTCTCACCAGAGTGGAGCAGAGTGGGAGGATCACTTCCCTTGCCCTGCTGCCCACACTTCTCTTGCTGCAGCCCAGGCTCTGGTTGCTGTTCCTACACAGCCAGCCTGTTTGAATGGTTGAGGGAGGAAAAAAAAGAGCAAGTTCCATAACAGGCACAGTTCCTGCATCCTCAGGGGTTGTATCTACTTTAAACTTTTTTTGGGTTGCTGTCTTAAATTATTTCCCCCAGCTCTGTATTTGTGCTGGAGGGAATATGAATAGAAACGTTTAAGTGATGTGAAGATGCTTGTGGTGGGGATGTCTTCCTCCCAGGCCTGTCCAGCAGCAGGCTGCCTTGTCTGTGCCCTGGGGATGGATACTTCTGCACTGCTGATGATCTGATGGACAGCACTTGGCCCGTGGCAGTATCAGCAACTCCTTACACTAGTGTTCCCTAATTATTGATAACTGGTAAGGCAAACCATAGCCTGGCATTTCCTGACGAATGATGGAAGTGTAAGAGGAAGCTGAGGTTTATTTGCCTTTTTGTTGTTGCCTTTTTTGCTTCATTGACAGCCTCTATATTTCTGCTGTTTGCAGTGGGAATTGGGAACAGAGGCACTGGGTTAGGAGGTGGCAGGGACAGGACACAATCCATGCCCCTTCGGTGCCCATCACTGCTCGTTAACAAGCACAAGCAGCACTTCCCTTAGCACCAAGTCTGGCCTCAGGCCATCTCCTTCGGTACATCAGATACAATCCTACTGAAGACAGCAGATCTTGTAGCTTTTCTAGCAGTTTTATCTTGACATGCTGATGGATGTGAAGGCCAAGGACAGTTTCATCTGCAGTTTAAAGTGTGCAAGTGGCTGCAAAGAGACCTCCCAGAGAGATGGAGTCCCCATCCCTGGAGATCACAGGAGATGTTTAAAAGGAGGCTGAATGAGGCACCTAGTGCCATGGTTCAGTTAATTAGAAGGTGTTAGGTTGGACTCAATGATCTTGAAGTTCTTTTCCAACCTGGTTGGTTCTGTGATGCTGTGAGATGGGCTCTTTACCCCTCTGTGTGTTGTTTTCTGTACAGAACAGCATGTGTCAGTCTCAGGATTGCCAGCCTGCTCTGTGGAGAAGGTTTGGCTAACCTTTAACTCCAGAAGCCCTTCAGAGACAACGAATGACAAACACTATTTTCAAATGTCAGCCTGCTTACAACTTGTTTTTCAAGTGTCTTAGATCTGATGCTGCCTAAAAATAATGTTTCAGCTGTTTTGTTTGGGAAACATTGTGTTTATTGTCACCAGTGGGGCCACCACTACTGAAGAGAAGGAAGAAATCTTGTTTTCATTTCCTCACTGCATTTAGTTTGAAACCAAGATGTTGGAAGATGTGAGGGTGTGAGATCTGTTTCTACACCCTCATGTAAGGCCAGCAGGTCTAGGCAGGCTCTCCTCTGCTTCTGCTCTACCCTCACGATGCCCCACATGGAGTATTTTGTCCAGTTCTGGGCTCCCCAGTTCAAGAGGGACAGGGAACTACTGGAGAGAGTCCAACAGAGAGCCACATGGGTGATTAGGGGACTGAAATATCTCTTTGGAGAAGAGGCTGAGAGACCTGGGGCTGTTTGGCCTGCAAGAAAGAAGACTGAGGAGAGATGTTCTAAGTGCATGTTATAAATGCATGGATGTTAGGAACAGGTGCTTTGCCACAACGGTGGCAGAACACTGGAACAGGTTGCCCAGGGAGGTGGCTGAGGCCCCATTCCTGGAGATACTTGAAGTGAGGCTTGACAGGGCTCTGGGCAACCTGATCTAGCTGAAGATGCCCCTCCTGACTGCAGGGGGTTTGGACTAGATGACCTTTGGAGGCCCTTTCCAACCCAGTGTGGAGGTCACAAGGAGGGCGCTGGGCCATCACTGTCAGTGGTGGCCAGTGACAGGACATGGGGCAGTGGGTACAGACTACACAGCAGGTTTCACCTGAACTTTAAGGAGAAACTTCTTTACTCTGAGTGTGACAGAGCACTGGAACAGGCTGCAGGAAGGTAGTCCTGGGCTGAGGTAGGTTTTTCTGCCTCTGCCCCACCCTGGGTCTCATTTTCCTTCCTGAAAGCCCTATTTGTGAGTGGGCACCAGCACAGCTCTGCTGAGTAAAGCACTGCTGGATGAAAGAGCCCAGAGATTGGTGCTCAATGGAGTTAAATCCATATGGCAGCCAGGCATAAGTGGTGTTCCTGAGGGCTCAGTGTCAGGACCACTTCTGTTTAACGTCTTTTGTGATGATCTTGATCAAGACACAAAGTGTGGCAACAGTAACCTTGCAGATTACACCAAGTTAAGTGGCATTATTGACCTGCATGAGAGTAGGGAGGCTCTACAGAGGGACTTGGGTATATTGGATAGATGGGGCAGTGTTAACAGGATGAGCTTCAACAAAGCCAAATGCCAGGTCCTGCACTTAGGCCATAACAACCCCAAGCAATGCTGCTGCTGCTGGCAGAGAGGGACCTGGGGGTTGTAACTGACAAGCAGCTAAAGATGAGCCAGCAGTGTGCCCAGGTGGCCAAGAATGCCAGTGGCATCCTGGCTGGGGTTAGAAATGTGTCCAGCAGGAGCAGGTGATTGTCCTCTTGGGCTCAGCTCTGGTGAGGCCACAACGCAATTACTGTGTTCAGTTTTGAGTATCTCAATACAAGAGAGATGCAGATATGCTGGAGGCAGTGCAGAGGAGGACAAGGAAGCTGGGGAAGGGCCTGGAGAATAAACCTGATGAAGAGTGACTGAAGGAGCTGGGAATGTTTGATTTGAGGAGCTGAGGAGGAGGCTGAGAGGAGAACTCAAGCCTGTCTATTTTTTAAAGGGGTGTGTGTTTACATTAAGTATATAATAGTATATATATACTTGTATATATACATGAAGTATATATAAAAATAAGTATATATATGAGTATATACAAAGTATATATACAAAATAAAAGTCTTCTTGAACAATCTTCATGCTTCTTTCTTCAGACATTGCAGATGGCTGAGGGTATTGGTTCAGTGGTTGCAGAGATGCTGGTGTGGAAAATTTTCATGTAAGACTGTGTAGGGAATACCAAAAAACCTGTGAATCTGTGGAACAGGGAATGACTTGTGACAGTTTTGAGGAGATCAGTTTGGGGGTTGGTGGGTAAAATGGAGTGTGCTTAGATGTCTTACATAATGGACTTGTTTCCAAGCAACTAATGCCAACTGTTGAGAGAAAAGTTAATTTGCTAATGGGAATACTGGACCCTTTGAAAAGCCATTTCAAGCACCAAGATTTTTTTTTCAGAGAGTTAATAATTAATCAAAGTGACTATATTAAATGTCAGTGAATATATCTGCACGTTGTCATCATACCTCTTTCTCAACATTGAGTTCCCAGGCTCTAAATGATTAACACATTGAGAGCTGTAATGTAATAGCAATGCTGGTGCAGAGGAAGGTAGTGTACCTCTTGCTGCAAATGCTTCAGACTGGGCTTTGTTACAAGCAGTGGTTTAAATTGCTTTAAATGAGTTAATCCACACCTGTATCTTGCTTGGAGATTGCTTTTCTTCCTCTCACAAACCCAAACATACAGGGCCAGCTCCAGCTGTCACTTCCCCATGGCTTCCCTGTGCCACTGCAAGGCAATAGCAGATCATAGAATTGTTTTGGGTGGAAAGGACCTTTCAGATCAAGTCCAGAGATGCTGCAGGGAATATGCTTGGGCTGCAGAGAGCTGCCTTTGGCATAGGGAGGTTGTCCGATACCATTCCACTTGGTGGGTTTGGTGTATTTATTTCTTTACAGAATCCCAGAATGTCAGAGGTTGGAAGGGACCTCCAAAGTCTACCCTTTTCTTTCTGCTTTCTTTTTCTGCATCTATACCTGTACACTTTATGCATCTAGACATTACCAATACACATGTATCTAAACTGTATTAAAAGGAGGCATGTCCCTTTTCTCTCTGTGAGGAGAGGGAGCAGGCAGCACCAGAGCAGCTCCAGCTGCGTGCCCAGGCCCTAAGAAGCACACTGATGTGTTCCACTGAAGCATGAAGCAATGCCAAGCCATCACTTGAGGCTGGACTGCCAGGCATGACAGTGATTTTGCCCCAAGAACATGTCAGAGTGCCTTGAAAGACTCTTCTGTCAAGAAATCCACTGGGACTAATTTAGTTTCCTCAAAGCTTGCTTTCTTTCAGTTGCCTTCATCTCTGCTTCCCAAGTTTCAGGTCTAGGAACTGAGAGGGGAGATGAATTGCCAGAGCTGATTAAGCTAGAGGAGAGCATAGTATTGTCTTGTGATCTAGTAAAAGCTTCTTTCCCCACAGCACATAGAAGCCCCAGCTCTACATGTTCATGCTTTCTGTTTGCCAGGTGAGGCTGTGCAGTAACCCTACAAACCAAAGTAAATTCCCACTCTGCTGTCCCTTTCTAGTGAGTGTAAGAAATTGGCATCCATCCTTTTTCTTCACGTCTCCTAGAAGATCCTGCTACACGTTTGCCTCATTTCATTCAGTCCTGATCAGCAGTCACTTTAGAAATGGTCCAAGTGGGAAAGATGCTGCTGTGTGTTTCTGGAGGTGTAACTGTTGCTACTCCAAACAGCTTTAATGGAGGGAGGAATCATTTCCTGTCACCCCCAGCGTCAGTGGTGTAGCCAGAGATGAATGTGCACACAGGTCTGCAGGTGTTATGTAGGTATCTAAATAAGGTACTAATTTCCAGTCCTCTAGACAATTAAAATTAGAGACTCTGTTGCTTTGCTTTTGCTCTCAAGATTTCCCCTGCTTTGTATCCCAGAGCAGGCACAGCACTGGGCTCCCATGGATCCATGAGCTGCTCTCTGGATGACAGAGGTCAGTCTGCTTTGGAGAACCAGCTCTTGTTAAACTGCACACACTTCTATTAACTGAATTTGGAAGAGTGGTGGGATTCCTTGTAAAATGTAGATGCAGGCAGTAGAGACTACCACAGATAGGTTCCTCTGTGAGAACAGGAAGGTTACTTGTTGGGGTTTGCTTACTTTGGCCACCGTGTAGTCCTTGGATGCCACAGTTCCTAAATCCCCAGGTTGGGCATGCCTGGAAGTTCAAATTCCCTCTTGTGACTGATGACCTGCTGTTGTACTTGATCTTCTTAGTGTTTTCCCCAGCAGTAACAAACAGGCTCCCTAACTTGCCATCCTGTGAGGAGCAGCTGAATGACCCTTACCATCTGATTTCAAGACACTGCATAGCTGCATCTTGCAGGATCACAGGATGTTAGGAGTAGGAAGGGACCTCTGGGGATCTTCCAGTCCAACCCCCCTGCCACAGCACAGGTCACACAGGAATACATCCAGACAGGGCTGGAAAGGCTCCAGAGAAGGAGACTCCACAGCCTCTCTGGGCAGCCTGTGCCAGGGCTCTCTCACCCTTACACTCAAGAAGTTCTTCCTCATGTTGAGGTGCAGCTTCCTGCGCTCTACTTTACATCCACTGCCCCTTGTCTTATGGCAGGGCACAAGTGAGCTGAGGCTGGCCCTTCCTTCCTGACTCCCAGCCCTCATCTATTGCTCAGATCCCCTCTCAGCCTTCTCCTTTGCAGACTAATGAGCCCCAGGGTTCACAGCCTTTCCTCGTCAGACAGTGCACCAGTCCCTTAATTGTCCTTGTGGCCCTTCATTGGACTCTCTCCAGTAGTTCCCTGTCCCTCTGGAACTGAGAAGCCCAAGAAGTACATCTCAGTAGTCTTTGTTGTATGAAAAAGTTATTCTGTCACTAGTGCCCAGGGGTGATTTTCTACACAAGTTGGTTTTAACATCAGTAGCTGTAAAGGTTGCTGTAGGTATCTTCAGAGAGAGGAACTGCCCATAAGCTGCACACTCAGTCTTGCTGATACTGAAGATGATAGAAGCTGTTTGTAAGGGGATAGATGAGGAACCTATCAGCTGAGGTCTGTGTAGCTTTTATTGTGGGGAAGGATTGCAAGCTTAGTGCTTCTGCAAGAGGCTGTCAGAGAAAAAAAATCAATAGCTCTGGAGGCCAAATCAAAAGGAATTTTGACATTTTGAGTTGACACCAAGGATCCAAACAAATAGTGTTGTGAACGAGATGTGAATGCCAAAGGATTTCCCAGATCCATTTTGGAAGGAAACTTACCATGCATGTGCCTCCTGCTGTGCTCCTTGGTCTGGAAACAGGGCTGCAGCCTTTGCTGGGTGTCCTTGCTGAGTGCAGAGAGGGTTGGATTGGATGAGCTTTGGAGGACCCTTCCAGCCCATGCTGTGGTAGGGCATATATACTGTGATTGAAGTCTAAAATGTACTCTTTGGGCTGAAGGAGAAGCAGTAAGTAATTGGAACTCCTGTTGGCACAGGTGCCAGAACTACTTGCCAGCTCCCCAAACTGTTGTGTCCAGTTAGCTCTTGCTGCTGCCTTTTTCTTCTGAGAAGGCAGGGAAAGCTACACCTGTTTTTGCTTAACCTGAGCCAGTTTTCACTTGATGCTGAAGCACTGCTGCAGCCAATCACATGTGTTAGCTATTATTTGATGAGGAATACTGAAGCATCTACTAGCATCACAAGGGTACTTAAAAATTGCTCATTCACTAAGCACTCCAGATGAAACACATTGGAGATTAATTTATCACTGAAGAAATTGCTGATGCAGTTACAAATGAGTACAGACTGGGAAGGTGAGGAGAGGCTGCTGCTTTTCCTGTGAAAGAGCAGCAGGGATGCATGGATCTCTGCCTTCGGTAGGGCATCAGTCCTCTGCAGCCCTGCAGGGCAAGAGTAGTGCACAGAGCAGTGTAGGACATGGTTATGAGAGTCAGCTACAGACTGCTTTATCAGGAAAAATCGTTACATTGTGCCTTCTCTAAGCAGCTGACAGAAGCCTCCCATTTGCAGGACCTGGTGTTTTTTGTCCTCCAGACTCAAGCATGGTCCATCCTGATATGCAGGAAACCAAGGAAAGGTGATTTTGTGCCTGCAAGGAGCTCATGAGGAGAGCCTAGGTAATCACAGAGGGGTTAGCCTCACCTCAGTGCATGGGAAGCTGGCAGAGCAGATATTCTTGGGAAACACTTCCAAAGATCTGATGGACAAGATGATGACTGGGAACAGTTTGCAGGGATTTTAGAAGGGTAAATTATCCCTGACCAAACTTTACATCTTTCTGCAGTTAGAGCAGTGAGTGTCCCTATCAGGGCAAGGGAGGGACTTCTGTCCCTTTACTCTGCTCTCCTGAGACCCCACCTGGAGTACTGAGTGCAGTTCTGGAGTCCCCAGCACAAGCAGGACATTGAACTGTTGGAGCCAATCCAGAGGAGGCCACTGAGATGCTCAGAGGGTTGCAGCACCTCTGCTATGAGGACAGGCTACAAGAGCTGGGTCTCTGCAGCCTGGAGAAGAGAAAGCTTCCAGGAGACCTTGGAGTGGCCTTCCAGTATCTGAAAGGGGCTACAGGAGGGCTGGGGAGGGACTATTGACAAGGTCTTGTAACGACAGGATGAAGAGGAGTGGGTTTAAAGTGTCAGAGGGGAGATAGAAACTGGATGTTAGGAAGAAGTTGTTTGCAGTGAGGCTGGTGAGACACTGGCACAGGTTGCCCAGGGAGGTTGTGGCTGCTTCCTCCCTGGAGGTGTTCAAGGCCAGGTTGGATGAGGCCTTGAGTGACCTGTTCTAGTAGGAGGTGTCCCTGCCAATGGCAAGGGGTTGGAACTGGCTGAGCTTTGAGGTCCCTTCCAACCTAACCCAGTCTATGATTCTGACAGAGAGTGATTTGCCACTGGAATGGGCTGCCCAGGGAGGTGCTGGAGTTGCCGTCCCTGGAGGTGTTCAAGCGAAGACTGGACGAGGCACTTAGTGCCATGGTCTGGTTGATTGGGTAGGGCTGGGTGCTAGGTTGGGCTGGATGAGCTTGGCTGTCTCTTCCAACCTGCTTGATTCTATGATTCTGTGACATGTGGAGGGGAAGAGAGCTGAGACTGTTGAGGCTGGAGAATCCTCCAAGGGGATATTAATTGCACGATTCAGGGATATCTATTCTATGTTACCACTGAGTGTGGTGAGCCTCGAACTAAGAAGGTAGCTCTTCTCAGTGGTGCCAGGTGTCAAGACAAAGGGCAATGGGGACAAATATGAGTAATTCACTTCAAAGGAACGCGAACAAATGTCTCAGAAGGATGAAGTGAGAGATTGCCACAATAAAATATTAACAAATCCACAATAAGGAGACACCTTAACAATATTGCTGTCTGCTGTTGTGCCTGTAACAATTTATGGAGTACCTTGTCAAGGACAAGGAAGATATTAATCATTGTAAGTAGCAAATTGATCTTGTTTTTACAGCCCAACCCAAAACAAATGTTCAGCAGAAAATGAGTTGATTCTTTTTCATTTTGCCATTGTGCCAATTTCTGCTAAGAAGCCTGTCATGATTTTTAGCAGTGTGTGTCAAAAAAGAAATGATTGCATCCGAAGTACTGTCTGGAAGAATATAGAATTCAGCAGTCTGAGGAGAGAGGTAAATGGAAGCATCTTGTAGCTCTCTGTGTGTGTTGCTATCAGGAAAGGCATAGAAACATCCAGGCAAAAATCTTATTTACAGTTGGCCTGTGGAATAAATTTCCCCTTCTTGCTACTCTAATTATTGTTTAGCTTTTGTGTGTGGTGGTTATTTATCCTTGCTGAACATATGTCCCTTTCCATTAAGGTGCGTAGATGTACTTGAAAATGATGAGCCTGTCATAATGCAGATAGGAGGGTTGTAATCTTTATGGGACACAGGGAATAAAAGGGAAAGGAGAGTGATCTGTCTCCATACCTGCAGAGGATCATAGAATCCATCAGGCAGGGTTGGAAGGGACCACAAGGATCAGCCAGTTCCAACTCCCCTGCCATGGCCAGGGACACCCTACCCTAGATCAGGCTGGCCACAGCCTCATCCAGTCTGGCCGTAAACACCTCCAGGGATGAGGCCTCAACCACCTCCCTGGGCAACCCATTCCAGCTTCTCACCACCCTCATGCTGAAGAACTTTGTCCTCACCTCCAGTCTGAACCTCCCCACCTCCAGCTTTGCTCCAGGATGGCAGTGGTTGTCATGGTTTCTAAACAAAGATGTACAGCAGAAAGCAGAGTTCTACTCTGGGTCATACACCACTTGGGCTTTTTCTAGTCCCTTAACTACTTCATGCAAACTCATACTGTGTCCATTCAGTAATAAAGTCTTGCCTTGTCCAGCTGACAGATTGGGTGCAGGTGATTGAAGAGGAATATTTTTGCTGTCAGGGTGACAGAAGCCTGGCACAGGCTGCTAAGGGGGGTTGTGGAGTCTCCCTCTCTGGAGATATTCCAGAGCTGCCTGGATGTGTTCCTGTGTGATCTGCTCTGGGTGCTCCTGATCTGGCAGGGTGGTTGGACTGGCTGAGATTTGGAGGTCCCTTCTAGCCTCTGACATTCTGTGATTCTGTGATAAACTCCTGTGTGAAGTGTTACAGGAAAAGGTAACTTTTCTTGATGCTTCATTAAGGTATTTTTTAGCTTTGCCTTCCACGTAAACGTAAGGGAAAACATCTTCACTGTGCGGCTGGCAGCACTGGCACAGGCTGCCCAGAGATGCTGTGGAGTCTCCTTCACTGGAAACATTCAAAACCAGTCTGGATCCAGAGAAGGGCCATGGAAACATTCAGGGGGTTGGAGCAGCTCTGCCACAAAGCCAGGCTGAGGGAGCTGGGGGTGTTCAGCCTGCAGAAGAGGAGGCTCTGGGAAGACCTAATAGTAGCCTGCCAGTACCTGAAGGGGGCTACAAGAAGGCTGCAGAGAGACTGTTTGCAAAGGCCTGCATGGACAGGACGAGGGCAATGGCTTCAAACTAGAACAGAGCAGATTGAGCTTGGATGCTAGGAACAGGTTCTGCATCATGAGGGTGAAGGAACACTGGAACAGGTTGCCCAGGATGGTGGTTGGGGCCCATCCCTGGGGATACTGAAGGTGATGCTCGACAGAGCTGTGGGCAACCTGATCTAGTTGAGGATGTCCCTGCTGAGTGCAGAGGGGGTTGGACTGGCTGACCTTTAGAGGAACCTTCCAGCCCAGCCCATTCTGAGGCCAGGTGGGGTTGGGTTGGTCTCTTCTCCCAGGCAACCACCAACAGAACAAGGGGACACAGTCTCAACTTGTGCCAGGGGAGGTATAGGCTGGAGGAGGATCTTCCCAGAGAGAGTGATTGGCACTGGAATGGGCTGCCCAGGGAGGCGGTGCAGTCACCATATGATCTTTTAGGTCTTTTCCAACCTGGTAGAATGATGGAATCAATGTGAACTGCTGTAGGTGGTGCTGCTCTGTCAGGGAGGTTGGACTACATGATCTTTTGAGGTCCCTTCCTGCCCCCACCCTTCTGTGATGCTCTATTGTTAATTATCTCCTGTAGTAAATAGCTTTCATAGAAGCTGTCTGATGCTTGGCTTCAGTTAGATCTCCAGGGTATGAGCTAGAGTAAAAAGGATCAGAGGAAGAGAAGTTATGAGTTCAAAGAGTGTATGGTTGTGGTATTTGATCTTCTATTCTGTCTTCAGAAGACAGATGAAATAGTGATTATGAAAATGGCTGTAACAGAATCAAAGAATACAACCAAAGCAGGATTTGATACAGAATTATAGGATGGCTTGGGTTGGAAGGAACCTCCAGAGCTCATCTCGTCCAACACCCTCTGCAGTCAGCAGGGACATCCTCAACCTGATCAGGTTGCCCAGAGATCTCCTGGCTGAAGGTGGGAGGGTGTGACTTGTGTGTATTCATTGAATGAGGCTGTCCTGTGCTTGAATCTTACCAGAACATCAGTGGTTAGAACATGCCTAAGTGTGAACCTAAACAAGAGTGACAAAGGAAAGAACAACACCTGAAAAATCTGTGGCACATTGTTAGTGAATGTCTCAGAAGAGAAAAGCAAAACCCACAGAAAGGTGGGTGGAGGGTTGAACAGGAGCCAGCAGTGTGCTCTAGTGGCTGAGAAGGCCAGTGCCAGGCTGGGGTGGATTAGAAGGGCTGTGGGTAGTAGGTCGAGAGAGGTTCTCGTCCACCTCTACTATGCCCTGGTGAGGCTACATCTGGAGTACTGTGTCCAGTTCTGGGCCCCTCAGTCCAAGAAGGACCTCAGGGAACTACTCAAGGGAGTACAGCACAGAACCACAAAAATGTTGAAGGCAGTGGGACATCTTTAGGAGGAGAGCCTGGGGGAGCTGGGGCTGTGCTGCTGGGAGAGGAGGAGCCTGAGGGGGGGCCTCAGGAATGGTTATAAAGATGTGCAGGTGAGTGGCAGGAGGCTGGAGCCAGGCTCTGCTGGGTGATGCCCAGTGCCAGCACAAGGAGCAATGGGTGGGAGCTGAGGCATAGGAAGTGCCATGGAAACAGGAGGCAATTTTTTTTCCCTGTGAGGATGACAGAAGCCTGGCACAGGCTGCCCAGGGGGGTTGTGTAGTCTCCCTCTCTAGAGATATCCAAAAGCTGCCTGGATGTGTTGCTGTGTGATCTGCTGTAGATGCTCCTGCTCTGGCAGGGGGTTGGACTGGCTGAGCTCTGCAGGTGCCTTCCAGCCCCTGACATTCTGTGATCCTGTGATTTATCAGACTTCTAAGAAGTTTGTCTTTTGACTCAGAAAAGGCTGCTTTTGTTACCAGCCTCCACTGCACATCTGCACCTTCCTCTGGGCACAATGGGTAGTTAGTCAGAGGTTTAGGCAGCAAGCTCCCAGCAGTGCCAGCGTTTGTCATCCTAGGGAGTGCAGGAGCCTGCTCTGTTGCTTGACAATTGCTGTCACTTGCATGGAAAAAGAAGGCTTAGCAAGTTCTAGGCCACAAAATGGAAAACAAACCCTTTAGTAAGCAGAGGGAATAATGTGTGCTTAGCAGCTGGAAGTGTCATTTCTGATTTGTGTGTAATTATTCTTCACTTCTAGGTGGTGCTTATGCTCCTTGCTCCCGATGAGAGGCTTCATTGGTAGACATCATTATTATCTCTTTTGACACGTGCGTTAGTGACATTAATCTGTGGTTTATTTCCTGCACTGTTAATGATGGCCTTGTCTCCCCCCAGCTTTATCATGTTGTCATGCTTCCTGAAGTTGTCCTCCTTGCACAAAGGAAAAGTAGAGCATAGGGATTCTGTGGGAACAGAGTAGCAGTTAGCAGGGGGTGAGGCAGCTCCTCCACTCCTCTTTCCTGCTTCCCCCTTGCTAAGCTTTCCTTACTGGGGGTGGGCAAAACTGCTTCTTCCTCAAGTGGAGCAACTGAAAAATCATAGAATGTAGACTCAGATTTGTCAGGGCCAGAAGGGACCTCAAGGATCAGCCAGTTCCAACCCCCTGCCATGGACAGGGACATCTCGCTGTAGATCAGGTTGCCCAAAACCACATCCAGCTTGGCCTTAAAAACCTCCAGGGATGAGGCTTCCACCACCTCCCTGGCCAACCTGTTCCTGGCTCTCAACACCCTCATGCTGAAGAACTTAGAATCATAGAATCAACCAGGTTGGAAGAGACCTCCAAGATCATCCAGTCCAACCTAGCACCCAGCCCTGTCCAGTCAACAGACCATGGCACTAAGTGCCTCAGCCAGGCTTCTCTTGAACACCCCCAGGGATGGCAACTCCACCACCTCCCTGGGCAGCCCATTCCAATGCCAATCACTCTCTCTGTGAGGAACTTCTTCCTAACATCCAAAGTAAATCTACCCACTTGCAGTTTTGCTCCATTCCCCCCAGTCCTGTCACTACCCAACTGTTTGTTACATCTCTCCAGGAAGGATGCAACAGCAGCAGCTTTATGCTTCTGATGAGAACATTTCAATCCTTCTTTGCAGATTATTCTAGAAACACAAAGACTTGTTGGGGCCAGCTAAAGATCCATTCCTTTTAGGTGGACTGAAATAGCCTCGTTACTTTCAAAATGTGAGCTGATAAATGACTCACTCATTTGAAATCATCCAAATGATGGGTTGGTTTTTTTTTGGGGGGGGGGAGTCTTGTGATACTCTTTGCCTTGTTAGAAGATGCTAATTGGTCTTGTCAGGCTGCTAAGGAAACTTCAGGTCCTCTGGGCTGTGTGACACATCCTGCCTAGCACAGTGGTGCACGTGCACTGCTTTCTTCCCTTGTCATTTTACTGTGCTGTTCTTTTTTCCTACCCATTATAGACTTTGTGTGCTTCTCCTGCACATTATCTACTTCCTCTGCCTCTAATCAGAAGCCATTTGGGGGTTTTATATGACAAATTATATTCAGACTTACACATCTAATCATAATATTAATATAGTTTGGAATCAGAGGAGCCTGAAGGCAGCCCTCATGGCTGTCTATAGCTGCCCGAAAGGAGGTTATGGAGAGATTGGTGCTGGTCTTTTCTCACAGATCATTAGCGACAGAACAAGAGGTGTTTAAGGCCAGGCTGGATGAGGCTCTGGCCAGCCTCATCTAGGGTAGAATCATAGAATCAGCCAGGTTGGAAGAGACCTCCAAACTCATCCAGTGCAACCTAGCACCCAGCCCTATCCAGTCAACCAGACCATGGCACCAAGTGCCTCATCCAGTCTCCTCTTGAACATCCCTAGGGATGGTGACTCCACCACCTCCCTGGGCAGCCCATTCCGATGCCAATCACTCTCTCTGTGAAGAGCTTCCTCCTAACATCCAGCCTATACTTCCCCCAGCACAACTTGAGACTCCTGAAAATACAATTCAGTATGCTTTTTAATCTGTGCTTTTTGTTGCTCTCCAGTAAGGCTCCCAAAATCCTCCCGGCATGGCTGTACTGAAAACCAAAGCATAATCTCATTGTTCTTTCTCTTTTTTTGCAGTGTAGAATGCAAATGTGAGAAAATAATTTCCTGGGTTTTTTACTTTGGTGTTTTTTTTTCCCCTTCCCATTTTCATTTCCTAGGCTGAACAAAAGCCTTTTCTTTTTGCAGGCATTTAATCCCCAAACAAATAAGTCTAATTACTTGTTCATCCATGTGTTAAACTCTGCAGCATTTGTTCATGTGTCTGGAGCTCTGAATTTACATGACTGTTTTTAAATGGTGATGGACAACCTCTTTATGCTGTGACTGCTTAGGAGTACAGCCACTGGGGCTGTAGTCATTACAGCAACACCCTGTTGACTTCAGGGTTGTCACAGCAGTAGCGGTGCCTCCTTGTGCTGCTGCAGAACTTCCATTGCTGCTGTCTTGGCTTGAAAATTTATTACAGTCAATAGAATCATAGAATGGTTTGGGTTGGAAGGGACCTCATGGTGCAGAACTTGTTCCTAAGATCCAGTCTGAATCTTCTTCTCTAATTTCCAACTGCAGGATGTTGTTTTATGGCTGCCTTCTGCTTTTCATAGAATGGTCTGGGCAGGAAGGGACCTCCAAAGGTCATCCAGTCCAACCCCCTCTGCACTCAACAGGGACATCCTCAACTAGATCAGGTTGCCCACAGCCCTCTCCAGCCTCACCTTCAATATCCAGGCATTCTGGATAGCAAATAAAGTCACAAAGTCTCTCAGGAAGAAGAAGGTAGGAGGCACTGCAAGGTAAACACTGCAATCCATGCACTTGTGTGAGAGCCTGGTCAGAAATGCAGATGCTGTTCCTAGTATGTACTAGAGGAGAATGTAGGTCCCCAGAAGGCAGGGGCCCGGCAGTGTCAAGCCCTGTGTATGTAATTAACAGTCCTTGCCCTAAAGAGATGCTTAATATAGGCAGAGGGGTAGCAAACCAAAAAGAGTGTGACAAAGAACCACTGTTCTGATGGGGCTGTGCAATGGAAAGCTTGCAGCTGTTCTGGTATGAGTCACGGATGACTGATTTTATGGTGAGAGGTAAACTGCCAGCTCTCACTGCATGCTTCCACCAGGGCACATTGCAGATCTCTTGAAGGCTGCCAGTGAAGTTAGCTATCAGGAGTTATGGTTGTACCAACTATCAATCTTGGTAAAATCTTTCAGTTTCTTTAAAGGAAGACTGTGGAGCAAATACAGGGAAAGCCACTCAGGCAGCCTGAGATTTCCCTAACTAAGAGATGTGATGGGAGACAGAAGTCTGATGCAGTTTTTGAACTAACTCCTCATGCAGGTAAAAGGAAATAAGTCTTTTTTTTTTTTTTTAAGTCTACCTAGCAGTTTCACAGGAGCAGAGGATGTTAGGAGTTGGAAGGGGTCTCCATAAATCAAGTCCACCCCCCCTGCCAAAGCAGGACCAGAGAATCTAGCACAGGTTGCAGAGGAGCACATCTCTCATTGCTGTAAAATCTGGTGCCCAGCCTAACACAGTGTTATGCAAAGCAGTGTTAACTGAGGATTCTCTGTCTGCTGGCTGCCTGGGCTTCAGGAGCTAGATTTAGTGCCCCACTGTTGGCCACAGTAACCTCATGCAGCTCTACAGACTGGGAAATAAGTGGCTGGAGAGCTGCCTGGCAGAGAGGGACCTGGCAGTGCTGGGTGGCAGCTGTCTGGGCATGAGCCAGCAGTGTGCCCAGCTGGCACAGAAGGCCAAGGGCATCTTGGCCTGTATCAGCAGCAGTGTGGCCAGCAGCACCAGGGAGGTCATTCTGCCCTGCACTGGCACTGGGGAGGCCTCACCTCCAGCACTGTGTGCAGCTCTGGGCACTCACTGCAGGAGACATCTTGAGGGGCTGGAGCGGGGCCAGAGGAGAGCAACGAGAGTGGGGAAGGGACTGGAGGGGAAGGCTGCTGAGGAGAGGCTGAGGGAGCTGAGCTGGGTTAGCCTGGAGCAGAGGAGACTCAGGGGGGACCTTAGCACACTCTACAGCTACCTGAAGGGAAGGGGTAGTCAGGTGGGGGTCAGGCTCTGCTGCCAGGCAACTTGTGCCAGGACGAGAAGGCATGGCCTAAAGCTGTGCCAGGGGAGGGTTAGGTTGGATGTTAGGAAGCATTTCCTGATGGAAAGGGGAATTAGAGACTGGAATGGACTGCCCAGGGAGGTGGTGGAGTCATCATAGCTGGAGGTGTTTAAGGCAAACTTGGCTATGGCACTTATTGCCATGGTCTGGTCACTGTGGTGGTAAGTCCTAGGCTGGACTGGATGATCTCAGAGCTCTATTCCAGCCTCAATAATTCTGTGAGTCTGTGATTTTAGTCACCCAGAGCTTAAAACATGGGCAATATTTGGTTACCCAAACCTCTACCCTTATTTTATGTCTTTTGAATAATAAGACTATTTTAATGTGAATTGGCAATAGAGCAAAGCCTCTCCTTGGCACAGTATTCCCCTGTGCTCCATTCCTCTGATCTTTTTAAACAAACGAGCTGCCTCTCCCTTGCTGCCCTTGCTGACTTAAGCTGTTGGCTTCTCTCTGCCTCTTTATGGATTGCATCTGCTGAAGGGCACAGTTCCCCCAGCTGTCTCTTGAAAGAGAACAAAGGGGTTGTTCTTGACAAGGTAAACTTTTCTTGTGGCCAGTGATTTCTTTATATGCACACATCTTCATCTGTGTAATCCATCGATGGCCAAAGTTGGGCTGTGAGTAGGATTCGTGGGGCAGTATGAAGCTAGGGTGAGAGAAGGTATCCAAGCAAAGCACAGCCACCTGTTGGTGTGAGCTGTGACCTGGGGGTGGTGATCCAGCAAGTTCATGAAACTTCTAGCATTGCCCCATCTTCTGGGTGGGTTCTCTGTTTTAGGAGTGGGAAAGGAGAAGGTGGGATAAGACTGAGGCTGACAGGGGAAGTCCTGGGCCATGCCCTCTCAGCTTTGCTCCGTTCCCCCTGCCCCCTTCCCCTGTCCCCTTCCTCTCTTACACACTCCATCGTTTAAAGTGTGTGTGTCTGAACCTTTAAAAGCCTTTTAATTCAAGCTTCTGTTGTCTTGTTATTTTGAGACCTGCAGTTGCTATGAATAGTTCCCAGACACTCCCAGTTACACTTACTGAACTCCTACACAGTGCAACTTTATTTAGATTTGTGTTAATACATATTCACAGGTTTGAATTTTTGATCCTTTTTCACAGTTGTCAAACCCCCCCAAAAATCCTTTTTGCTTGCTCTTTACATAAGTTGCTCTTTCCCTCTCCTCTCTCAGATTCTTGTAGTGTACTCCTCCTGTTTTTCACATCTCTTTGTCACCTTGAGGAAGGTATTACATTGATTATATTTTTTCTTTAAATATCCTGACAGCTCAAAAAATATCAGTACATGACTGGTTTGATGTAGCTATAGGATCAGGAAAACTAAGTAGGCATATTATGGTGGTTTTCATCACTTGAAAAATTAAAGTTATAATAGCAAACACTGCTGGAGATTATAGGTATCTCTCTGTTGTATTTTACCATGGAATGAAATAGTTCACAGGATGTCAGGGATTGGAAGGGACCTCTGGAGATCTTCAAGTCCAACCATCCAGCACAGGTTGCACAGCAACACATCCAGACAGGGCTGGAAAGGCTGCAGAGAAGGAGACTCCACAACCTCTCAGGGCAGCCTGTGCCAGGGCTCTGTCACCCTCACACTCAAGAAGTTCTTCCTCATCTTGAGGTGCAATTTCCTGTGCTCTACTTTACATCCACTGCCCCTTGTCCCATGGCAGGGCACAAGTGAGCTGTCCCTTTCTTCCTGACTCCCTTCCCTCAGCTATTTGGAGCCATTGCTCAGATCCCATCTCAGCCGCCTTCTCTGCAGCCTAAGCAGCCCCAGGGCTCTCAGCCTCTCCTCATCAGGCAGTGCTCCAGTCCCTTCATCATCCTTGTAACTCTCCCTTGGACTCTCTCCAGTAGATCCCTGTCCCTGTTGATTTGGGGAGCCCAAAACTGAATGCAGTATTCTAAGTATGCTGGTCTCTTCTCTCGGGTAATTGGAGACAGAACAAGGGGGAATGGCCTCAGGCTGCCACTGGGTAGGTTTAGATTGGACATTGGGAAAAAGTGTTTCACAGAAAGAGTGGTCAGGCACTGGAATGAGCTGCCCAGGGAGGTGGTGGAGTCACTATCCCTGGATGTGTTTAAGGGTCATTTGGATGTGGTGGTTACAGATAAGATTTCAGGTGAATCTTGTAGAGTAGGGTTCTAGTTTGGCCTTGGTGATCCCGGGGGGCTTTGCCAACCTGGATGTTTCTGTGATGCTGTCTCCTGTTAAGCCCAAACAAGCCATGATTGTGCAGCAAGAAATGCACTGTGGCCTTGGAGGCTGCAGGCAGGTTACCCTTCCATAGTTTCCCAGATAAGACTCCCTCCAGAGAGCCAAAGGGAGGAAGGAAAGAGACAGATTTGGCTTTGCTGCCCACTTACAAAGCAAGAGCAGGACTGGGGGATTGAATAACAGAATTTGGATTTCTGGGGTCTGCTTCCTGGACCTCTCTGATCCTCCTGGAGAACTCTCTGGTTTTCTGAAGGGCACCTGGGTCAAACTACCACAGCTACACTCACTCTTTTCTTAGCATAATAGTTTTTGAAACATAATTTGGCTTCTTAGCTATTATGGTAAGTAATCACCAATGGCTTTAGATGGTCATAGGAGTATAGTTTAATCAGGACTACTCAGCCTTTAGGTGTGGCTTCCCAGAACTGACTGTCACATGCATTGCAGCTTTCTTTTCTGAGAAGTGATTTGGCAGTGCTCAAGGTACCCTGGATTCTATGAGTCAGGCTGGGTGTCTGCCACCAGAACCTGCCCTCGCTGCTTGGTGAGGACATCATGAAACTTGCAGCTCAGCTCCGTATCAGTTGTTGAATCTTACTCATTTGCCTTTGACACACAGAAATAATTAAAGCAAGCCTCAGGAACTAGAGAGAGGAGGATGAAACAAATCTAGACTGGTTGGTATAGGAACAGGGTGTCTTAAGAGAGATAAGAAATTCAGGAAGGATGTCAGGGAGGCATAAGTGAGAGATGGTGATGAGGCAAGCATGGGGCCAGGATGGGCACAAAGTGACAGAGTGAAGAGACCACAATGGCTGAAGCATTTGAATTGCACCTCAGAAGCTCAGTGCATCAGTAAAATCATAGAATCAGTCAGGCTTGGAGGGGATCTCAAGGATCATCCAGTTCCAGCCCCCCTCACATGGGCAGGGACATCTCACACCAGATCAGAGCTCAGAGCCACATGCGGCCTGGCCTTAAAAACATCCAGGGATGAAGCTTCCACCACCTCCTTGGGCAATGTGTTCCAGTCTCTGACTACCCTCATGCTGAAGAACTTCTTCCCAACATCCAGTCTGGAAAGAAATGAAAATGCTGATGCAGCCTAGAGTGTAGTAATGAGAATATGTTTCAAGATTAAATGAGAGGTTTTATCACACTGCATCTCAGCTTAGCATTTACGTCAGTTCTGTTCTTCCTTCCTCTTCCTCTTCCTCTTCTTCCCCACCCTTCTTCCCAGCCTGAAAGAACTGAACCAGCACTGCAGGCTTCTATTTTGAGCATCCTCCAGTGCACTTCACTATAATGGTGAAAATGCTGCAGTTCCCAGGCTGATTGCTCTTGAGCTGTCATGTAGGTCATCACCTCATTGCTCACTTCATCTTGTGTCCACAGAGCTGGTAAAAAACACATTGCTCCTCTGTGGCTTTCCAGGTTCATCACAAGTCAGTGTCATCTTCCTGCACCTGCAGCATGGCTTTTTGCTCTTTGCCAGGCATTAATAGCAAGTGGTTTCCTTGGAGGAATTTTTTGTGTAAGCAAAGATTTTTCTGTGTTTAGCTCTGCCTCTGCCTCATAACTCCCAGTATAGGCAATAACCAGCAGCTCCTCTCTGCTCCTCAGAAATGCACCTTGGTGAAGCAGCTTTCTGTGCCTGCTGAAGAATTAAAATCATTATCCCAAATGAAAAAGAGCTTTGTTGGGCACTAGAGCTCAGCTGAATCAGGGCATGTATAATTGAATATCTTTTTTTTTTCTTTTATTTAAACCTCATTCTCTTTCACTTGAGAGGAAGCTTCATCTCCTCTCCCTCGTTCAGCAGCCTCATCGTTTATGCGTCCTGTGCTCCTGGATGAATGAACTCAAACAATAGAAGATTTCCTAGGATAGGTTGCTTCTGTGACAATCACTGGATAGCAATCTGAGGCTGCCATTTGCTTTCCAGATACGTAGATGGACTCGGGATGAGGTTGCACTGCCAGCTGTGGTGTGTACAAGGCTGGGGACAGAGTGGCTGGAGAGCAGCCAGGCAGAAAGGGACATGGGGGTGCTGGTAAATAGTAGCTGAACATGAGCCAGCAGTGTGGCCAGGAGAGCCAGTGGCATCCTGGCCTGGATCAGCAGCAGTGTGGCTAGCAGGACTAGGGAAGTTATTCTTCCCCTCTACTCGGCACTGTCAGGCCACACCTTGAGTGCTGTGTCCAGCTCTGGGTCCTTCAATTCAGGAGAGATGTTGAGGTACTGGAATGTGTCCAGAGCAGGGCAGCAAGGCTGATGAGGGGCCTGGAGCACAAACCCTGTGAGGAGAGGCTGAGGGAGCTGGGGGTGTGCAGCCTGCAGCAGAGGAGGCTCAGGGCAGAGCTCATTGCTATCTGCAACTACCTGAAGGGAGGTTGTAGGCAGGTGGGGTTGGTCTTTTCTCCCAGGCACCTAAACACATTGGGTGATTCTGTGCTCCACAACCTCCCTGGAGGTGTTCAAGGCCAGGCTGGATGAGGCCTTGAGCAATCTGTTCTAGTGGGAGGTGTCCCTGCCTATGGCAGGGGATTTGAACTGGCTGAGCTTTGAGGTCCCTTCCAACATAACCCACTCTATGATTGTATGAAAACATCTTCAGAACTGAGCAAAGTAAAGTGCCTCAGCAGCCATCCCCAGCTGTGGTGTTGGGTTGTTTATAAAAACACCACCAGAGTTTATGGTGAGACACAATCTGTCAGCATGAAAAAGCTTTTCACTCGAGGAGAAAGGATACTGAGGTTGAAAGGAGAGAAGTGGAAGAGAGGTGACTGTGGTCAGTGCTTAGGGCTTTCTGTGATGGTTTGGGCATTAGCTGCCCCCCCCCCCCCCCCCCCCCCCCCCCCCCTTAAGAAAATCACCCAGACTAGACTCAGCCACTGGCCATTAAAGAATGAAGCTTTATATTTACAGCTTAGCACAAAATACAAGCAGGTATTTACAATCTAAACAGCCCTCCCAGGAACCACAGTCCCCAGGAGGGGCTCCCAACTGCCCTTCCACCTTCTTCCCACCTCTCTACCTGATCCCAGACTTTGCCTTACATTCAAGGTGAGTTTGGAGGATTGGCCAGGGGAGTTAGGAAGCAGATGGATTAGTTAGGCAGCAAGTTGGAGAGAGAGAAGTGCAGCCCAAAGCCAGAGAGCAAACTCTGTTATCTCTGTTTGTGTTCTTGTTCTTATCCATCTCAGCAAGCCTGTGAGTGCAGCAGCCATCACCACTGTTTCCTTTTCACAGCCTGGCATCTAACTCCTCTCACTGAAATATCCCAGGAAGGCTCAAACTAGCACACTTTCTAAGAAGGAAAAAGTATGAACAAGAATGAAGAAGAGGCTGAAGGTGTAGTGGTTTCAAGTCAGGAGCACGTGTTGGAATTTACTTCAGAGTACTTAAGGAGTTAGCTAAAGCAATTAATTACTGCTGTATTAAGAACTCGTGGGGAACACAGGATGGTAAAGATGGATGTGGTCTCTAACAGGGGTAGAGGAGAAGATAATTATAGACCAAGAGTTTTGAAAAAAGCATTTAAAAAAAATTGAATAGAGTGCAAGTACTTGACAAGTAATGAGGGAATACCCAAGTGGATCTGTGAGGGATAAACTAGCAGTCCAGGTTTCCAGAGTGGATGGAGTACATTGCAGAAAGGCCAAGAAGGAAATATTGGACATGATTCTTTCTGACTTCAGTGAGGCTTTTGATGCTATTTAACTTGACATTTTACTATAGAAACCAGGGAAGTGGTTTAAATGAGGTCTCTCTAAAGTGACTTTCGCAGTAGCTGAAAGGCTGCAGCAGAAGTTGGGCTCTGAATGACTTCATAGTGGTGGGAGCCAGTTTTCTGAAGAGCTCTGTCATCTGCCCTGGCTTCTTCAAAGGCTCTTTTATGGTTTGCTTAAGGAATTTGCAAATGCTCACAGAAATTGTCAATGGCACTGAACTGCAAAAGGTTATGGACATTTTGAAGGCAGGGCAGGATCAGGCTTTAAAATATTCTGGGTAAATTAGGATGAGGGTCTAAAGTGACTTAAGATAGCATTCAGTGGGAGCTGCAGCTGGGAAGGAAATATCACATGTGAAAGAGGAAATAATAAGGTAAGCAGCTGTGCTGCAGAGCAGAATCAGTGTTCATTTTTAGTGGGTGACAAATTGAGCAGCTTAGTGGTGTGATGCCACTGCAAAAAGCATGAGCCCTGCTGAGTTCTGTAAAGACCCATATGCCCTCTGCAAAGCTGCTGTGGATGCTGTCTGTGGTGTTTGGGTACCACACTAGGGAAGAAGTAGGTGAGCTTAATACAAATGCAGGGGTGTGCTGGTTTGAGGCTAACTGGAGTATTTTAATGAGAGAAATTAGATCCTAGGTTATGAAAGGAAAATGATGATGAAGTCTGCATCATTCATTGGTTTGCTGAGAGGGATAAAAAGTCAAAATGTCCCAGTCTGGTATGGGATACTAGATCTAGTTCTGGGACATAGAGCCACTTGGAGAGAGTCTATCACAGAGCCACAAAGATGCTGAAGGGAAGGGAACATCTCTCTTAGGAGAGCCTGAGGGAGCTGGGGCTGTGCTGCTGGGAGAGGAGGAGCCTTTTTCCATATTGCCTCCAGCCAATGTTACACTCAAATTCACAACACATTCAATTAAGAGGACTCTCTACTTCATGTAATGCCTTTTTGTGCTGATAACTGTCGTCTGTGACAGTGACTTTCCTGAGACCACACTGCCACAGACAAAATTCTCCTCCTTTGATTTCTACCAAGCGATCAAGAGTTCAAAAACTACTTTATGCCTAAGTTTGAGGGGTGACCTCATGAGTGTTTATAAATGTGTAAAGGGTGAGTGCCAGGAGGCTGGAGCCAGGCTCTGCTGGGTGATGCCCAATGCTGGGACAAGTGGCAATGGGTGGGAGTTGGGGCATAGGAAATTCCATGGAAACATGAACTGGAATTTTTTTTCCTGTGAGGGTGACAGAACCCTGGGACAGGCTGTCCAGGGGGAGTTGTGGAGTCTCCTTCTCTGAAGATATTCCAGAGCTGCCTGGATGTGTTCTTGTGTGATCTGCTCTGTGTGCTGCTGCTCTGGCAGGGGGTTGAACTGGCTGAGCTTTGGAGGTCCCTTCCAGCCTCTGACATTCTGTGATTCTGTGAAACGTTGAAACTTCTGTGTGACAATGTAATGCAGTGCTGTAGTTATTAATAACATGAAGATGGTATAGGGAGAAAAAAAAGAAAGAAAAAAAAGCTATAAATGTATCTAGCAAGTAAGAGCTTGAGCAGTACCTGGAGGAGCCTACAGGAGGGCTGAAGGAGACTGGTTACAAAGGCCATGGGGCAGTGGCTTCAAACTAGAGCAGAGGAGATTTAGATTGGGTGTTATGAACAGGTTCTGCATGACCATGAGGGTGGTGGAACACTGGAACAGGTTGCCCAGGGAGGTGGCTGGGCCTCATCCCTGGAGATGTTGAAGGTGAGGCTGGACAGGGCTGTGGGCAGCCTGATCTAGTTGAGGATGTGTCTGCTGACTGTGGTGGGGAGGCTGGACTGGATGACCTTCAGAGATCCATTCCAACCCAGACCATTCTATGATTCTGTTCTAGGATCTGATGCTGGGAGAGGTAGAAGCATTACACTATCTGCAGAGTGTGCAAGAGGGGCTGAAAAAGCATGAGGGGGACTGTTTTGATTTGCTCTGAGCATCTCCTTTTCTGTAATAGATCACAGCTTAGGGTTTTTCTTAATGCCACAGTAAGGTCTTCTCAGAGCCTTCTCCTCTCCAAGATGCTGCTTGCTTTTGAAGTGGGCTTTCTGCAAACACAACTAAACCAGTATAACATGGACCAATACTTTCCAGCATTGTGCACCCCCATCTCAGGCAGGGAGAGCTGTGCAAGTCCTCCAGCTGCAGAGGGGTTAAGCACCATTTCATGTGCCCTGCAGTCTTGCTACAAACTGCCCAGGACAGGAGGGAAGGGAATTCACCTAGTCTCTGCACCTAGAAAACAAAGGAAAATTGTTGTCTTGGGACCAGGAAAGAAGAAAAGGAGGAAAACAACAAACAGATTCCCTGTGGTGTCATTGTACAGCCTATTTCAGGATACAAGCTTGTATTAAATATCATTTGACAAATACATTCTCTGCTTCAGCTGCCCTTGAGATGCTGACTGCTTACCAATGCAGTTTGTTATAGCAAGTGATAATGCAGATGTTCTTCTGAAAAACCTGCAGCCTCACACAGAGCTTTCTTTTTCACACACAGATCAGATTCCTTCAGCTCTGTCTTCTGCAAGGCTCTGGTTGTAGAGGCATAGAATGGTTTAGGTTGCAAGGGACCTCAAAGCTCAGCCAGTTCCAACCCCTGCCATAGGCAAGGACACCTCCCACTAGAATAGGTTGCTCAAGGCCTCATCCAGCCTGGCCTTCAACACCTCCAGGGATTCAAAGATCACATTGAGTGGTTCTGTGCTTCACAACCTCCCTGGGCAACCTGTGCCAGTGTCTCACCACCCTCACTGCAAACAACTTCTTTCTAACATCCAGTTTCAATCTCCCCTCTGCCAGTTCAAACCCATTCCTCCTCATCCTGTCATTACAAGACCTTGTCAATAGACCCTCCCCAGCCCTCCTGGAGTGCCCTTCAGATATTGGAAGGCCACTCCAAGGTCTCCTGGAAGCCTTCTCCAGGCTGCAGAGCCCCAACTCTCTCAGCTGCTGCAGCCCTCTGAGCATCATATGGTGTTCATGTGGAGTAATTGCCTGACTCTAAGCTGTTGTCCCAGGTGTTTAACTTGGGGGGAGTCGTCCCTCAGCTTTGAGCAGAGCTGAATCAAAGGTGGTGTGGATGGGAGATGTCTGCTGCCCAGAGTGAATGCTTTCTCTTAGAGGATTTCTCATGTTTCTTTGATGCAGGAGGAGCTGAGGTAGGCAGAGGTCCTGCAGAAGGTTGTGCTCATTTAGGAGTGCTGTCGTTTAGTCTCGGGTAATTGGAGACAGAACAAGGGAGAATGGCCTCAGGCTGCCCTGGGTAGGTTTAGATTAAACATTAGGAAAAAGTTTTTCACAAAGAGAGTGGTCAGGCACTGGAATGAGCTGCCCAGGGAGGTGTTGGAGTCACCCAGCCTGGATGTGTTTAAGGGTGGTTTGGATGTGGGATATGGCTTAAGGGGAATCTGGTGGAGCAGAGTTACAGGTTGGACTTGGTGATCCTGAGATGTTCCAACCTGGATGTTTCTGTGACTCAAAGGTGAGATTTCTATGGAAATTCTTCCCTTGGAAATCTCTTTCTGTCTTCTGCCAGTCTGCTGTTTGCTGCTTCTCCAGAGGATGTGTTAGTATGCTTTGAAGATGAGTGACTGTGGTGTGATCACCTTTGGCTTTCTCCACATCCCCTGGGACAGGCCATGGGCACCAGCCCAGCTGAGCGGAGTCTCAGCAGAGATGCTGAACTTTTCGTGCTGGGGCCATTCCAAATTAAACTGATCTGAGATGTAAAGCTTGAACTTTCAAACTCCAGTTCTAGGCAGTGCTTGTGCAGGGAAGGTCAAGCTGATGGACTGTCAGCTTTAGTCAGTCCCAGGGGAAATGGCATGGCCTGAAATGCTGAAAGTTCACTCCATGCTGCTTTTGCACAGCTGCTTTTTCAATGCCAGTTTCTTGCTGCACATAATGGACTATTTGAAAAGATAACTGAACTTCTTCCAAGTTCTTACAGCTAAGTTGACCACATCCTAGGGATTGTCTTGAAGTGTTTGTGGGGTGAGTTGTCAATTCATCCAACATTTCATGTCAGCATGTCTTAAATCTGCTCTTGGACTTCGACTCTCGGTTGTAGTCTGCTGGTGGTGCTTTCTAGGCTAGTCCTGTGTACATGTGAAAGGTAACAGCTTTCACCCTGTGCTGTTTTAAAGTTAGTGTTGTTTAATTTTATAACCTAGGATTGTTTTTGCTTATTAAATTCCCTCCCTGGACTCAGATTTGGGATGTTTCTTGGATGTCAGATGGTCTCGCCTCCACCTTCAGGCATAGGAAAGAATTTTTTCACTGTGAGGTGACTGAACACTGGCACAGGCTGCCCAGGGGGCTTGTGAAGTCTTCCTCTCTGGAGATACTCAAAGCCCACCTGGGTATGTTCCTGTGTGACCTACTCTAGGTGATTGAGCTCTGGCAGGTGGGTTGATCATCACTTTGGATGATCTTTTGAGGTCCTTTCCAGCCCCTAACATTCTGTGATTCAGTCTCCCTCTTCTCTATTCCCAGTCTGCAGGTTTCCCTTCTCCACGAATAATGCTACATTTGCTTGGAGATTAACAGAATCACAGAACCACTGAGGCTGGAAAAGACCTCTGAGACCATCAAGTTCAGCCTATAACCTAACACCACCACATGAGCTAAACCATGCCACCAAGTGCCACATCCAGTCATAGAATCACCAATTAGGGTTGGAAGGGACCACGACGATCATCTAGTTCCAACTCCCCTGCCATGGGCAGGGACACCCTACCCTAGATCAGGCTGGCCAGAGCCCCATCCAGCCTGGCCTGAAACACCTCCAGGGGTGTGACTTCCACCACCAACCTAGACAACCCATTCCAGGGCCTCTCAACCCTTATGCTGAAGAATTTCCTCCTCATGTGCAGTCTGAATCCCCACCTCCAGCTTTGCTCCATTCCCCCCAGTCCTATCACTCCTTGAGAGCCTAAAAAGTCCCTCCCCAGCTTTTTTTTAGGCCTCCTTCAGATACTGGAAGGCCACCATAACATCACCTCTTTTCTTAAACACCTCCAGGGATGGCAACTCCACCACCTCCCTGGGTAGTCCATTCCAGTGCCTGATCATCCTTTTCATGAGAAAGTGCTTCCTAACATCCAACCTAACCCTCCCCTTGCGCAGCTTCAGGCCATGCCCTCTCATCCTATCATAAGTTTCCTGGGAGCAGAGCCTGACCCCCACTTGACTACACCTTCCCTTCAGGTAGAGTGTTCTCACAGAATCCTCAAGTGTTTCATAGTGCTGCTATGTCCAAAGGAATATGATTCCCGTTCTTTGTGAGCCAGTGGATTATCAGGTCCTGGGTAAAGCTCTGTAGGAAACCCTTTTGCATCGCTCGTCAGCAAGGCAAAGCAGGGTTGATGGTTTAATTTTCAGCAGAGAGGATACATTTCTTATGCTCCTTAACATGAGTGACAAGGGGCAGGAGATCTTGGTGTAAGTGTGCTGCTGTTCTTCTGAGTTGGAAATCAAAGTTTGTGTCTCTTCTCTTTTCCCTCCAACCACTCAGCCTTAATTACATTCTTCAATTAGGAACATAGGATTTATTTGCCTTATCTGTTATAATTAAAGAGAACTCCATGGTAATTACTGCCTAATGTGCATTATCATTTTATGCAAATGTCAGACTCTTGCAGCCAGCCTCATAAAGATGATCTGCCTGAGATTAAATCCTTCAGACTTTTTCAGTTCCCCAAACATGAATCATTTCTTGGGCTTAGAAGATGGTTCAGCTTGACGAGACAAGTTGTCACTTACAGTGCTTGGTCTCTTTCCCTTATGCTTTTGGGAACACATCAGTCCTCTGTGTTCCTTTCCACAAAGCTGCAGTGACATTTTGGAGCAGAGTTTTTTTATTGACTGGAGAATATTAACATTTGCTAGAATCACAACCTAATTTTTTAATGATATATACATTAATGCTACAGCTGTAAGCAAAAGCAGGGGTTTGAAATGACAAAGGTCTGCAGTCACTTAAAAATGACTCAGTATCCTCAGGTTTCAGAGTCACGGTTAGATGCAGCTGATGCTCTCTCTTGGTGGGAGTGAGATGTTCATTAGAGTGGCAGGCAGTGCTGATGGCTGGGGCATGCTGCCCTCTGCCTACAGAACTCAAGAAATGGTTTCTCACTCTAACCTGTGTACCTTAGCAACTCCCTCCCAGTATGAAAAGTTTCTTTACAGCATGTTTTAAAGCCTCTGATTCTAAGATTATATGGATTGGTATGGGTTTAGGGCTAACCTGTTAGAGAGCAGTGAAGGGGGAAAGGACCTGGGGGTCCTAGTGGATGGAAGGATGACCATGAGCCAGCAATGTGCTCTGGTGGCCAAGGCAGCCAGCGCCATGCTGGGGTGGGTTAGAAGGGCTGTGGTTAGAAGGTCAAGAGAGGTTCTCCTCCACCTCTACTGTGCCCTGGTGAGGCTACATCTGGAGTACTGTGTCCAGTTCTGGGCCCCTCGGTTCAAGAAGAATCTCAGGGAGCTGCTTGAGAGAGTCCAGCACAGAGCCACAAAGATGTTGAAGGGATTGGAACATCTTCCTTAGGAAAAGAGCCTGGGGAAGCTGAGGCTGTGCTGCCTGGAGAGGAGAGGTCTGAGGAGTGGCCTCAGGAGTGGTCATAAAGATGTAAAGGTGAGTGGGAGGAGGCTGGAGCCAGGCTCTGCTGGGTGATGCCCAGTGCCAGGCCAAGGGGCTGGGGGTGGGAGCTGAGGCATAGGAAGCTCCATTGAAACATGAGAAAAATGTTTTCCCTGTGAGGGTGCCAGAAGCCTGGCACAGGCTGCCCAGGGGGGCTGTGGAGTTTCTCTCTCTGGAGATATTGCAGAGCTGCCTGGCTGTGTTCCTGTGTCCCCATCCTTTCTGCTTTCTGGCTGCTGCTTTGTGCCACTTTCCCAGCAGTGCTGATCTCACAGTGAGATGAGGGTGTCTCTGGGGACCCTGGCAAGACACCTCAGCAACCAGGGCTCCTCTCTGCTGCATGCTGTGACCCTGCACTCATCCTTACTGAACTTTACATGGCTCACTTCCACGAAGGCTACTGTGCAAAGTACCATTCAGTGAATACTTATTTTAGGCTTATCTGGAATTTGCTGGGAGACTGCTTAGAGTCTAAGCTCCCTTGGGTGCAAACATGCACTGCAGAGCAGCTGGTGCCAAGCGCTGGGTCAGATTTGGCTCAGTGTACTCCTGCCTTCCCGTTCTAGGTTGCCTTTTGGAGTGATTCATTACCTTTACATCTTCCCCCACGCCTGCCTTGCAAAGCTGTCGTTTTGTGCGCTGCTCAGAGGTGTGCAAAGGCAGCCGAGACTCTCTCTGGCCGAGGAAGGAGGCAGCTCCTGCCAGCAGGGGGAGTCGGTGGACGCTGAGCTGGGACTTCGCGTCCCGGCGCCGGGAGCGCAGGTGCCTGCGTGCGGGTGTGCGGGCAGTGCGCCCCTCCGCTCCGCCGTGCGTGCGGGCAGCGCGCCCCTCCGCTCCGCCGTGCGTGCGGGCAGCGCGCCCCTCCGCTCCGCCGTGCGTGCGGGCAGCGCGCCCCTCCGCTCCGCCGTGCGTGCGGGCAGCGCGCCCCTCCGCTCCGCCGTGCGTGCGGGCAGCGCGCCCCTCCGCTCCGCCGTGCGTGCGGGCAGCGCGCCCCTCCGCTCCGCCGTGCGTGCGGGCAGCGCGCCCCTCCGCTGTGCTGCGCAGCTGTGCTTCCGGCGGGAGCGCTGCCCATGGGCGTGTGTGCTGCGGTGCGTCAGTGCTAGCACATCTCACTCTTAAGGAACAGAAGGGAGCCACTTTGAGTGATTATCACCTTACTGCAGACACATCAGGCCAGAGCACAGACTCACAGAATCACTGAGGCTGGAATAGAGCTCTGAGACCATCCAGTCCAGCCTAGAACCCAACACCACCACAGCAACCACACCATGGCACTAAGTGCCACAGCCAAGCTTGCCTTAAACACCTCCAGGTACAGCAACTCCACCACCTCCCTGGGCAGTCCATTCCAGTCTCTAATTCCCTTTTCCATCAGGAAGTGCTTCCTAACATCCAACTTAAACCTCCCCTGGCACAGCTTCAAGCCATGCTCTGTCATCCTGTCACAAGTTGCAGAGCCTGACCCCCACCTGACTACCCCTTCCCTTCAGGTAGCTGCAGAGTGTGCTAAGGTCCCCCCTGAGTCTCCTCTGCTCCAGGCTAACCCAGCCCAGCTCCCTCAGCCTTCCCCTCCAGCCCCTTCCCCACTCTCGTTGCTCTCCTCTGGCCCCGCTCCAGCCCCTCAAAATGTCTCTTGCAGTGAGTGCCCAGAGCTGCACACAGTGCTGGAGGTGAGGCCTCCCCAGTGCCAGTGCAGGGCAGAATGACCTCCCTGGTGCTGCTGGCCACACTGCTGCTGATACAGGCCAAGATGCCCTTGGCCTTCTGTGCCAGCTGGGCACACTGCTGGCTCATGCCCAGCTGGTTGTCACCCAGCACTGCTGGGTCTCTGACAGTTTTTTTCCCAATGCAGTAGAACTTGAAAGAGAGCTTGGGGCTTGTGTGTGGGAGCAGATATGTTGCAGCTACAAGGGGCTGGTTACAGGAGGACATGGCCTAGTAGAGGAAGAGCTTCTGCTCCCAGTGCTGCCATCTGTGTGCCTTTGTTCCTAGGCTGAGCTGACTATAAGGAATGAGCAGATTTAAAAGAGAGGTTTCTCAGTGCATTAGGAGGTGTGTTGGCTGAAGCAGAAGGCTAAATCCTGTGACTCAGGTGCTTCTGTCACATATTACTCATTCTAACACCTAGATAGAGCATGTCCTGTGCCTTAAAAGTGGAAGCTCTTTCTCAGCTTGCACAGCAATGAGAGACTGTTGTATGCTTGGCAGATCTGACTTTAAACTGTGCATACCATAGCCTCTTGTCTGAGAGAGGAGCTTGGTCTTCTCATGGCCTGAGAGGCTGCAGCTGTTGCACAGTTGTGAGTTTATCTTTTGATTTTGAGGGGTTTGCTTGTTGTTTTTTTCCCCTCTTGGGGTGTTTCTTTCTGAGGCTTTTGGAAACAGACCTTCTCGTTTCAAAATGAGCCCCTAGGTGCTGCTTTGGTCTAAGTTAAACAGTCCTCATGATGTTTTCTTGGAGGATAATCCTGGTTATGTAGTTCAAACTAGAGGTGGTTTGTGTATTGGTCACTTGGTTTGTCTGCCAGGCACTGCTCTGGCACCCAATGGCATGTGCTGCTTTAAATCTGGCCGTGCTCTTACATGGCACCACATCATCCTAGGCCTGAGGGAGGTGAAACATGACCTTGGCACAGACTTTCAAGCCAGTGTAAGGAATCTGTCCCCTGTCAGGAGAGAAGCAGTATGTTGGCAGTGACAGAGCCACCTCCAAGGCAGCTTTGAAAGCTGGGTCATGGTTCAAGAAGATTTGCAGTACTTCCAGCTTTTTCCTTTTCCAAACATGGAGTTATCTTGGGCTCAGAGTCTTGACCTCCCAACACTCAGTGCAGAAATGTCCAGGTGTATCTTCCTCTGTCATTTCTTCAGTGTAGAATGAATCATAGAATAGTTTAGGTTGGAAGGGACCTCGAAGATACCTTGTTCCAACCCCCTGCCATAGGCAGTAAACTGAAAACAAGGAGGAAAATTTCACCATGGAGAAGGAAAGCTTCATTCCAACAGCATCCAAAAGATGCTGATGAAAGAGTGCTGTAAAAAGGTGGTTAAATGTGAAATTAATAGATGCTCCCTGATAGAGGGACAGGATGGCATCCAGAGGGACCTGGACACGTTGGAGAGGTGAGCCCAGGCGAATCCTGGGAGGTTCAACAAGACCAAGCGCAGGGTTCTGCACCTGGACCAGAACAATCCTCACTATCAGTACACTGGAGAAGGAGGTGACAGAAAGCAGCCCTATGGAAAAGGACTTGGGGGTGCTGAGGGACCAGAGGCTGGACATGAGCAGGCAGTGTGAGCTTGCAGCACAGAAGGTGAATCACAGCCTGGGCTGCATCCAAAGCAGTGTTGGCAGCAGATCCAGAGAGAGGATTCTGCCACTTTGCTCTTCTCTGCTGAGGCCTCACCTGCAGTGCTGCATCCAGCTCTGGAGCCCTCAGTACAGAAAAGGCATGGAGCTGATGGAGCAGGGCCAGGGGAGGGCTGTGGAAATGCTCAGGGGGTTGGAGCAGCTCTGCTACAAAGCCAGGCTGAGGGAGCTCAAGGAGTTCAGCCTAGAGAAGAGGAGGCTCTGGGGAGACCTCATAGCAGCCTGCCAGTACTTGAAGTGGGCTACAAGAAGGCTGCAGAGAGACTGTTCACAAAGGCCTGCAAGGACAGGAAGTGGGCAACAGCTTCAAGATATTGAAGGTGTCTGGACAGGGCTGTGGGCACCCTGATCTAATTGAGGATGCCCCTGCTGACTGCAGAGGAGGTTGGACTGAGGAGGTCCCTTCCAACCCAGACTGTTCCACGATTCTATGCTAGCTCTGCGATGCACAGAATGAAATACAGCTGCCCTCCCTGGAAGCTTGTTTCTTGCACCCTGCAGAGGGTGAAGGAAGCTCCTGCATCATCAGGGATTTTTGTTTGCAGCTGGCTCACCAAGTGCACTGATGCTGAGAGTAGAAACTGCAGCGTATCAATAGCTAAAGGGACGAAGGGAAATGTTAATCTCTTACAGAATCAAAGCCTCCTTTTATGACACCTGCTTAATAACCTAATGCAGCAGAGGAGTGTGGGAAGCAGCTCTTCACCTTGAAAAATCAACCTAGAAGAAATGCTGTGGAGAGGATTTATATGGTGACAAATTTAACAATCCTCCAAATTGCTTTTTTCTCCTGCTATGTGAACTCTTACAGCTCTCCCAAGGAGACACAGTGTAAAAGACCCAAAAAAAAAAGAGTTTGTTTTCAATTTTAGAAGAAACTTTCCTTGTGGCCATGATTAAAAAGTGTTTTGGTAGAGTAGTATTTGCAGGAGCTACGTTTACACAGCTGGTTTGTTCAGTTTTAGTTTTGGATGTTATTGAGATTCTTACTGTTTCGTGGCTGTCTGGTTCAGGGGGTTGTGGTCTTCTTATTTTAAGCTGGTTCACTGTTGACTTAACTCAGATATTCTCCCCACTCATGAATGAATCACCAGAGGATGAAGAGTGACTGAAGGAGCTGGGGAGAGTAGTGTGAAACAGAGGAGGCTGAGGGCAGAGCTCATGGCTGTCTGCAGCTACCTGAAAGGAGGTTGTGGAGAGGTTGCTGCTGTCTCTTCTCACAGGTCGTTAGTAGACAGAACAAGAGGGAATGGCCTCAAGCTGAGGCTGGGTAGGTTTAGTCTGGACATTAGGAAACATTTTTTCCTGGAGAGAGTGGTCAGGCATTAGAATTGGCTGCCCAGGGAGGTGATGGAGTCCCTGAGCCTGGCTGTGTTTCAAGGTGTTTTGGGTGTGGTGCTTGGGGCTATGGTTTAAGGTGCACCTTGTAGAGCAGGATTATAGGTGGGACTTGGTGATCCTGAGGGGCTTTGCCAATCTGAATGTTTCTGTGAACTTAAAGGCCACCTCCAGCATTGCAGCCCTTCCTCGACAGTACCCATTAGCAGATGCATCATGATAGGAGATAGTCCTCAGGGGAGAGCTGCAAACAAGTCTGCCAGCAAGAGAAGTTTGGGCATTGATCTTCTGATTCAGAGATTTGTGGAATAGCAGGTTGGAAGGGTACAAGGATCTTCTACATTGCTTTTAGTCTTTCTATTAAAATAATAATCAATTATATCATAGAACCATAGAATGGTCTGGGTTGGAAGGGACCTCCAAAGCTTATCTAGTCCAAGCCCTCCTGCAGTCAGCAAGAACATCCTCAACTAGATCAGGTTGCCCACAGCCCTGTCCAGTCTCACCTTCAATATCTCCAGGGATGGGACCCAACCACCTCCCTGGACAACCTGTTCCAGAGTTCCACCACCCTCATGGTAAAGAACTTGTTCCTAACAGTATTTAGCATCATAACATTTAAAGAACAAACAAAGGCAAACAAATCCCCAAAACACAGCAATTTTGTCTTAACACAGTAGCCTTCTGTGAAATATGTATGATATGGATCTTCTGCTTCATTACAATCCTTAGATCCTATTGATCAGAGGAGTGACCTTTTCTTGTTAACTAAATGATTCATTAGCTTCTTCAGAAGATGACTTCCTGTGTCTAGGGCTGCTCTGTGCTGAGCCTTGGAGCAGGCTATTAACATGCATCATATTGCATCTTTCCTAGCATTGTTATTGTAACTTCTAATTGAGGCTGTCTTCTGTTGCAGCAGCTCTTGCTGCCGTTGTGCTGTAACTCATTCCCCTGCAATTAGCTGTGCTGCAGCCCCAAAATGTGGTTTTCTTTGTGCTGGTGAATGCATAGCATGAGTTTTACCTCAGTCCTTTCAGAGGACTTTTGCATCCCGTTAGGAAAAATAAGGATTGGGGAATTGGTGCCCCCAAGACAGGATTTTAGCAGTGCTTGTTCAGCCAAGTGAGTGGAGGTTAGGGCAGAGCTGGCATGAAGAAGAGGAGAAGATTCTCTGTGGAGGACTGAAGGTGAGTTAGAATCATAGGATGGTCATCACTGACCAGGTGACTAGTGCAACTTGGAAAGAAAAGGGGAAAAAATCCACTCTTCTTCAGTTTTCATAGGGTCACAGCATGTTAGGGGTGGGAAGGGACCTCTGGAGGTCTTCCAGTCCGGCCCCCCTGCCACAGCAGCACCACAGAATCCAGCACAGGTCACACAGGAACACATTCATACAGGGCTGGAAAGGCTCCAGAGAAGCAGACTCCACAACCTCTCTGGGCAGCCTGTGCCAGGGCTCTGTCACCCTCACACTCAAGAAGTTCTTCCTCATGTTCAGGTGGAACTTCCTGTGCTGCAGCTTCCATCCCTTGCCCCTTGTCCTGTGGCAGGGCACAAGTGAGCAGAGGCTGGCCCTGTCCCTCCCTTCCTGACCCCCATCCCTCATCTATTTAGATCTGTTGGTCTCTCTCAGTCTTCTCCTCTCCAGACTAACCAGACCCAGGGCTCAGCCTTTCCTCGTAAGGTTTTGGTAGCCTCCATCTTTTTGCTGAGTATGAATGAAATGAACCTGTTGGTCTCAGCATAACATCAAAAGCAGAAAAATGGATGTGATATAAACTGTCTTTAAAATCCATTGCTAATGGCAGAGCTTTCTTCCAGAGCCTAAACAGTCTGGGACAGCCATGAGGAGGTGAGCTGTGCCACTAGCCATAGCTCAGTGGCTTCCTGCAGCACCTCATCCTTAGTCCTGCTTGGCATATGAGTGTGTATATTGGATTTGGATGATGGATTTCAGAAGGAGCCTGTCCACCAAAGCACTCTTGTAAAGAAAATGTGAACACTGACAGGATGATCAGAGGGCTGGAGCTGCTTTGCTATGAGGGCAGGCTGAGAGAGTTGGGGTTGCTCCCTGTGATAGGACAAGGAGCAGTGGAGGTAAGCTGCAGCACAGGAGGTTCCACCTCAGCACCAGGGGGAACTTCTTTACTGTAAGGGTCCCAAAGCGCTGGAACAGCCTCCCCAGAGAAGTTATGGAATCTTCTTCTCTGGAGACTTTCAGTGCCTGTCTGGATGTGTTCCTCTGTGACCTGAGCTAGACTGTACGGTCCTGCTGTGGCAGGGCGCTTGGACTCGATGATCTCCTTGGGTCCCTTCCAACCCCTGACATCCTGTGAGCCTGTTACTGAGACTGGAGAAGAGAAGGCTCTGAAGAGATACTGTAACCTTCCAGTATCTGCAGGGGGCTACAAGAAATCTGGAGGGGGGGGACTTTTTAGGGTGTCAGGTAGTGATAGGACTGGGGGAAATGCAGGAGAACTAGAAGTGGGGAGATTCAGATTGGATGTTAGAAAGAGGTTCTTCACCATGAGCTTGGTGAGAGACTGGAACAGATTGCCCAGGGAGGTGGTGGAAGCCTCATCCCTGGAAGTTCTGAAGGCCAGACTGGATGAGGCTCTGGACAGCCTGCTCTGGTGTGAGGTGTCCCTGCCCATGGCAGGGGGGTTGGAACTAGATGATCCTTGAGGTCCCTTCCAACCCCAGCAACTCTGTGATTCTGTGATGTTATTTTTGAGTGACCAGAAGGTGGCTTTTTGTGTCAGACATCATATAACTATGCTAAATGCACTGTTCCAGCAAGAACATAAGAGGGGCCCTGAAGGATGCTCTGTGATGTAACTGCAGGGCTGTTATTTATTACCACGCTGAGGCTTAAGGTATTTAGTTCAGTTGCGATTTGTTTCTGGTGTCTGGGCATAAGTTTCCAAGCAGCCTTCCACAAAGGGTGTTGAGTTGCCTCTTAATTAGTATTGAACCTTCTGGGAGAGGACTGCTGACTCACTCTATAACTCACTCTGCAGCTGCTTTGTCATTTGTCATACGCCACTGAGCAACTCTTCGGTATTAGAAGCCATCCGTCAGTACCTCCCTCGGCTGGATCCAAACTGACAGCTCACGAATGAAAGCCTTCCAAAATCAAAGTCAATCTTCTGAGCTATTCAGTCCCTTGAAACAAATGTTTCATGTGGAATAAACTGAATATTAATGACTCTGATAAGAAAACAAAGCTCTGTAGTCCTCTCTGCCATTTTTTCTTCTGCCTTTGTTTCTCTTCGGAGTGAGTCTGTAGTTTCCTCCTGGCTTGGGGCTCACATGAGGCTTGAACTCCAGGTTCTATGTAAGCATTTTAATGTGATCCTACTCCTCTTATAGAATCATAGAATCAGCCTGGTTGGAAGAGACCTTGAAGATCATCCAGTCCAACCTAGCACCCAGCCCTACCCAGTCAAGTAGACCATGGCACTAAGTGCCTCATCCAGGCTTTTCTTGAACACCTCCAGGGACGGTGACTCCTCCACCTCTCTGGGCAGCCCATTCCAATGCTCCTCTCTGGCTTGAAGAGCTAAAACAGAGAATAAAGGCCTTTGGGCTCTAGGTCCTGCCAGGGACTGGGTCCAGAACTACAAATTTTAGATGAGACATCTGTAGTGCCCTGTGGAGAAGGACCTGGGAATCCTGGTAGCCAACAAGCTCTCCATGGGACAGTAATCTGCCCTTGTGGCCAAGAAGGCCAGTGGGATCTTGGGGTGCATTAAGAATAGTCTGGCCAGCAGATCAGGGGAGGTTCTCCTCCCGCTCTGCTCTGCCCTGCTGAGTCCTCGCCTGGAATACTGCATACAGTTTTGGGCTCCCAAGTTCACGAGGGACAGGAATATACTAGAGAGAGCCCAATGAAGATGATGAAGGGGCTGGACATTGCCCTATGAGGAGAGGCTGAGGAACTTGGGGTTTTTTGGTCTGCTGCAGAGAAGACTTAGAGGGGATTTAATCAATGTTTAGAAGTAGCTGAGAGTCAAGAGGGAGGTGACAAACCCTTCTCATTTATGCACTGTGATAGGACAAGGGGCTATGGGTATGAACTGCAGCACAGGAATTTCCTTCTGAACATGAGGAAGAACTTCTTGAGTGTAAGGGTGACAGAGCCCTGGCACAGGCTGCCCAGAGAGGCTGTGGAGTCTGCTTGTCTGGAGCCTTTCCAGCCCTGCCTGAATGTGTTCCTGTGCGCCCTGTGCTGGATTCTCTGGTCCTGCTGTGGCAGGGTGGTGGGACTGGGAGATCTCCAGAGGTCCCTTCCAACCCCTAACATGCTGTGATCATCTTAGCACTGGAGCCTGTTGCATTACAGCTTTAGTTCATAAACTCAGTTCTTACAGACTTCCAGGTGTTACATCTGAGTTGAGGGCCAGTAGTTGTATGAAAGCAAGTAGAGAGGGGAAGTTGAACTTGCCTCTAGCACTTAAAAGGATACTATCAATAGAGAGTTTGTTTCCAGGCTTCAGTTAAAATACTCATGATGACTGTTCAGTGTTGATAGGAGACCCAGGTAGTTCAGTTAAAGGGGTTTGTATTTTTCCACTGACTTTTTATGTCTTTATCAGAGAAAGTGAAAATGGACAAGGGAAGAACAGACAAAGTAAGGGTAAACAGACTGCTTATTTTGCTCTCTGCTTTTGGCAATAGGATCTTGATGTAGTAAAGGCAACATTTCCAGGATTTGAAGCAGGCCTAATGTCTGTGCATCTTTGTGCAAAAGACAGGGAAAAGATTTGTCTGCAGTTCAGGTGCAGGCACATCCCAAATCTGTCAATTTGAAATGCCTGGGAAGAGGCCAGTGGCAAGTGCAGCTCTGTGCATGCAGCAAAAGGCTGTTCCATATGCACCACTGAGGCTCCTCAGGTGAATAATCCTTGGTCATCTCCTTTTCATACATTTAACACACTTAAAATACAGAGCCCAAAATGAGTTTGCCAGGGGAAAGTGTACTACCTCTGTGGGTGAGTGTGGAAATGTGGATTATTCTTTTCAAGGAGTGGTGGATTTGGCAGTTACTGTGGAGAAAACTTAGCATCCTCACTGAAACTTCATGTGAAAATGCCATTGGTGGCTGTAGGCTCATCTGCATGTCAGGGAGGCATGAATTGGCATCAATGAAACACCTCTTTCAGGGCAATGCTGAGCTTCTAATTAAAAGAAATAAAACAAGGCACAGGCATGTTTGGGAAGGGAGTTCTCTGGGTACCTGCATTATGACTAGCTTAAGGGAGATGCTTCCTTCTCTGAAGGCTTTTCTTCTCCAAACAGAGGCCAGCAGGTATTTGCTATTTCTGTACTTTTTACACTGAGTCTTTACACTGTCCTAGGATTAGAATCAGGCAGGGCTGGAAGGGACCACAAGGATCATCTAGTTCCAGCCCCACTGCTGTGAGCAGGGACACCTCACACTAGATCAGGCTGTCCAGTGCCTCATCCAGCCTGGCCTTAAACATCTCCAGAGATGAGGCTTCCATCGCCTCTCTGGGCAACTCGTTCCAGGCTCTCACCATCCTCATGCTGAATCCGGTCTGAATCTACCCATTTCTAGTTTTTTTCCATCCCCCCCAGTCCTATCACTACCTGACAGCCTAAAAAGTCTCTCCCCAGCTTTCTTGAAGGCCCACTTAAGATACTGAAAGGTCACAATAAGGTCCCTTTGGAGCCTTCTCCTCTCCAGACTGAACAACCCAAACTCCCTCAGTGTCATATCAGAGCAGCTCCAGCCCTCTGATCATCCTCGTGGCCCTTCTCTGGACACCTTCCAGCACATTCATATCCCTCTTGTAACAGTGGCTCCAGAACTGGATGCAATACTCCAGGTGGGGTCTCACCAGTGCAGAGTAGAGGGGGAGGATCACTTCTCTCACCCTGCTACCCACACTCCTCTTGTTGCAGCCCAGGCTGTGGTTGGCTCTCTGGGCTGCAAGAGCACATTGTGCATAAGATTGTGCATCTTAACTTCCTGCACCCTCACCTGTTCCCTTCAGTGTGAATTTTGCAGTACTGCAGGAGACAGCATCCCCATTGCCAGCCTGCAGGGCCAGCAGAGCTTCCCTGACCTGGTGCTCAACCAGCAGTAGCCTGGGCAGTCTCAGTTGGATTTGCTCTTGGCAGAGCTTCTCCCTCCCGGAGAGTAACTTCACCACTCACCCCACTCTGAAGGTCTGAATTCCCTGTTAACAGCCTGCTCCGGTAGAGGTTTTCTTTCTGACCTGGAAAGTGAGCCCCAAGTGCAGTAGGTGGTGTTGACATCAGTGTCTTGAAGCCTCAACTCTGGCCAAGTAGAGGCTGAATCTTTAATGCCTTCTGCTGTGAGCTGCATTACATCTTCATGCATCACAGAAAGTGCTGCATTCAATCTTTATTTAGGTTTTCTTATCAGGTATGAAACGAGCTGATGGCAAAAGCTGCACTTACTTCATATTTTTAAGTGATGGAGATAGATGGCTGTAATCTTCTGTCACTTGACATGATTTTTACCCTTGTGCCCTGGAAGGAAGGGTAGGAATTCAGATGGTAATGAGGTGGTATCCAGATGCACAGCACACACACGCATGTGTGCGCCAAGTATTGATTTAAATACGGCCTGACAAGCTGGTCAGGCAGCACTCTGAAGGAAAGGAAACTTCTGAAGTGAAAGAGAAATAATGACAATAATGAAGAGGCAGAACATTGATTTTAATACACAGCAGCAGTATGATGAATCAGAAGGGGGGAAGCTGGCACAGGAGCCTGATGTGATTTGTTGCATGCATTTGTTTCCATTTTTATCCATTAGCAGCACTGTGAGCGTTTGGATGCAGCTGAGAGATCGGGAACAGGGAGCTGGGGGGGAGGGGATCTGGGGCTGTTAAAGCTTTGAGAGGTGGTGAATTTATAGCAGCCAGCTTTCTCATTTCCTGTTAGAGCTCCCAGGCCCCCTTTCTCCTTGCTGTATTTTCAAACTAACCAACTAAATAAATAAATAAATGGCACCATTACAGACCCCATTTCTGTATTCCAAGTGGCAGTGCAGGAGCATTTCTATCACCTCAACAGTTTTATGGACCCTTCCACTAAGGCAGTAGGTCTTGGAGGTTGGTGCAGCACCATTAGCATATGCCTCTGCAAAATATTTCATCCTTTTGTGACTCCCTTTTGATCAATTAGGTTTATGTAGTTCCTTTCCGTGTAATTTCACTGAGAGAATCTGTACACAGCCTTTGTGCTACCAAAGTTTCTTCTCTTTGCTGAAGAGCAGCATCTGGGGTGCTGCAAAGCTAAATGTGTGCTGGGGAAGGGGCAAGTAAAAGCTTCACAGGGATTGCTGTAGGAGCCACTCTGCACAAAGCCTGTCGCATGTCAGCCAACACAGAGCAATTCAGGCGTGCAGGAGTGCCAAGTGTCTGGCTCTGGCGGTGAGCACACTGAGCAGAGAATGGGTTAGGTTGGAAGGGACCTCAAAGCTCAGCCAGTTCCAACCCCCTGCCCTAGGCAGGGACACCTCCCATGAGAACAGGTCGCTCAAGGCCTCATCCAGCCTGGCCTTGAACACCTCCAGGGAGGTTGTGGAGCACAGAAGCACCCAATGTGATCAAAGATCACCCACCCACTGTTCCTTGGCCTGTCATTGGGTACCACCCAGCAGAGCCTGGCTCCAGCCTCTTGGCACTCACTTGCACATCTTTATAACCATTAATGGGATCCCCCCTCAGTCTCCTATCATCAGCACAGCCCCAGCTCCCTCAGGCTCTCCTCCTAAGGAAGATGTTCCACTACCTTCAGCATCTTTATGGCTCTGCACTGGAATCTTTCAGACAGTTCCCTGAGGTCCTTCTTGAACTGAGGGGCCCAGAACTGGACACAGTACTCCAGAAACAGCCTCTCTAGGGCAGAGTAGAGGGGCAGGAGAACCTCTCTTAACTTCCTAAGCACAGCTCTTCTAATCCACCCTGGAATGGCACTGACTCTCCTGACCCCCAGAGCACACTGCTGTTGGTAAGCTATTAGTTCATACCTGACAGTGCAAATGGAATGTAGGAGAGGGTTTTTGTGATTTATTTCTGTTAATTGATCATTTGCAAGTGATAAATTTAGACTAAGGAAGAATTTGGTCTTTATAGAAAGATATCACCAGAGCAACCTGCTCTAGTTGAGGATGTCCCTGCTGACCGCAGGGTTTGGGGTTGGACTAGATGACCTTTGGAGGTCCCTTCCAGCCCATTCTATCATATTTGGTGCTCTGGTTTTTTTCACTTCTCCTTTTAATTGATTGGTTTTATTGATTGCCCAACCCTGAATGTATTTAAGAGTCATGCAGATAGTAGTGCTTAGGGATGTGGTTTAGTCAAGGACTTGCCAATGTTAGGCCAATGATTCAACTTGATGATCTTAGAGGTCTTTTCCAATCAGTGTTAGGCTAATAATTTGACTCAATGGTTTTAGAGGTCTTTTCTGATCAGTATTAGGCCAATGATTCAACTTGATGATCTTAGAGGTCTTTTCTGATCTGTGTTAGGCTACTAATTTGACTCAATGGTCTTAGAAGTCTTTTCCAATCAAGGTGATTCTGTGATTCCCTAAGAGTAACATTTGTTTTCCTGACTCTTGTATTTTAGCTTTCTGATGGACTGGTTTTGAATGCATTGTTTTTACCTGCGTCTTTAGCTGCTCCCAGTTTGTTACTGGTTGTTGTTGCATATGAGATCACATTTACCTTAGGAGATTTGATGTAAAAAACCCAAACCAAAGCCCTGGTAAATATATCTACAGACTTTGAAGCTTGGCCAGATAAACATTAACACCTACAACTTTTCTGAAGAGAGTTTTAGAAGGAGCTGTTAAAAATGTGATGAATAGCAGTGGGATGCCACTAAGGCACTAATGATCCATGGAGGAATGACACTAAAATAAGCTTGAGGTTATCAACCTTTCACTTTTGAGACTTCATGTTACAAATAATTCAACCTCTTGCCTAGGAACATTTCCTTCATTTGTTTTGTTAACTGTTCCCTGAGAAAAAGCATGGTAATGATTTCCTTTGAGTCATACATCTTAGAGATGTTCTTTTTTCCTGAGGTAAGTGCCATGTGTGTGTGCTACAGAAACCACAGAATCACAGCCATCACAGAAAGGTTCAGGCTGGAAAAGCCCCTCAGGATCACCAAGTCCAACCCATGTTCCTCCTCTACAAGGTGCACCCTAAACCATAGCCCCAAGCACCACAGGCAATCCACTCTGAAACACAGCCAGGCTTGGGGACTCAGCCAACTCCCTGGACAACCCATTCCAATGTCTGATCACTCTTTGGCTGGAAGAAACATCTTCCTAATGCCCAGACTAAACCTACCTAGTGGCCCAGAGGCCATTCCCTCTTCTTCTATCACTTATGATCTGTGAGAAAAGACCAGCACCAACCTCTCCATAATCTCCTTTCAGGTAGCTGCAGACAGCCATGAGCTCTGCCCTCAGCCTCCTCTGTTTCACACTACCCATCCCCAGCTCCTTCAGTCTCTCCTCATCAGATTTATCCTCTAGGCCCTTCCCCAGCTTCCTTGCTCTTCTCTACCCTGGCTTCAGCACCTCCACATATCTCTTGTATTGAGGTGCCCAAACCTGAACGCAGTATTTGATGTATGGCCTCACAAAGGGACAATCACCTCCCTACTCTTGTTGAACACAGCATTTCTGATCCCAGCCAAGATGCCATTTGCTTTCTTGGCCACCTGGGCACACTGCTGGCTCATATTCAGCTGCTTTGCACATGTGTTTTTGCTGTCTGTTGCTGTGGATCTTGCCCATTCTTTTATAGCAACAGGGAGGGGATGTGAGGGAATGAGGATGGTGCAGGAGAGGGTTTCTTTGCTCTTTGGACTTTGATAATATGGAGCAGTTTTGGAACACAATGGGGCTGTTTTTCTAATATGTTAGAAATTCAGATTATAAAATGATTTTTATATGAGTATTAATTATACTCCCTGAGTAAAACACACTCTGTGGCTATTCTATCTTGTAATAACATTTTATCTCTAGTGATTTCACCGTTGGCCAAACCTGGTTAGTATTTTAAGGATGAAAATAGCCTGAAGATTCTTCTAGTCCATTTTTTCAGTGGTGTCTATGTCTTTTATTCAGAGCAGTAGTTCAAAGTAGATACAGACAGCAGGAGGCCTTCACAATCTTTTGCTTCCTATGCTTTCAGAGGCAAGAAAAGGCATGTAAGTGTTTGGATACCCCCTTGTGTAAGCAGGATGCAGAACCCAGCCTGTTACTGTTACAGCAAGTCCAATGATTGATGCTTTGCTAAAATGCATGTTCTGGAAAGGCAGGTGGGCAGTGGCTCTTGAGAGAACCATTCTGATAGTTTTATCCCTCACTAGATCTTCCCATAAGAAGGTGGTGATTAGTTTGGATTTTATTGCCTTTGAGCTCCAACCATTTTTTTTCCCCATGCAGCTTTTCATTGCCTCCCTGTTCCATCAAGTGTTGGAGAAGCTCTTGAGCACTCATCACGTCCTGCCTGTGACAGCTCTTAGGCACTGGGTAGTCAGGCCACTGTGCAGACTCTTCTAATGTGATGTTATACTTGCAGAGTCTTTTCTGCATGAGGCATTTTTATTGCTCAAATCACTCTTCATACTTTTCTCTGCATTCTCTCTACTTTTTCAGCCTCTTAGCAACAAACAAACCCATCCACACCAAGCAGAGCCCAGCACAGGTACTGGAGCTGAATACTGAGTTCTAGAACAGGTCTCCCAGGAAGGGCTTCTTTACTGTAAGGGAGGCAGAGCACTGAACAGACTGCCCAGAGAGGTTGTGAAGTCTCCTTCTCTGGAGCCTTTCCTGTCCTGTCTGGATGGGTTCCTGTGTGACCTGCACTGGATTGTCTGGTCCTGCTGTGGCAGGGGGGTTGAACTGTAAGATCTCCAGAGATCCCTTCCACCCCCTAATATCCTGTGATCCTGTGATATTGGTGGTCTCAGGTTGTGCATACTTACATGTGTTGTGTATATGTGCTTGTGTGTTTTGCCATGCTGTAAATACAGCTTCAACTTCCCAACCATCTGAGTCAGTCTGGGAAATGTCAGATAGTGGGGAGGGAAAGTTGCTAATCCATGGCAGTCAGTATGTGTCCATGCTTCAAACTGGGGTTTTTTTTCTTCCCCTTTGTGCTGATTTTTCCCTGCTCTGTGTATCTCTGTGTTTCTCTGGATTTTCCATGGGGTTTTTTGTTTCCTGGCACACCAGTTCTGCTTCTGTCAGTGTGGCCTGGGAATGTGCAGTGGTCAGTGGCAGTTGTCTGGCTACTGCTCATACTGCAGGCAAGCAGCCAGTGTGTGACCTAATTTCTGTACAGAAACCCACTCTAGAGAGGCAGCTGCTACCACATCTTCCTGCAGCTTGCAGGCAGGTAGGAGTACAATTCCACTGGCATTTCCCTTTGTCTTACAGAGGCTTAGAGCTGTTGCTGAAACTCTGATTGTGCCACCCTTCCAGAACCCTGGCACAGGCTGCCATGGGGGGTTGTGGAGTCTCCCTCTTTGGAGATATTCAAAACCCACCTGGATGTGTTGCTGTGTGCTCTGCTCTAGGTGCTCCTGCTTTGGCAGGGGAGTTGGACTGGCTGAGCTCTGGAGCTCCCTTCCAGCCCCTGACATCCTATAATTCTGTGATTCTTTCTTTGTGCTGAATCTCCAGAGCTGTAATTTTCCATTGCCATCCTTTTTGTCCAGAATGTAAAGACTTCACAGAATCACCCAGGTTGGAAAAGACCTTCAAGATCATCGAGTCCAACCTATCACCTAACACCTCCTAATTAGCTAACCCATGGCACTGAGTGCCTCATCCAGCCTCCATTTAAACACCTAAACCCCATCACACATAAAAACTTACTGAGCTCCTGCCTAAAAAAATCTCTTGTAGTAGATGAAATGACCTTAACATTGGATTCTACACTCATCCCTCCAAACAGACGTTGTAGGTTTGTCTGGTGTGATATTCTGATTTCACAGCTGCTAAATAGGCTGAGTTAAAACTAAATAGGTAAAGTTGGAGGTATAGCTAAAGAGAGGTATAATTATTCCACTTCTGGTGGAGGCTTTCAGTTTTGGAATGAGGCTAAAACCAGCTGTTTTCTGCTAAGTGTCAGAGATTGTCCTCCCTTTCAGTGTGGTAATTGTGAGCCAGCGCTGAGCTTTTGTTTCGGTGCAAGACTGATGCAGCAATGGGAAGGTCATGGGTTTGACTAATTGAAAAAGCCTCTCCAAAGTACAGAGCCTTACAGAAATTGTAATTACAGGAGTCTTTAACCAGCTAGTGCAGCCTGTGGAAGCTACTTGTAAGGCAGACTCATCCTTTAGTTTTGAGATTACATTAAATCCCCGAGCCTGTAATTATATGCATGTTTGCTGGCAGGAGCCCGTGCTGGGCTGATTGTGTTCACTGAACAGAGTCGTTGCTTGTTGTTTCTCTCCCTGAGCTCTACAAGCATCCTGAAGAAGGCACAGTGCTGCTTCTGGTACCTCCTTTCACTGGTTCAGCTGTTGGCAGGGCAGACAGACTCCCCTTGGTTGTGGTTTGTTTTGTTATACGTTGAAAAGTTACAGCTGCTTTACTCAGAAGATCACAGAATGCCAGGGGCTAGAAGCGACCTCCAGAGCTCAGCCAGTCCAAGCACCCTGCCAGAGCAGCAGCACCCAGAGCAGAGCACACAGCAACACATCCAGGCAGCTCTGGAATATCTCCAGAGAGGGAGACTCCACAGCCCCCCTGGGCAGCCTGTGCCAGGCTTCTGTTACCCTCGCAGGGGAAACATTTCCCTCCTGTTTCCTTGGCACTTCCTATGCCTCAGCTCCCACCCACTGCCTCTTGTCCTGGCACTGCCTGGCTCCGTCCTCTTGGCACTGACCTTTACTTATTTATAAACACTGATGAGGTCCCCCCTCAGGCTCTTCCTCTCCCAGCAGCACAGCCCAAACTCCTTCAGGCTCTCCTAAGGAAGATGTTCCACTGCCTTCAGCATCTCTGTGGCTCTGTGCTGGACTCTTTCAGGCAGTTCCTTGAGGTCCTTCTTGAACTGAGTGGCCCAGAACTGAACACAGTACTCTAGATGTGATCTCACCAAGGCAAGGTTTTGAATATCTCCAGAGGGGGAGACTCCACAACTCCCCTGGGCAGCCTGTTCCAGAGTTCTGTCACCCTCACAGGGTAAAAATTCCTCCTCATGTTTCCATGAAACTTCCTATGCCTCACCTCTCACCCATTGCTCCTTGTCTAGGACAAATGTTAGGGATGCTGCAGAAAGTAATCACTCTCCTTTGTCATCCTGTGCCAAACCAGAGAGAGGTTACAGCCAGGTGGATGTGCTAGAAATGGAGCAGTGTTCACAGGCTGTTGGCTCTGTGAAGAGACTTCTTCCTGAATTAAATTTCATCTACTGGTGCCTGTGCTTGAAATTGCCTTTGAGAGACTGCAACACACTTGTGCTAATAAAAGAGTATAATCTTTGTAGTACATGCAGCATCTTCATATTTTATAGTTCTCTTAAGTCCCTAATTGTGTTTAAACCAAAATTGGGAGCTAGGAAAGCCTGGGTGAAGCTAAACAGCCTCTTTTGTGAGCAGTGGGAACAAGGCTGGGAGTGAGAAACCAGAGTTGAGTTGCATATCTCAGAGCTTGTGGTGAGTTTGAAATTGCACACACAAACCCCCAAAAATAAAATCACCAGACTAGCTCAGACAGTTTGGGAGCAAACTGCATCTCTGCTTCCAGCAAAGCTAAAACCCAACAGCACAAAGCACAATGAATGTGTAGAAAAACCATTTTCATGTATTTACAGTTATTTACAATTCAGAAATAACACAAAAACAGCCTCAAATTGTTCCCCCACCCCTCTGGATGAAGGAACAAAGGGGTTGCTGTACCCCTAGAGAGCAATCAGGCTCCTCTGCTGCTATCTTCTTAGCCATAGACAAGGAGCCTCAGCTCAGGTCAGCAAAGCAGCCAGAGTGAAGAGAGGAATAAGGAGGTAGAACACTTTGTGCAGCTTACCTTATACTAATTAACAACCCAAGGGAATGATGTAGCCTTATCTATTATTTTTTTTGCATCCCATGCCCTATTTTAGTTACTTTTTACTGCTTGACTTCATTTTTTTTCTACTGAACATCTCTGGACTTTTGCTGTTTCCTGTTTATAATTCAGAACCAAGATAAGAGGGCTTGTTTTAAACTACCACAGAGATCTGTTGAGGGCAGTTTCTCCAGTAAGAAACCTTTCTTAATATTAGTGAATTTATATGAGCTTTAAATACATTTTTATATATGTGTGTGTGTTTTTATAGTGTATATATACTATAGAAAATACATAGAGAATCACAGAATCAGCCAGGTTGGCAGAGACCTCCAAGATCATGCAGTCTAACCTATCACCCAGCCACTGTAGATACACTATAAAATACATAAACTATATATTATATAGAGATTTATACACTGGATCTTCTTCTGTAGACACTATGTGCTTAGAGATATGGCTTAAGGTGAATTTTGTAGAGTAGGGTTTAGAATGATGGAATCATAGAATCAATCAGGTTGGAAGAGACCTCCAAGGTCATCCACTCCAACCTGTCACCCCACCCTGTCCAATCAGCCAGCCCATGGCACTGAGTGCCTCGTCCAGGCTTTTCTTGAGCACCTCCAGGGACAGTGACTCCACCACCTCCCTGGGCAGCCCATTCCAATGCCAATCACTCTCTCTGCCAACAACTTCCTCCTAACATTCAGCCTAGACCTCCCCTGGCACAACTTGAGACACTGTCCCCTTGTTCTGCTGCTGGGTGCCTGGCAGCAGAGCCCAACCCCACCTGGCTACAGCCTCCCTTCAGGTAGTTGTAAACAGCAATGAAGTCAGCCCTGAGCCTCCTCTGCTGCAGGCTGCACACCCCCAGCTCCCTCAGCCTCTCCTCACAGGGCTGTGCTCCAGGCCCCTCACCAGCTTCATTGCCCCTCTCTGGACACCTTCCAGCACCTCAACATCTCTCTTGAATGGAGGAGCCCAGAACTGGACACAGCACTCAGAGTGTGGCCTGACCAGTGCTGAGCACAGGGGCAGAATAACCTCCCTTGTCCTACTGGCCACACTGCTCCTGAGCCAGGCCAGGATGCCATTGGCTCTCTTGGCCACCTGGGCACACTGCTGGCTCATGTTCAGCTGCTCTCTCCCAGCACCCGCAGGTCCCTCTCTGCCTGGCTGCTCTCAGCCACTCTGTCCCCAGCCTGTAGTGCTGCTTGGGGTTGTTGTGGCCAAAGTTTAGAACTCTTCACTTAGCCTTGTTAAATCTCATCCCATTGATTCTAGGTTGGACTTGGTGACCCTGGGGGACTTTTCCAAGCTGGATTTTTCTGTAATTCTGTGATATGTATTTTTATATATCTATATGCACACACACTATGTATTTTCTATATACCCTATGTACATTTATAGATATGTTCACTAGATTTTTTTATATATAACATGCAATATTTTCTATAAAGCCATTTGCAGTACCTCTGGAAAGGACAGTTTAATTTTTTTGCCAGTAATTGATGTGCACTGGTAAGATAAATCAGGATTTTTTTGAAGCTCTGATGTGGGAGTGCTGTGAAGGATAAGGTTGGGAAAGCTGTTCCTTAGGCTGGAGTGTTTCATGAGGAAAATGTGTGTGCATTATGTTTTCTTTCATGCTCTATTACAAGTTTTATGAAATCTATTATTAAATCAGATTTAATTATTTTTTAAATTCATCTCAATTCAAAAGTGATTCATTGCTGCATTATGAAATGCTCTAACAAAAACTCATCCCAGAACGTGGCAGTATCGACTGATTTTGCCACCAATTCAAAACAGGCCAAGATTGCTTGGAGCCAAGAAATTAAGATATATTTTTTTCCCTACCCAGAAAGCCTCTGAGTTGTTTTTTACTGATCTATTCCTATGCAGTGAAGCTACTGTATTTGCATGGTGCCACAGCAATGGTTGTGTGGCATGAACTCGAGTCTTTAACAGATTCATTCTGTGTTACCACTTTCAACACACAAGGTGAACGTCACAGGATGTTAGGGGTTGGATTGGACTTCTGCAGAGCTTCCAGTCCAACCTCCCTGCCACAGCAGCACCACAGCATCCAGCACAGGTCACACAGGAACACATCCAGACAGGGCTGGAAAGGCTGCAGAGAAGGAGACTCCACAACCTCTCTGGGCAGCCTGTGCCAGGGCTCTCTCACCCTTACACTCAAGAAGTTCTTCTTCATTTTGAGGTGCAACTTCCTGTGCTGCAGTTTCCATCCCTTGCCCCTTCTCCTATGGCAGGGCACAAGTGAGCAGAGGCTGTCCCTGTCCCTTCCTTCCTGATCCCCAGCCCTCAGCTATTCCTATCCATTGCTCAGATCCCCTCTCAGCCTTCTCCTCTGCAGGCTAACCAGCCCCAGGGCTCTCAGCCTCTCCTCATCAGGCAGAGCTGCAGTCCCTTCAGCATCCCTGTTGCCCTCTATTGGCCTCTCTCCAGTAGATCATGGTCCCTCTTGAACTGGGGAGTCCCCAACTGGATGCAGTGTTCCAGGTGGGGTCCCCAGGGCAGAGTACCTTCTATGTGAAATGTTCGCCAGCAAGGAACCTCTGAAGCCAGAGCACCTTTTAGGTCCTTTAACAACCTGTAAAGCCTTTTGCTGTAACATCTGTGTGAAATATACCCCCCAGTGTTGCAAAAGCAGATAATGCAGCAAGAAAATAGCTGCTGTGGTTGATTTAATAAAGAAGTAAATTTCCAGGCCCCTCCAAATTATGCAAAGCTGACAAGTTGTCTGCGTTGATAATCTGAGTGCTGGGGAATAACAGGGTGGGTTTATTGCACTTTTCCTTCTTATTCCATCTCTCTAGCAAAGGGGAATAAAGCAGTATCCATTCAAATACTGCTGGATTGACTGAGCCTGCTGCTGCTGCAGGAGAGTAGAGCACTTTGGGATGAAAAATGTTCAGATTTCGTTTTGCTAAGATGGAGATTCTTGGGTTTGTTGCTAGTTCTTGATTGATACAAGTACCTATCAGCTACAACAGTGGTAATGTAGTTTTCAAAGCAGAAGTATCCATGCAGTCATTTGTTGTTTTCAAAGCTAAAATTAATTCTCCTAAGAAGCTGGCTTTTTATTTGAGTAATGGTGTTAGGTACCAGTGGTATCTTCTAAGATGCTGGAACAGAATCTGGAGTGCTACAGTTTTAATCAGTCATAGAATCAGTCAGGGTTGGAAAGGACCACAAGGATCATCCAGTTCCAACCCTCATGCCATGGCCAAGGGCACCCTGCCCTAAATCAGGATGCCCAGAAGTTCATCCAGCCTGGCCTTAAACATCTCCAGGGATGGGGCCTCAACCACCTCCCTGGGCAACCCATTCCAGGCTCTCACCACTCTCATGCTGAAGAATTTCCTCCTCACATCCAGTCTGATGTGCAGGCTGATGCATTCAGACTTCAGCATACATCATTTAGCCTTTCTGGTGCAGATGGGTCTGCCTAGATATCATTGTTTCTTCCTGACCCAAAACCTTTGATATTGTATATCTGTCTGGTTGCCTTCATGTTTTACTGAGGCTGTAGTCTGAGAATGTCACTGTCACCACTGAGCCCTGTGGATTGGCTTTCTTTAAAGGTCTGCATCGCTGTGACCAAGTCTGTGGTGCATCCCTTTCAAAGTGGTGACACAAAATTAGCCTGTAAAGAAAAATAGGAGTATGGGGCATCCAAAACCAATCCTGACAGCTCATGTGGACAACTTGGCCACACCTTGAGTACCATGTTCAGTTTTGGACATCTCAGTACAAGAGAAATGTGGAGGTGCTGGAGCCAGTGCAGAGGAAGGTCCTGGAAAATGAATCTGATGAGGAAAGACTGAAGGAGCTGGGGATGGTTAGTGTGAAACAGAGGAGGCTGAGGGCAGATTTCATGGCTGTCTGCAGCGACCTGAAAGGAGGTTGTGGAGAGGTTGGTGCTGGACTCTTCTCACAGGTGATTAAGACAAGAGGGAATGGCCTCAAGCTGCCACTGGGTCGGTTTAGATTGGACATTGGGAAAATATTTTTTCCTGGCAAGAGTGTTCAGACACTGGAATGAGCTGCTCAGGGAGGTGGTGGAGTCCCCAACCCTGGTTGGTTTAAAAATCATTTGGCTGTGGTGCTTGGGGCTATGGTTTAGGGTGCACCTTGCAGAGCAGGGATATGCCTTGGACTCATTTTTCCAACCTGAGTATTTCTGTGGTTCTGTGAATACTTGGTCCAATATCTGTGTTGCTTTTCTTGAACTGCTAAAGCTCAGGGGAAAAACCCAACACCCCAAGCCCCAAAGCAACCACAGTTACACACTGTGTATCGTTCCACTCGCTGCTGAAATACAGAATCTGTCTTGCGAAATCTTTCTGAGGCATTCAAATTAGCACATGACCTCCTTTGGCAAAGAGGAGAAAAACTGTCAGAAGGAGCACAAAAAATAATCCTGCTGACTTGGTTGGAAGTGACTATTGCTGTGCTTCAGAGGCTGTTTAGCATATGCATCAGTAATGTAGGAGAGGCAGTAAGCAGTGCAATAAGTGGTTCAGATTGAGGACTACATCTCTGCTCTGCTAAAGCCTTTTCTGACCATGCCTGCAGCTGCCTCTGCACATACAGCCAATTATTGTTACTCCAGCTCTGTACATTTTTAATTAATGCCAGCAGGATTTAGCATGTCCTAACACAAAGGCTTGAATTCTTCTCCTGTGCTCAAAGTCTGCTTTTCACCACTGTGCTCTCTCTTGCCTCCTCTACCAAGCTGGCTGAACCAGGGTTAGTCGTGGAGTCAAGTCACAAAGGCAAGTAGTCAGCAGTTCTTTCTCATGGTATAAGTACAGTCTCTTGCTGTTCTCTGTGTAGCAGAAATCCTCAAGGCTGTCAAGATTGCACTCTTGAAGGACAGAAGACAAAAGCAGGTCCTTAAGTTGAGAGCTGCTCACCAAAAACGCCTTCTTTTGAAGGGCAGGAGGAGCACTGCAGGTTCACCTGGCTCTAAAACTGGCAAGGTCTGGTGCCAAGGTCTACCTGTTAGAGGTGAGAGTGGAGTCCTGCTTGCCTAAGGCAGATAATGCTGACCCCCACTCTATGCAGTGCTCTTTGTATTGTCTGTAAGGAATGTGGCAGTGGTGCTTGAGGAAATGGGTTAGGGTGTACCTTGTACAGTAGGGATATTGGTTGGACTTGCTGATCCTGAGGGGCTTTGCCAAGCTGAGTGTTTCTGTGATTCTGTGAAATGTTAGGACAGCTAAACTATCATCTTTCACATCTTCTGGTTAGGGGAAACATTTACATGGATCTACCTGGACATCATGAGATTTACAGCATCGAATGCTGTAAATCTCATGGCAAATGAGAAGACACCAGCAGTGTGCTGAGACCACAGTCTTTTGGCAGTCTCTGGAGCAGAGAAATCAGATACAGGGTGGTATTGATTGGTATTAGTGGTGTGAAGTCCTTTTACCTGAGCAGGAGGTGGCACATTTTCCCCTAAAAAAAACATACTGGCAGGCAGAGAGACACTTCAGCTTCTCTTGGTGTCATCTTTGTGGTGTAACAAGAATACACAACTCCTCTTTCCCCTCTGTGGCAGTCCAAGATCTTCCATTTTCCATCCAGACCACTGAATTACACTGGCTTGAACTTCCATCTTCTTCCTCTGGTTTCAGCCCTTCTTGCATGCCCTGGGTGGAGGTCTGTGAGGACAGGGATCAGCCCATGGGTTCAGGTGCTTTTCCACTGGATGGGTTTTAGAGCTGTTTGCTGCAGCTACCAGAGGCAATAACAAGGCTGACGAGCAGGTGCCTCGATTACCCCTATCTGGTTTTAATGACACTCAAATGAAATCAATTTTCACCAGGCCTGTCTGGGCAATTGCAGTTGTGCTGATGGAATGTTTCACCTTGGCCTTGGAAATATGAGTGTTGCTGTAACCAATAAAATGAAATAAGAAAAACAAGCACTGTAACAGAGAGTTGGAACATGGATATCACGGAGCTGCTGATGCAGTGCAGAACGGGCAGGGAGAGAGAAGCAGCTCCAAGTGTAAAAGCTGTCCCTGTCTCCTCCTGGCTTCCTGGGGCTGATGGTAGAAGATATGCACCCTAACAGTGGACTGTGACGTTAAATATAGCAGTGGACAAAAGATGGCAGAAAAGCAACAGAGTGTTTTTGTAATCAAAGCAAGAGAATAGGACAGAGTATACAAAGGTAGCTTTAAATGAAGCTGTCTTTACAGAATCACAGAACCTTAGAGGTTGGAAGGGACCTCCAGATATCCCCCAGTCTAAACCCCCTGCTAAAGCAGCATCATCCAGGGGGGTCCACACAGGAATGAATTGGATGGGTTTGGAAAGTCTCTAGAGAAGGCCATTCCACAATCTCTCTTTGCAGCCTGGTCCAGGGCTCTGGCCTGTAAAGAAGTTTCTCCTCACGTTGAGATGAAACCTCCTATGTTCTAGTTTGTAACTGTTGCTCCTTGACTTATTGCTGTGCACCACTGAAAAGAACTTGGCCCCCTCCACTGGACACCCATCCCTGCAGATATTTATACATACTGATCATATCCCCTCTGTCTTCTCCAGGCTAAAGAGCCTCAGAGTTCACAGTTTCTCTCCACCAGGGAGAAGCTCAAGTCCCCCACTCATCCTCCTGGCTCTCCACTGGACTCTCTCCAGCAGGTCACTGTCTCTCTTGAACTGGGGAGCCCAAAATTTGACACAGTATTACAGGTGTGGTCTCAGCAGGGCAGAGTAGAGGAGGAGAAGAACCTCCCTACATCTGCTGGCCACACTTTTCTTGATGCACCCCAGGAAAAATAAATAATTATCTCTTGTCTTAAAGGAAAGCAGCTGTTGGATTCCACACTTGGGTTTTGTATATAAATCTGACTTGTCGACCTTTATGTGACTTATTTTGGTTTGTTTTCTTGGTTTTTAGAAACAGGAGTGGAGCCTTGTCCTTTAGTTATCTTTTTGGCTCCATAGCAGTGTGCTCTATGCTCTGCTCAATCATTTTCTGAATGAAATATGAAAGCAAGTTAATTTGCTCCCTGAGCAGCATCACAGAATCCACCAGATTGGAAGAGACCTCCAAGCTCATGCAGTCCAACCTCTCACCCAGCCCTGTCCATTCAGCTAGACCATAGCACTAAGTGCCCCATCCAGGTCTTCTGACTCAGGAAGTCAGAAAGCCACATGGCTTGTATGGCACTTGGCACCACATGCCAGGTACCTGGGCCAGCTGCTGACCCTGGCTGAAAACAGAGGAAAGGGCAAGAGTTAATCAGAAGACTTTGAAGCACGAGGGTGTGAAACTCCCGGGGGGGGGATGAAGAAATCTTACTGAATCTTACAGATGTTTGGCAAAAGAAATTCTCAGGTGCAGTAAAAGCTGCTCTCCTCTCCGGTGAGGGCAGAAAATCGGATTCACCGTGTGTTCTCTATGCAGCATCGCTGTGTTTATTTTGGTGTGATCAAATGCTTGGCGGTCCTGCCCACACACAACAATCCATCACTTCCCTCTGCCTCTCTGCCTCCCCCTGTGGTCTGTGCTTCAACAGCTGTAATTTACTTGTCTACAATTGTCACAAAAGCTTTTCTGCTGATAAAACCACCCCGTTCATATATATATATACATACACACACACATATAATTTTTTCCCTCCTTCCCTACAGATCTGTAAGATCAAAACCATATTAAAGATTTGATCCGAATATTTTCCATTTGAAACAGGCTTTTTTTTTTTGCCTTCAGTAGGTTTTGCCCTATTTATCCAGAGGGAACCATAAGGGAAAGGCAAGATGTGAGGAAAAGAGGATCTAAAAAACACCATCTCTGCTGAAACCCAGGGCCCTTTGCCTGGCACAGCAAGCATCGCTCCCTGCATAGCCAGGGAATGCGAGAGGCTGGGGAACGACTCCCTCTAATCCCCGCGCCTGGGGGTGCAGCTGGATGCTTTCGAGCTGCTGAAGCCAGAACTGCTTTGGGAGCGCTTCATCTCCGGCACGCAGGTGGTGGTGATGGTGTTAGGAGTGAATGACACAGCTCTGTCGGGTGACACGGAGCTGATCTCTGCATCAGCCAAGAGGAATTGAGCTTTGTCACTCCCCGCCGGGGCTACCTTTCTCCTGGTATGTGCGGGAGGAGGCGGTGAGAGGCTTTGCTGCATTCCGCCGAGCGGAGCCCCGAGCGCGCTGTGCCGGGCGGGCAGGCAGGCAGGCAGGCAGGCAGGATGATCGCTGTCTCCTTCAAATGCCGCTGTCAGATCCTGCGGAGGCTCGCCAAAGGTAACGTGCTTTGCTCCTTGCTGGTGGCGGGGCTCTGCCGCAGCCTGCCCCAGGCACTGCCCGCTGCTCGCACTTTGAATCCGACCGTCCTTCCATGCACTGTCAGGCAACAAAGAACTCGGCATGCAGAGAGGTGTTAGGGGCTCCGCCACTTCAGTCCCTTGCGTGTCCCATGCTGCGCTAGGAAGGATAGGTTCTCCTGTTCCTTTTCTTTCTTTCCCTGTGGCTAAAAGGAGCATTTCTTTCCAACTGGAGCGCCGAAGTTACCGTGGGGTATAATTGGTTTGTGTTTCTACTGCCGGCTCGGAGGAGTCCCTCCTGGGTCAGTGCATGCTCTGCTTTGCTGGGAACAACTGACAGTGCTATTCAGGACCTGGATCCAGGAGGAGTTTCTGTTGTTCATTGTCTTTGGTAAGGTCTTTCTGCCGATGCTTTAGGTGCTGTACGGGGTGAAATACAGCCAGCAGCATGTGGGTTGTTGCTTTTTCGGGGCTGCACTCGCACATCACACTTGTGAAGTTAATTTGGCTGTTAGAGCAGTGTGCATCTGATGTTACTGTAAATCTTTGTACTCTCTGCTTTTAGCACTTGGAACTTTAAAATACTCCTTGCACCTTACTCTGAGTCCCCTGTGGTCGTTAAAGCAGCAGTGTGAAAACCTGCCTGTGTAAAGCACCTTCCCTGTCTCTTAGTTTCTAAAAATAACTCTTTTTTCCCCCAAATTTAATCCTTGCATTTGATAATTTGTCCTTGTCTGTGTAAAAGAAACAAAACAGCCTTGTTTGGGGGGTTTTGGCTCGGGATTCTGGTGGCAACTTTTAACATTATTATTATTAGCACAATGTGCCTGCAAATAAAAAGCATCTGTGGCTGAGGTTGGGTACTGTGAAACATGTAATGGCCATTACTGTGCAGCTGGAAACACAGCCGTGCATGAATGAAACTATGGGTGTCAGCTCACCTTGACAAAAACAGGAGTCTTTGATTATTAGTTGGTGTAGCTCACCCAAAAAAAAAGGGTATTTCGTTTTTATGGAAGCATGAAAGAGTAAGGTGCTGGTACAGTGAGATCAGCTAATGGGGAAAGAGGAAGCATCACAGTCAAACTTATATAATGCATTTCCCTTTTCTTTAGATTGCTGTTTGGGGGGGATGTTGTTCAAAGCATATGAACTCAAATGTTTATTAATCATGCCCCCTCTTGCAGGTTTGCTTCTCTTTCAGATCCGTGCTGGGTAATGCCTGCTTTTCTCATGTGTAAAATGTTTCTATTTTGGTAGCTCTATTACACATTTATCAGGTCAAAGTCAGCATTTTCTCTTCTCCCGGTTTGAGCAGAGCAACCTTTTTGTCTGCTGATATCTCTATAAGGCAGATCTGGGCACTAATTCAGCCTCTCACTGATGAGAGTTGTTGCTCCACTTAAATACAGTTTCCCTGGGATTAATCAATATCCTTATACATCATAGCCATCTTAATTCGTTCACATTTCCATCGTTCAACTCAGGCTAGTGTGGGTTTTTTTTCTCCTCTGAAATTATCTTAACTTCCTTTGAGACTCCTTACTTTTCCTACTGCCTCCTGATAGGAGCTGGAATGATACTATTGATTTTTTGCATTAAATAAGTGTGCTTTTGCTTATCTTACTATTAACAGTTGATTAAAAAGAAGGCAGTCAGAGGTATGTCCATGTATTCTCCTGCATGCCTTATGCAGGCAAGAGTGGGGTATCTGTCCTAAGTGATAGGCTCCTGAATTGTCACCATTTTGAGCAAAACCTTTGTTCTTTTAGCTTACTCTCCTGCCTTCTGTGGCCTTGGCTTTTGCATCACAGCCACCAGTTGTGGACTGCTCAACACAGTCAGGCTAGCTGAGGACCGGGGTGGGTTGGTGACATTCACGTTAAGTGTGGAGAGGACTCCTGCCGCCAGCCAGCATTCTCCTGCTGCTGCATCAGCTGGGAGAAGCTCTTCCCTTCTAGCTGGCTAGTCCTAGGGCTTGGCACTTCCACAGAATCACAGGGCATTGGAGGTTGGAAGGGACCTCTTCCACTGGGAGATGTCCTTGCCTATGGCAGGGAGTTGAAACTAGATGATCTTTCAGGTACCTTCCAGCCTAAGCCATTCTGTTCTAGTCTATGATCTCCAGAGATCGTTGAGTCCAACTGCCTTGCCAAAGGAGCATCCTCTAGGGTAGTCCTCACAGGAATGCATCCAGGTGTGGATGCCTCCTTGGAAAGTCTCCAGAGAAGGAGACTCCACAACCTCTCTGGGTAGCCTGTTCCAGGGCTCTGGCACCTTCACTCTAAAAAAGTTTCTCCTCATGTGGGGATGAAACCTTCTCTGTTCCAGTTTGTGTCCATTGCTCTTTGGCTTATTGCTGTGCACCACTGAAAAGAGCTTGGCCCCCTCTGCTTGACACCCACCCCTCAGCTATTTGTACACATTGCTCAGATCTCCTCTCAGCCTTCTCCGGACCAAACAGCCTCAGGGCTCTCAGTCTCTCTCCATAGGGGAGATGCTCAGGTCCCTCATCCATGGAATTCCTTTGCTCCAAAAGCAATTTCCCTTGCTTTAATGCTTTCCCCCAGCCTTGCTTTAGTGCTTTCCCCCAGCCTTTCTCTGGTAGAGTCTTTTTCTTCTGTGCTGTACCTTTGTGCAGTTCCCAAAAATAATTTCTTCACTGCCTTTCAGGCTCTACCATGGTGAAAAGAAATAGGTATGACAGGTTTCTTGTGTTTTTAGCAGCCAGTGCACAGCAGTGAATTGTGCCACACAAAGTGGGAATATTTGTTTTCCTGTGTTTGTGTATGTGACTTTTTCACACCTGTCTTGACAAAGTCTGCTTGTGTCTTCATTTCTTGTTCTTTGAGATAAGGATGTAAAAGAAAATGCCTCTTCTGGGCAGCTGGAGGCTCTCCAAAAGCAATTTGTCCCAACGGGGAGATGTTCAGGCAATATTGTGTTTTACAACAATTATGCTCCCTTCTTCCTGTGCTTCATCTTAGCCTTTCAAAACAAAAGGAAAGCAGAGCTGTGTCTCTCTGGGTCGCTATGCATGCTTAGTTTGTTATTTAACAGTCTCTGTCAGGAGAATATTCAAGAGTTCTGAGTGAATGTCAAGGTGGAAATACCATCTGGCTGTGGACACGCTCTCCAAACCCCCATCAGTGACCCACTGCTTCTCTTCCTTCCCATAGCCAGAAGTCAGACCTTGCAGCATGAAAACCTGTACCTCTTGTCCTCAACTCCAGGGTCATCTCTGGCCTTCTTTTCTGCTCTCTAACTTCAAGTTTATGCCAGTCATAGGACACAGATGTAGAACCATAGAATGGCTTGGTTGGAAAGGAACATCAAAGATCATCTATCCAATAACCTTCTTGCCCCCCTGCTCCTTCTTCACCACTGCCCTAAGCCTGTGTAGTCCTTCTATGCCTTATTGTCTGTCTTGGTACGAGGGGCACTGCATCTGCTGAGGCTGCTGCACACCAACTCTTCTTCACTAAAGCATTTGACACTCTCCCACAGCATCCTTCTGACTAAACTGAGGCAGTGTGGTCTGGATGATCAGGTGGTGAGGAGGATTGGGAACTGGTTGAAGAAAATTCAGAGAGCTGTGGTCAATGGGATGGAGTCTAGTTGGAGGCCTGCTAACTAGTGGGGTCCCACAGGGGTCAGTACTGGGACCAGTTCTGTATCACATATTTGTCAGAGACCTGGATGGGGGCACAGAGAGCACTGTCAGCAAGGTTGCTGATGGCACCGAACTGGGTGGAGTGGCTGCCACACCAGAAGGCTGTGCTGCCATTCAGTGAGACCTGAGATTGGAGCAGGGAGAAACTGAATAAAATTTAACAAGGGCAAGTGTAGAGTCTTGCACCTGGGAAAGAGCAGCCCCAGGGATCAGTGTAGGTTGGGGACTGACCTGTTGGAAGGCAGCAAAGGGGAAAGGGACCTGGGGGTCCTAGTGGATGGGAGGTTGATCGTGAGCCAGCAATGCGTGAGGGGCAATGCCATTCTGGGGTGCATTAGAAGGACTGGGGCTAGTAGGTCGAGAGGAGGTTCTCCTGCCCCTCTGCCCTGCTGAGGCTACACCTGGAGTACTGTGTCTAGTTCTAGGCCCCCCAGTTCAAGAGGGACATAAAACTGCTGGAGAGAGTCCAGCACAGAGCCACAAAGATAATGAAGGGAATGGAACAGCTCTGTTAGGAGGAGAGCCTGAGGGAGCTGGGGCTGTGCTGCTTGCAGAGAGGGAGCCTGAGGAGGGATCTCATTAATGTTTATAAAGATGTGCAGGTGAGTGGCAGGAGGCTGGAGCCAGGCTCTGCTGGGTGATGCCCAGTGCCAGCACAAGGGGCATTGGGTGGGAGCTGAGGCATAGGAAGTGCCATGGAAACAAGAGGAGGAATTTTTTCCCTGTGAAGGTGCCAGAAGTCTGGAACAGGCTGCCCAGAGGGGCTGTGGAGTCTCCCTCTCTGGAGATATTCCAGAGCTGCCTGGATGTGTTCCTGTGTGATCTGCTCTGGGTGCTCCTGATCTGGCAAGGTTCCTGGAGGTTGGACTGGTTGAGCTTTGAAGGTCCCTTCCAGCCCCTGACATTCTGTGATTCTGGATTTCCACTGTACCCTCTGAGGCCAAAATAGGAGGCAAACAGGATGTTCACAGCAATTATTCATGCAGGGAATTTAAAAGGCTGTGAGATTAGTCCCCTTAATGAGTACTACACTTCAGCTTTGAGAGTCCTTGTTTTGAAGGTTAGTATGTTTTCAGTGATGAAATGCCATGTTACCAAGCTTAGGTGAAGCTCCACCTTTGTGCCCATTAACAGGCAACCATGGAAGAAAAGTATTGGTTTATTTGATGAAGTCATTTACAAGAAGGGTATTGTGTGAGACTGTTGTCTTGTACATGCTGAGACATGATTTGAGTTTAGATTTAGGCTGGTTAAGAGTAACAAGAACTGAAAGAATCCATTATCTTTTTGCACCAGTGTGTGGTTGCTACACCAGTGTGTCTTTTCCATGTTATTTTTCAGCCACAGCTTTTGGGTTTTTTAATGGCATTTAAGATGTTTATGGTGGGTATAAGTTTGTACTGTAGCTACCTGGTTTCCAGGTGGCCAAGAGAGCCAGTGGCATCCTGGCCTGCAACAGGAATGGTGTGGCCAGCAGGAGCAGGGAGGTCATTCTGCCCCTGTACTGTGCACTGGTTAGACCACACCTTGAGTGCTGTGTTCAGTTCTGGCCCCCCAGTTTAGAAAGGACATTGAGATGCTTGAGTGTGTCCAGAGAAGGGCGACGAGGCTGGGGAGAGGCCTTGAGCACAGCCCTACGAGGAGAGGCTGAGGGAGCTGGGATTGGTTAGCCTGGAGAAGAGGAGGCTCAGGGGTGACTTTATTGCTGTCTACAACTACCTGAGGGGAGGTTGTGGCCAGGAGGAGGTTGCTCTCTTCTCTCAGGTGGCCAGCACCAGAACAAGAAGACACAGCCTCAAGCTGTGCCAGGGGAAATTTAGGCTGGAGGTGAGGAGAAAGTTCTTCCCTGAGAGAGTCATTGGACACTGGAATGGGCTGCCCGGGGAGGTGGTGGAGTCGCCGTCCCTGGAGCTGTTCAAGGCAGGACTGGATGTGGCACTTGGTGCCATGGTCTGGCCTTGAGCTCAGTGGTAAAGGGTTGGACTTGATGATCTGTGAGGTCTCTTCCAACCTTGGTGATACTGTGATACTTTTCCCCTCTAGCTGGAATATTGCTGCCTTGCTCTCCTTGTAGGTATGGTTAGCTATAGGTAAATGGATGTGTAGCTGTTGATACATGCCTATATATGTTGTAAGCAATGTTGGAAGTGGTTAGGCAGTTATGAAAAGAATAAAGCTCTCTTCTCTAGTACATTAGCTACTAAAATTTGCCCTGAGAAGAGGGGTTTTTTTTAATGTTTCTATATTCTTTTAATTTTTTATCCTTTTCCTATCCCAAAAGAGCAGGGCAAGCCAAAAACTGCATTAACAATCTACATTATAGATCTCCCTTGGAGAAGCACTGGGCTCAGAGAGAATGGTAACTTGCATTTGGAGCAGCTGACTATAAGGAAGTGCCACATTTGGAGTTTGGAGGGCAACCACAAACCTGCTCTTTGTACAACTGCTCATACTGCAGATTTTTTTGTGTATGTGTGTTGGAAGAAATACTAATTTGGGTTGGTTTGGGATTTTTTTCCTTGGTTGCTGAGCAGCTTGCTGTGCATACTGAAGAGCCTGTTGTGATCACTCCCATTGAATGCAGGGGCTAAATTGTAATGGCACAATTTACAGTAATTATGTAAGAGTGGCTGTGTAGGACAACAGTGAAAAGTTGCTGAAATGTGTCAGCTGCTCAGGTTTGCAGCTAAATTAACCACTTCAGAGTTTAAAATTTGCTTTTCAAGTAGTGCATTACAGAGCCTTGGGTGTGGGTAATTTATGTAGGATGGTTTAGGTTGGAAGGGACCTCAAAGACCATACAGTTCCAATCCTACCACTAGAACAGGTCGCTCAAGGTCTCATCCAACCTGGCCTTGAACACCTCCAGGGAGGTTGTGGAGCACAGAATCACAGAATGTGATCCTTGATCACACTCTGTGATTCTGTGCTCCACAACCTCCCTGGGCAACCTGTGCCAGTGTCTCACCACCCTCACTGTAAAGGTCATCTTCCTGTCCTAGAAATGGGTAGATTCAGACTGGATGTTAGGAAGAAGTTCTTCATCATGAGGGTGATGAGACCCTGGAATAGGTTGCCCAGGGAGGTGGGCAAAGCCCCATCCCTGGAGGTGTTTAAGGCCAGGCTGGATGAGGCTTTAGAAAGCCAGATCTAGTGTGAGGGGTCTCTGCCCACGGCAGGGAGGTTGGAACTAGATGATACTTGTGGCTCCTTCCAACCCTGGCTGATTCTATCATTCTAACATCTATTTTGAATCTTCCCTCTGCCATTTTAAACCCATTGCTCCTCTTAGCATTAGACCACCCTGTCAGTAGTCCCTCCTGTAGCCCCCTTCAGACACTGGAAGGCCACTCCAAGGGCTCTTCAAAGCCTTCTCTTCTCCAGGCTGCAGAGCCCCAACTCTCATAGCCTGTCCTCCTAGCAGAGCTGCTGCAGCCCTCTGAGCATCTTCATGGCTCCCTCTGGACTGGCTCCAACAGTTCCCTGTCCTTCTTGTGTTGGGGGCTCCACAACTGTACACAGTAGCAATCTAAGTTGTTGCTGGAGTGCATTGATGTATGGACATGTTTGTTTTGCTGCCTTATTAGCCCCTAGAACAGGAAGCTGTAGCTGCTGCATGAAGTTGCTTACTGAAACACACTCCTGATTCTAACGAGGAGAAAAAAACTTAACACACCCAGATGAGTGAAGTTGTTCTGGATATTATCCTAATGGAAACAGAGCACTCTGATAAAGATGTCAGCTGCTGTTAGACAGCACACGGTGTGAGGAGCTGAGTGGTCTGCCTTTCTCCCATCAAAGCCTTAGAGTGCACCTTCAGGATAATTCATCGCCTGCCGCGCATACAGATCCCTTCTGCAGACACAGATTTTTATGCTTCTAATATGTTTCCAGTGCAGGGAGATAAAGCAAGCCTAAAAGGCAGGATGGTGCATGCCAGTTTAAAGATGATCAGTTATCTGAAATTGGTTAGGGGCCTAAAGCACTGAAGGATGAATTCTGAGTGTAGCTGGCTTTAGGTTATACTTTGCTTTGTGCAGATGCAGCTACAACAAACTCCTTTTTCTTAAGCCATGACATTAAAATGGTGCTAAGGACTTGACAACAAGGCTGTACACTATCTCATGGCAAACTTTCCAATGTTTCACCAGAGACCAACAGGATGAGATTTAACAAGGCCAAGTGCAAGGTTCTACACTTTGGCCACAACAACCCCATGCAGTGCTACAGGCTGGGGACAGAGTGGCTGAGAGCAGCCAGGCAGAGAGGGATCTGGGGGTGCTGGTAGAGAGTAGCTGAAGATGAGCCAGCAGTGTGCCCAGGTGGGCAGCAGAGCCAATGGCATCCTAGGATGCCAGGCTCCTAGGAACAGTGTGGCCAGCAGGACAAGGGAGGCCCAGCTGCCTCAGCCTGGCTTTGTGGCAGAGCTGCTCCAACCCCTTGAGCATTTTCATGGCCCTTGGGACTTGCCATTTTTTATTTTGTGTTGTAGTTGTAAACCAAACAAATATCTTCTATTAAGAGACTGTTTGTCAAATAGGAACATGGAGGTAGAGTGGCCATAATGTGCCTTATGTCACCCAGCTGGTCAGTGGCAGTCTAGGGTACAACCTCTTCTTCCTCAGTCCGATTTCTGCAGCAGGGAGTCAGAAGAGTTCCTGAAGTTGGCAAAGACCATGAGAGAGCAAAGAAGACTGCATGTCCTTTTCCCTTACAGATTTGTCTTGTATCTGCCTTCTTTATTTACACCTAAACGTGCCTTTAGCCAGGATTGGTTTAGAATTGCTTTGGAATGGTAAGTGCCTGTGTTATGATCACTGAAAGAGAGGAAGACAGATTAATTGTTGTTAAGATCTTCCTTCTCCATGTGCTGTTTAGACTTCCCAATGCTGTGTACGTGTGGAACAAGAGGCAGATTTATTCTAGTTCATGAGTACTAGTAGTTTGCAATATTGTCCTTTTGTTCCCAAGAACTCTTTGAACCTATTGTTGCAAGAGGAGAAAAGATTTTCTCTCCTGCAGCAAGCAGATCCCAGTTCAGAAGTTCAAGCAATATTTCTTTGCCACTAATATATTCAGGAGCTGGCAAACTCTTTATTAATTATTCAGGATGATCTGAAGTACAGCAGCATACTAACCAAGCTGTGTGAAACTTTGACAGAAAAGAAAGACATTAAAATACTTCCCAAAGCAAGCACAGACTACTAAAAGGGGAAGCACTGCTGCAGCCCCGATGGGGTTTAGAATGGGTGTATGGAGGTCTTCAGAGAATTCTCTCTGGTTTAGATAAGGTTCTGTAGCTGCTTGCAGGCACTCATAAGGTGTGAAAAGCATGGCACAGAAAGCCATGCCACACAAAGGTATGGGAAGTGGCCATTAGCTGGCTGGTATCTGTCAGACACCAGTAGCTGATGTCTGATATAGGGGTCACAGGGCACTGGAACAGGGATCTAACATATGTCTATCAAGAGCTGAGGGCTGGGGGTCAGGAAGGAAGGGCCAGGGACAGCCTCTGCTCACTTGTGCTCTGCCATAGGACAAGGGGCAAGGGATGGAAACTGCAGCACAGGAAGCTGCACCTCAAGATGAGGAAGAACTTCTTGAGTGTAAGGGTGCCAGAGCCCTGGCACAGGCTGCCCAGAGAGGTTGTGGAGTCTGCTTGTCTGGAGCCTTTCCAGCCCTGTCTGGATGTGTTCCTGTGTGACCTGTGCTAGATTCTGTGGTGCTGCTGTGGCAGGGGGGTTGAAGTGGAAGATTTGCAGACGTCCCTTCCAACCCCTAACATCCTGTGATATGGCAGCTCTGATATCTGCCTGCACATGCAAGGCATAGGTAGTGTTCTTCCCAGCACCTTTGGATTTTCTCTTGGCTGGTTACTCCTGAAGTGCTGGCACAGGAGCTCAGAAAGTGTCTTGGACTTTGTGCCTTGCCCCTAGCTGAGTGATGAAGATAGCAGTACTTCTTTCTTCTGAAAAGCATTCTAAAAGGGGGGAGAATAACAATATGTGGCAGCTGGTAGGCTCTCTAAGTATAGAAGATTAATGGGAGTTATTTAAGAAATAGTTTATCAATAAGTGGTGCCAGTTTTAATACAAATGCAGGCAAGACTCCTGTGCTGTAAATAATGAAACCCCAGGCTGGCTCGGGGATGGAGCTTGCACAAACATTTCCCTGAATAGGAGCATTGCTGCAGGATAGAAGTGTGCTGCAAGTGTTTTCATGTGTTCCTCTGCAGTGTCACCATCAGCAGTCACAGAATCACACAACTTCAGAGGTTGGAAGGGACCACCAGAGGTCATCCAGTTCAACCTCCCTGCCAAAGCAGCATCACCCAGGGTAGTTCACACAGAGATGAATCCAGGTGGGTTTGGAAAGTGCCTTGGGTGCCTGGGGAATGAGCATTAGATGTGGTGCTGCTAGGAGCCCTGTGGAGCATAGAGCAGAGGTCAGTGGGGAGGAGAAGTGAAATGAGTGGGAGGTGTAAGAAAATTTAGGTGAACTCTAGAGACTTGGGGATGATGGTGGATAAGAAGCTCAATATGAGCCACCAATGTGCGCTTGCAGGCCAGAAAGCCAACCAGATCCTGAGCTGCATCAAGAGAAGTGTGGCCAGCAGGGTGAGCAAGGGGATTCTCTCCCTCTACTCAACTCTTGTGAGACCCCACCTGGAGTACTGTGTCCAGTTCTGGAGTCCCTGTGACAGGAAAGATCTAAACATACTGGAACATGTCCAGAGAAGGGCCATGAGGATGGTCAGAGAGCTTCATCTGCTCTGCTATACAGACAGACTGAGAAAGTTGGGGCTGTTCAGTTTGCAGAAGAGAAGGCTCTGAGGAGACTTTATTGTGGCCTTCCAGTATGTGAAGGGGGCTATAGGAAAGCTGGGGAGGGACTTTCCAGGGTGTCAGGTTATGATAGGAGTGGGGGGAGTAGAGTAAAACCAAAAGTGGGTAGATACAGATTGGATGTTAGGAAGAAGGTGGTGAGACACTGGAACAGGTTACCCAGAGAGGTGGTGGAAGCCTCGTCCCTGGAAGTTTTGAAGGCCAGGCTGGATGTGGCTCTGGGCAGCCTGATCTAGTGTGAGATGTCCTTGCCCGTATGGGAGAGTTGAAGCTAGATGATCCTTGGGGTCCTTTCCAGCCCTGATGATTCTGTGATTCTATGAAGCAGACACAGCTTTTGCTGAGGGCACAGCCTGTGCTGCTGGAGAGGCACAGACAATGTGAGGGGAAACAGGAGGGGTTAAAAAGTGGTCATTTAATGTAATGTTTTATGTCATATAAAGCTAAAGCCTGCATTTATTTAATGGTACTTACCTAGACATTTTAGGAACGTGTTTCAAGGTGATTCTTTGGGTGGGGATGGGCTCTGGTGCTCCAGGTGCAACAGGGAAGGACAAACTTACTCCCCCAAGTGTTTTATAAATGCTTAGCTTGGGAATCCACTAAATCTTAGTTACTCTGTGGAATAAGTGTTAGGGTGTACCTGCATTTCAAGGCAGAACTGTGTGCTCTTGCAGCTTCATCTGTCTCTCAGCATGAATCCTGGGAATAGTGCCTCGTCTGCTTTTCATTCTTCGCCACTGCAGAAGTGCTGGCACGTTTCTGTTGCTGGAAAGTCCCACTGCAGGCACAGCCCCTGAGCAGGCAACTCTGTCAGCGTAGGTTACAGCACCTCTCTGAACAGCTGCCAGTAAACAGAGAGAAGGTAACCTCATTCCTCTTGCCCTGCCTGCATTCCCTGCAGCAGTTTCACAGAATCATGGAATCACAGAATGTTAGAGGTTGGAAGGGACCTCCAGAGAGCATGAAGTCCATCCCCCCTGCCAAAGCAGGATCCCCTAAGGTAGTCCACACAGGAATGCATCCAGGTGGGTTTGGAATGTCTCCAGAGAAGAGAGCTCTTTTTGTGGTCAGCAGCAATAAGCCAAGGAGCAATGGATACAAACTGGAACAGAGAAGGTTTCAGCTCAGCATGAGGAAAAGCTTCTTTACAGTGAGGGTGACAGAGCCCTGGCACAGGCTGCCCAGAGAGGCTGTGGAGTCTCCTTCTCTGGAGCCTTTCCAACCCCACCTGGGTGCATTCCTGTGTGGATCCTGCCTTGGCAGGGGGGTTGGACTCGGTGATCTCTGGAGGTCCCTTCCAACCTGTGAGTTTCTGTGATTCTGTAATAGCTGCTTTATCAAAGAAAGAGAAGGAACAGAGGAAAAAAGGGATCCAGTGTTAGGGCTTGGGTTACTGCTCAAATGCAGGAAAGTGCATTATTGGTGAGGGAAGTCTTTGGAGAGCTCAGGAGTCCAGGAGGGTGTCTAGTTGTGTCTTATCTGCATTTTCACTCTGCAGCTGTGTGACACATAAACATGTGCCCCTGACAGCCACTTCTGCTCATTGATGCAGAGCTTCCAAGGCAGCAAGACCACTTCCAAATGCAAGTGGAAGGTAGGCTGTGCCTTAGGAAGTGCTTGAGCTCCCTTTGTAGAAGAGTGCAGTTCACTCTTCTAGTCTCCTCTTATGGGCCATGTGAGGACGGTTCAGACAAGGCGCCCAGACCATCAGCAGCAGGAGTTCTTTCAAACACGAGCGAGAGCCACTTCTTAAGCACATGCTGCGCAGCACTGAACAGCAGCTGCTCTGGGTTGGCTGACAGCTGCACTGAGGTGGGAACTTTAGCCTGAGGGAATAGACTTCTCTTTTGTTGTAGCTGTGGCAGAGATCTGCTTTGTCCAACCTAACAGAAATCTTCATTCCCGTTTCTCATAGGCTCTGCAGAAATGTGAGTAGTTTTTCTGGCTGCAGCATAAACTCTGCCTTTAATCTTCATAGGATTCACATCCTCCCGTTTTGCTAGGCTGAGACCTTGGCGTGGGTGGGCTGGGATGTGGTGTACTCAGTACCAGGCTTTGCAGCTTGTTTCAGTGTTTCAGATCTCCATGCAGCCATCAGTCAAATGGTATCTAACTGCTCCAGCCAGTTTGTCTTTCAACGCATGTTTCAGACCTGCTAAGTTGTCCCACACTGCTGTGTGGTTTGGGTTTTGTTTTGGTTGATGGTGTTTTTTTTTGATTGAACAGGGTTGCGGAGTCTCCCTCTCTGGAGTTATTCAAGAGCTGCCTGGATGTGTTTCTGTGTGATGGGCTCTAGGTGCTCCTGCTTTGCAGAACTGGGTGACCTTTCAAGGCTCCTTCCAGCCCCTGACATTCTGTGAGAGGTTTCTCTATTTCAAGTGTTGCTCAGGAATTCCTCAGGAGACAAAACATTACTCCCCCCCACTCTCTGTTTAACCATAAGTAATCATAGAGTAATGAAGTAAGAGAAAATTGCTCTGATCTTTTCACAGCAAATGCCACTATCCCTGTGACCATAAAGAAGGAAACAGCTGAGGGATGACACTGGAAGGAGCAAAGCTGGGACTATTGACAAGGTCTTGTAATGACAGGAGGAGGAGGAATGGGTTTAAAGTGGCAGAGGGGAGATTGAAAGTGAATGTTAGGAAGAAGTTGTTTGCAGTGAGGGTGGTGAGACACTGGCACAGGTTGCCCAGGGAGGTTGTGGATCTCTAACATTCTGTGATTCTTTGAGAGCTGAAGCTATGAGAGTAAATTTTAAACCTACTCTCTTTCTGAGTTGGATGATAAATATAGAACAGGTAAGACAAGTAGTTCAGAAGGAAGAATTTATTTTGCTGTGAGTGAGACAGAAGCCTGGCATAGGCTGCCCAGGGGGGTTGTGAAGTCTCCCTCTCTGGAGATACTCAAGAGCTGCCTGGATGTGTTTCTGTGTGATCTGCTCTAGGTGCTCCTGCTCTGCAGGGAGGGTTGGACTGGGTGATCTTTTGAGACCCCTTCCAGCTCCTGACATTCTATCATTCTGTACCTCTAAAGCATGCAGCAAAAGATGAAAAAAGTTGTGTTCACTCCATGAGCACCTTGAAGACTTGGAAAAGTCTTTCTTCAAAAAGAATATTCTGGAAAACATCTGCTCCATATTTTATGAGGTGGATATCTAAGATTCAGTTATGGAAGGAAGAGTCTCAAAGTCTCCTCTCTTCTGGAAGCAGAGGGGGCCAGGAGGCTCGTGTGCCCTGTCACAGTTAAAACCAGACCTGCTATTTCAAGATCAACTTTGTCTTAGTTAGGAAGAACAGAAAGCAGAGATTGTGAGAGAACATGGTTGGGTTAAACTTTCTTAACCCTTGGCATGCAGGCATCATCAGCTTGGTCAAGAATGTTCTTGCATGGAGCCCATGAGGCTCACACCCACGTGGTTAACCATGCAGCTGAAACACTTAAGAATTTATGGTAACTTATTCTCTCTGCTGGTTTTCATTACAACATTAGAAGGGCTTTTATTCTGGGTAAGCCTTTCCTGCAAAGGGGAATAGGCTTCCTGTAAATGTAGGGTTTGTGGCATGAATCTGTGGGGACTGTGTCTGATTTGAAGTTGCTAATGGATTTGGCATATTAGTGGAGCATTTGCTCACCTAATACCACCTCCTTGCATCATGAACTGCATTAAGGTTTTATTCTTGGCATCTTTCTCTTCAGCTGCTCCTTTTGTGGTGTCTGTGCCAGTGAGCACATCCAAACCTGTTATTTTATAGGGGGTTAAACACAACACTTTTCCTGAGACATATGTCTGAGGAAGTTGACCTAAAGTTATGGGTCCATAAATATGAAGAAATCCATGGGCTAAATGTGTTTGAAACATTTCCATCTCAGGATCTTCTAGAAACTCTCTGGAGATACTCAAAAGCTGCCCCAAACACAAGAAGGACATGGAAGTGTTGGAACCAGTCCAGAGGAGGCTATGAAGGTGCTCAGAGGGCTGCAGCAGCTCTGCTGTGAGCACAGGCTGAGACAGTTGGGGCTCTGCAGCCTGGAGAAGAGAAGGCTCCCAGGAGACCTTGGAGTGGCCTTGCAGCATCTAAAGGGGGCTACGGGAGAGCTGGGAAGGGACTACTGACAAGGTCTTGTAATGACAGGATGAGGAGGAATGGGTTTGAACTGGCAGAGGGGAGATTGAAAGTGGATGTTAGGAAGAAGTTCTTTGCAGTGAGGGTGGTGAGACACTGGCACAGGTTGCCCAGGGAGGCTGTGGCTGCTCCCTCCCTGGAGGTGTTCAAGGCCAGGTGGGATGAGACCTTCGGTGACCTGTTCTAGTGGGAGGTGTCCCTGCCTATGACAAGGGGCTGGAACTGGCTGAGCTTTGAGATCCCTTCCAACCTAAACCATTCTATGATTCTGTGGATGAGCTTTTGAGGTTAGGACCTTCTGTGACTCTGTGAACTATGGATGTGGGTCTGGACTGACTGAAAGAGGAGACAGAGCAGTGGCATTGCAAAAGGTCATAGAGTCCAAGTGAGGTCTGGGAGGGATTTTGAGTCAGTGATTCTCACCTGAGACAGAGCTGAGTTTCCTTAAGGGGTTGATTTGAGACCTGTATAAATAGCTGCAATGCAGGTAGACTTAAGATCAAGCAGGTACCCAGGAGCTGGTGTTGGGAGAACATAATTGCAATTCTTGTCAACTCTGCCATGTTTGAGATAGGTTAAACAGTCATAGCATGGAGTTTGGAAAGGTGCTGGTTGGATGGCTCTTTCTTTGGATGATCCCTAGGCTCTTTCCAGCTGTAATGCTGCAGAATCACTATAAAGTAGACAAGATGATTCATCACTTAGACTTAGCTGGAGAAATGCTTTGACTTTTGAATAGCATTCAGTAGTCTTAAATCTTTAAGGGATCCTTGTTCACTTAAACACTTTGTGCTAAGGTCCTTCTCCCAAGGACTGAAAGGCCTCTCTCTCTCTGTTCTTCAGCATGTCACCTCATTAAAGGTCACAGCTGCATCTGGCTGTAATGTATTAGGTCTTAATAATTTATTAGTGGATAGACCTAATAGCAGCCAGTACCTGAAGGGGGCTACGAGAAGGCTGCAGAGAGACTTTGCAAAGACCTGCAATGACAGGATGAAGGCAATGGCTTCAAACTAGAGCAAAGCAGATTGAGGTAGATGCTAGGAACAGGTTCCGCACTATGAGGGTGGTGGAACTTTGCAACAGGTTGCCCAAGGAGGTGGTTGAGCCCCTATCCCTGGAGATATCCCAGGTGAGGCTGGACAGGGCTGTGGGCAACCTGATCTAGGTGAGAATGTCCCTGCTGACTGCAGAGGGGTTGGACCAAATGACCTTTGGAGGTCCCTTCCAGCCCATTCTGCAGGCCTGTGATTTTGCCAGGTTGTCAATACATAGTTTGCATTGCTCAAGAGTCAGAAAGTTTCTTTATGCCAATGGCTTTATAATGCTTGAAAAGGTTGTTTTGTGGATGTGGCAGGTGTCTGTCAACTAATTGTCCTACTTGGCTGTTGGAGAAGCTTAGTTGAAATGTTAACTGCTTGAAAAATGTTGGCCATAATCTAATTTCTGTGTTGCTATTGTGGCAAATGATGGAAATCATTTCTAAATCTTTATACCACTGTAGTAATGGAAGACACCATGAAATAAAATGCAGCTCTTCACACTGCTGCTGCCTGTCTGGGGAAGTATTTTTATATCTGCATGCTTACGAAGAGATATTTTTATATATGTGTAACTTTTTTTGCTCTATACAGATCAAGTGCCTTTGTGACTGAACTCAACCTGTCAGTTCTCAGCCCTTCACAGTTACACTGTTCCATATATTTTTATTCAGAACAGCTTCTAGCACTTCCAGGGAGCTGTATTTTGGGTTGTTAGTGTTTTCACGAGGCACTAGTTCGGGGCACCACTGAGAATTGGCAGGGTTTGCTTTATGCGGTCACATACAGAGTTCATCCTTCTGCTACACAAAACTGAGGAGGGAGGTGGCTGGTAGCCTGTTAGGCTATGCTGCCATCCAACTAGATCAGGACAGGCTGAGAGCTGGCTCAAGGCAAACCTCATGAAGGTCAGTAAGGACAAGTGCAGAGTCCTGCACCTGGGGAGGAATAACAGCAGGCACCAGTACAGGTTGGGGCTGCCCTGCTGGAAAGCAGCTCCATGGAGCTAACACCACTATGCAAACAGCTTAAGCATCCTGCAAAGCAGCTCCGTGAAGAAATACCTTGGAGTGCTGGTGGGCAGCAAGTTCTGCATGGGCCAGCAATGTGCCCTTGTGGCCAAGAGAGCCAATGGCAGCCTGAGGTGCATCAGGAAAGTGTGCCCAGCAGGGCTAGGGAGGTTCTTCTCCCCTCTACTCTGCCCTGCTGAGACCACACCTACAATACTGCATTCAATTTTGGGCTCCCCAGTTCAGGAGAGACAGGGACATGCTGGAGAGAGTCCATCAGAGAGCCATGAGGATGTTTAGGAAATTCAAGCATCTCTCCTGTAGAGAGAGACTGAGAGCCCTGAGGCTGTTGAGTCTGGAGAAGGCTGAGAGGAGATCTGAGCAATGTCTATCAATATCTATGGGGTGGGTGTCAAGTGTAGGCTTAGGAGAGAGTTTGTGCGAAGTGTCAAAGACACTAAAATTGTTACTCTGGCTGTGACTATGTAAAGTCTGTAAGCTTTTATCCAGTTGTAACAGGAGCTCAACTGCAGTGCTGCATCCAGCTCTGGAGGTCCAGAGGAGACCACAAAAAATGCTCAGGGGCAGCTCTGCTACAAAGCCAGGCTGAGAGAGCTGGGGGTGTTCAGCCTGCAGAAAAGGAGGCTCTTGGAAGATCTCACAGCAGCCTGCCAGTAGCTGAAGTGGGCTACAAGAAGGCTGCAGAGAGACTGTTTGCAATGGCTGCAGGGACAGGACAAGGGCAATGGCTTCAAACTAGAGCAGAGCAGACTGAGATTGGATGTTAGGAACAGGTTCTGCACCATAAGGGTCGTTGAACACTACAACAGGTTTCCCAGGGAGGTGCAGATACTGAAGGTGAGGCTGGAGAGGGCTGTGGGCAACCTGATCTAGTTGAGGATGTCCCTGCTGAGCGCAGAGGGGGTCGGACCAGATGAACTTTGGAGGTGTCTTCTTGCCCAGCCCATTCTATGATTCTATGATTTTATTAAAGAAGTCAAAAGCTGTCAGCTTGTGTGTACACCACATACTTCTTCTCTGTAGTAATTTTCTCAAGCAGCCCTGCCTGAGGGAGCAGGAGTGGCTCCTATTTGCTTGGGCAAGATGTGAAGCTTTCTATGTTGGGCAAAACATGAGCAGAGCACATTTAGCATCTGTGACCTGTCCAAGCCCTCACTTCATTCTCAGCAGTTCCCATGAGCTCTGTGTGAGTTTCCCATCTCTTCTCATTCTCTATCTAGAGGTATTAGACAAAGGTACGGATGCAGCCCTAGCCTGGGGCAAGACGTGAAAATCATTTGATACTTGTCCTTGTATATCTTTTTCTTTCTTAGAGCCTTACAAAAGGTTAGGGTAGAAATGTTATCATGCTCTGTTGGTAGTGCCATGATTTCAGCTCACAGCTAAGACTGGGATGTGAAGCTTCTGCATTTTAATCCCTATCTACTGCCTGGGAGGGGTTCTGGATTTACACGATCAAAGGAATAAAACATGGTGAGGGTGGTGAGCAGAGCCTCCTGTTGACCAACCACACTTCTTGCTTAACATGTGGAGTGCCAAGGAAAGGTAAACAGCTCCTGACCTTGATGTTCAATCCTGGCATTTCTTTAAGTAACCAAATGAGCTCCTCAGAAGCAGCTGTAAGGAGAGAGTCTTTGAGTGACAGAGAAGACATAATTATCTCCAGACTTCTTTTTTTCTGGTCTAAGCCCTAGGAACTGTGTCTTTATGCTAAAACTTCTTTGCTATTGGATTTGGATTTGATCTCTTTTAAGTTGCTGCTTTTCACCTGATAACTTTGTCTAAGACAAATTAAAGGTTTCACAGATTTAATTCTGCCTGCAGTTGGGAGTAGCCATTTAACATTCTCACATCTCGTGGTGTCATTTTTACATGTGTGCTGCATAATTCCTGTTACATACAGAAATGTGGAAGTTCTGTGTTGGCAGATGTCATCCAGGAGAGCAGTATTTCAAGTTACATATTTTTTCCCTGCAGAGAGTAATGGCCCAAAGTCGTATTTCACACTATTAATACACTATTATTATCCTAAATGCATCATTAAGTGCTGGTATGGATTTCCAGAGCTTTTGGTCAAACTGTGACATGTGGACAGTTCTATTAAGCAATCAAGTAATTGATAATAGCTTTACTTTCCTGGGAGGTGTCTGTGGTTGTCCTCATGTCACCCCAAATCTTTAGGTACTTATTTGCTGCCTTCTAACCCTCTGCTCAGTGCATGATTCCTGGATACCTTAGGCATGACGAGGTGCATAGTGCAGTAAGCTGAGAATTAAAAGAATCATAGAATGTTTGAGTTTGGAAGGGACCTGCAGAGATCGTCCAGTCCAATCCCCCTGCCAAAGCAGGAGCACCTAGGGAATGCATCCAGGTGGGTATGGAAAGGCTCCAGAGAATGAAACTCCACAATCTCTCTGGGCAGCCTTCTCCAGGGCTCTGTCACCCTCATTCTAAAGAATTTCCTTCTCATGGTGAGTTGAAACCTTCTCTGTTCCAGTTTGTAGCTGTTGCTCCTTGTCTTACTGCTGCTGACTACTGAAGAGAGTTTGGCCCCCTCTGCTTGACAGCTACCCCTCAGATATTGATAGACATTGCTCAGATCCCCTCTCAGCCTTCTCTTCTCCAGACTAAGCAGCCCCAGGGCTCTCAGTCTCTCTCCATAGGGGAGATGCTTGAATCTCCTGAACATCCTCGTGGCTCTTCGCTGGTCTCTCTCCAGCAGGTTCCTGTCTCTCTTGAACTGGGGGGCCCAAAATTGAACACAGTATTGTAGGTGTGGTCTTAGCAGGGCAGAGTAGAGGGGGAGAAGAACCTCCCTAGACCTATATAGTGACTACAAATTGTCACAACAACCTATTCAAGGACATAAGTGGAAATCAGGAAGACAGGAAAAATACACTGTATTAACTTTCACCGTGTTAGTAGTTTTCCCATTTCAAAAAGGACAGATGAGCAGCTGTATCAGCTCAATAGAGCAGTGCCACGCTGCAGTTCTCTTCCTTTTGTGCCTGTCACTTTGCTGTAGTGCTTCTCTCAGCTTGTCCATTTTTTTAAGTATACTGAGAATGTGCAGCAGGTTCCTTTTTCTTCAGAAGTATAAAGCTCTCTCTCATTTTTTTCCCCCTAGTTTTGATGTAACCTTGGCTTTTTGATGAGGTCTGCTCCATTATATACAGAGGAGAAGGGAAACACATGAGATGAATTCTTACTAAGGCTGCATCCTCTCAGATGTAGTACTGGCAAAGCGCTAGGACCTGTTTCAAAGCAACAGCAAGAAATGAAAGCAACTGAAAGATAATGATGAGCACACCTCTATTTTGTGTAGTTTTGTAAATAACTTCATCAAAAGAAGCAATCATCTAGCATATTACAGGCTACAGAGCTGCTTTCTTGGTGGAGGGGAACCTGATGGATGTGCCACTGTGCCTTCATCTGAGCGTTAAAACATGTTGTTTTCACTTTGCATTGCATGCAAGCCCTTATCATAGAATTAAAGCTCAATTAGGTGTGGCAGTTGATGGTGACCAGTTTCCCACTGGAACACTTTTTGTCTCTCAGGGTTGAAAAACAGGATTCTGCAAGGAATTATACTTGGGGGGAAACATCCAACCATGGTTTTATAGAGTCTGAAAGATAAGAAGCATGTCGTGTTAATGCATGCCTGTATGTTTTAGTTGGGGGTTGCAGTGACCTTTCTTTGGCTGCCTTAGAAACAAGTAGTGAGGTGGAGAGAGAATCAGAGGTGGGTTTTGGTTGATAGATGACTGGCAAAGTTGATCTGCTCGGAGAGCACTCTCCTGTGAGAGCTTTTCATAGCCTCTCCTCATTGCTGGGAGTAGGTACCAAGGGTAATGAAGAAATTAACATGGGCGCAGGTGTAGTTTGATACAGGCTTCCATGAGGGGAGCTCCTGTGTGTTTCTGAGCATCCCAAGAGCTATGAAACTTGTTAAAAAACAAAACGAGTCCCAAGAGCCATGAAAGAACCTCAGAAAACTGGTTTTATGCTCCCTCTCAGAATAAACAAGGGTAGGTGAAGTGAATCAGTCTTTCTGCCAGCCTGGATCTTAATGTAGGAGTTGACATTGGAAGACTTTTCCTGCTGCTGTAACTCCCCAGTTTGCAAGGACTTAATGTAAAAAACCACCAATATTCACTTTTCCTGTACATGCACGAGTAGTGCTTGGTCAGAGAGCAAGTTCTGCTTTCATTTTGAAGGAAGTTCTTTAACCATAAAATATCAAATTGGGACATTTTGCTTTCCAACAGTTTTAAACACAGGATGTTTTTTTTACTACACCCACAGATGGAGGGATGCTGTGTACAGCTTGTTCAGGTAACATTCTCATTGGGGATTAACTAATTACCAGCCTTATAAAGAACCTAAATGACTCAGGATGAGGAAAAGTTTCAAAGACTGAGATGAAAGATCTTGAACAAGATCACATTCTCATTTATAGTTAGTTCTTAATGAGTTGTACTTCATAGGGCTGGTTTAGCTTTCTTCTGTGTATTAGCATGAGCCATCCAGTATGTTTTCATGTTTTCATTCTCTCCAAAGTTATTTTGATGTTGTTGATTTTACCTGTATTTTGTGCACATTAATCACTCTCATAGGGTTTGATTCTCCTGGCAGCTGCCTAATGCACCCCGGTGAAAATACTGCTGTAGCTTGCCCCTTAATAGTAAAACTCACTGCGAGGGGGGAACACATTAAAATGAGCATTGAAAATCTTGTTAGTAAAGGGTAAATTTCAGCTGGGTTCTTCTGTTTGGGTTTTTGGTTTTGTTTGTTAGGGAGGGTGTTGATTGTTTGGGGGGGGTGGTGTTGTTTGGGAGGTGTTGTTTGGTTTTGGGGGTTTTGTTTGTTGCTTGGTGGTGGTGTTTGTTTGGGGGGTTGTTGTTTGGGATAGTTTGTTTGGAGGTGGTTTTGTTGTTATTTTGGGTGGGTTTGTTTGTTTGGGTGGGGTGGTGTTTTGGGGGCTTGTTTTGGGTGGTTTTGCTTGGGGGTGGTTTTGTTTGTTTAGGGGGTGGTTGTTTGGCAGTAGTTTTGTTTGGGGGTGGTTTTGTTGTTTCTAGGTGGTTTTGTGTTTGGGGATGGTTTTGTTTGGGGGTCATTGGGGGTGGTTTTGTTTGGGGTGGGTTTGTTTAGGGGGTCGTTGTTTGGAGGTGGTTTTGTTGTTGTTTCAAGTGGGTTTGTGTTTGGGGATGATTTTGTTTGGGGAAGGTTTTGTTTGGGGAGTCATTTGGGGATGGTTTTGTTTGTTTGGATGGTCGTTGTTTGGGAGTGGGTTTGTTTGGGGGATTGTTTGGGGGTGGTTTTGTTTGGGATGGGTTTGTTGTTTGTTTAGGGGATGGTTGTTTTGGGGAGGGTTTGTTGGTTTTTTTTTGGAGGTGGTTTTGTTGTTGGGGTGGTTTTGTTTGCGGGTTGTTTGGGGGTGATTTTGGTGGTTGTTGTTGTTTGGGTGCAGTTGCTTTGTTTTCAAAAAGCCTTTTGCTGTCATCCTCACTTTGTTTTGTCATGCTTATGGTGATAGTGGCTCTGATGACTGTTAACAACTGTGAAACTCAGGTCATTAGGCCAGTTTCATCCTTATTGCCTGTCAATCTTACGTCTTGGTAAACTATAAAGCACTGCAATAAAGGTAGCTGCATGCTTTAGCATGCATTGAAGGCTTCTCAAGGATATTGTAATAAGCTAAACCACACATTTCTAATGTTGCAGTAGGACTCTTCATTGCACAGAATACATAACCATACAACCACAGCTTTCCTTTGCCAGGAATGATAAATGATAGTGGTTGGAGTCATTCTCTTGCAAATGTAATTACTGGCAGGGAAAAAACCCACTTCGTTATGCTGTCTGCTGTTGTGGGTTTGGTGGATTATTGTGCTTACACACTCCTGTTATGCTTGCACACTGCTCTGACCATCTGTTGCATTTGGTACAAAGCTGTGTACCGTATTTATGTGGACATGGAGGCAGTGAACATGTAGGGCAGACATTTGGGTGGATGTACACATACACACAGTCACAGAGCCTTAGAGGCTGGAAGGGACCTCCAGAGATCACTGAGTCCAACCCCCCTGCCAAGGCAGGATCCACACAGGAATGCCCCCAGGTGGAGTTGGAAAGGCTCCAGAGGAGACTCCACAGCCTCTCTGGGCAGCCTGCTCCAGGGCTCTGGCACCATCACTCTAAAGAAGTTTCTCCTCCTTGGAGTGGTCTTGCAGTATCTGAAAGGGGCTACAGGAGGGCTGGGGAGGGACTATTGACAAGGTCTTGTAATGACAGGATGAGGAGGAATGGGTTTGAACTGGCAGAGGGGAGGTTGAAAGTGGATGTTAGGAAGAAGTTCTTTGCAGTGAGGGTGGTGAGACACTGGCACAGGTTGCCCAGAGAGGTTGTGGAGCACAGAATCACCCAATGTGATCAAAGATCACATCAAAGATCACATTGGGTGCTTCTGTGCTCCACAACCTCCCTAGAGGTGTTCCAAAGCCAGGTTGAATGAGGCTCTGAGCGACCTGTTCTAGTGGGCGGTGTCCCTGCCTATAGCAGGGGGTTGGAACTGGCTGAGCTTTGAGGTCCCTTCCAATCTAAACCATTCTGTGATTCTATATCTGTAAGTATGAACTTGAAGCACCTTTCCCCTGCTTGTTTGGACTCAAATGTAGTGCTAGAAATCCAGAGTGTGTCTGTGTTTTTGACATGTAACTGCTGTTGTTAGCAATGTTGGAGCTAACATTTCTGAACAGATTTTTTAAAAGTCTGTTGCTGAAGGAACTACTGAGTCAAATCTGGGAGATGCTGATGAAATGTTCTTAAGCCATGAATACTTCTTTTAACAAGAAGTATGTGAAATCCAGCAGATGAGGTCTAGCAGGGGGTTTGTCACTGAGATTTAGAGAGACAACTGCCCACATTACTTTTGAAAATGCTCTTTTTGTCATTTAAGTCATGGGGATGTTCCAAACACACCTGGATGTGTTCCTGTGTGACCTACTCTAGGTGATCTTGCTCTGGAAAGGGGGTTGGACTGGATGAGCTTTTGAGGTCCCTTCCAGCCCCTGACAGTCTGTGATCTTGCTCTGGCAGAGGGCTTGAACTAGAAGATCTTTTGAAGTCCCTTCCAACCCCCAGCACACCGTGATTCTGTAAGGCTAGCCCCGCACTTCGATGCTGAGAAAATAGGTGCATCACTCATATTCTTGAAGCTGAACTAGGACACAGACCTCGTGTTTGATGCCTCTGTTCCCTACGCAGTGTGCAAGGAGGTGAATTGACCATCTCAAGGTGAGATCTTGGCCAGACAAGTAAGCAAGAGCTCACATGTCGCTGTTGTGCCACTTATATTTACCTGGATTTAGCCAGTAGGTAACTGTAAGGGTGAGGTGGCTTGTAGGATGGTTTTGGTTCTGCAGGAGTATAGTGTTTCCCATTCCAGTTCCATAGCCCCTGCATGGGAATGGAAGAGGTCATTCTGTTCTTTGAAAATCTGTGTGCCTCTGTATGATATGATTTTGGCAGTCCATGGGACTTAGGTTCCACTCTTTTAATTGTAGACAGCTTCAGCCTCTACCTTCCACCTGCACATCACAGAAGTCCCTGAGCCACACCATTGCAAGGTTGGCTGCAGTAGTACACACTCTGTCTTGTGCTACACAGCAGTGGCATTTGTTCTGACCAAGTATTGACAAAGATGAGGGAAAGAAGAGGAATCATACTCTTGGAGCTTACAGAAGCTTGTCTTGCTGGGGCTTCTTGGCATTTCCTCTTTACAATTGGCTTCTTGGCTTCTCCAGTATTCCACTGTTCCACAAGGAAAAGATTGCAGGTAAACCCAAATTCATGTCCTGCAGGCTGAACCGTTACCCTAACAGTGGGTCATGTTTTCTCTAGTATGCAGTTTGTCCAGTTAATGGCCACTGTTTTGTCTTAAAATCCTCTAAGGTCTCTTTTAATTGAATTTCCAGGCAGGAAAAAAAACAAACCTCTGAGTAAATCCAAAGGTATGGTAGAGTTTCATAGGCAGGAGGATGCTTCATTTCTTACTTCAGATTAGATGCTTCCAGATGCATTATCTTGTCAATACCAAGATGCATGGAATTGTCCTTTCATGTGTTATGGGACATCACCTGACATGGAATTATGTGTTGCCCTCTATGGCAATGCCCTCAGAGGCTGGTGGCAGCTGAGCAAGGATTTTTAGGGTCACATTATTGGATTCTGGAGCCCTAAATGCTATTACCAAGTGTCTCTGTAGGTGCCCAAAATCAGCACTGAATCACGTAGGCTGTTTTGAACCTTACTGCTGGTATTTTATAGTCTGTGGTACAATAAAAGCCAATGTGGTTTCCATTGGCATTTGTCTTTATAGAACATGGCAGATGTAAACTGCAGTTCTCAAAGGTTTGGAGTTTGTTATTGTTTTTTTTCCTCTTAAATGTGTGGAAATTTAGCTGCCAACATCCAGCTGCCTAAGATAAGGTATAATGGAAGTTGTATCCTTGCCAGATTAAGAATCCCTGCAAGGCATTTCTGAGTATATATTTGCATAATGAAGCATAGAGGTGTTTCTGTGCAATGTTTCAGAAGAATTTCCCTGTAATACATTACAGTTAATATTTGTGTAGTGTGCTCCAATGCAGCACAGCATTTAAGTTACACAAAACTTAACTTTATAGACTTGCTTATGTCTCACTGGCTTGGAATGTTTCAATACTATGCTGAATTATGAAATTCCTCAACTAGTTCTTTGGAAGTGTTATCTGTGTTGTTGTGTTTTGATGGTTCTGGCAGATTTTGGGATGCTTCAGTGGAAAAGTAAACTTAGCTTTGTAGAAGCTTTTTTAACCTCATTGCTCTCTAACAAGTTAAGATTAGCCAGTTTTAATTTTCACAGGATCACAGAATGTTAGGGGGTGGAAGGGACCTCTGGAGATCTTCCAGTCCAACTGCCCTGCCAGAGCAGGGCCAGAGAATCCAGTGAAGATCTCACAGGAACACATTCAGACAGGGCTGGAAAGTCTGCAGAGAAGGAAAGCTCCACAACCTCTCTGGTCAGCCTGTGCCAGTGTTCTCTCACTGTTGCAGTCAAGTTCTTCCTCGTGTTGAGCTGGATCTTCCTGTGCTGTGGTTTTCATCCCTTGCCCCTTCTCCTATCCCAGGGCAGGAGTGAGCAGTATTGACTTATTCATACACAGCACTGAGTGCTTGTGGCTCATGCTATTGGGCATCACTGATACTTGGCATTTATGGAAAACAATATCCCTGATGCACATATTTGCAGCACTCATTTCAAATTAACCATCTGGGTATGACTGATGATGCTGGAAAATGCTAATTTAGCCAGCTATGGCATTTACCCCACCTGGAGTACTGTGTCCAGTTTTGGAGCCCCTGTTACAAGATCTGGATGTGCTGGAGTGTGTTGAGAAGGGCCACAAGGATAATCAGAGGGATGCAGCTCTTCTCCTGTGAGGACAAGCTGAGAGAATAGAAGCTGTTCAAGTCTGGAGAAGAGAAGGCTCCAAGGAGACCTCATTGTGGCCTTCCAGTATCTGAAGGGGGCCTACAAGAAAGCTGAGGAGGGATTTTTTAGGGTGTCAGGTAGTGATAGGACTGGGGGGAATGGATCCAAGTTAGAGGAGGGGAGATTTAAATTAGATGTTAAGAAGAAGTTGTTCAGCATAAGGGTGGTGAGACACTGGAACAGGTTGTCCTAAGAGGTGGTGGAAGCCTCATTCCTGGGTGTTTTAAGGTGAGGCTGGATATGGCTCTGGGCCACCTGATCTAGGGTGAGGTGTCCCTGCCCATGTCAGGAGGGTTGGCACTAGATGATCCTTGGTGTCCCTTCCAACCCTGACAATTCTGTGATTCTGTAAATGGATGAGGTCAAATTGATGGAAAAGAGACAAACTGACTCACTCCATCTCATCAGCCATGGTACCATTGGTTCGAGCACAGAGCTGTGAGATTTGTAACGGGGCTGCAGGATACAACCCTTACATTAATTGGTGTTAAAAAAAAAAGAGGTATTTTGTTTTATTTTCCTCTGATAGTTTGTGTCATGCATGGTTTCTTTGCTCCATTTAGCTGTGGAGAGGGATTATGTTGTATTGCTGAAAGTGATACTCTAATATAATTTACAATTCACTGGAATAATTGTGAGAGTTGTGCAAACTGCTTCATATCTCTTCTAATTCCCACCGGCTTGATTAGCAGCACAGTCACTGTCATAGCAGCTGAAAAAGTGATAATTACCTCCAACTTCATGAATAAAGCTGGGAAAAGTCTTTTTTGACAAGTCATAAATTTGCTGAGAAGCAAAGTTAGATAGGAATCAGAAATATTTGCATTTTCAAGGATGATTATTGCCAGTAGTTTTGACTGAAGAAGAAAGATGATTTCCCCAGATGCTGCAGGGTCTCGTTTCAGCATTTTCAAAATTAGAGCTCTTCTTTCAAAACATTTTGGAGCTTTTTCCTCCTTAAAAACTGTTGCCTTCTTCTGTTTTGTTGTTGTTGTTGCGAGTGGCAGAAGGGTTGTTTGGTTTTTTGGTTTTGTTTTGTTTTTGGGTTGGGTTTTGTTTGTTTTGGTGGCTTTGGGGTTTTGTTGTTGTTTTAATAAAATGTTTTAAAGCACTGCCTCAGTCCAAAAGTTAGGAAAGAGATGTGGTGCTTTTAAAAACATTCCTCTGTGTGAAATTAAGGCATGAATGAAGCCAAGTATCAAGAGCAAGGCTGTTTATTAAAGGGTAAAATAAATGAGACAGAGGAGGAAAGGGAAAAGGAGGGAGTGAAAATGGAGAAAGAGAGAGAGAGCGCAAAAGGAACTATATTATCACCCCCCAAAATGGTTTTCTGTCTTCAGCCAGAGGAGGGGAGGTAGAGAGAAAAGTCCCAGGGTTCGACTGGTGGTGTCCTCAGCCAGAGCTGAATAGAGCTCAGGGTTTGTGTTTTGGCTTGTGCTGTCCTCAGCTGGAGCAAGGGAGATGGAGAGAGGTCTGTGATGGTTTTTCCTCCTCTGTGCAGCCTCCAGCATGCAATGTTCTTCAGTGGAGTTGTCTGGTGGTGGAGGGCGGGGGGAAAGATGTGTTTCTAGGTTGCTACTTCCAGACTGAGATGTCCATGATGACGATGTGAGTGTTTGTGTCCCCATAAGATGTACAGCTCAGGGCTTAGATTCAGGTTTGGTTATTGCAGCTCCCTATGACCCTTCACATTATTATGCCTATGTGTCTTCCATGTGCTCCTCCCAAAGAATTGTGCTTGCAAGGTCTGGCTGCACCCTTCACCTGTTTGCACGCCCCCTGGGCTTATCGGGCCAGGATGTGCATATTCTTTGTTGCATATTCCAAGGGGGTCTGTCTACTGCCCCCACAGCAGCTGCTGTCTTGGTGATAAGATCTTGTCTTTTGTTAAGACATATCTCAGTTCTTGATGCAAAATGATTAATAATTTGAAAGTAGAGGGAAGCATTTCGTTTTGGACTGAAGATGATGTTTCAGATTGCCCCACATGGGGAGTTATTATTTGTGTTGTTGTATTACTTTGCAGCAATATCTGTTTTCTTTAACTTCAAACTCTTCCCCTCCCTTTCTGAACTCTTTCTGTTTACTTTTGAGTGCTCAAACCTGTCATCAGTCTATCTCTAGTCTGGAGATTGTATGAAAAGTCACCTGAAATTTTCCAGCAAGATGCATGCAATTTGTTTCAGAATATGTACAATATCTCTGCATAAAACAGGCAGTTGCATCAGAATATGTTAAGGGAGTGTTACGCTTTGCCAAGCAGCTGCTTTACGTTAGCAGCTTCACAAACACATTCTGTAAAAGTCAGGTCAGAGAGAAGATTCATTACTGCCTCTAAGCTTCCTGGAGGGAGCTGGAAACCAAGAATCAGCATTCCCCATGGAAGTCCACATTTTCAGCTTTATGTGGTGGCATATTCAATCCCTCTTCCTGCTGCATCGCAGTCAGCTGAGCTAGGATGGCACCAGTGATGAAGTTCAGAGAAGTCTCTTGGTCTCTGCAGTCTTGGGGAAGAAGAGAATCATCCTTTCAGGTAGCTGTAGACAGCTCTTACTGCCCTCAGCTTCCTCTGTATCACTCTAACCATCCCTAGCTTCCTCACTTGCTCTTCATAAGATTTACTCTCCAGGCCCTTCCCCAGCTGTGTTGCCCTCCTCTGCACTGGCTCCAGCATCTCCACAGCCTTCTTGTAACGAGATACCCAAAACCGAACACAGTAGTCGAGGTGTGGCCTCACCAGAGATGAGTCCAAGGGGACAATCACCTCCCTATTACTGCTGGACACAGCATCTCTATTCCAAGCCAGGATGCCATTGGCTTTCTTGGCCACCTGGGCACACTGGTGAACCAGCAAATTAAGCTATTTCTGGGTACACTTCAGATATACTTTTCTGTTGTCTCAAGTGATCTTTTGTGCCTGCACTTGCTTGTCAGGTGAAGCATTCTGCAGCTGAGAACACATGAAAATCTTTAATTAAAAGAAAGAAAATACTGTCACATATCAATTGGGTATCTGCCAGCTGACTGCATGCCAGCTGGATGCATCTGGGGAAAGCCAGGCAGTGACCTTGTGGGCAGCGCAATTTATGTTCTTACCTGTTTCTACTTTTCATCTGCTACCTCACATCCCAGGATGCAAACCCCCATGTTTCAAACTCCAGGATTTCATTACTGACTTTCAAGGTAGAGCAAGAAGGCAGCACGTCCTTGGGAGCTGATGTGAAGTGCTTATTTTTTTGCAGTTAAGAGAAGCAGAAGTGTAGTAAATGTTTCATGGTGTTCTTACGAGCACCAGGAACCTCCTACCACCTACAGAAATAAATTTCCTGCAACAGAAATAGTCATGCATCAAATCTTAATGCTTGGGTCTTTCTTTTTTGTTTTGTTAGTACTTAACCTCTTCCATCTATCTTTGTTGAGCAGGTCTGGAGTTGGGCAACTTCAGACAACTTAATTCTGCTAGCTGAAACAGCTCAGGAGCTCCAGGGAAAATACACAGAGTCATTGTGCTGTGGCCTCTTCAAGAGCCACGCTTTGAAGCGGTTGCAGCAGCAGTTGTTCAGTTTTGTAGTGGAAGATAACCATGCTCCTGCAAACAGCAGGTTCTGCAACCCTGTTCAGATAAACTGGTAGACATTTCCAACTATTGGAGGAGAAGGAGTTTCTGCCTTGCCCTGCTTTTTCCTGGAGTCTGCAGGAGATGTTCGCCTCCCTCCGTGCTGAGAGTAGGCTGAGGGAAATTGGAAGCTTTGTGTTTCCCAGGGGACGAGAAAGTAAGCAGTGATAGAACAAGAGGGAATGGCCACAAGCTGCTAATGAGTAGGTTTAGACTGGACATTAGGAAACATTTTGTCATGGAAAGAGTGGTCAGGCATTGGAATGGGCTGCCCAGGGAGGTGGTGGAGTCACCATAGAGTCATAGAAAAGTCCGAGCTGGAAGGAACCTCTAGAGGTCATCTAGTCCAGCTCCCTTGCAGTCAGCAGGGACATCCCCACTAGCCCAAGTCACCCAGGGTCCCATCAAGCCTCACCTTGAATGTTTTCAGGGAAGGGGCCTCAACCACCTCCCCGGGCAACCTGTTCCACCCTCACAGTAAAGACCTTGTTCCTAATATCCAATCTAAATCTGCCCTTCTCAAACTTGAGCCCATTGGCCCTCATCCTGTCACTGCAGGCCTTTGTAAACAGCTTCTCTCTTTCCTGTAGGCCCCCTTCAGGTACTGGAAGGCTGCTATTAGGTCCCCCAAAGTCTCCTCCTCTCCAGACTGAACACCTCCAGCTCCCTCAGCCTGTCCTCATATCAGAGCTGCTCGAACCCTCTGATCATTCCTGTGGCCCTCCTCTACACCCACTCCATCAGCTCCATGTCTTTCCTGTGAGGGCTCAGGAACTGGATGCAATATTCCAGATGCTGTCTCACCAGAGCAAAGCAGCAGAATCACCTCTCTGCATCTGCTGGCCACACTTCCCTGGATGTGTTTAAAGGTGGTTTGGCTGTGGTGCCTGGGGATATGGCTTAGGGTGCACCTTGTAGAGTAGGGATATGGTTTGGGCTTGGTGATCCTGAGGGGCTCTGCCAGCTGGAATGTTTCTGCGGAAGTGTTCATCTGTGTTTGTCAGTAACTAAGTCCATGCTTTGTCCATCTTCTTCAGGGAGACTGCCTGTTCCTGGCAGTGTCTGCTTACAGCCCCTCTCCATGTGTTTCCAGGGGTGAAATGTTCTTCTTCTAGCCTTTATCTCTGCGTTGGTCTTACTCTCTCCCTGTGGCCATAGTTCTTCCTCCCCTATTTGCTGACTCACGGGGAATGGCACTGGCAGTTCCTTAATGCGTCACACGAGAATTAGGCACACACTCATTCATGTCCCCCAGCAGGCTGGCATAGCCCTGTGCCTGCTTACACAGAATTAAGTGTGGCATAGATAGCAAAATACAGCACTGGTTTCTTTATCATCTGTCTGCCTTCCAGGACAGCATAGGAACAACTTTTATGGTTGTAAAAATCCTATCCTTAAATCCAAACCGATGAGTTCTGTCCCATAATAAGCTTGGCATTTTATAGGGGTTTTGGGGGTGGCTTTGTGGCGTCTTTGTGATACCCTTTGTGTACCCATTGCTGTACCCTTTGTGTATCTACTACAAATTAGTGTCTTTATATAATAATAGAACTGTTTGCTCTGGAAAAGACCTCTAGGATCATCAAGTCCAAACATTAACCTAGTGCTGCCAAGGCCACCACTAAGCCATGTCACTGAATGCCACATCTGCACATCTTTTAAATGCCTCCAGGGATGGTGACTCAGCCACTTTCCTGGGCAGCCTGTTTAAATGCTTGACAGCTCTTTCAGTGAAGAAATTTTCTCTAATTTGGGTATTCCTGGCTGACCACAAAGTCTGTGCTTTCACAAACTGAGATGTATCCCTCTTACACAGGTGTTTGATAAATTCATGCTATCTTCCCAGCACATTTCTGGCCAAATATTGTTGTAGATGGTTTGTTCAAAGCACTGCACCTTTGCCAGCATCACTAGGGGCATCTCTTCCCTCCAACCATCTTCCCTTGCTGCCAGCCCATCCCTCAGCCAGAGCTAGCAGTGCCTCCCTGCCACTTTCTGGCCCACCACAGCACAACTTGCCTGCTGTTCACTGCATCATAGAATCATAGAATAGAATCATAGAATGGTTTAGGCTGGAAAGGACCTCAAAGATCATCTAGTTCCAACTCTCTGCCAGAGGCAGGGGCACCTCCCACTAGAACAGGTCATCGAATCATGGCTCCTGCCTCACCTTCAGCTAACTTTCTTAGCAATTCAGCATCAGTTGTGGGGCCTCAGGGCAATTCCTGCGCAGCTTGATTGTGCATTGGTGGCTTTCACAGTGCTGCTGTTCAGCAGCGATGGTTACCTCTATGTAGCTTTTAATTTCTTTTCATGGGTCATACACAGTTTGTAACCCTGGACTAGATTCCTGATACCAGTTAATCTTGCTTTTTATCACTGTTTGCTGTTATCTTCAGTATACCAAGCAAAGACTTAAAGTGAAGTCTGCACTGATCCTGTAGTACGCGTTTTGTGACACAAGACTCCAAGTTCCCTAAATTAAGGAGGTGATCTTATGTAAATTTGAGCAGCCTATAGATAAATATTGATCTTGATTTCAAAAATGTTTACTAATGCAAAACTGCCATTACAGAAATGCTACCGAAAATCAGCATTAATGATTCAAAATGCTTTTCAGCTTAGCTGTTGAGTTGAAGTCATCAGACATACTGATCCTGGCCTGCCAGTCTTGCCGACGTTGTTTACAGAAATACAGAATTGTTGGGGTTGGAAGGAGCTCGATTTCCCTGCCATGGGCAGGAACACTTTCCACTAGATCAGGTTGCCCAAAGCCACATCCAGCCTGGCCCTCAAAACATCCAGGGATGAGGCTTCTACCACCTCCCTGGCAACCTCTTCCAGTGTTTCACCACCGTCATGCTGAAGAACTTCCTATAGTCTAATCTAAATCTCCCCTCCTTTAGCTTGGATCCATTCCCCCCAGTCCTGTCACTACCTGACACCCTAACATGTCCCTCCCCAGCTTTCTTGTATGTCCTCTTTAGACACTGGAAGGCCACAATAAGGTCTCCTTGGAGCCTTTTCTTCTCCATACCAAACAACCCCAGCTCTCTCAGCCTGTCCTCATAAGAGAGCAGCTGCAGCCTTCTGATCATCCTTGTGGCCCGTCTCTGTTCCAGTATGTCCCAGATCTTTCCTGTAACAGGGACTCCAGACCTGGACACAGCACTCCAGGTGTGGTCTCACAAGAACAGTTGTTAGATTAGAAACACTCCATTATCATTATATATTAAGTCATTCAGTGTTTTCTCAAGTAGAGAAGAGAATTCTTGCAAGCACCACTTTTGTTGTTGTTTTGTTTTATACTTGGTGAGTTTCATGACAGTTGTGATTCTTTGTTCCTAAAGTACTGCACAGAGATTTTTGTTGTGTTTTCATTCTGCTAGCTGCAGAGTTGTTGTTTGTTTTTTCTTCTTGAAGCCTTTGAAATCTTCCAGCAGTTTCTGTGCATCATCATTCTGTGCATCTGCTTCCACTTTCCCAGCATCAGTGCAGTATCAGCAGCTCATAAATCAGGATCAGCATTTCTAGATAGTGTATCATCCACTCACTCGCACTTCCTTTCCAACAGAAGTTCTAATCACTAGTTTGAATTACCTAATCATGGTTTTCTTCTCACACCATTGTTTTTATTATTATCAGCCTATGTTTTTCCCTATCTATTCGTTGTTCTGGCATCTCTTGCCTAGCATACAGATTTTTAGTTCTGATGCAGGCACAGTGTCTTCCCATCTGTGGGAATTTCAAGTAAATCTATTTCCCAAATCTTGGTTTTTATGCTAAATGAATATTCATGCCTTCTCTCGAGTCATTTCCTTTTTCTGTGGCTTTAGTTTTATCATCCTGACTGACCTATTTCTTACAAGGTTGGCTTCCCTTCTACTGAGTTGGAGGGCATCTGGGTTATCAGCCTTTGTCCTTAAGAAGATGGGCAATATCCCACACAACCAAACCTTTCTGCCTTGGAAGGTTGCTAGCACCATCTGTTCACTGGGTTAATCTTGACCCAAAGGGAAGCCTAATTATGTTTCAAGATCAATGGCGATTTGGGAGGATGTGCAATAGGGAACAGATGTTGCATTTGGATATTCATCCCAGTGCATCCCTGTGTTGGCCAACAGCTCCGGTTTATCCGAGCTGGACCCACACCAGCTGGCTTTTATCCAGATGCCAGGCATTTGTCTAAGTAGAGGGTGAAAAACTGCTGGGCATCTACAAGAGATGAAATGTCACACCAGAGGTTCTGCAGCTCAGACCTCACCAGGCATGCCTGTGACTTCCTGTGGGAGCAGTGCTGGGGGAAAGCAGCCAGGTTGCAGACGCTGTGTGTTTGCCTATCGCCTTGCAGACCTCAACAGCTCCAATGCTTTTGTCCTAATCAGTGGCACAAATCTTCACTCAAAATGGCTGACCACTGTATTTTGGACTTGCTGTTCCCAGAATGGGCTTGCTGGACCTTAGCTGTTACTCCACAGTGTTTGGCTTCCACAAAACGCCTTTATCTCTGCAGCACAATGCGTTGCGTGAAAGCCATGAGCGCTCCTCTGGAGTCTGCAGTGCTCCTGAGTGAGTAGTAATTGCCAGCAGCAGGGAAGCTTCCCACTTGCTACACATTCTACAGCTGCACCTTTGGCTTTGAGTGGTTTGCCTACTCTCTTAGAAAAAAAAGACACCCACCAAAATAAAACCTAAAAAACCAGGACTCCCACCACAATAAAATCTGATGTCTACTGGGCTTTGCCCTCAAGCAGATAGCAGCCAGTAGTGTGGTTCTATCATGGTTTTCAATTTCAAGGAAACTTAGGTGTTGTGACTGAAGGAGGTGTGCTGTTGAACTTTTGTGTACCGTGGTCTGCTATAGGCAGTAGCAGCTTGGCCAAGCAGGTTGGAGACAAGGGGACAGATGGCCTAGTGCAGGTTTTTAACAGAGACATCACCCTCAGTTGGAAGAGCTGAGGATAACCTGAATAGATACAGTGGTGTAAAACAGAAATGGAGGAGGTGGGAACCACAAAAACATAAATTGGTGCCTATAAATGCCACTGACTGTGTAATGCACCAGTGTGACAACTCAGGGGCTGAGTGCACTCTGAGCCTGCAAGGACTCATGTGAGCAGCATGGCATGCACCACAGGGTATGCAGCCATCCAACTTAATGCAAAATGAGCTGTAGCTCTCCATGATCTTGCTCTTTCCTCTTGGGTCTGAGTTAACTTTGGCTCTGACAACTTCCTTGCACTCAGAAACAGTGACTTCAGCATAAGCTGGACCCTACAGCTTAGAGGAATGCTGTGGTGATTTGATTTCTTTTTGTGTCAGAGAAGGCAATGGGACTGGATGACCTTCAGAGGTCCCTTCCAACCCATTCTATGACTCTGTGTTAATGCTCACTGTGATGTTTGTGGCCACTTCTGGCAGGACCATATCAACAGATAGCTGAGAGCTTCATGGTACATAGCTTTGCTGTCAAAGGTGAGCTTTGCTGTCAGCCAGCTTGTACACTGGCAAAGGTACAGGTTCACTGAGTCAGTGTTCACGTTGGACTCCTATGTGTTGATTGCTAGAAAGATTGTGGTAGGTGAAAAGGAGAAGTACAAAAGACAGAGTTGATCCAATTAAAGAAAGCTCTAATAATACAGATGTGTGGATACCATCTTGTTGAAAGTTTACTTTACAGCAAGTTACTGAAATCAGGTTCTCTGACTCTGTGTCAGTAGTGGTCAGCCTGGGCAGCTGCATTCCAAAGTCAACCCAGGGAATGGTTGTCGTCTTCCTCCCTTCTTTATGCTCTCGTTCCTGAGGGGAGGTGGTAGCTAGATGCCAAAGATGAAGGCAAGGACTGTATTTGAGGTCAAAGGAAAGTCAGTCTGGTGGCTTTAGCAGGACACTTCTAAAGTACTCTCTTTTCCCCCTAAAAACATTATTAGCAGATTAAATCATCTGCTTTCAGGTTGTCGTCTTGCTCCTCCAGCCTTGGAAATGTATTCCTGATTTAGCAAATGTTTAAGATAGCTGCAATAGAAAATGTGCCTGCTGTGGGGCTCAGGAGGTGATGCCAACCTGCTGTTGGGGGCAAACAGTGCTTCTGGATGTCAGCTGCAATTCTAATCCCAGTACTCTGTAAACTTGATCTCTTGCATGGATTTATGTAGCTGCACCCATCATCTCCAAACAGCATCGACTGCAATGCTCCAGATGAAACATGGGTCACTGTGCAGTGCTACCTTACTCTGTACACAGTCTTCTCTTTTTGATGCAGTTCAAGATCTCTCTCCTATTTGAAGCCCTTCTGAGAGGACACATGTAATTGCTTGCAGGATCTTTTCTCTTTCTCACCAACTGTTCCAGCAGCCACATTTGACAGCATGGAAAATGCTCCATGACAAGCAGAGCCATGTCAGTGCTGACTATGGTGAATTGAAGCTGGAAGAACCAAATCTGCTCTTCCAACAGGTGAAAATTATGAAAATCTCCACTTAAAATTTAATTTCTCCAGAGTAGCTTTCCCTTGCTGAAGTGCTGATAAAGTCAGACCACTTGATAAATATTCAGTAAACGTTAAAAATGTGGTTTACAGAAATCAAACTGTTTTCCTTCCATGCTGTTGTTGACAAAAGAAGAGAGTAACTGTTGTTTGGTAGAACTTTTCCTCATGACAGGTATGCTGTTCTGGGTGCATTTCTAAGGCAATGATTTATTGCTTTGTTAAGTGTAGTGTCTCATAACTGGAGTTAGCTGTGTAGTCCTTTCCTAGGGGAAAATGTGGATTTTAACTGTGAGCATAACTCTATAGGCTTTATTGTTAAAATGCTTCCATTTCCTGTTTATTTGGTTTTTATGTCAGTGTTGGTGCCACAATTTGCTTTCTATTTTAGCTAGTTCATATAGAATGTTTTTAAATATCCAAATCCTCAACTCTACAGTTCTTACTGTTCACTGAGTAGCTAATATGAATGTTTTCTGTTTATGTATCATAGAATCACAGAAACACTCAGGTTGGAAAAGCCCCTCAGGATCACCAAATCCAACTCATATCCCTACTCTACAAGGTGCACCCTAAACCATAGCCTCAAGCACCACAACCAAACCACCTTGAAACACACTCAGGGTTGGGGACTCCACCACCTCCCTGGGCAGCTCATTCCAATGCCTGACCACTCTTGACAGGAAAAAATGTTTCCTTATGTCCAGTCTAAACCTACCCACTGGCAGCTTGAGGCCATTCCCTCTTGTTCTGTCTCCAGTTACCTGTGAGAAGAGCCCAGCACCAATCTCTCCACAACCTCCTTTCAGGTAGCTGTAGACAGTCATGAGCTCTGCCCTCAGCCTCCTCTGTTTCACACTAACCATCCCCAGTTCCTTCAGTCTCTCCTCATCAGATTTATTCTCCAGCCCCTTCCCCAGCTTCCTTTCCCTCCTCTGCACTGGCTCCAGCACCTCCACAGCTCTCTTGTATTGAGGTGCCTAAAACTGAACTCAGTGCTTGAGGTGTGGCACTTGCTCCCGTTCCATCCAGCATGATGTCATTGAGTTTAGATTGTAATGTCAAAGGTAATGTAAAAGGTGATCTTTAGCAAAATATTGCAGCTGGAACTTAAGAGGAGCAGCTGTGGTGTTTACAATCAGTGCATAAAATGTCATTAATTAACAACAGAGGTTCACAGAGTCTCATTCAAAGTGCTAATCATCCTATCCTGTGGTTGACTGCTGTGCCTCGCTCTGTGTTGCTTCATGGCTTTGGACAGTTGGCCAAAGTTAATTGATACAAGGCTGGAGGTGCTAGAAATGGAAACTCAGGTATGGATAATGTGTCACATCTGCCTGCTATCTGTCTGCTGAACCCATCACATGAAATAAAGTTCTTTCTCCATCCTTGAACTTTGCCATTGTCACTGTTAGGTGACTGTGGGATGCCTTGAGAATATTCAGTATGCCAACCTGAATTAGCAGGGGAAGAAAAAGTTACAGAGATGTTTAAGTCCTAGAGTGAGCTAGAAAACCACCAGGGTTGGGATCTTTTTTTTTCTGGAAGCTGAAATAGCAACATGAAAGAATGGCAATTGACTAAGACTGTCCAGGGGAGCTGTAATTATAGTTTTAATCCATGATTGCTCTTCTCTATTCAGTTAGCCAAGACCTTTACAGATGTGCACTACTCTTTTTCATTTATGTGCTCACAGATTCGTTGTTTTGCATAGTACACTGCAGAAAAGGCTAAAATTCACCTGAGAGTGGAGGTTAATTGCAAAGAATGTATAAAAGGCTAGGAAGTGTTGAAATAATAGAGGAAATTGGGGCAGAGGGGGCATTAAGGAGATCAAGTTGAGGGTTTTTTAATGTAAAGCCACCACAGTGGTGGTATTTGCCTGCAGCTCACTATCTGTATGCACGCAGAGTCCACAGCCTCTTCTCCTTCAGGACTTTGATTCACTTTAATACACTTCAGTCTGTTTTCAATTGTCTATGAGCACACAGCAGATAAGATCTATGAAAAAAGAGATGGGAGCCCACACATCTGGGAATTTCAAGATAGATTGTGTGTGTTTATACCAAAATGCTGGATGATTTTTCATGGCCTTTCTCTATCAAATTGCTGTTCTCCTGGAATTGGTGTTGTTTTGTATCATAAATCTCTATTCTGGGAATACTTTTTTTTATAGGCATAAATGTTGCATTATTCTTTTTAAAGGAAGCTAAAATGATGAATGTAGGACTTTCAATATCCATTTTTGGATTCTTACATAGAAATTGTGTCTCAGGAATTGTGCACACAGCCACACTCACTTCATTTTGCCAGTGTGTTCAGTGGGAACGCACAATAACAGAGGACTGTTTTGTCATAGCTGCATCTAGGAACATAATATTAAGTTCTGGGGTTTAGAAATGACAGAATATATTTTGTGATGGACCTTGTATCCTTTTCCTTACATTATCAGTCTGGAGAGGAGAAGACTGAGAGGGGATCTAGTAAATCTCAAGCAGTCTACAGCTACCTGAAAAGAGTTGAGGAGAGGCTGCTGCTGGTCTCTTCTCACAGGTCATTAGTGATAGAACAAGAGGGAATGGCCTCAAGCTGCCACTGGGTAGGTTTAGACTGGACATTAGGAAACATTTTTTCCTGGCTGGAGTGTTCAGGCATTGGAATGAGCTGCCCAGGGAGGTGGTGGAGTCCCCAACCCTGGGTGTGTTTCAAGGTGGTTTGGTTGTGGTTTTTGAGGATTTGATTCAAAGGTGAACTTTGTAAAGTAGGGATAATAGTTGAACTTGGTGATCCTGGGGTCTATTGCAATCAGAAAGTTTCTATCATTCTGTGCAATGTGTATCAATAGATGAGAGCAGGGGGTCAGGAAGGGACAGGGGCAGCCTCTGCTCACTTGCACCCTGTGATAGGGTAAGGGGCAATGGATGTAAACTACAGCACAGGAAGTTTCATCTCAACATGAGGAAGAAGTTCTTGAGTGTGACAGAGCCCTGGCACAGGCTGCCCAGAGAGGTTGTGGAGTCTCCTTCTCTGGAGCCTTTCCAGCCCTGTCTGGATGTGTTCCTGCATGACCTGCTCTGCCAGTGGGGTTGGAGTCAAAGATCTCCAACCCGTGATCCTGTGGTATGATACAGTCCTACAGAAAAATGTGCTAATGCTGAATACATCTGGTTTTTCAGAATTCCCTTAGCCAAAAGCTGTGCATGTGCCTGAGCAGCTGAATAAAACTTCAGCAGATCATTCAACTCATATTTTATTTAAAGCATCTTACTAGCTTTAAAGTCCTACTGCCTTTTCAGTGGACTTTAAAAGGCAGAAATGATCCCTTGACTTGACATACTTTTCAGAGCAGGGGCTTAAAGAAATGCTGCTTTTTACTGTTGGTATAGTAGCCAATCTGATTAAACTGAAGGTACTATCCTGGCAATGTCAATTACTAGAGTAATCCTTTTGTGTTTAACTTAGATGTTTTAACTTCTGATTTACTTTGAATAAATCTGTTGGGAAAGGATAATGAGAGCATTTTATTCTCCAGTTCTGGTGTCGCTGTGGTACAAAGTACACAGAGCTGTTGGTGCAAGTCCAAATGTGAGCCACAAAGGTGATCCAAGGGCTGGAACACCTCTGCTGTAAGGATAGACTGAGGGAGCTGGAATCATTCAGCCAAGAAGACTCCTGGGAACACCTTGTAGCTGCCTTCCAATACCTGAAGGGAATCTACACGAAGGCTGGAGAGAGACTTTTCATAAGGGTGTCTAGGAACAGGACAAGGGGAAATGTTCTTAAGCTGAGGGGAAGGTAGATGTAGGAAGAAGTTCTTCAGTGAGGGTGGAATAGGTAGCCGAGGGAGGTTGTAGGTTCTTTCTTCCCAGGGGTGCCTAAGGCCAGGTTGGATGAGGCTCTGAGCAGCCAAGTCTTGTTGAGAGGCATCTCTGTGGCAGGGAGGTTGGAGTAGATCATCTGTAAGGTCCCTTCCAACCTAAGCCATTCCATGTTTTTTTATTGAGAAGAGCTAAGGAAATAGCATATTGGTTTGGTGAAACTCATGTGTATATGGGTCTTGGCATGAACAGGGGGCATGCACATCACTTGGTATGTGTAGTCTTCTTATTCAACTTTCAATCAACATTTTACATCAAAGTCTCAACATGCTTTTGTTTCATACTGGAAGCAATGCAAGCAACCCTGAGGAGGCTCCAGTCCCCGAGACAATCATGTGAGAAGTGAGAAACTGTACAAAGCAGCAGTGGTTCAAACAATAAATCATGTGCCAAGATTTTACATTCATTTTGAGCTGTCTTTAGGTTGTCATTGGCACTTTCATACTTCTATTCCATCCACACAGTGCCAGCAGAAACGCTGTCATTGTTATCTGTGTTTCTCTGCTAAGCAGAACATTGAAAGGGCCTGAACCAAGCATTCCTGCATGATTGAAAAGGTATTAAGAGTTCTGGTTCTTGAACTTCATACCTTGTTTTCAGTTCCCACTCAGATTTTTTTGAGCTAGTGCTGGTAATGGAAAATACACAGAGCTCTTGCTAGCTCCCTGATTCCTTGGCTTCTCACACAGGGAAGCTTAGTCCCAGAATCAGAGAAGACAGCTCAGGAAGGGAAAGCAGCAGAGATTAATTCCTTCTCTGATACTGGTGTCTTGGTGTCTCTTGCCAAATCAGCTTCTCCAGTGTCTTCTAATTTGGCATTTTGCTGTTAGGAGGAGAAACTCAAAGCAGGGGACTTCTAACTTCTGCATGATTTTAAATCAGGCTGCTTCAGTTCTACTGTGTAATTAAAGGAGCTTGGGAAGGGATTGAGGAGTTGAGAGGTGGGATTAGTCTCTTCCTATTCATTCCATCATACTGTTTCTTCCTTTCTTTTCCCTCTGCAACCTGACTTAGTTTTGCTTTCCTCTTATCTCCCTCTTCCTTACCTTACACACAGCACCCTATGCACTGCATATGTTTATTGTCTATTGTGTTTTCTGTCAGATCTCATCTGCTTTCTTTTTCATTCCTTCTATTCTGCATAGCTCTTAAAATGTAGCATCCTTATGAAGAGAAGGAGTGTGGAGGCAAAGAAGCAAGCAGATTGGATGTTGCTGTGGACCATGCAAAAGGATAGCTCTGGTGTTTGGCATCCCAAATTTGAGCTGGGGAGAAGAGGAGCCTGGAGAAGAGGAGGCTTAGGGGGGGACCTCATTTCTGTCTACAACTACCTGAAGGGAGGCTGTAGCCAGGTGGGGTTGGTCTCTTCTCCCAGGCAACCAGGGATGCAACAAGAGGACACAACCTCAAGCTGCACCAGGGCAGGTTTAGGCTAGATGTTAGGAAGAAATTCTTCACAGGAGTAGTGATTGGCATTGGAATGGGCTGCCCAGGGAGGTGGTGGAGTCCCTGTCCCTGGAAGTGGCACTTGATACCCTGGTTTAGTTGATTAGTTGGTGTTGGGTGGTAGGTTGTCCATCAGAAATGTTAACAATACTCATTCTTCAGTCAGCAGCTGCCCTAACTCCTAACAGGGAATGTTTTCAGAAGCATTTATATTTCTACCCAGCCTAAAACAATGAATATATCCAAGCCTTAATAAAACCTATGTTATGGTTTAAGGCTTATTGGAATATTCTAATAAGGGAAATTGGTATTTCCCTGAAAATTCAGTGCAGAATCTAAACTAGATCATTGGTTCTGCAAGAATAATAATGATAAAGTCTGTATCATCCATTGGTTTGCTAAGAGGTGTTAATATCCAGTGTATAAACAGTTCTTTCTTCTTGGCTTTTGGGCACTGGATCTGTTCACTGTTCCTTTGTTTCTCTCTCTAACCTCCTCCACTAACTTTGGCTGCCCAGATAGCACATAAGCTTTGCTGGATGTTTTCTGTCTGGGAAGAGAGAGACTGGTATTGGCCCCTTCTGGGCTTTCTTTGTCCAGGGGGCAAGTTGACCTTTCTGTATTATTTATCAGTTGTATATAATTGTAAATACCTGTCAATATATTGGGTATTTATGCTTGGAAATTTAGCTTTGCTGGAAATAGAGCTTTATCTTGCTTCCAAATCATCTGAGCTGGTCTGGTAAATTGTAGCTGGGGGAGGAAGTTCCTAACCCACCACAACCCAGAAGGCAGAATCTGTTGGCTGTGAAGTGCAGGAACTTGCTTTTTTCAGGCTCTCAGGGCAGCCCAGGGCAGCTGAATATGCCTGTTAGTCCTAATCACAGAACAGTCAGGGTTGGAAGGGACCTCAAGGATCATCCAGTTCCAACCCACCTAACACAGGTAGGGATATCTCACACTACATCAGGTTACCCAGAGCCACATCCAGCCTGGCCTGAAAAACATTCAGGGATGAGGCTTCCACCACCTCCCTGGGCAAGCTGTTCCAGTCTCTCACCATCCTCGTGGTGAAGAAGGGCTTCATTCTTACTTCTTTAGCTACTTAGTGGTGTCTCCTGTGTTGCTAAGTCTCACAAAGAGATTGCAGCACACAGTAAAGGTGCTTTTTCTCTTTGGGTACCTTTCAAGAGATGTGGCACAGTAGTCTGTGATCTTTTAGGGCTTGACAGACAACAGGCTAAAAGCCACTGCCTTAACCACGAGCGCTTGTGGGGCTCAGTGGCTTGCTTTGCCATTCTCATGGTCTCAGTGAGCATGTTCCACTCTGACTGCAGCAAAGTGCTTGTTCTGTGCAGTGCAGAAATCAGAGCTTGGAATCATTGGCATTTGTTTTAAAATACCTGTTATTTCTTGAAATGCTTGAAGATCAAACTTCTGCTATCATCTGTCAGACATCTTACCCCTATTATTGATACAGATTCTGTCCTCTGTGTTTTCTTGTTGATTTGGTCAATAACATTCCAGCTGTGCCTGCAGTTGTGTTTTCTGGTTGATAGGGGTGGTAATGCTGGCCATAGGGATGCTTTCTGACATAAGGTACTGGTGTCATCTGGATTTCAAAGCTACAGCAGGTAGCTGAAACCTTTTTGCTCTGCTCTTGCTTAGGAATTGCAATTTTAGTATTTTCTGTCCTTCCTTATCTTGAGTGTTTCTCCCCTCCTTCCCAGTGGCAGTTTGCATTAATGTGTACTGCATTCTGCACCAGGCTCTCCTTTTAGAAACTACAGATAATGAAGAAAACAGCATCTTTGTGAAATAATGATGTGGCCTATTTGGCTTAACTTCTTTTTTTTTCAGAAGCTTACTACAGATGTTTTTCACTGGCTGTGTCTCATGCAGATATTACTGTATTTAGCACTTGCTTAGGTCTGAAGTCATATCCTGTGCCTTATTAATTGCCTTATCTTCTGCTCTGGCTCCTAAGATCAGTTTGGTTTCCCTCAGCCTTCATTATAAAAACCTGAATAGGCCATGATAGAGTGATCTGGACTCTTGATGTTCATCATGCAGTTAATCTGCCAAAACCAGGGCTTGTTTGACCTTCAGAACATGGCAAGTCCAGATAGTTTGCTTGAACTTCTGCCTTAAATGCCATGTTTCTGCAGAGTCCTTTGTCTGACCCTGTGTCAGGTTGAGCTGTTTTTAACAGGCACAATTCCCTATTATTTTTCATTACTTTCTATTGTCTTTTAAGATTTTGTTATTAACCTACCATCCAAATTAAGCACATGTGAATGCACACACAGTGTTGTGATGGATCTGAAACTGTTGGCAGTACACTGGGAGTACAAGGAAATATTTAATGATTACTTCACCATTACTGTGATGATGATGATGAAGAAGGAAAGTTTAAATTGAGTTTTCACACTATAAAAAAACAAAATCCATGTGCAGTCTTCCTGCAGTTGAGGCAGGCAGTAGGTTAATGCTGCTGTTGTTTCTTGGAGCTTCAGAGCCAAGGACCTTGTAAATATGCAGCTGTGAATTCCTAAAGGAGAAGGAACCCTGGTTAGAAAGCTTGAGGGGCTGGCACATGGAAAGATTAAAAGTTATTTGCAGGTCTTCTTGAATGCTGTGGGGGTAACAGAACAAGGGGACACAGTCTCAAGTTGTGCCAGGGGAGGCATAGGCTGGATGTTAGGAGAAAGTTCTTGCCAGAGAGAGTGGTTTGCCATTGGAATGGGCTGCCCAGGGAGGTGGGGGAGTTGCCGTCCCTAGGGGTGTCGAAGCAAAGCCTGGATGAGGCACTCAATGCCATGGTCTAGTTGATGGGCTAGGGCTGGGTGCTAGGTTGGCCTGGATGATCTTGGAGGTCTCTTCCAACCTGGCTGATTCTATGATTCTATGTCACACATGCACCTGTAGCTGTTGCTTTATTGCTCTATTTTCTGTAGGATTACAAAGAGGTGATTCCAAACCATAGGCTCAGTTGCATGTGGGCAAACAGTTCTAATAATTGCCATTTTACAAAATGTAAGGAGTGCTGCAGGCAATGTATTGCTTGCTGTAAATAAGCTTTGAGATTCAATAGGACTCAATAGGGCACTGACAAATAAAGAGTAAGTGACAGGTTTAAAGCCTTGCTGTAAAGAATCAGGTGCATGGATAAATGCTGTCCAGAGCATAGAACGTGGACTAGGCTTTTAAGTGGGCTTCAAGTGAAACAAATATGTGTATGTATTTTGTCAGCTTGACATCTCTTTTGTTCCTCTGCTTTGTTCCCACTCCTAAATGTACATAGCACTTTATTTTAGAAGACTTTTATTCTGCACTGTGCTCAGACTTGTCACAGCTTCCAAACACAGTGAAGCTTTGCTGACAACTGAGCTTAGCCCAAATTATTGCACAGTCTTTATGGGTATATAAACACTAAACTCTTCCAGGGTTGGGGTTCTGAAAGTAGGAGAATATTTCCCAAGGGCACAAGGAAGGTGCCAGGTTTACAGCCTGGCTCCTGAAAGAAGTGCACTGTGAAAGATCAGTTTCTCACAAAGCCCTGAGCCGTGCCAGTTTGTGCTAATGTGCATCATTTGGGCTATAAATAAATGGGGCATTCCCCCTTGCATGCCAATAGGAAAATGCTGGTTATGGCATCATGCTTATACAGCTCCTACTGGCAGGGTTAGGATTATTTTATGAGTCAAATAAAGGTTGTTAGTGGGATTTTAAAAGGGTATCTGCAATGCTGTGAAATTGTGCACCATATTAGTAAGAAGAAAATGTATGCTTGGTTCTTAATGCTGTCCATGCATGAGTTATACTTGTGCGACTTTTTGATGTAAAGAAACGAGATGGATTCTTTACTCAGTGGTTATCCCTTGACTGGAGGACTTGAGCATCTCTCCTACAGAGAGAGGCTGAGAGCCCTGAGGCTGTTTCGTCTGGAGAAGACAAGACTGAGGGAATCTGATCAATGTGTACAAATAGCTGAGGGGTGGGTGTCAAGTGGAGGGGACCAAGCTCTTTTCGGTGATCAGCAGCAACAAGACAAGGAACAATGGTCAGAAACTGGAATATAAAGGGTTTAACTTCCACATGAGGAGAAACTTGTTTAGAGTGAGGGTAACAGTGCTGTCCAGAGAGGTTGTGGAGTCTGCTTCTTTGGAGACTTTCCAACCCCACCTGGATGCATTCCTGTGCAAACTACCCTAGGGGATCCTGCCTTGGCAGGGGTTTGGACTGGATGATCTCTGGAGGTCCCTTCCAATCTCTAAGGTTCTGTGATCCTAGTCAGCCTCTACAGTGTGCTCCAGTGACAAAATGAGCCAGTCTTTGTGCTGAGTCATGCCAGTGAGAATATCTGGTAGGGCCCTAGCCTAAAGCAGTAGGCACAGTAATCTGTGTGCTTTCTGGGATGAAAGTATAGGAGAGAGATTTCTTTTTTATAAGATTTTCTGAGGAAGAGAAGAGTGTTATTAGGAGTAATAGAATGACAGTTAAAGTGAGGAAAGAAAATAGTAGACTGATGGAGGGAGCTGTTTTCCAGCTGTGAGATCTGATGCATCCCGTGGAACAGCTTCCAAAGGAAAGCAATGGGGATGTCATTAGCAGAGACACTTCCAGACACAAGTAGGCAGTGAAATGCATGATGCAATTTACTCTAGATAGCATTAGCACAGCGCTGGGATGGAAGTGAGGTAACTAACCTCAAGAAAAAATTACCATTCCTAACTCCTTGTCTTTGTGTTGTGACTTTGCTTACCCTTAATTTCCTGAAGAAGTCTGAACTTCTGTTTTCTAAACAACTGAACATATTTTACTTGCTTTTTAAGCAGCTTAAGTGGCAGTCTCACTATTTCAGCTCTTAACCTTTATCATTGCTTTCCTCCAGCACGCATGCAACTAGCTTCTGCTTTTCCCTGGTATGCAGTAGAAAGGTTCCTGGTTGATATGCTCTCTCCCCTCAGTCCCTGTCAGCTGTAATGCTAGCAGCCTGGGCAGATATTCCTGATCTGCTTTGCATTGTCATCTGCACAAATAGGAGATGGTTGGTATCTTCTTCGTGAGTACTCCTAGGAGATTATTGTTCATATATCTATATGAATATATATATAGACACTAATGAGATTGGGGCATACATAATTTTATTTCCCCAATGAAAAAATCAGAAGGCTTTAAAATCCAACAGCAGTTTCCACTTTTTAGTTTTCAAGCAGCCAGACTGCAGGGAAAACCTCCACCAAGGTTGGGCTGGAAAATACAGGAACAGTTGAAGCCCAACAAAGCTGCTGCTAAATCTATCTGAAGGCTTTCTGTCTACAGCTACCTGAAGAGACATTGTGGACAGGCTGGAGCTGGTCCCTTCTCACAGGTAGTTGGAGACAGAACAAGGGAGAATGGCCTCAAGCTGAGACTGGGGAGGTTTAGATTGGGTATTAGGAAAAAGTTTTTCACAGAAGAGTGGTCAGGGACTGGAATGAGCTGGAGGTGCTGGAGTCACCCAGCCTGGATGTGTTTAAGGGTGGTTTGGATGTGGATATGGTTTAAAGTGAGTCTTGTAGAGTAGGGTTCTAGGTTGGACTTGGTGATGCTGAGAGGCTTTGCCAGCCTGCATGTTTCTGTGATCTGGTACAGTGGAGGTGCCATGAAGTATCTGCACAGCTCCAATGGCCAGTGTATATTTCTCCTCTTGCATTTTAACCACACAGTAACAGCAAATCATACCACATATCATTTGTTAATATACAGTGAAATACTGTCCACCAGAAAGCTGCTTTTTGTCTGAAGGGGGGCCACAGTAATCAGGAACATGATGACTTAGCTTGAGGGAGCCATGGGATATGGCTTGACCTTTTTCCCCCTCATCACCTATTGCTGTTTTCCTAGCCTGGCAAAAATCTATCTGGAAGGGGTAGCTGAACCAAGGATAGAGAATAAATGGTAATATTAATGCCATTAATGTATTTTTTGAAGTAAATATCTCTTCATAAATGTGTGGGCTCTCCCTGTCTGGGGATATTCAAGAGCTGCCTGGATGTGTTCCTGTGTGATCTGCTCTAGATGATCCTGCTCTGGCAGGAGGGTTGGACTGGCTGAGCTTTGAAGGTCCCTTCCAGCCCCTGACATTCTATGATTGTTTTTTTCATGAAGTGTAGCATTGCTGCTGTCTAGTTTTTGGTGCTTAGCCACTGCTTTGCATCAGGCCTTGCTCCTCTGTTCAACTCCCTTTTCTGGAAGCCTTCTTGGAGCTTTTACCATCTCGACACTGGTGTTTCTCTATCAAACTTGACTCAAATATTGTTGAGGGCAGCTGATTTAGCTTTTAGCAATGTTAAACACTGTAATGGAATTCTCAATTATTAGAACTTCATGAAGAAACCAAATTTCTGTGGTTTTTTTTTCCTTTTTCCAAAAAGCACTTTTTATGGCCCCTTCACACAACGCCAGCATCCAACAGTACATCAGGGCAATGCAAACATACCTGCACAGCAGACAGTAAGACCTTCCTATGGCATAAGAAGCAGCTCTTAACAAGCAATGGATGTTCAGAATAAAAACTGCAGCTTGATTATCTGGAAATGTTTCCTCTCAGTGAGATCTGTGTCACTTAGAAATCTCCTTTTAAATGAGTTTTATAGCCTCATCCTCGAGGCTAAGTTTTTCTGCAGTGTTGGTACATACAGAAGAATCCCAAATTATCTCATAGGCAGATGCTCAGTTTCTTTTAGCTTCTTCAGTGTCCTCACTTTGCAGCTGGTCTGGTAATACCTCATACATTTCATTTATGTGGTGGTTGTATTATTTCCAGAAATGAGAAACCAGAGCTCAGGACGGAAGAGTGAATCTCACTTTGAATCCTATAATAATGTAAAGATTCAGTAATGATTCTGGTTTATGGCATTCAATTTTAATCCCTTACCAAATGCTTGATGCTGTATAAACAAAAAGACTTATTTATCAGATCTGAAGTAGCTTGTGGTTGGGGCATTATTTAAACAAGATTACTTCTTCAGCAGATAATCCACTGAAGGGAATTTCACCATATGCTAATATCTCTTGAGACATATCTTCACTTTCCTGCAGATCCTGCCTGGTTTAGATGGTCTTGAAGATGCTGAATTTTGTGAGCAAAACAGCTTTGGGAGGAGATCAGCATTCTTAGCCTCTCAGGAAACCAAACATTTCCATTCAGGTGCCAAAGCACAGGCACAGGAAATTAACTTTGCACAAGTAGGCTGGGAGCATATTCAGACCATTTTTCAAAGGGTCAAACTTCCTCAGGTTCTGTAAGTAAGAAATGGATTTGTGTTTAGGCATACCTAGAGTACCCTACTTCTTTTGCTCCTGGATTAAAACTGAGCAGCTACTGTAATAAGTAACCATAGAATTAAAGGGGGCAAATTTGCATAAAGTATAATAAATTTGAATACCTTTTCACTTTAGAGAGACAGCACAGTTACTCAGGGCATTCTATAACTGTTAAAATTAAGTTTCTAAGAAAACCAGAGAACATGGCTGCTAAACATGGGAAAAGAAAGCTTCCAGAGGAGCTATTCTAGCTCTTCTCATAGTTCTTCCATAGAATAGAATCATAGAATCAGTCAGGGTTGGAAGGGACCAAAAGGAACATCTAGTTCCAACCCCCCTGCCATGGGCAGGGACACCTCACACTAGATGAGGCTGTCTAAAGCCCCATCCAGCCTGGCCTTAAACATTTCGAGGGATGAAGCTTCCACCACCTCCTCAGGCAACCTGTTCCAGGGTCTCACCACCCTCATGGTGAAGAACTTCTTCCTAACATCCAGTCTGAATCTACCCATTTCTAGCTTGGTTCCATTCCCCACAGTCCTATCACTACCTGACAGCCTAAAAAGTCCCTCCACAGCTTTCTTGTAGGCCCCCTCAGATACTGAAAGACCACAGTAAGGTCACCTCGGAGTCTTCTCTCCAGACCAAACAGCCCCAACTGCCTCAGTCTCTCCTCACAGCAGAGCAGCTCCAGCCCTCTGATCACCCTCGTGGCCCTTCTCTGGACACCTTCCAGCACATCCATAGCCCTCTTGTAATAATGGCTCCAGAACTGGATGCAGTACTCCAGGTGGGGTCTCACCAGTGCAGAGTAGAGGGGTAGCATCACTTCCCTTGCCCTGCTGCCTACACTTCTCTTGATGCAGCCCAGGCTGTGCTTGGCTTTCTGGGCTGCAAGAGCACACTGCTGGCTTATACTGAGCTTCTTGTCCACCAGCACCCCTCTCCTCAGGGCTGCTCTCAAGCCACTCTGTATTGGTGCTTGGGATTGCCTCAACTCAGATGCAGGACCTTGCACTTGGTCTTGTTGAACTTCATCAGGTTGAGTTGGGCCCACCTCTGCAGCTTGTCCCATGTCAAGCACACAGACACACATCCCCCAACAAATGTTACTTATGGAAGTGTTTGAAACTTTCTGTTTGCTTAATAAAGACTGCTGGAGAGCAGTGAGCAGAGAGTTTAATAAGAAAGGATTAAGATTAAATACATTCCTGTTTGTCCTCCTTGGAGCTGAGTTCATTAATGACTGTTTGGCATGCAGCTCTTAGGAAGCTTCAGACATTTCCAAGCACTACTTGGAAGAGCAGCATTTGCCATTTCACAAATGAAGTTTCATTGCAAGTGATTGAAGCCTTAGCTCTAAAAGAAACTCAGAAGAATTGTTATTCCTCTGCAGCAGTAGGAGAAATTAATGCTGCCTCTCATGGCTGGAGCTCCCATAACAAGACCGAGAGGGTTGGCATATGAGCACAGCAAATCCTTGGCCTTTTGTTGCTTGCTGATGCACTGTGATGGTTTGGGTGTTCCCTGCCTCTCCTCCCCCCCCCCCACACACTTTAGAAATCACCCAGACTAGACTCAGCCAGCTCTGGAAATGAATGCAGCTTATATTTACAGCTAGCAAAATATACAAGCAGATGTTTACAGTATATACAGTTATAGAGAGAAATATATAAGGTAAAAGGTAATACAGAAACACAACAGCCCTCCCAGAAACCTGAGTCCCCAGGAGGGACTCTCAAACACATCTTTACCATCCCCCTACCCCTCTCAACCTTACCCCAGTCCCAGGGAAGAATGGAGGTTCGGCCAGGGGGTTAGGAAGCAAAGTGCATTAGTCCAAAATGGAGGGTGAGGTTAGAGAGTAAGATGCAGCTCAGCCAGCAGCCCGAGCAAGAGTGGTTATCTGTGGTTTTATTTCTTGTTCCTATACATCTCAGCAAGCCTATGAGTGCAGCAGACATCACCCTTGTTTTCCTTTCACAGCCTGCAATCCAGTTCTTCTCACCAAAACGTAGCCTGCTTGAAACTAGCACATGCATATACATTCATATTCTCTGCATTATACATCTGCTGAAAGAGCTTAACTCAATTTTGTCTCTTTTCTCAACTGTTTATAGTCCATTACACTCTGATGGAAGCTGTGGTGACATTGTGGCAACTGTGAGTGTTCCAAGATATTACTTTGCTCTAGGCTTTCGTGTTATTTAAAAGCAGAGCTTTAAAACACCTTTGAAAACCTCTTCCTCTCCCAGAAAAAGCACATGCTCTGAGACTTCTTATTTTCATTAGAGCCACCAGAATGATTTGGGGACTTGAGCATGCCCCCTTCTAAGAGAGACTGAGAGCCCTGGGGCTGTTTAGTCTGGAGAAGAGGAGGCTGAGAAGGGATCTGAGCAATGTGTACAAATAGCTGAGGGGTGGGTGTCAAGTGGAGGGCGCCAAGCTCTTTTCAGTCATCAGCAGCAATAAGCTAAGGAGCAATGGATACAAACTGGAACAGAGTAGAAACAAACTGGAACATGAGGAGAAACCTCTTTACAGTAAGTGGGGGTGCCAGAGCCCAGGAGCAAGCTACCCAGAGAGGTTGTGGAGTCTCTTTCTCTTGAGACTTTCCAAACCCACCTGAATGCATTCCTGTGCAGACTGCCCTAGATGCTCCTGGCTTAGCAGGGGGGTTGGACTGGATGACCTCTGGAGGTCTCTTCCAACCTCTAAAGTTCAGTGATGCTGTGATTATTGTCACTAGCAGTTCTAAGGATAAAAGTTAAGCTGGGTTCAAAGCATTTGTGCCAACAAAAATAAGATTCCCACTATTCACTGCTTCCCAGCTAATTTCAATGTGATTTATTGATTCAAGTATGTTAGTAATCCAGTTGTAAAGCTTGTCAGAGTTTTAAAACTTCCATTTACTTTCATAAGTTTTAATAATTAAAAAAGAATGAAGAAAAAATCTGGGTAGTTGTATTCTCACATTTACAGCTGTTATTGGTGTCTTTCTACTGACTGTGACTACTACTGGTTGTATTGATTGGATTATTGTGTGAATATTCAGAGTTGTTCAGCCAGTTCTCATTCAGAATTATTTGATCTTTAAGTTCAGGGAAAAAGATTTGTTCATTGCCTGTAGCAGAAGTCTTCTCACCTGGAAGCTGTAGAGCAGTGTGATAGCCAAGCTTCAACTGCCTTCACAATGGATGTCAGGAGGAAGTTCTTCACAGAGAGGGTGATTTGCCATTGGAATGGGCTGCCCAGGGAGGCGGTGGAGGCACCATCCCTGGAGGTGTTCAAGAAAAGTCTGGATGAAGCACTTGATGCCATGGTCTAGTTGACTGGATAGGGCTGGGTGCTAGGTTGGACTGGATGAGCTTGGAGGTCTCTTCCAACCTGGTTGATTCTATGATCAACCTGAAAATTACATTTTCCAGAGTGTTGATTTGTTTTTACCAGAAGCAAAGACTTGGAATTCAGGAGGTGAGCCTGCATGGGATAAGGGACATTTTTCCAAAGTGGCCCTGAGGACTGTTGAGTGGCTGGGCTGCTGGCAGGGGTGCCCAGGGAATCCTGAGTTAAGATTCTGCCCCATCTGGGGCAGCATTTGGAACTGATTGTAAGGGAGATAGCTTCAATCTGGTTTACTTTGTATGACACACCTCAGATGTTAGTCAGAGCAAGCAAGCAAGACTGAGTGATTGTGCAACTGGGAGTTTGGGTACTCATCTGTGACCATGAGACTCAGATTTGAGTCCTTCCTTGAGTAATATTTTAGCTTTCTTCCAGAGTGGAAGATCTTTAGCAGAAAGGTCTGAGCTTTTTAGAGCAGTAAGGCATGGCAGAAGTGGTCCTGTAAGTTGTACTGAGACTGTGTAAGCCCTCCTCAACTTCACAGCACATCAGTGGGTGTGTGTTTACATCCGTGAAACCCTCCAGCTGAAAGCCACAGGAATAACTGAGAATGCTGTAGCTCGGAATTTGCAGTCACTGCTATGAGACTGTGCCAAAAGAGATGGTTTTAGGTAACTGGCATGAAGCTCAGCATTACAGATAAAATTCAGCTCTGGGAAGTATGAGAACCTGTGGTGGTTTGTGCTCTACTGAGAGGATTCATGGTTTGTCACTTCTAATGAAAAATGTTCTCCACTATCTCATGGGATCACAGGATGATAGGTATTGGAAGGGACTTCCAGGGATCATTGAGTCCAACCCCCCTGCCAGAGCAGGAGCAGGGAATCCAGTGCAGGTCACACAGGAGCACATCCAGCCAGGACTGGAAAGGCTCCAGAGAAGGAGACTCCACAGCCTCTCTGGGCAGCCTGTGCCAGGGCTCTGTCAACCTCACACTCAAGAAGTTCTTCCTCATGTTGAGGTGCAACTTCCTGTGCTCTACTTTACATCCACTGCCCCTTGTCCTATGGCAGGGCACAAGTGAGCTGAGGCTGTCCCTGTCCCTTTCTTCCTGACTCAGAGCCCTCAGCTATTTAGATCCATTGCTTGTCCTATCCCAGGGCACAACTAAGATTTTGTCCCCTCCCTCCTGACCCCCAGCCCTCATCTAGTTACAAGCATTGATTAGATCCCCTCTAAGTCTTCTTCAGCAGACCAAACAGCCCCAGGTCCCTCAGCCTCTCCTCACAGGGCACTGCTCCAGCCCCTTCATCATCTTTGCAGCCCTCCATTGAACTCTTTCAAGTAGATCCCTGTCCCTCCACTTACGAAGTGTAGGAGTGGCCGATTTCTGAATGGGATAATGCAGAGATAGGAATTCCTGAGGTAATGACTGTGACCCTGGTGCTTTTGGTTTTTGAGAAAGTAGTCTTGGGAATGTTCTCAGCTTTAATCATCCCTTTGCCATCTTACTGTGTTGTCATCCTCTACCTCTGCCCAGGTAATCTGAGGTGTGTGCTGTTCCTAACGGTGTGAGCAATGATATGTGCAGTCTTACTCCCTCTGTGCTCTGAGGCAGCTGAAAGTGTAGTCAGCTGAAGATGTGGTCTGCTTCCTTGGGGAGTCTTAGTGCTCACAGCAGTTGGAGGTGCTTCACAGTGGGGAATGTTTGAGGGACACCTCAGATTTCTCTTGCTCTAGTCCTGAAGTTTACTTAGCAGCTGCATGATCAAACTCTAAGAAGCTTTAAATTCAACTCTCCCAAGACTAAGGAATAGCTCATCCTGTCATAAAACATAAGCAAGTTGTTTGAGAGTGAAAATGAAAAACTGAAAGATGAAGACTGTTCTCCCTCATAATGCTCTCATATCTACAGTCAAAAAAAAATTTAATATAGCTTCCAAGCTCCTCAATATTAAAAAAAATTCCCCTGCATTTGAAATGCCTCAGTTACAAATTTGGTGCCACATTATTTCTCCTGCTCCCAGAGGAATGCAGGTTTTGCAGAGGAGAAGCAGGTGTGAGTGGTGGTGTAGAGCTGAGAATGAGCTGCAGTGTAGGAGAGGCAGGATATGACACTGAAAGATCCTCACATTTCATACAGAAGGGCCAAAATGGCAGCTGCTGAGTTGTTCAGTAGCTGTTGTCAGTGGGGAAAAGCTTCCCCTTCATACCTGGTAGGATGTAGTTGTACTGAGTCGCCTTCTGTGACCACCTGGTGCTGCTCTGGGTTTGAACAGCTTTACTGGGTTCAGTGGTTAGCACCTGGACATGCAGCAGCAGGAGTGAAGGAAACATCTTCGAGCTCATTGTGCAGACTTGGAAAAGGAAGTGCTCTTAGGCTTTACCTCATCTGTGAACCCCCCCATTGTGTCAGCAGCTTTCACAGCCAGGAGACGTGCAGATGGCTCAGTGGCCATTAGCCCCCCGAGACGCTGAACGCCCAGACTTGCCTGTTGAGGAAGTGTCTTCAGGCTTGCCTGCTGTTGCCTCTTCTGTGTCTCTGGTTGGTACACTTCAGAGGATGTTAAACTGAACACAGCAAATGCCTAAAGATTTCATATGGTCATTTGGCTACCACAGCACCAAGTACTTTAGGTGTATCTGCACATGTGATGGTTTGGGTGTTACCTGCCCCTCCCCCCTTATGAAATCACCCAGACTAGGCTGACCCGAGATGGAAGTTAAGGGAATGAAGCTTTGTATTTACAGCTTAGCACAATATACAAGCAAGTATTTACAGTACATAAATATCATAGAATATCATAGAATCAAACAGGTTGGAAGAGACCTCCAAGATCATCCAGTCCAACCTAGCACCCAGCCCTGTCCAGCCAACCAGACCATGGCACTAAGTGCCTCATCCAGTCTTTTCTTGAACACCTCCAGGGATGGTGACTCCACCACCTCCCTGGGCAGCCCATTCCAATGCCAATCACTCTCTCTGCCAACAACTTCCTCCTCACATCCAGCCTAGACATCCCCCAGCACATACATACAGCTATAGACAGAAACACACAAGGTAAAGGTAATACAGAAACACAACAGCCCTCCCAGAAACCAGAGTCCCCAGAAGGGGCTCCCAACCACCCTTCCACCTTCTTTCCACCCCTCTACTTTATCCTAGAGTTTGCCTTGCATGCAAGGTGAGTTTGGAGGATTGGCCATGGGGATTAGAAAGCAGAAGGATTAGTTACACAGAAAGCAGTTTAGGGAGAAAAGTACAGACACCAGCTGCAGCAGAGAGCCAGACTGTGTTATCCACTCTGATATGGGTCAAGAACTGGCTGGAAGGCCGGGCCCAGAGAGTGGTGGTGAGTGGTGCCACATCCAGTTGGCAGCTGGCACTAGTGGTGTTCCCCAAGCATCAGTGCTGGGCCCAGTCCTGTTCAATATCTTTTTTGATGATCTGGATGAGGGGATTGAGTGCTGCATCAGTAATTTTGCAGATGACACCAAACTAGGAGCAGGTGTTGATCTGTTGGAAGGTAGGAGAGCCCTGCAGAGGACCTGGACAGGCTGGGTGAGTGGACAGGCCAATGGAATGAGATTGAACAAGGCCAAGTGCAGGGTTCTACACTTTGGCCACAACAACCCCAAGCAGCACTACAGGCTGGGGACAGAGTGGCTGAGAGCAGCCAGGCAGAGAGGGACCTGCGGGTGCTGGGAGAGAGTAGCTGAAGATGAGGCAGCAGTGTGCCCAGGTGGCCAGGAGAGCCAATGGCATCCTGGCCTGGCTCAGGAGCAGTGTGGCCAGCAGGACAAGGGAGGTTATTTTGCCCCTGTACTCAGCACTGCTCAGGCCACACCTTGAGTGCTGTGTCCAGTTCTGGGCTCCTCCATTGCAGAGAGATGTTGAGGTGCTGGAAGGTGTCCAGAGAAGGGTGACAAAGCTGTTGAGGGGCCTGGAGCACAGCCCTGTGAGGAGAGGCTGAGGGAGCTGGGGGTGTGCAGCCTGCAGAAGAGGAGGCTCAGGGCAGAGCTCATTGCTGTCTGCAACTACCTGAAGGGAGGCTGTAACCAGGTGGGGTTGGTCTCTTCTGCCAGGCAAGCAGCAATAGAACAAGGGGACACAGTCTCAAGTTGTGCCAGGGGAGGTCTAGGCTGGATGTTAGGAGGAAGTTGTTGGCAGAGAGAGTGATTGGCATTGGAATGGGCTGCCCAGGGAGGTGGTGGAGTCACTGTGCCTGGAGGTGTTAAAGAAGAGTCTGGATGAAGCACTTGATGCCATGGTCTAGTTGACTGGATAGGGCTGGGTGCTAGGTTGGACTGGATGAGCTTGGAGGTCTCTTCCAACCTGGTTGATTCTATGATCTAGGTTTCTGTTCTTGGTTTTATACATCTCAGCAAGCCTGTGAGTGAAGTAAACATCACCATTGTTTCCTTTTCACAGCCTAGTATCTAATTCTTCTCACCAACATATTCCAGCTAACCTCAAACTAGCACAGTACACATTGTCCAGAGCATGATCTTTGTGGTCTTACATTACTGTTGGTTTGTTACAGTCTGTAGTGAGCCTTCAGCCTTGGACAGAGATCCTCCTCGTATAGTAAGAGCAGCACACAATATAAACGGGCCTCAGCATGGTTCCTATCTCAAAGGATGAATCATTCAGTTACAGGACAGACATGCTACCAGGTTAAAAATAGGCAGGAAAGTGCTAAATGCTGTTTATCTGCCTTACAGTCAACAGATAAAGGCAATAAGCCTGCAGGGATAGCTGCAAGCAATAGGACTGCTTGCTTGTCCAGTCGATCATTATCGTTGCAGTCTGTAATTAGAAGAGTTGTGTGCAGAGCTTTGAAAGGATGATATGTGAGCTGCTGCTACCTGAGTACAGGCGAAAGGAGAACACAGGAAGACCATTTTGCTCTGCTGGTTAAGATGTTAGTAATCTGCAAGATGTTCCTTCCCAGATTATTTTTGTGTTCTGCTGGGAAGGAGGTAAATTAAGGCAGTGAGCATCATCATCTCTGTTGCACTTTGGTAACTGCAAACAATGGCAAAAAACTTGTAGTGGTTTGGGTGTTACCTGTCCCCCTGCCCCCCCCCCCCCTCCAAGTTAGGAATCCACCCAGACAAAACTCATTTGGCTGGAATTGAAGGAATTAAGCTGCATTTATAGCTTTGCACAATTTACAAGCATATATAGATACAACATATTACAAATATTTACAGCTATGTACAAATTAAAAGTAATACAGAAATACAACCCCCCTCCCTGAGCAGCCAGACTGCCTGAGAAGCCTCCCAACCAATCCCCCTCCTTCCTTCCACCCTTTCCCACCCTCTCCCTTATCTCAGCATTTCCTTTACATGCAGGGTGAGCTGGAAGAGGTCAGCAAGAGGGGTTAGAAGCAGAATGATTAGTTGAGAATATGCAGGTTCAGGCAGAGACTGACTTATCTTTGTGTCCTTGTTTTTGTATGTCCCAGCAGAACAAATGCATAATACAGACATCACCTTTATTTCCCTTGCACAGCCAATAGCCTAATTTCTCTCATTAAAATATTCCAGTTGGCCTGAAAACAGCACATAACTGCAAAGAGGTGTGGCAAGAAATGGCTCACACCCGTTAACAGTACAAGAGGGCTTGTTTCCTGTAGCTGCTGAGTGAAGAGGTCTGTGATCTGCTCTGGTAGGGGGCTTGGACTGGATGAGCTTTGGAGGTCCCTTACAGCCCCTGGCATTCTGTGATTCTCAGTATGAGGAGAAAACTCTTTCCAGTGAGTGTGCCAGGGCCCTGGAGCAGGCTGCCCAGAGAGATTGTGGAGTCTCCTTCTCTGGAGCCTTTCCAAACCCACCTGGGTGCATTCCTGTGTTGGACTACCGTGGGTGATGCTGCTTTTGGCAGGGGGGTTGGACTCAATGATCTCTGGAAGCCCCTTCCAGCCTCTAATGTTCTGTGATTGTATTTGTTTTCTTTGCATTTGGGAATCCTTCACATTGACTTCTAGTTGTGTTGCTCTGGGATTTTACAGTTTAATGGTCACTGAAAGAGAATTCCTTCCTGTGCTGGAAACAGCTTCTCAATCTGCTGATGATACAGTGGCTCATTGTTCTTTCTCAATAATAAATGAGAGTATTTTGCATTAATAGGGATTCAGAAGTCTATGAAGCAACTTATTTTGCCTCTTTAATTTGGTTTTTTTTTTCCTTGCTGTGAAGGTCTATACAGAGATTAAGAAATGTAGCACAATTGCATAAGTATTTAAACTATATAAATACCTGGGAAGTCTTGCAGTGTTAATATGATTAAATTATGATGGTAGCTTGCTCATAAATGCAGTCTGTGCTGCCTTTAGTATCTGTCAGTTGCTATGTCAGCTTTTTTGCCCAAGCTCCTTATTAATTTGAGTGTGCACTTCCTTTGCCTTATTGATGCTCTTAAACAGAAAGATTTGTTTGTCTTTTATTCCAATCCTGGGATAACCACAGGTGCTCCCAGCACAGGGGGAAAATTGTACTCCAGCAAGATTTATGATAGTAGCTGATTGATTTATTGGTTCAGTGACAAAGATTCAATGAAAAAGGTCTGGTTGTGGAAATCCTTCTTTCCTTTCTTCCCTCTCTCCAGTCTGATGAAAACAATTCACATGTAATAAGTCCAGGAGACTAGGAAAGGACTGTTTTGTTCTGGAAACTGGGAGCAATTTTTCTGATAGGTGTTGGCACTCATTCAAATAGGGCCCCAAAGTCATCACCATCTGTTCACAGCACCACAGGATGTTAGGGGTTGGAAGCAATCTCTGGAGATCTTTGAGTCCAACCCCACTGCCACAGCAGCACCAGAGAATCTAGCACAGGTCACACAGGAACACATCCAGACAGGGCTGGAAAGGCTCCGGAGAAGGAGACTCCACAACCTCTCTGGGCAGCCTGTGCCAGTGCTCTGTTGCCCTTACAGTCATGTTGAGGTGGAGCTTCCTGTGCTGTAGTTTCCATCCATTGCCCCTTGTCCTATCCCAAGTGAGCAGACTCCTGAGAAACTGTGTTATGGTTCCTGCATCCTTTTTAACAGCAAAATGTGTGTCTCTATCTACTGTCACATTCAGCACCTGCAAAGAAGTAATAATGGATGGGAGATGTGATACTGTGTGTGTGTGTGTGTATGTGTAAGCCAGGTGTTATTGATGAGCTCCACCTTTTGGGTATTGATGTGTTAGGCAAGGCTGTTCAGAGAGCCTTGTCTTGAGTTCATGCTCAGCAGTTCCTCTTCCATGAAAGAGAACAGATACTCCTCCTTGCTTCAGAAGCTCTAGTTCACTCTTACTGTGGTTTCCCTTTCTTTAATGAGGGGATGTATATTCTGCATAGCCAATAACATCAGCTTTCCCACTTTTCCTCAAGTGGAAGAATCAAGCTTTGCATGTCTAAGTTTCTTAAATTGTGTAGCTGGATCTATGTTAATTTTTTTCCACGCCTCTGTACTTTCTGTAGCTGCCAGCTTTATTTTCTTGCACTTTGTGCTAGTGCACACTGCAGTCAAGCCTGTTACCTTTGTCCTTTTAACAGGGTAGTCTCAAAGCAATGGGAGTTCATTTTACTGCAGACAAAAAACCAATTACTTGGTGCACTCTCCTTAAGACACATGGCTGTAAAATGATGCTTTGCCCTTTTCTTTTTTCAGTTTGTTTTCTTAGTTCATTTAGGGTTTTTTGTTTGTGCATCTGCATAAAAATAGCAGAGTTGGTTGCAGAGGTGCTATTTTAAAAGCCAACGAGCTCTTCCAGCCACTTCTTTCCAAGACCTGGTTTTAAATGCCGTTATGCTGACCAAACTCCTTGTTTTACCTGTACAAAAGCTGACTGCTGTCTTTGATGCAGGTTTCTAAAGGACTCTGAGACTTTAGTGAGATGTAAATGGTGTAATCAGCGATGAAGGCTCACAATGCCAAGAGTGCTGAAAGGAAACTCATTCTCCAGAAGGTCCCCTCCAACCTAAACCATTCTATACTTTCTTCTCTCTTATTTCTTTCCTGAGCCTGTGGCTTGACCTTTTTTAAGCCACTGTATTGTAGATTTTTCTTTTTCCCTACCATCATTCTTCAGAGGGATGTAAAGTGGCTCTCTTTCTGCCTGGTGCTGCCTTTGTTTGGTGACTCCTCTGCTCGCCCCACCGTAGTGCTCTCTTATACACTGAGGCTCATCAGTAGGTGTTCCACACAGACACAGACTGTTACACTTCCATTCTTCAGACATGAACGTGCCTGGTCTATTTGGCAACAGCTCTCTGTTTTCCCCAGTCAGTCCTTATGTCAGGAAAGGAACCACCTACTGACAGATCCCAAAGGAAAGAGGATGCATCTTTACAGCTTCTGGAAGCCTTTGACTCCTGCACAGGGATGATGGCACCTTCCTCACTCAAGTCTTTGACATGTGAAGCTTCTTAACATGCGCAAAAGGGAATTTCTGTGATTATGTTGAAGCTAAAGAGGCCTTTGTATCTCAAGCCTGCCATCAACTAAGTGTTGCCTCTGATTTGATTTTTACCTCTTCCTTTTCAGCTCTGCTATTCAGAGCTTTGTCACTGTCTTTAAACGTGACATTGAGCATTGAGTCAGCATTCAGAAGCACCCATCCTCATCTTGCTCTCAGCAGCTCTTGTGCTCTGCAATCCTAGTCCACACAGGGTTTGGGTAAAAACTACGTTTCAGTTAACATTATATTTAACCAGTAACTGGAAGTGTTGCTTGTTTCCATTTAGATGAGAGCCCTTACACAAAGTCTGCAAACCAGGCAAAGGCACCTGATGGAGCATTGTCTGTGAGGAGACAGAGTATTCCAGGTAAGACTTGCTTTGCTTTTTATAACACCTAACTTGTTTGTGAACAGAAAGGTAATACTTATCAAAATTCAAATAGTTATAAAAAGCAAATTAATTACAGTTATTACCAAGCAACTTTACAAGGAAGGCTCCGTGGGAGGTGTGAGGAGTTCCTAAGGCTGAGTTACCTCAAGCTTTTGCTGTGAAGAACATCCCTGTGTCTCTTTTGCAGCAGATGTCTGACACGGATCACAAAACCCTTTCATCAGAGGCTCACATATTTTCAGGCACTGGGAATTTGTTCTTTGATATTTGGTTTTGATGGTATAGGGAGATTGACTCCTATTTCCCAGTGCTGGTCAGACAGGCTCAGTAATCTAGCAGGGCAGCAGTCTGATAGAGGTCTCATCTCCAGGTGATTTTCTGCCTTGTGTATGCCCGTCCTTGACTTTTTTGTCATCTCATCACACAAAGCCAGACCACTAGAGGAGGAGAAACTTCTTTACTGTAAGGGTCACAGAGCTCTGGAACAGGCTGCCCAGAGAGGTTGTGGAGTCTCCTTCTCTGGAGACTTTCCAAACCCACCTGGATGCAGACTACCCTAGGGGATCCTGCTTTGGTAGGGAGGTTGGACTCGGTGATCTCTGGAGGTCCCTCAGACCTCTAAGGTTCAGTGATTCTGTGATACACCTCCATTGTTAGCAGATAAGAAGATGCCTCTCCCCATGAAGAAGCAGAAGGAAAGGAGAGAACTGGTTTTCAGCCTAAAGTAAGAAAATAATTATGGGAGTGAAATAACCTCAGGATTACATTTTCCTGTCTACTTCTGGCCACTCTGGGCATCTTGGAGCTCGTACTCCATGGTCCTTAAAGACATAAGGCTCAACCCAGGACACAGGTGCTCAGGAAAAAAACTAATCTAAGCTTGTGTTTGTTCTTCAGCTTTTAATATCAGGAAGATGTTTATCTTGCTGCATTGTTGCATCTCTAGACTTTAGGAGCCCCAAAGGATAAATGAGACTGAGTTGGCTGGAAATGTAAGAAGAAAATGAAATTAAAACTTCACATTCTTACATATTCACCTTCTAGCACAATGGATGTTGTGGGTTTACATACATAGAGTGGTGTGACTCAGAGTACTGCTTTGTGAAGGAATGTGAACATTTAAGAGTTAATTGAAGTGTGAAGTCCTGCACCTGAGGTCGATGCAATCCCAAGCACAAATCCAGGTTAGGTGGAGAATGGCTGAGAGCAGCCCTGAGGAAAAGGACCTGGGGGTTTGGGGTGATGAAAAGCTCAACGTGAGCCTGCAGTGTGAGTGCAGCCCAGACAGCAACCCTGTGCTGGGCTGCAGCAAGAGCAGTGTGGGCAGCAGGGCAAGGGAGGGGACTCTGCCCCTTGGCTCTGCTCTCCTCAGACCCCACCTGCAGTCCTGTGTGCATTTCTGGAGCCCCAACACAAGTAGGACATGGAACTGTTGGAGCAAGTCCAGAGCAGATTACAAAGATGCTGAGAGGGCTGCAGCAGCTCTGCTATGAGGACAGGCTGAGGAAGTTAGGGCTCCGCAGCCTGGAGAAGAGAAGGCTTCGAGGAGACCTTATGGTGGCCTTCTGATATCTGAAGGGCAGCTACAGGAGGGCTGGGGAGGGACTATTGACAAGAATGAGGAGTAACAGGTTTAAACTGGCAGAGAGGAAATTTAAGCTAGATGTTAGGAAGAAGTTTGCAGTGAGGGTGGTGAGACACTGGCATAGGTTGCCCAGGGAGGTTGTGGCTGCTCCCTCTCTGGAGGTATTCAAGGCCAGGTTGGATGAGGCCTTGAGTGACCTGTTCTAGTGGGAGGTGTCCCTGCCTATGGCAGGTGGTTGGAACTGGCTGAGCTTTGAGGTCCCTTCCAACCTAAACCATTCTGTGATTCTGAAAAAACCTGTAAAATGTTTATGTCAGTTGGACACTGAGAAAACCTGAGCTCACATTTCCTATCTAAATAGATCTTTCTTGTCTGTGGGAAGTTTATCTACACTGTAGATTAGTCATGACATGGATGCAGAAGCATCCCAGCTAACAAGCTGGACTTTTCAGTAGGAGATGTACTAGTAATACTAAGTGGTAACATTAACTAGTCTGAGACCAGAGGTAGTACAGCCACTTTCATTGGGTGCAGGCTTGCGCTCCTGACAGTATGTAGGTCAGCTCCAAATAGCTTTTGAATTGGAAGGTAAGATGCAATGAACCTGGTACATTAATTCTTATAAACCTGGATGGAGGCTTGTCAGCTGGAGTTCCTGTCAATAACCCTCACATGGAGAGCATACACTGTATGGAATGCACTCATTTCTGTTCCCCACAGATGGTATGCCTGATAAAACATCACATTCCTCAAGTGCTGTTTCTTCAAGCTTGAAGCATGAGAGTGCCTTTGACAGTGTAGCTGTCTAATCTACTTGATGCTCTGTCATTCTGGAGTTACGGACAGCAGATGTCCTAATGCGCAGGAAAGCTCTTGCCACTGAATCAGCCAACAGAAAACTTTTGCCTTCTAGCAAGTTAAATGATCTTATACTGAGCTTTGTGCAAGAGGCTTGTGCAGGTGCTGGAGGGATGGCAGAGGAGGGCAAGGAAGTTAGGGAAGCCCTAGAGAATAAATCGGATGAGGAGTGGCTGAAGGAGCTGGGGATGGGTAGTGTGAAACAGAGGAGGCTGAGGGCAGAGCTCATGGCTGTCTGCAGCTACCTGAAAGGAGGTTGTGGAAAGGCTGCTGCTGGGCTCTGCTCACAGGTCGTTATTGATAGAACAAGAAAGAATGGTCTCAAGCTGCTACTGGACATTAGGAAACACTTTTTCCTGGCAAGAGTGATTATGCACTGGAATGTGCTCGCCATGGAGGTAGTGGAGTCCCTGAGCCTGGCTGTGTTTCAAGGTGGTTTGTCTGTGGTGCTTGGGGCTATGGTTTAGGGTGCAGCTTGTATAGTAGGGACATGGATTGGGCTTGGTGATCCTGAGGAGCTTTTCCAAGCTGAGTGTCTCTGTGATTCTGCAAACAGACAATAGAGAAATACTTGTGAAAATACATATCCAGGCTTTGTGATGTGAACTTTCCAGAGTAGGGTCATGTTATCTTCCTGTATCTGCTGACTGCTCATTCTCATGATATTTGAATGTCCTTTAAAGGATTCCAGTGCTCCTTTCTTTGGCCAGATATCAAAAAAGGGAGCTTTTCTTCCTGTGAGACTTGAAATTACTACACCAACTATAAACCCCAAGAGGTTGTTTCTATCATTCCATGTGAAATATATATTGAAAGTGCAGTATTGATGAGCAAAAACTGAATCCACAGTATTCAGTAGGATAATTCTGTAGAGGCTATGTGGAGCTCAGGCTTGGTTTATTTTATAGGGGAAAAAATACTCAAATAATCATTTTATAATTAAAGTCCAATGAACACATGCTGTGAGATCAGTGCACTCACTTTAATTCCTTTCATCCCCAGAAGCAGGGAATGGATTAAGCATCTCTCTGAAGCAGAACTTGCTTGCTTAAAATGCAGAATCCATTATTCATGTGATGAGACCACATGTTATATTTATCATGTCTTCACATGGCACAAAATCAACAAGCAACAGATCCTTTCAAAGGGATTTATAGAATTGCAGGAATTAGTTAATTCAAATTATATAAGTTAATATAATTGCAGTTTGGAACTTGGACTGAATTTTGCAGATGTGTAGGTGTTTAGTTATGGTTATATGTATGTGACAAGAAGTTCTGCATAGGACAGCAGTGTGCCCTTCTGGCCAAGAAGGTCAATGGGATCCTGGCATGCATTAGGAAGAGTGTGTCCAGCAGATCAAGGGAGGTTCTCCTTCCTCTCTGCCCTAGTGAGGCCCCACCTGGAATATTGCATCCAGTTTTGGGCTCCCCAGTTCAAGAGGGACAGGAATCTACTGGAGAGAGTCCAATGGAGGGCTGCAAGGATACTGAAAGGACTGGAGGACAGGCTGGGAGCCCATGGACTGGTTTGTCTGGAGAGTGGAAGACTGAAAGGGATCAGTGGATGTAAGTTACATCAATGCATCAATTACATCAACGGATGTAAATAGCTGAGGGCTGGGGGTCAGGAAGGAAAGGACAGGGACAGCCTCTGCTCACTTGTGCCCTGCCATAGGACAAGGGGCAAGGGATGGAAGCTGCAGCACAGGAAGTTCCACCTCAAGATGAGGAAGAACTTCTTGAGTGTAAGGGTGAGAGATCCCTGGCACAGGCTGCCCAGAGAGGTTGTGGAGTCTTCTTCTCTGGAGCCTTTCCAGCCCTGTTTGGATGTGTTCCTATGTGACCTGCACTGGATTCTGTGGTCCTGCTCTGGCAGGAGGGTTGGACTGGAAGATTTCCAGAGGTCCTTTCCAACCCCTAACATCCTGTGAAATCCTGTGATGATTGTTTGAAACTTTATTGAACTTTACAGTAAGAACCACTTGACACAGAAGTGAGGCTTCAGTTAATGCCAGCATGATGAGCAGCCTGCAAAGTAAGGAACAAAAAGATTGTCTGCTGAACCTTTAAATTTAGTCTACAGGCCAGAATAGAATGAAATCCTATTGCTACTGTGCCCATGTAATGCAGTGCAGAAGCCAAGGGGATGTGTACTGTGTCTCATTCAGGAAACTATCACTATCAGACTAGTACTTAGACACAAAAATGAAAGCAATGTGTTTCAAGATCCATAGGTAAGGCTTTCAAGATTCATAGGTAAGATTCTCTCAGAATCATGGATGCTTCCCTGTTTTCCAGACTACAATCCAATGCCTTCTTATCTGTTTTAACATCATGGAGAAATACATCAACATTAATGCCATGCAGATTGTTCACTTCATTATGTGTCTCTTTTCAATACACTCACTGAAAGCTGTGATGTAGGGATGTAGGAGTAAGAAACGACCTGACAAGTATGAAAACAATTATTCCTTTACTAAAAGCAAAATTCAAAAAGCCCTGCAGTTTTTGAAGAGTCAAAATGTTTCAGCTTCTCAACCTTTTATTTTGGAATCATTACCAAGCTCCAGTTAAATTCTGCAGGTAGTTATGGTGGGGTCAAAAGTGTTCTTGTTTGTTTGGTTTAGGGAAAAGCTAATTTGTACCCAATCTGCTTAACATTAAATGATTTAAGACAAAACATCTATCCTTTTTACTTCTTGCATCTACTGACTCAGACATCTGCACTATGGGAGACATCTGAAAATGTGAAGTTTCATTGCCTGAAGTGATCAAGGGCTTAAAAGAACTATAATGCCAACTGCAGTCTGGGACAGCTATTTGAATCATCTTTGAATTCAGAGATTTACTTTAGCTAAGAGGATTGCAGCCTTGTAGCTGTCTCATCCTAAATAAATTCTTGTTCATAAGATTGGTGCCAAATAATGAGGATACATGGTGGGGATATTTCCTCAAGCAGAGGTATTTTCTCTGGGACAGGAGAGTAACACAGCTACCAGCCTTCTGCCCTGCTCTGTGCACCTAGAGAAAGCTCCTTGAAGTCTTATCCTTCATCAGTCCATGGTTCCTTTATTTCAGACAGAGCCCACATGCCCCACAGGCCTTCCTAAGTCTCATTCTAGCCACCTTCTCCTCTCTGGTGATACCTGGTCTTCTGAAATTGTTTGTATTTCAAACTGAGACTGGGTAGGTTTAGATTGGACATTAGGAAAAGGTTTTTAATGGAGAGAGTGGTCTGGCACTGGGATGAGCTGCCCAGGGAGAGGGCTTGAGTCACCAGCCCTGGATGTGTTTAAGGGTGGTTTGGATGTGGTGCTTAGGGATTTGGTTTGAGGTGAATCTTTTGGAGTAGGGTTCTAGGTTGGACTTGGGGATCCTGAGGGGGTTTGCCAACCTGCATGGTGCTGTGATTTCTGGTGAGAGCACATGTCAACTGTGCTAGTTTGAAGCAGGCTAGAATGTTTTGGTGAGAAGAACTAGATTACAGGCTGTGAAAGGAAAACAAGGGTAATGTCTACTGCACTCATAGGCTTGCTGCCATGTATAAAAACAAAAAGCAAAACATAGATACCCACTTCTCTTCTGCTGGGGAACTGGCTGAGCTGCATCTTTCTAACCTCACCCTCCATTTCTTTGATTAATCCACTTTGCTTCCTAACCCCCTGGCTGAACCTCCATTCTTCCTTGGACTGGGGTAAGGTTGAGAGGGGCAGGGGGAAGGTGAAGGGGCGGTTGAGAGCCCCTCCTGGGGACTCAGGTTTCTGGGAGGGGAGTTGAGTTTTTCTATTACCTTTTTACCTTGTGTATTACTGTATAACCTGTAAACATCTGCTTGTATATTGTGCTAAGCTGTAAATACAAGCTTCATTCAATTTCCAGAGCCAGCTGAGTCTGGCCTGGGTGGTTTCCAAAGTGTGGGGGAGCAGGTAACACCCAAACCATCACACCAACCCTTACAGAGAAGAGCGAGGAGGACCAAACCTAGATGTTACAAATCATTCCCTTGACATTTGCTACACCATGGGTAGCCTTTGTTTCTCTCTGATCAGTTGTTTCATAGAATGGTCTGGGTTGGAAGGGACCTTCCAAGGTCATCTAGTCCAAGCCCCTCTCCAGCAAGCAGGGGCATCCTCAGCTAGATCAGGCTGCAAGTTTTGCAAGTTTGATAGGCAGTTCTAGGGATGTACTAACAGGTCAGTTGTTAAAATAGGTCACTGCTCTGAAGGGAAACCATGAAGACTTTGAAGTCTGAAATTAAAGTGGCCACATTTTTCAGTGCCTTTGTCCATGCATGAATATTGTGCTTTCTTTCCACACTACCTGATTCTTTGAAGCATGCTATACAATAGAGATTTCCTCTTTCAGTGCAGTGTTTGATCTCAAACACAGGCCTAGCCATCAGACTGGAGGTAAGTAGAATGAATGTGCAGCCTGAGTGCATCCTCTGCAGCGTCTGGAGCTCTGGTGTGGCTGTTATTAGCAGTTTTACAGCCTCTCTTTTGGGGGAGTTCAGTAACAAAAGCATAGTGCACAAATGAAATGTTAAACAGATGTTTAGGGTGGGCTGAATTTTTAACTACTGAACTGGAAAGGGAGCACCTGCGAATCAAAGCCCCTTAAAATGCCTTGCAAGGATAATATTTACAGAGCTGGTATGAAAAAAATAATGAATGTATGATGTACTGTCTGCAGTAATTGCTTAGGACACTAAATACTCCTAGGAGAAGTCATGAAATACTAAATTATTGGAATAAAAACAATAATTAATAGCCTGGGAATTTTCAGGCTCTGAAATGTTTAAATACACAATGTGTGTGTCAGTAGAAAGCAGTTTTTTTCTGGTCCTTGGCTCTGAACATGGACAGGTGCTGCTTAGCTGTGTACAAAACCACAATAGTATGCCTTTTCATCTTTACCCTCCCTGAGCCACATCCTGTGGTGCAGAAAACGTTCATTTTCTATCTCAACCTGCACCAAATGTGCCTTTCCTCAGGGGTTTGCCCACTGCCCTCCACTAATGAACTCAAATGTATGTCAGCATGAAGCTGAAGAATCCTGAAGACCTCTTTCTTCACTATGATTTGAGGATTTTTATGACATGTAGAAATGTCTGTTTACTAGAATCATAGAATCAGTCAGGGTTGGAAGGGACCACAAGGATGCTCTAGTTCCAACTCTCCTGCCACGGGCAGGGACACCCTACCCTAGATCAAGCTGGCCAGAGCCTGATTAAATATTATGTATTGCAATAGGAAGGTTGTGGAGAAATAAGGAAGTTTTGGGGCTTTCAGTTCAAAACAGACAGAGAACTACTTCAAAGAGTCCAGAGTAGAGCCACAAGAATGAAGAAGGGAGTGGAACTTCTAGCTTATGGGGATAGCCTGAGGGAGCTGGGGCTCTGCTGCTTGGAGAGGAGAAGCCTGAGGGGTGACCTCAGGAATGGTTATGAAGATGTAAAGGTGAGTGCCTAGAAGATGGAGCCAGGCTCTGCTGGGTGATTCCAAATGACAGGACAAGGAGCAGTGGGTGGGAGTTGAGGCATAGGAAGCTCCATGGAAACATGAGGAAAATGTTTCCCCTGTGAGGGTGACAGAAGCCTGGCACAGGCTGCCCAGGGGGGTTGTGGAGTCTCCCTCTCTGGAGGTAGTCAAGAGCTGCCTGCATGTGTTGCTGTGTGCTCTGCCCTAGGTGCTCCTGCTCTGGCAGGGGGGGTCGGACTGGCTGAGCTCTGGAGGTCCCTTCCAGCCCCTAACATTCAGTGATTGAGAGCTTAAATATAGATATAATTCCAGGATCCAGTCTAGTTTAGAGTTAGAGACAGGACATATGATGCTGTTACAACACGCTTGAGTCGCTGACAGAAAATTGTATTAGCTGATTTAACATCTGTGTGTGCTGTGCTACAATTTCAACGAGGGAAAGGTCTGTACAGCACAGTATAACACTAGAATAGGGTTTTTTATAAGACAGTGTCAGCAATGAGGAAGAAATGTAGAAAGCATTAGAATGTTTTTTTACAAGACAGTGTCAGTAACAAGGAAGAAATGTAGAAAGAAATACAGAGACAGGAAAAACTGGGGGAAAAAAATCCAGATCAATTAAAAGAAATAATTAAGACTTCTGCTGTGCTCCAAGAACACCAGTTTCATTGAGTGACACTGCTGAAGATGGCTCCCAGTTTATTCTTGCTGTAGCTCAGCTGTTGACATCCGAGGCAGGTTCATACTGGCTGACGTATGTGACAGGCAGGTGATCCATCCCCATGGGTAGATGTTTACCCATGCACAAACGTACCTCCAGAGACAGGCTGGTTTTTATCCTTGTCAAGACAGCAGGTGTTCAAAAAGAGTTGTTCTCAGGCATGCAGTTCACTTGGTCCAATTCCTTCAGAGCTCTGAGTCAAGGAAACCTGCAGCAGATGTAAACGATCTCATTATTTTTGGAGGGACTGCTGCTAACTTCAGCCCTGCCCTTTGCACCAGTTGCCTCGGGGCAGCCACCTTCTCCAGCAGCAGTACACAGAATCACAGCACCATCCAGGTTGGCAAAGCCCCTCAGGATCCCCAAGTCCAACCTAGAACCCTACTCTACAGGATTCTCCTTAAATCATAACCCCAAGCACCACATCCAAACCACCCTGAAACACTTGCAGGGTGGGTGACTCCACCACCTCCCTGGGCAGCTCATTCCAGTCCCTGACCACTCTCTCCGTGAAAAACTTTTTCCTAATGTCCAATCTAAACCTCCCCAACCTCAGCTTGAGGCCATTCCCCCTTGTTCTGTCTCCAGTTACCTGTGAGAAGAGCGCAGCAGCAGCCTCTCCACAACATCACTTCAGGTAGTTGTAGACAGCAATGAGGTCTCCCCTCAGGCTTCTCTTCTTCACACTGCTTAGCTTGTGCAGACCTTAATCATCTTTTCCAGCCTCATCAAAAGAAAGCTGCCTTGCCTTTGACTGCAGCTTTCTTAAGATGTTTTAAGCACTCCAGTTTCACAGATGCTGTCCTGTCTTGCCCTAATCCTTAATTCTCTAACAAAATTAGGCTCTGAAGTGACCTTATTGTGACCTTTCAGTATCTGAAGCGGGCTAGAGGGAAGCTGGGGAGGGTCTTTTTGGATGTCAGGTAGTGATAGGACTGGGGGGAATGGAGCAAAGCTAGAAATGGATAGATTCAGACTGGATGTTAGGAAGAAGTTTTTCACCATGAGGGTGAAAACCTGGAAGAGGTTGCCCAGGGAGGTGTAAGCCTCATCTTGGAGGTGTTTAAGGGCAGTCTGGATGAGGCTCTAGACAGCCTGCTCTAGTGTGAGATGTCCCTGCCCATGGCAGGGGGATTGGAACTGGATGGTCCTTGTGGTCCCTTCCAGCTCTGACTGATTCTGTGTTTCTATAGAAGGAAACTGAAAACAATACAGGTCTTATAATCTCCTATTAGAAGGAAAGAATCAAGTTACAACTTGAATTCTTGTAAATATATTGAAGAACAATCAACATAGCTTAATTAAAATAGATTTAGGAAGTGAAATATGTTTCCAGTGTTAGGTGGTAGGTTGGACTTGATGATCTCAAAGGTCTTTTCCAACCTGGTTAATTCTGGGATTCTGTGATCTGCAAAAGCATTCTCCCCAGCCCTCCATTTTTCATTCATCTCCCAGACACTTGCCCTGTGTACTTTTTACATTCAGCACAGGATGCTCAGATTTGCTACTGAGGAGATTAACATTTTGAAATCCATTAGCAGTAACTTCTGCAGTCACAGTTATTATAGTACCTATCTTGGGCAATTTCCTAGCAGAATTATGGCTCTTGACCTCTGCAGTGCATATCACTGGATAGTAAGCTTTTCTGCACTTGGTGTTTATTGTATCTGCAAAGTCATTTGCTGCTTTTCATATCTGATGAGAGACTGCAGTTGCTGTATTATTTACAATCTTCTCAGTGTGCTTGTTTAACCTGCTGGTAGTTTGTCAGATAATCTGTGACACTTGTGCAGAGCCACACCACAAGTACTGTGTTCAGTTCTGGGCACTTCAAAACAAGAGAGCTGTGGAGGTGCTGGAGCCAGGGCAGAGGAGGGCAAGGAAGATGGGGAAGGGCCTGGAGAACAAATCTGATGAGGAGAGACTGAAGGAGCTGGAGATGGTTAGTGTGAAACAGAGGAGGCTGAGGGCAGAGCTCATGGCTGTCTACAGCTGCCTGAAAGGAGATTGTGGAGAGGTTGATGCTGGGCTCTGCTCACAGATCATAAGTGATAGAAGAAGAGGGAATGGCCTCAAGCTGCCACTGGGTGGGTTTAGACTGGACACTAGGAAGTATTTTTCCTGCCAAGAGTGTTCTCTGGAGACTTTCAAGGCCTGTCTGGGTGCGTTCCTGTGTGACCCAAGCTAGATTGTATGGTCCTGCTCTGGCAAGGGGGTTGGACTCGGTGTTCTCTTTGGAGTCCCTTCCAGCCCCTGACATCCTGTGATTCTGTGACTTGCTTTTCTTGCTTCCCAAGGGCAGGACTGGATGGAGTAATGACCTAACCCAACAGATGATTGCTGTGTTTCAAAAGTCCTGTGTCCCACGTTGTCAATAGGGCAAAAGTGTATGACTGGAGAAAGAAATCCAGGTCTGGTCCTTTAACATTTGTGTGATCTGCCAATTCATGAAGTTGAGGATAGCTTTTTATAGTTAGCTTATTTCAGTCTTTTTGCACTTGATAGATTCTTTTTATCCTACAGTTATAGATAATTAATTTGATTTCTAAAATGACATCCCTAATGTATTTTCCAGTGGCTCTTTAAATGAGTCGATACACACTTCCCATCTGTTTGGGCCTTCTCTTTTCCATTGCCATTCAGTTTCTGAAGTGTTTGTGAATTCAGGGCATGAAACCAGCAAGGAAATAATGTATCATCTAAGAGGTAACAGCACTGTCACACCAAAATACGATATCCCAGCCCTGGGTAATTACTTGCCACTTTGCTTCAATTGTATCAATGGGTCAAAGCTATGAGCTCTCACTGTAAACCTTGACTTTTACATCAAAATCTAATCTATTCTTTTCTTGTTAGAAATTTTTATGTCCATTTTGCCAATATTAAGAGTCACAGAGCCCTGGCACAGGCTGCCCAGAGAGGCTGTGGAGTCTCCTTCCCTGGAGCCTTTCCAGCCCTGTCTGGATGCGTTCCTGCGCAAGATTCTGGGATCCTGCTCTAGCATGGAGGTTGAACCTGAAGTTGGATTGGATGATCTTGGAGATCTCTTCCAACCTGGTTGATTCTATGATCCTCCAGAGGTCCCTTCCAACCCTTAACATCTTGTGATGATACTTTGAAACATCATTTAACTTTACGGTAAGAACTACTTAACCCTGTGATAGGACAAGGAGCAGTGGATGTAAACTTCAGCACAAGGAGGAACTTCTTAGCTGTAAGGGTCACAGAACACTGGCACAGGCTCCCCAGAGAGGCTGTGGAGTCTCATTCTCTGGAGACTTTCAAGGCCTGTCTGGATGTGTTCCCATTGACCTGAGCTAGATTGTATGGTCCTGCTCTGGCAGAGGGGTTGGACTGGATGATCTCTTTGGAGGGCTGGGGAGGGACTACTGACAAGGTCGTGTAATGACAGGACAAGGGATAATGGGTTTGAACTGCAGAGGGGAGATTGAGACTGGATGTTAGATGTTAGGAAGTTGTTTGCTGTGAGGGTGGTGAGACACTGGCACAGGTTGCCCAGGGAGGCTGTGGCTGCTCCCTGCCTGGAGGTGTTCAAGGCCAGGTTGGACGAGGCCTTGAGTGACCTGTTCTAGTGGGAGATGTCCCTGCCAATGGTGGGGGGTTGGAACTGCCTGAGCTTTGAGCTCCCTTCCAACCTAAACTGTTCTATGATTCTAAGTGGAACTCAGATGCTTCTCTTTTCTGTTTACTGTCCTTGTCAGAACTGCAGATGCCATTCCCACTTTGTACCTATATGGTCTTGGCAATCCACTGGTGTCATGCAAAGAAACACACAAAGAAGGTTCTTTAGTAAACTCTTATTCACAAACTGAAAGGAGTACAGAAGAGGGACCATTTTAATAAGGTAAAAGAACAACAAGGCCAAAATGAAGAGGTTTCAGTGCTCTGATTCACAGAAGACATTGGTGGAAGGACGCTAAATATCAGTGCAGGAACAAGTGTCAGTCTTCAATGCTAATTGATTTTATCAGTGAAGCAAAATGAGCCCAGCTTAAGAGTTAACTCTGAGACAAGATCCTGCCAAGACCTTCCTTCCCTTATTAGATGACATTATGACCCCAAATACTTGTCAGATAAATGATACAGAAAATGAGCATTGACCTTTGTGGTAGTAAAAACCCAATGTCATGGAAAAATGAGGGGTACATTGCTGCAGCTGAATTGTGGATGTCTCTGACAAGCCATAAGTGATGATACCTGCTAACACAGTGTGAATATTGATCACAAAAATACTGTTTCTCTAAGGAAAAGATAGAGGTCATGTAAGGAAGTTATGCCATTAGACCAAGATTGCAGCAAACCAGACCAGCTCTACATGAAGGAAAAACTAATTAAGCAATACAATTAGCATTTGTAATAATTTCTAAATAATGTGGGAATAAAAACATCTGCTGTGCCAGCAGGTTTTGGAGGCTGAGTTTTAGCTAAAAGAGATGTCATTAGTTCTGGAACTGAAAATTTAGCAAGTGTCTTTGAAAGTCATTACAAGCTTGTAGCTACAAAACCGGGTGCCTAGGAAGGAGCTTCTGCAGTTTTATGATAAGGATGGTACCTGCATCTAATGAGATCATTAAAATCCAAGAGCATTATGCTTTAGCCACTAACAAAAGGTAATGATGCAATAGAGAGCATACAGTGGATGGGAACATAATAAAGATCATGGAGCTTGACTCAGCCCACAACACAGAAATGAATAGGTGAGCAGTTTAGGTCAGTTGGTCTAGCTTAACTGCCAGGCAACTAGGAGGATAGCTGGACATAATTCTAAAGTATGGTAAGGTGGTCTGAGTTAAGGCTGTTGGGAGTCTCAGGAGATGTTTGACAAGATGTGGATGCATTTTGTAGTCCAGAACAAAGTCTAGACCGTTTTCCAGGGCATACTGTAATATGTTTCTCTCTCTCAGCCTGTCCTCACGGGAGAGGATCATTCTTGTGGCCCTTCTCTGGACACCTTCCAACATGTCATAGAATCAACCAGGTTGGAAGAGACCTCCATGCTCATCCAGTCCAACCTAGCACCCAGTCCTATCCAGTCAACTAGATCATGGCACCGAGTGCCTCATCCAGTCCTTTCTTGAACACCTCCAGGGACGGTGCCTCCACCACCTCCCTGGGCAGCCCATCCCAATGGCAAATCACTCTCTATGTGAAGAACTTCCTCCTAACATCCAGCATATACTTTCCCTGGCACATCCACTGGCCTGGACAAAGATCAATGAGCAGTTGTCAATGCATGGGGATCAGAAGATGTCAGCACATCATCTTGTATTTTTCTAATGCATGTGTGAGTTAACATTAAACAGTATCAACTCAGTATACCAAATATTCTTGCCAGGTAGTGACAGCTAACAGTAAGTTGGTATCTAGCCAAAATTAGGAGTCTTCACTGGGGAAAAGCATAAAGAAATGTCTGAGGTGTGGGTGCCAAGTGAAGGGGGCCAAGCTCTTTTCAGTGGTCAGCAGCAATTAGACAAGGAGCAACAGCTACAAACTGGAGCAGAGAAGGTTTCAGCTCAGCATGAGGAAAAGCTTCTTTACAGTGAGGGTGCCAGAGCTCCGGCACAAGCTGCCCAGAGCGGTTGTGGAGTCTCCTTCTCTGCAGACTTTCCAAAGCCACCTGCATGCATTCCTGTGCAAACTACCCCAGGTGCTCCTGCTTTGGCAGGGGGTTGGACTGGATTATCTCTGGAGGTCCCTTCCAACCTCTAACATTCTGTAATTCTGTGGAGTGTGGAAAGAAAAGCCAAAATCCTTCCTATGAAGCACGCATCACATTTTGCTGTGTGACAGAGGAAAGGCTTTCTGCAGCATGCAATAATGAAACCACTCCAGGGTAATATAAAACTCTTAACACTGATGTCACATTCTGATTTTTGCTGGTACCAGCATATAGCTTATTAAAATGACCTGAAGATGTAAAACATTCCTATTGTCTCAGGGGCTAATATGTGCAGTACTAGTGGGTGCCAGTATGATGGCATTCCAGTTTCTGTGGCATATGCTGGCAATTTAGATGACAAAAGAAATCCTCAAAGTACATTCTCGCAGCCATGCATTTTACTGTTTTGCTGCAGTTATTTGTTCAGCAAGCTTGACTCTCTAGTAAGTTAGTTCATGCAAATGAAGGCATCTATCTTCATTCCTCTTTGCCATTACTTCATTATGCATACATTAAACCTAAGGGAATAAGTGCAGAGATTGATCAGAGAGTTACTGAGTGCAGGTTAGCAGCCAAAAAATGTTTGAATTATTCCTTTTTTTCCTTTTTTTTTTCCTTTTTTATCCCTTTTGGCAAACTTCTTTTACAGAAATAGTAAATCTTCATGGATTTTAGATGCTTATTGACAGCTGAAATTATTGCTACTCCTGTGATCTGGCAAGTTTTTAGATGTAATCCTATTCTGTAAGTTTTTTTACTCCACTTTTCCTTTCTTCTTCCTCTTGAATGCTGAGCAAGTTAATGGCCCTTTTGTCACAGGCATTTTTTTCTCTCCTATAAACACCTAGTTAAAAAATTCAGTGCATCCTATTTGTCAGGTGGTGGTGCATATTAAATTCACCCCTAAGCCTTCTTTATAACTTCAGTTTTATCTCAGACTGCAGTATAGAGAGAGAACGAGTCAGTACCAGATCCCTTTCAAAAACATTCATTACTGTGCATTCTTTTAGCCTGTTTTTCAACTACAGTCTCTCAGAACTGCTTTGTGGTTTTCCACAAAGGATAGAGAGTAAGCAAACCATAAATGTGCCAGTGATTACTGAGCACAAAGGACAAAAGGTAAAACCTGTTGGAAGTATTTGGTCTTGGTTGATAAAAAGCTCAACGTGAGCTGGCAATATGCACTCGCAGCCCAGACAGCAACTGTGTCCTGGGCTGCTTCGAGAGCAGTGTGTCCAGCAGGGCAAGGGAGGGGATTCTGCCCCTTTACTATGCTGAGACTTCACCTGCAGTCCTGTGTGCAGTTCTGGAGCCCCCCAGCACAAGAAGCACATGGAACTGTTGGAGCCAGTCCAGAGGAGGCCACCAAGATGCTCAGAGGGCTGCAGCAGCTCTGCTCTGAGGACAGGCTGAGAGAGTTGGGGCTCTGCAGCCTGGAGAAGAGAAGGCTTCCAGGAGACCTTGGAGTGGCCTTGCAGTATCTGAAGGGGGCCTAGAGGAAGGCTGAGGAGGGACTATTGACAAGGTCTTGTAATGCCAAGAGGAGTAATGGATTTAAACTGGCAGAAGAGAGATTTAGACTGGATGTTAGGAAGAAGTTGTTTGCAGTGAGGGTGGTGAAACATTGGCACAGGCTGCCCAGGGACATTGTGGCTGCTTCTTCCCTGGAGGTGTTCAAGGCCAGGTTGGATGAGGCCTTGAGTGACCTGTTCTAGTGGGAAGTGCCTCTGCCTATGGCAGGGGATTGGAACTGGCTGAGCTTTGAGGTCTTTTCCAACCTGAACCATTCTAGGATTCATTCTATTCACTCTCATTTTCCATTTTTTCCCTTCATTTCTTATTCTTCCAAGGATTGTCTAATCTTCCACACTGAGACTTGGATATAAACCCTTTTGTATGGACAAATCTCTTTTAGTTCTACCAGGCAGAAAGAGTGTATGTATCATTCAACCTCTTGTCTTCTACAAAGAAAGAGGTTTATGGCCCTGTCCCTGGTTTCAGCTGGGGTAAAGTCAATGATCTTCCTAGTCGCTGGTGCAATGCTGTGTTTTGGATTTACTGTGAGAATAATGGGGATAAGACACTGATCATAGAATGGCTTAGTTGGAAGGGACTTTAGAGATCATCTGCTCCAACCTCTCTGCCATGGGTAGGGTCACCTCTCAACTAGACTCTGCTGACCAAGGTCTCATCCGTCCTGGCCTTAAATATCCCCAGGGAGGAGTCAGCCACAACCTCACTGGGCAGCCTATTCCAGAATATCCCCACCCACATACTAAAGAACTTCTTCCTGAGATCCAGTCTAAACCTACTCTGCTTCATACCATTCCCCCTTGTCCTGTTGCTAGACAGCCTCATGAAAAGTCCCTCTGCAGCCTCCTGTATTCCTGTACATCCTGTATGCTCTTCAGGTATTGGGAGGCTGCTCTAAGGTTCTACTGGGCAATTTTTCAGTCAGCATTAAAATACATTTTAAAAGCCACCCTCCACAGTTTGAATGCCTGCACCATAATTTATCTAAAAGGAGTGACACAGTTGCTTTATTCTTTTCTGATCCCTAATGCTTCTATTTTGCCATGATAGTAGTGATCTTGGCTCCATGTCATAAAAAAGAAAACTAATGGTTTGTATTAACTAAAATGTTAAATGATGTAGCAACTCTACACCTTGACAAACCACTCAGAGGATCTTTAGTAGAAATAAATGCCTGCTCAGCTGGAGAAAGGGTATCTAATGGTACTGTTGCTAAAATTACCTGGTAGCCACAGGATGTTGAAGCTTTGGAAAGATCTGCAAAACGTGGCTTGCATGCAAAAACCCAAAGCAGTTCAGGCAGTTCCTAATCTAAACTGGAGTGAAGATCAAGAGCTGATTTGCTCACAGGTTACAGTTCTGTATCTCCACCTGAATGTAATGGTGATAGCATAATGAGACAGTGGGCTTGGAGGCTTGTCCACTCTCAATTCAGATAGAAATTGCCTGCACATGGAGCAGATTTTTCATCACATGATGCTTTCAAAGCTATTTTGAATGCCTTTTTGAAGGGTAACTTGTAGCTGCAGATATCACTATCATGTTTCCCTGCTTGTGTCACTCAGATCAGGGGGAGAGTTGTTTTTACTGGTTCCTTCCTGCCTTGAAATGCACAATGCAATCAGTCCTGCAGTCAATCCTGGTGATCCATTTTGGTAGAAGACAGATAAACTGGTTCTGTTCAATATCAGTGCCCTGCACGAGGGCACAGAGAGCACTGTCGACAAGTTTGCTGATGGCACCAAACTGGGTGGAGTGGCTGCCACACCAGAAGGCTGTGCTGCCATTCAGCAAGATTTGGACAGGCTGAAGGGCAGGGAGAAATTGAATGACATTCAACAGGGGTAGAGTCTTGCACCTGGGAAAGAACAACCCCAGGGATCAGGATAGGTTGGGACTGATCTCTTGGAAGGCAGCAAAGAGGAAAAGGATCTGGGGGTCTTAGTTGATGGGAGGTTGAGCATGAGCCAGCAATGTGCTCTTGTGGCCAGGAGGGCCAATGCCATTCTGGGGTGTATTAGAAGGGCTGTGGCTAGTAGATTGAGAGAGGTTCTCCTGCCCCTCTACTCTGCCCAAGTAAGGCCTCATCAGGAGTACTGCCATCAATTCTGGGGCCCCGAGTTCAAGAGGGGGACAAAGAACTGCTTGAGAGAGTCCATCGCAGAGCCCTTTGCATGAAGGGAATGAAGCATTTCTCTTATGAGAAGAGCCTGAGGGAGATGGGGCTGTGCTGCTTGGAGAAGAGGAGACTGAGAGGTGACCTCATCAGTGTTTATAGATATGTAAAGGGTGAGTGCCAGGAGGATGGAGCCAGGATCTGCTGCTGCTGGATGATAGGTCAAGGGGCAATGGGTGGAAGCTGAAGCATAGGAAGTTTCAGGGTTGCCCAGGGAGCTTGTAGAGTCTCCCTCTCTGGAGATATTCCAGACCTGCCTGGATGTGCTCCTGTGTGATCTGATCCTGGTTTGGCAGGGGGGTTGGAAGGTCCCTTCCAGCCCCTGATACTCTGTGATTCTCTGAACAGTTGGGCCTTGCTTTTGTGAATAGCATCATCTCAGTACAAATAAAAGCTCATTAGCAAGAGTTCTTTGGTGCTAATTTCTCAATAACAGAAGTGGAGAGGAAGTTGGAAGTGAATCCATCAGAAGCAGGGGTAGAAGTTTTCTAAAACAAAGTACCACATCAGTGTCAAAGCTCTGTGCTGTTCTGCACAGCAGGATTTTCACGAGCAAGAGAGGAGAGTGACTGAAGCAATCAGACAGAAGCCTGGACAAGAGTGATGTTGCTATGGCTGTCTGTACTCTCTTCATCGACAGTGCTCTACCACAGCTGCAACGCTGTTCAGGGTAGCAAATCTGGTGCACAAGCCCTTCTTAAGCCTTGGTTGCTTAGAGCATAAAGCAACATTTTCAAAAGGAGACACTTGTCATGTGTGGGAGATACAAATTAGAGATGACTATGGGTGTAAGCTTCAGCTCCTCCACAAAGCAGAAGCATTTACATTGTGTGGATGCAATGAGGTTTGAGCTCTGCACTGACCTGTTGAAGAGATTGTGAAGATTGAGATCAGAGAGTCATTCATCATTGTGCTTGTTTTGCACTACCCTTCAGTGTCCTTAGTTCAGAAAGCTCTACCTGGACAGTTTAATGAGCTGCTTTGGGCTTTGCATGCTTTCAGGAGTTTGGCAGATAACATGGAAGAAGAAAAGTGTTTGAACTTACTGAAACCTAGCAGGTGCCTCGAGGTGGAACAGATCCTTATCCAAAGATAAGGAAGCTGATATCTTCAAGCATGCAGGTAGTGATCAATAGATAATATAGAAAGCCATCAATGAAAACACTAAAGCACATAGAACTGTTATGTTCTAACTACACTACATCAGTGAGCAATTTAGTAGCTCACACTGCAGCTTTATCCCAACCCTGGTGCAAGGTGGCACATCAGGGATAAAAATATCACTTGTGTGGGTAATACTGCAGAAAAAAAGAGAGAAGGTTTTTCTGTTGTTCCACTAAATCTGCACCTCCTTACAGTAATGTGTTAAAATATTCATATTTGCTGAAGCCAGAATTGTTCATGTTTCATAATTTTGTTAATACATTTTTCTCTAATTGAATTTCTCTGCCAAGATTCACTTAGGGATTATGAACAATGTCACAGAATACAGAATGTTAGAGGTTAGGAGGGACCTCTAGAGATCATTAAGTCCACCCCCCCTGGTACAGCAGGATGACCTAGGGTAGTAATTTTCTTATTTTTGATATTTAAAACATATTTTACTTTCTAAATCTATTTTAATTTAACTATGTTGATTGTTCTTCAATATATTTACAAGGATTCAAGTTGTAATTTGATTCTTTCCTTGTAATAGGAGATGAGAAAACTTGTGTTGTTTTCAGTTTCCTTCTACGGAATCATAGAATCAGGGTTGGAAGAGACCACAAGGGTCATTCAGTTCCAGCCCCCATGCCATGGGCAGGGACACCTCACACTAGATCAGGCTGGCCAGAGCCTCATCCAACCTGGCCTTAAACTCATCCAAGGATGGGGCTTACACCACCTCCCTGAGCAGTCTGACATGAAGTGGAGCCAGAGAAGAGCGATGAAGGGGGAAGGGCCTGGAGGGGAAGGCTGCTCAGGAGAGGTTTGAGGGAGCTGGGCTGGGTTAGGCTGGAGAAGACGAAACTCAGGGGGGACCTTAGCACACTCAATGGCTACCTGAAGGGAAGGTGTAGTCATGTGGAGGCCAGGCTCAGCTTCCAGACACCTTGTGACAGGACAAGCAGGCATGGTCTGAAGCTGTGCCAGGGGAGGGTTAAATTGGATGTTAGGAAGCACTTCCTGATGGAAAGGAGAATTAGAGACTGGAATGGGCTGCCCAGGGAGGTGGTGCAGTCACCATCCCTGGAGGTGTTTAAGGCAAGCTTGGCTGTGGCACTTAGTGCCATGGTCTGGTGGCTGTGGTGGTGTTAGGTCCTAGGCTGAACTGGATGATCTCAGAGCTCTATTCCAGCCTCAATAATTCTGGTTCTGAGATTGCTCTATGAAGCTGCTTCTCTGTGACAGATGATTTTACTCCACGCCACAATGCTTTTGCACTTTGTGGCAAATGTTTTCCAGCACTCCTGTCTGCAAGGGGTGGATTCAGAGGCCATCAGGATATTGACTTTTGACCATGTTGCTAGCATGGCTGTGCTGCTGCCAGAGAAGTACTGGCACAGATTGCTATAACTGCAGCGTAGATGGGGGGATGGAAACGTTAAGCCTTGGCGTGGTAATCATGGTTTGACTCTGGTCACTGTGAAAAATGTAATGAAGTTCCCCTCTAGCTGAGTGCACTTTCTTCTCTGTCAGGCTCACAGAGAACAGCTGCTTTTGTGGAGAGGGCCTAACTTGTACAGTCCTGCTAAACATTTCACTCCTGACATGTAATTACTGAAGTTACTGTGGTGCGTGTCGATAACTGTGTCGTATATCAGGTCTGTGTTGCAGTACTGTTCTGGTAAGAGATTGATGAGGTTCTTGTCATTAAGAATGAAGAGGCATTTTTTGTCTGTTAGTGGCTTCCAGTTGGTGATTATTTGCTTTCAGGACTGGGACATTTGTGTTAATTTCTACTCTTTCAGCTATAAACAGAGTTTCTAATGCAATGGTTACATTCAGTGCTGAAGAGCAGCCCTGTTATATGCCTCAGGATTGGGTTAGAGTTGGCTGCCAAGGTATCCATTTCTGTGCCTTACAATAGGAAAACATACCCAAACCCAAACATAATACAAGAACTAAACTCTTCTTAGGCACGAAACCAATATATGAGCTGTGTCCTGCCGGCCTGGTCTTTTCAGGGAGTTCTATGATTGCATCCTGTATATCCTGGTCTGTGGTTGATCATCAAATATCATTATTTGCTGCCTGGGCCAGGCAACAGTTAGACTTTTGTGCCAGAGGAGGTATAAGCTGGATATTAGGAAGTTCTTCACAGAGAGAGTGATTTGCCATTGGAATGGGCTGCCCAGGGAGGTGGTGGATTTGCCATCCCTGGAGGTGTTCAGGAAAGACTGGATGAGCACTTAGTGCCATGGTCTACTCTGCTCTGGTAAGGCTGCATCTGGAGTACTGAGTCCAGTTCTGGGCCCCTCAGTTCAAGAAGGACAGAGAATTGCTAAAGAGAGTCCAGCACAGAGCCACAAAGGTGGTGAAGGCAGTGGAACACCTTCCTTATGAGGAGAGCCTGAGGGAGCTGGGGCTGTGCTGCTGGGAGAGGGGGAGCCTAAGGGGGGACCTCAAGAATGGTTATAAAGCTGTAAAGGTGAGTGCCAAGAGGCTGGAGCCAGGCTCTGCTGGGTGATGTCCAGTGCCAGGACAAAGACAATTGGTGGGAGTTGAGTGAGGTATAGGAGGTTCCATGGAAACAGGAGGAAAATGTTTTCCCTGTGAGGGTGACAGAAGCCTGGCACAGGCTGCCCAGGGGCGTTGTGCAGTCTCCCTCTCTGGAGATGCTCAAGAGCTGCCTGGATGTGTTGCTGTGTGCTCTGCTTCAGGTGCTCCTGCTCTGCTCTGACAGAGCACTTGGACTGGATGAGCTTTCAAGATCCCTCCTAGCCCCTGATGTTCTGTGAATAGTATTTTCCTCGTCTCTTGATGTCCCTTTTGTCACACTTAGAGGAATACACTTGCTCACAGGACTTGGGGCACTGAGTAGGTGTGATGCCTGCAGTATTACAAGCTGCTATCTGTTTCTTAAGAATCAGCTTGATGTGATTTCTTATTAAGCCATGAGATGCCTCCTAGAACGTAAAGCAAAACGTTTCCTCTGCAGAATTTCTGCTGACATACAGGGGAAAATCCATACAAGGACAGCATTGACTATATTTTCAACAGACTTACCAATTACTTACTTATTGATTAGGTGTGTCTTTTGGTAGGAAATGATCAATAACAGCAAGTATTTTTTGCCTTTAGATTAAGTTCCACTTGTGCCCTGTGCCAGCTGCACTCTACAAACTAATTTATTAGGTGGAGGATGCAAGCCCTTAACCTGATTGTGTAGGTTTGAGGCATTTGCTTGGATTTTAAAAGTGAAATTTTCAAAGGGCCCAAGGGCTCCCCAAAGGCAGTCAAGTTCCTCTTCATCAGCTTGGCTAGGATGGGGGCCACCGTGTTCATGCAGCTACTGGACCTGGTGAAGAACCAAGGGCAACAAGACTGGTGAGGGGCCTGCACCAGGGCAGGTTTAGGCTGGATGTTAGGAAGAAGTTCTTGTCATTGGAATGGGCTGCCTGGGGAGGTGGTGGAGTCATCACCCCTGGAGGAGTTTAAAAGGAGTCTGCATGAGGCACTTGGTGTCATGGTTTAGTTAACTAGAAGGTGTTAGGTTGGACTCGACGGTCTTGAAGGTCTTTTCCAAGCTGATTAATTGTGTGTTTCTGTGATACCAGAAAGCAGACTGGAATAACAACATTACCGTATCCTAGGATGACCAGCTCCATCCCTGGGACAGGACTTTGTCTCTGTAGTTTTTTTAAGGGAACCTACTCCCCCCAGACTACACAGACAGGCAGCAGGAGGGAGAGCTGGAAGTCCCCAGGCAGACCCAAACCACTCCCCAGGCCAAGCAAAGACAAGACCCAGTGTGAGCTGCATTTCACTGAGGGCTGCCAGGGTGTTAATGGTGGGAGGGGAAGAGTTCTCATGTGCATTTCTCCTACCTAAGTGTAAAGTGGTATTGATTTGGACTATTTCTTTTTTTTCACTTGGAACCATCTTTTCTTCACACAGTTTCACTTTAGCATAGTTCATTTGGTTCATATCACAGAGCTTTACTGGGGGAATAGTGTTCTGATATTTGATACTTGGAAAACTGTTACAGAGCAAGAAGATATTTCTGAAGCTCCCATTCTAGATTCAGTTTACTACTGAGCAGCAGTCTTGTAAATTTAATTCCTCATTTACTCATGCATTATAAGAAATCTGCAATAACTTCTTCTTGGTCTTCTTTCTGATGCTGATCTTATTAGCAATATGGGAGCACAAATGAAAAATAGACCTCTGAGTCTTCTGACTAATTAGCAGTTTGCTGGTTGGCATAAGTAATGAATGATGAGTGAAGTGATGCAGGAATTAGTTTGACTTTTAAACCACAAAGAGCAGCACAGCTTTATGTTAACTAGAGAATAGAGACTGACCTTTCACTTGTTAGGGATAGAGTGTACAGGTGTGATTGCTTGTTGGATTGGAAATGGAGTCCCAAGGTTGTTCTGATATTGGGCATTTCCACAGCTCCAGTGGGATTAGTCTGTAATAATAACACTGAGGCAATGCAGATGAGTAAACATGTAGTGTGTAGCATTATAAGAAAAGTAATCCTGTGTGATTTGGGAAAGCAAAGATGAAAACCAGAGAGACTGGAGTATCAAATGAGCCTGGTTCAGAGCACTTCCAGGAATAAGTCTCTGATGAGCAAAACCAGCTTAGGTGGTTTAATTTCTTCCTGCTGTGATTATGTACAACAAAAGCTCTGCAATCTTTCAGAGAGACAAACCTCATGGAACTGTTGCATACTTCTAGATGACCTTATCTGTCAGCAATGAGCATTTCACACCACCACTCCTGTGCAGTGCTGGTGCACCTTTCCCTTCTGCCTACCAAGGCAGAGTGCTTAGAGATCCCCGTTCTGTTGGCAGAGGTACACAGAAACTTGTCAGAGTGGATGGTGAGACATGAGCGAACCTCATCATTACTCTCCATGCCAGTAGTTGCAGGGAACTGTCTAATCATTAGGTAGCTTAAAGCACTGCTTGGATCATCTGTTCCACCTGTCACTTCAGACAGCAGAGTATTTCCCAGCACTGGATTGCAAACTCAGAACCCATACAAAAGATCAAAACGTGTGTCAGAATGACAAAAGATTAGGCGTTGCTGCAGTGCATTGCTGATGTCCTGGCGAGGACATCTGCCAAAGTGTTAGAAGTATTAGATGGTCCTGAGAACCAGGTTGCGCTGCTGAGAGAATCAGACAATAGTCAGGGTTGGAAGGGACCACATGGATCATCTAGTTCCAACCCCCTGCCATGGGCAGGGGCACCCTGCCCTAGATCAGGCTGGCCAGACCCTCATCCAGCCTGGTCTTAAACGCCTCCAGGGATGGGGCCTCAACCACCTCCCTGTGCAACCCATTCCACTCTCATGGTGAAGAACTTCCTCCTCACATCCAGTCTGATCCTACCCACTTCCAGCATTGCTCCATTCCCCCTTCCTAGAGGAAGGATTCATTCTGGGAGGTGGGAGAAAGAGGGGAATTTTCCTTTTGACTCCAGATCTCACAACTGAGTAAAACCTGAGTAAACAATCATGAGGCACTGGCCAAGCACCAGTCATCCTTGTGGACTCTGTCCAGCAGGTCTCCGTCTCTCTTGAACTGGGAAGCCCAAACTGGACACAGGATTGCAGGTGTGGTCTCAGCAGGGCAGAGCAGAGGGGAAGAAGAACCTCCCTAGCCCTGCTGGCCACACTTTTCCTGGTGGACCCCAGGCTGCCACTGGCTCTCTTGCTCACAAGGGCACATTGCTGCCCCGTGCAGCACTTGCTGTCCGTATGTAGATTGCCACATCCAGCCATGTGCAGTGTGGACATCTCTTTATCTCTTTTCAAGAGCCTGAGGCTTTCCACTGCATCTGACCTGCATTGGTTGAGATCTGTGAGATTAGCCTGGCACTTTCCAGGAATGCTAAGGAAGCAAACTGCAGGAAAGAGTGTAAGGGAAATTTCACATACAACTGTAACCGTGAAACACTTCACCTGCTTTATACCTGTTCTGCAGAGATGTCACAGAGTTATGGTAGAGATCTCTTTGTGCAAGAATGTGGAATAAAGCTGTTAAGATCTGCTACTTTCTTTGTCTCCATCTCGAGTCTTATGTTCAGTTGTTTTGGTTAGCGCTGATATTTACTGGTGGCCTCCAAGTAAGTGTGAGGTTTGCTCGTACCATTACATCATTGTGTCTTTTACTCTTCTATTTGTTTAATCACTTGAAATATTTTATATAGCATAGGATTCCAAGCAAGAAAACAGCCAATTAGAATACACAGCTTTTTAAAACTGTGAAACAGCTGCTTTTAGTTGTAAGTGTTGCCAAACCTTGCATGTATCACAGTATCACCAAGGCTGGAAGAGACCTCACAGATCAAGTCCAACCTTGCCAAGGCTAGACCATGGCACCAAGTGCCACATCCAATCCTGCCTTGAACAGCTCCAGGGACAGCGACTCCACCACCTCCCCGGGCAGCCCATTCCAGTGTCCAATGACTCTCTCAGTGAAGAACTTTCTCCTCACCTCCAGCCTAAATCTCCCCTGGCATAGCTTGAGGCTATGTCCTCTTGTTCTGGTGCTGGCCACCTGAGAGAAGAGAGCAACCTCCTCCTGGCTACAACCACACTTCAGGTAGTTGCAGACAGCAATAAGGTCACCCCTGAGCCTCCTCTTCTCCAGGCTAACCAATCCCAGCTCCCTCAGCCTCTCCTCGTAGGGCTGTGCTCAAGGCCTCTCCCCAGCCTCGTTGCCCTTCTCTGGACACGCTCAAGCATCTCAATGTCCTTCTTAAATTGAGGAGCCCAGAACTGAACACAGTACTCAAGGTGTGGTCTAACCAGTGCAGAGTACAGGGGCAGAATGACCTCCCTGCTCCTGCTGACCACACCATTCCTGATGCAGGCCAGGATGCCACTGGCTCTCTTGGCCACCTGGGCACACTGCTGGCTCATGTTCAGGCAGGTATCAATCAGCACCCCCAGATCCCTTTCTGTTTGGCTGCTCTCAGCCACTCCGACCCCAGCCTGTATCTCTGCATGGGGTTGTTGTGGCCAAAGTGCAGCACCAGCACTTGATCTTATTAGTTCTGTATAGTGTAGTAGCACAGCAGTGCAGCTATTAATAACCTTTTACAGGGCAAATGTCTCAGAATTGTCTACATGCAGAACCATGCAAACAGAACTTATGTGTTGTAACACCAAGAACCTCCAGCTGTGGACATTATTTCTTATTAGCATAGGCAATGAATTCCTTGGGAAGGAGATGACATTTCAGAAAGGCAACATCTGTGTTATCACTTAAATTTTAATAATGCTAATAATTTTCTTTCAACAGAGGAATTCAAGGGCTCGACAATAGTGGAATTAATGAAGAAAGAAGGCACCACCCTAGGGCTTACAGTATCGGGTGGGATCGACAAAGATGGCAAACCAAGAGTGTCTAACCTTCGTCAAGGAGGAATCGCTGCTAGGTAACCGCATCTCCAGCCACAAAATGCATGATAAGATGTGATTGCTTCAGAAATACACACTGCATCAAAAAGGTCACTAACAGAGATGCTTCTAGGTGCATCTGTAATGGCAGCCCATCAGCCCAGCCAAGCTCAGAGAGAAACAGCCAAAGCTGCTTCCCCTCTTCCCTCAAGGCTACCTTGACAAAAGCTAGAAATGCCAAGGAGATGTCTGAAAGTCATCATAAGTCTGATGAAGTTTCTGCTAGATTATGTACATTTTATTTCTCTCTCTTTTTTTTTGGCCTTGAATAAAAACTTGAGAGAAGAAACATAAAATACTGATGGGGAAAAAATAGAATAGAAAAACTAATCAAAATATGAGCATAATTTGATTTTGGTTTTTAATTATCATCAGCTTGTTTTAAGATTAAAGAGCCTAGAGTCATAGCTACCTTGCTTACTGCTTTAATGGAAGCAAAAAAAGCTCCTATTCATGAGTGAAACAAGGCAAAAGAGAAAGGTGAAAGTAAATGATTCCAAGTAACTGAGCAGAATCTGTGTTTTGGGACTGTGGCCTATCTCCTGCAGATGTGGTGCTGGCTGTGAGGGCAACTGTGGTCCAAAAAAATTAGCTATGGATGCTTCCCAAAGAGAGAGAAAGATTGGGGTATTAAGAAGACAATTTCCTAGATGCTGTGCCCAAAGCAGTTAAATCAATCAACTCCTTCATTGTACAGCTGGGTTTGTACATCAGAAATCAGTAATGCAACAGAGTTCCTCTCTTAATATTTCACAAGCTAGACTAGATTAAGACCTTAAAATGCCATTTTCTGTTTGAAAGATAAACTTGTTTTAATCGAGGTCGCAGAATCACAGGATGTTAGGGATTGGGAGGGACCTCCAGAGATTGAGTCCAACCCCCATGCCAGAGCAGGAACATAGAATGTAGCTCAGGTCACACAGGAACACATCCAGATGGGTCTTGAAAGTCTCCAGCTCCACAACTGCTCTGGGGAGCCTGTTCAGTGCTCCACGACCCTTACAGCAAAGAAGTACTTCCTCATGTTGAGGTGGAACTTCCTGTGCTGTAGTTTATATCCATTGCCCCTTGTCCTATCACAGGGTGCAACTGAGCAGAGCCTGTCCCCTCCTTGATCCCCAGCCCTCAAATATTTATAAAGATTGATTAGATCCCCACTAAGTTTTCCCTTCACCAGAGCAAAAAGATCCAGCTCCTTCAGCCTCTCCAGCCTCTTAATCATCATATTTAGCAGTGCTTAAATTCTTAAGTCAGTAGGTCATCAATTCACCAGCACCTCTCAAAACTGTGTTCCTATCACTGTACAGTAATTTAAAGGATTTAGCTAGCTTGGGCCAAGAGATGTGTCCTTAACAGAAGGAATATGTATTTTTCCCTAGGAGTGACCAGCTGGATGTAGGGGACTACATCAAATCTGTGAATGGAATCAACTTGACTAAGTTCCGCCACGACGAGATCATCAGCCTGCTCAAGAACGTTGGCGAGAGGGTTGTGCTGGAAGTGGAGTATGAGCTGCCTCCAGTCTGTAAGTAAGAGCAGAGCAAATGCAAACCTGTGTGAAATAAGTCAGATGGGCATGCTTGAGGGTCTTTATTTCTGAAAGTGGTTATTTTCTTCTTATTTTTAACCCCCACTGGCTTAGCACAGAATTAACCAGCTTGGAAAAGACCTTTGAGATTGTCAAGTCCAAACTATCACCCAACACCATCTAATTAACTGACCCATGGCACTAAGTGCCTCATCCAGCCTCCTTTGAAACACTTCCAGGGATGCTGACTCCACCACCTCCCCAGGCAGCCTGTTCCAATGCCAATCACTCTTGCTGTGAAGAACTTCTTCCTAAGTCCAGCCATCTCACATCATCAAGACAAAGAACAAAGAAGTTAAAAGCCAAAGAAATCAGAATCAACTCTGTCCCAGCAAAACAAAACCAAATACTGACTAGAGGTGAACACAGCTGCACTGCAGACTGCACTGATAGATGTTGCAGGGGAATTTGGAGTGACCTTAGCTGTCCAAATGATTAAGGTGAAAATATTGAGATAAAATTCACCTTAATCTACTAGTATGAGTTCAGAGATGCACCCTAAAAATCTTGACTTTTAATCAATGCAAGTAAATATTTTCCTGGCTGAACAAAAGTAGCTTTAAGAATTCAACCTATCATTTTTGTATCTCGCTGTGGGTTCCCAATTTTTTTCTACCTCTCCTCTGTAACTGTAAGAAAAGCAAAATTATGGCACAGTTTAAACAGTAAGGCTCCAATCCCTCCCCAGGTATATGTATCTATGGCTCTCCTTCCAAACCTTTGGCACTCTGCAAAATATCTGGGCTGAAAAGAGGATGAGTTAGATTTAATTACAGGTCTTTAATCTGACTGTTCTGTAGTGGAATCTTTCCAGTTGTATGGGCACACACACAGCAGTTATCTTCAACTGGAAAAGCTGCAAATCTGTATGCATGATGGCAGAAATAACAACAATTACATTTTTGTACTTCTTTCTTTTAGCTGTACAAGGATCAGGTCTCATCTTTAGAACTGTGGAAGTTACTTTACATAAAGAGGGGAACACTTTTGGATTTGTAATAAGAGGTAAGTTAGCATTAAATTTGTTTTCATGGCACTAAGAAATCATTTCATGATTTATGGCCTGTGCTTTGTAAAAATCTCTGATGTTTGTATTACTTTTCCCCATATGTTCATGCACTGCTTTTTGGAATCAGTATATTATTTTTATGTGTGGAAGAACAGTAATTAATCAGGTATGCCCTGAACTTGACAAACTTAATTTCACATAAGACCAGATTCTACTACCACTGAAATCAGCAGGAATATTCTAGTTCTTAAACAACATACAGTGTATAATTTAGCTAGGAAATCTGATTAATTGCATTGATTGCCCGAATTGCAGGACAGAAGGTTTTTCACTGACAGAAAAGAATGTGCATCTGTTAAATAACATACCCCAGTGCTTAATTTATGTGTTTATTCAGGGAAAACCTTTATATAGTTCTTTACTACATACGTTCCTCAGTGGCCACTCGTTATCCTGAGCGTACATGAGGTATGGATGCTTTTTGCTCTCTGCAGTTCTTTTCTCTCTGCAACACTGTAGGACTAGTAAGTGTTCACACTGAGACCAGATTTGCAGAGTAGAGGTTCTGAGAAACCTCTGAGAGGTCCAAAGAGATTCTGGGGTGTACTTCAAGAAGAGCAGTTAGCAGGTCAAGAGAGGTTCTCCTCCCACCCTACTCTGCCCTTGTGAGGCTCTATCTAGAGTACTGTGTCCAGTTCTGGGCCCCCCAGTTCAAGAAGGAACTGCTTGAGAGGGTCCAGCACAGAGCCACAAAGATGATGAAGGGAGTGGAACATCTTCTTTGGGAGGAGAGCCTGAGAGAGCTGGGGCTGTGCTGCTTGGAGAGGAGGGCCCTGAGTGGGGACCTCAGGAATGGTTATAAAGATGTAAAGGTGAGTTCCCAGAGGCTGGAGCCAGGCTCTGCTGGGTGATGCCCAGTGCCAGCACAAGGCGCAATGGGTGGGAGTAGAGGCATAGGAAATTCCATGGAAACATGAGGAAATACCTCCCTCTCTGGAGGTATTCAGGAGCTGCCTGGATGTGTTCCTGTATGATCTGCTGTAGGTGATGCTGCCCTGGCAAGGGGATTTGGGCTGGATGATCTTTTGAGATCTGTTCCAGACCCTAACATTCTGTGATTCTGTGATTTACATCTCATAAGAATCACTCTGCAGGAATATTTTATAAAGCATCCTTTATACCATACCATAGGTCAATTTTACTTAAGATAAAATGCAGTGGAAATTCATTTGATGGCTTGAGCATATTTTTTTTCCCCCTATCTTTAAGCCACTGTGATTGTGCAAGCTGCAAGATTGTGGCTTACCTTTTGAACGTGGGCTTTCATAAAAGGACATCAAAGGAAGGTGTGCTTTCTCTCACTTTTCTCTTTCCAGGTGGAGCACATGATGACAGAAATAAATCTCGTCCTGTTGTAATAACATGTGTTAGACCTGGAGGGCCTGCTGACAGGTACAGTTCAGCTTTCTCTGGAGTGCATATGAAAGAGAAATGGACAAAGGTGAATTAGTTGGGGCAGAAGCTAAGATTTGGGGTGAAGTACACATACTGAAACCTGTTCCCTGGACATTTGTGGTTTGTGTATTTAACTGTAATAATAAGAGTAAGAGACTCATCTTTCTCTGGAATGCATATGAAAGAAATGGACAAAGGTGAATTAGTTGGGGCAGAAGCTAAGATTTGGGGTGAAGTACACATACTGAAACTTGTTCCCTGGACATTTGTGGATTGTGCATTTAACTGTAATAATAATAATAAGAAGAAGAGACAACCACAGAGGCTCAGCACATCATGGTGGGTCTGTGTGAACTCTAATTTAGTATGCTGCATGTTTCAAAGCATTCAGAAACCAACCTGCAACAGGTCAGAGCACATCTTTTGCAGCCTTCAGACAACTGGTGTTAGCTCTTAATTGTGCCATTTATACACCTTTAACATCACAGCCTCTCTCTCTTGCACTTCAGGAAAAACATTGACATATGTTTAGGGGGTGCTGTATTGTTCTTTTGCATGTGAGTTCACACACAACTTCACCTGGGCAGTTTCTGACTACAGACATATGTTCTGGATGAGCATATCTCTCTGTAATGTCATCTTGTATCTACATGAAGAGAGAATATTCACTTTATTTACATGCAGGAATTGTATTTTTTAAGAGTTATGTATTTTAAAATAGCTTTTCTGTCCTTAAACCACTGAAGTTTAAGTGCAATTTCTTTAAAGCAGACTGATTTTCTCCAGCCTCTGTTGACCTTTGAAACACGAAGTGAGAAGCAAACGCTTCCAAGACAGCATTTATGTTTTATCTCCCCTTTTCTCTCCACCACTATCCCTCTTGCTTCCATGTTTTTCACTCCAGTGGTTGAGATGACACTGCTAGTACTTAATTTATATTATAATTCTGAAAACATTTTGAAATTCACCTGGGAGACAGTGTACTTCTAGAGCCAAATTGTTTTTACCCTGGGAGACAGTGTACTTCTAGAGCCTAATTGTTTTTACCCTGGGAGACAGTGTACTTCTAGAGCCTAATTGTTTTTACCCTGGGAGACAGTGTACTTCTAGAGCCTAATTGTTTTTACCCTGGGAGACAGTGTACTTCTAGAGCCTAATTGTCTTTAATCTGGGAGACAGTGTACTTCTAGAGCCAAATTGTTTTTACCCTGGGAGACAGTGTACTTCTAGAGCCAAATTGTTTTTAACCTGGGAGACAGTGTACTTCTAGAGCCTAATTGTTTTTACCCTGGGAGACAGTATATTTCTAGAGCCTAATTGTTTTTACCCTGGGAGACAGTGTACTTCTAGAGCCAAATTGTTTTTAACCTGGGAGACAGTGTACTTCTAGAGCCTAATTGTTTTTACCCTGGGAGACAGTGTACTTCTAGAGCCAAATTGTTTTTACCCTGGGAGACAGTGTACTTCTAGAGCCAAATTGTTTTTACCCTGGGAGACAGTATATTTCTAGAGCCTAATTGTTTTTAACCTGGGAGTCAGTGTACCTCTAGAGCCTAATTACTTTTAACCTGGGAGACAGTGTACTTCTAGAGCCTAATTGTTTTTAACCTGGGAGACAGTGTACTTCTAGAGCCAAATTGTCTTTAACCTGGGAGACAGTGTACTTCTAGAGCCAAATTGTCTTTAACCTGGGAGACAGTGCACTTCTAGAGCCTAATTGTCTTTAACCTGGGAGACAGTGTACTTCTAGAGCCTAATTGTCTTTAATCTGGGAGACAGTGTACTTCTAGAGCCTAATTGTTTTTACCCTGGGAGACAGTGTACTTCTAGAGCCTAATTGTCTTTAATCTGGGAGACAGTGTACTTCTAGAGCCTAATTGTCTTTAATCTGGGAGACAGTGTACTTCTAGAGCCTAATTGTCTTTAATCTGGGAGACAGTGTACTTCTAGAGCCTAATTGTTTTTACCCTGGGAGACATTGTACTTCTAGAGCCAAATTGTTTTTACCCTGGGAGACAGTGTACTTCTAGAGCCAAATTGTTTTTACCCTGGGAGACAGTGTACTTCTAGAGACTAATTATTTTAACCTGTGAGACAATGTACCTCTAGAGTACATTGGGAAAAGAAGGAAAATGGAATTATCCAAGGAAGGGGTGCCTTTGAAATAAACCAGGGAATGGACATTGATGTTTTGCAAGCTGTTCCTGCACCTGTCTGCATCCAAGAAAACATTGAAGGAGGAGGTGTTTTTGTGGGTATGAAAGAGGAGTTGTGTGGACAAGACAGAAAGCAGGCATATGTTGGAGCAGAAACTCTTTGGAGTGGCCATTTAAGGAGGCTTGATTGTTTAGCTGTGTGTTAAGCTGTTTTCCAGTCTCTGGCTTTCCAATTAAAGCAATTTCCTTTCCTCTGCGCCCTCCGAGCGCTCTCGCTGTCAAAGGAAATGTTAAGTGTTAAGGCGAGAGGGATGGATGTCAGAGGGGCTGCGAGGGAATTGCTTTGCATTAAAAGGGTATTATCTCAACATCCATTTATCTTCTATCATCAAAGATCATTCCTTTGATCTCCTCTTCAGAGAGGGCACAATCAAACCCGGGGACAGGCTGCTGAGTGTCGATGGGATCCGACTGCTCGGAACAACGCACGCTGAAGCCATGAGCATTCTCAAGCAGTGCGGCCAGGAGGCGACCCTGCTGGTTGAATATGATGTCTCAGTGATGGGTAGGTTGGGAAAAGTGGGTCTTGAGTTTTGGGAACCATCTGTGGCATTTTTGCTTCCTGTTTCTTGATGAGCTGCTTTAAAAGTGATCACGACCTGTTACGCTACTGGTAGCGCCGCTATCCCCTTCTGCACCGTATCATTAATCTTGGGTTCATGAGGAGGTGAGCAGTATTTTACTGCAGTTTAGCATTCTGACATTTCATGGTTTGTAGGTTGAAACCATAGTGTGGATTCTAGCAAAGTAACTTTTCCAGTGACTGGTTTATAATAAAGGTTAATGAAGTGTAAGCATTTCTATGTCACATGAAAGGGGGTTTTACTTGCTTTTACAGGAATTCTTTCCCCTTTTGCCAGCACTGCTAGGTGACCAAGACATTAAAAAGTCACAAAGCTGCCACATAGCAAAGAATGAGGAGGAGAAAAATTGTTAAGAAATGCAGAGGTGGCAGATCATGGATGGAAAAATGAGCTTAAGCTTTAAGCAAACTTTGATTGAAGTCACTGAAGATACAGGAGGCTTTTTGGAAAGTCAAGGAGAGCAGGTGACTTCTTCACAACAGATTTGGGATTCAGTTATTCCCATTTGATTTGGAAGGTGTCATAGCCACTCCATTTTTGCAAGGTACAGAAAATTCATGGCAGTAAGAAATAGGAATATTCAGCAGTCAGACTGAAATATTTCTTCTTTGTTTGAGGATCTGCTTTTCATTGGTTCCACAGTCAGATTTCTAGCCTAGCAGTAAAGCAGCCTCACAGGACTTTGTGAAATAGCACTGTCAAACTTCAAAGCCTTGGAAAAGATTAATACTTGGAAGAATAATGTCAGATATTTGTTTATTCTGGAATAGCCTTCTTTGTTCTTCTCTGAGATAGGGATTTCAAGGGGGGTTTTATTATTTTATATATATATATCACAGAATCATAGGAACATTCCAGCTCAGCCAGCTCCAACCCCCCACCACAGACAGGGCCACCTCCCACTAGAACAGGTTGCTCAAGGCCTCATCCAGCCTGGCCCTGAACACCTCCAGGGAGGGGGCAGCCACTTCCTTTCTATTAGCAGATATTTCTATCCTGTAAATCAGCATTCTGTGTTGCCAGACTCAGAAAGAACCATCATATATATTCTGGTAGCACACAGGTGGAATTTGATTTTCAGAGGCTATACTAGATGAAGCAAATAACCCTGAACTACTTCTCAGATGCAGACCTGTTGTGTGTAACTGTCTTTTTACCTGTCTAAGCATAAGCTGCATCAGAGGTGCTATATTTCTTGCACTTTAGTTCCTTTGCCTGAAGTCTTCAAGAGGTCACCTGGGAAGCTTGTATATTTTATTGTTTCTGGAGCCTGGGCAAACTAGAGTGAAAAAAGCATCAAGGGGTTCTGTGCAGGGTAATTAAGTGTGTATGTAATGTAGGAGATGCAGCTGGTCCTGTTGAACTCACTGGGGTTACTCTCTGCTAGAGTTTCAGATAGTGAGAAGTTCACACTGCCCCTGTCTAAAACCAGAAGTAAATTTTGTGACTGATGTGTTGGTTTTAAGCAAAAGATGGCCAGGTTCACTTCAGGGTTTCTAAAATCTGCTGTGATACTTCTGGGCTCTCTTTTCTCTGTAACTGGAGCTGGATCTCCTTAGGTAATTGTCCATATTTGCTCTGGAAGGGAGCATGTGGAAGAATGCAGCAGTTATGACTACGTCGAGTTTAAATTCTGACTCATAAGATCTTCATGAATTCTAGTTCATAAATTGCTGCTGCTGGTTTTCAGCAAGCTACTTTTTACATCTTGGGTGTTCTCGCTGGGGCAGTCTTTGAATCAAGAGTACTGTAGTTCAACAAAACTACTCACTAGTGCTGGGAGGCTTAGCAGCACTGGAACAGGCTGGAGAGCTGGGCACAGAGGAACCTAATGAGGGTCAATAAGGATAAATGCAGAGTCCTGTCCCTGAGAAGGAATAATAAACTGCACCAGCACAGGCTGGGAGGTGCTCTGCTGGAGAGCATCCCCATGGGGGTTCTGGTGGCCAACAAGTTCTACATGTGACTACAATGTGCCCTTGTGGGCAAGAAGGCCAATGGGATCCTGGGGTGCGTTGGAAGTGTGTGTCCAGCAGATTGAGGGAGGTTCTCCTCCCCACTGCTCTGTCTTAGTGAGGCCACACTTGGAATATTACATCCAATTCTGGGCTCCCCAGTTCAAGAGGGACAGGGATCTACTGGACAGAGTCCAGCAGAGGGCTACAAGGATGCTGAAGGGGCTGGAGCACTGCCTGATGAGGAAAGGCTGAGAGCCCTGGGGCTGCTTAGTCTAACCAATGTAAATAATTAGATGAGGGATGGGAGTCAGGAAGGAAGGGCCAGGGACAGCCTCTGCTCACTTGTGCCTTGGGATAGGACAAGGGGCAGTGGATGGAAACTACAGCCCAGGAAGCTCCACCTGAACATGAGGAAGAACTTTTTGAGTGTAATGGTGCCAGAGCCCTGGCACAGGCTGCCCAGAGAGGTTGTGGAGTCTCTTTCTCTGGAGCCTTTCCAGCCTTATCTGGATATGTTCCTGTGTGACCTGCACTGGATTCTCTGGTCCTTCTGTGGCAGGGAGATTAGACTCAAAGATCTGCAAAGGTCCCTTTCACCACCTAGCATTCTGTAATCCTTGGCATGAAAGCAAGCTTTTCTGAGCTATTCACACCTGAAAGACATCTTTCTTTCTCATTTCTTCACTGATTGTTTCTTAGTTCAAAACACTCTGTGGTCTTCTAGAATGGAGGACCATATTGCACCTTCAAAATCCATATGTTTCTCTGGCTACTTTAGCAGTTCTGGCACTTATTTGAGTCAGAATGAGTTTGCTGGAATGTGCACCCTGTAATTGTTCTCTGCAAAACAGATATGGTCAGATTGTTTTTCAGTACCACACTCCCAAAGTCACCCTGACATAGAAGTGGTCAATTTTAGCTAGGGCAATGCTCTCAATTTTCTGAGCTCAATGTTTATCAGTGGTACAGTTTTCTAGTAAAGGAACTATTCACACAATCATTTGCTACTAAGCCTGCCAGTAGTTTAACACTGCCCAAGCCTTTTTGCCTCTTCTAAATTGAAAACAAAAGAAAGCAAAAGGCTGCAACAGTTTTATGAGAGTACACTTGAAGAAATCTGCATCACCCTTCAGTATTTGTGCCTGAAAGGAAGAGCACACAAGCTTTCTCTCTTTGGTGCTCTTCTTAAAGGGGAAAGTTTGCATAGTTGAAACATCAGATGAGATAATTCAGGGCATATTTATAGTCATTTATGCAAGGCACAGAGTAGAGAAGAAAAAGAGAACTCACAGGCTGCTCCTTAACTTTCCTCAAACAGTATTACTCAAAGCATTAACCAGATCTGTGGAGAACTTTAAGAGCTACAGAGTATTACAAGACCAAGAAACAACAGTTCCAGAGACTCTAAGTAGAGACTCAAGATCCTCTTAAACCTTATAAATGCTGCAAGACCTGGAAAATGTGAAGTCAGGAAGCCTGTAGGGTTCCATTCTGCCTCTTTCCTTCTGTTTCTTCATAAACCTAAAATGAACATTTCCTTTGCTTGTTACAAGTCTTTGGCAGAACAGGTAGGTGGTGTACTCCAGCATCAGATTGCAGCTGCAGACCTCCTGGCTGTCACAAAGCCACAGAATGTATTCATTACTTTGTCCTCTCCATGTCTCTTCAGAGACAGACTGAATCTGCAAAGCAGAGGTCACAGGAGCTGCATTAGTTGAAGTTTTCCTCTACTTTAAATACTGCTACACAAATACATGCACAACTTGTGCTAGAAGACAATACTTGAAGTCAGAAAGTTGAGCCTGGCAGTTGGGAAATGTCAGGATGGAGGCTGTCTCCTCAGCCTCTATCCAGCTGGGTGTGCATGCAGTACAGTCCCCACAGCTGCAGCAGGGATAATACACATTTTATGTAGCTGTTCAGTTTGAATCTTCTTTCTCTCTTTAGTTTGTGACCACAGGCTTCTCGAGGGCACTGCCTGGATCCTTGTCTGAGTGTAAAGTTATTCATTTCCTGGTGTGGGTTGGTTTTTTTCCTGAGGCTCTAATCCTGCAGCAGTTTGAGTGCTTCAGCCAATATGCAGATGTCAAGGAGAAAACCTCAGTGTCCCAAGGTCATTCCAAATGTATTGGCTCTTTCTTAAGGCAGAAGATGACATGGCCATACCTCACTGTAAGAGCTCCAGAAATACCCACCTGCAGATGTGGCACTAGGTAAAACATGGGGGATTTTTGTCTCTTCTGGAGGCCAGGGCATCATCCATATTCATGCTGTGCAAACAAAGCAGATACTTAAATCTACTTTCTTTGGCACCTTGGTCTCTCATGATATTGTACAAGTTCCTTGTTTATCAAACACTCCTTGTGTTTTCTGCTGTCAGTGCCAGATGCCTGCATCAGGGATGTTAGAGAGAGTATTATCAACTGATAGTCAGTTGTAAATGCATACAATAAACTCTCTGTAGTGCTGACTTGTTAGGATTTCATCTAGCAAAGGTTTTAAGATACAGCTTAACCTTGGCACCAAAAGAGGCTTTTTTTCCTTCAGAGAATTCTGAAGCATGTGATTGTTTTTTCTGCTATTGAGTTTTCTGCCTTTCAGGACTGCTTTTTTTCAACAGCAAGTAAGGAGTTAATCCTTTAAACTCTTCATCTCATGATGCTACTGAATGCAATGCTAGAGGCTTTGGGCAGTGTGGCTGGAAAGCTGTCTACCTGAAGGGGACCTGTGGGTTCTAATTGAAAAGCAGCTGATTTTGAGCCAGCAGTGTGCCCAGGTGGCCAAGAAAGCCACTGGCATCCTGGCTGGGATTAGAAATGCTGTGGCCAGTAGGAGCAGGGAGGTGATTGTCCCCTCGGACTCAGCTCAGGTAAAGCCATACCTCAAGTACTGTGTTCAGTTTTGGGTACCTCAATACAAGAGAGCTGTGGAGGTGCTGGAGGCAGTGCAGAGGAGGGCAAGGAAGCTGAGGAAGGGCCTGGAGAATAAATCTGATGAGGAGCAATTGAAGGAGCTGGGGATGGTTAGTTTGAAAGAGAGGAGGCTGAGGGGAGACCTCATTGCTGCCTACAGCTACCTGAAAGGAGTTTGTGGAGAGGTTGGCCACTTGAATATTTCTATGATTCTGTGACTTCACTGAATCTCATCATGAACCTCTAAGAGAATTGTTATCTGTCAGTCAGGCATCAGTTCCTGCTTGCTTACCTGCTTTAATCTACTCTATTTAGCTGGTAGACAAGGAAGATCACAAAGTCACAGAGATATCCATATTGGAAAAGCCCCTCAGGATCACCAGATCCAACAAGTCCCCTACTCTACAAGACTCGCCTTAAACCATATCCCTAAGCACCACATCCAAACGACCCTTAAACACATCCAAGGCTGGCAACTCCACCACCTCCCTGATCAGCTCACTCCAGTGCTTGACCACTCTCTCTGTTAAAAACATTATCCTAGTGTCCAAAAAAAGATAAATACCTTTTTTACACCTCTTGAGTTAAATGGCTAACATGGAAACCTAAGGAAAAGAGACAACAAATGGCTAGCATGGAAACCTAAGGAAAAGAGACAGTAAATGGCTAGCATGGAAACCTAAGGAAAAGAGACAGTAAATGGCTAGCATGGAAACCTAAGGAAAAGAGACAGTAAATGGCTAGCATGGAAACCTAAGGAAAAGAGACAGTAAATGGCTAGCATGGAAACCTAAGGTGGATAGACAGTAAATGGCTAGCATGGAAACCTAAGGTGGATAGACAGTAAATGGCTAGCATGGAAACCTAAGGAAAAGAGACAGTAAATGGCTAACATGGAAACCTAAGGAAAAGAGACAGTAAATGGCTAGCATGGAAACCTAAGGAAAAGAGACAGTAAATGGCTAACATGGAAACCTAAGGAAAAGAGACAACAAATGGCTAGCATGGAAACCTAAGGAAAAGAGACAGTAAATGGCTAGCATGGAAACCTAAGGAAAAGAGACAGTAAATGGCTAACATGGAAACCTAAGGTGGATAGACAGTAAATGGCTAACATGGAAACCTAAGGTGGATAGACAGCAAATGGCTAGCATGGAAACCTAAGGAAAAGAGACAGTAAATGGCTAGCATGGAAACCTAAGGAAAAGAGACAACAAATGGCTAACATGGAAACCTAAGGTGGATAGACAGTAAATATATAGCATGGAAACCTAAGGTGGATAGACAGTAAATATCTAGCATGGAAACCTAAGGTGGATAGACAGTAAATGGCTAACATGGAAACCTAAGGTGGATAGACAGTAAATGGCTAACATGGAAACCTAAGGTGGATAGACAGTAAATGGCTAGCATGGAAACCTAAGGTGGATAGACAGTAAATGGCTAACATGGAAACCTAAGGTGGATAGACAGTAAATGGCTAGCATGGAAACCTAAGGTGGATAGACAGTAAATGGCTAACATGGAAACCTAAGGTGGATAGACAGTAAATATCTAGCATGGAAACCTAAGGTGGATAGACAGTAAATATCTAGCATGGAAACCTAAGGTAAACAGGCATCATGGTTTTAAAAAAAGCCCAAATGAAGTATTTTGGGCTGGCAAATTCATACCCCAGTTCTTAACTCATCAGTACTTGGTGTGATCAAGAGATGCTGTGGCTAACTGCTTTTAGTGAAACAAGAAAATGCTGGCAATTAGTGACCAATACTGGTTAAAAGTCCTTTTCAGCCTCTATAGAACGTGGGCAGAAGGATGATCTGCTCCTTCAAGTCAGCACTCGTGTGTCCCCTCCATGTTACATGACCTTCTTTTTCTTGCAGTTCTCTTTTCATGCTCTGCACACCTGCCACCCAGCCCGTTCACTGCTGGCTCCTCCAAAACTCAGAGTGCTTTATATTAAAGGAACTGCTGAGTGGTGAAAGTGTGAATGGGGCCTTGTAAGAAGAGAGTATTTCTCTGTCTAACGAGGGGTGTCACTGTGCTGCATAAGTAACTGCCAGTTTGTCATTTCCCAACATTTGGGTGAACTTCTGTCCTTAACAGCACTCACACATTTTTATATACCATCACAGGAGCATTCAGAGTGGAAAAGCCTCTCAGGATCACCAAGTCCAGGTGTTCTTTAAACCATAGCTCCAAGCACCACATCCAAACCACCTTGAAACACATCTAGGGTTGGTGACTGCACCACCTCCCTGGGCAGCTCATTCCAATGCCTGACCACTCTTTCCCTGAAATATTGTTTAATAACATCCTATCTAAACCTACCCAGTCACAGCTTGAGGCCATTCCCTCTTGACTTACTTCTGAGAAGAGACCAGCACCAACCTCTCCACACCATCCTTTCAGGTAGCTGTAGACAGCCATGAGGTGTGTGGGAAAAACTTTACCTCTGACAGTACATCTGTGCCCAAATAGTCCCCCAAAAGAGTGAGCAGCATTAAGCCCACCAGTCTGCTCCCTATCAGCCAGGTTATCAGACCAGTTGCACATGTGCTTCCTGGGGACCAAAAAAAGCTTGAAGAACACATGTGACCAGTGGTTTTCAAAGATGTTTGTCAGAGTGGAGAGGTGTAAATGTTCAGGGTCTTGTGTTCCTGTCCATTTTGTGCAACTGTGATGCATTTTGACTCTGTTCTTTGTTCTTGTCCTGGTTCCTAGCTGCATTAGTGCTGCCTTTTTTTTTCCCCTGCAGCAGCTGCTTGGGTTTTTTTTTCCTTACTGACCTAGTTTGAGTCTTCTTTTCTAGAAGGTCCTAAATCCCCAACATGCTATTCCCTCTCCTTACAGCCCACTTTTCTCTTCTGTCTTTTGCCAAGTAAGGCTTAGGGAGTTTTCCAGCATATTTCTCTCACACTGCTGATTTCTCTCCATAAAGGCCTTTTGCAGTTCTTGTGCCTGCCTTTCTTTAGACCTTTTCCCAATCACTGTCTCTTTGCAAACCATGCTCAACTTTCTTGTACTGCAGCTTTTTAGATCAATCACCTTCTCACTTCAGTTCCTCCTCTTCTTGTCCCAAAAGATCACAGAGTCACAGAAACATCCAGGTTGGAAAAGCCCTTCAGGTTCACCAAATTCCAACCTAGAACCCTACTCTACAAGATTCATCTTACACCTTATCCCTAAGCACCACAGCCAAACCACCATGAAACACAGCCAGGCCTGGGCACTCCACCACCTTACCCTATCACAGGGTGCAAGTGAGCAGAGGCTGCCCCTGTCCCTTCCTGACCCCCTGCTCTCATCTATTGATACACATTGCACAGAATGATAGAAACTTTCTGATTGCAACAGACCCCAGGATCACCAAGTTCAACTATCATCCCTACTTTACAAAGTTCACCTTTGAATCAAATCATCAAAAACCACAACCAAACCACCTTGAAACACACCCAGGGTTGGGGACTCCACCACCTCCCTGGGCAGCTCATTCCAATGCCTGAACACTCTTGCCAGGAAAAAATGTTTCCTAATGTCCAGTCCAAACCCACTCTAGTGACAGGTTGAGGCCATTCCCTCTTGTTCTGTCTCCAATTACCTGTGAGAAGAGACCAGCAGCAGCCTCTCCATAATGTCCCTTCAGATAGTTGTAGACAGCCATGAGGTCTCCCCTCAGCCTCCTCTCTTTCAAACTAACCATACCCAGCTCCCTCAGTCACTCCTCATCAGATTTATTCTCCAAGCCCTTACCCAACTTTGCTGCCCTCCTCTGCACTGGCTCCAGCACCTCCACAGCTCTCTTGTACTGAGGTGCCCAAAACTGAACTCAGTACTCTAGGTGTGGCTTTACCAGAGCTGAGTCCAAGGACACAATCACCTCCCTGCTCCTGCTGGACACAGCATTTCTAATCCCAGCCAGGATGCCATTGGCTTTCTTGGCCACCTGGGCACGTTGCTGGCTCATCTTCAGCTCCTGTCTATTACAGCCCCCAGATCCCTTTCTGCCAGCAGCTCTCCAGCCACACTGCCCCAAGCCTGTAGCATTGCTTGGGGTCGTTGTGACCCAAGTGCAGGAGCTGGCATTTGGCCTTGTTGAAACTCATCCCATTGATGCTGACCCATTGATCTTGCCTATTCAAGTCCTCTACACAAGATCTGCTCTCCCCTCCTCCTGATTTGTGGTTCTGTGTGCCAGATCTGTCAGGCAATGAAGACTTGTAGAGAACATGAATTTCCAATATAAAACCTACAGAATTTTCTGTGTCTAGGCAAACCAGAATGGTTTTCCCTCATGATGCTTTCAGACACAGCTGACCTGTTTCAGCTGAAAGAACTAGAGGAAGGGGGGGGAAAGTACAGCCTGAGAGAGTTGACAACCACAAGAAAACAAGCATCACACCAAGTGTTTGAACTGTGGCCAAGCTGTAAGCAATTAAAATCATGGTGTTTTAATGAGAAAAGTCTGATGATTCTTGAGTGTATTTGCCCTGTAGAATATTTGTGTTTTGTTTTCTCTGCCTGCTGATGATTTTCTGTTACAGTTTGATAGCCATGTAGCTGGCAAATGATTACAGAAGGGAGGAGTTGTCATGTTTTACAAGGATTTCATAAATCTTACTGATATTTCTTTCTTTACAAACTTCTTGCTCGTCCCTAAAGAGAAGCAAATTGCATTTAGCTGAACCATATAAGTTACAAATTAATCTAACAGGTCCAATTAACATTTCTCTCTAGTGCTTTTGAAACCGTGGCCTCATTAAAAGCAGTTTAAGAAACATTGCTTTGTATGGGAGGGGGAAAAAAAAAAGCAAAGCTGTAAAGGTGAAATGAGATGACCCTGTAACAGAAAGCAGAGAATGGCATTTAGTTGTCATAAATAGCAAGGGAAGGGGGAGGCAGGAAGGGAGGTGTTACCTTCCCTTGCATACTGAGAGTAATGGACAAATTTGTCTTCATAGACTCCTCAGGAAGGTGAAACCTGTACTTGTGTGCAGTTAGTCTAAATCACAGCATCTCAGAGTTGTCAGGGCTAGAAGGGATCTCAAGGATCAGCCAGTTCCAACCCCCATGCCATGGGCAGGGACACCTCACACTAGAGCAGGTTGCTCAGAGCCGCATCCAGCCTGACCTTAAAAACCTCCAGGGATGAGGCTTCCACCACCTCCCTGGGCAACCTGTGCCAGTGTACAACTGGGAAATAAACTGAGTCTGAAATATCTAATGTATTTCATGGTGGGGGTTCATGAAAGAAGAGCTTCCTAATCTGTTCTCCTTTCTTCTCTCCAAGCAATGCTCTAGATGCTAATTTAAGGGTCTGGATCCAAACAAGGAATCACTCTCTGCCTGTTAAAAATATGCTGTTATACTTCTTTTAGTATCTCAAATACTGGAAGGAGGAGATTGCTGTAGTAACTAACATCTCTTGTCCAGCATTCAGGCTACAAGCAACCTGTTCCAGTGGGAGGTGTCCCTGCCTGTGACCATTGAGGTCCCTTCCAACCTAAACCAATCTATGAAGTGGAGGGAAGGAGCAAATAAACCTCATATATGTGTATTTTGTACAAGATGGGGGAAAAAAAGCTTCATCAAATCTGTCCACTTTGCATGAAGGCTGTCCAGATGAAATGCAGCATGAAAGAGAATTGCCATCCCTACTACATGCTCATACCTCTGCTCACCTGCAGGTTATGAGCACAGACAGAAAGAGTTGGGGCTGTTCAGTCTCAAGAAGAGAAGGCTCTGAGGTGACCTTCTTGTGGCTTTCCAGGATCTGAGGGGGGCTACAAAAAAGCTGGGGAGGGACTTTTTAGGTTGTCAGGGAGTGACAGAACTGGGGGGAATGGAGCAAAGCTGGAGGTGGGGAGATTCAGGCTGGACATGAGGAGGAAATGGTTCAGCATGAGAGTGGTGAGAGCCTGGAATGGGTTGCCCAGGGAGGTGGTTGAGCCCCCAAGGCTGGAGGTGTTTAAGGCCAGGCTGGATGGGGCTCTGGACAGCCTGATTTGGAGTAGGGTGTCCCTGGGCATGGCAGGGGGGATTGGAACTAGATGATCCTTGTGGTCCCTTCCAACCCTGACCGATTCTGTGATTCTGTGATTCTAGTCAAGAGGTCTTTCATTAAACTCACTTATCTATTACTTTGCATGCTGGCCAACAGCAACAATGAGGCATCTGGAATTGTGCTGTACTGTGAAAAGGAAAAAGGAGCAGGTAGCTGAAGTATTTAACTTCACAGTGAAGATGTGAAAGTTTTACAAAGAGGATGATAATTAAGCTTCTTGGAGATTAAAGGATCTTCTCCATGTGCCATGCAATTCAATGCAAGAGAAACTCTGTAATCAGAAAAAATCCAATTAAAAAAGCCCCCAGCCCTAGGTTTGGTGTAATGGCATTTCACTTATCTGAGAGACTGAGGCGTAAGGGACAGAGCTGTTTTTATGTCAGAGAGAGCTTGGGTTGTAACCCCAGAAGCTGTCTCTTAAAGGGCCCCTCTCCAAGGAGCAGCAAAAACTCCATTCCTGCCTCCATTCCAGGCAGTGGAAACACCTCATGTCTCCCACCATTTTCCCTCAGGGAGATGTTTGCAAAACTCCAGAACCAAATCACTCTATAGTCTTGGCTTTTTTTTTTCCCCATTGATGTGACCCAGCCAGGCTGTGCCTGATGGTTTAGACCAAGGGCAGAGAACCTGAGAATCAGTCAGATTCCATCTCCTGGAATGTCCAGACTTGGCAGGGACTCAAGGATCCATTGGGCATGCAGTAGGGCAAATTTCCTCCCTTTACATTGAGGATCATAGAATCAACCAGGTTGGAAGAGACCTCCAAGATCACCCAGTCCAACCTAGCTCATTCATCATTTTACAGAATGTTAACACTGGAAAAGGCTGGATTCTGGGGGTGTTCAGCCTGCAGAAGAGGAGGCTGAGAGCAGACCTTATTGCTCTGTGCTTGCATCTTAAATCCTTGCTTTGTGCATTTAAAGAGATCATTTCATAACCTATGGACTCAATATTTAACAGAGTGGTCTGAGGAAACAATATTGATAAGAATTATTCTCTGTCTATGTCCAACCAAAACCTTAATGAGTTCTTTTTTTAGTCTATTGCCTGGTGACTCACATTAGTGGTGTTTGACCTTCTATGAGTCTCACAATTCTCATCTGAGAGGCAACTTGCCAGAATATTCTGTCAGGCTGCTATTAATTGATCATGTTGCTGTTGCAGTGAAGAGCTGAGAAGACCTTAAGAGAACGATGTCTCCATGATAATTGAATGTAGAGTCATAGAATGGTTTAGGTTGAAGAGACCTCAAAGCTCATCCAGTTCCAACCCCCACCACAGGCAGGGACACCTCCCACTAGAACAAGTTGCTCAAGGCCTCATCCAACCTGGCCTTGAACACCTCCAGGGAGGTTGTGCAGCACAGAATGGGATCAACCTGTGCCAGTGTCTCACCACCCTCACTGCAAACAACTTCTTCCTAACATCCAGTCTAAATCTCTCTTCTGCCAGTTTAAACCCACTACTCCTCATCTTGGCATTACAAGACCTTGTCAATAGTCCCTCCCCAGACCTCCTGTAGCACCCTCTGATACTGGAAGGTCACTCCAAGTTCTCCTGGAAGCCTTCTCTTCTCCAGACTGCAGAGCCCCAACTCTGCTGCTGCAGCCCTCTGAGCATCTTTGTGGCCTCCTCTGGACTCACTCCAACAAGATCTGCTTTGGAAGTAAATCTAAGGCAAGCACCTGACTGCAGGTTTCACTTGAATTTTAGCTGTTTTCCTCTTGGAGGGGGAGAAGAGGGTGGCAGTGATTTTATGAAGAGGACTTATCCAGATTATTCTCCAGTTTCATCTTTAGCTGCAATTCTGACCCTAGCAGGAAAGTCATGGCTCACTGCAGCCCAAACAAAAGTGCTAAGCTGTCCTGAAGAGATGAATAATGAAGGGTATGACAGCTTCCCAAGGTTACAGGTAAAGCAAGTTGAAGTTTCTTCCTTCCTCTTATGTGCCTCCAGGTATTTCTTCCCTGGCCCATAGAATTCCATTCTGACATGCAGAATCCACCCCAGTATAAAAGCACTCTTTCTTGGAAGGGAGTCAAGTCATGCAGTGACCCAGACCTGTAGGTTAGCTGCACAAAACTGGAAGCAGAGTAAGGTTTGCCAGTTGACACAGTCTTCTGTGGGACATCAAAGACAGTGAGTCTCTGGGAAGAATAGAGACAGACAAGGGGAAGCAGAGATGGGGATGCTAATGAGGAGGAAAAGGCTTTCTAGGGCAAGGTTTTCACCAGCAACTATAATGCCTCTGAATGACATTGTTAGTTTCATTTTTTTTGCTGGCAGATAATGCAGAGGTTATGCACATGAAAATATGGTGATTTCTGCAGGAAAAGAGAGAGTAGAAATAGGATAGAAATGGAATAGAATGGAATGGTTTAGGTTGTAAGAGACCTCAAAGTTCATCTAGTTCCAACCCCCCACCATAGGCAGGGACACCTCCCACTAGAACAGGTTGCTCAAGGCCTCATCCAACCTGGCCTTGAATACCTCCAGGGAGGGGGCAGCCACAACCTCCCTGGGCAACCTGTGCCAGTGTCTCACCACCCTCACTGCTAACAACTTCTTCCTAACATCCAGTTTCAATCTCTCCTCTGCCAGTTCAAACCTGTTACTTCTCATCCTGTCATTACAAGACCTTGTCAATAGTCCCTCCCCAACCCTCCTTTAGCCCCCCTTCAGATACTGGAAGGCCTCTCCAAGGTCTCCTGGAAGCCTTCTCTTCTCCAGACTGCAGACCCCCAACTATCTCAGCCTGTCCTCATAGCAGAGCTGCTGCAGCCCTCTCAGCATCCTCATGGCCTCCTCTGGACTGGCTTCAACAGTTCCATGTCCTTCTTGTGCTGAGGGCTCCAGACCCAGGTGGGGTCTGATGAGAGCAGAGTAAAGGGTGACATGTACATGACAAGATGGTGATGTGTACATGGAAAGATGGACATATGTACATGAAAAGATGGTGAAAGGTACACCTTGAGGCAGAGCTGTGGGACTTGTGTTGTGTTCCATAAGAGGTTTCTCAAACACTTTCTTCAAACATTCCTGGTTGAGTTTTTCTTGATTCTCTGTTTCACATCCAAAACCTATTGCTGATTCAGGTCATCTTCCCTGTGTTCTTAATTGAAATCTAAAAGCTTGTAACAGCTTAAATAAGGGGAAAAAGAGAAAGAAAGCCCAAGCTGGACTTGCAGGCACAGTGAGCCTGTGATTTCCCCTTTGTCATTAATATGATTTTGGCACAACATTCCCTATAGCTGCAAAGCAAATCTAAAACAAGCTCCACAAGCAGTTCTTCCTGCCACTTTCTCACTCAGGGAGGCAGCAGTAATTTATAGGTAGAGGTCATTATTCACACTTAACTTTCTCATTTTAAAACAGAACAATTCCTAGATTAAATACCCTGGAACTGCATTGTTAGCTGGATGTTGAATGAGCTTTGTGAGGTGATTCTCTCTGCAGGGTTTAGTGGGTTTTGCATGCTGTATCTAATCCCTAGCCATAGAAGGGCTGCAGTGTGCTGTCACCTGAAGTGCCATTGATCAAGAGCCATTGATCCTTTGGGCAGGATCCAGCATCCAGCAGGTCTAGGGAGGTTCTTCTCCCTCCTCCTTTCTGTCCTGGTGAGACCACGCCTGGAATTATTGTGTCCTGTTTTGGGCTCCCCAATTCAGGACACAAAGAAATCTGCTGGAGAGTGTCCAACAGAGAGCCACAAGGATGACTGGAGGACTTGAGCAGTTCCCTCAGCTGTTCCTCATAAGGAAAGGATACAGCTCAGTGTGTTCAGAAGAAGCAGCATTTTGGGACAATGAGACCAAGTGCAAGTTCCTGCATCTGGATTGAGGCAATCCCAAGTACCAGTATAGGCTGGGAAGGGACTGGCTTGAGAGCAGCCCTGAGAAGAGGGATTTGGGGCTGCTGAAGAGACCTCCAAGATCATCCAGTCCAACCTAGCACCCAGCCCTATCCAGTCAACTGGACCATGGTACTAAGTGCCCCAGCCAGGCTTGGCTTCAACACCTCCAGGGACAGTGACTCCACCACCTCCCTGGGCAGCCCATTCCAATGCCAATCATTCTCTCTGCCAACAACTTCCTCCTAACATCCAGCCTAGACCTCCCCAGCACAACTTGAGACTGTGTCCCCTTGTTCTGTTGCTGAGTGCCTGAGAAGAGACCAACCCCACCTGGCTACAGCCTCCCTTCAGGTAGCTGTAGACAGCAATGAGCTCTGCCCTGAGCCTCCTCTTCTGCAGGCTGCACACCCCCAGCTCCCTCAGCCTCTCCTCAGAGGGTTTGTGTTCCAGGCCTTTCACCAGCCCTGTTGCCCTTCTCTGGACACCTTCCAGCACCTCAACATCTCTCTTGAATTGAGGAGCCCAGAACTGGACACAGGACTCAAGGTATGGTCTGACCAATGTTGAGTACAAGGGGAAGAATAACCTCCCTTGCCCTACTGGCCACACTGTTCCTGATTCAGGCCAGGATGCCATTGGCTCTCTTGCACACTGCTGGCTTATCTTCAGCTACTATCTACCAGTACCTCCACATCCCTTTCTTCCTGGCTGCTCTCCAGCCACTCTGTCCCCATTTTGGTGTAGCTGCCTAAACTAGGGCTAGTGTAACACATATTTTAAATGCCAGTGTTCTCTGATGGTCATAGAGGGAGTTTAGGTCTCTAACTCAGGTGTAGTCCTAGATCTGCTCTATAGACACCTGCATTTTGGTGCAGAGAATCCCAGCATAAGTGTCTCAGATTGTCCCCTCCAGTCTAATGGATGCTTTTGACCTTCACTTCTTCATTTCTTCATCTGTACAGTGAGGAAAACACCATGCTTTTGCTCAAAAGGGCAGTTATAAGATAGAATCATTCATAAACGTGTGCTGTAATGAATATTCAGAGGCTGCACCACCACATCTGGTCCGAGAAGGCTGAGAACACTGTTAAGTAATTAAGGCACAGGTATGGTAAGGAAAGGGGAAAGTGTTGGCACTCATTAAGTAGTCACAGTCTACTTTCCACATGAGACTCTTCAGGAAGTACGAATATGTGGTTATTTAATTCAAGAAGGGAGGTAAAGCTGAGTTCACCCAGGCAATATTTATTCTGGGGTTCATTAAATTTTAAGTGCTTTGTGCCCACAGGGTGACCATAATATTTTCCTCTTAATGCCATCCTGTTTGTAAACAGACACTTCTCCTCTTTTTTCTGTGCCTGTATTTTTATTATGATTTATGTTGATGTTCTGCTGATTTTAATCAAGTCCTCATTTGGGTTTTTACACACTTTGCATAAGCACAGCCTTCCTATTACAATCAGCTCAGCAGTGCTGAATGAAATAGCTGCCTTCTGAGTGCTGTGACCTCTACTTCTTCAAGGTCTTTACAGCTCACGTAAATTTGGGTGCATTTTCACTGGTGGGGAAAAAATAGAAGGCAAGGAAAAGAAAACCCCACACCTGGAAATGGTTTTTTACAGTTCCTCCTTTACACAGATCCAGTAATTACTGTGCTACAAATCTGTGACCTTCATGAGCACTAAACTCAAAAAAAAACTCATCAGAAGGGGGCTTGAGAGGTTTTGAAGTCCCTCCTGACTGGCAGCAGGAGCAGCTCTGGCAGGAGTTAAATGGTTTGTCCTGCAGCAGAGAAGAAGCCACATAGGAACCTTGCCAAGGGTGACCCTGGCAGCAAGCTGGCAGGCTGCCTACTGAGGAAGCAGATGAAAGAGTACACTTCTCCTTACTGGCACTCCATCAGTTATGGGATGCTTCAGTTTCTAGAGCTTATTGCTTGCTTGGTGTTTGGGGAGAAGAGATGTGGGAAATCGTTTTTGCTGGAAGTGTAGACTGCAGAGATCAGGCAGCATAGAAACTTCCATTTCATTTAGAAGTGTGAATATCCCCAGGATTCCTTGGAACAGGTACTGGGGAGGGAAAGCAGGAAGCACATAAGCAACAGACAAGCAATCCCAGATTATTTTTGCACAGAATCACAGAATGTCAGGGGCTGGAAGGGACCTCCAAAGCTCATCCAGTGCAACCCCCCCTGCCAGAGCAGGTGCACCTAGAGCAGGTCACACAGCAACACATCCAGGCAGGTTTTAAACATCTCCAGAGAGGGAGACTCCACAGCCCCCCTGGGCAGCCTGTGCCAGTGCTCTGTCACCCTCACAGGGAAAAAATCCTCCTCATCTTTACATGAAACTTCTGTGTCTCAACTCCCACCTGAGAGCTGCACAACTCTCACACTGCTCCTTGCTGCAAAAAATGGCAAGGTCAGATCTCAGCTTCAACCATCTACATGGTAGCATTTTATACCATGGATGTGCCCAATGCACTTACTGTTTATGGCAGCTTTTCTAGAGCATAAATTATTGAAGAGACCAAACTTGCTTGGGAAAAAATAGAAGTGGTACTGATAGTACAAACTTGTAGCATCAGGAATTCATACTATCTCTTTGGATGTTAGGAAGAGGTTCTTCATCATGAGGGTGCTGAGACACTGGAACAGGTTGCCCAGGGAGGTGGTGGAAGCCTCATCCCTGGAAGTTTTCAAGGCCAGGCTGGATGTGGCTCTGGGCAACCTGCTCTGGTGTGAGGTGTCCCTGCCCATGGCATGGGTGTTGGAACTGAATGATCATAGAATCAGTCAGGGTTGGAAAGGACCACAAGGATCATCTAGTTCCAATCCCCCCTGCCATGCCCAGGGACACCCTACTCCAAATCAGGCTGTCCAGAGCCCCATCCAGCCTGGCCTTAAACACCTCCAGCCATGGGGGCTCAACCACCTCCCTGAGCAACCCATTCCAGGCTCTCACCACTCTCATGCTGAACCATTTCCTCCTCATGTCCAGCCTGAATCTCCCCACCTCCAGCTTTGCTCCATTCCCCCCATTCCTGTCACTCCCTGACAACCTAAAAAGTCCCTCCCCAGCTTTTTTGTAGCCCCCCTCAGATCCTGGAAGGCCACAAGAAGGTCACCTCAGAGTCTTCTCTTCTTGAGACTGAACAGCCCCAACTCTTTCTGTCTGTGCTCATAGCAGAGCTGCTGCAGCCCTCTGAGCATCCCAGTGGCCCTTCTCTGGACACCTTCCAGCACGTCCACATCCTTCTTGTAATGAGGGCTCCAGAACTAGACACAGTACTCCAGGTGGGTTCTCACTAGAGCAGAGTAGAGGGGGAGAATCATCTCCCTGGCCCTGCTGGCCACGCTTCTGCTGCAGCCCAGGCTCTGGTTAGACCTCTGGTCTGCAAGTGCACACTGCTGGCTCATGTTGGGCTTCTTGTCCACCAGCACCCCCAGGTCCCTCTCCTCAGGGCTGCTCTCCAGCCACTCACTACCCAGGCTGGATTTGTGCTTGGGATTGCCCTGACCCAGATACAGGACATAGCACTTGATCTTGTTGATCCTTGAGGTCACTTCCAACCCTGACAGTTCTGTGATCTGTGGTTATTTACCTGATGTCTTTTGTGTGCCTGTCAGGTCTCAAGATGTAGGAAGTGTCCAGGGCACACCTTTGCTTTGAGGCTTTTGGGATTCTTCAAGATGCTGCTCTCCTGGTCGAGGCCTGGGCAGATGGGGAGCTGTCAGCTCAACACAGAGTTTGGGTGTTCAAAGTGTTCACTTCCATCTGTCAAGCGCTGGCAGTGAGGGTTTTGTGTTCTGTAGACTTCTGAAAAGCATCTAGTCCCACTCCAATTATTGCTGTTTCCTATCCAGTGGAAACTTGAGGTCATTGTGACAAGCAGTTGTAATGTATGGGCACTGCAGCTCCCTGTGTTATTTATGGTAGTGTGTATTTGCAAGCTGACTTTTGAGGCTGGCAGATGTACCATTTGACACACCAGCTGTGCCTTAGCTTGCAGGCAGAGGTGCAAATTGTCTCATTCTTATTTGTTCTGTTTGTTTTGACTGGGCAGGTACAGAATCCTGCACAGGCTGGGCCATTTTGGAGAAATCAGACTTCTTGGGTGGTTTATTTCCTGCCCTGCTTGCAAGAGAAATATAAGCATTAGATGGTCTTTGGTACATATGTATCTAGCAGCTTGCCAGACAGCTGGGGATGCCTCATCATTGGAAGTGTTCACAGAATCATAGAACCTTAGAGGTTGGAAGGGCCCTCCAGAGATTGAGTCCAACCCCCTGCCAAGGCAGGATCTGCTGGAGTAGTTTGCACAGGAATGCATCCAGGTTGGGTTTGGAAAGTCTGCAGAGAAGGAAACTCCACAACCTCTCTGGGCAGTCAGTTCCAGGGCTCTGGCATCCTCACTCTAAAGAAGTTTCTCCTCATGTTGAGGGAAAACCTTCTCTGTTCCAGTTTGTAGCTGTTGCTCCTTGTCTTCTTGCTGCTGACCAGTGATAAGAGCTTGGCCCCCTCCACTTGACCCCCACCCCTCAGCTATTGATAGACATTGCTCAAATCCCCTCTCAGCCTTCTCTTCTGCAGACTAAACAGCCCCAGGGCTCTTAGTCTCTCTCCAAAGGGGAGATGCTCAAGTGCCCCACTCATCCTCATGGCTCTCTGCTGGACTCTCTCCAGCAGGTCCCTGTCTCTCCTGAACTGGGGAGCCCAAAACTGGACACAGTACTGCATGTGTGGCCTCAGCAGGGCAGAGTAGAGGGGGAGAAGAACCTCCCTAGACCCACTGGCCACACTTTTCTTGATTCACCCCAGGATGCCATTGGCTCTCTTGGCCACAAGAGCACATTGCTGTGTTCAAGGTTGGAAGAGGCTCTCAGCAATCTGATCTATCAAAGATGTCCCTGAACGTGTCAGGGAGCTTGAACTAGATGATCTTCCAAGGTCCCTTCCAACATAAACCATTCTGTGATTTGGTGGTGCTGTGGTTTTATCCATGCTTTGTACAATAGACAAAGAAGCATTTTGCACTGTAGGGTCTCAGCACATGTTGTTTGGACTTGTTTCAGTGTCTTTCTTGGGAGATGATTTTGTTACAAGTAATTATTTGTGCATTCCAATCCTGGAGTGAAATGCAGGCAAGATTCTGTCACTGCTGACTTGTCTAAATATTTCACAGTCATTCTGATGCTATATAATGTTTCAGGGTGATTTTTCAGGAGCTGTTCTTTGATAGAAATGTGTATTTCTAGGTTCCCAAGTTCTGAAACTGTGTGTTGCCACCAGGAGTGGAGATTTGAGTTTTCATTGGTTCTTTAAATGCCACCTGAATTTACTGAGCAGGATTCATTTTCAAGGTAACAAAGGAAAGAAATTGCAGTCTGGGCTTATTTAAAATGCATTCAGACTAACCTCAAAGAGGCAAACCCAGAATCTTCTGTATAGACTCCATCCACCGTGTCCCCTCTGTGTTGTAAATTCAGCAATAGATAAATTGAGTTTTAGAATAACAAGGCACACAAAAAATAGAGATAAATGAAGAGACTGGAGTGTAATGTAACAGGGTTTGAGTAGAGAAGGGACCTCGTAAAGATGAAAGATAGGAGAGTGTGCAGTGGAGAGCTGCAAAGATGATTGCAGGACTTGAACCTCTCTGCTATGAAGAAAGACTGAGAGGCCTGGGGCTGTTTAGTCTTGAAAGAGAAGGCTGAGAGGGGATCTGATCAATGTCTATAAATGTCTGAGGGATTGGTGGCAAGATGAAGATGCCAATCTCTTTTCAGTAGTGCCCAGTAATGGGACAAGGAACAATGGATGCAAGCTAGAACACAGGAGACTCCACCTCAACATGATGAGAAGCTTCTTTAGAGTGAGGGTACCAGAGCCCTGGAACTGACTGCCCAGAGAGGTTGTGGAGTCTGTGGAGACTGTCCAAACCCACTTGAATGTATTCCTATGCAAACTATCCTAGGGGAACCTGCTTTGGCAGCAGTGTTGGACTTGATGATCTCTGGAGGTCCCTTCCGACCTCTAATGTTGATATCTGAGCATAAAACAGAGTTAGTAGGAAACAGGAGTGTCCCAAGAATTAAGTGTTTTAAGTGAGAGAAGTTTAGACAGGCTTTTGTGATCTGAACATGATTAAAAGTCTGACAGAGTCCCAAGTGGATTTTGAGCACGTCCCCACCCACACAGGTACAAGGACTTTGCAGGCACAGATGGTTCTTCCCCTGGTTAGCAGTCATTTCTTAGCTGAGAAGGTTGCAAACTATGGAATTAGATAAAGGCAGCTCTTAGGATTTAGGTTTTAAGAACTTGGCTGAACTAGAGTCATGTAAACGAGCAGAGGGAAATGGAAAGGCTGCCAATAATTTGGCAAGAATATAGACTCACTGGTGTAGAAGGGAGCTAGGTGGCACATTTGTCTCTGTTTTCCATCATGAGGTTGAGAGGTCTCTCTGATTCCATTACCATTCATTCTGCTGGCACATTCTTGAAATGATCTCTGATTTTAATTTTTGAAGTCTGGCTATTCTAAAGGAGAGAGGGTGTGAAATGCCACCAGGCTTTTCTTTCTTAGCAGCAAGTTCCTGGGTTTTTATCATAGCATCATAGAATGGTCTAGAATGGAAGGGAACTTCAAAAGTCATCTAGTCTAACTGCTCCCCTGCAGTCAGCAGGGACATCTTCAACTAGAGCAGGTTGCCCACAGCCCTCTCCAGCCTCACCTTGAATATCTCTAGGAATGAGACCCTGGGCAACCTGTTCCAGTGTTCCATCACCCTCATAATAAAGAACCTGTTCCTAACATCCAGTCTCAATTTGCTCTGCTCTAGCTTGAAGCCATTGCCCTTGTCCTGTCCCTGCAGGCCTTTGCAAACAGTTTCTCTGCAACCTTCTTGTAGCCCCCTTCAGGTACTGGCAGGCTGCTAAGAGGTCTCCTTGGAGCCTCCTTTTTCCCAGGCTGCACACCCCCAGCTCCCTCAGCCTGGCTTTGTAGCAGAGCTGCTCCAACCCCCTGAGCATTTCCATGGCCTCCTCTGGACCTGCTCCATCAGCTCCATGTCCTTCCTGTACTGAGGGCTCCAGAGCTGGATGCAGCACTGCAGGTGAGGTCTCAGCAGAGCAGAGCAGAGTGGCAGAATCCCCTCTCTGATCTGCTGCCAGTGCTGCTTTGGATGCAGCCCAGGCTGTGATTTACCTTCTGTGCTGCAAGCTCACACTGCCTGCCCATGGCCAGCCTTTGTGGACTCTGTGGGCTTTCATTCAGTTAGTAGCTCAGTAGCTCCAGTGCTGTGCTGTTCCTGGCAACAAGGGAAAAGACACTATTTTAGATATGTACTTTACTACTGGTTTGAGTTGGGGCTGTTCACTTTGGAGAGGAGAAGGCTTTAAGGTGACCTTATTGTGGCCTTTCAGTATCTTAAGGGGGCCTACAAGAAAGCCAGGGAGCAACTTTTTAGGATACCAGGTAGTGATAGGACTGGAGGGAATGGAACAGATCTAGAAATGGGTAGATTCAGACTGGATGTTTGGAAGAAGTTCTTCAGCATGAAGGTGGTGAGACCCTGGAAGAGGTTGCCCAGGGAGGTGGTGGAAGCCTCATCCCTGGAGGTTTTTAGAGCCAGGCTGGATGAGGCTCTGGCCAGCCTGATCTAGTGTGAGGTGTCCCTGCCCATGGCAGGGGAGTTGGAACTAAATGATCCTTGTGGTCCCTTCCAACCCTGCCTGGTTCTGTGATTGTAGCTGAGCTGAACAAAAACTAAAACAACTGTTACTCTACAGCCTGCCTGCAGCACACAGATACTCCATAACCCAGGGAACACTGGCAGCACACAGATTTTGTGGCATCTTAGAAGCTGAGCCTTGGAGACTGACACTGGCCCTTGGAACAAGGAAAATCTTTAATTTTTAAATAGTTGTTTTATTATTAAAGAAACTAGCTCACTCTCTCCCCAAATATTGCTTGCATTAAAATAATGCCAGCTTACTCCCTTCCAAACTACACTTTAGGGTAAAGTCTCACATGTCATTAAGCTTGCTAATATTTTTTGTATTCTAAGTCTCAGGGGAGAATTAGAGACAGTGTCAATGAGTTTTAGCTCTGCAGAAATCATTAGCAGAGCCTGCTAGCTGGCATTGATTCTACTTCTCCCATCAAAGCTGAGAGGAAACAAGGTTACTCTGCCAAATGAAGCGTGAACAAAAGACAGGGTGCAAACCTTAAGCAGAGCAGAGCACCAAGGCCAGCACTGTGCATCAGCGCCCTGTGCCTGGCTTACTTATGACCTTTATAGTCACCAAAGTATGAGGGTTCAAATAATACTGCTCTAAACAAGTGGTAGTGGTGGTACCCAGCTACAGGACACCTTCAGTGCTGTGCCTTTTAGATACTGCAGAAGCCTCTCTTACTGCTGCTGCTTTCTCTTTTGAAATCATAGAATCAACCATGTTGGAAGGGACCTCCAAGATCATCCAGTCCAACCTAGCACCCATCATCTAGACCATGGCACTAAATGCCTCATCCATTCTTCTCTTGAACACCTCCAGGGACAGTGACTCCACCACCTCCCTGGGCAGCCCATTCCAGTGCCAATCACTCTCTCTGCCAGAAACTTCCTCCTAACATCCAGCCTAGACTTCCCCCTGCACAACTTGAGGCTGTGTCCCCTTGTTCTCTTGCTGGTTGCCTGGGAGAAGAGCCCAACCCCACCTGGCTACAACCTCCCTTCAGGTAGCTGTAGACAACAATGAGCTCTGCTCTGAGCCTCCTCTGCTGCAGGCTGCACACCTCCAGCTCCCTCAGCCTCTCCTCATAGGGTTTGTGTTCCAGGCCCCTCTCCAGCCTTGCTGCCCTTCTCTGGACACCTTCCAGCACCTCAACATCTCTCTTGAATTGAGGAGCCCAATCACTGACCCATGATCCCAATGTAAATTTCTTAATTAGATCAGCTTTAAAAAATGTGTAATTAATATTCCCTTCTTTGCAAAAATGGAGATTAGGAGGTCGTTGAGATAAAGTAATCTTTGGATTACAGGAAAGGGAATTGCATAAATAAGCAGCCTCTAGCTCAAAAACACCCTTTAGTGTTTCAGTATCCATCAGTCAGCTGTGTGTGTGAGAGGGAGATTTAGCTGATCTAGTTGGTGTTAAATACAAGTGAATGAAAATGCCCCTAGAGAGGAAATTAAATCTGTTATCAAGGTGAGCTGAGAAATGTTTTAGGATGTGGCTGAAAAAATAACCCTGGCAAAAGTGGGTTTTGTCATCCCTCTGCATCTGTGGCCTGGTGAACAACAAACCTGTGTCAAAAAAGAAGAGTGGTGTTAGTGGTGAAGAGGTATGGAGGAAGAAAAAAGGTGGAGAAAGGTTTCTCTGCCCCCAGCAGATCATTCTCATGCACACTGAAGTCACCAGTCATTTCTGGGATTTGTTCCTGTCTTGAGACCATGGAAAAATGGATGCTCAGAGAGGATCAACCACCTGTCACTAAGGCAGTCTCAGGGACCCGTGACAAGGGAAGTAGTGGGGCTGTAATATGATAGAGGATGATTGCAAGGCTCACTGGCACAGGTAGGGATACAACTGTGCTGCTGGGCTGGGAGGAACTGGGACGACTTTAGCCTGGAGAAGAGGAGGCTTGGGGGAGACCTCATTGCTCTCTACAGCTACCTGAAAGCAGGTTGTAGGCAGGTGGGGGTTGGTCTCTTCTCCCAGGTAACCAGCAACACAAGAAGACACAGTTCCAAGCTGCACCAGGGCAGGTTTAGTCTGGATATTAGGAAGAAATTCTTCACAGCAAGAGTGATTGGCTTTGGAATGGGCTGCCCAGGGAGGTGGTGGAGTCACCATCCCTGGAGGTGTTTAAAAAGAGGCTGGATGATTAAATCATGAGGTGTTATGGTTTAGTTAATTAAAAGGTATTAGGTGATAGGTTGGACCTGATGATTTTGAAGGTCTTTTCCAACCTGATTAATTCTGTGATACCAGAAAGCAGAATAGAATAACAACATTACAATATCCTAGGATGGGACTTTGTCTGTGTAGTTTTCTTGGGTGGTAGGATGGACTTGATCTCAAAGACCTTTTCCAACCTGGTTAACCAATTCTGTACCTTGAAGTGTAGCAGCCTTAAGGAGTGTTTTCATGGACACAAAGAATATTCTTTCTGCGTCAGTGTTCATGGAATACAATAAGCAAACCACATGGAGGGTGACAAAAGTCATTAAGTGCAGTTTGAGATACAGTTAGAATCATAGAATCAACCAGGTTGGAAGAGACCTCCAAGATCATCCAGGCCAACCTAGCACCCAGCCCTATCCAGTCAACTAGACCATGGCACTAAGTGCCTCAGCCAGTCTTTTCTTGAACAGCACCAGGGATGGTGACTCCACCACCTCCCTGGGCAGCCCAGTTTGACATTAATGGTTAGGCTGTTTGTTAATGAAGAAAAGTGGATGTGAATGCACACAGAATCCCTCTCTGCTTTTGTGTTGCTCTGCTGCCAGCCGAGAAGTGCTGTAAAGGGCCTTGTGAAATGTGAAGTGTCACTGCCAAAGTGTCAGGTCTTAGAAGCAAAATTCATCCAGTCTGTAAGAAGTTCTGCCTGGTTTTTGGGTTGGTCACCCAGGCTCAAATTTGAGCAGCTGGCCATGGATTCTAAGTGCCCTGTAAGAAATGTATTGTCTCTGATTTCAGCATTTCAGCCATCGAGCTCTCCAAAGGAAACACTCAGAGCTGTCCTAGTGATAAACCTGTGAGATGTCTGAAATTCTGAGCCATTTCTTGTTGGGAGTGGGAGGGGGGAATAAAAAACTATTTCTGTGAAGCAATAGGTTCTAGTGTGACAGAAGTGAGACACATTTAGATCTGTTTAGTCTCAAGTTGTGCCAGGGTAGGTATAGGCTGGATGTTAGGAAGAAGTTCTTCACAGAGAGAGTGATTGGCATTGGAATGGGCTGCCCAGGGAGGTGGTGGAGGCACCGTCCCTGGGGGTCTTCAAGAAAAGACTGGATGAGGCACTTGGTGCCATGGTCTAGTTGATTGGTTAGGGCTGGGTGCTAGGTTGGACTGGATGATCTTGGAGGTCTCTTCCAACCTGGCTGATTCTATGATTCTATGATTCTATGTGAATGCACTGCTACCAAAGCATTAAAACTTTGCTTTGGGAGCAGTGCAGTTTCATGGAGCTGTGCATTTGTTTACTTATCTGAACAGGCACAGGCTTGCTGGTTTGGTGTTATTACTGCTTTCAGTCACAGCAAGAAGAAAGGGCAACCATCCACTTGCTATATACTATTTTAAAGTGAAAAAATTGTTTAGCCTGTGGACATCTGATAGAGAAAAAAGTTGGCAAGAGAAAAAATAGTGTGAGATAATAAAGCATCCACTTGTTTGTCACTCCCATCATTGCTAGAAGACACAGCAGCATTCAGGCAAGATCAATAGCAGCCTTGTGGAGCTGTGTCTTTCAGCTGTCTCTTTAAGGTCAAAATCTGTTTTAACACCTTTCTTCCTTGTCTGTCTATTGCAAGCCTCTCAATTATTGGTACCTTGTGTTGCTACAACTTCTGGGGAAAAAATAATTGATATATACAAAAAAGAAAGCACTGAAAACCTTCCAGTTAGAGAAATGGGAAACTGTGGAGCTACGTAGCAGCAGCAGAGCTCAGGGTTCATATGGGAATGTGCTCATGACACTTCCCATCTGAAGTATGAGAAGGCTTTGGGAAGGGGAAAAAAAAAACAACTAAAAAATAACCCCCAAAAAAAAGCCAAACCCAAACAAACAAACAAACAAAACTATCATGGACAAATCAAGTTTGTTGTCCCATGGACTTAGTGTCAATATTGAGTGTAAGCTATGACTGAAGCCAGTCTCATTTTAGGATATTTTAAAGTGCTGTTTCAGATGTGGATTTTCTGCTGTCAAATGCAAGCAGCTCCCTTTTTGGCTTGCCCTGCTATGAGAATCTTGAAGAGGTTTTAAGTTCTCCACCCCATCACTTGCAAGCCATGAGGATAGGTTGGAATTAGCAGCTATATAGATTAACAAGTAGGGAAACAAAAATGCATGTGATGTGATCACTTAGGCTTTATTTCCCTTGGAAACCAGGATAAAAATATATTCCTTTTTGAACTTGAAAAATAATGTGTGATTGTCTTTTGAGGTGAGGGGGAGTTCTGGGCCCCTCAAGTCAAGAGAGATGTTGAGGTGCTGGAAGGTGTCCAGAGAAGGGCAACAAGGCTGGTGAAAGGCCTGGAACACAAACCCTATGAGGAGAGGCTCAGGGAGCTGAGATTGTTTAGCCTAGAAAAGAGGAGGCTCAGGGGTGACCTCATTGTTCTCTACAACTACCTGAAGGGAGGTTGTAGCCAGGTGGGGTTGGGCTCTTCTGCCAGACAACCAGGAATAGAACAAGGGGACAGAGTCTCAAGTTGTGCTGGGGGAAGTATAGGCTGGATGCTAGGAGGAATTTCTTCACAGAGAGTGATTGGCATTGGAATGGGCTGCCCAGGGAGGTGGTGGAGTCACCATCCCTGGAGGTGTTCAAGAGAAGACTGGATGAGGCACTCAGTGCCATGGTCTAGTTGACTGGATAGGGCTGGATGCTAGGCTGGCCTAGATGAGCTTGGAGGTCTCTTCCAACCTGGTTGATTCTGTGATTCTTCAGTTTTTATTGGAAGGTATCAGCTTAAGGTGTAGTGCCATGGTCTAGTTGACTGGACAGGGCTGGGTGCTAGGTTGGACTGGATGAGCTTGGAGGTCTCTTCCAACCTGGTTGGTTCTATGGTGACAACGCTTCTTTTATGTAAAACTTTTTGTCTGTCTTATGGGATATTTACCCACCATAAAAGTATCTTCAGGATAAAAGCCCTTGTGTGATTTAAGCTGTCAAACAAGCAACCAAAAAAAAAAAAAAAGAGATGTGCTGCTACCTAGCTGAAGAAATGTATTAGCATGCAGGAAGGCATCCTGCCTCCTCTGGGAGGTTTTAATCAAGCCTCTTGTGCTGATTGAGATGCAGCGCTCAAAAGTGAGAAAAATTATTAACAGGAGAAAAAAAATCTGGAGCCTTTTTCATGCAAACATTCATCAGTATATCTTATGTAATTACATAGCCAATAAATCAGCACAGTGTGTAAGTGCTTCAGTCACGGTGTAAGTATCTTAATGACTGAACCATCCTCACACATGAATAATTTATACCTGTATGATTCATTTTTCATACCAGTGCTTTGCTTCAACATGATAAACTAATCTTTCTCTGTCAAGGAATGTGTGCTTGATTATTGCCTTCTGATTTCTCTGCCTTGTGTTTATTTTCCACAGTTAGACACAGTCCATTTCTTCTCTCCTGCTTCCTCTAATGTAGTTATCTTATTTATTCATCCTGTCTGCCTCGGTTTGGCTTCCCTGTGCATTTCAGCTGGCACCTGGGAAATAACAGTAGGGCATAAGCTGATCGTGCATTTCTCAAGTAACTCTGGAGCAGCATCTTGAAAGATTTACTCATTCTCAAGAGATATTTGCATTTAGTTTCCTTTCCTCGAGGCAATCGTTAGAGAAAGGACTTGGGATAGACCAATAACAAGTTGAGCTTTGCTGGATCGATGCGGATTGAAACCTTTGCTGAGGTACTGATGACAAACCTTTGAGTCTTCTTCCCATGGATTTGCAAATGTGAGCTTGTTTGCAGCTCCAGCAACCCCTGGATGTTCAAGAAGGAAATAATTGTTTCCCAGCAGAGGAATGGGAATTCTGCTTTGCTGTATGTGTTCACTTGGCTGTGTGCAAGTCACTGAGTGCATCCTGGCTTATGCAGACGGTTAGCCAAGGCTTCTGAGCCAGAAGTTTGATTGGGGTAGCCTTTTGTTACTAGAGAAAGACAGGTGCCTGCTGAGGGCAGTTCACAGAATCACAGAAATAACCAGGTTGGAAGATCATCTGGTCCAGCCCCCCTGCCAGAGCAGATCACACTGGAGCACATCCAGACGGTTCTTGAATATCTCAAGAGAAAGAGACTCCACAACCTCCCAGATGGTTCCAGTGTTCTGTCACTCTCACAGTGAAAACATTTTTCCTCAGGTTCACATGGAAGCTCCTATGCCTCAATTTCCACCCATTGCCCCTTGTTCTGTCACTGGAAAGTGACACTGTCCTGTCACTTTCACCCACCAGGACTCCCGACTCCTCCTCCCCTTCACTGCTCTCCAACATGTAAGTCCCCAGCTTATACTCACTGAGTCCAACCTATCACCCAACACCTAATTAACTAAACCCTGGCACTGAGTGCCTCATCCAGTCTCCAGTTCCTCCAGCCTTGAAGCTATTTAGTGCCTGAGGCTTCAGGCAAGAACACTATTTGGTGTGCTCTTTTCTTTGTATCACAGTTTAAGATTGGCTCAGATTTGTGCAGCAGCTTTTTTTAGTAATGCCTGTGGAAGTTCAGCCTTTAAAAAGTTAGTCCCAGTTGGGCACAGAAATGAATCACTCAAATACTAAAACCACTAAATCTCCTTCTCAAACCCTCAGGTTGTTAACTGGGAAAAACACAGCAGGAGTATAAAAAGTGTTTCAGTTGTGGTGGGGAAGAGGAATTCTAGGATAATTAACTGATGCTTTAGTGTTTGGTGTGTTGCATCTTATTTCATCTAAGCATCTCTTTTTCAGTCCATGTCTATACATAGTTTACCTGCATTAGTCTCTCACCAGGAAGATCACCCTAGCTGAGTGATAGTTCTCACTCAATTTCTTGTATCATCAAAGCTTGGTAATTTTGTACAGTAAAACTCATTTCACAGCCTTTGTCTTCCATGCAAGAATTACATTTTCAGACTGACTGTGTTAGATTTAAGACTGATAGCATATCTTATATCTGTCTTTTCCTCCATACTTTGAAGCCCAGCTTCTTTTACAGCTTCAATCTTGTGAGACATCACAATTGAGTGTTTTCTTAGTATTCTTAAAGCAGACTCCACTACTCTGAGCATTAATCCCTCCTGTTTTGGTAGCTTTGCTCCAGCGTAAATCCACTGACGGGATTATCTAACACCAGAATAGGCTCCCCAGAGAGGTGGTTGAATCACTGTCTCCAGAGGGTGTTCGAAACACAGGAAAATGTGGTGCTAAGAGGCATGGTTAGCACCAAACTTGCTGGGGTTAGATAATGGCTGGACTCAGTGATCTTATTAAAGGTCTTTTGCAACCACAGTGATTGGATGATTCTGCTCTTTGTTTATGCGTTTTCCCCTTGTTCTCATTGTAAGCACTTCCAAATGCTTCTGTAACAGCTCCTCTGCCCCAGCTCTTTTCTTGCCTTTAAAGGAAAGCGAAGGATGCCTTTGCTTCCTGTGTCTTACTCACTAACATCAGTTCTTGATCGATTGAGTATCAGTTAGTGGGACTTCTCAGGTAGTCTCCAGAATATACTTCACTCTTATCATCACTGCCTGCTTTGTTTTGGCATTTAGGAAGCAACCTGATGTCTTTTTTCTTTCTTCTGTCTAGCTCTTGTCTCTCCTGGGCATAGTTCCTCACCACCATCATCAATCATGACTGTTGCTGCCTCCTGGCTTTCCGCTTTCTGTTTTCAGTGTCAGTCATTTACTATCTGTGCCCTATCACAGGGCAGTACTTTATCCAGTGACAGGGTATTACAGGACTCTTCTGAATCTCCTCACATGCATTTTTCTTTAAGTCCTACTCTGTTTGGCTGTTCTGCCTCCTGCACTTTCACCATTTTCTCCCAAGTGCTCCTTTATTCTTGTGAGAGATTTCTGGTAGACACCATCTTAATCTTCTGTGTTTGATTAGCATAGTTGTCATCCACAGGCTTTACCTTCCTTTTCTGGGAATGGATTTAGCTTCCTTCTGTAACCTATTCACCTACTCTATTTTTTTTTCTTTGAGATCATTTTCTACTTTTCTAATTGATTCTTTTTCTTCAAGGTGTTTGAAATTCCAGGTAATTTTTTGCTTCAGTTGTTCAAGAGATCGATTTGCTAACGCATCCTGATTCCCTTACCTGGTCTATCTTTGATTTTGACACAATCAGAAGCTTCCAGACATTCCAGATTCGTGATGTTCTTCTTGGGTTTTGTCTCCTACATTAAGAGCTGATTCTTGACATCTACGCTGAAGCTGTTCCTGAATTCCATTGTCTGGTTAGAGGAGCCTCCTTCCCTGGAGACTTTCAAAACCCACCTGGATGCATTCCTGTGCAGGCTACCCCTAGGGAATCCTGGTTTTGGCAGAGTGATTGGATTCAATGATCTCTGGAGATCCCTTCCAACCTCTAACATTCTGTGATTCTGTGAATGGAGTAGCCACAAAGGTTGTTAGTGAGGAAAAGAGCAAGGGGACACAGTCTCAAGTTGTGCCAGAGGAAGTATAGGCTGGATGTTAGGAGGAAGTTCTTCACAGAGAGAGTGATTGGCATTGGAATGGGCTGCCCAGGGAGGTATTGGAGTCACCATCCCTGCAAGTGTTCAAGAAAAGACTGGATGGGCCATTTAGTGCCATGGTCTAGATGACTGGCTAGGGCTAGGTGCTAGGTTGGACTGGATGAGCTTGGAGGTCTCTTCCAACCTGGTTGATTCTATGATTCTAAATGGCATAAGTACCAGACTGGAATAACACTGATCTTTTTGTTGTCTCATTTTAACAGATTCAGTAGCAACAGCATCTGGTCCACTGCTGGTTGAAGTTGCCAAAACTCCTGGTGCTGCTCTTGGCGTTGCACTAACTACCTCGATGTGCTGCAACAAACAGGTCATTGTCATAGACAAAATCAAATCTGCAAGTATTGCAGACAGGTGAGTGTGACAGAGGACTGACACTGCAGGTCCATGTATCCATTGTATTTTTGTTTCCTTTTGGATTGGTTTTTAGACAAAGCCTCCCCTTTTCTCCTTGCTTAAAATTGACTGAACCATATGCTCTCAAGGTTGCAGGTCTTAAAATTCCAGGGCACCATTTACTTCAGCTCATTCATGCAGGCATAATGACATAAGCCAGTCCCCACATAACCTGCCACTGTCTGCTTGCACTATGCAACACAGGAGTTTAGGGAGGTCTGCTCTGGCTGTTAAATGTAGTGCTGTGGCAGAGGTTAGTACTTAAAAGAATAAATAACCCACTGGAATTCTTAAGGTAAACCAACAATATGGAACAGCTGTCAAGGGAAGTAAATTTTGAGGCTTTGCAACCTTGAAGTCTTCTTTTGGAATACTATCACTGGTTGTGGCACAGCAAAGTGGAACTCCTGATCTCTGGATATTTGATTGGTACTTCAGAATCTGACAGGCATTAGGAAGACTGGCTTCTGTAGTTTTAAGTTATTTTGCTGTAGTTTTTCCACTTCATTTAAAGCTTTAAATAAAACCATTTAAACCATTAATAAAAACCCAAAAGCTAGATGTTTTTCCTCATTGTTCCACAACTCTGTAACAGAGCTGTGGGGCTCTTTCCTGGGTGCGTGTGTGTGTGTGTGTCTGTGTTTGTACATATAGAGTATACTTCTAGCTACATAATCTCTATCTAAAACTTACTTAAATATTATGTTTCAGCAGCAGATTCCCCCTGCATGTCCCTACTCACCCTACCTTGTAACTCTTCTCTGACAACGGTGCTTCTGGTGGCACCCACTTGTAGCAGTGAGTCTACAGCTCCTCTGTGGGCTTTTCCCTACAGTAGAAACTTTGAGAGTGGCAGCCATTGATCCAGGGGTGTTCTCCAGCTCAATGGTGCAGGATGCTTTAATTTTCTCCCTCTGTTTCTTCCAGTTTCGCAGGGGGTAACCAATTAAAGGAGCTGTCCACTTGACTGGTACGTCGGGATGCTGACTGCTGTGTTTGCATTTCTCAACTCATCCAGTAGCCAGTCTCTTGAGTGCAGCAAGATTTAGCAGATAGCCCCTTCCCCACCCCACACCTCAAGTCACCATGCTAGCCCTGGTTTCATTATTTGTTTGACTACTGCATAATTTCATCATCATTTACAGCTTTTGTACTGATAAATGTTTGAATTCTAACTCAAAAAATGATGAACTGGGTGCTTGTGTGAGGGATACGTGACCAAGTTATTTGAGTCTCCTTAAGCTCTTCCCATTTTATTCTGCTGCCATTCACACATATTTTGATGGTCAGCTGCCCCATTCCAGTTCTGTGAGTGATGTCTTGGCATAGACTGCATTAACTGACTTGTTTTTAAGGTTTGTATTAATCGCTATAAAGTCTGACCTGTGACAATGCCTACAAAACACAAAGCTCTCTCGCAACAAAACCCGAACACGCGCTCATAGTTGTCATGGCCAGTTTGAAGGCAGTAAAACTGTTCCAAGCAAAGAGCATACCTGATCATACAGAGCTTTCTTCCTCTTTTCTGTAGATGTGGTGCACTGCATGTGGGAGACCACATCCTGTCCATCGACGGCACCAGCATGGAGTACTGCACGCTGGCGGAAGCGACGCAGTTCCTGGCTAACGCGGCAGACAATGTCAAGCTTGAGATCCTCCCTCACCACCAGACGCGGCTCGCGCTGAAAGCCCCGGAGCACGGTAAGAGGCTCTGCAGCACCAAGGACCCTTTTCTTTTTCTTTCCCTTCTCCTGCCCCTGCTGAACAGCCAGGAAAGGTATCATAGCAGTTGTGTCTGTAAGTGGTGTTTCTGCTCCCTGGGTTAAGCTCCTGAGAATCTCCATGTGTTCGTGGCCTTAATGTACCCTCTGTGAGATGCCTCTGGATAGGTGTGGTGGTTTCGGAGTTTCACTCTCCTCCACGATTCACCAGACTAACTCAGCTGGATGGAAGTTAAGGAATGAAGCTATATTTACAGTGTAGCTCAAATTTACAAGCATATATACACAATATATACAGATATTTACAACTATATACAAGTTCAAAGTAATACAGAAGTTCAAAACCCCTCCTGAACAGCAGAAACCCGCCAGGAGGGCTTCGAATTAACGCCCCTCCTTTTTCCCACCCCTCCTCCCTTATCTCAGAGGTCTTATATGCAGGGTGAGATTGCCAGATAAGGAGTTAGAAACAGAATGATTAGTTGGGGTTACACAGGTTCAGGCAGAGACAGTTAATGCAGCAGCAGCAGCAGCAGCCAGAAACACTGACTGAATTTGTTTATGGTCCTTGCTTTTATCTCTCTCAGCAAAACCCATGAATGATACAGACATCACTATTATTTTCTTTTCACAGCCAATGATCTAATTTCTCTCATTAAAATATTCCAATTAGCCTCAAAAGGGAGGGAAATCTTTTACTGAGAAATAGCTCTACAGGCTTGCAGATGTACAGCAGTCATTGCAGCAGCTGCAGCACTCATTGAGGTAGTTCAGTGAATCAATCTCTAAATTGCTGAATTTAGCATAAAGGAAGGACTACAGTCAACTTCTTTTCAGCACCACTGACTTGATACTGTTATGACCACTTCATTAATAATCCCTGTTCTCACCTAAAGCACCTCAGAAAAGCTCTCCTAATTTCTCTTGCTAATGGCATTATTATTTTTGCCATCATCTTTTAAAGTAATTCTGAGATTACATTGTCAGTGCTTACAAAGTAAGGTTTGACTAGAAACAGTTCCCTTGATCCCAGCCCTTTTTCACTGTGATCTTTTTTTCATGTCAATACACTCAAAGAGAATGACTTTCCATCTTCAAATTAAATACATATATATACATATATATATATATAATGTCACTGTAATTGGAGGTGGAGGCTGCCTGTCTTGTAATCCAACAAGTGCTGAGAAAGTGACTGATCCATAAATTGAGTCAAAACTACTACAGGTTGATGAGCACCCAAGAAGTAATGTGGGTTGTCATGTAGGTACACAGAGGATAGGCACCTGTCTTGCAGTGTGAACCAGTGGGGCTGTTTTTTTTTGAGCCTGTGGTACTGTGCTTCACCCTTCTTCAGTCTAAGACAAGCTTTCTGATGCCTAGACACATCACAGGTGGTTAATGTTCTTGCACATTTATCCAAGATCCAGGCTGACCCTGGATGAGAGATGCTCTAGTCAGCTTGTCAGTGGTGAATATTGAGCTAGTGGTCAAGGCAACACTTGTTTCTCCTGGACCAACAAAAAGTAACCCTTCATCCATTCATTATTCAGCTGCACCTTTCTCCCCTTTCTACTTAAGCTAGAGGGGCAAGGAAGCAAGGAGCCTTACTACAGAAGGAGAATGAGATGGAGACCAGATTTTGCAGTGTATTTCCATTGCTTTCGTTGGTCATAAGCAGGTCTTTCATTTTTTTGAAGCAAAAATATCACACAATCCATTTTTGGCTGGTTGAAGAACCTTTAAAGAGTGTTTCTTTTGGCAGCACCAAAGGTTTTGTACAGATGATTGTATTCATTTGAAACAACTGGTTTCTTAACCACCATTTAAAACAAATTGGTGCCTTAATGTACCCTGACCTAGTGTAGACACTTAGAAAAAGCAATGCTCTTCCATGCCAGAGTCAAGAGCTGGCTGTTACAAAATCACATCAAGGGCATCTACAAAGCCTACACCTAAGGGCATCCTTAGGTGAGAAATCTCCTCAAGGTAATAAAGTTGCTTTCTTAAGTGAGGCAGAATATTTAGGATCCCTAGAGCCTTCCCAGCCCCTTATCAGGTGATGTCACTCCAATATCACAACCAATTCAAGATGGAACATGTTGATGGAAGCCAGCACCCTCTTGGAAACAACCTTTTGTTGGGTGCAGTATGGCCTAGATGCTGCAGTGTCCCTCTTTGTGTCAGCGAGAAGCTGAGTCATTGGGGCTGTATCTGTTGAGCTCAGTCATTGGTTTTATGGGAACATGTTGGGAATTTAGAATGGGCAGGAAAACCAGCATGTGAAATAAATGTAAATCTTAGCCCTAAAATAAAATGGATTGTGCTATAAAAGATCAGATTTTCTTTTCCCCCCATGTTTTTTCCCCTATTTTACTGTGCTGCTAACATTCCCTTCTCTTGCTGCCCTATTAGTTTTATGCTTGCTGTATGCAATCCTGGCATGGAATAGCCCAAATTACTGCTAAGTTACTATCCTTGCACACAATAGGATTTGCTTTTACAGAACTTCTGTTGAATTGGGATTATCCTTCTACAAGCTGAGCAAACTGAATTTGTGTGCCTTCCCACTTTGTAGGGCATTTATATCTCTACTCTCAGTGTGAAAATAAAGCATTAAAAAGAAAAAAAAAATCAAAGACTAGCAGATAATTTCCTGCTGGAAGTAGTTTATTTAATTAAAACAAGCCTCACAGCAACTTGAAAACTAATGAAAATCCACCTGGCCACATTTTTCTTATCAGATTTTAATTTTTACATTATAGTTAATATTTGGAACTCTTGCTGTGCCTGCACACAATCAAAGGGATCATTTTATCTGAGGAGATATGACAGTCAGTGAAATAAACATAGCTAGATCAGACTGCTGCTGCTGCAATTTCTGGACCTTTCCTGGCTGACATGAGATATTCCAAAGTCCCTGAGATCTCTGCCACTGAAGCCAGTGGATGAGATAACCCAAGGCACAAGCTGGCTGGTGGCTCCAAATGCTCCTGCTGGTGCTGCTGTTGTACCCCACCCTCACATTTGTTAGCTGTTGAGGGTGAAAAAATTTCATTCTTGAGATTCAAACATGTCAGTGCACAGTGAGGGTGCTGTCAGGGAGGGACACAGTCCTGGGGCACCCTTATTGAGGGCACAGGGCCAGGCTGGGCACTGCAAGGTCTTCCAGAATCCTGACAACACCACAAGGCTGTGGGGACATAATGGGACATGATTTGAATGCAAGTTGTGGCTTCAACCTAAACAGTACATGCAGAGTAAATACTGTGACTACCTTTAAAGTCTGGCTTGGGGTCAGATGTCTGCAGCCATCAGGCAGCAGAGGGACACAGATAACACAGCTCATGGACCAAAGGCTGTTACTGATGTTTCATAGTATGTAGTTTTAAGACAAAAATCCAGTGAATAGTTTCTAGTTCGAAGTGTTCCTCTACAATTCAGCAAGCACTTGGCTTAATTGAACATGGAGCAGGCTGTATTTAATGAAGGGTGACTTCAATCATTTCCCTTTTCTATTTGACACATCAACTGAAATGCTTCCCATACTCTTGGGGAACATTGGCACTCACTTTTGGCATATTCCAGACTCCCCATATGTAGAGGCAGCAATCAAATGTGGTCTCAAATTTCATCCAGAAAAGGATCATTTTAAAGTTTTGGAGATGAAATTATACATAAATAAATAGATGAATGGATGGATAGATGGATGGAGGGAGAGATGGATAGATAGATAGACAGATAGATAGATAGATAGATAGATGGATAGGTAGACTGCATATGGAACTGATCAATAAGAACTCTTCTTTATTAACCAGGCTTCAGATTGGAGCTTTTCTGCTGGCCCAGGGAAGTTGTTGTCATATTCCAGATTCTCCATATGTAGAGGCAGCAATCAAATATGGTCTCAAATTTCATCCAGAAAAGGATCATTTTAAAGTTTTGAAGATGAAATTATACATAAATGAATAAGTAGATGGATGGATGGAGGGAGGGAGGGAGAGAGGGAGAGATAGATGGATAGGCAGACAGATAGACAGACTGCATATGCAACTGATCAATAAGAACTTTCCTTTATTAACCAGGCTTCAGATTGGAGCTTTTCTGCTGGCCCAGGGAAGCTGTCATATTCCAGATTCTTCATATGTAGAGGCAGCAATCAAATATGGTCTCAAATTTCATCCAGAAAAGGATCATTTTAAACTTTTGAAGATGAAATTATACGTAAATAAATAAATAGATGGATGGATGGATGGATGCAGGGAGAGAGAGAGAGAGAGGGAGATAGAGATAGATAGATAGATAGATGGATGGATAGGTAGACAGATAGACAGACTGCATATGCAACTGATCAATAATGTGGTAAAGGGTTGGACTTGATGATCTGTGAGGTCTCTTCCAACCTTGGTGATACTGTGATACTGTGAATAAGAACTCTTCTTCATTAACCAAGCTTCAGGATGGAGCTTTTCTGCTGGCCCAGGGACGTTGTCACTGCCCAGAGCAGCATAGTGCCAGCAAAAGATGATGGCAAAATTAAAATGTCAATGCAGTGAATTGAAGGCAGCAATTAATTATGGTCTCAAATTTCATCCAGAAAAGGATCTTTTTCAAGTTTTGAAGATCAAGTAATAAATAGTTAGCTAGGAAATAAATCAATGGATAAAATAATAAGTAAAAGCAAACAAACAAACACATAAATAAATAATCTTCATATGCCAGGCTTCAGGATGGAGCTTTTCTGCTGGCCCAGGGAAGTTGTTGCAGCCCAGAACAGCATAGTGCCAGCAAAAGATGATGGCAAAATTACAACGTTGATGCAGTGAATTGAAATGATTGGCAACTAAGCATCTTCTTTTTAGAGAGTGCTGTGGATAGCACTTGGTTAGGCTTTTTGAATGCAGATGAATGCAAGCAGAGACTTTTAACCTTCAATTAATGGTCAAATGTTAATATTTTCAAAGGAAATTTGCAGTCTGAGCTCCTTAAGCCAGAGTGAAATTAGGAATTGATTTAGTACTAACCTTTTAACAAAACATAAAGGAAACAAAACCAGAAGCAGATAATTCTGAGGAAAAAGTAGCATTTCTGTTCCACAAGTTAGGGCTCCCTGGCAAGCACACGAGGCCAGGTTATGTATTTTTTCAGTTTGTTTTTTTTTCACTTATTTTTATTTGGGTTTTTTTTTTGCTTGCTTGTACAATTCAGTTACTTTTCCCTCTTCTTTGGTCTTTTTGTTTCCTGATTTTGCATCATCTTTTCATGCGGGCAGTGAAGGTTCAAAGAAGCAGCGGGCAGCTTCCCCGGGATTCCTGTGCCAACAGCCACAGCAGCCTCCTCACCTACCATCATTATAACACCTACCACCCTGACCATTGCAGGATGCCAGCCTTGACATTCCAGACAGCACCTCCTCAGAAAAGCCTTCGTAATGTTCCACGCTTTTTTTCCTGCTGACATATTTTCTCCTCTTCTCCTTCTTCCTTCTCCTCCTTCCCCTCATCTTTCACTTAACACTTTTCCCATTTCAGGCACTAAAAGCTTTTCAGTTCTATGGGTGCTACCCTGTTTCATAGCCACGCCAAGGTGATTTCTGACATTTGGCACCTTTTCCTTTCTGTAACTTGCCAACCTCTGTAGCTAGGAAAAGGCTTGAAAATTCTGAATGAGTCAGCTCTTCTGCTGTACAGGAGTTGATTAGATTGGGGTAGTGCATACAGAGCATCATCAGTGAATGCAAAGTATTGCTTGCAAACCTTCTGTCAGAAATCCCTTCCTACAAAAAGGCGTTTCTAAAATCAGTGTATGGATCTGTGCTGGTTGATGGTGGGAAATGTGCCATGTTTTGCCCAGTATAAGTTGTGTCCTATGAATGTCCTACAGTATCTTTGTTAACTTGCAGCAGGTATTGTCATGACATGCTGGCTCTGCTTTGACCCAGGGCCACTTACATGGTGTAATGTCTGTGTTGCTGGAAGTGCACAAACCATTCCTGTGCACCAGGCACGTTGTTTGATTCCTTGATGAGTTACAGGCATGTGCTGCACTCTTCTGTGATGGCTGAGTGCTGTGTGCCAAGTGTTTGATTTCTTACAGCAGCTTTGGTGTCTTCATCCTTCTCTCCTACCTCCATGAGTGCATACAGCCTGAGTTCCCTGAACATGGGGACCTTACCTCGCAGCCTCTACTCCACCAGCCCACGTGGGACAATGATGAGGCGGAGGATGAAAAAGAAGGACTTCAAAAGCTCCTGTAGGTGGTAACAGCATTTGCTCAAAATGTGCAGTGAACGGGTGGAGGAGGGGGAAAAAAAAGGTGCAAAGTACCTTAGTTTATGTATACTAGGTAGAAGAGAGAACAGTTGGAGTTCCTGTTAGATATAAGGAAACACCAGCGTAGAACTGTTTGTCCAGTGCTAAAATGAGATGGGTAGAGGCCTTGCAGCATAACTGTCTTGTCAGAAATACATAAAGCAGTGGTTTCTTCAGACAGTTCTGGCAGACTTTGTTACACCCTTATTGAAGTGGTTTTCAGATTCCTTTTTTGAGTCTTTCCTTTTCCATTAGGGGATAGAATTTGTAGCCAAGTAGCAAAAACCAGATTGCTGGCAAGCTCAGCCAACCATTCACACATTACAGAAGGAGGGTATCTTGGCACAGTACCTCCTAAGTCATTTTCACATTTCTAGCTACACCATAATCTACAGTAACTCTTGTGAGGATGAGTGAGAAATAGTGAAGTCTTAACACCCTTGTTTCTGATCACTCCCTGGGATTCAAAGCATGTATGTCCCATCAGCTAGTAATCTCCCAGTCCAGGGTGGATACGTTTCAAGCTGTTCCACTTTGCATATAGCTAAGTATTCACTAGGCCAGAGAGAGTATGGCTGTACCATCACCTTGTTTCCCAGACTCCATCTAAGTGCCTGTCTACCTTTGTGTGATCCTCAGCAGCTCAGTTCCTCCAGAGCAGGGGAGTGAGAACTGCTCTATAAATCATCTGCTCCAGCTAGTAATGCTCCCAGGTCCACCCTGCAAAAGCTGAGCCGCTGTGCTGTATTAAAGATTTCCCATGGCCATAACACAACCAGAGCAAAGCAGCAGCCTCCAAGTAAGGGCAGGCACTGGGGAGTTGGGTGGAAATGTTTGAGAGGCTATGTGAGGTTTTGCTTTCTTGCAGTTTTTTGGTGCTTGCTTGTTCTTGTTTCTCTCACAAAGCAAACATTTTTTACATCACATTTGCCTGTAAGGGCATTTTGATTTGTAAGCTGATAACCATTTCTCACAACTCATCTGCTGACTTGTTGCATTCTGCTGCATTCTTTTGGGTCATGGAGAGATACTGAGTCCATTCCTGCTGTGGTGTCAGGAGGGGTCCAACTCCTATATGTCCTCATGTGTATGTGAGAAACAGTGGTAACACTATGGTAATAGTAATCTGTTTAAGTAGTAAAATATGAGGGCTGGGGGTCAAGAAGGAAGGGACAGCCTCTGCTCACTTGTGCCCTGGGATAGGACAAGGGGCAAGGCATGGAAACTGCAGCACAGGAAGTTGCACCTCAACGTGAGGAAGAACTTCTTGACTGTAAGAGTGACAGAGCCCTGGCACAGGCTGCCCAGAGAGATTGTGGAGTCTCCTTCTCTGGAGCCTTTCCAGCCCTGTCTGGATGTGTTCCTGTGTGACCTGCACTAGATTCTAAGATGGTCCTGGTGTGGCATGGGGGTCAGACTGAATGACCTATGGAGGTTCCTTCCAAGCCCTAACATCCTGTGTAATAACTGGATGCAAGAAGTAGTTCTCGAGTGTGCTACTTTATAGCTGTCCCATCCAGCAAAGAGCTGTTAATCCTGAAAGCTAAGCCTGTTATGGATCCTGGAGCTGTTACTTCTGTTGTTACATTTCTCAGTTATTTTTCCTTCAAGGAAGCCTTGCCCTGCAATTTGCTGTCCTGTGGAGGCTCAAATCAAGGGCACAGGATTTAAGTGGGACAGTTACATAAGCGCTGCAGCCCACCTGAAAGATTCCTTGAGTCAGATGGCCCTGAGGATGACAAGCTGCTGTGATGAAGCAAATCTCTAGCTAGGTGGAATTCAGTTGAGTCATTGTTAGGGAGTGGTTTATTCTGCATTTGTGTTGTGAGGTCTGGATAGAGAGCATCACAAAATACATGGGACTGGCCCAATGCTGAGTGAGTCTGTGCCTCGCTCCAAGCAGTGACTGCATCCGCGCCCCTGCATCAGAGCTGCCCTCGGAGGGGCTGGCTGGCCAGCCAGGCTTGCTTGCCCTTTCTGTCAGCTTGCTTTGAAGCCCATACAGAGCTCTTTACTCCTCTTGCTAGACTTACACCCAAGTGACTTCAGCAACAGCCAAATTAGGAGACAATGAATGTACTACAAGTGACCACGATAGTGACTGAGTGGTCCTGTACCCTTCCACCATGCATTGGCAGGGCTTGGCAAACCTTGCCCCTCTCTCTTTGTGGGAGACTCATGAGAACCAGGGAGCATCTGCTGCTGTCCTTCTCACAGAGAAGGAGTAGCACACTTCAGTCATTTTAATGGGAATTTTTTTTTCCTTTAAGCCAGTTGGATCATTTTAGGGCTTTATTTGGGAAGTTTCACTTGAAAAAGAGGAGGCTGAGGGCAAACCTCATGGCTCTCTACAGCTAACTAAAAGGAGGTTGTGGAGAGGTTGGTGCTGGTCTCTTCTCGCAGGTAAATAGTGATAGAACAAGAGGGAATGGCCTCAAGCTGCCACTGGGGGGATTTAGACTGGACATTGGGAACAAAAAATATCCTGGCAAGAGTGGTCAGGCATTGGAATGGGCTGCCCGGGGAGGTGGTGGAGTCACCAACCCTGGGTGTGTTTAAAAGTTGTTTGGCTGTGGTGCTTGGGGATATGGTTTAGAGTGAACCTTTTAGAATAGGGATATGGGTTAGACTTGTTGGTCCTGGGGGTCTTTTCCAGCCTGAGTGTGATTCTGTGAAAAGGATATATTGGTGAAGGATGCTATAAAGTTTTCCTTGCTGATTATAGTTAGGAAATCCTGCATCACATAAATGTCATCATGCAAAAATTCACACTGATGAAGTGTGATGGCACAGGGGGTTAAAAGACCTTTATGGTTGTGATTTCACAATCACTGCATTAGTTCACAGGATCACAGGATATTAGGGGTTGGAAGAGACCTCCAGAGATCATCAAGTCCCACTCCCCTGCCAGAGCAGGACCAGAGAATCTAACACAAGTTGCACAGGAACACATCCAGGCAGGGCTGGAAAGTCTCCAGAGAATGAGACTCCACAACCTCTCTGGGCAGCCTGTGCCAGTGCTCCATGACCCTTACAGTAAGGAAATTCTTCCTTATGTTGAGGCAGAACTTCCTGGGCTGTAGTTTCCATCCATTGCCCCTTGTCCTATCCCATGACAAGTGAGCAGAGTTTGTCCCCTCCCACTTAACCCCCAGCCCTCATCTATTTATAACCATTGATTAGATCCCCCGTAAGACATCTCTTCACCAGACCACACAGATCTTTCCCAACATGTGGCTGTAAAAAACAAGGGCTTGTCCTGCTTTATTTATGCCACTTGCTTTCTATTATTCTTCCTCTGCTATTTGTTTGGTTTAAACTCTACTATATTAATTGTGGAAACACTACATTCAATATTCAATTAAAGTTTAAGTCTTGAAGTATTTTGCACTATGTTCAAATTAGTACTTGGAACTGAGACACAGTTTCATGCCAATTTGTGTGATAGTTACTAGGGCTGCACATCTGCTAGAAATTAGAGTCTCAAGTTGTGCTTGGGGAGATACAGGCTGGATGTCAGGAGGAAGTTGTTGGCAGAGAGAGTGATTGGCATTGGAATGGGCTGCCCAGGGAGGTGGTGGAGGCACCGTCCCTGGAGGTGTTAAAGAAAAGACTGGATGAGGATGATTTGGGATGACCCAAGTATGCTCAAAGTCATGGGTTTGGATACCTGTAGCATTTTACAGAGGCTTAGGAGATTGCAGTTGTTATATAGAATTGTCAGGGCTGGAAGGGACTTCAAGGATCATCTAGCTCCAGCCCCCCTGCCATGGGCAGGGACACCTCACACTAGATGAGGCTGTCTAGAGCCTCATCCAGCCTGGCTCTGAAAACCTCCAGGGATGAGGCTTCTACCACCATGTCCCTGGGCAACCTGCTCCACTGTCTCACCACCCTCATGGTGAAAAACTTCCTAACATCCAATCTGCATCTACCCACTCCAGCTTTGCTCCATTTCCCTGAGTCCTATCACTACCTGGCATCCTAAAAAGTCCCTCCCCAGCTTTCTTGTAGGCCCCTTCACATACTGAAAGGTCACAATAAGGTCACCTCAGAGCCTTCTCTTCTCCAGACTGAACAATCCCAACTCTCTTAGCCTGTCCTCATAGGAGAGCAGCTCCAGCCCTCTGATCATCCTCATGGCCCTTCCCTGGGCACACTCCAGCACCTCTTTCCTGTAGTAGGGGCTGCAGAACTAGACTCAGTGCTCCAGGTGGGCCTCACCAAAGTAGAGTAGAGAGGGAAAATCACCTCCCTTGAGGTGCTCCCTTGACCTGCTGATTTGGAGAGAGTATTTTCATCTCTGCTTTTTTGTTGTTGTTGTTTGCTTTGTTTCTGTTTCCATTCCATTTCCTTGAGGAATGGGAGGAGTTCCTGGTTATCACTTTTAAGTGTTGGCAATGTCAAAATATTTACCAGGGTGAGTTTTAAATCCCACAAATAGTAATTTCCCAACTTGAATTAAAACCTTAGCTGCCCTAAAAGCTGAAATAAATATTGTGAGACCTTTAGGGTCCAGATAAGGCATTGGGAAAAGAAGAAGAATGTTAGAGAATCTTCTAGATGTCTGCTGCATGGGGGGGTGGACACAGAAGTGATGGCCTGCAAAGGCACAGCTAACAAGTAATTACTGTATGACCTTAAAGAAAGGGGAAATGGAGCTTTTATGAGCTTGGATGTCCCAGATTTAGACTTTTCTAGAAGTGCATTCAGGGATCTGCTATGATAATAGCACAGAATTTATTTGGCTTAGTGATATGTTAGCCTTTGCAGTGCTGAGGGCTGGAGAAAACTCTTTCTCAAGTTGGTGACCATTTCTAAGAACAGATTATTAGCATTCACTTTTGGGATCTGAGTGCAGATAAAAGGAACTGTAAGAAGGAAGCTACTGAGTAACTGAAGTAACTCACAATACTTACAAAAGCAAATTAAAGCAGGATATTGACAGTCACTTAGAAGAGTCAGTTTCAGAGTTGAAATGAATGAGCTTTGCTGGGAGAAAACAGAAACAGCAAAAGTTTGGAACAGAACTGTCCCTGTCAGCTGTGATTTTAATGAATGAGCTTTGCTGGGAGAAAACAGAAACAGCAAAAGTTTGGAACAGAACTGTCCCTGTCAGCTGTGATTTTATCCTAGCTCAGAGCAAATGCCTAATGCTTCTAGCCCCAGTGCCCAGGAAATACTCATACAAGCTCTGACATCCTCGTACAGCTGTGCTAATGTAGTCTGTAATGTAAAAACAGCAACTAATTCTTTCCCATGCCTAAGAAAGAAACATCCCACAGTCAAACAATCTCTCACATAAACCACAAACTGAAGTAGCCCTCAGATAAACCTTGAACTTCATCTAATTCTTTGTAGCTGGTGAAGGCAGGAGTGGGTCTCCAAGGAAATGAGAGGTAATGGGATACATTTATAACACAAAAACATTCACCATGCTCAGCACTGGAGGATTGTCCTTATTTTAGTGGTCTAAACAGGAATGAAAACCTCAGGCTTTCTTTGTATGGCATAATGAAAAGCAGCACTTTGGCACCGGGGGGAGTTCACCTAATGGCACAATAGACATTTAAGCAGAGATCAGAGAACCAAAGGCGCAGTCTTTACCCTCCCTAGGTAATTGTGTCGAAGCTCAGTGTTGTTCTTATCTTGATTTGTTCTGTAATGCAACCTGTTCAGAACAAAAGTGAAACCTGAGAGGAGGAGGAGTAAATAAAGAGTACCGAAGTAGTCGCCTGTGTTTCACACAGAAGGGTCCCCCCAGTTCCTTCCAGAGACCCCAAAACCTTTTCTTTTCTCACAACCCCTGGAGATAGGCTGGATGCTGAAACAGAGGAGTTTGTTCAAGTTGTTGGCCTGACAAGTTGCTGACACGTAACAAACATGTGCAAGAGGAAGGCATCTTTACTTCTTGCAAGAGCCTGGGCCATGTGCTCTGTTGCTAGCAGCAGGGCATGGCTGTGAGGTGATGCACTGTGTTCAGAATGATGCATTGACTTCAGAAGAGCTCGTCGGAATCGATCTGCATAACAGCTGCCCTTGCACCTCCAACTCCCCTAGCTCTGTGAAAATTCTGCTCCTCCACACCTCAAACCTAACACAAACACAGTTCCAGGATGCCTTGAGACCCCCGGGCTGGGGGTGTCACGTTATTTTGGACATTAGGAAAAAGTTTGTAAGGGGTAGAGTGGTCAGGCACTGGAATGAGCTGCCCAGGGAGGTGGTGGAGTCACCCACCCTGCATGTGTTCCAGGGTGGTTTGGATGCGGTGCTTAGGGATATGGTTTAGGGTGAATCTTGTAGAGTAGGGTTCTGAGTTGGACTTAGTGATCCTGAGGGGCATTTCCAACCTGGGTGTTTCAGTGATTCTGTGTCAAACACATTTATTTTACTCAGCACAAGGACTGTCTTTTTGCATTCTAACATACAAGCAGATGTTTTCTGTTCTCTTCTATGCCATAACTGTTTACAATTCATTTATAAACTGCTTTTGGAGGAGATGTTGCATTGACTAGGTTTGTTGTGCAGTCAATGCTCTCAAAGAGCAGGGCAATTTCTGCTGTGTGTGACTGTCTTCCCTCCCGCTCTGCTCTGTTTTGTAGTGTCATTAGCCTCTAGCACTGTTGGTTTGGCTGGGCAGGTGGTCCACACAGAAACCACAGAAGTAGTGCTGACAGCTGACCCCATAGTAGGGTTTGGGATACAGCTCCAGGGGAGCGTGTTTGCTACTGAGACCTTGTCTTCTCCACCTCTCATTTCCTATATCGAGGCTGACAGCCCGGCAGAAAGGTGAGGTTCTTAAAGCTGACTGCTAAGTACGATTCGGTGAGCATTCCTCAGGGGGCTTTGGGCTTCTTGCTTTTGATTTATGATAACTTGCAGAGCCTTGCTCGATGGGAGTGTGGCAAGTAATAAACTCACTCTTCTGACAATGATATTTCATATGCTTGATCAACTGTAAGAAGAATGACAAGCAGCAGTGTTTTTATCATCCAGAGTCCTCCAGCAGGAGGCTGAAAGCTATATTCATGCAAAAGAGGGGGGAAAAAATAAATCAGAAACATGACTGAAGGCAAAAGAGCAACAATTCAGTGTACCATGGGTGGGAAGGCCATATCCAAGTCTGTTCAGTTTTGGTACAGAACCAAATCTTACTAATGGTTTCACTGCAGCATTTCAAGTGCATCTTTGTTGTATGTATGTCTTTAATTGTGGCACGAGAACAAAGTAGCACAGACAAGCACTAGCTGCTGCCTGTTTAGTTTTGGTCCAGCATCAGATCCTGCTTAGGGAATGCCAGAGTTTTGACTTACTGATCGTTTCACTGCAGCCTTTCAAGTGCCTCTTTATTGTATGCATGGCTTTAATTGTGGCATGAGAACAGTAAGAGTTGCACAGACAAGTGCCAGCTGCCACTGAAGGGCTACAGCATCTCTAGCCCCGGCTGAGAGGCAGAGGTCATATCCTTGGGTGGGGTGGAGACATGAAGACTGTGCCTCTCTTACACAACGTGCTGGCAGTGCTTGGTAGCGTCTTGGTGCAAAGAGGCAGCAGCAGCAGCTTCTGTCCCCCTCTGTGCCTGGGTAGACTATTGAGCTGCTGTGCCACACTTCCTCAAGGTGAAGCTGAATGTATTTGATCTTGCTGGTTCTGGTAATGTGCACATCTGATGACTGTTTTGTGTCGTTGCGTACCAAGGTGCGGGGTGCTGCAGATAGGAGACAGAATAGTGGCAATAAACGGTGTCCCGACAGAAGACAGCACGTTTGATGAGGCCAATCAACTGCTCAGAGACTCCTCCATCACCAACAAGGTCACTTTGGAAATAGAATTTGATGTTGCAGGTATGAATGTACTGTTGTTCTGTCTTAGCACAGAAGTGAAGGAATAAATCCCAAGTACATTGTGAGTGTTAGGCGTGCGGAGGCTTTCTTCTCACATACACAGTTTTCAAGCAACCCATTTGAAATGTGTGTCTTTTTCTCCAGCTTGCTCATTTCACCCAGCCCTGCTTCAGAGATGACAAGTCCTGTAGTAAGATGTGCTGACAGTCCCCTCTCTGAGTTATTCCCAGACATTTTCCTGCCCTGAGATAGAAGTACTCTGCTGAGCAGAGACATATCCTTTGTAGGTCAGCTAATGAAATGGTGCACTAGACAAAACAGTAAAATGAAAGAGTGGGTAAGCAGAAAACCCTGAAACACTTGGCAGCATCTCAACCCAAAAATATCATTAAAATAACAGAAATGGAATTAATCAAAGCAAGAAAAATCAGTGTGAATGTTACTTCATTATTTTTAATTACTTCTGTGATGTGTTTAAGCATGCAGAAAACACACCTCTAAAATCACAAACTGTGCAAGTCAGAGAAGTGTACATTACCTGGGGGCACTACCCCACAGAATGCACCTCTGAAATCACAAACTATGCAAGTCAGAGAAGTGTACATTACCTGGGGGCACTGCCCCACAGAATGCACCTATGAAATCACAAACTATGAAGTCAAAGAAGGTTACATTACCTGGGGGCACTACCCCACAGAATGCACCTATGAAATCACAAACTATGAAGTCAAAGAAGGTTACATTACCTGGGGGCACTACCCCACAGAATGCACCTATGAAATCACAAACTATGAAGTCAAAGAAGGTTACATTACCTGGGGGCACTACCCCACAGAATGCACCTATGAAATCACAAACTATGAAGTCAAAGAAGGTTACATTACCTGGGGGCACTACCCCACAGAATGCACCTATGAAATCACAAACTATGAAGTCAAAGAAGGTTACACTACCTGGGGGCACTACCCCACAGAATGCACCTATGAAATCACAAACTATGCAAGTCAAAGAAGGTTACATTACCTGGGGGCACTACCCCACAGAATGCACCTCTGAAATGACAAACTATGAAGTCAAAGAAGGTTACATTACCTGGGGGCACTACCCCACAGAATGCACCTATGAAATCACAAACTATGAAGTCAAAGAAGGTTACATTACCTGGGGGCACTACCCCACAGAATGCACCTATGAAATCACAAACTATGAAGTCAAAGAAGGTTACATTACCTGGGGGCACTACCCCACAGAATGCACCTATGAAATCACAAACTATGCAAGTCAAAGAAGGTTACATTACCTGGGGGCACTACCCCACAGAATGCACCTCTGAAATCACAAACTATGCAAGTCAGAGAAGGTTACATTACCTGGGGGCACTACCCCATTGTGTAGATGGTAAAAAACTGTAAAGACCTCTGTGTTCATCTGATGACAGCTCCTCTGAAGTCGTGACAATGTCATTCTGCAGAATGAGATTGTTGTTGCTGGTAATATAAAGCATGAGGTCAAAAGCAGGCTGGAAATTCCTTGAGATCTTTTAGTATGTAATCTAGTGTAATGTTTTAGAAGAAGGCAAGGGCAGTGTGCACATTCTTAGGACGTGGGAAATGAAATATGAAAGAATAAGAAAGTTACAGATAATTCAGCCCCTGGACTTGCTTGTGCTCCTCCCATTTGCTCCATATGGCAGGCATATAGAATCATAGAATAGTTTTTAGTACTCTTTTCAGTTTGATAATAAGTGAGGCTTTGCTCAAGAACCTTCTTTATGTGTTTCTTTGCATGGTACCAGTGGATTGCCAAGACCATGGAGGTACAAAGTGGGAATGGCATCTGCAGTTTTGACAAGGACAGTAAATAGAAAAGAGAAGGATCTGAGTTCCACTTAGAATCATAGAATGGTTTGGGTTGGAAGGGATCTTAAAGCTCAACCAGTTCCAACCCCCCACCATAGTCAGAGACACCTCCCACTAGAACAGGTTGCTCAAGGCCTTGAACGCCTCCAGGGAGGGAGCAGCCACAACCTCCCTGGGCAACCTGTGCCAGTGTTTCACTCTCCTCACTGCAAAGAACTTCTTCCTAACATCCAGTTTCAGTCTCCACTCTGCCAGTTCAAACCCATTCCTCCTCATCCTGTCATTACAAGACCTTGTCAGTAGTCCCTCCCCAGCCCTCCTGTAGGCCCCCTTTAGGTACTGGAAGGTCTCCTCAAAGCCTTCTCCTCTCCAGAACAAACAGCCCCAACTCTCATAGCCTGTGCTCATAGGAGCTGTGCTCCAGCCCTCTTAGCATCTTCGTGGCACTCCTCTAGACTCTCTCATGGTTGGATTCCTCTGCCACATGTATGTTTATATGTTCCCACAGCTGTGATTTCTGTCACTTCTTTTTAGGCCATGCCCCATACAATGATGCCAAAAGTTAGGTTCCAAACACAGTGCTGCAGGTTTTGCTTCAATCAGCTGCAGCTGCCTGGCCATTAGGGGTGTTTTGATTTCTTTTCTTCCCAGTAGATGTAAAACCTATGGTATAAAATCATAGAATCAACCAGGGTGGAAGAGACCTCCAAGCTCATCCAGTCCAACCTAGCACCCAGCCCTGTCCAATCAACCAGACCATGGCACTAAGTGCCTCATCCAGGCTTTGCTTGAACACCTCCAGGGATGGTGACTCCACCACCTCCCTGGGCAGCCCATTCCAATGCCAATCACTCTGTCTGCCAATAACTTCCTCCTAACATCCAGCCTAGACCTCCCCTGGCACAACTTGAGGCTGTGTCCCCTTGTTCTGTTGCTGGTTGCCTGGCAGCAGAGCCCAACCCCATCTGGCTACAGCCTCCCTTCATGTAGCTGCAGACAGCAATGAGCTCTGCCCTGAGCCTCCTCTTCTCCAGGCTGCACCCCCCCCGCCAGCTCCCTCAGCCTCTCCTCACAGGACTGTGCTCCAGGCCCCTCACCAGCCTTGCTGCCCTTCTCTGGACACCTTCCAGTACCTCAGCATCCCTCTTGATTTGAGGAGCCCAGAACTGGACACAGCACTCAAGGTGTAGCCTGAGCAGAGCTGAGTACAGGGGCAGAATAACCTCCCTTTTCTTGCTGGCCACACTGTTCCTGATCCAGCAGGTAGTTACCTTAGCAGACAGTTAAAAAGCTCTGTTAGAGCTACAGCAACACTAACTTGAAACTCTTAAGGCTTGGTCTCCTGTCCTTTTAATAAAGACGTGCCTGCACTGAAACTTCCACCTGTGCTCACAGAAGTTGCATACCAGCTGAAAACCTGCAGGCTCAGCTGGCTGCCAGCCTCTGCAATCTCCATAAATTTTGTTAAACCTTAAAAAAACACCAGAATTGAGTTACCATGAAAATACCAACAGAGGCATAAATCACACTGCCTGTGTCCTCCTTCCTTCACTGCAGATCCTGTGTTTAATCCTTGCCTCGCGATGCTGATGTGATTTCATCAATTTATGTGTGTGGTTCTTTGCACTGGGGATCACTCTGCCTTATAAATTATCTAACACACTGAATACTTCTTTTTATAGAATCAGTGATACCAAGCAGTGGAACATTTCATGTGAAACTACCAAAGAAGCATAATGTGGAGCTTGGCATCACCATAAGCTGTAAGTGAAAGAACTCATTTTTAAGACCACGTTTATAGGATACTGTGCAGATAGTAGGCACCGTAGCTATAAACTTGTGTTTGTTTGAGTGTAAGCTTCTTTCTCCTTCTCTAGAGAAGGGTGATGATCAGTGTTTTGTCTCTGATGAAATGCCATTCTGTATCAGATCTATACTCCTTTTCCAGTAGTTAAAGAAGCTAAAAGTTTGCCAGGCCTAAAGCTTGAACTATTCCTTCACTCACAGCACATATTTAACTCCCCTTTCACAGAATCACAGAATTAACCAGCTTGGAAAAGACCTTCGAGATCATCAAGTCCAACCTATCACCTAACACCTTCTGATCAACTAAACCAAGTGCTACATCCAGTCTCATTTTAAACACCTCCAGGGACACTGACTCCACCACCTCCCTGGGCAGCCCATTCCAATGCCAGTCACTCTGTCTGGCAATAACTTCCTCCTAACATCCAGCCTAAAGCTGCCCTGGCACAACTTGAGACTCTGTCTCCTCATTCTGTCTCTTGCTGGTTGCCTGGGAGAAGAGACCAACCCCACCTGGCTACAACCTCCTTTCAGATAGCTGTAGACAGCAATGAGCTCTGCCCTGAGCCTTTCTTCTGCAGGCTGCACACCCCCAGCTCCCTCAGCCTCTCCTCACAGGGCTGTGCTCCAGGCCCCTCACCAGCCTTGCTGCCCTTCTCTAGACACATACAAGCATCTCAACATCTTTCTTAAATAATAACTTAAATTATTTCAAAACAGAAGTGAATAGCATTAGGCTCATTCAGGCTCAAGCAGTCTATTGTGATCTCTCACTGGCCCTTGATCAGAACGCTGCTGGATTAAAGGGGAATGAGAATCCACCTTCATGGGGTTATGTTTTGAAGCTAAATCCTTGCTCTGTGGAACTAGTGGGCAGCTCTAAAGGTGCAGATCACACAGCAAAACCCTCTTTCACTAGGGATTGCAGAGATTTCTAAAGAGGGGGGCTCTGTTAGTTTATGTCTCCTGAAGTATTTGTTACTGTTATTTGACATCAAAGTGTTTCTAGACTTATTTATTGGGGGAGCAGACAGTAAAGGCTGTGTTAGGACTGAATTTTGCCCAGGTAAATTCCAGCACACCAGGTTCATCCCTTGATGAAAGAAAGAACAATCCATATCAAAGTTAATGGGCTTATGTTTAATGTACTTAGTGAAAAGTCTGGTCTCACTGAAATTAACATTCCTTTACAGTTGTGGCTTTCTTAGTCCTTCTTAGGAATTATTTGTGTGCCTTGGGGGAATATTGTGCTTTGATTTGTATTCTCAAAGCTTTTACCAGCACAATGGAATAAGGTTAATCAAAAGTACAGCAGGGAACTCAGTGCTAAGAATTACATCTGAGGAAGAAATGAGAGACACTGAAGGCCTCTTTGCTTGTATTGCAGGCTTGAATAAGTAATTGTTGGGCTCTGTAAGATGTGACATGGTGCTTGAAGCAAAATCATAGGTCTCCCTCTGTGTGTGTAAGGGAAAATACTGAGAAAGGAGAAAACCTGCAGATAAGATGTTCTATTTCAGTACTGGGTTTAGCATTGGTAATGGTCTGCAGGGTTGTTGTGCAAATATGATCTTCCTAGTAAATTGATTTGTGCTGCTTTGGAATTCAGGCTTCCTGTCCTTTTCCTGCCTGTAGGAGTCAATTTTTAATGGAAAACTCACGTTCTTGGGTTTTAGTGTTTGCCAGTCCTCTTCCAAGCTTTGCACACCTTCCTGACTTGAAACTCAATTGCAAAAGTCAGCCCTTCATAAAATTAGGACTTTACATAATCAGAGCAACACCTGCCTAGTCTTAGCTCTGCTCCCCTGAGTGTACTGCAGTGTCTTTAATGTTTCAATTAAACTATCTGTTATGTAGCACAATCCCATTTATTAGTAGTATTTGAGTATGAAATGTGATTTTAAAGAATTGATGCTAAGAACTGAAAGTTTGCATGTTTGCTTGGTAGCAGTCCTGTATTCCATGCTTGTTTTTCAGGGCTTTGTGCTGTTCTACCTAACTCCTAAATGAGGCAGTATGATTTGAAGAATATAAGTGGGTTATATTAGTTCCATCCATTTTTTGTCAGAGCACATTAGCATGTCATTTATTAGCCTTTCACTGTCTTGAGGGGGCCTACAAGAAAGCTGGGGAGGGACTTTTGAGGAAGTCAGGTAGTGATAGGACAGGGGGAATGGATCCAAGCTGAAAGTAGGTAGATTTGGACTGGAGGTTAGGAAAAAGTTGTTCAGCATGAGGGTGGTGAGACCCTGGAACAGGTTGCCCAGGGAGGTGGTGGAAGCCTCATCCCTGGAGGTGTTTAAGGCCAGGCTGGATGAGGCTCTGGCCAGCCTGATCTAGTGTGAGGTGTCCCTGCCCATGGCAGGAGGATTGGAACTAGATGGTCCTTGGAACTAGATGATCCTTCCAACCCTGACTGATTCTCTGGTTTTATTACTGATGTCAGGAAGCTGTGTGATGTACTTTAACAAACAAATGCTAAAGTAATCTTGGCAGATTTGGTGTGACCAGGCTTAACTGTGGGTCGTAGAGGAAATCAGGTTTGTTCACTTCTGGCCTTGATCTGCTGAAGTGCTAGAGACCTGTTTCATCCTCTGTCTTCTGAAGATAGTAGAGTTTAGTGTGGGGAAGAGAAGACTGAGAGGAGATCTGATCAATGTGTCGAAATACCAAGTGGAGGAGGCCAAGCACTTTTCAGTGGTGCACAGCAATAAGCCAATGAGTGATGGATACTAACTGGAACATAAAAGGTTTCACCTCCACACGAGGAGAAACTCTTTTACAGTGAGGGTGACAGAGCCCTGGCACAGGCTGCCCAGAGAGGTTGTGGAGTCGTCTTCTCTGGAGAATTTCCAAGCCCACCTGGATGCATTCCTGTGTGAACAACCCTAGGGGATCCTGCCTTGGCAGGGAGGGTTGACTGGGTGATCTTCCCTTCCAACCTCTAAGGTTCTGTGATTCTGTGACAGACAAGACAGACATTGTTTTGTCAGAAGGGAAATACAAAGGCTCACTTTGGGCTGGCAGCTGAACATATGCCTGATTTTAAATCCAAGAGTTCTTCTAAATCAGTTGGTAGGAGGCAGGCATCCTGGAAGCCAAATTTATTGCTTTTTCTATGTTTTGTTTTCCTTGGCAATAAACAGTAAATATGCCTGTATAGAGTTACAGCCAGGTACTCACAGGCACTTCTGAGGCGACACTCAGCACTAAAGACAGTTAAGGTAATTCATGGTCTTTGGCATGGCCTGTAATGGAGGGAGAGATTGAGTCTCTCTTAGTTGTAGGTTTATCAATGCAAGGATAAAAAAATAGCTTAAAACCCCCTTAGATAGCAGAAGGCTTTAGAAAGTGAGACAGAAGAAAGTTTTCTGATCATCACTGCTAATGCTAATGCAGGGCCCTGAGTAGTTCATGTCAGTCACCTCACAGTACCTTGTACTTCGCTGCCTGCACACACATGCTGCACTTCTGTCATCCTACCACCCTTCCTCTATCTCTCCAACATCTAGGTAATCTTCTCATTAGTAGCTACTGAATAAAGAACCTATTTGTAGCTTGCAATTACAGGTGACTTCAGGTAACATCATTCTCATTATCAGTTACCTGGTTGGAACACTTAGGATGGCTCAGCTCTTACAATTCAATCATCTAAGTAAAAGATGACACAGCAGTGTCTGTGTGTGTGATTCTGCCAGTGTAACAGGGCCATCCCCTAGAAGAAGGAGAACTTCAGACCTTATGAGGAGAGGCTGAGGGAGCTGGGGGTGTGCAGCCTGCAGAAGAGAAGCCTCAGGGCAGAGCTCATTGCTGTCTACAACTACCTGAAGGGAGGCTGTAGCCAGGTGGGGTTGGTCTCTTCTCCCAGGCAACCAGCAGTAGAACAAGGGGACACAGTCTCAAGCTGTGCCAGAGGAGGTTCAGGCTGGATGTTAGGAGGAAGCTCTTCACACAGAGAGTGACTGGCATTGGAGTGGGCTGCCCAGGGAGGTGGTGAAGTCACCATCCCTGGAGGTGTTCAAGAAGAGCCTGGATGAGGCACTTAGTGCCATGGTCTGGTTGACTGGACAGGGCTGGGTGCTAGGTTGGACTGGATGATCTTGGAGGTCTCTTCCAACCTGCTTGATTCTATGATTCTGTGACTGGGCCCAGCACTGATCCTTGGGGAACACCACTAGTGTCCTGGCCTAATCCAGAGTTCAGACCTCTCATCTGAAATTCACTTAGCAGCAGTCACCTGGATTATGGAATTTCCTAGTTTCTGCAGCCTTAGTAATAGGCTGGTGATAATTTGATAATTGTTTGTATTCACAAACATAACATTTAGGGAAAGGGGAGGAATATAATCCAGTTAAATGTGTACAGATGTTGATTTCTGGACAGAAACAGCCCATCTGCATGCCCACAAGTGAAAGCAGAAACTTCTATGTGTTTTTTATTACAGCTCCATCCAGCAGAAAGCCAGGAGACCCTCTGGTTATTTCTGATATCAAGAAAGGAAGTGTTGCTCACAGGTAAGACATTCAAACTCCCAGTGAAAATCTGTTTCCATTCTGTGTCCAGCCAGTCCCAAATTATGCAGAGGGAGCTTGGAAGAGACTGCTTTTTTCTTTCTTTTTTGATTCCTTTCTTCCCTCCTTCCTTCCGAGTTCCTTCTTTCCTTCATCCTGAGTTCCTTCCTTCTGAGTTCCTTCCTTCATCCTGAGTTCCTTCCTTCTGAGTTCCTTCCTTCCTTCCGAGTTCCTTCCTTCATCCTGAGTTCCTTCCTTCTGAGTTCTTTCCTTCATCCTGAGTTCCTTCCTTCTGAGTTCCTTCCTTCATCCTGAGTTCCTTCCTTCTGAGTTCCTTCCTTCTGAGTTCCTTCCTTCATCCTGAGTTCCTTCCTTCTGAGTTCCTTCCTTCCGAGTTCCTTCCTTCATCCTGAGTTCCTTCCTTCTGAGTTCTTTCCTTCATCCTGAGTTCCTTCCTTCCTTCCGAGTTCCTTCCTTCATCCTGAGTTCCTTCCTTCTGAGTTCCTTCCTTCATCCTGAGTTCCTTCCTTCCGAGTTCCTTCCTTCATCCTGAGTTCCTTCCTTCCGAGTTCCTTCCTTCATCCTGAGTTCCTTCCTTCCGAGTTCCTTCCTTCATCCTGAGTTCCTTCCTTCCAAGTTCCTTTCTTCCAAGTTCCTTCCTTCCTTCCAAGTTCTTCCTTCTGAGTTCCTTTCCTCTCAGCCTCCCTCCCTTCCTTCTGAGTTCCTCTTCCTTTCTTTTTTCTTTTCTTCTTTTCTTTTTTCTTTCTCATTTTTCAAAGCAGTTAGAAATGAACACCCCAGCATATGAAAAAATAGAGTGGCTTTTTAAAGTCCCTCTCCTTTCTCTAACAATGTCCATACCTCCTAAGCTACCTTACTAGAACGTCACGTCAGCTGCTGTGCTTGTTCACAGAACTGGGACGCTGGAGCTGGGTGATAAGTTGCTTGCAATAGATAACATTCGACTTGACAACTGCTCAATGGAAGATGCTGTCCAGATCCTCCAGCACTGTGAGGACCTTGTGAAGTTAAAGATCCGCAAAGATGAAGACAATTCAGGTATCAGCAGTGAGCTTTTTGCCCGTTCTTGTGTATTTTCAGTATTTTTAGAACATAGGATCAATTTGTTTGCATTTAAAGTTTAGTTCACAGGATGTTCACAGGGTATTAGGGATCTAACCCCCTGCCACAGCAAGGGAGGGACTTACTAGGCTGTCAGGTGGTGTGATAGGACTGGGGGGATCGGAGCAAAGCTAGAAGTGGGTAGATTCAGATTGGATGTTAGGTTCTGTATTATGAGGGTGGTGAGACCCTGAAACAGGTTCCCCAGGGAGGTGGTGGAAGCCTCATCCCTGGAGGTTTGTAAGGCCAGGCTGGGTGGGGCTCTGAGCAACCTGCTCTAGTGTGAGTTGTCCCTGCCTATGTCAGGAAGGCTGGAACTAGATGATCCTTGAGGACCCTTCCAGCCCTGACAATTCTATGAATCTATGATTCTCTAAGTCAGGAAAGAAGATAAGAAGATTTTAAACAGAGAGTACAATTTAGTCTTAACAGAATAAGAGGAGTTTTTCTGTTGAACTGAATGCCATTAGGCTTTGGCAATAAAAAAGAAACTGCATAAAATATCCTTTCATTTTTTTGTTATTATTTACTTTCCAAACCAATCCAGTGGCAGGCGATTAAGAAGTTTATCTGGAATGCAGTCCTTTGAAAGTGTTGTTTGATTACGAGTCACTGGTCTGCACCTGCTGGGTTTTTCATCCCCTCTTTCCTAAGAAACCAATTGCATCCCCTTGGCATTTATTGCAGATGAACAGGAGAGCTCTGGAGCCATTATTTATACAGTGGAGCTGAAGCGCTACGGTGGGCCCCTTGGAATTACAATCTCTGGGACCGAAGAGCCCTTCGATCCCATAATCATTTCCAGCCTTACCAAAGGAGGATTAGCTGAAAGGTAAAATTGGAAAGCAAATGATTTCAGACGTTCTGCTTGGCAAGATAATTTTATTTGTTTACCTGAAGAGCCTCATTTTCATGGTTTAGCAATTTGATGTTGTCTGGTTTTTAATTCTGCACCTTTGAGGTTATAATCTTCTTTGCTGCTGTTCTTGTGGTCACTTCCAAGTCAGGAGCAGGAGCAATATTTTAACAGGATGTTCTTGCACATACAAGACAGAGCAGAAGGTTGTGGTCTTTGTCATAAATCACTTAGAGAAGAGTAGTCAGTCAATCAAACTGCTCAGTCACAGGAACATTTGAGTGGCCTTTTAAAAGCAATAGCTTTGTATAGGGAAAAAAGATAAGGAAAGGACTTTATGAGCCCAAGGAAAGCACTTTATGTGCCCAAGGACAGCACTTTATGTGCCCTCCCAGGTTGCCCAGGGAGGTGGTGGAAGCCTCATCACTAGAAGTTTTTAAGGCCAGGCTGGATGGGGCTTTGAGCAACCTGCTCTACTGTGAGGTGTCCCAGCCCATGGTGGGGGGATTGGAACTGAATGATCCTTGAGGTCCCTTCCAAGCCTGACAATTCTGTGATCTCTGAACGTATTGGATATTTATCTGCCACTTACTGCAGGCACACACCGAGCCTGTGTGCGCACCCAGATATGCAAGCACCATCCAAGCAGAAGTGCTCCTCATGGCAAGTGATAGACAGAGAATAATGAAAAAGAGAAAGATTTCTGCCACCTGTTATTTGTAAGGTAGGCAGAGTCATGGCAACTGGTAGCTTTGGTGGTGGTTTTAGAGAGAACACAGAGCACACAAAACCTGGTACTGTGCACCGCCAGAACAAAGGGTGCGTTTGCAGCGCTGGAACAAAGGATGCATTTGCACCACCAAGGTGATGCATTTTCTTCTCTTCTTTGACCCCTCTGCAAAGCCACCCTGGTGAAATAGCTCTTAGCTTGCTCACACTGCCATTCTCTGTTATGTTGAGAGACCTCTGAACACTTGAGTCATTTCAGAGCTCACTGAGCTGCCTGAGGTTGCTCTTACACAGGTAGGGTGCAATCAGCCATAGGTGATTAGCTCAGTTACTGCTGCAACACAGAAATCTACATCCACAGCTCTGCTATTGCCACTACAACAAAGGTGACTTGCTTTAAGCATTTCTAACAGAAGAATTGCTCTGTACTACAACTATAAAAGCAAAATGAAAGCAAGCAAGGTGAGACTTCCGTGCTCTAAACGTAGAAAGAAAATGCCTTTGTTGTTTTTTATGTTCTCTCCTCAATATTTTATTTCTCTCTTTTATTGTAGGACAGGGGCAATTCACATAGGAGACAGGATTCTAGCAATAAATAGCAGCAGTCTGAAAGGGAAACCTTTGAGTGAAGCCATTCATTTATTGCAGATGGCAGGAGAAACTGTCACCTTGAAAATCAAGAAGCAGACAGATGGTGAGTATGGCCAAGGGTAGCAGCAGTGACCTTTACTCTGTGTGTGTTGTTACAGATTACCAAGCATTTAGGCCATCCCTGTTAAAAGCATCCTGGCAGCAGCAAAAAGCATATTCTTAGAACCAAGGTGAAACAATGCCCACCCCGCTCTGTTGTTTCTTTATCATCTTGTTCAGCTACCAGTCCCAAGAAGTTTTCTGTCCCTGTGGGCCACCTCAGTGAGCTGAGTGATGCTGAGGATGAGGCCTCTGCTGCACAGAAATCCAGCAAACTCTCCGATGTCTATTCCACCACGGTGCCAAGCGTCGACAGCGCGGTAGAGTCGTGGGATGGCTCTGGTGTTGATGCCAGCTTTGGAAATCAAGGTACTATCAAGAAAGCAATTGGCTTTTAAAGTAGAAAATGCCACCTTCATGGCTGCCCTTCCTTTGCCTTAGAGAGAACTTCATCAGTACCAGCTTTGAACATCGTACTTTGTGATGTGTTGGCCACACACCTCACCAGGCAGCTGATTTCTCACAGCTGGCTGGTCTTGGATTCATTCTTTCACCACAACATGATGTGTTGTCAACACATTAAGAGGCTTTTGTTAGCTCTGCTAACAGCTGAGTATCTTTGGTAGTTCATCCACAACTAAAAGAGTTTTCCTTCAAATACAGATCGATGTAAGGCACAGAACACACTGCAAAGGTTCATTAACTTGATGCCTTTATGCAGTCATTTTTCACAGTCAGGTTTATTATATTTTAGATTGTATAATTTAGGTTCATTATATTTTATATTATTTAGGTTTATTATATTTTAGATTGTGTTTTTAGATTTTATGTTCTATTGTTTAACTGCAGGTTTATTATAAACTGCTGAAGAGGCAATGTTAGGCATTGCTCCTGGTTCCTAAATCTTCTGCATCTTCCCCCTCCCTGCAGCAGTGCCCTCTAACTTTCAGCTCTCAGAAAGAGTCATTCTCTTTAAAGATTTTCCTTAACACTAAATTTTCCACTCCATTTTATAGAGGGTTTTCAGATAATCTTATGGGTGAAGACACATCTGCTTAGGCAGAGAGGGCTACAGGCATCTGGTAATATACTAGGTAATGAGGAAATAACTTCCACACAGCTTCAGTCTTCTGTTCAACTCTTGTTCAGTAAGTCTGTTTCCATAGTAAAGCATATTGCACATATATGGACAGTAGACCTTACCTAAAATAATCTCTGCTGGTTCACTCTGGTTGCACACATACTTTTTCCTGCTCTGCTCCACTCTGATGAGACCCCACCTTGAGTACTGTGTCCAGTTCTGGAGCCCCTACTACAAGAATCATAGAATCAACCAGGTTGGAAGTGACCTCCAAAATCATCCAGTCCAACCTAGCTCCCAGCCCTGTCCAATCAGCCAGACCATGGCACTAAGTGCCTCATCCAGGCTTTGCTTCAACACCTCCAGGGACAGTGACTCCACCACCTCCCTGGGCAGCCCATTCCAATGCCAATCACTCTCTCTGGCAACAACTTCCTCCTAACATCCAGCCTAGACCTCCTCTGGCACAACTTGAGGCTGTGTCCCCTTGTTCTGTTGCTGGTTGCCTGGGAGAAGAGACCAACCCCACCTGGCTGCAGCCTCCCTTCATGGAGTTGCAGACAGCAATGAGGTCACTCCTGAACCTCCTCTGCTGCAGGCTGCACACCCCCAGCTCCCTCAGCCTCTCCTCACAGGGCTGTGCTCCAGGCCCCTCACCAGCCTTCTCTGGACACATTCCAGTACCTCAGCATCTCCCCTGAACTGAGTGGCCCAGAAGTGGACACAGCACTCAAGGTGTGGCCTGACCAGTGCTCAGTACAGGGGCAGAATAACCTCCCTTGTCCTGTTGGCCACAGAGTTCCTAATCCAGGCCAGGATTCCATTGGCTCTCTTGGCCACCTGGCCAAGCTTTGACAGATATGCAAATCCTGTTACTTAAGAACCAGACAGTCTCAATACAATTAATTATAACTGCTGTTTTCCACACTTTTAATTTGCTGGTACATGTAGTATTTCATTTGGGCTTTCTTTCATCTGTATAATGTGTTCTTCACTGGAGTTAAGAGTTGGGATGAACCTGCCTCCTTCTCTAACTGCTTTGGTCTGTTTATCAAAAGAAATCACATTGGATTTTCTTCTGATATTTCTAAGTTCTAGGGAGAAGTAATGCTCCAAAAGTGCCAAAATGATAGTTCTCATTTCCTTACTGAATTGATGATGTTTGGAGCAAATTGTTCAGCTGTGGAAAGGGCTGAGGCCCAGACTGCATTCTAAAATCCTGGTGATTAAGATGCCATGCCAAAACCAAATCAAAACCAGTATCTCAGAGCAGCTTTTCTTTTCAGCTCTCATGAAACAAAAATCAGCCCAGCCTTGGCTGGGTACATGGCAGTTCTGCTAAACAGCCTGAGTGTAATCAGATTTGTGCCTTATCCCTTGCTGTGCTACTGATGTGACCCACATTTCTATTGAAGTTCATTCTGTCCTGACCTGTCAAGTGGAGTTTGGCTTCTCTCCAAACTTCTATTGGCATAAGCACAGGGGAATGTGTCTGGAGGACCAGATGATGCCTTATCCCATTAGTCACTAATTTAATGTCAGTGAGCAGTCTTTTCTCTCTTGAATTCTCTACTCTGCCCTGGTGAGACCTCATCTGGAGTATTGTGTGCAGTTCTGGGCCCCCCAGTTCAAGAGGGACACAGAACTGCTGGAGAGAGTCCAGCACAGAGCCACAAAGATGATGAAGGGAATGGAACAGCTCTCTTAGGAAGAGAGCCTGAGGGAGCTGGGGCTCTGCTGCTTGCAGAGGGGGAGCCTGAGGGGTGAGCTCAGGAATGGTTATAAAGATGTGCAGGTGAGTGGCAGGAGGCTGGAGCCAGGCTCTGCTGGGTGATGCCCAGTGCCAGCACAAGGGACAGTGGGTGGGAGTTGAGGTGTAGGAAGTTCCATGGAAACATGAGGAGGATTTTTTTTCCCTGTGGGGGTGACAGAAGCCTGGCACAGGCTGCCCAGGGGGTTGTGTAGTCTCCCTCTCTGGAGATATTCCAGAGCTGCCTCAATGTGTTCCTGTGTGATCTGCTCCAGGTGCTGCTGCTCTGGCAGGGGGGTTGGACTGGAAGAGCTTTGGAGGTCACTTCCAGCCCCTGACATTCTGTGACTCTGTGATTCTGTGCATTGAGAGCCCATTTTGTACCTTGATTTAACGTGTCTGCCTTTCTCATCTGGAGCCTTCCCCACACAGCAGCCACATTTTCACAACTGAAAACTGTCCTAGAATCTAAGAGTATGTTCCTGTCTGCCAGTTAGCTGGAAAATGCACACAGCTCTGTAGTTAGCACAGGATTTGAGCGAGACAGGTCTAGACTGATTTATGGAAGCAAATTGCACTCTTTAGAGAGGTGACAGCAGTGATATTTGTTACTCATCAACAAAACAGAGCTTCCTAATCTAATATGCACATCAGAAAATGCCAGCTGCAGAGTAGGGGAAGGAATGTGTCAAGATGAAATATATATGTAGCAGCTGAAACCATAATGGATTTTGCTTACCAGACTGGCATCAGATTGTGACAACACAATCCCTGTGTTTGTCTTGAAACATCACTTGGAAGCCAGACTTTCTGGTTCCTACTTGGAATTCAAATTGCACTTAGTTCAGTGAAAGAAATACTATGGAACTAATACCAGCATTGCTTGTGTGGTAAAAGCACCCAGAAATAACTTCTACAGCTGTAAAGGCTGCCATTCACAGGCCTTAGAAAGGCCACTCACACAGCCTTGAGATATTTGGAAAGAGCTGTCAGAGAAGTCTCTCTGCAAGGTGAGCCTCCCAGGGGTGTGTACTGGTCCTGAGCATGTGTGTCCATCATGAGACAGACCTTTTGTCCACAAAAAGCAGCAGCTCTGCTCAGTCCCCCTTTGACCAAGGGGTGTGGGTGCAGAGATTCCTCTGCTGGCCTTGATGCAGGGCTGTGACAGCACAGTCCTGCTCTTGCATTAACCAGTCCTTGCCTCAGCAGTGTGAGGCAGCTGCTCCCTTCCTGTCCTGCCATTACTCCAGTTAGTGGTTACTTAAGTGGTTGCAAGGTGACACAGTCTCAAGTTGTGCCAGGGGAGGTCTAGGCTGGATGTTAGGAGGAAGTTGTTGCCAGAGAGAGTGATTGGCATTGGAATGGGCTGCCCAGGGAGGTGGGGGAGTCACCATCCCTGGATGTTTTCAGGACAAGCCTGACTGAGGCACTTAGTGCCATGGTCTGGTTGCTTGGACACGGCTGGGTGCTAGGTTGGACTGGATGAGCTTGGAGGTCTCTTCAATCTGCTTGATTCTGTGATTCTGAGAGCCTCTGCACCATGCCAACTTCGGCATCTAGGCAGCCAGTGACTGTGCATAACTGACACTAAAATACCAGTGACTTTTGGGCTGCATTGCTTGTCAACTTGAGAATGTCATCAGTAGGAGGGGGGGAAGCAACTTTGTTGCTAGAGATCTGAACATCAGGTTGCTGGGATTTTTTACTGCATTCTTGTAAATCCTTTTCCCTATAGATTTAAGCAGAGAGTCTTTAATAGCTTAGGTTTTATTCTGAGGATGTTCACATTACCATACTGAACACATAGTTACCACATGTGACATACTCATAGAATCAACCAGGTAGGAAGAGACCTCCAAGATCATCCTAAGAAATAAACATTCAGAAGCAGCTGCAACATAAACAGCAGAAAAGTGGATCACAGAATGTTAGGAGTTGGAAGGGACCTCTGCAGATCTTCCAGTCCAACCTCCCTGCCACAGCAGGACCAGAGAATCTAACACAGGTCACACAGGAACGCATCCAGACAGGGCTGGAAAGGCTCCAGAGAAGGAGACTCCACAGCCTCTCTGGGCAGCCTGTGCCAGGGCTCTGCCACCCTTACACTCAAGATGTTCTTCCTCATGTTGAGCTGGAACCTCCTGTGCTGCAGTTTCCATCCCGTTGTCCTATCCCAGGGCACAAATGAGCAGAGACTGTCCCTGTCCCTTCCTTCCTGGCCCCCAGCCCTCAGCTATTCCTATCCATTGCTCAGATCCCCTCTCTGCCTTCTCCTCTGCAGACTAAGCAGCCCCAGGGCTCTCAGCCTTTCCTCATCAGGCAGTGCTCCAGTCCCTTCAGCATCCTTGTTGCCCTCCACTGGACTCTCTCCAGTAGATCCCTGTCCCTCTTGAACTGGAGAGCCCAGAACTGGATGCAGTGTTCCAAGTGGGGCCTGACTAGGGCAGAGTAGAGGGGAGGAGAGTGTCAGTGATAGTTAAAATTTTGCTTTCAGTGGATTTTCAAAAGAGAAGCTCTGGGTGCACCTAATCCCAGGTGTCATTCAGGTCATACACAATCTGTCTACCACTTAAAAACAAGGGTAGCTATGATGAGTCCACAACCAAATTATAGAGGAACCAGCTTCAGATTGTGGGTTTTTTTTTTTGCCACTAGAACACATACAGTGCCATAAATACATAATTCATCCTTTTAGGATCCAGCTATCAGGCTTCAGGCTACAACTTCAATGCCTATGAATGGAGAAGTCCTAAACAGACTAGTTTGTCCCCTCCAAGCAAGCCACGAAACCACCCATTTCATGACACAGGGCTGAGTGATGATGAATGGGATCGACCCACAGCAAGCAGGTAAGTTCCCAGAGGAGTTTGTCTGTTGCAGCCTCAATGTTTACTGTCTTTCTAATGCAGCTCTAACAGCTCTTCCTTTAAATACAGTATTTATACTTGATGAAACTTACTAGGGGAGATGAGTGGCAGTTCTGGAAGACTGTGATGCCAAAGCCAAGACGTATTTATTTTGAGGGTGACAAAGCTGGTGAGGGGCCTGGAGCACAGCCCTGTGAGGAGGGGCTGAGGGAACTGGGGGTGTGCAGCCTGCAGCAGAGGAGGCTCAGGGCTGACCTTATTGCTGTCTACAACTGCCTGAAGGGAGGCTGTAGCCAGGTGGGATTGGTATCTTCTGCCAGGCAATCAGCGACAGCACAAGGGGACACAGTCTCAAGTTGTGCCAGGGCAGCTTTAGGCTGGATGTCAGGAGGAAGCTGTTGTCAGAGAGAGTGATTGGCATTGGAATGGGCTGCCCAGGGAGGTGGTGGAGTTACCATCCCTGGAGGTGTTCAAGAAAAGACTGGCTGAGGCACTTAGTGCCATGGTCTGGTTGACTGGATAGGGCTGGGTGCTAGGATGGACTGGATGATTTTGGAGGTCTCTTCCAACCTGGTTGATTCTAGGATTCTGTGAAAATGATCTGCCCAGGTAGGTGGTTGAGTCACCCACCCTGGACATGTTTAAGGGTGGTGTGGATGTGGTGCTTAGGAATATGGTTTAGTGTGAATTTTGTAGCATAGGGTTCCAGGTTGGATTTGCTCATCCTGAGGGGCTTTGCCAGCCTGCATGGTGCTGTGATTGTGTGAACCTCCTCACGTTTATCTCTTACCAATAAACAAAACCATCAGGGCATTCTTTCATGTGGACCTTCCTGTGCTGCAGTTTCCATGCCTTGCCCCTTGTCGTGTCCCAGGGCACAAGTGAGCAGAGGCTGTCCCTGGCCCTTCCTTCCTGACCCTCAGCTATTTCTGTCCATTAATTAGATCCCCTCTCAGTCTTCTCTGCAGACTAAGCAGCCCCAGGGCTCTCTGCCTTTCCTCATCAGGCAGTGCTCCAGTCCCTCCAGCATCCTAGTAGCCCTCCCTTCTTACAGCAATCCTCAGAAAACCATCCTTTCCCCTGCCTCTAGCTGGAGGCAGAGAACTTCTCTAACACTAGACAGTAATTTTTTCTTACCTTTATTTGGTGTAGCACAGCTTCCAAGAATATGTGGCAACAGAAGGAAACTGAGACACTGGGAGAGAATCAAGAAAACCATTTAAAGCAACCTCCTGTGGAGAGATCAGGAGGAGAGAGCATCAGGAGCACGAAGAAAGAGAGCAAGATGTGGAAAAGCACTTCTGGCGGGCAAAGGAAAGGTGGGGGACAGCTGGAGGAGTGGAATACTTCCAGGTAGGAGAACAAAGAATGCGTGAGAGTGAGATCCAACTGGAGTGAGGCAGGGACCAGGTGGGTGGGGAAGAAAAGGAAACCAGTTAAAATGGGAGAAAGAAGCAAAGCAGGGTGGAAAGCAGAGAGCATGGGTGAGCAACTATGGCATTTAGTTTGGTAAAGGAATGAAACCAGAGCACTTAAACCATTCTGTAGCCTGGTGTCCGCCTATCAGTGGCAGGTAGGACAAGTCTGTTACAGCTCCTGCTCCAGGGAAGCCTTTTTTGCACACTGAAACAGTACTTACAGAAAGGAGTCTGCCAGATCCTACAAGAACTTTTCACCTTCTGAATTAAACAAGAGCAAAACTAAACCAAAACAATTATGGCATTAAGAACCAATTCAGAGGCACCTGTGCATTCATACCTCATCCCACTACCTCTCCTTCAGCAGTTTTATGTGTCTACATTTCTGATGGCTCTTTGAATAAGCATCAGAGAACCAAATATATTTGTTATAGGTCAGACAATATATCACATGGCATAAAATCAATCTCTCAGGTCTCAGGGAAAAAAAGCCATCTCCATGAGAAATTATTTTGGTGGTACTTTTTTCTTTGCAGTAGCTCAGCTACAAATCAATTTATTCATGTGGATGTAATAGAGATGCAAAAGTTGACCACTTTATACACCAGGAAACAAGACTCAGGGAGGAAAGGCAAATGAGGAGGTGAGGGCAGAAAAAGGAATTGCTTCAGTCAAAAGGAGGTCCAGATGTGTAGGCATTGAGATTTCAGATCTCAGAGAAGCCAGAGAATAAATGAATCTCCAGTCCCAGGAAATCCAGTTTTGCTGTCACAGACAATTGCCTCAAATAACCCTGTTCATTAACTCGAGTTCTGTTTGGTATTAACAGGATGCTATTATGTAATATAAAGGTATGGTAGTGGCTAAGTTAGGGTATGTTCAACACTGGCTATTAAAACCACTACCTGGGGTTACTGAGAGCAGTTTCAGAAGTCAAGGTTCTTTCTAAGATCATGTTTTAAAGACTTTCCTGCCTTGCCTGGGAGGAGTTCCATCTGTGATCTGAGTAGCTATTCTCACCATTGCTCTACCTATTGCCATGTCTTAGACGCTGATGCTAGGTGGAGAATCATTGCGATGGCTGAGCTTGTGGACTGCTTGTAACTGTAAGAAAGCATCTCCGAGGCAGAGCATTGTGTGTAGAGCTTTCCAGCTGTCACCCCTTGGGCTGGGCACCTCTCCTTCCTGGAAGCTGTTCTCTTAACCATGTTACATTTGTGCTGTTCTTACTAGCACAGTGTTTGTCAAGGCCTCAGATGCTTCCAGAATAGCACTTGCTCTGTTCATGTGCTGTTAAACACCACCAGCTGCAGTCCGTGAGCAGCTGCTCCAGAGTAGCAGCTTGCTGCCACCAGAAGGGCAAATTCTCATTCTTTCCCCTTCTCATCCTTCCCCTCTGCCTTTCACATTACCAGCCCCTTCCCATGCAGCAGCACTGATGCTTGTGTGAACCATCATTAACCTGAGTCCCCTTGCCAAGACAGCAAAGCTTCCTGCTTCCTCCCCCCCCTCACATGCAGTGTGATGGTGCTGCTTTGGGCTGTGCTGCTGCAGTCCAGAACTGGCTTTATCAGACCTCTCTCGCTGGACAGCTTCCCTAAGCTTCACTCTCACCATGACCATGCTCAGGAGTGCTGCTAATAAGGCTTAGGTGCACTTATGAAACACCAGAGATCCAAGTCTCCATGCAAGACAGTTGCATCCCTGAAAGTTTGTGTGTGTGTATGGAATGACCAGAGCAGTGTGTATGTGTGTATGATGGCAGTCAGGTGAGCTTAAGTGCAGCTTAGACTGAAAGAACAGGATGAGAAAGCATCACCATGCCTCTGTTGCAAAATCCCATATGCAAAACTGAGGGCTCCCTTCATATTCTCTGGGAGGAGTCTGAGGTTAAAAGCTCTGCAGACAGCTGCTGGTTGCTTCATTTTCATAGGGTTGTCCCAGTTTCAAACCAGTATTTACTGGTGTGTACTGAACTGTCGCTGGAGTCCCTGGATCTCCTTACCGGGTAACTTGCTGCTCAGATCCTGCCAGCTGCCAGCAGGCTCCTGCCAACTGCTAGGTTCTGAGAAGATTTGTCTGTCCTGTGCTCTGCATGTCCATCCACCCCCTCCTGAGCAGCAGCTCTGCCCCACTCTCCTGCCTACCTACCGTAACGTTCTGTCACTCGAGTTGCAATCTGTGGCAAGGCACATATGTAAAAGCTGTTTTTCAAGGGGGAAACAAGTCCACATGTTGTTAACCTCTCACTGTAAATCTAGCTTTGCAGGTACCCATGATAACACCGAGGCTGACCAGGAGGAAAACTTCTGGTCTCAGGCTCTGGAGGATTTAGAGACCTGTGGCCAGTCAGGAATTCTGAGGGAACTAGAGGTAGAACAAACTTAACCTTTCTTTCCAATTATAGAGAAATATGATGGGTTTGGTTTGGTTTACATTCATTTTCTTTTCTCCTTGGTTTGGTTTGGTTGTCTTTTTAAGTTGCACTAATCACACCGGTTCATTTAAAAGCTTTAACCCCTCTCCACAGGACAAGGCTGGCAGGCGTCTGTGTTTGAGAAACATGACTCTCTTGGTACCTACCCTTTACCTTTATATTCTCGCTTGTGCAGCTGCCTCTCCCACCCCTAACCAGAGCTGTTTTTCTTTTCTACAACGCCACCCAAACTCTATAAACATCTTCACCTCCCCCCACCCCCAGAGCTTTTGACTTGCAGCTTCTGCTGTGCATAACCATTGATGCTGTCCACCCCGGGGCAGCAAAACGGCTCAGAACTGAAGCGGGCACAACTTGCCCTGCAGCTGCGCATCCCATTCTCTGACAGACGCTTTCTGCAGCTTTCCTTAGCATGTTGTAGGTTGTCTTTTTTTTAATGGAAACTTAATTTGATTAAGATGAACATAAAAGAAAATCAGCTTCTCCAAATGTTGAGTTATGGTCTTACTGCTCTGCATAAAAAACCCAAACCAACTAACCCCCCCAAAAATAGCTGCCAAGGTGAAAAATGTTCTTAATACAGCAGTTTTCTCCACTGTGAGCAAATGTTCACATTCCTTTCTGAAGTCAGTTGCAAATTTAGCCATGCCTCTTGTTACACTGTGAGAGGGTAGAGCAAGAAAAGCAGAGACCCACAGTAACTGAGTATTTGTTCTAATCACCTCTCCTCTAAGTTATCTAATCGGAACAATTAAGGTTATACTGCACTTAAAGCAGTGGAATGAAAGGCCCTGAGATATTTTCTTTTATGTTCTTTTAAATTCCTGGAGCTGCAAAACTGGCAGAATCTCATTGTCATTTTTATGTTACATGAAGTCCTGTAGCAGCCAGGAGGAATGTGAATGGCATAACCCGGGTGAAAGTTTTTTCAGTTCAGATTCATTTACTTCCTCGGATTGATGGCTTTTTGTATTGCATGTGTGGACAGCAAGATGTGGATCTCATGTGTTTGTTACTGCAGGCCAGAGCAGCGTAGGAGAAAATGTTACACTGATTTAATTCCATAGTTAGCTGTGGTTCAGGTTTCTCTCTCCATTCTCAATATTCAGAGCACAATAAAAGCATATGGAAATAGTTCATCCTGAAATGGAGCCAGATCATTCGCACTGGCCAGAATTCAGTCACTTCAGCACGTTGGATTTTCCTCACCCTTTCACAAAGAGGAGATTCAGAAGTGTAGGTGCTGTGTGATTTATAGCATCGCCTTGTTGCACAGCCCCACAGCTGTGAAAAGAAAGCAAGGCTCCCTCAGCATGTCAGGGCGCTGAGAACGGCGATGCCTCTGTTTTATGAAGTGCTACTGCGTGGGCAGGGACACCTTATCATTTTTCATGTCAAGGTCTCCAGCCTAAGAGCAAAGACTGTTGTTTGCCAAGTCTTCTGGATGCTTTCACTCCATCAGGCAGTAATATCAGTCATTACTGTGCACAAGAGAGACTCTGAAGACTACAGTATGTTGTCAATCTCCTATTGAACATAGTGCTGGAGTGGGGAGAAAGAGGGGTGGCAGATATGCTCACCAGAGTCAGAAACCAACATTTATTTGCCTGGTTTTCCCTTCTTTTTCCCCCTTCATTTTTATATATCTTTTTTTCAAGCAAGCTGCCAGCATCCTGTCCCAGTCAGAGTTCAGGCTGTGGTTGCCTTGCAAGACTTCACCCTCGGTGTATTCCTGCATCTAACACAGCAGAGTAGCTTACACTGAGATTAAACCCAGCAGTGAGACAGAAGCTTGTATCTCTCAAATACGAGTGTTAAGCTAAGCCAGTTGCTACTGCAGTATCTGTGTTATGCAAGTTTCTCTGGAGGCAGTGAGCTTCCCTGCAATGAGCTCTCCCCAGCCTGGCCGTGGCATCCAGGCACACTCTGCCAGTGCTGACTCTAGAGCTGCCTCCATATTCTGCTAACTCAGGTGTTTCTTCCCTTGCACACAGAGTTTGAATTGTAAACACCTTCCTGTAGCTCTAATGCCCACAAATCCAATTGTGCCATGGCTTATATGTCATTTTGTTTACCTGGGAAGCATATTTTTGGGGGGGATAAGCAACTGCAGTGCTCTTCAGTCTGCCAGGGGACGAGCTGCCAGGCACAGCCAGTCTAGTGCTCAGTATTTCAGTTTGAAATGCTGTCTGAAAACTTTTGCCTGTAAGGTTCTGTTACTGCTGGTGTGTTTTGTGGTGGTCCTTTAGAGCGACTCACAAGCAGATTGAACATCTCTCCTCTTGCCTTTTGCTGTGCCCTGAGTGACTGTGTTCTAACCAAGAACAGAGCTGTGTTTCCTACTGCTGTGTGTTAACCGCTTGCTTAACCCGCGTTCCGCGTGCCAAATTAACCTGTTCCTTCATGCTCTTAGGCCACTATTATGTCAGGAAGTACAATGAGTTTGAACCATGAGAGCCCACAACCTCGTAACCAGCTGGGAAGACAAGCCAGCTTCCAGGAAAGAAGTACTGTAAGGCCACATTACAGCCAAGCTACTCGTAGCAACACTTTGCCATCAGATGTGGGGAGAAAGTCCATGGTTCTGAGAAAAATTAAACAAGAAATGAAAGAAATCATGTCACCAACTCCTGTGGAGTTACACAAGGTCTGTAACTTTCCTTCTGGCAGCTTTGAAATGATGTATTCAGCACAGGCAACAACAGTTAAGCACTTCTTATAATGACTCCACAGATGTAATCTGGGGGCTGTGCATATGAATTCCTACAAACATATCAACGAGCTATGCTTTTGGGGGGACACACACACCAAACAAATCAGATGCATCTTTGTCTACAGTTTGGCTTTGCAAGAAATCCCCCAAAGGGACTGTTCTTTTGCAAGGAGCATCCAATGCTAATTTGAACTGACAACACCAATCACTCATCTCTGCAGAATGTGTTCATTAAGAGCACAAAGCTTAATTTCCAGGAAATACATTTCTTTAGGAAATCACTCAGGAGGGTTTGGGGCTCCCCTTGGTCCTTTTTCAAATGAACACTCATTTGGAACCAAAAGCATGGGACTCAGTGCACACAATGCAGAGAAGTTATTTCAACTCAGCTATTGCTCCTCTTCTATTTATAATTCCTTTTCTCTATAAAGGACAAACCATCTTCAGTCTGTGCAGCTTTTGACTGCTGTAAGCACCTGGTGATAGGAAGTAAGTTCTGGATAAAATATCTTTAGATATGCACAGCAAATACCCACTCAATTTAACTTTCAAGCCCTGTAAGGTCACAACAGCCATCCGGTTTCCAAAACGTTGAGGGATGTTATAATGCTGCTGTTGTTGACAGGAATGAGCATCCCATCTCCTAGATGCATCTTTCTCTTAAAGGTCTGACATCTGAGGGTAAAGAGGAACCTAATGAGGTTCAACAAGGATAAGTGCAGTCATGCCCCTGGGAAGGAACAACAAACTGCACTAGTACAGGTTAGGAGGTAATTGGCTGGAGAGGAGTCCTGTGGAGCAGGACTTGCGAGTGCTGGTGGACAAGTTCTGCATGGGACAGCAATGTGCCCTTGTGGGCAAGAAGGCCAAGGGGTTCCTGGGGTGCATTAAGAAGAGAGTGTCCAGGGAGATTCTCCTCCCCTCCTACTCTGCCCTAGTCAGGCCACACCTAGAATACTGCATCCAGTTCTGGGCTCCCCAGTTCAAGAGGGACAGGGATCTACTGGATAGAGTCCAACGGAGGGCAACAAGGATGCTGAAGGGACTGGAGCTCTGCCTGATGAGGAAAGGCTGAGAGCCCTGGGGCTGGTTAGCCTGCAGAGGAGAAGGCTGAGAGGGGATCCAATCAATGAATATAAATAGCTGAGGGCTGGGGGTCAGGAAGGGAGGGACAGGGACAGCCTCTGCTCACTTGTGCCCTGGGATAAGACAACAGGGTGGAAACTGCAGCACAGGAAGTTCCACCTCAACATGAGGAAGAACTTGGCGAGTGTAAGGGTGACAGAGCCCTGGCACAGGCTGCCCAGAGAGGTTGTGGAGGCTCCTTCTCTGGAGCCTTTCCAGCTCTTCTGGATGTGTTCCTGTGTGACCTGCGCTAGATTCTCTGGTCCTGCTCTGGCAGGGGGGGTTGGACTTGATCATCTCCAGAGGTCCCTTCCCACCCCTAACATCCTGTGATTCTGTGATCTTCCCAGAGTGGAGGTAGAGGCACAAAGAGATTACATTAAAAGGTCATATGTTGTTGTTCTTAGGAGAGTTGGTTTGGTTTCTATTCCCTGTGAGTCTGAGTTTAGTTTGTAGTTCGTTCAGTTTAGCTCAGTGAGGTAAGGGCTCACCAATTACTGCAGAAGGTAGTAGAGAGTGGATTAGATAAGGAAAGCTAATTCATTGCCAGTGTAAACAATCAATAGGACGTGTTGGGAGAGATTTAAGGTGTTCTTGTTTCCAACTTGATGTGAAGTGATTAATGGAATTAGTTACTGTGCTGAGCTTCCCTCTGTGGCAAGTAAATGTGAACCACAAACCAAAGCTATGCCAGTAGGCACTTCCTGGTGTGCTCAGAGTCAGCAGAGGAGCAGTTTTCTCCCATGGATTACAAACCCAGCCTTTCAGGGTTGATAATATAAATCCCTTCCTGGAAGGGAGCTGTCAGATTTCTAGTAATGAGGCAGCGTTCTGTGATCACTGCTAGCTCTTAGAGTCTTGGGTAGTAAAAATAAGCCCTTTCCTTGAGCTTCCTCCCTCTTCAGGTGTCTGGGTTTTGAGATTGCTGGAAACTTCCCTTGTAGTAATTCCCAGTCTCTGCTCAGGTAATACACCACATCTCCCCAGCCTGATGAAGTGATGTTCAGTTTGCTTGTCCTGCATGCTGCTGAGTCAGAGCCTGCATTCCCTACAGATCAGACTTCAGACCTTGGGTTTGACTGTAGAAAGTGGGCCAGCTAAGCTCCATGTGCCACTGGGCTTTCATAAGCTGATTGTGGAAGAACAAGAAAAGGTCACATCACAGGATCACAGGATGTTAGGAGTTGGAAGAGACCTCTGCTGATCTTCCACACCAACACCTCTGCCACAGCAGGACCACAGAATCTAGCACAGGTCACACAGGAACACATCCAGACAGGGTGGGAAAACACCCAGAGAAGGGGACTCCACAACCTCTCTGGGCAGCCTGTGCCAGGGCTCTGGCACCCTTACACTCACCAAGTTCTTCCTCATGTTGAGGTAGAACTTCCTGTGCTGCAGTTTCCACCCCACTGTCTTATCCCAGGGCACAAGTGAGCCGAGGCTGCCCCTGTCCCTTCCCTCCTGACCCCTAGCCCTCAGCTATTTATATTCATTGATTGGATCCCCTCAGCCTTCTCCTCTGCAGACTAAGCAAATAGTCATTAACCAAAAATTACTGTCACTTAAAATCACCTCAGTAGCTGATCTGTGCCAGATGAATTTAAATGAAGCATTTTCCCATAGATTTGAGAGGAAGCAGAGGCAAGGAAACAGACTCCCAAAGTGTAAGCCTTTCTTTAAAACTTGTCACTATTTCATTGCTTAAGAAATATGAATCAAATCTATATTTCAGCTTTCTTTTAGGCTCCTGATGTAAAAGTCCAACAGATTGTTCACAATGGAGATTTTGCTGTTGAGATCAAACCCTCCAAACAGTTGTGATCTACAGCAAAACTCCTCTGTCACATCCCTTATCATTTGCAGCCATCATAACGTGGGAGCTCCCCAGGCATTGTTACAGACAAGGCACAAGATCATAGAATCACAGAATGGTCTGGGTTGGAAGGTACCTCCAAAGGTCATCCAGTCCAACCCCCTCTGCAGTCAGCAAGGACATCTCAACTAGATCAGGCTGCCCACAGCCCTGTCCAACGTCACCTTGAATATCTCTACAGATAGGGCCCAACCATCACCTTGAACAACCTGCTCCAGTGTTCCACTACCCTCCTAGTAAAGGATTTGTTCATAACATCCCATCTTAATCTGCTCTGATCTAGTTTGAAGCCATTGCTCTCATCCTGTCCCTGCAGGCCTTTGCAAACAATCTCTCTGCAGCCTTCTTGTAGCCCCCTTCAGGTACTGGCAGGCTGCTGTGAGGTCTCCTTTGAGCCTCCACCAGGCTGCACACCCCCAGCTCCCTCAGTCTGGCTTTGTAGCAGAGCTGCTCCAACCACCTGAGCATTTCCACAGCCCTCCCCTGGCCCTGCTCCATCAGCTCCATGCCTTTTCTGTACTGAGGGCTCCAGAGCTGGATGCAGCACTTCAGGTGAGGTCTCAGCAGAGAAGAGCAAAGTGGCAGAATCCCCTCTCTGATCTGCTGCCAACACTGCTTTGGATGCAGCCCAGGCTGTGATTCACCTTCTGTGCTGCAAGCTCACACTGCCTGCTCATGTCCAGCTTCTGGTCCCTCAGCACCCCCAAGTCCTTTTCTACAGGGCTGCTTCCATCACCTCCTCCCCCATTCTCTATTGACAGTGAGGATTGTTCTGGCCCAGGTGCAGAACCCTGCACTTGCTCTTGTTGAACCTCTTGAGGTTCATCTGGGCTTACCTCTCCAGCTTGTCCAGGTCCCTCTGGATGCCATCACCTCAGGTAAGGTGAGTTGATGTGGACTGGCACTTCCTGTACATCTGTAAAGCAGACCTTGTCTGCATTTTGTTTGCTAATAGACTGTTCACTAAAAGTAGGAATAAAGCAGCACTGCCCTTGACCACATAACTGGAGCAGCATCTCTCCTACATCTACAATTAGTCTCCATTCTAACTTGGCTTGAGAGTCTTGACTGTGTCACAAAGTGACCAGTTCAGGGTCTAAAAACTGAAGAGGGATTTTAGCTTGCTGAACAAAGTCTAGAGAAAAACCCTTGTCTCACATCACTGCAGAGCAGGGGAGGATAAAGCCATCACGGTCCCTGTTGACAGCAGCAGGCTTAAGACTCAGCGAGGGCAATTTAGTTTAGACCTAAGGAAACATCTGAAGCACTGGAAAGTATTACTGGAAGAGACTGGGGAGTCTCCATCACTGGAGACTTTCAAAAGTAAGGCAGATAAATGTCTCTCTAGAGCAGGTTAGATGCAGTTCATTCTGCCTTCAGGCAGGAATAGAGGCTATATGACTTCTGTTCCATCTATTTTCCTAGTTCATCTGAGGGTGGATTCAGCTCTACTTAACTCCAGTGCCTGGAGGAAAAGAATCACACGATGTTAGAGGATGGAAGTGACATCAAAAGATCATCCAGTCCAACCACCCTGCCAGAGCAGGACCACCTTTTTGTTTCTTGCAGTCCACTTTTCGTTTTATCCCACTTCTCCCCTAGCTCTCTCCTTTCCTCTCCATCTAACTCCTTTTCTTTCCATCTCCTTCCTTTCCTCTTCTTCTCTCCCCCCATCCTCCTCCTTTACTCTCCATCCCCTTCCTTTTCCCCATCTTCATTTCTATCCTTTTCTTCTTCATCTCCCTCCTTCCAGCAACACCACCTTCCCTCTTCCACCCTCTTTGCCCTTTCACACCCCATACAACACCTTTTTTCTTTCCCCCCCCTTTTATTTCCCAAACCCAGAGCACCTGGGTGCTGTTGAGTCTCCTCCCACCCCAGGTGTGATCACTTTGCTGCCCTGCCCACTCCCCTTTTTAATGGGCCCCAGGAAAGGCAGCAGCCCTAAGTTTGCCCAAGTGGGCAGAGGGATCCTCCTCTCAGGATCACAGGTGAGTGCCCATGGTGTGCACTGGGTGACTGGTGGAGGAGACCAAAGGCCGGGGGGCCTGGTGTGGCCCCCCGGTTAGACAGGGCTAGGCTTGATGATCAATTTAACACCACCCATGGGTGCTGGCTGGGCCTCCTTGCTTAGCTTCTCTCTGTTTAGCTGCTTCCTTCTGCTCACTTACAATGAACTTAAGTACTTAGCTGAACTGGAAGCTTACAGGGGAGTAGCATTGTGTTGTCACAGAATTGTGTTGGAAGAGCCCTCCAAAACTATCAAGCCCAACCTTCAACTCAACACCACCATGGCCTTTAAACCATGTCCCAAAGGGCCATGCATTGCTTGAACGCTTTCAGAGATGGTGACTCCACCACCTCTGTGGGCAGCCTTCTGTGCTGCAAGCTCACACTGCCTGCTCATGTCCAGCTTCTGGTCCATCACTGGTTTCCAGAGATTCTGTGGGAACAGGAGAAACATGTTTTCCCTGTGAGGGTGACACAACACTGGAACAGGCTGCCATGGGGGGGTTGTGGAGTCTCCCTCTCTGGAGATACTCAGAACCTGCCAGGATGTGTTCCTGTGTGATCTGCTCTGGTAAGGGGCTTGGACTGGATGAGCTTTCAAGATTATTTCCAACCTCTTACATTCTGTAATCGTTGTGATGAGAAGTGAAAAGGCAACAAAAAAAGAGCAACCTCACAGACATAAAAACCCTAAAGCAGACCTCAGACCTACAAAGTCTCTGAATTCTTTTCTGTCAAGGAGCTGAAGTCACCAAACTGCCTGCAAGGACTTGGTCTGGATATATGGGAAGTCTTCTTCTAACAGTTTTAGTAACTTCTGCTTTCTACTTTTGCATGACTGTCTCGTGGCTGTGTAAGAACCCTGCCTGCAAGCTCCTTCAGCCTTGTTTGTACTCTGTGAAAAGATTGCATTGTAACTCTTATACTGAGCACATCTGAGGTCAGGCCTTGCAAGGTGAGCCACTGCCTGGCCAAATCGAGGCTGGCTGGGGCTCGCCGTGCCAGTGGTAATTGATATTTAAGCCCCAGGGAAGCTTTGAACACCTGACACCAGTTGTTTGGTTCAGGCCAGGTCTTCACCTCTGAAGCAAAACGAAGCTTTATCTTGTACCCAGATCCTGGCAAGTGAAAACCAGGGTAGTAAGAAACTTAAGACTCCCACCACAAAAGGTGGGATAAAAGTGTAAATTTCTAGCTGAAAAGTGGAAGTTCAAAGGGCTGTTTGTTGTTGAAGAGTAAGGCAGCTTCTGAGAATATCAATGTCATGGCAAAACAGAGACAACTCACATTAATCTTGTAAGCATGACCTTATTGTGGCACTTTGGTATCTGAAGGGGGGCTGCAGGAAAGCTGGGGAGGGACTTCTTAGGGTGTTATTAGTCATAGGACTGGGAGGAATGGAGCAAAACTGGAAGTGGATGTTAGGAATAAGTTCTTCAGCATCAAGGTGGTGAGACAGTGGAACAGGTTGCCCAGGGACGTGGTATAAGCCCCATCCTTGGATGTTTTTAAGGCCAGGCTGGATGTGGCTGTGAGCAGCCTCATCTAGTGTGAGGTGTCCCTGCCCATGGCAGAGGGCTTGGAACTGGATGATCCTTGTGGTCCCTTCCAGCCCTGATAAGTACTCAGTAGTAGGTAAGTGATCTCTCTAATGGGACAAACAACAAACCCCAAAGCACACCTGGCAGAAAGCCCTACCTGGAACGTTTGGGCTCTTTTTTTCCCTGTCATCATGTCCCATCACCTCTACAGGTAACTTTGTACAAGGACTCTGATGGAGAAGACTTTGGGTTCAGTGTCTCGGACGGTTTGCTGGAGAAAGGAGTCTATGTTAAAAACATTCGACCTGCTGGGCCTGGCGATCTGGGAGGCTTGAAACCCTACGACAGACTCCTGCAGGTGATGCTCCCTGGCACCACGCGGGTTTGGCACGGGCATGACACAGCACTTCAAACGCTGGGGAAGCGCAGTGCAGGGTGACTGAGTAGGCAGCTACCCACAGAGGACTGCAGAACACTGCACATTTTCCTCACCTTATTTACAACTTTCTTAGCTAGACTGCTTATTGCAGTCTAGAGCAGCATGGCCAGCAGGACAACAGAGGGGATTCTCCCCTTTTACTCATGAGAGCAATGTACTCCCACCTGTACAGGTCTGGAGTCCCCAACACAAGGAGGAAATGGACCTGCTGGAGCGAGTCCAGAGGAGGGCCACAAAGATGCCCAGAGGGTGGCAGCAGCTCTGCTATGAGGACGGGCTACAAGAGAAGCCGGAAGGCTTTGAGGAGACCTTGGAGTGGCTTTCCAGTATCTAAAGGGGGCCTACAGGAGGGCTGGGGACTTTTGACAAGGTCATGTAATGATAGGATGAGGAGGAATGGGTATAAACTGGCAGAGGGGAGATTGAAACTGGATGTTAGGAAGAAGTTGTTTGCAGTGAGGGTGGTGAGACACTGGCACAGGTTGCCCAGGGAGGTTGTGGCTGCTCTCTCCCTGGATGTGTTCAAGGCCAGGTCGGATGAGGCCTTGAGTGACCTGTTCTAGTAGAGGTGTCCCTGCCTATGGCAGGGGGTTGGGACTGGATGAGCTCCGAGGTCCCTTCCAACCTAAACCATTCTGATTCTGTAATTTCCCAAGGCATTGCCAGACAGATTTGTAATTTCTGCTGTTCTTGATTGAGAATTGCCTGCACTTAATCCAAGTAGTTGTGTGATGTAGTTGTGGTAGTGCAGTTCTGAGTGTCAGGCTTCCCACATGGCCAGTTTGGACCGTGATGGAAAACCAAATTCCTGTCAACTAGGCCTATCAAATACAACCAGGGAAGACTTCAGCTGAACTGAGATCTTCAGTGTGATCTGTTGCATTTAAGATTAATAAAACCCAGGAACAACAGCCAAACTGTGCTGTTAAATATCATCTATGGAGTGGGCATTGGGACAGCTGCTAGGAAACTTCTCTGGTGCCTTCACACCTGACACCATGGTTAAATGGGACAAACCTGTTTCTCTTGTGCTTTTATTCCTTTTCCTGCGATGATCAATGTCTATAAATATCCGAGGGATAGGTGCCAAGTGGATGGTGCCAATCTCTTCTTGGTGGTGCACAGCAGTAAGATAAGGAGCAATGGACAAAAACTGGAACAGAGAAGGTTTCACCTCAACATAAGGAGAGACTTCTTTATAGTGAGGGTAACAGAGCCCTGGAACAGGCTGCCCAGAGCCTTTCCACACCCACCTGGATACATTCCTGTGTGGACTACCTTAGGGGATCCTGCTTTTGGCAGGGGAGTTGGACTGGATGATCTCTGGAGGTCCCTTCCAACCTCTAACATTCTGTGATTTTCAATCCTCTAATCACCAGGTAAACCACGTCCGCACCAGAGACTTTGACTGCTGTCTGGTTGTGCCCCTGATAGCCGAATCTGGCAATAAGCTGGAACTGGTGATTAGCAGAAACCCACTGGCGTCTCAGAAAGGAAGCTCAGAGCAACAGCGTGCAGCGAGTGGGGACTGGAGTGACCAGAATGCTGCCTTCCTTCACCAGAGTGGACACGCTAACGTCAGCACAGAGACACGGGACCCTACAAACACATTATAGCAGAGAGTCATTTCGGCAGGATGTTCGGTAACAGAAGACAATTATGGTGCTAAACTCCTTTAAAGAGCTGAGATTGAGGCTCAGATGCTTACATAGCACTGAAAAGCACAGGTCAGTCTGTCTGTCTCAAGGCTTCTATTAATTCATGGTTACTTTTTAAAAGGTTTAATTCTTCTTTGTGTCATTCCATTCTAAACAACCTGTTAGCAGCTACACTAGGAAAATCCTAAGGGCCTTTTGTTCCCCCAGATAAAAAAAGTTCCGTGGAAACCTAAGGAAAATGTTTCCCCTGGGAGGTGACAGAACACTGGCACAGGCTGCCCAGGGAGGTTGTGGAGTCTCCCTCTCTGGAGGTATCCAAGACCTGCCTGGATGTGTTCCTGTGTGATCTGCTCTAGGTGATCCTGCTCTGGCAGAGAGGTTGGACTGGATGAGCTTTGGAGGTCCCAGCCCTGACAGTGCAACTCTGAAAAAGGGGGAGATGTTTTAAACCTCATTTAATTCTTCCTCTCCTTTCAGCAGCTGCTGTTTGAGGCAAAAGCAGGGAGTTAATCTCTGCTGTCCCTGTGCCCTAGTTTCATGGGGTTTAAAAACATCTCATCAGAAAGGTGCTGTCTGGTGGGCAAGGAGGAGTTGGTATGTTTGTTTGGAGCAGGTTTTCCTGTTAAATGCTGTGATTTTAAGGACCTTTATCCTGCTAGCAAGAAGGGTGCACTCTTCAGACAAAGATGTTTGAACTAAATGCTTTCAGGAAGCTGCAGTATGGGGTGAGCAAAACTCCCCCACTTGGGTAGATCCCATTAGAAGGTTAAGTTATTCCCTATGCAATTAAACATTTAACGGTTATGTCTTGCAATCTGTGGGAATGATTAATCAGAGGCTCTGGGTTTTTTTAGTGGGATAAAACCTCAAGAGAATTACTTACAAGGGTAAAACTCAAATAGGAGTTTTTTAACTGTCAGTGGAAGATTGAGACAAAAGCTTCAACAATCCATAAACCTGTCAGCTCCTACTGGCACACCTGAGCTTTGCAAGTCAAACAATTTCATGCAGGGACCACCAAGGTCCCATTTGATTTGCTTTGTTTTCAGCCCTCTTTATGGCAAACATCACCCTCCCTCCACAACACATTTTTAGAATTGAAACTGTAAATATAGTTTACAAACACACCACACAGGTTCCTTCCTCCCTCTCTCTCTCCCACCACCCAAGCAATAAAATACTGCCAGTTGCTTTCTATGTTCACCAGCAGCTGCTTTGGTTTATTCCAGTATTCAAGTTGTTCTTGGTAATTCTTGTTCTTGGTGAGTATAAAGATACTGGGTTTGTACATTTGTAGAGTCTCCATATCTAAAGCAATCACCTTACAGAGTTGTTTCTGGTCAATTGAAACTGTTTAATTGTTCTCCCCTGTTGCTGTTTCCAATACATGAACAAGCTCACCTTGCCCTGCACACAACAGCATCTCCGATTTCTAGTTCAGCACTGCCAGAAAAGGTCAGAAGGATATTCAATGCTGAATCATAATTAAAAAGAAAAGGGAAAAAAAAAACACCTTCATCAGTCACCTAAATATGTATTTTTATTTGTAACAAATAAGTATTAAACTGTAAAGTATTTTTGTACAAATTTAATACTTTAATAGCATGATATTTATCGTCCCTGTTATACGGTTTTTGAAATCCAGACTGTTGCAAATATTTGTATGGAAGATCTGTATACATTGAAATAAATAAACAGTGACTTAAGGACACTGCTAACAGGAGAGTTTTGCTACTTTCTACTGCCCAGCAGGAGAGCTGGGGAAAGGCAGACCTCAGGAAGCTCGGTAAGGACAAGCGCTCCATGGAGAGACCCTGGAGTGCTGGTGGGGCAGCAATGTGCTCCTGTGGACAAGAGAGCCAATGGCAGCCTGGAGTGCATCAGGGAAAAGTGTGAGCAGCAGGGCTAGGGAGGTTCTTCTCCCCTTGTACTCTGCCCTGCTGAGACCACACCTGCAATGCTGTGTCCAATTTTGGGCTCAAGTTCAGGAGAAACAGGGACCTAACCTGCTGGAGAGAGTCTAGCACAGAGCCGTGAGGATGTCTGGGGGACTTGAGCATCTCCCTTATGGGGAGAGACTGAGAGCTCTGGGGCTGTTTATTCCTGAGACAGAGGGGATCTGATTCTGCATTTGGCAGGAGGCTTAGACTCGAGGCAGTCTGGAGGTCCCTTTCAACCCCTAACATTCTGCAATTCTGTGATTCTTCCCCTCCCCGATTTGGCCCCAAAATAGTAGCAATGTTTAGATTTCTTTTGTTCTGTGTAACAAAAACCAACCAAACACCTTGCTAAAAGTAATAAGGAAGTTGGCCAAATTTTCATACAGTTTGTCTGCTAATTGATAAGCAGTCTTTAACTGCAACAAGTTGCATAGTACACAAATGAACTGTTGAAATGGGAATCCTATTTGAACTCTGACTTGGCAGTGTTCCTTTTTTTTTAACCAAGGTCACTAGCAGCATGGAATGGTAGCTGAAACACCAAGGGTAAGAACAGCTACAGCAAGTGGGGGAATTTCCTGTATCACTGATCAACTGCAATTTTTTTCTTCCTGTTTATAACAAGAAGATTAAAATCCTCAAAGCTTCATGCCCATAATTCTGCTACCTTAGGGTAATCTAAGTAAGTTTTCTTTCCAAACTACTCCAGAGCAGCCTGCAGTTCTGGCACACCCATACAGCTTTTCATCCATTCTGTAGCACTGGGAGATAGACACACCTTGGTATGGAGAGCTGAGGGCTCAAATCTTTAAACCCACAAATCCTCACTTACGTTTTTGGAGGACCATCTGGATCCTTGAAGACCTCTAAGTTCATTCTTCTCCAAAACAAAAGAAGAATGATGTGACTTTTGGATTACTGACACATCAAGGAATCTCCTACTTAAACAGATCACAGAACAGACAAAACAAACAGACAAAACAAACTGTTCTTCATAGAACATCCATCTGCATACCCAGCTTCTCTGTTCCTAAACTCCTGAAACAGGTCCAAGAAGGCTTCATAGCAAGGACAATTAATTGTCTGTTAGCTTTTGAATAGCTTCCTAGGAGTTGGTTTTCCCAGCGTGAGATTCTGCAGTCTGGTAGACCCAAGTGGGGAATCCTGTGCTGCTGTTGCCTGTCAAAACACAACATAAATGGTATCAGAGTTTGAACCAGAACCAAAATACAGCCGTACCTTAAAACCCAACTCTTCCCCTCGCAAAGTCAGAACTCAGAAACTAAATATAATGGGGAAAAAAAGCATCTGTTGAGCACATTTGACTGTACAAAGATTAACTTCCAACAGTTTACATCAATCTTCCAACATAACCTTCTGAGGTCCCTTCCAGCCTAAACCATTCTATGATAACTCAAATCTTTACATAACTTCCAACATTTTACATAAACCTTTCACAGCAGCTCAGCTCCTAAAACCTGATGTCTGTACGCAAGGCATACACTAGCCAAGAGACCACTGCAATGAGGTACAGGATGTACAGGTTTATTGCTGCTGACTTTATAATTACCTCTCCCTCTTTGTGTTAGTCATATATTACTCTAGGGAAATACCTGCCAATCTCAGCTGTTTCACTGGTCACAATAATAAACTAATCCTAACAGTAGCCGGGTGGTGAAAGGGTGCAAAGGTTTCTTCAGTAAGGAAATACTTACAGAGGGCACTTTGGCAGCATCCTCAGAATTCTCCAGAAGCATTTGTTGTCTTTTATGTGGGCTTTGGAAAATGCCCTTCTGCCTGTCTTCACTGAGAGCTGCTGAACTAAACTCTGGCTGTTCAGTCAAGTCAGTCAGAGGTTCAGGTGGGTTGAGACCACCTTCAGCTAAAGAAACTGGCTGAGTCTCAGGGTTTTGATTCTGCCAGCTCTTCACCAAGGCAGAGGAAGGTCGGTTAGGACATCTGCTTGTCTCGGCGATTGCCTCTCTGAGAAACCTCTGCAAGCGAGTTTTTCTGGGCACGTTCTTGTTGGTGACTGCCCTCCTGAGGTGCTGCTCTTCAGCTATAACATAGACGCGGCAGCGGCCCCGCGTCACGGCCGTGTACACGTGCTGCCAGTGCTGTCGGCCCGGGCTGCCCACCACGTAGACAACAGTGTTCTCCTCTGACCCCTGCCACACGGTTAGGACAGAACACCTTATTACACCAAGACCTCCAGCAAGTCATTTTAGTTTGAGTAAGGGGAGGCTGTCTACAACTACCTGAAGAGATCCTGGGGAGAGGCTGCTGCTGGGCTCTTCTCACAGGCAACTGGAGACAGAACAAGGGGAGGGAATGGCCTCAAGCTGAGACTGGGGAGGTTTAGACTGGACATTAGGAAAGTATTTTTCATGCAGAAAATGGTCAGGAACTGGAATGAGCGGCCCAGGGAGGTGGTGGAATCACCAATGCTGGATGTGTTTAAGGGTTGTTTGGATGTGGTGCTTAGGTTTAAGGTGAATCTTGCAGAGTAGGGTTCTACTAGGGACTTTGATGATCCTGAGGGGCTTTGTCCTTACAATGACAAGGAAGATGTAGACAACTGGGGACACTTTCAAAGAGTATTTTCTATCTTGCATTTGGGGAATGTTAACATCAAGAAAGTACCTTGGCCTGAAGCTGCACCAGGGAAGGTTTAGGTTGGATGTTAGGAAGCACTTCCTGATGGAAAGGTTTAATCATGAATGTTTATAAAGGTGTAAAGGTCAGTGCCAAGAGAATGGAGCCAGGCTCTGCTGGGTGATGCCCAATGACAGGCCAAGGCAATGGCAGGGAGTCGAGGTGAGGAAGTTTCATGTAAACCTGAGGAGGAATATCTTCACTGCAAGGGGGACAGAAGGCTGCCCAGGGGAGTTGTGGAGTCTCCCTCTCTGGAGATATTAAAGAGCTGCCTGGATGTGTTCCTGTGTGATCTGCTCTAGGTGCTCCTGCTCTGGCAGGGGGAGGGTTGGATTGGCTAAGCTTTCAAGGTCTCTTCCAGCCCCTAATATTCTGTGATTCTGTGAAAGGGGAATTAGAGACTGGAATGGGCTGGCCAGGGAGGTGGTGGAGTCACCATCTCTGGAGGTGTTTTAGCCAAGACTCGACGTGGCACTTAGTGCCATGGTCTGTCAATGTGGTGGTGGCGTTAGGTCACAGGCTGAATTTGACGATCTCAGAGGTCTATTCCAACCTCAACAATCCTGTGATTCTGTGATCTTACTCCTCCACATGAAAATACAGTGCATTAGCAAGAAAAAGCCACAAGAAAGTTCTACCAGCTGATTGCTTTCTCTTTTTACCTGAAAAGTGTGAATAGTCCTGGCCCAAGCATGTTTTATGTGACACAGCTTCTTCAGCGCTTTGAACTTGACGTGGAAAGTGGAGCCGCAGGTGCTGCTGATCGTCAGGAAGCGCTGCTTATCAATGACTACATCCTACAGAAACAGCACAACACTCAGCAGCAGGCCTGCAGCAGCAGTTTGATTGGTGTGCATACAGCTGCCTGAGGCCACGTGCTGGCTTTCCCTTACATTACACCAGCTGCAATGCCAGCGGAGTGCAATAAAGGATTCCAGAAGATGGCTTTTTGTAGAATATTAAAGTAACTTCTTACCTCTGTTATGAAAAATATATCTCCATTGCATAGTCGCCTGTCATCCTCAGCAAGAGCTGCAGTCAGGGTTGGGTTTCCACTTTGGCAATCCTGGTGATCAAAATCCCCTTCAGAACCAGAGTCTGCCAAGAGATTCCTGAGATACGTATTCCTCATGCAGGAAATCTTGTCATCAACTTGAAACACAAGTCGGTTTTTATGGTCTCTAGGTCAGGGAAAGCAAAAAGGAGCAATGGTAAAAGCATACTCTGTAAATGCACCTCACAGTGTTTCTTATCTTTCCCCTCCCTATACTTGGGGCAGATAAAATCCTCAATGGTGTTCAAAACCGTTAAGAAAACTCACATTTAAAAGACGTTTCCAGAACTGTAAGACAGAGTAATGTGTAGCAGCGCCAAAATGTTGCTGCCAACAGTCCTTCAAAAAGGCCAGTGGGATCCTGGGGTGCATTAAGAAGACTGTGGCCAGCAGATTGAGGGAGGTTCTCCTCCCCCTCTGCCCTAATGAGGCCCCACCTGGAATACTGCATCCAGTTCTGGGCTCCCCAGTTCAAGAGGGACAGGGATCTACTGGAGAGAGTCCAGCAGAGGGCAACAAGGATGCTGAAGGGGCTGGAGCACTGCCTGATGAGGAAAGGCTGAGAGCCCTGGGGCTGCTTAGTCTGCGGAGAAGACTGACAGGGAATCTAATTAAACAGATGTAAATAGCTGAGGGCTGGGAGTCAGGAAGGAAGGGACAGGGACAGTCTCTGCTCATTTGTGCCCTGGGATAGGACAGCGGGATGGAAACTGCAGCACAGGAGGTTCCAGCTCAACATGAGGAAGAACTTCTTGAGTGTGAGGGTGCCAGAGCCCTGGCACAGGCTGCCCAGAGAGGCTGTGGAGTCTCCTTCTCTGGAGCCTTTCCAGCCCTGTCTGGAAGCATTCCTGTGTGACCTGTGCTAGATTCTCTGGTCCTGCTGTGACAGAGGGGTTGGTGTGGAAGATCTGCAGAGGTCACTTCCAACCCCTAACACCCTGTGATCTGGGATCTATTTAGAAATCATGGAGGTTTTTTTTTCCCAAGTTGTTCTTATGTCACTGTTAAATATTCATCAGTAACTCAAAATCTTGGCATTCACAAAATGACAATTTAAATGGAAGGCAAACATTTCATTTATGTTACTCTGTTCCCAGTCCAGGCTGAGATTAAAGAAGCCATCAAAGAAAGATGATTCTATGAATTATTCCTATCACCACTAACCAGATCCAGAGAAAACACTGAAAGCTTTTCTGTAACACTTTCAAAACCAAAACGAAATTGTTCAAAGGAAAAAGTGCAAGACCTTGGCTTACCTGGTTACGTGATTTGAATAGTGTTGGCAACAAAGTTCATTTATTAGATCACAATCTTGCCTAAAGCATGCAAAACAAGAACACAAATAACATCATGACGTACAAAACACACAATCACATCCAATGCCACATCAATTTATAAATAACAGGGAAAAGAATTGCTACAGTGATGTCCCACCAAGACTTAAAAGTAATCACTGATGAAGAGTTCAGAGAAGCAGTTTTGTGTCAAAAACTACAGAAAAAAAAGCAAGGATGTTTGCAATGCATACCTAGATCATGTTTTAAGGAAGGAAAACTAAAGTTTGGATATATTTTTTTGTCTGTGAGGTATTAGAAGTAGGTAACTTATTTAATTTTTAACCCCCCTGATACTTGAACATTTAAATGCAGAATTAAAACAGTACAGGTTCGGGGTTGTCCTGCTGATGAGCAGCTCCATGGAGAAAAACTTTGGAGCCCTACAAGACAGCAAGTTCTGCACGGTCCAGCAATGTGCCTTTGTGGCCAAGAGAGCCAATGGCACCCTGAGGTGCACCAGGAAAAGTGTGGCCAGCAGGTCCAGGGAGGTTCTTCTCCTCCTCTACTCTGCCCTGGTGCAGCTGCATCTGGAATATTGTTTCCAGTTCTGAGCCCCTCAGTTCAAGAAGGACGTCAGGGAACTACTTGAAAGAGTCCAGCACAGAGTCACAAAAATACTGGAGAGTAGAACATCTTCCTCAGAAGGAGGAAGCTGGGGCTGTACTGCTTGGAGAGGAGGAGACTGAGAGGGGACCTCAGGAATGGTTATAAAGATGTAAAGGTGAGTGCCTAGAGGCTGGAGCCAGGCTCTGCTGCGTGATGCCCAGTGCTAGGCCAAGGGGGAGCTGGGAGTGGGTGGGATTTGAGGCATAGGAAGTTCCATGGAAACATGAGGAAAATGTTTTCAGTGTGAGGGTAACAGAACCCTGGAACAGGCTGCCCAGGGGGACTGTGGAGTCTCCCTCTCTGAAGATACTCAAGACCTACCTGGATGTGTTCCTGTGTGATCTGCTCTAGGTTCACCTGCTCTGGCAGGGGGGCTGGACCGGCTGAGCTTTGCAGGTCCCTTCCAGTCCTTAACGTTCTGTTAGCAACCACTAGAGCTTAGGCTCTCAGACAAACTGACCACTTATGTTCACCCTTGTTTCTTTAACATTAAACAATACAGATGAACATAAATGCAAAGGCAGAGATCATGGTGCAATATGACATTAAGCTTATAGAGAAATGAAGCAACTCTCTGTGGAGAGACTGGAAGCAAGCAGAAGCTACAGGAAAAGACACCTGTCCTGTTGTTCTCTCTACCAATTTCATGGTGCTGCCACTAATCTCTCCAACTTAACACATTCAGCTATTTTTAGATTACAGCTGCTAGCAAGGATCTTTTTCAATGTCTACCTGTATGCTGTCTTACCTTCTGAAAGCAATGAACTGTGACTGCTTGGCATCCTCCAATCCTGGTCCTTTCTTAAGTAAAGTCTTTATGGCTGTTTGCAGATCTGTTTTAGAAGACACAAAAAGGCAGAGCATAAAAATATGCAGAACAAAGAATTTAAGGGAGAAAGAAAAAAACCAGCAAGCAAACCATAATCCAACACTGATTTGCCTTTGCTTATGCCTTGCTTTGATGACATTTCCACTTGTTTAAAACAACAACACCCTCCCACCCAAAAACACTCACATCACAAAGCACCCACATATCTACCATGTGGTTATCCCACTATTAAAGTCTGAGAGACAAGAGTGATACAGAAAATCATAACATCATTTCAGCTAGAATATACCTTTTAGTTCACCAGCTCCAACTGTTACTCCAGCACAGCCAAGTCCACCACTCCAAAACCACATCCCTCAGCATCACATCCATATTAAATTGCTGTAGGGATGGTGAATCCACCACTTCCCTGCAAAGCCTGTGCCAGGCCTTGACAACTCTTTCTCTGAAGAAATTTCCCCTAATATCCAACCCAAACCTCCCCTGGTGCAACTTGAGAATGTTTCTTTGAGACCTCAGGGCTGTCTACAGCTACCTGACAGGATGTTGTGGAGAGGTTGGTGCTGGTCTCTTCTCCCAGGTAAATAGTGATAGAACAAGAGGCAGCCTCAAGCTGCCACTGGGTAGGTTTAGACTAGATATTAGGAAAAACTTTTTCACAGACAGAGCGGTCAGGTATTGGAATGGGCTACCCAGGGAGGTGGTTGGGACACCAACTCTGGATGTATTTAAAAGTCATTTGGCTGTGGCACTTGGGGCTATGGTTTAGGGTGCACCTTGTAGAGTTATGTGTTGGACTTGGTGATCCTGAGGGGCTGGAAGGGACCACAAGGATCATCCAGTTCCAACCCCCCTGCCATGGGCAGGGACACCTCATGCTAGATAAAGTTGTCCAGAGCCTCAACCAGCCTGGCCTCAAACACCTCCAGGGATGAGGCTTCCATCACCTCCTTGGGCAACCCATTCCAGGCTCTCACCACTCTCATGTTGAAGAACTTCTTCCAAACATCCACTCTGAATCTACCCATTTCTAGCTTTGTTCCATTCCCCCTAATCCTATCACTACCCAACATCCAAGAAGTCCCTCCCCAGCTTTCTTGTAGGTCCCCTTCAGATACTGACAGACCACAATAAGGTCAACTTGGAGCCTTCTCCTCTCTAGACTGAACAGCCCCAACTCCCACAGTCTCTCCTCACACCAGAGCAGCTCTAGCCCTGTAATCATCCTCGTGGCCCTTCTCTGGACACCTTCCAGCACATCCATATCCCTCTTGTAATAGTGGCTCCAGAACTGGATGCAGTACTCTAAGTGGGGTCACCAGTGCAGAGTAGAGGGGAAGGTTCACTTCCCTCACCCTGCTGCCCACGCTTCTCCTGCTGCAGCCCAGGCTCTGGTTGTGTCTCTGGGCTGCAAGAGCACACTGACAGCTCATACTGAGCTTCTCGTCCATGAGCACCCCTAACTCCTTCTCCCCAGGGCTGCTCTCAATTCACTCAATGCCCAGCCTATATTGGTAAACCATGAACTCAGCATTTCAATTTATACCACCAACAAAAGCAGACTAAAAATCTTCCCAACATGTGAGTTCCAGCAAAACAGGGAAAGTCAAGATCATAAACTGACCATGTGCACTGCTAGAATCCCCGCCAGCAGGTAAAGCAACAAGGATGAATTTCTTCTCTGGGCTTGGCATTGTCATTTCCTTATTCCAGTCAGAAACTTTCAGCACTTCATCAAATTCAGGAAACTTCCGGTGAGAGATTCTTGACCAAAGCAGAGGAGGGAAAAAAGAAAAGACAAATTATTTCTAGTTAAAGGATACCAGCACATCATCATCATCTCCATCAGCCTGGAATGAATCATTTATAAATCTAGTCATCTAAACTACACACATCAAAAACTCTTCTAAGCATAACTTGATTTTACACTAAGAAAGAAGTAGTTACTTATTCTCTAAACCTTTCAGCACAGCAGGGGATACTTTACAGTTCTCATGGGAGCAGACTGCAGTAATGCAGAGGTGTTTCCAAAAAAAACTCAACCCAAACCACCAGTGATAGTGCTGTAAAACACTTGGTAGTTCAGGACAACTTGCAGATGTTCAGAAGATTCTAAGAATCCAATCCACATGGAAAGGTCCTGGGCACTCAGACATAGATTTTGCTGTTCGTGGTGTAAAAATGAAACCCTGCACTGAGTGAACAGGATAATTTCCAGACAAAAAGTCATGCAAGTACTGGAAACATTCTGAGGTTGGAAGTACTAATACTGCAAAAAAAACACAAAGGAATTATGATTTAATGGTCCTTGACATCTACATTCTCAAGTTATTTTAGCTGCTGTCACACTTAGCACTCATGTCTTTAAAACTTCCTTTTTAGAGGAGCAATGGTTAGGTTAGTTCAGAAGGCATTAAGTGATGTGTGCATGCACAGCTCATCTGAAAAACAACAGACAACATTTGATAACTGAATACTGATAAAAACTGAATTTGATGATTCAAAATTCAAGAGTATTTCAGCACACACTGTTGGATTTTTTTTGTCCAATACATAGACTCCTGGATAAATCTGTGGCATTTTGCTGTTGTCTGGAAAGTCTGTTTTTAAAATCAGTGTTAGTGACTTAGAAGAAGAAACTGTAAGAGAGTCAATACTATAGAGCTGAACCTGGATGCTCTACTGTTTTGCCAAGCCTGCTGCAAGGATTCTTCTTACATGCAAAAGGAAATCCTACCTTGATGCATTATCTACAATTAGCTGTGATTCGGCTCTGTGATTAGTTCGCAGTTCCACAGTGAAGCCTCTTGATTTTAGACCCTCAAACATATCAGCTAACATGTTTCCTGGCTCTATGCTTGGCAGTTGTCTTGTATCACCTAAACAAAATGCAAGTTTTGGTCTGTGAGAAGCAGTAATAGTTTATATGTTAAAAAAAACTGCCTTGAAAATAAACCACTGGAATTAATCAATGCTCAATCCTTTCCATAGTTATGTTGCTCCCTCAACACAATCCACATGAAATGAAATTCTACCCAAACAGATTCACAGATTCTTGAATCAGGCTGTGGTGTAGTTTGAATTTTCCACATTCCTCCGTCAGTAAATGTTTTACCAGCAGGTGCAAATCACTCTTCATGATGAACACATCTTACGCAAACATGTTCTGAGAGCTGTAAGTGCCATAAATGGCATGTTACAAAGCAAACCTCTCAGAAAGCAGACAAGGCTGATTTTACACTTTGTGAATTACAGATCCTGTGATCACAGGATCTTAGGGGCTGGAAGGGACCTTGACATCTTTGAGTCCAAACACCTTGCCAGAGGAGGACCAGAAAATCTAGCACAGGTCACACAGCAACATATCCAGACAGGGCTGGAAAGTCTCCAGAAAAGTAGACTCCACAATCCCTCTGGGCAGCCTATTCCAGTGCTCTGTCACCCTTACAGTCAAGAAGTTCTTCCTCATGTTGAGATGGAACCTCCTGTGATGCAGTTTCCAGCCATTGCTCCTTGTCCTATCCCAGGGCACAAGTGATTTATTAGATCCCCTTTCAGTCATCTCTGCTGAGTAACCAGCCCCAGGACTCTCAGCCTTTCTTCATCAGGCAGTGCCCCAGTCCCTTCAGCATCCTTGTTGGACTCTCTCCAGTAGATCCCTGCCCCTCTTGAACTGGTGAGCCCAGAACTGGATGCACTGTTCCAAAACACTACTAAACAGAGGACAGAAGACACTGATAACTTTCATACTGACAGCTGAGATGGAAAACTGTCTCACCTGACCTGATGCATCAGCAGAAATGTCCAAGTACAGAACAACGTAACATTCTGAGGGGTTTAGGAGACTCAGTGGCAGCTCTGATATTTACACTGTAGTTTGTGTATTAATAAATACTGCATAATGATAAATTTGCTGTTTCACTTACCTAGAATAATAAGTTTGGCAAGCTGAGAATGCTCACACAAGAGTTTTAAAACTAAACTAAGGACGTGCACAGACACCAAACTTCCTTCATCCACAACCAGAACCGTCACATGATGAAACTTCCACGGAAGAACTTTCCCACTTTGCTTCCATGACTTAAAACTATAGATGATCTAGAAACAAACCAAAATAAATCAGCTGTAAACAACTGTCTGATAAAGGTAGCCAGAGTGCGTGGCAGCTTTCAGTGCTTCATTTAGAGCTATTATCTGGAATTCTAAAACCTGTAAAAATTCAGAAGTCTCAACTGCTGAGTCTTATTTTTTAATCCTTGGTGAACGCATTTCTATCTGGGATTATCACATTCACCCAAAAGCACAGAAATGCATCCTATTTTTCCTCTAGGGTCCCTAAAGGTTATAAGGTTATTCAGTAACACACCACCTCCTACTACAACTTGCTGACATTTGTAAATCCCCAACACTGCCCAGGGAAGAGGAACTGACAACTATCCAGTCCCCAAAGATAGAAAAAGTACTTTTTATATTATTACTATGTCTTCTTGGCACCTTCCACTATCCAGGACAACAGAGGCTTGACCTGAGTTTATTAACAAGTTGTTTGCTTTCTACTTGTCTCTTAAAAATCTGCACACTATTTATCACTAATTGAGGAAGCACTGTGTGAATTAAATGTATCTCTTTACTCAACCCCAGGCTACTGCTCCCTTCATGTGTGTGCAGGTATCAGTACGACTGCTAGACGACAGAAAGCTCTGCCACCCAGAAAGTATTTCTCTCTTTGACAAAAGAAACCCAAACAAACACCCAAACAAAAACCAAAATATGAGAAGCTAAAACCAGCAGATGCTCTATAATGTCACAAATCTGTGTGTAGAAAAAAAACATGCCCAAATTACAGCAAATAATGTATTTCAAATGACAGCTTTATGATTCCTCAAAATGCAACACTGCCTTTCAAATGCTGACAAGCTGGACCTAAGCATTATTACCATTAATAGCTACACATTTCAGCAACAAGCTGCCCTTCTTTTTTCCCCCATCAAAACACAAATGGACAGCACCAAAATGTCTTTGTCATAGTTTGAGGCTGGATGCCTTTAAGAAACCGTAAAGTTACAGACCTCCAGAGGCTAGAGTGGTCCAGAAGGTGGACTGGGAAGTGTACTCCATTCCCACAAGTCCTGCATGCCTATAAAACTAGCTGCTTACAAGTTTCTTCCCCTTTTCCCTCCCTCTCTGCTCCCAGGAGCACATGCAGGCTGTTACCTCTTTTGTGGGTGAGTGAGGCCTGGTTTGAGCTTTGGCAATGCTGCACATTAGGGCTTGGAACTAACAAGCCAAATTTTAGGCGCAACACACTGTTTGGGCATGGGGATATAGAGGTATAGTGGAGGGGAGGCACGAAGGCCTGAGTTTGTTGGCCTGGTTTAGAGGGAGGTTTGTATGAAGCTTCAGCCTAAGGAGGTTCTTGGAGAGCCATGGCCAAGGCAGACCATGGATTCTGTGTACTTTCCATGCTTTGTACTGTTGCATGTAGCTGTGAAAAGCATTTCCATTCAAACTTTCCACTTCAATCCTGTGCACAGGCATTTTCTTTGACCCCTTTTGGAAGAGGTAAGAGAGGCAACTGCCTGGCTCTAAACTACAAGAGTCTTTGAGAATACAAACAGAAAACCAGCCAAACAAACCCACTCCTTACCTGATGCAGTGTATACGCAGGAAGCTTACTTTTTTCACGCAAAAGGCTGGCAGCCCTCCCTGTTGGTGCAGCAAACAGTACATTCAACATCTTTTTTGTGTACATGTTTTCTGCCTCTGACAGATGATCAAAGGTATTCCATTCCTCAGATGCATCCAGGTCTTCTTCAAAGTCCTTGGAAGCAGCTTCCACTTCTTTTTCCATCTGCTTTAAGTGACTAAAGAGGCGGCTAACTATTGTACTCTTCCCACAGCCTCCTTTTCCACTTATGATTGTGACAGGATTAGAACAAATCTTTTCCATAGCAGTCACTTGATCCAAGTCCACCTCTGCTTTAGTTTGGATAGCAGACATAGCCTCCAGTTCCTTTTCAGGAAAGTGATTTCCACAGTCAGAGCTGTCTGGACAATTCCCCTTCTGCTGCTCCACCTCCTGAGCCTGGGTAATGCTCATTTTATTCTCTTCTATTTCTCTCGATGTCACAGGACCATTCAGTACCTTTCTCACATCAACCTCCAGCTGCCATGAGTCGTTTAACAGAAGGTCACCTATACATGTGGCAATGTCTCTTTCAGATCTGTAGAGATGAGGCAGAAACACCAGTTTCTTCTCCCTAATCACTATGTTCTGATCTTTCAAGAACTCAAGAGACTGCCAAACGTGCTCAATGGACATATCCTTGGATACGAAGCGAGCTAATTCATCTTGGTCTTCGTAAGTGTGTCCCATCTCTCTGCACTGTTTCTTGAGCTGATCATACAGAATTAATGCATTCTTCTGCAAGTCAGGAATCTTCCAGAGGAGGTGCTCACACTGGCAGAAGGCAGCCCATGTTGCCTCACAGTAAGAAAGGTTCAGTTCCCTATAGGTGATCTTCTCCCCAGAAAGAATAAAAGCAAACACGTATTTATTTCAGAGGATGTTAGCCTCCTGCTAACGTTCCTCCTAGTAAACACATTGCAATTCAGAGGCTGGAAGTCTAACAAAAAATATGTACTTTTCATAATGTACAAAGTTATAATGCTACAAGGACAGGCTGAGGGAGCTGAGAGTGTTCAGCCTGGAAAAAGGAGACCCCAGGGATACCTAATAGCAGCCTGCCAGTACCTGAAGGGAGCTACAAAAAGGCTGGAGACAGACTGTTTACAAAGGCCTGCAGTGACAGGATGAGGTCAATGGCTTCAAACTAGAGAACAGATTTAGATTGGATGTTAGGAACAGGTTCTGTACCATGAGGGTGGTGAACACTGGAACAGGTAACCCAGGAAAGTGGTTGAGGCCCCTTCCCTGGAGACATTCAAGGTGAGGTTTGACAGGGCTCTGGGCAGCCTGATCTAGTTGAGGATGCCCTTGCTGACAGGAGAGGGTGTTAGACTGGATGACCTTTGGAGGTCACTTCCAGCCCAGATCACTTTATGATTCTATAAGCTGTATGAAAACAAGATAGTTAAAAGTAAGATGAAATGATAACTCCAGTCACCCTTCTGTGTAAAACAGAAAATCTAAAGAGTCTTTCAGCAACTAAAGGAAGAAAAAAAACAGGCAGAGAGAATGTAGGTCCTTGGCAGAATAAACAAGAGAGCAAGAAGTCACTGAATTGGACATCAGGAAGTTTTTTCAAGGAAAGGATGTGAAATACTGGAATATGTTGGCTAGATGCTGAACCTCTGAAACTGGAGATCTTGAAGCAAATCAGAACATCTGTGAGTAAAAGCACTTTGGGAATTGAAGCACAGGGATTAAGTAATCACACCTAACTATTAAATTAAAGCTCCAACAGGAGTGCTAAGGTGAGGTGCAGCAGCAAAGCTGCACAGCAGGCATAGTAAAGGAAAGCAGGAAGGTAAACAGCAACAGCAAATCCCACTATAAAAAAGGAGAACCACTAGACCAGATAACCTCTCATAGAGTACCTTACCTACTCTACTACGAAAGCAGAGATACTGCTTTATGTTTCAAGAGCAGAAAATCTCATTTTGTCAGTGTAAAACTGAATGGAACATTAAACTTGAGTGGTTTAAATTAGCTTACTTACTTATGGCCCAATTACCTCAAGTATCTAATTTTCTGTTCCTTGTAAAGCAGACTAAACAAATGGCTGTAACAGAACCACTCCTAAAATCTTCTGAAATGAATCTGAAACAAAACATAAAAACCAAACCAACCTATGCTAAAACTGAGTCCAGTAAACCATTTATTTCCAAATTAACTAAGCTTACCACCTACAAATGGTCAGTTAGTAAACTGAACATAACTGATTCCAAGTTAGGTAGGAGTGTTCACCTGCACAAGGGTAGGGAGGCTCTGCAGAGGGACTTGGATAGATTGGATGGATGGGGCAGCTTTAGGAGGATGAGTTTAAACAAAGCCAAATGCCAGCTCCTGCACTTGGGTCACAACAACCCCAAGCAATGCTACAGGCCTGGGGCAGTGTGGCTGGAGAACTGCTGGCAGAGGGACCTGGGGGTTGTAACAGACAAGCAGCTGAAGATGAGCCAGCAACGTGCCCAGGTGGCCAAGAAAGCCAGTGGCATCCTGACTGGGATTAGAAATGCTGTGGCCAGCAGGAACAGGGAGGTGATTGTCCCCTTGGACTCTGCTCTGGTGAGGCCACACCTTACGTATTGTGCTCAGTTTCAGGCACCACAATACCAGAGAGCTGTGGAGGTGCTGGAGCCAGTGCAGAGGAGGGCAAGGCAGCTGGGGAAGGGCCCGGAGAATAAATCTGATGGGGAGTGACTGAAGGAGCTCGGGATGATTAGCTTGAAACAGGAGGCTGATGGAAGACCTCATGGCTGTCTACAGCTACCTGAAAGGACCTTATGGAGAGGCTGGTGCTGCACTCTTCTCACAGGTAGTTAGTGATAGAAGATAGAATGGCCTCAAGCTGCCACTGGATAGGTTTAGACTAGGTATTAGAAAACATTTTTCCATGGAAAGGGTGGTCAGGCACAGGAATGAGCTGCCCAGAGAGCTGGTGGAATCACCAACCCTGAATGCGTTTAGAAGTTGTTTGGCTGTGGTGCTTGGGGATATGGTTTAGGGTGCACCTTGTAGGATAGGAATATGGGTTGGACTTGGTGATCCTAAGGGGCTTTTCCAGCCTGAACAATTGTGTGACTCTCTGGAATGCCACTGTATTCCAATGGCTCAAATCTATACAAATGCCACAGTTTTTCAGCCCTCCTAACACTACTTACCCTACTGAATCCAAGTTTCCATGGATCGTCCTTTAATATCTCATCCAATTTTCTTAGCATCTTCTCTTGAAAACATACTTCCTTATCATCCATCCCATTGTTTTTTTCAGTCTCTGTTTGCCAAGACAGCATATCCACAAGGCAGCAAAAATGGCGTGGCAGAAGAACTGGCAGGAATTCCAGTATCATTGGAAAAGTCAGAGCTACCAACACTGCCTTTCCTGCAACTGTATGCACCAGAAACCAAGAAAGTTATAAGCACTATACAGAGATCCTGGTAAAGGCAATTTAATTTCGCTCTGCCTTTTATCTTTCTGCCTCCCTTGCATCCAAAACATCTTAAATTTCTTTCAATTTCTTATTCTTCTATCTTTTTCAAATTCTTTGAAAGTCTATTTTCCCTGAACTGCCTTGGGGAAAAATTATGTAAAGAAATCACCTGTGAGCTGCAACTGAATAAGCTTGTTTGGAAAATATGCATTATAGACCTGGTTTGAACTGCATACTCAATAGCATTTAACAGAAAGTCAGCTCAGAGCTCAGCACACCTGCCTCTTACCCAAGACAATTTTCACAGATGTACAGAAGGATGTTTAAAACCCAAAACAAGAGATTTTTAAATTTGCAGTATCAAGTAGCAGAATGTAGAAAAGCTGCTCTCCACTGGCTGTCTTAATGACCTTAAACTATCACTTTCCCTGTTTTTATCAGTGCTGTTTCCCTGTTTTTATCAGAGGGCCACGAGGATGCTCAGAGGGCTGGACCACCTCTCCTATGAGGACAGCCTGAAAGAGTTGGGGCTGTTCAGTCTGGAGAAGGCTCCCAGGTGACCTTCTTGGGGCCTTCCAGTGTCTGCAGGGGCCTACAAAAAAGCTGGGGAGGGACTTTTTAGGCTATCAGGGAGTGACAGGACTGGGGGGAATGGAGCAAAGCTGGAGGTGGGGAGAGTCAGCCTGGATGTGAGGAGGAAGTTCTTCACCATTAAAGTGGTGAGAGCCTGGAATGGGCTGCCCAGGGAGGTGGTTGAGGCCCCATCCCCGGAGGTGTTAAAGGCCAAGCTGGATGAGGCTCTGGCCAACCTGGTCTAAGGTAGGGTGTCTTTGCCCATGGCAGGGGGATTTGAACTAGATGATCCTTGTGGTCCCTTCCAACTCTGACTGATTCTGTGATTCAGCCTTGGAATCTGCAAAATGGCAATAACGAAACTGATCTGCTCTACCTCTTGCTTAAAAAAAAAACATATTTTGGACAAAAGTGAGACTTTTAGAAGTTTTACCTCATGTCAAGGGAAAATCACCACATTAATGAAGTGCTAAGGAAATGCCTAATTCCAAGTTTAAATCACCAATTTTTCCAGTACTTGTTCTGACCAATCTTGCCTACAGAAGGGCAAAGAGAAAACCTTTTCCCTTTAAAACACATGAAAGGTCAACACACATTATATCCACACAACAGCTATCCAGAAAGCTTGAAGAACAAACTGATAAAGCCCATAACAACAAATGGCAACCAGAAAAATATGATAACAGCAATAGTAGCAACATGACATACAAGGGTCTAGGTTGTGTTTTTTTGGCCCAATGATAAAGAGGAAACCTTAATTTGTAGCAAAGTAACTTAAATTAGATGCTAGGAAAAGTCCACCAGCTACAAGAGCAGTGAGCAGTGCACCTAAGCACACTGTGCAACCTGTACCTCTGAAAAGTCATGAACATGCTGGACAAATCTCAATCAGAAGTGATCTATATAGCCCATTAAAAGTCATGCAGCAAACTATATCCAAGCTTCCACATCAAAAGTTCTAAAGTCCACGAACATGGGTTACAAACTTTTCTGCCATCACAAAAACAGAACAAGAAAGTCCACAGAACTGTGAAAATCTTCCTCAGTTTACAAGTGATCTGGAGTAAAGAGCAGGAGCTCTAAACTCTTCAGACATGGTCTGACCTCTGAAGTACCTCCACCTTTTGACCTGACACTGCCCAGTAAGCTAGGTACTGCAAGACTTCGTTTGCTTGCACACAACAGCAGAAAGACCAACCTGTCTGTACAGATCTATGCACAGCTGCAGCTGAATTTAAAACACCTGTTCCAATTCAGAGCACTGAGCCCCACAGCACTGACACCAAAGTGACTCTGCACAGCACCAACCCCAGACTGCCTGTGTCTGCATCAGGATGAAAAAAAGATCTCATCAGAGCAAAACATCTCAGACTTCTGGACTTTCTGTATTTCAGTGTTTTGCTTTAGACCAGCTATAGTCTGGTCCTCCAACTCAAATGTGCAACTGGAACACATCTTTTGGGTTTCATCCAGCAGGGTAACAGTCAATACTCTTGGGGAATAGATGGGGACAAGAGAGATTCTGTCTTCAAAAGCACACTCCAAGCTCTAACACTCATGTAGTCACAACAACATAGTTCAGGACTGCTGAGGATCCTGTTATGGCTGATGCAGGGAGACTCCAGCGATTCCACACTCAGCTCCTCAGCCAAGCCAAGCAGGATTCAAAACCACTGTGATAGCCTGTTCAGTGAAGCTGATTTGGACTGCTGCTATCCACTACAAGGCAGCAGCTAAACTATTTCTGAACATGTATTTGTCCTAAAAAAACCACAACATCCTATTTAAACAGTACTGAACCCTGTAAAAAGTCAGCCCCAGTGCCTTTGCATCCCTAGCATTGAGAATTCTACTTAGTAAAGCCTAGAGAATTCAGGAAAGTTCTGATGTGTTTCTAACTGTATGCTTGTCTTCAGTTGGACAGCTGTCCCATCGCCCTCAAATCCAAAGTAAAAAAGAAACTCTGCATGTTTGAAATCCAAAATAAAAAAGAAGTTTTGCATGTTTGAAATTCGAAACAAAAAAGAAACTCTGTGTGTTTGAAACGCAAAATAAAAAAGAACTTTGTGTGTTTGAAATCCAAAATGAGAAATTTTGCACGTTTGAAATTTGAAAGAAAAAAGAAACTTTGCGTGTTTGAAATCCAAAATAAAAATAACTTTTGTGTGTTTGAAACCAGAAAAAAGAAATTTTGCATGTTTGAAATTTGAAACAAAGAAGAAACTTTGCATGTTTGAAATAAAAAAAAAAACTTTTGTGTGTTTGAAACCAGAAAAAAGAATTTTTGCATGTTTGAAATTCAAAAAAAGAAACTTTGTGTGTTTGAAATCCAAAATAAGGAATTTTGCACGTTTGAAATTTGAAAGAAAACTTTTCGTGTTTGAAATCCAAAATAAAAATAACCTTTGTGTGTTTGAAACCCGAAAGAAAAAAGAAATTTTGCAGGCTTGAAACAAAAAAGAAACTTTGTATGTTTGAAATTCAAAATAAAAATAATCTTTGTGTGTTTGAAACCCGAAATAAAAAAGAAATTTTGCATGTTTGAAATGCAAAATTTAAATAATAAAATTTGCATGTTTGAAATTTGAAATATAAAAGAAATTTTGCGTTTGAAATTTGAAATAAAAAAAGAAATGTTAAATGTTTGAAATGCAAAATTTAAATAATAAAATTTGCATGTTTGAAATTTGAAATATAAAAGAAATTTTGCGTTTGAAATTTGAAATAAAAAAAGAATTTTTGCATGTTTGAAATACGAAATAAAAAAGAAACTTTTCACGTTTGAAATCTGAAATAAAAAAGAAATTTTTCGTGTTTGAAATTCACCTGAATATAGATTTTATGTGAAGACCTGCTAGCTTAAGGAGAATATCTGAGACAGAACACAGCAGCTTATAAAACAATCCAAACAGCACAGCATATACCTACGCGATTTTGAAACGTAGTAGAAGATGTCGCAATCCTTGGTGGTTCTTTGCTTCCTCTCTGCCTGTACTTGGGAAACTTGGAACTGTTTTAGCTTTTCTTCAAGGTTTCTAAAACTCAGCAAAGAATCCATAGGGAGCCAAGCAAAAAAACCTCTTCTAAACGCCTCAGGAACATCACAGGCCGTGAGAAAGAGGGAAAAGACTTGGCGGTTGTTTTCTTCTATGTCAGTCCGCAGGAAATACGAAGGATATCCTTGCACGAAGTACTTAGCCCCTATTTTTTTAACTTTAACGTTAACCCTCCACCAAGGACCAACTAATGGAAAACGTCCAACTACTTGATACTCTCTTTTGGAGTGGTCTTCTTGTATAAAAACTGAATCATTAAAAAGAAGGGGAAAAAAAAAAAGCTACTGTTAATTGATAGTCGTAAAGATGCAAAAGCTTCGTCTGATGAAGCGTTTTGTTTGTTCAAAGCTCAGTTTCGTCTTTTTGTTAAGTCGCAGCAGTGAAAGTAAAGCTGGGATGTTCATAAGCCTCCCGAGATCAGTTTTCCTAGCAGCATGTGGAAACGAAAGCGAAACCAGAAGCAAGCATGAAAACTGCTCCTCTAAGTGCCAGAACGACAGAATTAAGCTCACATATGAACATTTAGTAAGCCAACTGCGTGGTCCAAATCACACACTGCTTATGACAAGTTTGCAATTCGATTTTAAATCCCCTTGCCAGGAACTGGCTGCGCCAGAGGAAATTTAGGCTGGAGGTGAGGAGAAAGTTCTTCACTGAGAGAGTCATTGGACACTGGAATGGGCTGCCCGGGGAGGTGGTGGAGTCGCCGTCCCTGGGGCTGTTCAAGGCAAGGTTGGACGTGGCACTTGGTGCCATGGTCTAGCCTTGAGCTCTGTGGTAAAGGGTTGGACTTGATGATCTATGAGGTCTCTTCCAACCCTGATGATACTGTGATACTGCGAACTGTTGCATCAGGGTGCCTGCATTCACTTCAGATAACGCTCCTATGCTAAGTACTCCCTGCTACCGAAACCACCAAAATGATGAGCAATTAATATAGTAAACGCTTGCCATTTTGTGTGATCTGGTTTGCCTCCTCTCTCCATCCTCTTTCCCTCACAAAAAACTGACACGCCATTGCTCAAGCCATCGCCTGACCGGAGACTGAACATCACGTCCAGAACAAAGCAAGCACCTGCATTCAGCAGGCCCCCTTGCTCACCAAACCAGAGCCACCAAAAGCCCCTGGGTCCGCACCAACTTCACCACCGCTCTCCTCCTCGTTACCCAGCTCAAATTAGGTATTTTTAAACTATTTTTTGGACAAAATATTATTTGCTAGGCAAACATTGTTCCCTCATCTCCTGTTCTTAACAGAAAGTAACCGCAAGTAGGGAGCCATTAACCTCCAGCAGGCAATCGCCGTTCCCTTACCTCCTGTTCCACACAGAAACTTCCAGAAGGGAATCGTTAACCTCCAGTAGTGAATCTCTTATGTGTCCAATAGGTGAAAAAGCAGACGTACCCACAGGAATTACAACGCCTGTTGTGTGTGTGACAAGTTAACTCAAAAACTCTCTCTGTTCTTACTGGTGCAGTGCTGTGACCACACAAAAGCTCAGACGCCACTTCCCTTCTGTTACTTCGTCTGAGATCGATCACCGAGCTCAGATTATTTTCCCCTGTAAGGAATTCACTAACCGGGGGCAGAGTTTGGCGTTGATCTGCCTTTGCACCATTCCGCATCGGCAGACAGGTCCCGACGCCGATCCCCGCGAAGCGGCTGCAGACGGCACAGGACCGCGCACAGACAGCGCCAGAGCCGCCAAGGCTCCGCGCCCGCGCAGCCCGCGCGCCGCCGCCACCCCCCACGCGAGGCTGGCCCCGCGGCCGGCCCAGCCCCAGCGCGGACGCCGAGCGCAGCTCACGTGCTTGCAAAGCAGCGTCTCCTCCCAGCCCAAACCTGCCTCCAAGGCATGCCACAGGCAGGGGAAGGCACCGGAGGCTGCTCGTTCGTCCGCCCCCTTGCCCGCTGATCGGCCCCGCTCCGTTCCCGCCACCCCTCACCAGATCGGCGCGGCGGCAGCGCGGCCGCCAACTCCGGCCTGGACTCCTCCAGCAGTGCAGCCTCCGCGAAGTGCGGGTCCTCTTCAGCCTCCTCCTCGGCCTCCGAATCAGAGTCCTCCTGCGGAGGCAGCAACACCCCCCACAGCTCCTCCACGGCCGCCCCGCGCTGCTGGCCGCGCACCGCCATGCCGCCGCGGCTCGGCGCCCTCCCCCGGCGCTCCCCCGCCCCCACTCCCAGGAGCGAGTGGAGTGGCCGCGACCGCACTGCCAGGCGGCCACCTCGGGTGCCGGGTGTCAAAGTGGTTTCGCTTCCTGGGCCTCGGCCCGGCACTGGCGTAGGCGGTGGCCACGGGTGGCGGGGCTGGGCGGAGGAGGCTGTGCCGCCTCGGGAGGTGCGGGCCTGGCGAGCGAATTGCGGGAGGTGATGAGCAATGCACATGTGCACCGCGGAGCAGGGAACTGGCAGCTGCAGTGCCACCCCTGGCGGAGTGTAAGGACCGCGCTGGGCGTGGGCAGCGCTAAGCCCTGACCTGGAGCGCTGGCCTGGGCATAGTCTGTGCTCCTGCGCTGGTGCTGTACTGCAGGAACAGCGCAGTCTGCAATAAACTGCATCACAAGTCCGGGTCTTTACATGAGGCCATGCAGTAGCAAAATCCCCGCATACCCTGCTCCATTGCACTCAGCTGCCCGCTAAAGTTGTGTCATGCTATGTACAACTGGCACATTGTTCTCGGGAGGTCCAGCCGCTCCTAGTTCCCTGTCCTGTGACTTCTAAGTTCACAGCTCTGATTCGGTTTTGCTTTTTGTTCAACACTGTGGATGCCTTTTTCTGACACTTTCATCAAACAGTAGTTCTGTGTTTTCTTGCAGCTCATGAATGAAAATAGCAAGCCATGTTATGTCTCTCCTGAAGGCCAGCGTCTCGTCTATCAGCATCTCATCCATCAGCACCTTCAAGTCCTTTTCCACAGGGCTGCTTTCTATTGCCTCATCCTCCAGTCTGCATTGATAGTGAAGATTGTTCCAGCCCAGGTGCAGAACCCTTCTTGTTCCTTGGTGTTAATGGAGCCATCCTAAATTTCCTCAAGCAGTCTAAAAGGGCTTCACCCGTATGTCACTGCTTGTGCTGTATACCAAGATACTAAGTACAGCATGTTGGAGAAACAGTAATATAGCCTCTTAATCAGACACAAGAGAGACAAACTTGATTCAAGGGGGCTATGTACATTACAGAGAACTGGCATTGCCAGGAATCACAGAACTTTAGAGGTTGGAAGAGACCTCCAGAGATCAAGTCCAATCCCCTTGCTAAAGCAGGATCCCCTAGGGAAGTCCACACAGGAATGCATTCAGGCAGGTTTTGAAGTCTCCAGAGAAGGAGACTCCACAACCTCTCTGGGCAGCCTGCTCCAGGGCTCTGTCACACGCACTGTAAAGAAGTTTCTCCTCATGTGGAGCTGAAACCTTCTCTGTTCCAGTTTGTATCCATTGCTCCTTGGCTTATTGCTGTGCACCACCAAAAAGACCTTGGCCCTCTTCACTTGAAACCCACCCCTCCTCTATTTATAGACTTTGATCAGATCCCCTCTCAGCCTTCTCTTCCCCAGACTAAACAGCCCCAGGGCTCTCAGTCTTTCTCCGTAAGGGAGATGCTCAAGTCCCCCACTCATCTCATGCCTCTGTGCTGGACTGTCTCCAGCAGATCCCTGTCTCTCTTGACCTGAAGAGCCAAAACTGGACATAGTATTGCAGGTGTGGTTTCACCAGGGCACAATAGGGGGAGAGTTGTTAAATCACTCTATTATTTTTGCAGGGAGCATGCTGAGACTAAGTACATTGCTGACAATTTTCTTCTTTTGCATAAGATCCTGGAAAACTTATTTTGGAGATGTTAGGCTTTCTTGTGAAATCAGTAAGCTTCTCGTCTCAAGGTTGTCAAGCAAATGGACACTAAATATGCTCTGACAAGTCCTTATCCCTTCCTGACCCTCAGCCCTCATCTATTTACATCTATTTATTAGATCTCCTCTCAGCCATCCCCTCTCCAGACTAGCCAGCCCCAGGTCTCTGCCTTTCCTCATCAGGCAGTGCTCCAGTCCCTCCAGCATCCTTGTAGCCCTCCCCTAGCCTCTCTCCAGTAGATTTTTGTCCCTCTTGAACTGAGGAGTCCAGAACCGGATGCACTGTTCCAGGAGTGGCCTCACTAGTGCAGAGTAGAGGGGGAGAACCTTCCTCGGTCTGCTGGACACACTCTTTTTATTATATGACAATATTTTATGTCCCTTTCTCCTCCCTGCCCCTCCCCCCCCATTCCAGTACCCTGTCTTATTTAATACTTTGAAGGAGAAATAGTTTGTGAATTGCAGAATTCTGCACTTTTTTTCCCAATAAAACCCAAGATTGTTCATTTGTGTTTGAAACTTGCGGAGCTATGTTGCTCTGCAATGCTGTGCTCTTTACATCAAGGCTGAACAAACCAGCAAAGACCTAGTGAATAAACTCAAAAAGAAAGGGAAATTTGCTGTCTTTTGAGACTGTCAGACAGAAGGATATTAGTAAATATGTTCTCAATACTGTTGTGCATTTGCTCATCTTTGCTTTTTGAGATTTGGAAAAGGGAGGAATAAATGAGGGGGACATTTCCCTCAGGATTTGACTGAGGACATTGGCATAGTCGGTTCTTAAGGGTTTGGGTTTTTTTTTCTTACTTTTCTAAACAGAAGATTACCCTACTGCCTAGTAATGCTGTCTGACTGTTGGGACATGACTCTGGGGCCAGTTTGCATCTGTATTTGCAAAATTACTGGGGACAGAACAAAGGCTGAAGCAGAGGAGTGCCATCATTCACACTGTAAGCAGCTGTGGACACCCTGGCACATTTTGGCCTGTGCCGACAAGCACCATTGCAGAGGATGCCTGGGCCCTGAGTGCATTTCTCACCCTTCTCATGGTTTGACTTCAGGAGTAAAGAAGAGAGGCTGTTTTCTTTTCTGGTTCAGAGGTAACCACAAAAGGTTCCCAAGAGAAGTAATTTACTGCAGACAGTTCTGCTTTCCAGCTGTTTGCCACCAAAGGCCACTGCTTGCATTAGCCCTGCTTGACAGTTGGGTCTGGAATGTATTTGTTGCCCCTTTCCTCCTGTTTAGTTTTTAACCAGGGCTTATCTTGAACAAGGACTAATTAAAAATGAGTAAGGACTTTGACAGTCTGAGATCTGAGCCTGTTTCCAGAGAGTCCTTTGAGAGCCTTTCCAATTATTTCCCTTCAGCTGGGCTCCTGAGCCTAGCTATTAATCTTTCTCCATAAATAAATCACTGTTGACCACTAACCCTTTTTGGTTGCTGTTCCTCCAATTTTTCTATACTTTCCTGCTAATGAATTTAGTGCCATGTTCTTCATGTGGCCTTACAAGCATAATGAGCAATGGGAATGCTCAGATTACAGCTAAAGCCAGCTTAAACACAACTGTTGTTCTTCTTTTGTAACAACAAAATGAATGGAGACAAAGATTACCTTCTCACTAATTTTCATTCTTTTCTTTTTCCTCTAAGAGGCATTGCCAATAGGTACTCTCTTGGAAAAACAAGTGTTCCAAGGATCACAGGATGTCAGAGGTTAGAAGAGACCTCCACAGATCATCCAGTCCAACCCTCCTGCCAGAGAGGACCATAGAATCTAGCACAGGTTGCACAGGAACACATCCAGACAGGGCTTGAAAGTTTCCAGAGAAGGAGACTCCACAGCCTGTTACAGCGCTTACCCTTACAGCCAAGAAGTTCTTCCTCATGTTGAGGTGGAACTTCCTGTACTGTAGTTTACATCCATTACCCTTATACTATCATAGGGCACAACTGAGAAGAGTTTGTCCCCTCCCTCTTGACCCCCAGCCCTCATCTATTTATAACCATTGCTTAGATCCCCTCTAAATCTTCTCTTAACCAGACCAGAAAGCCCCAGGTCCCTCAGCCTCTCCTCACAGGGCAGTGCTCCAGCCCTTTCATCACCTTCATAGCCATTCACTGGACTCTCTCCAGTAGATCCCTGTTCCTTTTGACTGGGGAGCCCAAAACTGAATACAGTATTCCAGGATTTACAGAGAAGGGATGAGGCAAGTGAAGATGAGAGGCACTAATAGAGCCCAGTGCTTTGGGAAAGAACTTTACAGTCCTACTCTTCATCCCAACTGCTTCCAGGTCTGGATAGGTAGCAAGAGACTTAAACCCTGCCTTTTGTTTTTGGTAAGGCAGTCAGATACAAAGGGCTTGTGAATAACAGAAACACTGAGAAGAGTGGTGAGATCTGGTTGGCAGATGCTGTTAAACAGCAATAGGCAGAGCGGTCAGGAGGGGTTTAAATCTACCGGGATTTAATGACACTGTGCACTTTTCTCTGTGACCAGTTTCCATCCTAAAAACCACCCAGAGAATGGAAGTAGTTCTAACAAGAAGGATATGGCAGTACTGAACTTAATAAAAAGTTAAAATGCTCACATAACACCATGCTCAGTCATGCATCCAGTATGGATCAGAAGAGAGACGTGGAAAAGAAATGCGTGATGACAGCCAAATTGCTCAAAACATGTTTTGGGTGGGGTTTTCTTAGCGTAGGAGAGAGAATAAAATAAAGACTAAAGCTCCTCACACATAATGAAAACGACATTTTCCAGACCAAAATATCAGGAGACAGTGTAGACTGATAAAAATGCACAGTGCTTTGGGATTGACTTAGTGCTTGCTGCAGCTAATATTCTTTTCCTTTGGAAACTTGTTAAACCTTGAGCAATCACTGCAGCCCAGGACTTTCTCATAGTTGGGAAATAAAATTTCAGGATGATTTGCTTTCAAAACTTAAAATATTTTCACTACCTATTTCATTCCTTTGTGACCCTGAGAGCAGTACCTGTTTATTTATGTGTTTCCTCCCTTTTTGTTGGTGCACAACAATCTTAATAGGTAGTGAGTTGCGTGCTCTGATTTTTTTGTAGGGCTGTTCTTCCTAGGTTTTGGGTGGTAGGGTTTTTGCTGTGAGCTTTTTAGTTCTTCTGAAGCATACAATTTGATGTGACATCTGACAAACAGAAATGACAAATAAAGTAGAAAGGTGAGTCTGATGTGGAGCTCTAACATGCAATTTAGCCATGATTTCTCCTATAAGTGATGGAAGAGTTTGCACTGGTGGCTGTGGTGTGTAGGAGTCTCCTTCCAGAAGCTTCAGTCATATGGCCCCCCAGGGTGGCCTTGACAGAGCACGCAGGGATAAAAGGATCAGTGAATCACAGGATGGAAGGGGTTGGCCTCCATAGATCATTGAGTCCAGCCCCCCCTGCCACAGCAGGAGCAGAGAATCTAACACAGGTTGTGCAGGAACACATCCAGACAGGGCTGGAAAGGCTCCAGAGAAGGAGACTCCACAACCTCCCTGGGCAGCCTGTGCCAGGGCTCTGTCACCCTTACCCTCAAGAAGCTCTTCCTCATGTTGAGGTGAATCTTCCTGTGCTGCAGTTTCCACCCCTTGCCCCTGGTCCTATCCCAGGGCACAAGTGAGCAGAGGCTGTCCCTGGCCCTTCCTTCCTGACCCCCAACTCTCATCTATTTATATGCATTGATTAGATCCCCTTTTAGCCTTCTCCTCTGCAGACTAAGCAGCCCCAGGACTCTCAGCCTTTCCTCATCAGGCAGTGCTCCAGTCCCTTCAGCATCCTTGTAGCCCTCTGTTGGACTCTCTCTAGTACATCCCTATCCTTGAACTGGAGATCATAGGATCATAGGATCAAGAGATGAAGGCCACAATAGGGAAATCTGCAGGCTACCTCCAACTGTAAACTGAAAAAATTAGAAGATGCCAACTGATGAAGGAGAGGGGGAAGATATGAGCACTGAAAAGAAAAGGAAAATGAATACTTTATTTCTGAGTGTGCAGAAAGAAAAAGCAGACATTCAATATAAATCAAAGGAAGACAAACTTTCCATACCTGTTTTCCAAGGCAAAAAAAAAGGAACACTTGAAATCTTCATTTTTAATGACTAATGCAGTTCCACCTAATCTTATTTAGAAATCATCTCCTTTCCAGAGTTTGGATTAGTAATTTTTAACAGGTTTCCTTTCACCTACAGCTTTCCAGGGAGAAAGGCAAAAACCACTGACTGAATCCACTGGTAAATCCCACACCTTATAAAGGCAGTAATGAATCATGATTTCCCTTTTATCTTACTCATACTCCTCACACAGCATTCATAATGCCCCAAGCAGTAATAATGTGTATATTCTAAGATGGTCCCAGAAAAGCCAGTTTAAGATTTAAAGCAGACAAGTGGCAAAGGTGTTCTAATAAATAAAGGAATACTTCTGCTCCTTTGTATGAGTCTGCTCATGTAAGAGCTGTTCAGAGAACAATACAGATGGGTTTCTGTTAAAGTGATAGATTTTAATATTTAAAACTCTTTGCACATATTTGCTTTTAGTTTAAGAGGGCCATTTCTGTGAGGCATACTTCACAGAATCACAGAATTAATCAGGTTGGAAAAGGATAACATACTTCCTATTGAAAAGGACTTGGGGGTGCTGATGGACCAGAAGCTGGACATGGGCAGGCAGTGTGAGCTTGCAGCACAGAAGGCAAATCACAGCCTGGGCTGCATCCAAAGCAGCATTGGCAGCAGATCAGAGAGGGGATTCTGCCACTTTGCTCTACTCTACTGAGACCTCACCTGCAGTGCTGCATCCAGCTCCTGAGCCCTCAACACAGGAAGCACATGGAGCTGATGGAGCAGGTCCAGAGGAGACCACAAAAATGCTCAGAGGGTTGGAGCAGCTCTGCTACAAGGCAGGCTGAGGGAGCTGGGGGTGTGCAGCCTGGAGAAGAGGAGGCCCGGGGATGACCTCACTGCTGTCTACAACTACCTGAAGGGAGGCTGTAGCCAGGTGGGGGTTGGTCTCTTCTCCCAGGCGACCAGCAACAGAACAAGGGAACACAGTCTCAAGTTGTGCCAGAGGAGGTCTAGGCTGGATGTTAGGAGGAAGTTCTTGCCAGAGAGGGTGATTGGCATTGGAATGGGCTGCCCAAGGAGGTGGTGGAGTCACCATCCCTGGAGGTGTTCAAAAAAAGCCTGGCTGGGGCACTTAGTGCCATGGTCTGGTTGACTGGATAGGGCTGGGTGCTAGGTTGGCCTGGATGAGCTTGGAGGTCTCTTCCAACCTGGCTGATTCTATGATTCTATCTGGCTGGAGAGCATTTTGGCTCTCATCACAAGGTTTAGGGGAGAAATGCAGATTCATTTGAGAAAGCTTTGAGAGCAGCCATTTAAAACTCTTTCTTGAACACACCATATTTATGCCTTCTGTTTTGCAAACATTATTATTATTTGCCCTCCTTGTGGTATCAGAGATCTGAACTACCTTCAGAGAATGAAATGCCACAAGGTAAATCACGCAGCTTCTTATTAAAGCTGCTCTATCAGAGCACCCAGATCAGTGCTAAGCAATCTAGCAAGTGGAGGAAATGGTAAGTCATTATTAAATTTATGAGCAACTGGTTCATAAATCCTATATAATCACTTTTTCTGAGCTGACTTGGGGAAATCCTTTAAAGCTGCCTCGTTCCAGTTGGCATTCGCAGTAGCTCAGTGTGCTAGAAAAGATTTACCTTTCCCCAGGCAACTTCCCAAAGCCCTTTGCTTTTCAGCTGACAGTGAGGAAAGAGCCTGTAGCAGTGTGTTTCAAATTGGAGTCAGATTTAAAATCTTCCAAGGCACCTGAATTTAAGCAGAGATTAGGCACATAAAACCGAAATTACAACTCAAACCTCCTCTGTAATTCCCTCATTCTGGAATTGCTGAAACACCCTGGGTACCAAGCTTATTTACTTCAAGGCTTCTGATGTCTCTGCACATGGACCTGAATTGAACAGCTCAAAGCCAAGTAAGGATCCAGAGATCAGGTGGGTTTTTTCCTAACTTCCCCATGGGGTCTCCTTCAGAAACACTCATAGTATCTTACCCCTTAGCAAAATCAAAGATTCATAGGTTGAAAGTGAAAAGGAGCAAGATCAAAGCCTGATCTTGCTTGTCCTAGGGTCTCAGTGGACATCTTTGATGGCTTTTTAATGCCAGCTCAGCTCCTTAAGCCTCTCTCCTGAGCTGCAGGATCCAAGCTGATGTGTGTGGTCATGTCCCAATATGGACATGATTTCAGACTATGCATGGTCCTCCAAGTGGCTTCCTGGGTGCTTCTTGCTGTCCAGCTGCTCACACTCTCAGCTTTAATATGGCCCAGCTGTGGTTCCCCGCTGCAGCATCTGCTGGCAAAAAGCAGGTAGGGCTCTGAGGTTGGTTTTGCTGTCCAGAACGTGAGGTGCCAAAACCTAGTTGCAGCTTGAGCATTGGAGCGGTGTCTGGTCTCTAGATTGGGTAAAGGATTTGGGGCTCACAGAGCCTTGCATCTGCAACTGAAGTTAGTCCTGAGCTGAACCCAGAGTCTGGAAAGCCAGAAACTGTACAAGTAGTGTGTGGAGATTATGTAAGCCTTTTTTTTTTTTAAGATTAAGATGCATTTTTCATCTGAGAATCATTGAATGACAGTTAACATTTTTCACTTCCCATAGCTTTGGAATGTCATAGAATAGAATCATAGAATCAACCAGGTTGGAAGAGACCTCCAAGATCATCCAGTCTCTTCCAACCTGGTTGATTCTATGATTCTATCCCCCAGCCCTATCCAGTCAACCAGACCATGGCACTAAATGCCCCATCCAGTCTCTTCTTTAACACCTCCAGGGATGGTGACTCCACCACCTCCCTGGGCAGCCCATTCCAGTGCCAATCACTCTCTCTGGCAAGAACTTCCTCCTAACATCCAGCCTATACTTCCCCTGGCACAACTTGAGACTGTGTCCCCTTGTTCTGTTGCTGGTTGCCTGGGAGAAGAGACCAAGCCCCATCTGGCTACAACCTCCCTTCAGGTAGTTATAGACAGCAATGAGGTCAGCCCTGAGCCTCCTCTTGTCCAGACTAAACAACCCCAGCTCCCTCAGCCTCTCCTCATAGGGTTTGTGCTCCAGGCCCCTCTCTGGACTTGTTCCAGCACCTCAACATCTCTCTTGAACTGAGTTGCCCAGAACTGAACACAGCACACAAGATGTGGCCTGAGCAGTGTTGAGTACAGGGGCAGAATAACCTCCCTTGTCCTACTGGCCACACTGTTCCTGATACAGGCCAGTATCTTCCAATAGATGAATTTGTTACCTGAGGATTTTCATTGGCATAACCAAGTGATGACCAGAAGAAAGCTACCAAGGCAGGAATTTTACACATGAAACATGGAAAGCAATTTAGGAACAAGTTGCCAAAAACTAGCTCTGAATGTTTTGGATTTGACATAATCAAGTAATTGATATGATCAAGTCATGGCCAGAAGAAAGCTACCAATAGAAGAATTTTACAAATGAAAAAGACAGAAAGAAAGTTAAGAAGAAATTAACAATAACTAGTCCTGGAATGGTTTGGATTTAGTTTTGGGTTGGTTTATTTTCCTATAGTCATAGAATCATAAAATGATTTAGGTTGGAAGGGACCTCAAAGATCATCTAGTTCCAAACCCCTGCCATAGGCAGGGACATCTCCCACTAGAGTATTTTCCTTGCTAGTTTGAGGAAAATATCTTATATTTCTTTAAATTCAACTTTTTTATTGTTTGGATTGCTTGGATTTCTTTTGTTCTTCTTTTCTCCCCTTTCTTTTGCAGGAACTCTATGAGAGTGAACATCCTTCCAAACAACAGAGATGATTCCACTCCAGCAATATTCAAGTATAGATTATTAGGACCTTAAATAACTTTCAGGATGTGCTCAGTGATCTGAATTTTCCTGCTGCAAATGTAGCTGCCATGTTCAGTTTGATTTGCTGCTGCTTGGAATGCAAGTATGAATATTGCTATTTTCTGTACCCCCCCAAAAGATGTGGCAAGACAACACCGCTCCAGGGCCTGGCAGCGATGGCAGCGCTTCAGCTTCCATTAAACAAACGAGAGAAGGCTTAAAAAATTAACCACCCAGTTGAATATTTCATAGTGACTTTGCTAAATGAGGCTGGGCTGTCTCTCCCAGAGAGTGGTGCAGGAAAAGCAGCCTCCCGCAGCAGGCAGAGACATGCTGAGTCCGCGATGTCTGTCTGCAGGTGTGCAGTGCCTCTCGGGCAAGGCTCCTCTCAGCCACATGAGCCAGGGGACTGCAGCCTCAAAGACCTGAAACCCATACCTTGGAAAGGACCTGCATGATAAAGAGACTGGAGAAGAACTGAACTGCTGCTCCTCAGGACCTGGCCTTGCTTTTTTGCAGCTCCCTCCTGAGACCTTGAGAAGCTAAGATCATAGAATCATAGAATGATGAATTCTGTGGTTCTGGGTGAGTAGAGAGGGAGAATCATAGAATGGTTTAGGTTGGAAAGGATCTCAAAGCTCAGCCAAGTCCAACCCCCTGCCATAGGCAGGGACACCTCCCACTGGAACAGGTTGCACAAGGCCTCATCCAACCTGGCCCTGAACACCTCCAGAGCGGATAATCCACGACCTCCCTGGGCAACCTGTGCCAGTGTCTCACCACCCTCACTGCAAATAGCTTCTTCCTAACATATAGTCAAAATCTCCCCTCTGCCAGTTTAAACCCATTCCTTCTCATCCTGTCATTACATGACCTTGTCAATAGTCCCTCCCCAGCCCTCCTGGATCCTCCTTCGGACACAGGAAGGCCACTCCAAGGTCTCCTTGAAGGCTTCTCTTCTCCACACTGCAGAGCCCCAACTCTCTCAGCCTGTCCTCATAGCAGAGCTGCTGCAGCCCTCTCAGCATCTTCATGGCCTCCAACACTTCCATGTCCTTCTTGTGTTAGGGGCTTCAGAACTGCACACAAGACTCCAGGTGGGGTCTCAGGAGTAAAGGGACAGAATCCCCTCCCTTGCCCTGCTGCCCACACTGCTCTTGCTGCAGCCCAGCACATGGCTGCTGTCTGGGCTGCACTCACACTGCAGGCTCATGTTGAGCTTTTCATCACCCCAGACCCCCAGGGCCTTTTCCTCAGGGCTGCTCTCAGCCATTCACAACCCAGCCTGGAGCTGTGCTTGGGATTGTGCTGACCTAGGTGCAGGACCTTACCCGTGGCCTTGTTGATCAGTGAAACAGCTCACTGGCTCCAAACACACAGCAGTAACTCAGCCAAAATGATAAAATGGATCTTACCTGTGCATGGGTTTATAGGCAAGCTGAAAAAAAAAGATTAACACATAATTTCTTTGGTTTTGTTCCGTTTCCATGAGAAAGAAAAGATTCCCAGTTTTCAGGGGCCATTTCTTCCCACCGCTAGGGGACAATAACTGCTGCCCAGACCTCTGATGTGATGAACAGCCATGGTACTTCGAGGGTGTCTGAAAGCTGGATTGCAGGTATGCAGGGGCTGGCAGCACATGAAGTGCTCTGCCTGGCACTGAAGGCAGCACATAATCATGATGAGAGTAGACAGAGCTGCAGATGCACCTGTACAGACGGTTTGCCAAATGGTGGCTGTGTCAGTGGTTCATGAGGCCTGGAAATAAAGATGTCACTTGTTCAAGAAAAGAGAGGAGAGCCCAGGTGAGGAATACAGTGATGCCATTCAGGCCATGATCCCTCCTGGGCTACTCTGCAGTACTGGATGGAGTCACCATCCCTGGAAGTGTTCAAGAAAAGACTGGATGGGGCACTTAGTGCCATGGTCTAGTTGATTGGACAGGGCTGGGTGCTAGGTTGGACTGGATGATCTTGGAGGTTTCTTCCAACCTGGTTGATTCTATGATTCTATGGTGAACAGAAAGACCTCTGCTTTGTAAAGCTGAATAGCCATAGTGAAGCAGTCATTTTGCCTTATGTCTCATTTTAGTTCCCTTGTGGACAGCACAAGCTCCATCACAAAATAAATAAGTCAGCAAAGATTGTCTGGAAGGTTAAATGTTAAGAGTGTTGTCAGGATGCTCCCATTTTCTCTGTGTGATTTCATATGCATGCAAGCTTGCACTGGAACTGATCTCCTGGAATAAAAAAGGGCTTACTGCTGAAATATTCTACATTATCTTTGATACAATTTTTATGAAATGCAGCTCATAAAATGCTGCAGAGTGTCTTGTATGATACAAAGCTGTGAAGTGCATCTCATAAAATACTCTGGAACCTGTACCTCCAAGCAGAGGATAGATCAAATGCTGCAGCAAATGAATTTAGATGACACCTGGCTTTCACAGTGATAGGTCTATTATTGGAATCTGCTGTGCTGGTAAAAGTGTGAGGAGGGAGGGGAAGGCAGGGGGAATGGAGACATGGATTGCCATCCTGTGTGATGAGCCCCAGCCAGGGACTATTTGTATACACACGGGAACAGTGTTTCTAGAAGCAATTCCCCTTCATCTTTCCCAGCCCAAGTGCCCTTCTGGGTGAGGAGCAAAGCCATAGAAATCCCTCTCCAGTGGGCAAAACATTTATCAGCAGCCTAGGATGTGGCAAACAGTACAGGAACACACTGCTCCTGTTTCTGCCTTAAAGTCTCCTAATCTACACACATGTGTTTGTGTTGCTCTGTGTAAGATGCCACGAGAGAGAAAGCGTCTTCATCTCTTTCTTTGGGGCTGTCAGGACAGATCATGGAATCATAGAATTGGAAAGGAACTCCAGAGATCATTGCATCAAATCCCCTCTGCCAAAGCAGGATCACCAAGGGCAGGTCACATAGGAACACGTCCAAACAGACAGATGCCAAGGCCAGGCTGGATGGGGCTCTGAGCAACCTGATCTAGTGTGAGGTGTCCTTGCCCATGGCAGAGGGCTGGCATTAGATGATCCTTGAGGTCCCTTCCAGCCCTGACAATTCTATGGTTCTATAATTTAGCCAGTTCATCTTGACAGGTCAAATAACACAGGCAGATTCTCTAAATGACATGGTGTTATTAAATTCAGACTGGATGTGAGGAGGAAGTTCTTCAGCATGAGAGTGGTAAGAGCCTGGAATGGGTTGCCCAGGGAGGTGGTTGAGGCCCCATCCCTGGAGGTGTTTAAAACCAGGCTGGATGAGGCTTTGTCCAGCCTGATCTAGGGTAGGGTGTCCCTGCCCATGGCAGGGGGGTGGAACTGGATGATCCTTGTGGTCCCTTCCAACCCTGACTGAGTCTGTGATTCTACTCTATGATTCTATTGAGTTCATGGAGGGGGTTTGTTGGAGGGTAGATTTTGTTGAATGGGCAAGGTCTTCATCTCACAGCACCACAGATCCTAAAATGTCCCTCACCAGATTTCTTGTATTCCCCTTCAGATACTGGAAGGCCACAATAAGGTCTCCTCAAAGCCTTCTCCTTCCCAGACTGAACAGCCCCAACTCCCTCAGTCTCTCCTCAAAGCAGAGCAGCTCCAGCCCTCTGCTCATCCTTGTGGCCCTTCTCTGGATGCACTCCAGCACATCCATATCCTTCTTGTAATAGAGGCTCCAGAACTGGATGTAGTACTCAAGGGGGGGGGGGGGGGGGGGGGGGTGGTGGTGTAATCAAAGTGCACTTAAAGAAGAAAACCAAACCTGTGCTTTCTAAGCTGCCTTTTTTACAAATTATAAATGTTGTTAGCAAGGGAGTGGTATGAATATAACACATGCAGGTATGAGGCATGAGATAGCATGGCCTTTTGACCAAGCAGCTAAAGAGATGCCAATGTCACACGTTCAATGGACTAACCACTTGGATCTCAAGATGCAAACTGTGAATCTTTGTTCAACAGGCCTATTTCTAATCAAATTAGTGAGTTCTTGTCTCAGATGCTCTCTTACCTCTTCCAAAGGGGGCAAAAGGTAAAAAAAGTGCTCTGGATAGAAGTGGAGAGTTTAAATGAAAATGCTATTCATAACTACATGAAACAGCACAAAGCATATCAATTACAATGAAATCCGTAGTCCACCTCAGCCATGTGTGCTAGTTTGAGCCTAGCTGGGATATTTCAGTGAGAGGAGGTAGATGCTAGGCTGTGAAAAGTGAACAATGGTGATGGCTGCTGCACTCATAGGCTTGCTGAGATGTTTAAAAACAAGAACACAAACAGATAACACAGTTGCTCTTTGGCTTTGGACTGCCTCCCCTCACTTCCTAACTTGCTGTCTGTGTGACTAATCCCTCTGCTTCCTAACCCTCCTGGCCAGTTATCCAAACTCAGCTTGAAGGCAAAGTCTGAGATAAGGTAGAGGGGTGGAAAGGTGGTTGGGAGCCCCTCCTGGGGACTCTGGTTTCTGGGAGGGCTGCTGTGTTTCCCTATTACTTTTCAACTTGTATATTTCTGTCTGCAGCTGTATGTATTGTAACTATCTGCTTGTATATTGTGCTAAGCTGTAAATATAGCTTCATTCTTTAATTTCCAGCTGCTGAGTCTAGTCTGGGTGATTTTCTTAAGTGTGAGGGAGCAGGTAAGACCCAAACCATCACACCATGGCTCTCCAAGAACCTCCTTAAGTCAAAGTTTTCACAAACCTCCCTCTAAACCAGGCCAACAAACCCAAGCCTTCATGCCCCCACCCCTCCACCATGCCTCTCTACCCCCCCTATTCCCAACCAGTGCAACACAGCTAAAAGTTGTCTTGGCAGCTCTAGGCCCTAGTTGGCAGCATTGCCAAGGCTGAACCCAGGCCTCACTTCCCCACCAAAGAGACAACAGCCTGTGCATCCTCCCGGGAGCAGAGAGGGAGGGAAAAGGGAAGAAACTGACTCTGCAGCCAGTTTTATAGGCATGCAGGACTTATGGGAATGAAATACACTTCCCAGTCCACCTCCTGGACCTCTCTAGCCTTGGGAGGTCTGTAACTTCATGGTTTTTTAAAGGCACCCAGCCTCAAAACTGTCACAGTTCTTTACCAGTAGAAGTGTAGGCAATAAAAACAGACACATCTAAAAGTTAGGCCTTTGGTCAACAGCAGCTGGATTTAGGTAAATCCTAAACCTTGCATTGCAGAGAGGTTACATCTAGGTAAGAGGGTGGTCTCTTCTGGCCTTCAGATCTATTAACCTCAGTCTTACACTGTACAGAGAGCCTGTCTGATCCCAGCCTCACTGAAATCCATGCAGATGCAAGCCTTGCATTCGTTTCAGTGGGTCATGGATTGATGTCTAACATCTGTTTTACATTATTTAGGTTGTAAGCTCTCTGAGGTATTGGGCTTTAAGCATCTTCATTCATAGCACACAGAGTACAATGGAGTCTTGGCCCACAGTTTGTCTTTTGTCTGTCCTTTCAGTGTATCCTCTCTCACCCTATTTAAAAATTGCCATCTCACTGAAGTCAGTGAGGTCCTGCACTGGTTTCACTCTCTCTTTGCAGGCTCCAGACTGCAGCCTTTCTTGGCTGTTGTATGCCTCATTCATTTCTCTGTGTTACATTTCTGTGGCTTTCCTGATTCTTTGTATAAGGTTAAATATTAGGTTTAAATACTGACATAAAGAAAAAAGTGTATGGATCTGTGTCTGCACTGATTGCCTCTACAGCTGAATAATTAGTAAAACATGGACTATAAATCCACGTGGCCCTGGAGAAAGATGATCTCCCTTCCTCCAGGGGAGAGAGGATGGAAAAACAGAGCCTTTTAAAGCACTCAGCTACTCTGCCACCTCTGCCACCAGTCAGTCATGCATGAGATGTCAAGCTGTCACCACAGTGCTGTGACACTGGCCCACACTCTAAAACATGCTTGAAATACCAAGCATTTGAAGTCTTGGTGAAGTTGAGGAGAGTAATTAAGTATCTGAAATTGCCTGCTTAGTTCCTTCAGCCATACTGGCCTGAAGGTCCATATGCACCATAGCTACTTTTTTAAACATATGCTGGGGACATGCACACCCCTGGCAGTGTTTCAAAGGCTCATGCTCTCCTCAGCAGACAGCAAGAACCACAGCATCACAGAATGTCAGGGGCTGGAAGGGACCTCAAAAGCTCATCCAGTGCAACTCCCCTGTCAGAGCAGGATCACCTAGAGCAGATCACACAGGAACACATTCAGGCAGCTCTTGAGTATCTCTAGAGAAGGAGACTCCACAACCCCCTTGGGCAGCCTGTTCCAGTGCTCTGTCACCTTTACAGTGAAAAAAATCCTCCTCATGTTTACATGAAACTTCCTATGCCTATTTTTGCTCTTGGTTTTTATTTCTGAAGTTCCCACTGCTGCATCCCAACGGTGGAGCCCAAGCAGCAGAGCAGGTGGATTTTGATTGCTGGGACACAGGGACATGAGCTGGATACATTTCTGAAGCCTGTGTAAGGCAGATTTTGTTCCATTTTAAGCACCAACAGTGTTTCCACATTGCTAAAACAGCTCTCAAACTCACTGCAGAGAAGGCTGGAGATGTGGGGCTTCCTCACTCATCTTCCTTCTCACGCATCCATCGCAAGGCAACAACCTTTGCCTGGGGCCCCTATTTTTACATTCATGTGTGGCTCTGTAGTCCTCCCACTGCTATGGAAAAAAAACCATGACAGAAGCCAATTTTAGTCACTCTGTACCTTCCAGCTTCATCCAAAAATAACCCTCCCAAACTCTGCCAGAAGCAAATTTTTCTAGAATTACAGAATTCTTTCCGTTGGGGAAAAAAACCCTTTATGATTAAAACTATCCATTATCTGACCCTACCAAGTCTGCTGCTAGGTCAAGTCCCTTAGCAACACATCTGTGAACCAACTCCAGGGATGGAGATCCAGCCACCAGTGTTTGAGAGCCCTTTCAGTGAAGAAGTTTCTTCTAATATCTAATCTAACCCTCCACTGCTGCAACCCGAGGCCATTTCCTCTCATCCCATAACTTGTTATTAGGGAGAAGAGACCAAAACCCACCTCACTCTGACCACCTTTCAGGTATCTGTAGAGAGAGAAAAGGTCTCCTCCAAGCTTCCTTTTCTCTGGACTAAACAACCCCAGTTCCCTCAGCTGTTTCTCATAAGACCTGTTCTTCAGACCCTTCTCTGGACCTGCTCCAGGACTTCAAAGTCTTTCTTGTATTCTTCCTGTTGGCCTTCTTGGCCACCTGAGCATGCCACTGCTCATCTTCAGCTCACTGATAATCACTATCCCCAGGTCTTCTGCTTGGCAGCTTTCCAGGCACTTTGGCCCAAGCCTGTAGCACAGCACAAGGTTGCTGTGACCAGTGTGCAGGATCTGGCACTTGGCCTTGCTGAATCTCACACAACTGGCCTCAGTCCATTGATCCAGTCTGCCCAGAACCCTCTGCAGAGCCTTCCTACCCTCAGTTTTATTAACTTTGGATATTTCAGAGGCATCCAAATGTTTCTCCTTTCTATTTTCTAATCAGTTGATCTCTTTTATTGGGAGTTAAGTATTTTCTCCACTCTCTGAATCCTCAAGCCTTTGTGGACTGCCTCATATTTTACAGTGACTTAATCAATGATTTACAGAAGATCTCCCTTGAAATATGCAAGAACTTGATACAGAGTGTGGGAGCACCTCAGAAGAGACCCAAATTAAGTAAAAGTCCAATTCCCATGTAATGAATGCATGCAATTATGGAAGTTTTGCAATTATTTCTTCCAAAACTGGAAGAAGTTACACAACCTTCAAATGGCAGAGGATTAGTTTATGCAAACTATTTTGTTAGGCTGTGCTGGGAAACCTCACAGTTCTCCTCACCAACATATGTAAAATCAACAATTAGATGTTAATATAAACCCCATGCTGAAGTCAACTGACAATTTAGAACACTGTGCTTTGTAATAATAAACCATAAAGAAATATGGGCAAATTGGGTATTTAATAGACTGGCAATTGTGTTTTAATTAGGCTGTGCATTTATTAAATGGCCTGAAATAATCCCCAGTGAATAATTAATTTTGAAAAGGGCCATTTATATCTATAGCACTTTGGAAATAACTCTGAATTTTCTAGAACATTGTTACTGTGGAAGGAAATGCTACTGTAAGGTTCTTCTACTCTTCATACATCCATATAGATTGGGTGTTAGGAACAGGTTCTTTACTATGAGGGTGGTGGAATATTGGAATGGATTGCCCAGGGAGGTGGTTGGAGTCCCTTCTTTGGAGATATTCAATGTGAAGCTCAACATGGCTCTGGACAACCTGATCTAGTTGAGGATGTCCCTGCTGATTGCAGGGAAGGTTGGACTAGATGACCTTTGGAGGTCTTTTCCAACCCAGACCATTCTATGATTCTATTGGGATTCTATACCATTGTGCCCTGGTGAGACCACACCCAGAATACTGTGTGCAGTTTTGGGCTCCTCAGTTCAAGAGAGACAGGGATCTGCTGGAGAGAGTCCAATGGAGGGCTGCGAGGACAAATGGGGAACTTGAGCATCTCCCCTGTGAAGAGAGACTGAGAGCCCTGGGGCTGTTTAGTCTGAAGAAGACTGAGAGGAGATCTGATCAGTGTCCATAAATATCTGAGGAGCAGGTGTCAAGTGGAGGGGGCAATCTCTTTTCAGTGGTCAGCAGCAGTAAGACAAGGAGCAATGGATGCAAACTGGAACAGAGAAGGTTTCACCTCGTCATGAGGAGAAATTTCTTTACAGTGAAGGTGACAGAACCCTGGAACAGGCTGCTCAGAGAGGCTGTGACCCTTACAATAAAGAAGTTCTTCCTTATGTTGATATGGAACCTCCTGTGCTGCAGTTTCCATCCCTTGCCCCTTGTCCTACCACAGAACACAAGAGAGCAGCAGCCTTTCCTTCATTCCTGACCCCCAGCCCTCATCTATTTACTTCCATTGATTAGACCCCCTCTCAGCCTTCTCCTCTCCAGACTAAACAGCCCCAGGTCCCTCAGCCTCTCCTCATCAGGCAGTGTTCCAGTCCTCTAATCATCCTTGTAGCCCTCCACTGGACCTTTTTCAGCAGATCCCTGTCCCTGTTAAACTGGGGAGCCCAAAACAGAACACAGTACTCAAGCTGAGGTCTCCCCAGGGCAGAGTAGAGGGGGAGGAGACCCTCCCTTCATTGCTGGGCACACTCCTCCTAACACAACCCAGGATCCTATTGGCCTTCTTGGCCACAGGGGCATGAATATGTAAAACATGGATCCAGGACTTGCAAATGAGATCTTGCACATCCCTAAACCAGCCAGGTAAGAACTTTCACTCTTCACTAGGCTGATGATTTCTTAATAAAGAAATCAGTACCAGGGGCCCTTGTTAACAAGTTCTAAGGACTGGTGGAAGCAGGACGGATTGCAGGGAGAACAGGACAGTTGCAAACGCTGGGATGCTGCTGCCACCTGAGGTTTTCTCCTGGAAATAACAACAGTCCTGCGGGAGCGGTTACACAGAAATTGGGAGCATGGATGGAAAACGGAAACCGAGGCTCATTAGTGGCAGAAAAGCCTCGCAAATGCAAGAAGAGCCCCAGGCTGACCTTCTCCAACGCTGCCCAAGAGCTGTCTAAGCTGTTCTCGGCGCACACTGCTGTCTGCAGGGGCAGCTGTGCCCCTCTTCCTGCCCTCACCAGCCTTATGCTGGCACCAGTGCTTTTGAAGCTTCTACCTAAGAGAGATCAAAGAACTGATCCAAATAAAATCAAATGTTTTTCAGACTGCATCTAGAATGTCATGCTCAGATTTGAGTCCCCCCAATGCAAGAAGAAATCAATTAACTGCAGTAAATTTAGCACAGTGATGCCTGGAGGACTTGCCCCTTGAAAGATGCTGATGGGCCAGAGCTTTCAGCCTGGCAAAGAGGCAGCTCCAGGGGGAATTTACAGCGTCTGTACAGTATCTACAAGAGGTTACCCAGAAGACAGAGGCAATGAAAGGACAAGAGACAAGGGGAATAAGGTGAAAGAAAAGGTTCCAGCTGGCTATATGAAAAACCATTTTCACCACAGGCACAGTCAGTCAAGGCTGCAAGCTGCCCAGAGATGTTGTACAGTTGTCATCCTTTGAGGTTTTTAAAACCAGTATAGACAAAGCTTGGAGGAACCAAGTCTGATCTCACAGCTGAGCCTGCTTTGAATAGGATTGTGTAGATGAATGTGAATAAATCATGAACAATTATAGCATGTGACAGAGAGACAGTTGGAGAAAATGAACAGGGTGTCTGAAATGTTAGAAAAATTATGTATCTGTTTGATCATTTCCCCATCTTCTGGGGTTGGTATCTCATTTTAATTGGCTAAGACCATGCTGTCATTTGTGCCCAGCTTTTGGTCCTGTTCTTGGCTTCCTCCTACTGATGTAAAATATACCATTTTAATCATAAGAGTTATCACCTCACACAAACTTCTCCCACTGTGGACCTCAGCTTTGCACATGATGTACATTGGCAGGCTGGGCCAAGCAAGGCATGAATCAAAGCTAGTTTGCTCCATCGTGTTCACTGTGACAACTTTCTGTCTACAAAAAGTATAACCCAGTTACATTTTAAACCAAGAAAATTAGGGGCATAGCATACCTTTTTGAGCTGTGACTCTCACCAACAGGGTATTGTGGACTTTGTCTCTGCTTCAGTGCCTCTCAAAGCCCTCATTATATCCTGAAATATGTAAAAGGAAGTTACATCCTTTTTTGATATAATAAAATATTAATAAACCATAACCAACCATAGCTATTAAATATCTTTTAATAGTTATCTTTTTTAGCAGTGGATTTCATTCTTTCTTGCCTAAATTCTTTATAACACTAAAATACTTGCACAATATGCAGTGATTTAATGACTGAAATCAAATCATGCTTAAAGATTAATTAGCATTAAATCAGATAATGATAAAAGATTAAGATCACCCCCTCTCCTAATCAGATCATTTAGGAAAAGATGTATTGCTTTACAGAAGTTGATATCTGCTATTCCATAGCTGTAGACTTAATTTTACAAAGGGTTTGCCTCACTTAGTAACTCTTCTGGCACTTACCTCCAGAACTTAATGGCATGCATGTTTTCAGTGCTAATCTGAAGTACCACATGGGATCTTCATAGAATCACAGAATCATAGAATCAACCAGGTTGGAAGAGACCTCCAAAATCATCCAGGCCAACCTAGCACCCAGCCCTAGCCAGTCAACCCTAAATGCCCCATCCAGTCTCTTCTTGAACACCTCCAGGGCCAGCAACTCCACCACCTCCCTGGGCAGCCCACTCCAATGCCAATCACTCTCTGAGAAGAACTTCCTCCTAACATCCAGCCTAGACCTCCCCTGGCACAGCTTGAGACTGTGTCCCCTTCTTCTGTTGCTGGTTGCCTGGCAGAAGAGCCCAACCCCCACCTGGCTACATCCTACAGGCTACAATCCCTTCAGGTTGTACCACGTACCTGGGTACCCCCCTCTGGGTACAGTTTTGATGCTTTATTATAGCTCAAATACTAGAATCATAGAGAGAAAGGTATACTGGAAACTACAATGCTTATAGCTCTGAATTTTTCTGTTTCTTGTGTGGAAATGCCTCTCTAAGAGGCATTTTAAAGAAATTTTCATTGCAGGTTTTGGGAGAAGGCAATACTGGATGCTTGTCCAGACCTCTAAATGCTTCTTCTGAGAGAATCTCAGTGTTGCTCTTCTGAGAGCCACATAAAAGAAAGCAGACAGCATAATTATTTCAAAACAGTTACTTTTCAGCAATGCAAACAATGGATAAACCTCCAGATTCAGGATTAAAGTTGAAAGATCCTGCTCTGCACTGACTGAAAGTGCACAATAACCACAAACACTTCCCAGAATATAGCTGTATTTATAGTTTTCCTATCTGCTACTGAAATATAACATCTAAAGTCAACTCAGTAGAACAACTTTGCTCAAAATTATTTCATCAGAAAATCATAGACCTTATTTACTTTTGTCCTGGGAGCCTGAATACAGTGAAGGCCACTATTTTTCAAGTTTTAGAAGCACTGTTAGTCTAATCTATTACATTCATTTCTAAAGCATCTACCACTTCAGTTTCTTGGTATGCTGTTGATAATATTCACAAGTTGAAACAATTGTGCTTCCCATCCCAAACCCCAAAATCTTAGCTTTTTGTGGACTCCTAAACGTGAGCTAACATTTAGGTAACTTTCATGGGGTGTTTCCACATGTGCAGTCTGACTGCATGAAGTGCCACACGACACCTGAAAAATCACAGCATCACAGAGTGTCAGGGGCTGGAAGGGACCTCCAAAGCTCAGCCAGTCCAGCCCCCTGCCAGAGCAGGAGCACCTACAGCAGATCACACAGCAACACATCCAGGTAGGTCTTGAGTATCTTCAGAGAGAGAGACTCCACAGCCCCCAGGCAGCCTGTGCCAGGCTTCTGTCACCCTCACACTGAAAACATTTTCCTCCTGTTTCCATGGCACTTCCTATGCCTCAGCTCCCACCCACTGCCCCTTGGCCTGGCACTGGGCATCACCCATCAGAGCCTGGCTCCAGCCTCCTGCCACTCACCTGCACATCTTTATAACCATTGCTGAGGTCCCCCCTCAGGCTCTCCTCTCCCAGCAGCACAGCCCCAGCTCCCTCAGGCTCTGCTCCTAAGGAAGATACTCCACTGCCTTCAGCACTGCTGTGGCTCTCTGCTGGACTCTTTCAGGCAATTCCCCAGGGCCCTTCTTGAAGTGAGGGGGGCAGAACTGTGCACAGTATTTGAGATGCAGCCTCAGCAGGGCAGAGTAGAGGCGGAGAATCTCTCAGTTAAGCCTCGTGAAGTCAGCTCAACGTTTGGGGCTGGCTCGGTGCTCGCTCACGACGCTGATCGGGGCGCGGGCTGCTGGCCAGGTGCTAGCCTGTGTGCTGACCCTGCCGTCACACGTTCCGCATCTGTGTTCTGCTGAACTAAACACTCCCAAGTACGGGACACAAAACTAGGCTAAGGCTTTCATAACATTCTACTGTGCATTAAAGGCTTATAGAGGTAAAACGTGTCTTTAGCGAGGAGCAGAGTGCCGACTTCCACATCCACCGGCACCCCCTGCGCCGCGGCCTCTCCTCTCAGCTCTTGCCGCCCTCTCACTGCAGACTCTGCCCAGCCTGCAGGGGCAGAAGGTGAGGGCAGAAGGTGAGGACAGGCGCGCCCGGCATGGCCCAGAACTGCAGCAAGTCGCCCTTGTCGCCGCCTGCAAGGCACAGCCCACTACAGCCACAAGCCGCCGTTGCCGCCGCCGAGGCACGGCCGCCCCGCGGAGGCTCCCTGGGAGGCGGGCAGCCCCGATCGATGACATCGGCGGCTCGGCTGCGGGGCCTGCTCGGCGGTGCGGAGCGCGACTGTGTCTCCCGCCGAGGCGGCAGTTGTCGCCGCTGCTGGGAGTCGGGGCGGCGGCGGCGGTTGGGATGGCGGCACCGGCGGAGCTGTACCCACGGAACTCCATCGAAGATGACTTCAACTACGGCAGCAACGTGGCCTCGTCCAGCGTCCACATCCGCATGGGTACGAGCTGGGGATGTGCAGTATCGCCACGCTCCCCCTACCCGAAGCCTTCACCCTCGCAGCTTGGCGGCGCTGCCCCTGCTGCTCCCTTTGCTGGGCGGCCAAAGGAGATGTCGTACCCCTGTGCTCTCAGCAAGTTCCTCCCTGTTAACCCCGTATCGCCTGTGGCGTTTGGCTGAACTCAGATCCTGCGCGGTATTTTTATCGTCTGGGCAGAGGTGGTGAGTGGGGAGCCAGGGCGTTACCTGGGCCGGGTTAAGGGTGAGGGGAAGACCAGTGGCTTTAGAAAGATCATTTCAGCCTACATGGTGTAGGTCTTTTTGAGATGGATGAAACCTATCTAAATGCAGGTTGTGTTTTTTTTCCAAAGCGATGCCTTTTGAAGCCCGACCATGATAGGTGAAGGGCATGAAAGCTAAAATTGGTGTCAATAATTGCATTGGCTTAACTCAGGGACAGAGATTTGAATTGCTTCCGAGGTGTCAAAAGTTCATCTCTTCTGCTGAAGGCTTTCTGTGCCATTAGCAGCCATGAAATACTGCTCTGCTGTTAACATGTAGGTCTCCAATGCATCAGATACTCTCGTAGAAGGTGTTTAACCACTAATCCTTGCTGAATGAGTTATGATGTTATTTGGTACATCTTGGAATAAAAATGGTAGTGTGCTATGGATTTTTTATTAGCTATTTCTGATAAACAGGAGACCACTTCCTAGGAAAATGCAGTTTTATCCCGTTTGGAAAATAAAGGATGCTGCAGGAAGTGCAGAACGGTGTGAGGAGAAGTTGTGCTGGGTAGCAGGCTACTTCTAGATTTGTTCACTGTATTACAACAAAGTAGGGCCCAGTCTCTCATGGCTTACAAGTATATAGCTGTGGCAAGCAGGTAATTTAATTCACCTTCTCATAGTATGAGCTTTTAAACTTCTTTTTAGGCTGTACTATTAAAGATTAAATCAGTTGTCTCTGCAAGCTCATTCTGCCTTTCAGAGCATTTTGCCCAGTGGACTTGGTCTGCTTCTAGCCAGGACAAAGAATATCTGTGTGATATATCTGCATGTCTTGAACCAGAGCATTTTGCCCAGTGGACTTGGTCTGCTTCTAGCCAGGACAAAGAATATCTGTATGATATATCTGCATGTCTTGAACCAGAGCATTTTGCCCAGTGGACTTGGTCTGCTTCTAGCCAGGACAAAGAATATCTGTATGATATATCTGCATGTCTTGAACCAGAGCATTTTGCCCAGTGGACTTGGTCTGCTTCTAGCCAGGACAAAGAATATCTGTATGATATATCTGCATGTCTTGAACCAGAGCATTTTGCCCAGTGGGCTTGGTCTGCTTCTAGCCAGGACAAAGAATATCTGTATGATATATCTGCATGTCTTGAACCAGAGCATTTTGCCCAGTGGACTTGGTCTGCTTCTAGCCAGGACAAAGAATATCTGTATGATATATCTGCATGTCTTGAACCAGAGCATTTTGCCCAGTGGACTTGGTCTGCTTCTAGCCAGGACAAAGAATATCTGTGTGACATATCTGCATGTCATGAACCACTCTCCACTCTCTATGCTTCTAGAATTCTGAAGCTTGTTAGCTCAGTTCTGGAATTATTTGGTTTTAAGCAGTCTGTATCTGTAGATACCTGTTCATTAAGATGCAAGTCATAAATTACCATAAATTATGTTTTAACTTGGAAGAAGGTTAATCAAATGGATATTACTGCTAAAGTTTGCCCCTTTCAACTTGTTATGGCTGCTTCTGTCTTGCACAGAACTTCAAATCAATTTTTCTTCATTTAGATCTGCTAGTAACATGATGGAGAATGTGTATTGTTTGTAACTTCTTAGTGAGATCAGGTGCTTGTAACTTACTAAAAGTCTGGAGTAAATTACTTGCAATTATTTTTGTATTTATTTTGTCATAATTGTCATTGTTTAAATCATTAAGTCCAGGAATAAATGGAATTTTGCTGGAATACCATATCAACTTTTAAAGGAAAAAAAGTGTCTTCTTATCACTTTACATCGAATAAGGAGTTTGCAGTGATACCTTATCAAATAGAAAGCTTATATCTGATTTACTGCTAAATTGTGTAACTCAGAAGTGGTGATTTTTCTTTTACTTATTCTAGCTTTTCTTCGGAAGGTCTATGGCATTCTCTCCATCCAGGTTCTCTTGACCACACTCACATCTGCAGTGTTTCTGTACTCTACTGAAGTGCAGGCGTTCATTCGTGAATGGTAAATACTAAAATGAAATGAAGCTGTGGTTGTTGTATTGTGTTTGAAGTACAGCTCCTGTAGTTTGCTGCTCTGGAGCAATTCAATGCTTCTAATCGTTTTTATACCCTGTCTTTCAATAGAAATTTTGTAACCTGATCAGAAAATAATTTTCTGGTTTGTTTTTTTGTTGTTGTCCTTGGTTCAGTATTATCATTAAAGTTTACTTTAATCAATACTTTATTATCATAGAATGGTCTGGGTTGGAAAGGACCTCTGAAGGTCACCCAGTCCAACCCCCCGTGCAGTCAACAGAGACATCCTCCACTAGATCAGGTTGCCCAGAACCCTGTCAAGCTTCATCTTGAATATCTCCAGGGAAGGGGCCTCAACCATCTCCCTGGGCAACCTGTTGCAGTGTTCCACCACCCTGATAGTGCAGAACCTGTTCCCAACATCCAATCTCAGTCTGCTCTGCTCTAGTTTGAAGCCATTGCCTTCATCCTGTCACTGCAGCCCTTTGTAAATTAGTAGTGCTTATTTTAATATTTATGCTATCCATCAGTTGTAGAATATCTCATTTACTGACATTTAGGTTGGATATTAAGAAGCACTTCCTGATGGAAAGGGTAATTAGGCACTGGAGTGGACTGCCCAGGGAGGTGGTGGAGTCGTCATCTTTGGAGATATTTAAGGCAAGATTGGATGTGGCACTTGGTGCCATGGTCTGGTCCACGGTGTTAGGTCATAGGCTGGACTGGATGGTCTCAGAGGTCTATTCTAGCTTCAATAATTCTGTGATTCTGTGATTTCTTATTTTATGGTCATTAGTATCTACTTTCAGACTCTGTTCAGAATGCTATTTATAGGTACCTGCTCCAAAAAGTTGAATTGTGTCTTATTCCAGCCCCTGCCTTCCCCATCTTAGTTTATTGTTTGGTTTATTGTTTGTTGTTTTTTTTTCCTGAAAACTAATCACCTGCCTCTCAGATTTTTCTTGAGAAAAAAAAAAGTCTCAGAATCAAAACTGTGATGAATGAGCAGGAGAGAAGAACTGGGGAAGGGAGTACATGGAGTCCAATTTCTGTTTTCCTGCAAGTGCAGGCTTTGCTTTTGCTTTCACTTCAAAGCTCAAAGGAAAAGAAAGAGCATTGATCACTACATGTTTAAGATACAGTGTATGCTACAGAGGTTGTAAAGTACAACTTCCTCCTTAAATGTGATCATCTAAAATAGTCCTGCTTGCTTAGAACTGTTGTGATTTCGTGTTTGATTTTGTTCCAGTTTTCCCTTGGAGGTCTGCCTGAATGGTTTAATTATAGTGATACTTGCTGATCAGTACTGATTTCCATTGGTGCAGTTAGTGCCCATGTTTCTTGCATTCAGGTGTTCATAAAAACCAATTCCTCGAATGTGGCATTCTTAACAGGCAAAATATTACATATCACAGAATAACAGAATGGTAGGGGTTGGAAGGGACCTCCAGAGCTTGGCTAAAGCAGGTTTGCATAGATCAGATTGCACAGGAATGCATCCAGGCAGGTTTTGTAGGTCTCCAGAGACAGACTCCATGACCACTTTGGGCAGCCTCAAAGTAAAGCTTTTTTGACTTGTGTTTAAGTGAAACCTACTGTGTTCTAGTTGTACTCATTGCCCCTTGTCCTGTCACTTAGCCCCACTGAGAAAAGCTTTATTTTATACCATAGTTGTACACTTTGTTATTTTAGTAGAGATGGAGTTTCCTCTTCATATGGGTTTATTTCCAGGTGATGTATTCCTGAGCAATCTTTAGCTTCAGTATGAATAAAAAATTGCCTTTACTTAAGACTGCACTGTTTTTAACTGATTATCTGTGATGTTCACACAAACCCTATGAGGAGAGGCTGAGGGAGCTGGGCTTGTTTAGCCTGGAGAAGAGGAGGCTCAGGGCTGACCTCATTGCTGTCTACAACTACCTGAAGGGAGGTTGTAGGCAGGTGGGGTTGGTCTCTTCTCCCAGACAACCAGCCACAGAACAAGGGGACACAGTCTCAAGTTGTGCTGGGGGAAGTATAGGCTGGATGTTAGGAAGAAGTTTTTGCCAGAGAGAGTGATTGGCATTGGAATGGGCTGCCCAGGGAGGTGGTGGAGTCAGCATTCCTGGAGGTGTTCAAGAGAAGACTGTATGAGGCACTTAGTGCCATGGTCTGGTTGACTGGATAGGGCTGGGGGAATAGGTTGGACTGGATGAGCTTGGAGGTCTCTTCCAACCTGGTTGATTCTATGATTCTATGTTATGTTATAGAATAGTTGCATTGTAAAAGTTGCTTTACATTTACTTCGGATATATGAAGCACTATCTATACCAAAATGATTACTTAAAAACTTGGTTTTATGAAAACTGTTTTTAAGTCTTCCAGCTATTTTAATTTTGTGACTTATTTGGGTTCTTTTTGTATGGAACTTTGCAGGCCTTTCTTGATTTTGATATCTGGGATTGGAGCTTTGCCTTTAATGGTGGCACTGATCTTCTGCAGACACCAGCATCCTGTTAATTTATACCTGCTTTTTGGATTTGTAAGTATTTATGTAGCTTCAGTTTCAGCAGTCCCTAGAGTAGCTTTCATTGTGATGAACTCCTTAAAGTAAACTGGTGGGGAGTAATTTGTTTTTTTGTATTCCTTGAAATATACCAAATATACTTACAAGGATCAGAGTTATTTTTTGGAGATTCTATGCATTAGTTGCCCCTAGGTAGCTTCTATGTCAGTTTTCTTGTAACATCATTTTAGGAAGAGTGGAATCAGGTTGAGCACATTGGGGGTGGTTTTTGTGTTTGTGTATAGCTCTGTCTGCTCTCATTGTTCTGTTGATATCAGTGAATTTCTATAACACTGTTCAGTAGGAAAGGAAAAGGCATTTTATTACCTTCTTTAATAGAAGACTCAAAAGCAACCAGGTGTATGTATTTATTTCTTTAATTGTTGTCTTGTTGATGCTAAATTCTGAGCGTGTTTTCAACACAGACAAGTCAATCCAAGCTCCCCTGAAATTTCAGTCTCCTGCCTGATGTAAATTTGTAGGTACAGGCTAATGTAGCATAGGTTAGCAAAATCCAGATCTAGGATTATATGGAAGTCAGTGTTACGAAAAGAAGTCACAGTAGAACAATTAGAATTTGATGCTTTAGGAGTTGCCTAAGTAGTGTTTGTAATACAAGGGGAAGACAGCTTTGCTGTATAAATGGTAACACAGTTAGAAGCTTCCTGGCTTATGAACTCTTGCAGGAAAGTAAAATGTTTAAACACTTATAAGTGCAGCTGTAGCAAGGAGTGAGGGTTAAATGTTTCAAATTAAGTTTCATTAAAATATGAGAGAAGACACTGTCATAAACCAAGAGGTCAGAAATAACAGGACATTTAACCCAGACTCTGTTTTTATGACATACAGCTTTGCATCCTTCTGTCCCCTGGACTGTGCAATACTTCAGCTGTCATACCATGTTCGGCCAAGCTGTTACCTCACTGCTTGCTACAGCTGCACTTATAAGTACAATGAAAGGAAGTCAATGAAGACACTTAGCTGTCTTAACAAGATATGAAGAGTGTATTAATTTTATAGCCCCTTGAATAGTTTGTAAGAAGTGTGGTAAGAATGTTCTGTGCTTTGATTAGAAAACCTAAATGGCATTTTTCTATAGTCTCATTCCTTTTCAGTTTATATTGTGTCTTCCAGCACAGTAAGACAGCACATGGTTGTGAGCTAGAGTAATGCCTGTGGGGATGTATAACAGAGTGGGATTCATTACATGTGAAGTCTCTTAAGTTTTTTTTTTCTTTTCTTGTATTTTTTTGTTGTTGTTTGTTTTTACTTTTTGTAGACCCTACTGGAAGCACTGACAGTTGGCATTGCAGGTGAGTGGTAGCCATCACATTGTCTGATTCCATAAAGAAATCTGAAAAGGAGTTCAGGATCTTGTACTAATTGCTATTGGAGATTCCCAGATGTGGCTAAAAGGCTATTAAATCCACTATTTGGAAAGGTCAGTGACAGTAAAAAATAGGGGATAAAGGGAGAAAACTGGGTTCTGATGCAGAACTGTTAACTGTGCAAACCAGAAGCAAGAAATGAGTTGTGCCCATCCACTCTTTTGGTACAGCTAGCAATATTTTTTTCTTATAAGGCAACTGTCAGGAAAGCCAATTTGCAAATGAAGTGACCTTATCTTCCCTCTCAGTTTCCTCCAAGGGATTTTGAGTTTGGAGAGTTCTGCACTTTATTGTTAGGGTTGAGATAGAGTTGTGATGGACAAGTCTGAGCATCTCCTTGCACTACAGCTCCCAGTTCAGGATGAAATCACTTCATTGTGTTTTATGAGCTCCTGAAAAACAAAAAAGTCATTTGGGCAAAGTATAGATTAAGGAGGGAGGCACAAAAAAAGGGATCCATTGATTTATCTTTCCCCTCCTATCCCCTAATCAAACCGTTACAAGCCTTCACAGAGGACTTTTTTCAGTATCATGAAAAATTCAGATAGCCTTTCCCTTAAGATCTTACCCATCTGTGCTTAGAATGCTTATCTTCATTTTTTGTTGGTGTTTTTGGATTTGTTTTGAGTTTTTTGGACTGGTTGTTTGGTTTTGGGTTTGCTATTAGGCTGGATGGTTGGATTTTTTTTTTAATAGGGTAGATCTGTTATTGCCATTTAAGATGCAACAGCTGTGAGGTAACTCCAGCTTAGCTAACACAAAGGTCTGTGCATCCTGTGGTCATGATTTTGAAGTGCAAAGACAAGTTCAGGCATTATTTACTTTCTTTGTTCACAGTTAAGATTTTAGTTGGGTTTTTTTTCTGTCTGAAAGTTTAAACTTTGCTTTCCTCAAAAGATAAATCAGGAAATACAGAGTGTAGTGGTTCTTTAAATGACAGCTCACTTTCTCTGTTTATAGTGAGTTTCTATGATGCATCCGTTGTCTTCCAAGCCTTTCTTCTTACTACTGCTGTATTTCTTGGACTGACTGCTTATACCTCGCAGTCAAAGAGAGACTTCAGCAGATTTGGAGCAGGGTAGGTTGTCATTTTCATTAAGATGATTTTTCCTTTATTAAAGTATGCTTTGCAGATATAATAAAGATCAGTAGAACCTGCTTTGAGAGACTAGTGAAGGTGTTATTTATCTGAAATGATTAATTTTATGTGGTTTTGCTTTCTTGGAAAGAGCTGCTTCTCTGTTACTGATTCTTAAAAGCCATAGAATTACACTAGAAAACTAATTTGAGCTGCATTTTACACGGAGACAGAAGGCAGCTGCCTAAGGTACTTGTTAAAAGGTAAAGTTACTGTTCTAACTTTTGACAGCTTTATAAAGCTATGAGTTTTACAGCTGATACCAATGAACAGTTGGCATCTAAGAATTACCAACGTGTACTTGTCAAATATATCATGGAAGAGCTTCAATAAGGGAAGATATTTTAAGTAAACATTTGAAGATAGTGTTGCTTACACTGTGGTTTTGGGTTTATTTTCAGCCTCTTCACTTGTTTGTGGATTTTGATCCTCTCTTGTTTCTTGAGGGTAAGATACCTTGTGTTTAAGGTTAAAAAATATTCTTTAATATAAATCTTTTACTAACTTTCAGTATAACCAAAATGTTTTGGACAGTCCAATATAGCCTAATGAAAGGAAGTTCCTAAGCAGATCCAGTACTGTTGTAGATTGTGCTGCTGATCTTTTAACCATTCATTTCCAATTCATGTTGGGTGTTGTTCTTGCTGATGTAAAAGTGGCATTTGAGTTGATTGACAAAATTTATCAGCAAAGATCCTCGACTGAGAGAATAGGAAGGAGATTTGGCTGTATTTTGTTTCCCTAATTTCTCTGCTGTTAATATTCTGGAGACCAGAGCTTCCTGTCTCTTGAGTTGGAGGCACTTTTATACTCAGTTTAAAAGACTGTGACTGGGGACTATGTGAAATAAGGACACTGAAATGTCATCATCATACTATATTTGTGTGTAAGTGAAAAGACTTTGCACCCTAAAGTGTGGAGTATCATTATAGAGAAGTTTTAATAATTGAAAGAAGAAGTAATGTACAACTCCTTTTTTTCCCATTTCATTTGCCTCCAGCTGTTTTTCTACAACGACACAGTGGAGTTGGTGTTTGCTGCTGCCGGAGCTCTTCTGTTCTGTGGATTTATTATTTATGACACTCACTTGTTGATGCACAAATTGTCCCCTGAAGAGTACATAGTTGCTGCAATCAATCTCTACTTGGACATCGTGAACCTGTTCATACACCTGCTGAATTCATTGCAGGCATTGAATAAAAAGTAGACAGAAGTGGTGTGTGATTTGACTACAGCTTATATAATAAGCATTGGGGTGGTCTGCAGACTCTGTAGTTCTGTCTTCTAGAGACTGATCAGTATTCTGGGAATATTGATCCTCCTTAGGGAAAAAAAAAGGCTTTCTTCTGCAGATAAGTTCTTCTCTAGAATACATGTTATGTAGTTAACATGCAGTTGTCACTTCAGACACTTTTTTTAATCACTTAATTTGCACTTGACATAATTCACAGTAAAAATATTTGCCAACATCTCATGGTTCCAGGGTAAGCCTCTCTCTGCTATTCTACAGCTGCTGGAAATGTTTCCTGTGGGATTCTAGGTGTAGCATGTAAGAGTAGCCTGAGTTTATCATTGTGCAATGATTTGCTGAGCTAAATTATTTTTTTCCTAGTTTTTGTTTGGGGAAATGGAATGTTGGTGAATGTCACAGAGATGTTCCTATCTTGCTGAAGGGAATGTTAAGTGTTATTTATTGCCTGTCTTTCAGTGTTTTGAAAGATCAGTTGGAGATGGACTCTGGCATTTTATCAACTTGTGTATATTAAGCTTAATCGTCAATAAAAATGGGAAAAGCTTTGGTCTGTGCTTGCAGCTGAGACTGGAGGTGAGGGCACCGCCAATGGACACTGCAAACCCTTGCTGGACAGGTGTTTGGTTGCTGACAGGGGAGAGGCACAGGAACAGCACCCACCCCCCGAGCTGTTGAAATCCTGCAAAGCCAGGCAGGGTGAAAACAGTTTGGAGAAACTTGCCTCAGATCCAGCATAAAAGTTGGAGTCTTGTGACGGCTCATCCGTCCTGCCAGGTTAGCAGAAGTGCAGCGCGGTACTTGGGCAATACCGTAAGCGGTGACAGCCTGTGCTGCAACTCAGTTGTTTCACGCAGTCATTTCGGTGGGAAAGGACCCGACTGAGGCTACTTGAAGTACGACCGCCAGTTGTGAGCAAGTTTCTCTCGTTGCTTCAGGGTTTCATTAGGAAATGCGCGGCGCTAGCCAAGAATGAAAGGTTGCTTTTTACCTCGTGGTGACACCTACCGGCTTTGGTCGCTACCCACCCCCGGCGCGCTGCACTGGGAGCGGCGGTTGGGCGTCATTCCATAGCCACAGCGAGCAGCTGCTCCGTGGCGTGAGCACGACGTGAAACCGCCCCGGGAGCGGGGCCGGCTCGGAGCGTTCCCGCAGCAGGCGGGGCGCAGCGGGGCGCGCATGCGCGACCGGAAGGCGCCGTGCGGCGTGGGGGGGACCGGCGGAGCCTGGTGCGTGGCGGCGGTGAGCCCAGGGAAGGGGTCCGGGGGGGGAAGGGGTCCGGGGGAGGGAGGGGCAGGGAACCCCCTCTCTGCGCGCTGCCCGCCCGGTAAGGCCGCCGGTAAGGCGGCAGCCTCTGCCCTGCGCTGGCTCTGGCCTCACCGTTTCCTGTGCCCCCTCCTCTCAGGACATGGCGAAGAGCCTGCGGAGCAAATGGAAGAGAAAGATGCGGGCGGCGAAGAGGATGAAGAACGCGCCCAAGGAGCTGGAGAGGCTGAAAAAAGTCCTGGGGACCAACGCGGATGCCGTCATGGAGGAGGTCAAGGAGGTGGCAACTGTGGTGACCCCCAGGAACGTCCTAGCGCAGGGCGGTGAGTTGGGCTCTCGTTGGGCGCGCTGGAGCTACGGGGAGAGTCCTGCTAGCAAAGCGGGGCAGGACCGCAGGGGAGCCGAGGTGCCCTCGCCAGGTGTCAGGCAGGCTCCGGCTTGCCCCGGCCCTCGGCTGTCTTTCTGAGTGCTCGCTGTGTTTTCCTCCTGCCTCCCGCTCCCCGCCCTTTCCAGTGTGCCAGTTTCTTTTGTTGCCATCACCCGGGCGCAGGGACGTGCTGCTGGATTAGTTTGTGTTCCTGTGACTTATTCCATGCAACTCGGTGACAGCGAGTTGGAAAAACAAATCTTTTAAAGCCTAAATGTGCTTTTAAATCCTCGAATTTGGCTGCCCAGGGAGGTGGCAGAGTCACCATCCCTGGAGGTGTTCAAGCAAAGCCTGGATGAGGCACTCAGTGCCATGGTCTGGTAGTTGATTGGACAGGGCTGGGGGATAGGTTGGACTGGATGAGCTTGGAGGTCTCTTCCAGCCTGGTTGATGCTATGATTAGCCTTTGAGGCTTTGATTTAAAGTATGCAGCATGATACTAAGACATGTCTTTGTGAAGATAGATGAGTGAAGTTTCATCACTGAGCAGTTATTGCAAGCACAGCACTTTATTTGTAGATGAACTGCAAACAGGATTTTATTTCCAAGCTACTTCAAAGAGGACGCTTAATATATGAAAGTTGAACATAAACCTAAAGTAATTTTATAGAGATTTTATTAAAAAAAATAATTTGGGAGTTTTCCTTTTTTTTTTTAAAATTAAAACAACAACCAAAAAAGCCTCATAATAGAGTCATGGAATGGCTTGGATTGAAAGGAACCTCCAAAAGTCACTCAGGGACACCCTCAACTCGATCAGGTTGCCCAGAGCCCTGTCCAACCTCACCTTGAAGATCTCCAGGGAGGGGGCCCCAGCCACCTCCCTGGGCAATCTGTTCCAGTGCTCCACCACCCTCATGATGCAGAACTTGTTCCTGATATCCAATCTAAATCTTTTATGTTCTAGTTTGGAGCCATTGCCCTCATCCTGTCCCTGCAGGCCTTTGTAAACAGTCTCTGCAGCCTTCTTGTAGCCCCCTTCAGGTACTAGAAGGTCATTATTAGGTCTCCCTGTAGCCTTCTCTTCTCCAGACTGAACACCCCCCAGCTCCTCCAGACTGTCCTCGTAGCAGAGCTGCTCCAACCCCCTAATCACTTAAGTGGCCTCCTCTGGACCCAGTCCATCAGATCCATGTTCTTCCTGTACTGAGGGCTTCCAAGCTGGGTGCAGTACTCCAGGAGAGGTCTCAGCAGAGCAGAATAAAGTGGCAGAATCACCTCTCTGGATCTGCTGGCAATGCTGCTTTGGATGCAGCCCAGGATGTAATTTGCCTTCTGGTTCCTTTAGATTGCAAAGTACAATTAAAATAATGTGCCATGTGAGGAAGTGGCATTTTCTCTCAGGGGTGTTCCTTCATTTAGTTAATGCTGCATCTGACAGGAATCAGAGAAGCAGCTTACACAGAGTTGGTTTTCTTGTACTGTCAATTTTTTCTTGGTTTGTGTTGGCAGTCATCTCTCCTGTGGCTTTTGGAAAACAGTGCTTTTAACATGCCTTGGGTTTTGTGTCTTTGTCTCTGGAACTGGGACTTTTTTAGCTACATATCAAAGAATGTTAGGGGCTGGAAGGGACCTTGAAAGCTCATCCAGTCCAACCATCCTGCCAGAGCAGGATCACACAGGAACACATGCAGGCAGGTGATGAATATCTCCAGAGACTCTCCACAGTCTCCTTGGGCAGCCTGTTCTGGGGTTCTGTCACCCTCACAGGGGAAACATTTTCCTCATGTTTCCATGGAACTTCCTATGCCTCAACTCCCACCCACTGCCCCTTGGCCTGTCATTTGGCATCACTGAGCAGAGTCTGGCTCCATCCTCTTGGCTCTCACCTTTACATCTTTATAAATGTTCACGAGGTCACTCCTCAGGCTCCTCCTTTCCAGGCTGAAGAGCCCCAGCTCCCTCAGGCTCTCCTCCTAAGGAAGATGTTCCACTCCATCACTTTTGTGGCTCTGCACTGGACCAGCCTTTTGTTGTGCCAGCAGGTACAGCCTTTTGTTGTGCTGGTGGACCCCTGTGCCTGTTCTCTGCTGATTGCACGTATTGGTATTGCAGCTTTAGGGTTCCAGAAACACACCTTTGTGGTGCAGATCCCTGTAGACTATCAGCATGCTTCAACTATTAAAGCAGCACACTTGCCTTTTTCTCATGAGCTTCATCTCCCAACATCAGACAGGCACAACAGAGAAACATCTCTAAAAGCTGATGATAAAGCTTTTAGAGCTGCACCTGTGTGGTCTGGAAGCGAGGTTGAAATTAAATAGTAGAGCACAGTTTGAATCTGTACATAAACAAGACATCCCCCTTGCAGCTTTGGTGTCTTGCTGTGATGTGATGTTCATGTGTTAGCTAGCTGGGGTTACTCCTTGGGAGTTACCATGTCACAGGCAGTCTTCTAATCCTGTATGTCTAATTATATTGGATTTGATCTTGTGCTAATTTTTCCAGGCAAATGTAGCTCATGCTTTGTCCCATCATTGTATTTCATCTTTTTACTTTGTTCTTCTCTTGTTTTCATCTTTCACTCTAATTGTTTAGAGCAGATCATCTTAGACACCACATCATAAAGAGTGTTTAATTGTGCATATGTTTCAGTAAGCCTATGGCTTTCTCTACAGTTGCAGCATTTAATGGAGACCACAAACAATGCTTTTAGGCATAGTATTAGAACATATGGCAGACTAAAGAATAAGCACAGAGAAGGGGGACCTGAGGGTCCTGGTGGATAGAGGAAGGATGACCATGGGCCAAGAAGCCCAATGGTGTCCTGGGGTATATAAGAAGGGGTGTGGTGTTTAGCAGGTCCAGAGGGGTTCTCCTCCCTCTCTGTTCTGCCCTGGTAAGGGTATATCTGGACTACTGTGGCCAGTTCTGGGCCCCTCAGTTCAAGAAGGACCTCAGGGAACTGCTTGAATGTGTCCAGCACAGAGCCACAAAGATAATGAAGTGGAACACCCTTATGAGGAAAGGCTGAGGGAGCTGGGGTTCTTTAGCTTGGAGGAGACTAAAGGGTGGCCTCAGTGTTTACAAATACGTGAAGGGCAGATGTCAGGAGGATGGAACCAGGCTCTGCTCAGTGATGTCAAGTAATAGGACAGGAAGCAATGGGTGCAAGCTGGTCCACCTGAACATAAGGAACAATGTTTTCCCTGTGAGTGTGACAGAGCACTGGAGCAGACTGCCCAGAGAGGTCACAGAGCTGCCTTCTCTGGAGACATTCAAAACCTATCTGGATGTGTTCCTGTGTGACCTGCCCTAGATGATCCTGCTCTGGTAGGGCAGCTGTACTGGATGATCTCTGTGATCCCTTCCAACCCCTAACATTCTGTGATTCTATAAAGGTTCTTTGCCCAGACATAGGCCTTTAGGGAAAATGTTGCATATTTTCTATCAGCTGTTGAAGTTCCTGGGTTGCAATTGCATTGGTTCAGAAAGCACTCAGCTCTCTACATACAAATACTGCTGTGCATAGGAGGATTATTGTACCACTTTGGTGAATCTTGTAGTAATAGATTCTGTCAAGTCTATTAATATATTTTATTCATTATAAATACCTTTATTTTTCAGATGACTCCAAAATGGACATTGATAATAAACGAAACAAGAAAACTCTTCTAGACCAGCACGGACAGTACCCAATATGGATGAATTCCAGGCAGAAAAAGAAGCTGAAGGCACAACGTGTTAAAGGCAAAAAAAAATCAAAATTGGCCAAAGGCTTAGCTTGGTAGAATCAGAGTTCTGTAAGATCATGAATATTTTACTTACAAAATAAATACCCCAAATAAGTACATGGCAGTTTTGTGCTTTACCGCCGAGTATAATTTCACAGAATCATTCAGGCTGGAAAAGACTCTCAGGATCAAGTCCAATCTACTCTGCAAAGTTCACCCCTAAACCATATTCCCAAGCACCTCATCTAAACGACTTTAAAACACATCCAGGGTTGGTGACTCAGCCACCTCCATGACCACTCTTGCTGTGAAAAGTGTTTTCTGATGTCCAGTCTAAACCTGTTGCATGAACTTTTGAAGAAGTTGTTAGGCCAGCAGTGGTGAAAGCAGTATCAACTTGGTACCTACAGACCTTTAAAAATGCAAAAAACAGTCTGAGTGCCTTTGAATAGATGTGGTGGAAGGCCAAAATAGGCCTAAATGTGTCCTGGCATGTCCAGACATGCCCTGTTCCCCCTCTCTCCTGCTGATGGGGGAAGCAACTGCAGGCAAGGAAGACAAAGGCCTGGTGCCTCCATGTCTCTTCCAAGTTATAAGCAGCATACTCACATATGTTTAGACACTTGTTTGTGTTCTGCCCTAGAAGGGTAAAAGAAAGTCCTAGCTCACCTAATATGGTCAAGTTTGGCAAACTGCCATTCTGATTGGGTAAGCTTTCTGGCCAAAGAGCCATTAGTGTCAGGCTGAATTGATGAGGTGATCACAATGTGCTCTCAGTGCTCTCCGCCACTGCAAACATGCTCTCTGCTGCTGTATCCTGCCATGCTCTGCCATGCTTTTGCCTTACTTGCTTTGCAGCATTTTTTCTGCTAAGTTCCAAGCCAGCTTTGCTGCATAAGAACAAGCCCTGATGATCTGGGGCTTGTATACCTGGAATTAGTTTAGTTTACCAGGAATAAGCATTAAGTGCTTTCACATGATAGGCTAACATAGCCAGTGTGATATTGGGCCCCTCTGCACATCTGCAAGACGTTGTGCCAAGTCTGCACATCTGCAAGTCTTCTGCTGAGATTGGGAGCCCTGGAAAGGACAGAGTCATCCAAGAGGGACCAGAATCAGGTCAGAGATTGTCTGCCTCCCAGCAACCTGTTAGAGCCTGGGAAGATTTAGAAGCCTCAACGGCTAACAAGATGCTGGCAGAACTCCTTTCAGGTGTTTGGGTAGTGTCTGGAGGCTGTAGTTTAGCCCTGGGAACCCGGAGATACTACTTTGGGAGTAAATACTTAAGAGCCTCTGTAACTAATTCTAAGTACCTTCTGCCTTAAGCAGGAAGGAGCCTCGGGTCCCTCTAGTGGGCAAGCAGTATATTAACTGCAAGAGTCTCTTGCCAATTTCAATTAGGTGAATTAACGTTTGTTATACTATTGCTAGTTATTTCTTGAGTGTTCAAGATTGCCTCTGTTTTTCCTCTCTGCAATGTTTTTCATGACTGCAAAGAACTTCTTATTAAAAATTAAGGTCTGTGGTGAGATTCCTGAATATCAAAATTAATAAACTATATTAATCTTGGAAATAAAAAATCCTTGCCATACTGTTGCAATAGATTAAGTGTCTGTGTTTACCTGGAGCTTCATCTTTTATACTGTGACCAGAGGAAATGCTAAAGGAAAATTCTGAAATAACAATGGAAATGGAAATGGGTTTTGTACTGTGATCTTCATCAATGTAACCTGTCTTTTAGTCAATTCAACCAAAGGAGTCTGTAAACTCACCATCTCCTTTACCTTCTGTAAAATTGCTTTCCTGTGCCAATTTATATTGCCTTTAACATCTGATGAATAACAAAAATGGACTTTTTAATATTTAAGTAAAAAGAGATTGTAGAATCATAGAATCATAGAATCAACCAGGTTGGAAGAGACCTCCAAGATCATCCAGTCCAACCTATCACCCAGCCCTGTCCAGTCAACTAGACCATGGCACCGAGTGCCTCATCCAGTCTTTTCTTGACTGGATGAGGCACTCGGTGCCATGGTACATTGTACACTGAAATCAACACCAAGACCTTAGGAAGCTTCTGTAAGTGAAAAGATCAAAGTGTCCAAGTGACTAATGCGTGAAGAAACTTTAGGTAACTCAGAAGTATTTCAGTGCTGTCTGTGGTTTAAGTGCTGCAGGAGCTAAATAAAACTGATGAACATGAGAGAATGCAAATGCAGAGATTAGCAATAAAATTGTTTAAGACATTTTCTGAATTTTGGTAAATGTGAATTCACTTTTCCATGTGTATTTTCAGTGTCCTTCAACGACAGTACCCATCTGTCAATGAGCTTTATGACATGGGCAGAGGATAAGGTACAGCATGGTTGTGTAACACAGGCCATTTTGATGTGACTAGCTGCAGCTGATGGTACATTGCTGGGTGCTAATGTGATGAGAGATGCAGGAATTAGTTGTCCTGGAAGCTTATGTTAAAATCTCTAAGAATTGAAATTATTTTGGTGCCCATAGGATCATAGGATGTTAGGGGTTGGAAGGGACCCAAAGAGATCATCGAGTCCAACCCCTCTGCCAGAGCAGGACAATCCTATCTAACACAGATCACAGAGGAACATATCCAAACAGGCCTTGAAAGTCTCCAGAGAAGTAGACTCCACAACCTATCTGAGAAGCCTGTTCCAGTGCTCTGTGACCCTTACAGTAAAGAAGTTTCCCCCCTTGTTGAGGCGGAACCTCTTTTGCTGCAACTTACACCCGTTGTTCCTTGGCCTATCTGAGGGAGCAGTGAGCAGAGCCTGTCCCCCCCCACTCCTGGCAGCCTCCAGATACTTACAAACATTTATCAAATCCCCTCTCGGTTTTCTCTTCTCCGGACTAAGCAGCCCCAGGTCCCTCAGCCTCTCCTCATCAGCCATGCCCTCCGGTCCCTTCATCACCCTCCTAGCCCTCTGCTGGACCCTTTCCAGCAGGATGATGGAAGGGGAACATCCCTCTGGTTATTTATGTCCCCACACACCCAGGACCCCCAGCCATGCCCCACGCCCTTGGCATGTGAAGGGAGCCTGGGGGAATCTTGAGGGGAGTCAAGGTGACAAAGGGGGTTTGGGGACATCTAAAGGAGATCTGTGAGCATCTAGAGGGGATAAGCGCCCCTTTAAAGTGGGTCTAATGGCATATAAAGTGGGTCTGGGGCCCCTGAATAGGAGTCTGTGGGCATCTAAAATGGGTTTGAGGATCTCAAAAGGGGAGTTGGAGGCCTGAGGATCTCAAAATGGGTCTGGGGGCCTCTGGATTGCCCACTGGGGGCTCCTAGAGGGTCCTAAAGGAGTTGGGGGGAGGTCTCATTGTAGTTTTGTGGTCTCTGTGGGGTCCCCTCTGTACCTGGCGTCTTCATTGGCACTGTAGAGCCTGGCACGATTTGGGAGGGTCTAACTCTCGTGTTGGGGGTCCCCGCAGGGGGCACGGAAGCCAAACGGCACTGCCGCCGCGCGCGCCTAGCTCCGCCCCTCACGTAATAACGTAAGCACGTCCCGCGGCCGCTCTAGCACACCGTCTCTGTGCTCAGGTGCGCCCTACGCGCTCGGCTCTGCGCTCGGCTCTCCGGTGCAGCTCCGCCCATTACGTCATGATGTAAGCACGTCCCGCGGCCGCTCTGGCCTGCACTCTCTCTATATATAGAGCCGCTCTGGGAGTCGTCTTCATCGTCGGTCCTCCAGGATGGTTCCTCCCCTCGCGTAATGACGTAAGCACGCCGCGCTGCCGCGTCGCGTTTCGGTGCCCGTGGTCTCTGCTCTCTCCTATCGCTGGCCTGGGGCCGCCCTTGCTCCGCTGCCTTGCTGAGCCTCCGCCAGCGGGTGAGGAGCTGTCGGGTGATGTCTGGGGGCCTCCGGAGGTTTTAGAAGACTCAAAGATGCCTGGGAGGGGGGTATGGGGCCGGGGGCACTCACGTCCCGGCGTTCTGGGGCTCCTCAGCCCGCTCAGGCCCCGGCGGAAGCCCGAGACCCTCGCCCTGGGCCGTGGCGAGGGGGCGGCTGTGGAAGGGGTAGGGTTAGGGAACCGGAGCGGAACCGGCGTCTTGTGGGCGAGAGTGCCCCTGTAGTACTGGGTGGAGTTTCCCTAGGGCTTTGGAGTCATCCCTTTAGGTTCCCAGAAAGATTAAAGAGGACATCTAGGGACATCTAAAATGAGTCTGGGGGTATTAAAAGGGCTTTTGGGGGCATCTATACGGGTCTGGGATGATTTAAAGGAGGCCTGTGGTCCTGTAGAGAGGGTCTGGGGCCCTCTTAAGCGGATCTGTCGTCATCTAAAGCGGGTCTGGGGAGCATGAAAAAGGGGTCTGTGGGTATCTAAGGGGGGCCGTGTGCCTTCTGCATTTTCCCTCGGGGCCACCCTGGGCGTCTCTGGAGGCTTCCGAAGGAGTTGAGGTGGGCTCTCAGGTGTTAGGGGTATTTGTGAGGTCCCCACAGTATCTGGGATGTTCTGTGGAGTGGCGGGGTCTCAGATTTTGGGATTCCACAGGATCTGGGGAGGTATTGTTCTAATTTTTGGTAGCCTCTGAGGGTCTGGGACACAGCCATGACCCTTCCTGGCATGTCAAGGGACTCTGGGGGAATCTAGAGGGGTTTTGAGGGTAACAAAGGGGGTATGGGGACATCTAAAGGAGGTACGTGAGCATCTAGAGGGATTTTGGGGTCCCTGAAATGAGTCTGGAAGCCTGTAAAGGGGGTCTGGGTACATCTGAAGTGGGTCTGGGGGTATCCAAGTAGGATTTGGGGGCATTAAAAGGATTCTGGGGCCATATAGAGGCGTCTGGGGGGGCCTAGAAGATCTCTTCGGCGCTCCAAGGGCATCCGTTCAGGGTCCTGAAGGAGATGAGAGCGGGTCTCAGTGTGGTTTTGGAGTCCCTCTCGGGACCCCACAGCGTCTGGGTTCTTACATGGCGTTGCTAGGGACTCCGCGGCCTGGTGCGGCAGACTCTCACGGTCACTGCTGCCGCCTTGTGGGCATGGCGAGGTAATGCGTGCTGCAGTTTGCTGCTGCGGCTCCTAAAGGGCTTTGGAGGGTACCAAAGAGGGTCTGGGAGTATGACAATGGCTTTGGGAGACATATAAGGCAACCTAGGGAGCATCTAAAGCAGCAGGGAACGGATAAAGAGTGGGTACAGGGACATCTAAAAGAGATCTGTGAGCATCTAGAGAGGTTCTGAGGGTGCCTAAAAGGAGTGTTAGGGGGGTCTGGGGGCTCGTGAAAGCGTATGGGGACATTTAAAATGGGCGTGGGGGTACGAAATAGGGGTTTGGGTGTATGAAAATGGGTACTGTGGGTATCTAAATTGGTCTGGAGGTTCCCTTGGTGGCTCCTGAGGGGTCTTTGTGGGGGTCTTGAAGGAGTTGGGAGGGCTCAGCCAACCGAAATCTACTCTTCTCTATCTTGAAGGCATTATCCTTCGTCCTGTCCCTGCGGGCGTTTGTAAACAGTCCCCCTGCAGCCTTGTAGCCCCCTTCAAGTACTGGAATGGTATTAGGTCATCTCTTCTCCAGTCTGACACCCCTAGCTCCCTCAGCCTGTCCTTGTAGCAGAGGTGCTCCAACTCGCTGATCATTTTCATAGCCCTTCTCTGGACCTGCACCATCAGGTCCATGTCTGTTCTGTATTGAGGGCTCAAGAGCTGGCTACAGTACTGCAGCTGAAATCTCAGCAGAGCAAAGTGGCAGAATCACCTGTCTCCATTTACTGGCCAGGCTGCTTTGGATGCAGCCCAGGATGTAATTTGCTTTCTGGGCTGCAAGCTCACACTGTCTGCTCATGTTCAGCTTCTTGTCCCCCTGCCCCCCGCCAAGTCCTTTTCTATAGGGCTGCTTTCTGTCACCTCATCCCCCTAGTCTGTGTTGATAGGATTATTCTGGCCTAGGTGCTCTTGAACCTCATGAGGTTCACCTGGGCCCACCTCTCAGCTTGTCCAAGTCTCTCTATTTAGATTTAACACTTTTGGCCTTTAGAAAATGATGACTTTCCAGTGTAATAAAATACTGCTTGAATAAAAGTCTCTCTCTGTGATTGAGTAACTAATCTTCATTATTAGATGTCTTTGGTTTATTGCTTAGAAAACAGGAACACAGCATGATAACAGCTGTGAAACTTTTGAGATTGCAATGTCTGAAAATTCTGCAGAACAGCTAACAGAAGGTGAGATTTAGGGTACTGTGACCTCATTAAACCTTTCTTAAATGATGTTGTAAAATGAGAGATGCTTTTAAATTCCAAATGCTAAAATATGTGGGGTGAATTGTTGTATATACAAGTAGGGATTATTCCTTTAGCCAGAGATTGGGCCTAGAAAGGCACACACACACTTTGTAACTTGTAAGAAGCAGGAAATTAATTACATGCCACTTGCAGGAGAACAGGGAAGGAATCAGAAATATCTGTGCTCTGGTACCATTTGCTGGGAGAAGCATGATTAAGCACCAGTGAGTTTCAGAGAGAAAAATCATGCTTGCACACAATATTGAACAAACTCTCTATTAATCTGAAATGGCCTAAACTTTCTCAAGTCCTGTCTAAACTATGGCAGTGTTGTGCTGTGCAATATACCCTAACCCTCATCCCTTTTCTCCTCCAGAGTGGAGATCAGACCAGGGCATAGTACAGCTGCTTTCTGGCTTCATGCCCAATTCCTATTCCACCCATTAAAATCGGGTGGTCAAGAAGGTCAAGTATGGCTGGAATGTATTTCAGTGTAAGGCTAAGAAATAGCTGGAGATTCTGGGCCCTGAATTTTGGACTGACTCAGTGATCCAGTGGCCAGTGAGACTGCACTGTGCTACTACATGACAGACTAATTTTGAGTTGAAGATCACAGAAATAGTTTTCACCTCTGCAGATCCTGTGTAACTACAGCATTTATTAACAAATTTAAGCTAACTTAATTAGGTTGTCTTTATCCAGCAGCATAGCCTGGTAATTCTCCAGGTTATTCCTTCATTAAATCACTAATTTAGCACAGAGTATTCACAGGGTCTGTTACAGTTTTGAAGACTAGTGTCTTAATTCTAAATGATAAATCTGTGAGAGGATTTGAAAGTCCATCCCAAACGGGGGCTGAACAGAATATGAGATCAATCTATCTCATTTCATTGGGTGGTTATTTTTCTATATGATCTGAGGTTCAGAATGTTCATTCTTCTTCTTGCTTGCCTGTTGTTTTTCCTCCACTGTTCTTCTGGCCTTAAGTGCTCTGTGCCAAACAATTGTTATGGTCACATTGCAAGGTAAGGCAACGTGGCCTTGTGGGCTGTGGTGTCCCAGGGGGAGGTGTCTGGACTTCTGTCCAGAGGGGTCTGAGTTTGTGCAGGTGGGTCCCTGGACTTTGTTCTGGGGAGTTAGCTGGATTATTGTCTACTCGTGTGTGTGTTTGTGTATGTTTATTACCTTTTATACCTAGCCTACTTTGTAAATAATAATTTCCTCTTCCAAAATTGTGAATAGTGTGGTAGTTTAACTGTGGGGGTAAATCCCAGATTCTAAGTGTAAACCCACCACAGAGCCTGCTGCTCTAGTACCCAAGGTGGCTCATTGAAAGCTGCCAGACACCTGCTTATGCAAGTTGCAGCTGTATCTTTGTCTGCAATGGGCTTTACAAGATATTTCTGGAAGGCATGTTTGATCCTAAGAACATAAAAGCAGGCAATGATGAAAAGCTGAATTGTTTCTTCCCAGAGAAAGAAAAAGTTAAGAGCTATACAAAGCCATTACTGTCAAAAAATAAGACGTGGCTTACATTTTTGTGCCTTGTGATCTCTTCCTGATAAAGGCATATTAGGAAATGGTTTTGAAGCCCTCTGAGCTTCATCTTGCCTGCATAACTGAGGGGATACATTAAAGTCATTGGTATCCACATACGAGCATGAATTATGGCATGTACACTGTGGTATTATTCTGGGGGCCTGCACAATTCAGCATAACCTCTATTTTTATCTACTTGCTCATTGTCCATTTACCTCCTGAGTATGAGGGACCATACAGCTTTTTAAGTCCCTGTTTTCACATAACTTTATCCATTTTTGTACATGTATTTCATTCAAGGAATGTAAAATGAGAGTCTGTGGGACAGCTGTGTCCAGCATGCCATGAGCTAGATCATAGAATCATCCAGGTTGGAAGAGACTTCCAAGATCATCCAGTCCATCTTATCACTCAGCTCTATCCAATCAACTAGTCCATGGCACTAAGTGCCTCATCCAGTGTTTTCTTGAACACCTTCAGGGACAGTGACTCCACCACCTCCTTGGGCAGCCCATTCCAGTGCCAGTTACTCTCTTTGGGAAGAACTTCCTCCTAACATCCAGCCTATACCTCCCCTGGTACAACTTAAGTCTGTGTCCTCTTGTTCTGTTGCTGGTTGCCTGGGAGAAGAGATGCTGTGATTGGAAGAATATCAGATAAATTGGTATGTGGACAAAACCAACAGCATCACATTTCCATGTGGATTTCAACCACAGTTCAAAGTTCACCCAGGTTTTCAGTGATTAGAGGCATGCTGTGAGTGTATGCACTGGACTTGGCAGTGCATTGAGTTCACAGCAACACTTCTTGCTTCGGTTCCCATAGAAATGGTACAGTGCCTTGTTCCATTGGGTGCAAACAGAGCCCAGCATATCAGTAAACAAACAGATTTGGATGTATCCTACTTTAATCAGATGTACATTTAATTCCCATTTTGCTGTGCCATCCTGCTTTTTCTGCTGGTTTTTGCAATTGTGTTCTTTAAGAATAATGTGTAAGTTAGGACAGAGGAGAAGATTTTAGGAGCTGGATTTATATGCCTATTGTAAGTAGTGGTCGAAGGGAATAAAAGCTCTTGTATTCAAAACATTAGAATCTGGTTTCTGGACAAAGAAGAAATCATTGGCCTGCACTGCCTTTCCTCCTCACTAGGAATTGAAATAGCCACAATGCTGTATTTTTGTGCTTAATCTCTCTTTGCATCAGCTGCTCAGCTAGTCAAGTACTGAGTGCTCCGGGAGGGTACAATTCCTGATACTTAGAAGTTACTATATGGATGCAGTGTGTTACCTGCACTCCAACAGTGTAGTGTCTTTAAGGTCTGACTTGAGTGAAAAGCACAATGAAGACATAGTCTTGGTAACAAACTCTACATTCTTGCAGCTCTGAAGGGAAATGCATGTGAATACTTCCTGCCACAGTCATTTGTGTTACTGCAATGAATGATAAAGTGGGTGTAAAACATGATTAAATCAACACCCCCTCCAACCCCCCCCTAAGTCAAGCCCACTGGATTAATTTATAAGAAACAATATGCAAGGCCAAACTGCAATGGATTAACTTTTTTTGTGTGGTTTGAATGAATCTAACCCACTGTTTGTAATATTTTCACTGTTATTTAATGTTACACAGCTGATAGTAGATGCACAGGGAATTTCACATGCCTGGAGGTGGACAATCAGACTCTATTCAGTTCTTTGGAAACAACACAGTTCATTTATGAGTGTTCTTTGTGAGTGCTGAAAAGAATCCCAATTGACTAGCAACCCAAGACAGTTCTACTTTTATTTTAACAATTAGCTGTAATAAAATAAAATTGCTGGTTGTGGTGGTTTGGGTGTTACCTGCCCCCCCCCCCCCCCCCCCCCGTTAAAATCACCCAGACTAGACTCAGCCGAGCTGGAAACTAAAGACTGGAGCTATATTTACTGCTTAGCACAGTATACAAGCAGATAGTTAAAATATATACCGAATTATACAAGTTTAAAAGTAATACAGAAAGACCACAGCCCTCCCAGAAACCAGAGTCATCAGGAGGGGCTCTCAAGCACCCTTCCACCTTCTTCCCACCCCTCTACCTTGCCCCATGTTTTGCCTTACGTTCAAGGTGAGTTTGGAGGATTGGCCAGGGGAGTTAGAAAGCAGATGGATTAGTCACACAGATGGCAGGTTAGAGAGAGAGAGAGAAGTGCATCCCAAAGCCAGAGTGCAAAACTCTTGTTTCTATCCATCTCAGCAAGCCTGTGAGTGCAGTAGCCATCACCATTGTTTCCTTTTCACAGCCTCTAATCTAATTCTTCTCACCAAAATATTTCAGCTAGGCTCAAACTAGCACACTGATCGATATGGTATAGACATACCTGGACAGAACAAAAGTGAGTAGCTAGTTCACACATGGTAGGAGCTATCAAAGTTGTCTGATCTTTTACTTTGTAGGATCCAGTTATTGTTAACTTAAAAGTGTCAGTGGTCACAGGATGGAATATCCCATGCTGAGTAAGGAAATGATTCATAGTTTTAAAGGACTGTTGCTTTGATTATACTAAAAGAATCCTGAGCTATTTTTTGGAATTGCCTCTTAAGTACTGTAGTTTCTTGGATCAAGGTAGTGGAGACTATGCACAGGTAGCACTGTTCTATGCTTTAATGGCAACCAATAGTGTACTGATAACTGTAGCTGCTCATGCATGTTGCCCATGTAACTGAGCCAGTGTTTACCAAATAGTTACTTCCTACAAAATAGGACAAGCTTACTCTGCTGCTGAGATTAAGTTCTTGAACTGTATCTGAGCGAACCAGTTTGGCCAGTGCTTCTCTACTGGCTGTTCCATTAATAGAAGGTTGTTTCAAAATGCATTATAACCAGAACGTTTGTGAAGGAACATTGGTCTTTGCTGAGATAAGCAGTAGGGTAATGGCTATTAATTTCCCAGGGGGGTGTTGGTGAGGGTGCTGTAGCAATGTGACACTGAAGGATGTGTGAAGAAAGGACATCTGGGGCACTAGTAACATAAGACTGCATCATCCTACTAGTCAGCTGGTGTCTGATTTTTCAGAAGGCTGTGAAAACATCTTGTGTCAAGTAAAAATATAGGGAAGGTTGTGGAGAAGAAAGAGGCTTTATTCTTCAAGGGAGAATGAGTCAATTGCTTCCTCTTACATTAACCTTTAAGCTTATAGTTCATTCCTTGTTGTTTTCATTGTGAATATTGTTCATGTAGTCCAAGCCAAGAGAAAAGGAAACTGGGTCAGCCCTGCATCTTATTTCTAATGAATTTGCACTAGTTGGCAATCCCTACCTTCAAGTAGAAAGCTGAGAATTCAGAAAAGGGAGCTTGATATCAAAGATGTGCCTTTGCAATCCCTAGAAAATCTTCTCAGATCTGGCCAAATCATGAGATTTTGTAAAACAGCATTTTGCATATGTGGGACAGAGACATGTGAGAGTTTAATACTTAGGTCTAAAAATATTCCATGCTTGCTTAGCAGTTAAATTTCTCACACAACCAGACTGTGTAGCTGCCATTCAGAGAGAAGCAGTAGGCATGAGTCCAAACCACTGCTGCATCGCTGCTGAAGAACTTTCCCTGTAATTACTTGTCTTGTGTTTGCTTAGGAAACTCAGACCAGTCACTAATCTTTCAGTGATCATCTCTTCACTTGCTGAATTTTAATCAAGGAAGAAACCATCTATTTTAGATAGAGAAATGCAAGGCAATAGATTGAAACAAGGGTTGAGATCAGAGGGGCAAGCTCAGTAAAGAGCTGGAAACCAACCAGGAGGAGAAGGGTTTAATGTAATCTAAGAAAAAGACCCAGGAAGCTGGAGGAAGTTTAATTGAGGGGGTGTTTGGAAGCCTGCTGGAAGTAATGGGGAAGGTAGAATGAGTCATTCTGGAAATCTGGGTTCTCCAATACTAAAATAAATATGGTCACAAAAATACTGCCATAGCCTGTTTTCATTCTATTTCAGATCTGAGTTAAGTCATGCCCTCTTTTAGACTGCATTCAAAAACATCTGGGTTGATGTAGCTATTTCTGGGCATAGGTAAGTCTTTAATTTCATGTCAGGCAGGTCTTAAACTGGTCTAGTTCGTCCTTTACATCTCTCTACTCTAGTTAGTAATGTCAGTTAACTTGGTAAGAATTTCCTATCAGCTCTGCACAGGTGTACAGCTGGAATACACTGCACCATTTTACAGGTGAAGAAATTGAGTCAGGTGAGTTCTGTAGTTTGTTTTAGGAAGAGCACTGTGAATCAATGAATGAGCCATGAATCTAAATTCAGGAATTTCTGACCTCGTGTTTCTTCTGGAAATCCCAGATCGTGCTTCCTTTTATTTTTTTCTCTCATTACACTACTTCTATTGTTCAACATTCATTGCTCCTATTAATGTGAACTGATTATATTCAGTGATGGGCCAACAATCCTCCCTCTACAGGGAAATCTGTCATATCACTGTTGCTTAACACTTCCTCTCTGTAAGCTTGTTGTCTATGTTGCTCAAAACAAAGATAAGAATTGTTCTTTTTGTTTTGCCTTCATACTAGAAGGGGGAAAATGTTGCTATCCAGACAATTCTTTAAGTGAACAAAAGAAGGCTAGACTTACTGTTTGTATGCCTACACAAGCGTGTTATACTGAAGGAAATGTGGAATGGGGGTGGGAACTGAAGGAAGAGACAACCATGAGAGGCGAGAGCATGACAAGGCTGGATTTGCATACTAATGAGAACTCTCCTTTAATTAGGAATTTCCTTTCAGTACATTGTTCTTTTTCCTTTTCATGCTATCCATTGCTGGAGGGGTTTTTTTGTGTTGGGTGTTGGGTTTTTTTCAGCCTCTGCCTTATGTGTTATTTCTCATTTATTCCACTCTGAGCAGGAGCAGCACAGAGCTGGCTCATATCCTGATTTCTGAGAAAGTGCAGTTCAGGGAGTGTGCAACCGAGCAGTGGGAAAAGCAGTGCTGAAAGGAACTGGTACAGAAATCAGGGGAAAAATTCTAACAGTGCTTTGCTAAAGGAAGAATTTTTAGTTAATCTCAGAAAGATAATACCATGTTTACAGGACTGATGCTACGTAACTTTTTATTCTGTACAAATGTGTTCCATTCACGTCTGAAAAGTGGGGTATTTCAAAGCTAGGTGAAAAGGAAACCAAACATCTGTGGAGTGTGAGTGGTCCAAACTACATTATAAACAGGTAAAAATGTAATCCATAGTTCAATATTTTCTCCTCCTCCTATGCTGTCTTCCTTCCTGGGTAAATTACAGAATTACAGAACCATCCAGGTTGGCAAAGCCTCTCAGGATCACCAAGTCCAAACTATAATCCTGCTCTACAAGATTCACCTTAAAACATATCCCTAAACACCACCTCCAAATGACCTTTAAACACATCCAGGGTGGGTGATTCCACCACCTTCTGGGTAGCTCATTCCAGTCCCTGACCACTCTCTTTGTGAAAAACATTTTTCTAATGTCCAGTCTAAACCTCCTCAGTCTCAGCTTGAGGCCCTTCTCCCTTGTTCTGTCTCCAGTTACCTGTGAGAAGAGACCAGCAGCAACCTCTCCACAATGTCCCTTCAGGTAGTTGTAGTCAGCCGTGATGTCTCCCCTGAGCCTCCTCTGTCTTAAACTAACCATCTCCAGCTCCCTCAGTTTCTTCTCATCAGATTTATTCTCCAGACCCTTCCCCAGCTTCCTTGCCCTCCTCTGCACTGGCTCCAGCACCTCCACATCTCTCTTGTATTGCGGTGCCCAAAACTGAACACAGAACTTGAGGTGTGGCCTCGCCAAGCCCAAGGGGACAATCACCTCCCTGCTCCTGCTGGCCACAGCATTTTTAATACAAGCCAGGATGTCATTTGCCTTCTTGGCTGCCTAAATCACATTGCCCTTCCCCATAGTGAATGAATTCTGTCATAATCCTTGTAACAAAACAGATACTTTTTCCTGTTTTATGCTCAGAGACAGCCAGAAACAGATGCATTCTGACCCTGTCCACAGTCCTGTATGTTGTATACTGATGTCACAAATGCCTTCTTTTACTGTTTAGTCTGTCTTCCCTGTTGACTGTTGATGAATAAAATATATTACACTAAAATAAGAATGAATAATTTCCCTGAAAGGAGTGAATTCAAATAAATTTCATTTAGCATAAATCCATTTTGGGCATCCCTATACCTTGAATGATTTACATCAATCTTTGCATTTTCTCTTAGTGCTTGTATTCTCAGAAAGGGAATTACACTCTCAAGAGGCTGAAAAGTTAGTTGATCTTAATTTGCTTTGCAGTTTGTTAATTGCACCTGGTAATCCTCCATACATATATTGAGAGTCTCACATGTTTTTTGGTTTTGCACTTCTGCCTGAGCATGCTCTGAGTGGGGGCAGGGTAGGGAGGAAACAACAAAACCAAGGAAGAATTCGGTTGCAAAATATGTGCTCATTAGAATAGAAAGAAACTGCCTGTGCAGCATACACCCACCTGGTCGACATAATTCCTTCTCTGTGCACCAGCCCTGATTATGCTGCTGACATTATGCACATAGGGGAAATTCCTTTCTGACTCCAGATCTGACAGATCTATAACCCTGTTGATGTAAACAAAGCTCACTACTTATCTAAGACCCAACTGTAATTGTCCAGTCAGTTCCACATACAGACTTCCTACTGATGCAAACAGAAGTGCACAGGAGCAGCTGGAAAGATGTTTGGGACCCCGATATGGTTTCTGCTCTAAAACCTTCAAGGTTAACTTTAAATCAGCAGTGCTCCTGACAAAGGGAAAAATCCAACAGTCTCTCCATTTTCTCCACTACCATCTCCTTGTTTTTACCATTCTCTGTACAAGCACAAGCATTCGTGCAAGAGCACAACTGAAATGGTGAAGTCAAAACTAGCCTGGAAACAAAGGGTAAATATGTAATATGCTTTTTAACATATTATAACATATTTATTTTCATGTTCTTAAACTTTCTCAGCAGGAAGCCTTCCAAATTTCAGTACAGTGTTCTGTTGCCTGACCTGTCACACTGATTTGTCACTGAAAGACTAACCACAACAAGGGAAACATGTAAGGTATCAACACTGTGTGTACTCCAGTAGTAATTTACCCTGGAAATGTTGCCTTTTTTTTTTCCTTTCTTCCTTTTTTCTTTTCTGATGCTTTCTTATATGATGGAGGATGGAACACAAGAAATATTTGGATTTAGAAATGCAGCTGCGGTGCCTCATGAGAGCTGTAGTTTAGGAGCTTCATAGTCCTGCTGTTGTCTGTTCACCAAGCTCTCTAGTCTAACCAAACCAAAAGTACTCTATGTTGTGGTGTTTCCTTTTTGAGTTGTCTAGCTTTTTTTTTTTGTTGTTTGTTTCTATTCTGGTTTAACTCCTAAGCTTCTGGTTTAAGTCCTAAGCTCCAATTTTCTGTAGTGGAAATCTCAGTGATGCAATTACTTGAGACTAGTGATTACTGCTAGATTCCCTTCACTCGCAGAATACCTTGACAGCAGCTGCTTTGACATTTTCATCCTTATGGACTCTTTGTCTTGCCACTGAGGGAGGCAGTTCTGCCTCAAAATTTAATGGCTGCCCTCTGTTATCTTGCAGTTACTGTGCCTTTGAACTTCAGTCATAAAATCATAGAAGGTCTTAGGCTGGAAGAGACCTTAGAGATCATCTAATCCAACCTCCTTGACATGGGCAGGGGATGCCTCTCAACTAGACCAGGTTACTCAAGGCCCCATCCAACCTGGCCTTGAACATCTCCAGAGAGGGGCATCCACAGCCTCTCTGAGGGATCCATTCTAGACTCTTGCCACTCTTGTAGTAAAGAATTTCTTCGTAAGATCCAATCTAAACCTATTCTCAACTTAAATCCATTTTCATTTATCCTGTTGCTGGGCTCTCTTGTAAAAACTCCCTCTGCAGCCTTCCTGTAGGTTTGCTTCAGCTATTAGAAGGCAGAGTCTTCTCTTCTCCAGACTTCTTCCAGTCCCAGGGCAAGATAAGCCAGACAAGCTGCACACCTCTATGACAGTTTTTGATGACCCAGATCATCTTTGGTATCACAGAGGCATAGAATGGTTTAGGTTGGAAAAGACCTCAAAGCTCAGCCAGTTCCAACCCTCTGCCATAGGCAGGGACACCTCTCACCAGAACAGGTCACTCAGGGCCTCATCCAACCTGGCCTTGAACACCTCTAGGTAGGGAGCAGCCACAGCCTCCCCGGGCGACCTGTGCCAGTGTCCTACCAACTTACGCTCATCAGGCACAAGTTAGAGACGATACAAAATTTCAGTCCCGGAGCTGTCCAAAATTGAGCAATGCTGAGCACAGCCCAAGAAGTGACAGTTTCCAACGGGCTATTATTAGGCCAAATCTGAACAGTGCCTGGCTTCGAGGGCGAGAAGAGGCTGTCGGCAGGAAAAGGCAAACACTGCCAAGAGTGGCCCATCAGGGCAATCGAATGGCTTAGCGAGGCCCAGAGCCCAGGCACTGCTTTCCCCGGGTTTGTGTCGTGAGGCGAACCGGCTGCGGCCCCCCCTCAGGTGCGCTCCCGCCCGGCCCGCGCCGCCACCTGCTGCCGCCACGGCCCCGCCTTTCCGGCCGCGGCCCCACCGGCAGGGCTGCGCTTGCGCAGTCGGCGGCTGTGCGGTTGGGTCCTGTCACTGTCGCTAGGCTGTCGGCGGCGGGACCGGGGCAGGGTAGGGTAGGGCAGGGCGAGGCGGTGAGCGGCGTGTCCGCCGAGCAGCGGGCGGCGCCAGGCGATGAACTCCCGCAAAGGTAGCGTACCGTGCTATGCCGGGCGGCGGGGCGGGAGCGGGGGGGCTGCGTGGCCGCCGCTTACGCCGGCTCCCGGTTCTTCTCTTCTCCCCGGTAGTGCTGGCCCTGCAGGCTCGCAGGCGGCGGCCCAAGCAGTCCGCGGCGGCCAGCAGGAGGGACAAGCACCCGCCATCCCACAAAAAGTGAGTACGGGGAACTCGACCCGCCAGGACGGAGCCTCTCGCCCGGGACAGATCTGTTGGCCGTTCTTTCTTCACGCTATCTTTCCCCGCACCTCCCCGTAACGCCTGTCGAGGGCAGTCCCGCGGCTCGGCCGCTGTGCCCCCACGCAGTCCCGGCCGTGCTGCTGGCTTTCCCGGGGAAGCTGAGCCGCTCCCGCAGCCGCCGGTGGGATAGAGGGCAGCTCCTCCGGCAGAGCACGCCCTGGCCGCTCGCACCGCACCGCACCGGAGCCAGGCCCTTCTGCGGGCCGTTGTCGCCTCGTGCCCCCGGGGGCTGTCTGCAGCCCCGGCCCTGGGCTCAGGCGCCTTAGGGCAGGGTCTGCTCCTGCCTTCCTCCCGTGTAGAACCCTTTCCTCATCGCTGCGGTCGGCGGCTGTGATAAACCCCTGTTTGTCTGGGATCTGCACAGGTTTGGTCTCTGCAGCCCTCGTGTCCCTTTTGAGTCACCCTCCGATTCATCTTCATGGTCATCTCCCTCTCCTTGTGCTTTCTGTGCAGAGGCTTCTTTCTGGAGACCTTCTCCCGTCTGCAGGCAGTCCCTTTCCCTGGTACACTATCCTGCTCTCGGTCTCCTGCTCCCCACTGTGAGATTGTTTCCTGTTGCCCGCGGTGCTGATAGCACTGTTGTCTCGTTTAAATACATGTTGGCCTTGAAGAAAGGGACCGAAGTTGTGGGCCGTTTCCCCCCTCCCCTGCCCCAGTCTTCTGCTAACACTACATGTTTTTGTCGCTGTCCATCTATTCTCACGATGCCTGTTTTCACTGAACCATGTAGCAGCATTCTCTCATCTCCACAGTGTGCCCAACTTAACTACTCTTGTCTTGTGACAAGGTGGCTTTGTACTCCTCTGTGCTTTGGTGGTTTTTTTCCCCTCATACAATTACTTGCTTCTCTCACTAACTTTTCCTGTATTTTGTTCAGTGAGACTTTATTGGTGACTCATGAAGTCACCGTTAGTCTCTTGCCTTTTTTTGTTGTTGCTCAGGGGTGCAGTCCACCTGCATTGTTCAGACAGGGAAACACACACCCTGATGTTCCTTAGCCTTTTCTCCTTCGAGGCAGCCAGTCTTTGGAATTAGGGAGCAGGAGATGATGGATATAGGTAGAGATGATGGAGTGAAAATGTTGCTGTGTGCTATGCCAGATGAGTCAAGGGGCAAGGTCTTTTTTCTTTCTGATTTCTGTAGGAAGAAATAATATATCTTTGACCTTGGAGTTTTGGTGGGATTTTTAAAGTTACAATCAATGGGGTTCTTTCCCTTTTGAAATGGGTAAAAATAATGTAGAGTGAAATGCTGCAGTAGTGGTTGTCAGGCTTTGACAGATAACTTTTCACACTCCGTTCTGCTACTGCTGTTTCCTCCAGCATCACACGAAAGCAGCATTACGCTTTCAGTTGAGTGAATTTGGATTTACTGCAGTGGAAGCAAATCTTCCGTACAAAATATATAATCTGATTGGACTGGTTCCTGTGTTTCCAGAAACCTTTTGAGAAGTCACTTTGTTTCATTACATGGATTTGTTTTACCACGTTGAAAAGAGGAATACTATTTTAACTCAAGGTTCAGAATTAGTTTTGTAGCTGTCAGTTAAATCTCTACCACAAGGTGAAGAACTTTTCTTCTGCTTGGGTGATGCAGTGCTTAATACACTTCTCTGTCTCGAGACACCCTGTTGGTTGAGTTTGTCGAAAGAGACACTCGGTAAGTGCAGAAATGGTGTTCTTTTCATGTTTGCCGAAGAAATGGGCCACTGTTAAGCCAGGGTGCAGAGTCAGTAGCTGGCCACTTTCCATGCTGAGTCAGCATTTCCAGATGCAGTGGCTGGGTCTGTTCAATTGCTGCAGGAAACAGTGGGTTTGCTGTGGTAGACAGCAGTGCCATACTTTCTTATCTGCTATGTATATGGTCTTTTCAAACTACTTTTATGCTAAGGACACCTCCTACTCTATTTTATGGTTCTTCATGAAGTTTTTAGGTATTCCTGTATTTAGCTAAATAGTTTAATCCCCCAAAGTGAAGCCAGCATCTGAGGTTATTTCAGAAGACAGTCTCAGTAGAAATGTGTTTTGTCCTGATCTTATCCATGCTTAAAATTCACCTGCTACAGCATCTATCAGTGTCTTAGGACCATGCAATATCTGTGATGCACAGTAGCAGCAAATGAAAATGTTGATTTGAGGAGTGGAAATTCTATACCTTAAGTTCCCTCTGGTGAACTTGTTCACTACATAAGAATTGTGACTTGGTTTCACATCTAAAACTGGCTTTATTTCTGTATGTTGTGGTTCATAGGAAAATTCTTCTCTGCTGGGTTATAGCTTTATGGAACAACTTCTATTGCTGCTGGTAACAATGTGCTTCAAAGGAACTGCAGGATTCGGCTTGTAGAATTGGCTAGGAGAGTTGTATTGCACTGTAGCTTATTTGCAGGCTTTTGTTTGAAGAATATTAAGATGTCAACACAAAAAGAAGAAAAAATTACAGTGCCTTTAAACTCTGAATAGCTTTTTGTCTATTATGACTTTGGTTGTCATAGAAGGTTGTGAGGTTGGTCCTGTCACTGCTCACCGTTCACCTCTTAAGTTGGTTTTATGCAATAGAGTGAAAAGAGAAGAGAGCAGAAGTTGAGCTGCATGTTCTGAGGAGAAAGCACTTTGTCTCGAATCAGTACTACATTGAAGTCCTGATTTATTATGTAATAATAAAATCTGCTGGATAGCAATTGGATTTGGTGTGTGGTGTGTGCAGACTTCTTACGTATCTTTTGAATTGGACAAAAATAATCAAATGCTACTGCAAATTATTTCTCCTTAAAGTGGAGAATGCATTTGAGAGAGGTTTGTGAAGTAGAGTTTTTGACAGCTACTGAAGTCCGTGCTCAGAGACGGACTTGGTAACAGACAGATGAGGCAGTTTCCTGACCTCAGTGCTAACAGAAGCCAGTTCTGTAAGAGATGGCCTCAGGTACTTCTGCCTTTTTGCATTCAGCAGAATGATAGGCTCTTCTTTATATCCAGACTAGTACTGGATTCAACTGGGACAGACTTATTTTGGACGTTTTTATTTTGCTTGAATTTATTTGTGAATGAATATGACAGAAGGCGAATGAATATCTTACTGGAGGTTTGTCATCTTTAATGTATTTGCTATAAGTTTTTATCCAAAGCTCACAGCTAATTTTTTTTTTTTAGCATCCAAAACCTAAAAAAAAGGCCACATGATGATGAAGTGTGTTACATGATGATGAAGTGTGCTGAATACTTCACATGTATATATGTGTAATCTCCTTCTCTGGAGACTTGCAAGACCCATCTGGATGTGTTCCTGTGTGACCTGAGCTAGATTCTGTAGTCTTGCTCTGGCAGGGGGGTTGGACTCAATCTATGAAGGTCCCTTCCAACCCCTAACATCCTGTGATAAATCCAGATCCCAAGAGTGAATTTTCAAAACTAAGTTCTCTGTAGGGTAGATGTTCTGGTTTTGTCTTTAAGCAATACTTCACCATGGGTGCTAGAGACCATGAGAGATTGCTTCATGGTAGTGACAAGTGTAAGTGTTAGATAACACAAGGAGTACCATGTTTCTGTACTGTGCACTTCCAGATGGCTACTTGGACCCGTGGGTATTGTACAGTTTTCAGGGTTTTGGGTATAAGACATCACTATGGAATCTTAAATATCTGAAAAGAATTCGTTGCTTTTGTTTGCCAATGTTTCTTTACCACAGTGTGTTTTAACCTCTTCCAGTAACTCTTTGAGGAGAACAAAAGTGCTCATCTTGCAGCATGTTACAGTGGCTTCCCTTTGCTGCTTTTTTTTGTGGTTTGGGTTTTGGGTTGTTTTTATGCTTGCAGAAGTTTTGCAAACCCTGCCCTAGCTTTTTCATTAGCTATTTTTGCAAGGGTGAGAGTGGAAGTATGTATGTGAAATGGACTCTCTTTGACCACCAGTGGGCTTAGGGCATAGTATCTGGATATATATCCTAGAGTTTAGGAAGGCCACTCAGTGTTCTTTTAGGTATTTACTCAAAATTTGATGTTACTGGAAATTGCTACTCTTGCCTTCTTTCTTCATAGCCTTTTGTCATCTTGCTAAAGCTATTTTAATAGGCAATCTGTCTTGTTTCTGTTACATTTACAGATTTCATTAAGCTACCTGTACTTCAGGGCTGTAACTTTCTGTCTTGGTTACTTGCACACTGAGTGTGGGTGGGCTCCAGATGCTTAACATTATGCCTTCCTAAAGAGTACAATGTACAGAAAGATTCAGATCAACATAATAAAATTGATTTTAGTTGTCTAGACGTAATGCAAGTAATTGTTTTCTAAAGAAGTAAGTGATTGCATTTAATGTAAAGAAAGTGTTATGGTATGTTTGATCATGAATGCCTGATTAAATCCACTGTTCATCTCTTTAAAGTGATGACAAAACACAGAGTAAATGATACATTTACTGGAAACTGTTTTCATTTGGTCTCTGTGATTGCTTAAGGCAATGAACTTTAGGTAGTAAGCCTTTATCTAGCTTCCTTTTCCTGTCCTCTTGCGTGAAAATGCTACGTAGTAGATTTGCTGCTACGTGCACCCACACATTTATCATAATGTGTATAGAAGTTAAAAATTCTTTTAATGCTTTTTTGAGACAAGTCTAGGTATGGATGGGGAAGACTAGAAAGTCAGTGTCCAGTCAATTACAGAAGTGTTTCGGTGCTTCCTCAGATGTCTTTGTCAGGCTTAGACAAAATAATTGTGTTGTTGCAACTAAGTTGTTTTCCCTAAAAGCAGCGTTTATTAAGTGGCTGCTGTGCCAGGGAGTATTTGCTAAATGGATTCTGCTCACACAATGAGAGAGAATCACAGAATATTAGGGATTGAAAGAGACCTGGAATGATCATCCAGTCCAACCACTCTGCTGGGGCAGGATCACCTAGAGCAGGTCACACAGGAACGTGTCCAGGCAGGTTTTGGATGTCTACAGAGAAAGAGACTCCACAGCCTCTCTGGGCAGCCTGCTCCAGTGCACTGCAACCTTCACAGTGAAAAAAAGTTTTGCCTGTTCACTGGTCAAAGGCTACAAGTGTACCACTTGGTCTTACTGCATGGGAGTGACCATCAACTCTCTTTATTTTGTTCTTGATCTCTGAAGAATGTCAGAGAAGCTAATGTTAATGTTTTTTTCAAGAGGAGGACTAGAAAGGATTCAAATAGATTGTACTCAAAGTGATGCCAGTGTCTAATAATGAAAACAAATAATGTCACCTCAGTTCTCTACAGAAGAAGGGAATAGGACTGTTAAACATTTAAACATAACTATGTAGCAGCTGTATTCATAACCATTCCCTTTTCTTACCAATTACTCCTGCTGTAATTCTGCCCAACTCTTACCTCTGTAATCTAGTCTGCATTTCAGTGATAACTAAATCTCTTCTAATTGCCTATAGGGGCTCTAGTAATGGGGCCCTTTTTGCTAGCCTGTTTTTTAAAAGAAAATTAATAGTTTGTTAATATTTAAAGGAACAAAAAAAAATCTTTCTACCTGTCTATACAGTTCTCAGTGTTCATGTCTATAAAAAGGTCTCAGCTTTCATGTATTTGAAATGATAAGCCTTGTTTATTGGTTTTCCTATTTGTGTTTCCTTTTTATTTTGTTCATTTTTTTGAGATTCTTACTGTTGTTCGTTGGTTTTCACTTCTAATCTGTTAATTATTGCACACTGTAAAGCAGGATGGGTCTGTTTTAAAGTTGTCAGAGCTTTGGCAGTAGACTTTCCCCTTTCTAGGCCAGTATTGCAGCTTTTAGCATGAGCTCTCCTTTTAGGAACTGTTGTGCTTGAAGGGCTCTCTGACAATGTGCAGAAGATATGTGGAGAAGTGTCTGGAAAGAAAGGTGTATAATGTAGTAAAGCACATGTTACAAAGCAGAACTGAGCTTGAGATAACCACAGAAAAAGGTTTTATTGTTTAACTGAAGACATTTTTGATTAAAAAAGATGATTTTACTAAGTTTCAAAGTAGACCTCTGTAAAGGTAGTCACTTTTTTCACTTCATACTGTTTAGCCTACATGTTTGGAAATACTATGATTAAAACAGGGCATATGTCTAAATATTACATATTCCTGTTTTATCCAGCAGAGCAGCTGGCACAGGCTCTTGACTGTGATATCAAGGGCCTGCATAATGAAGTAATGTTCTGCTGAGGAATCTGTTTGAGTGTTATTAATGCCAAAGGAATCTTATCTGAGATTTGTTGTTTATAAAGTCAGACCACAGAATACACCCTGATAAAATAATGCTTCTTGACAGTATTAGTGCCCTACTGTTTTCCTGAACTGAAGTTTAGTCAATTAATAGTCAATAATTTGAATGTAGGAGATTAAAAGAATCGAGGGCTTTGGTTGCCTTGAGCTATTGTCAATGCTTGGTTTGTGGTTTTCTAAAATGGAAGAGAGAATTCCATAGTTAGAAGTCAATTATATTTTCCTGTCCCTAAGGAAAAAAAAATAGCATCTGTTGTGGCAATAAAGGTCAGAGCTAAGTACAATATCTGTGTCTTAAATTCTGATACTAAAATCAATTGTCTACTATTTTGAAAGCTGCACTAAAATGATATTGTTCTTATATTCATGGCTCTAAAGAAAATTCTGTCTGGACATCTGGCTTTTAATTCACATTGATCTGTTTCTTCCAGTCTCCCCTTTCACTCCAGTAGGTGTGCTTGACTCCCACTCACTACCCTCTTACTGTTACCTGTGTGTGATGTTACTCCTTCTTCTTAGACTGAGATGTGTCTCTGTGTATAATGCCATTACTGAAGAGGTTCTTAGGTAGTTGCATGGAGCCTGGAGATAGGTATGATAGAAGTGCTGTTTCTGTGACTGCTCTGAAAGGTTGCCACAAGGGGAGCAAATGCACAACTGAGCTGTGTCTTCAAGAGAGAAGCTACAGTCAGCAGAGCAGGTGATTCCTTGCTCTTCTAGAGTGCTAAGGAAAGAAACAACTCTGAATAGGGAGTTGAAGCCCTTTCCTTTTGTCCTATTGCTGGTTACCTTGGTGAACAGACTGACCTCTGCCTCACTACAACCTCCTCTCTGGAAGTTGTAGAAAATGAGGTCTCCCCCAGGCCTCCTTTTTTTCTAAGGTAGGCAACCCTCAGCTGCTCTTCATAAGACCTTCACCATCTCCATTGTCCTTCTCTGGACTTGCTCCGGCACCACACCAGGTGGTTCTTTTCTGCTGGGCAGCTTTCTAGCCACTCTGCCCCAAGCCTGTGTCATTGCATGGTGGTGTTGTCACTCATGTGCAGGACACAGACTTGTTAAAGTCACACCACTGGCCCCAGCCCATTGATCCAGCCTGCCCAGATCCCTTTGTAGAGCCTCCTTACTTTCAAGGAGATTAACACACCCACCTATCTTGGTGTCATCTGCAAACTTACTGAATCACAGAATGCGAGAGGCTGGAAGGGTCTTTGGAAGCTCATCCAGTTCAAACCCCCTGCCAGAGCAGGATCACCTAGAGCAGATCACACAGGAACACATCCAGGTGGGTTTTGAATATCTTCAGAGAGGGAGACTCTACAACTCCCCTAGGCTGCGTTCTGTCACCCTCATAGTGAAAAAACTCTTCCTCATATTTGCATGAAACTTCCTATGCCTCAACTTCCACTCATTGCCCCTTGTCTTTTCACTGGGTGTCACTGGGCAGAGCCTGCCTCCATCCTCTTGGCATTCAACCTTTACATCTTTATAAACACTCATGAGGTCACCCCTTAGGCTCCTCTTCTCCAAGCAGCAGAACCCCAGCTCCCCCAGGCTCTCCGTGTAAGAGAGATGTACTCAGGGTGCCCTTGATCCCCCTCATCCAGAACGTTCATAGAATCATAGAATCAAGCAGGTTGGAAGAGACCTCCAAGCTCATCCAGTCCAACCTAGCACCCAGCCCTATCCAGTCAACCAGACCATGGCACCGAGTGCCTCATCCAGTCTTTTCTTGAAGACCTCAAGGGGCTGTGCCTCCACCACCTCCCTGGGCAGCCTATTCCAATGGGAAATCAAAGATCATATAGAAACAGGCTCTAGTGCTGAGCTCTGAGGAGCACCACTTGTGACAAGGCAGCAGCTGAAGTCAACTTCATTTACCACAATCCTTTGGGCCAGGTCACCCAGACAGGTTGTGTAATGCAGTGAAATGTGCACCCATCCAAGCTGTAAGCTCCTGTGTTTACTGGAGGGTGCTATGGGGAAACACTATCAAAAGCTTTGCTAATGTCAGGGTAGGCAACAGCCTTTCTCTGATAGACTAAGTGGGTCACCTTTTCATAGAAGGAGATCAGGTTGGACAAGCAAGACCTGCGTTTCAGAAACCCTTGCTAACTAGGCCTGGTCACCTGTTTGTCCTGGATGTTTTGTGATGGTGTTAAAGGTGATCCGCTCCATAACCTTCCATAACACTGAGGTCATATTGACAGGACTATCCTTCCCTGGATCCTTCTTCCAGCCATTCTTGTAGCTACGTGTCATATTTGCTAACCTGCATTCAGTTGAGACCTCTGCAGCTAGCCAGCATTGCTGCTAAGTGATGGAAATTGGCTTGGTGAGCACTTGGATGGTTTTCTCTGTATGCTTGTGTGGATCCCATCTGGCCCCATAAACCTGTGTGTGTCTAAGTGGTGTAATAAGTCACTGACCAGACTGAATTACCAGAATTCAAAGTTAATCAGGGATGCAAAACATCTTCACCCCCTTTCCCAGAACATAATTTAATTTCTGTTTTTAGCAGCAGCAGTGGAAAGCAGCAAAGTTGATAAATGTATACCTATATCAGAACGAAAAGTGAGTTTATAATGGCACTTCCTAATCTGAGCAGATCTGGGACTATGGTGGGGAGTATTTCACAGAATGTCAGAGGTCAGAAGGGACCTCCAAAGCTCATCCAGTCCAGCCCCCTTGCCAGAGCAGGAGCACCCAGAGCAGATCACACAGGAATGCCTTCAGGTGGGTTTTGAGTATCTTCAGAGAGGGAGACTCCACAACTCCCCTGGGCAGCCTGTGCCAGGGTTCTGTCACCCTCACAGGGGAAAAAATTATTCCTCATGTTTAAATAAAACTTCTTATGCCTCAACTTCCACCTATTGCCTCTTGTCCTGTCATCAGGCATCACCCAGCAGAGCCTGCCTACATCCTCTTGGCACTCACCCTTTACATCTTTATAAACATTCATGAGGTCACCCCTCAGATTCCTCTTCCCCAAACAACCCAAACTTTTGGAAGTTCTTTTCCGTTAGATTAGGTAAACTAGGACCCATTCTGCATTTTACTTCATGTATTTAGGGCACTTGGATCATCTTGCTGTTAAACATAGAACAGCAGACCAAAGACTAGGCAGGAGGGAAAGTTTTTGTCTTCTGGGTTTTGGGTTCTTTTTATGTGTAATCAAAGTGAAAGAAGTAAGCTCTGAAAAACGATTTTAGTACTGGTGCTCTTTTCCTGAAATGATACATTTGGAGATGTAGTCAATATCTGATTATTATATAACATCAAGTTATTTGGTGATACTGTCTTATTCTGCCTAATTAATCTTATTTGAAAGAGAATGTATTATCTTAGGCCTAATTCTATAAATAGTCCTTGGCCATTTTCTTTGGTTTGAGTTGAGAGTAGTATTAGATTTCTATATATTAGTGAGAAAATACCTGATGGGTTTCTTCAGGCTTAACAGAGTTGTGTGTGAAGAATAAATCTGATGAAGAGCAACTGAAGGAGCTGGGGATGGTTAGTTTGAAAAGAAGGCTGAGGGGACACCTCATGGCTGTCTACAGCTACCTGAAAGGACGTTGTGGAGAGGTTGGTGCTGGTCTCTTCTCACAGATAAACAGTGATAGAACAAGAGGGAATGGCCTCTGTCTACAACAGGGTAGGTTTAGACTGGACATCAGGAAGGATTTTTTCACAGGCAGAATGGTCAGGCACTGGAATGAGCTGCCCAGGGAGGTGGTGGAGTCACCAACCCTCGATTGTGTTTAGAAGTCGTTTAAATGCGGTGCTTGGGGATACGTTTTAGGAGTGAACTTTGTAGAGCAGGGTTAATGTTTGGTCTTGGTGATCCCGAGGGTCTTTTCCGCCCTGAGCGGTTTTGTGTTCTCCTGCTGGCTTCTGTGCTCGTTGACTATGGCTGGGACACACCGCTAGGTGGCAGTAGCAACTACAAACAACGCCGGGAGCAGTTAGAGTTGTCAGCTGCAGTTAGACCCTGAGCAGCAGGGTTGATTAGAGCCAAAACAGGAACATATTCTGTGTCTATAATTGGCCCCATTTAGGGGGGAGGTGTTGTGCAAAAGCACTTGGTGTGGATGCTTGGTGACTGAGGACAGGCAGGTGGCTTTGCTTGGGCACAGAGGAAACGTTTTCATTTTTTGGTGTATGTGCAATGTATGTTACATAATATGTATGTATTGTACGTTCCATGTAGTATGTTTGTCTGCAGTATCAAATATATATTGTATGTATGGAAAAGGCACATGATCATACTCTTTCATTAGAGATGGTGGAAGCCCTATCCCTGGAAGTTCTTCAGGCCAGGCTGGATGTGTCTCTGAGCAACCTGATCCAGTATGAGGTGTCCCTGCCCGTGGCAGGGTGGTTGGAGCTAGATGGTGCTTGAGGTCCCTTACAGCCCTGATAATTCTGTGATGATGAAAGGTGCTTTAGCCTGCTGGTCAGGTCGCATTAACTGGGGTTGTAGCAATGCCACCTGAAAAACAAATCCTCACTAATGTGAATGTAAAACATTTCAAAACTGAGGTGTGAGTCAGTATGAATTTATGTATAGCTGTGGATGAACTTGGGATTTTTTTTCATTTGAGTGTTTCATGTTTGGTTCCTCTTTTTGTTGGTTACATTTTCCATTTAACTGCATCTCCCTGTTTAATAAGTAATTACATCATGCATGGTGGTGTTGTCACAGTAACTTGATGCTGTGTATGCACTACTTCTGTAAGTATAGATAGTTTAATCTTGCTATATTACAAGAGTAGATAGTTTAATCTTGGTATATATTACAAGTGTGGATCTTGCTGTATTACACTACTGGAAAGGAAAGGATTTCAAAAACTTCATTCCATCCCAAACTATGTCTATAGAGTCTGCTGCCATTAAGATTTTTATTAAGTTGAATCATTTATTGTTTGTGCACTGTACCCTCAGGGAACATATAGAAAGTGCTTCATGGGTATGGGCTATCTTAGGCATAACAAGCAGCAGAGCTGCATCATTTGTGTATCTGGGACGAGTAGGAAATGTAAACACTTTGATTTAGGAGTGGGACATGAGGAAAATGACTTGTGAAATGCTAACACATTTAGACTCTGGTTCAGAGTCTGATGCTTTCTTGCTGTATTTTTCCTCTTACTGGTATTTGTTGTTGCATGTTCCTATAGGTGGTGCATTCTGCACATGCTTTCAGTGTTTTGTTGCTTTTTTTCATACAAATGGCAATTTTGTTATTGCTCTGCTGCTTCTGGAAGAGGGAGTGAATTCTGTTGGTATGCATTTGATTTGTATCTCCCAGTGACTGAGTTAAAGTGCCTGGTTTCATGTCCAGCGGCAAAGCTGCCCCGGGCAGCAGAGACTGCAGGCTGCTTCTGTGGGAAGCGATGCGGGTTGGGGAAGGCTCCTGAAAAGGGCAGTACCTAATGTAGAAGGTCCTCTAAAGCAGTAGAGGTTGACCACTCAATATCCAAGCTAATTGTTCCATTGTTTCCTTGAAATAAGTGCAAGTGCTTTGAATAGTTTACTGCTGCTTTCTGTACCTTATTACTTGCGTTCAGGAGGTGCTGCAAGCGTGAATGTGTTTGCGTAGACCCTGTTAAATCAAATCTTTGTGTTCTACTGGCCCCATAAATGTGACCTGACAGGCAGGGAAAAACAGTTTGCAGTGACTTTGCAGAACTGCAAGTAACATAAAGCTGACAGTAGGTGTTGGTGGTGATCTGATAAATGTTGAGGGATGACAGTAGTCTTGGCTTCAAAAATCTATTGAGCCCATCTGCTTGCCTGTGTGGATTTTCATTCTTCAGTACTGCATGCTTTTGAGAAACTGGATCAACAGAGCCCGGATCTATTTTCAGTAGCTGCAATACAAAAACATTCCTTTGTGTGTAGTAGAGCTATTTCCCTTACTTTTTTTCCTTTGAGAAAGAAGAGCAAGTGCAATGCAATTTGGCTGCAGGGAATGATGTGACTCATTTAGTGAATACCAGATACAAAGCAAAACAGTGTTTCATTGTCTTGCATTTCTCTGCTGCGTGTCTCTGTTGTCTCAGATTTTAATATCTGAATGACCTGGCACAGACTGAAAATGGTGCTGAGAACTAAAATATGTACACATATATTTTATTTTTATATAGCTACTAAATACAGGTAGTATTGCAGAGAAGTCAAGAGAGCTTCAAGACCTTCCAGGGAGCTAATAGACCATGAAAGCAAAAACTCTTTTTTTTGAGACTAATCCTGAAATGAAATCAGAAAGTGATATGGATCATAAAGAGACACTGAATGAAAATACCTGCAAACTGCCTGGTGGGCAGGGTGTGTTGGACTGCACACCCCTGGTTTGGGCAGGTGCCTGAGTTTTGACCTCTCATGTCAAGAAGAACTGGAGGAGCCTGCAGTAACCAGAGTAAGAAAGTAAGAAAGGGTTGAGGAAATGAAGTTCAAAGAATAGCAAATCAGGATCTGTCAATTATCCAATTAATTTGACAACTTTATTTTGATTACTTATTTTTGCAAGTATTTCAGTTTAGTTTGTGAATGTACTCGAACTCATAATTGAAACTGATTGCATTTTCTTAATGAATACTATTAACTGTGAAAAGTAGTGTGGGATGGAAAGGGTAAAGGGTACTTCTGTTTCCATATTTAAATTGTGGGCATGGTTAAATGTTCCCCCCCCCCCTAAAATCAGCATTAATGCTAGCTAGAATTGTTGTTAGGAAAATAAAACACTCCTGTATGACCTTGCCATCCCTTTTCCTGCTGGCACTGTGCTTTGTGCAGAAGCACTTTGCATGCTTGTACTTGTGAAGGAATGATGAAAATGGTGGAATTATGTTTTATAACAAGAGTAAGTTCCTGGTGTTATGCTGATGTTGACTGGTTATGTGTCAGTGAGGTGTGGAAGCTATTGTGCTGGTTTGAGGCTAATTGCAATATTTTAATGAAAAAATTACATGATAGGCTGTGCAAAAAAAAACAATGGTTATGTCTACTTCACTCATAGGTTTGCTGAGATGTGTAAAAGCAAGGCCACAAACATAGATAAGACAGTCTGTCTGTTGGAGTCTCTCAGTGTTGGTGTCTGTTTCCCCCTGGTTTCTAGCTGGATCTATGTAACCCAAGTAATCATTCTGCTTCTGACTCCCCTTGCTGATCCTTCCAACTCACATTGCACATGAGGCAGATTCTGGGATAAGAGCAGGGAGTGGAAAAAAGGTGGAAGGGTGGTTGGGAGCCCCTCCTGGGGACACTGATTTCTGGGAGGGGTATTGTGTTTCTGTATTACTTTTAACTTGCATATTTCTGTCTCTAGCTGTAAATATTTGTAATATATTGTAAATATCTGCTTCTATATTGTGCTAAGATGTGAGTATAAAGTTCATTCCTTAACTTCCAGCCGGCTGAGTCTAGTCTGGGTGAATTCATTGTGTAGTGGGGCAGGAAACTCCCAAACCATCCCAGCTATTTCACAATATAAATACGTAGTTTGAGTATTTGATGGAGTTTTCTTGAGAAGTGAGGTTGTTGTTTTCATCTTTATCTAATGTGCTCTTTTGAGGCTAATTGGGATATTTTAATGAGAGAAATTAGATCATTGTCTGTGGGGAAAAAAATAGTAGTGGTGTCTGTATCTCTCATAGGTTCTGCTGAGAGATACAAACCCAAGAAACATAAGGTCAGGCAGTGTCTCTGGGTGCTGCTGCTGCATTAACTGTCTCTGCCTGAACTTGTGTAACCCCAACTAATCGTTCTGCTTCTGACTCCTCATCTGGCAATCTCCTGCACATAAGACTTCTTGATGTAAGGGTGGGAGTGGACAGAAGGAGAGCAGTTAGTTTGAAAGCCCTGCTGTTTAGGAGGGGTTTTGTAGTTCTGTATTACTTTTAACTTGTATGTAGTTGTAAACATCTGTATACATTGTGCATATATGCTTGTAAATTTTGCCTTGCTGTACACATAGCTTCATTCTTTAACTTCCCACCAGCTGACTTAGTCTGGTGTATCATGGGGGAGAGGGGAAACTCCAAAAGCCTGAAGGCAGTTGTGGCTTCGTGCTTAGCTTATGTAACTTCAGTTGTTAGCAGAAATTCTCAGGCTTTTTTCCTTCAGTTTTCAATCTGTAGGGACTTTAGGTGGTGGCTCCAGGTACCTGAAAAGAGGTTGTGGAGAGGTTGGTGCTGGTCTCCTCTCACGGGTAAACAGTGACAGAACAAGAGGGAATGGCCTCAAGCTGCCACTGTGTAGGTTTAGGTTGGACATTAGGAAACATTTTTTCCTGGCTGGAGTGCTCAGGCATTGGAATGGACTGCCCAGGGAGGTGGTGGAGTCCCCAATCCTGGGTGTATTCAGAAGTTGTTTGGATGTGGTACTTGAGGATATGATTTCAGGGTGAACTTTGTAGAGTAGGAATAATAGCTGGACCTGGTGATCCTGAGGGTCTTTTCCAGCCAAAATATTTCTGTGATTCTGTGCTGTAGATTTGCCCTGTGGCAGAGGGGGAGCTGTGCTGTTGTGAAATTATTCTCCTGCTGCACTTGAGATATGCTGCTTTGAAAAATCTGCAACCCTGGAACTTCTGTTCAACAGGGATTTGTGACTGCATTTGTGACTCATTGCTGGGTTACGGTCGGGTGGTTGTGGAAAGCAAAGCTTACAGAAACACTTCTCACTGTGTTTTTAAAATTGAAACTTAAAGCAAATTATAGCTTTTCCTGTATTCTTTTTGGTTCTAGACTTTGGGCTTGTCTGAATATCCTAACTGCAATAATTATGAGTGTACATTTGGCTGTGTAGACCTGGTTTTTCAGGACTGTGGTGCGTACATTATAGTCCATAATATTATAGGTTGTAATTTCCAAGAGATAACTGTAGATGTAAATTCCATGCTCCTCTTTATCTTGTGTGTATTACTGTACAGTGCATAGAGAAATGAGCAGCATGAGTGTAGCTAACATTTTGTTATTTACATTTTGTTGTGCCATTAGGGTGATATCACTGCCTTAGAGGTGGCATTTTGCACTTATATTGAGCTGAAAAGTACGGAGTGGGCAGTAGTGGTTGAAAGGTTCATATTCAGTCATATGAGAAGAGCAATCAAAGCCCTAGACTTACTATAGCAAATTAAAATGCCAGAAAATACAATGAGACCAGAAGATTGGGGAGAGAAAGCTAATTTTACTTTAAATAAATTAGATCACTGAGGAGGCTGCATGGAAATTATTAAGAAACAAAAAATAGAAGTAATTGTAGAAAATGATGTATTAAACTTTTCTGGGTCAGATTTGGGGAATGAAGTTTTAAACAATGTATTAGGGCATTTATTCATATTATTTGGGAAGGCTTCCATGGAGAGAGAAAACCAGAGCGACTAGGAAGACTTAGCTACTTATTTAGGGGGTGATGGTAGGGGACAATATAGAATCATAGAATGGTTTAGGTTGGAAAGGACCTCAAGGATCATCTAGTTCCAACCCCCTGCCATAGGCAGGGACACCTTCCACTAGGACAGGTTGCTCAAGGCCTCATCCAACCTGGCCTTGAAGACATCCAGGGAGGGAGCAGCCACAGCCTCCCTGGGCAGCCTCTGCCAGTGTCTCACCATCCTCACTGTAAAGAACTTCTTCCTAAGATCTAGTCTGAATTTCCCCTCTTTGAGTTTAAACCCATTACCCCTTGTCCTGGCATTCCCAGACCTTGTGAATAGTCCCTCCCCAGCCTTCCTGTAGGTCCTTTTCACATACTGGAAGGCCACTATAAGGTCTCCTCAAAGCCTTCTCTACTCCAGGCTGCAAAGCCCCAACTCTTGTAGCCTGTCCTTATAGCAGAGCTACTGCAGCCCTCTGAGCATCTTCATGGCCCTCCTCTGGACTCGATCTAACAGTTTCATATCCTTCTTGTGTTCAGGGCTCCAGAACTGTACACAGCTGTTCAAGAGCAGCTACACTTTTGTCTGCTCTTATCTTCCTCCTGCCTTTTACTGTTACTCTGCAAAGGCAAAAATAAAAGGGAATGGTTTAAATACATCATTGAGTTAAAGAGCTCATTGGAGAGGTAGGACATTCTAAGATTCAGACTTGTATACAGACTACATGTGAACATAAAGCCAGGAGAATCTACATAAACTTGTGGAAATAAATATTGCAGTGGCCCTCATATTTGGATCTCTCTGACAGCTGCACTTAAACCTCAGTGGGTTGAGTGATTTTTATTTATTTTTTTTTCATTTCTAGATTTAGTTTATGGAATTTATTTTAAATCAATTGCCTTGATTTTAATAAAGCAAGGAACTCAAAACTGTGTGGTCCTGATGATAAGGAGAGTTGGAGCCAGCTCACTGATGTGTGGATGACTATTAGTTTGAGATCTTCAGAGACTCTTCTCAGTCAGCAGGTAGTGCTTATGACAATGATAATGCTACGAGATCATTATACTCACTTAATGTGATTTAGCATAGCTCTTTCTGCTTAAGAGTGAGAAGAGAAGCAATTGATAGGTAAAAAAGGTTTTGATCTTTGTTGTTTAGTAGCTGCTATTTGTTTATACACATATTTGTAAAGCTGCTTAACCTTCCACATGAATTGGCAAGCCACCGTGCAGTCAGATTCTGCCTGCTGTTTGTCTTTGAAGTGGTGCTTACAGCCCTCTTGTCTTAGGTAGAGGAGTTCATTGTAACAATGCATACTGAGAGCAAATTCAGAGTGAAGGCTGTAGGGGGCAAAGGCTACTTGGATTTCTCATCAAATAATCTATAGAGCCAGACCCAAGACCATCTTTCGGAGAGGTAGTTGAGTAATTTAGTGGATTTTGTGGTTTAGGGTCAACTGTCAAATGGAAATGTTGACCAGTTGTGTGATGCTGTTGATAATTACTAGCAGTCTGTGTTACTCTGCAGTTTCCCATTTCATGAACTAGAGATAAGTGAAATCAAGAGAGACATTGGAGTATAAACATAGTGTAGCAGTCTCTGTATTGCCACATAGTGAGAGGCAGAAGGCAGATAGTGTTAAATGCATGCACCAGTCTTTTAAAGGTTAAATAATACTGCTGAGATCTCACCTACTGTTCAGGTGTGTGACTCAGGAAATGCAGAATTCAGGGGAGATTTATAAAAACCAAGCATTTAAGAGATATCCTAAGGTTGTTGTACAATGACTGAGAGGAAGGTGTTTATGTGGTTCTAGAAGAAAACATTTATTTACTTCATACTATTTTCATGGTTTCTGAGGCCTTACAGCAGGAAATTGCCAATCCATTCTCCTTCAGAATTCTGTATTTTCCATAATAATCATCATCTCATATCTGTAAAGGGTTAATGCAAGGGCTAAGCTGACTGCTCTCCCAGCACAAAAATGAGGAGAAAAGTAACACACAAAACTCAGGGTTGAGATAGAGATAGGTAAGAGGTTAATATAAGACAGAAAGGACTGCTGGAAAGAGTCCAGTGGAGAGCCACAAGGATGACTGGAGGACTTGAGCATCTCCTCTACAAAGAGAGACTGAGAGCCCTGGTGCTGTTTAGTCTGGAGAAGACTAGACTGAGAGGAGATCTGATCAATGTGTACAAATTTCTGAGGGGTGGGTGTCAAGTGGAGAGGGCCGAGCTCTTTGGTGGTCAGCAGCAACAGCTACAAACTCGAACAGAGAAGATTTCACCTCAACATGAGGAGAAACTTCTTTACAGTGAGTGTGACAGCCCTGGAATAGGCTATCCAGAGGTTGTAGAGTCTCCTTCTCTGGAGACTTTCCAAACTCACCTGGATGCATTCCTGTTGCAAACTACCCTAGGGGATCCTGCTTTGGCAGGGAGTTGGACTTGATGATCTCTGGAGGTCAATTCCATCCTATGAAGTTCTGTGATTGTGTGATACAATGCATGATTACCTTAGCTTAGCCTGTTTGCAGAAGCAGCACAGTGAAATACTGGAGAAAACCAGCATAAAACAGAAAATCAAGCCCAGAAGCTATCTGTCTTCCACTCATTCAGGAAAGAGCCAACACTTAAGATGCCAGAGCCCAGAAGTAGCAACCAGAACAGGAAGCCTCCCACGTTGCAATCTGAATTTCAAGCCCCATCACACTTTGCCACAGTCAGCACTTTCATTTTTGCAGCTGGCATGACTGCAGCACGGTATGAACAACAGCAACAGATTCAACTCAACCCATGACAAAATGTTAAAGAACTCTGTGCTGCTGGAGATACCATCTTGCAGATGAAACAGTGTTAGACTGCCAGGTTGTTTCATGTGTACTTAGTATGGATTCATGAAAGCTCTTAAAGAAAACCCTAAAACCAAACAACAAATTGAAAATCTGGAGTGCTTGATGTTGTGCTGTCATTTAAGATACAAAATGCAAAAGAGGACCTTAATTGAGACTGGGAGCAATAAAATGTATGTATATGCTAGAAGGCAACTTCTGAAGTGAGTGGAACCAATTTATGTGAGAAAGAAACTATGTTGGCCTTATCTACCACTTGATTACTGCAGGATCATCCCTTCCAGTCCTTCCAAAAAGCATGTGACATGTATTCTTATTTTGACCAAAGCATCCTTTTAAAACCTCTTCATCACTATTCACTGTTAAGCTGATCCAGTTTACTTTTTTTTCAGTTATTCACACTTGCCCACCTTATTTCTCCCTTGTGTGCAAATCTGAACGCATCGTCTCTCTTTTCTTATCTTCAGCATTGAAAGCTTTGCCCACTCTTTCCTTATCTCCTGTAATTGCTCCCTACTTCTTCTCCCTGTGCTGTTCATCTTCCTATAAATACCCCTCATCACCAACATTTGTAGCTGCTGCACTTTTCTTTTTCAAGCCCCTTAGCCATTTCTGCAGTCATACTCATTGAGGGAATGAATGATATGGTTGGCAATTGCATTACTCTAATAATAAACATTGTGTAGAGGCATTTATAAATGCTTTTCTCTCCCCATGCCTGCCTTCTCTTCCTTCACAGTTCTACTCCTTGTATTCTAATTCTGTGAACTCTTCTTTCAGGGGAGCAGTCTTGTCTCTGTGTTTTTATATGGAACGGTCTGTTCTAACCCTGACTGAGGCTCATGTAATGTAAAAGCTGTATGGGAATACTTGGTTATTATGTAAGGTGTTCTGGTCAGTCTACTCCACTCTGGTGCCACCCCATCTGGAATACTGCACCCAGCTCTGGACTCCTCAGGATAAGAAAGACACAGACTTGTTGGAGTGGGTCCACAGGAGGTCAGCAAAAACAATCAGAGGCATGGAGCTCTCTCCTATGAGAGAGTTGGAGTTGTTCCTCCTGGAGAAGAGAATGCTTCTGGGAGAGAATTAAGTGCAGCCTTTCAGTGCTTGAAAGGGGCTTGTGAGAAATAGAGGACAAGAGATAATGGTTTTAAATTTAATGAAGTTATATTCAGACAAGAGAGAAGACTTTTTTTTATGATGCAAGTGATGAAATGCTGGAACAGGTTGCCCAGAGACAGGTAGAAGCTGCATCTCCTGCAAACATTCAAGGTCAGGTTGGACAGAGCTTTGAGCAACCTGATTGAGTTGAAGATGTCCCTGCATGCTGCAGGGTTTTGAACTCGGTGATGTTTAAAGGTCTTTTCAGACCCAAACCACTCCATGATGGTACAGTATAAAATAATCCTATTTACACTTCCTGAGATGCTGCTTCTGGATCTGGCATTTTTCTTTCTCCAGTTCTCCTTATGTGCTTTCCCAAGCAGATTAACAAAAGAAAAAAACATAATTGTAATTATCCTTGGAGGATAAAGCAAGTCTAAATATTTTACCACATTCAGTCACTTTTCCTGTTGATATCTCTGAGTGAAAATAAACTGGGGCAATGTTAAGTCTTGCTGTCTTTTTATTCTTGTTGGAGGAGTGGTTGGATGACTCATGTTGGTTGGGAGTTTTTCCAATTTTAACATAGCAATTGGAGGTGGTGCATAGTTAAAAGGAAAAAAAAAAACCAAACCCCACAAAGACAGCAAGCTCTTTTTCTCAGCCTTCTAGTAAAGTAAGCATGAAAAATAATAGCTAAATTAAACAAAAGCTGGAAAGGGTCCTGGTTTTAGGACCTTCTTAGGATATACATCTTATTTTTTTGTGCCCATAATGTCCTTCTTTTGCCTTATTTACAAGTTCTTTATGGGCAAAAGCTAAATTTCTAATGTGAGGAAGCAATTTTTACATCTTCAGTAAATGTACTTTGGGCTCTCTTAAAATAGTGTAAATTGTACTCCAGATGTAATATTTGCCAGTACATAGAAACCTCCAAAGCATGGTGCTGGGTACAACTCACACACCTGCCACTTGCTTAGCTGCTTGCCTTTGCTTAGCTGCTTTTTGATGTAGAAGCAGCAGTGCCTATTTCCAGCACACATATTCTGGTGTATTGTGTAGACAGTGCAGAAAAGAGCACTCTTGACCTTCCTCAAAATACTGAAAGTGATCTTCTCTCTTCCTAAAAACCCACATATTGGGTTAAGTTGAGCTTTTGCTACATTGGTTGTTTTCCCTTGCAAGATTTAGTTCTCATCTTGTGATCTTTTTCAGTTTGCTTTTCTTCCTACACTCTCCTGAGTTTTCTCCTCTGTCTTTGTCTGCTATGTTCACCTGTCTATTTTCACCTTGGCAACATACATGTCCTCCCTTGTAGCCTTCTTTCCTTCTCTCAGAATTTTTGCTTTGTTTTCCTCCTGCTTCTTGATATTTCATTGCCCTCAGTGATTTGTACTGGTTTTTATTTTACTCTCGCTGTCTCTTCACAGTCTCTGTAGTCTTTCTCATCTCTTTGCCTTTATCTAGTTCTTAATTAACATTTGAAGGTAAACTGGTGACTTCTTGTGACTTAAAATGATGTTGTTTAGAATCAACTGATGGAGTGGGTCCAGAGAAAGATCATAAAAATGATCAGAGGATTGGAGCACCTCTGCTACAAGAACAGGCTGAGGGAGCTGGGATTGTTCAGTCTGGAGGAGGCCCCAGGGAGACCTAACAGCAGCCTGCCAGTACCCAGAGTGGAGACAGACTGTTTGCAAAGGCCTGCAGGGACAGGATGAGGGCAATGGATTCAAACTAGAGCAGAGCAGATTTAGTTGGATGTTAGGAAAAAGTTCTTCACCATAAGCATGGTGGAACACTGGAACAGGTTGCCCAGGGAGGTGGTTTGGGCTCCATCCTTGGAGATATTCAAGGAGAAGCTCGACAGGGCTCTGGAGAACCTGATCTAGTTGAGGATGTCCCTGCTGACTGCAGGAGGGGTTGGACTGGATGACCTTTGGAGGCTCCTTCCAACCCAGACCACTCTGTGACTTGTAAGGTTGGCTCTTCTTCTGTGGCTTTTCACTTCATTTTTTCTTTCCTTTTTTACATGTATATAAATATATCTCAGTGATAAATACCAAGAATAAATAAAGATTATAGAAAGCTATTTCTATTTTAGGTTTCCTATAAATAGGGTGAAGTAATAGTGGCATTAATAAATATATGTAATTTTGTAAGTGAGGCAGGATGATCATTGGTAAGCTTTGTGTGGAGCAGACTTGCCAGTCCCCTTGAAACTTGAATAATCTGATTTTTCAAGCATGTATCCTTTATCACTATAATCTTAATAACTTCAGGGACTGGTGAAGAGGATAGTGAAAGTAGAAGAGAATTCAGATAATTTCACTTTCAGTGCTCTTTCATGAGGTTGTCTTTTTATCATAGTTTTCATTTTTTCCTGCTGTGTGTATAAGATGAGAAATGCTCTAAGGATGAAGCCTTTCTCCAAGCCCTCAGTGACACCTATAGTAGGTAAAGAATTACCTCACAGTTTGTCTGCTTCCTATTTGCTTTTTCCTTTTGATGTCTTTATGACTGTCTGCCCTGGCCTCTTTTTAAAGCAATTACTACTTTTCATTCTAGTGGGGGGTTTATTTTTATGAAATACAGAGCTGTGACACTATTGGCAGTCTGTTCCAACACTGTATATTGTTTTAAGTGTTGCTCTAACAGCTGCCAAAATGAGGACTATGTTGTTGAAAACCTCAATTTATAGATTTTTTTTGCCAACAGTTACATCAAAGTGTTTACCCTGCTCATATGTGCAGGAAGACTGAAATGTATGGGAGTTTTAACTTTATGGTCGGAATAAGGAGTTGGCTTTGGGTGTGGACGTGTGTAAATGACATAATTTGCTGACTCAATAGATGTTAGCCACCAGGGTTGAGACCTGAAGAGGAGCTGGTGGGGTTGCCGGGGAGGAGAAGGCAGAGTGACATACTTCTGCATTTTTAGCAGTGTCACTCAGCAAAATCCGCTTCATGCAATGCACAAGAAGATAGGAGGTAAAGAAGAACCCTGACTATCTACTGAATGTCACCATATCTTTTCAGAGTGGATGGTGATTGCCACCTACATTACTGTGCCTTCACCACAGAAAAAGCTCCTTGTAGCGAGCTTTTAGACAAGGCAATATCAGTGTTCTCATGTGATTGCTGAATAAGTGACGGGCAAGTCAGATGGAGAAAGAGAGAGGGTGTGAAAAGAAAGAAGGTAGAGCTAAAAATAAATCTTGAAAGTCTTAACATTCAAGAGGTGGGCTTGCAGGCCAGCAAAGTACACTCTGAAGTCTTCATCAGCAATAGATGATTATGATATAATTCAGATGACACATTAATGGAAGAAAAAGAAAAACAACCCAAAAAGAAGTCAGAGGAGATGTAAATAGCTTTACTGATTGCAAGATAAGATTTTGTGTCTGGACAGACCTCTGCTTTATAGAAATACCTTCAGTACTGTGACTACTTTTAACTTTCTCCTTTCCTATGGAAATATTTTCTCCTTAGCAGACAGAATTTTCCTCTGATTAGAAAAAAAATATATGCTCATTCCTTACCTACAGACTTTTACTGCAAGAAATTTCTCCAGGTTGCTTTGCCCTCATGTATTGTCGTTGCGTGTGTGTGTAATGCTGCTTGCAAAAGCAAAAATCAACATTCCATTTCTTCCAAGAGGAAAAGCAAGAGTGGGATATTTTGACACGGATTTGGTATGTTTTTCTCTACAAAATTAAAAACAATTCCTGATAGAAGTCCTTTGGGATTAGAGGCTTTCATAGCACTCCCACAGCTGGAAGCAGCTCTGGGTTTTTACTTCTATTTTTTGGTGGCTGTATCTTTTCCTATTATGCTGTAATCACATTCAGACTTTGCAGTGACAGCCTTCTGAAGAACTAAATGCATTTCTGTTCCTTGCAAAAAAAGAAAGTAAATAGAAGAATGTCCTTTATGTGAAGATTTTCGCTAATGTCAGTTTATTACTGTTAGTGTTAGCATTTGTTTTGTTTATTTAAATACTTCCTCATGTTGCTGTGTCCACTCTTAGCTATGGAAAAGCCTAACAGAAAAGCCTCTGCTGCTACGTAAATTCAGGGCACTGGTAAGTAATGAGTGAATATGGTGTATCACAGAATTAAACAGATTGAAAAAGACCTTTGAGGTCATTGAGTCCAACCTATCACCTAACACCTTCTAATTCACTAAACCATGGCACCAAGTGTCTCTCTAGTCTCCTTTTAAACACCTCCATGGATGGTGACTCCACCACCTCCCTGGGCAGCCCAATCCAATGCCAATCACTCTTGCTGTGAAGAACTTCCTCCTAATGTCCAGAAAAACCTGCTCTAGCACAGCTTGAGACTGTGTCCTTCTGTTCTGTCTCTGGGTGCCTAGGAATGAGAAGTTTCACCTTTCTTGGTCTTGTAAGAGGACAAACATGCCATCCTCAGTATGAAGCAAGCCAAAAACCTATCCACTTTAGCACTGAGTTGTGCCCCATGGGGCCATGGGTTCACATGGTGATCATCTTACCCAAAGCTTAAATCTTCAAGAAAACTGGGTAGGATACAATTACCTATGTAAAACTTCAGTTAAGATGTTCTTATTTCTTACAAGGAAGGAGACAAAGAGAAACAAAGAAGTGTGCCTACGTGAAGAAGGAATAAGAATGCCTGTGAAAGATAGCAGAAAGAGCATCCTAAGCAGCCATTAAAACTGCCAAAACCAACATCAGCCATACTACACCATTCTGAACAACATCCAGTTCTCCTTCTGACTTTACCTCTGGTCCCTTCATTTGGGCGGTGTACAACTCCAGTGTAAATAATCTAGGTTCTGGGAATCACTGGCATCAAGGAAAGAAAAATTAAGGCTGTCTTACAATAACCTTTCCAATATTACAACAAACCTTGAAATTCTGTGTCCAACCATTTAACCACCCTTCTGCATGCTCTCTGCAGCTTATTGCTCATTGAAAAGACAACTGAGGGGCCAGCACAAACACAGAATACACCAAAGGCCTCTGTTAGAGGCTGTCAGCCCAACATCAGTTACTGCAAGGAAAAGACTTTGGGTTGTGGCACATGCACCTTTGCTGTCTCTGAGGTGAAGTGCACAGCATGCAGAAGAAACATCACAGTGAGTCATCAGCACTTTCCAATCACCTAAAACTCCCAAATGCTTAATGCAATCATGCCTGCTTCTTGTATGTGAATGTACCTGCCACCACTGTCAGTGCCAATGCAAGCAAAGCCATCCAATACACTGCACAGAAGTCATTGTCTGTTGTAACAGGTGAGTAACAACAATAAAGCTGTAACAACAGCACCTGAGAACAGACAGGATTCTCTGCTACTGTAGCATCTTTATATTATTTTAAAATATTAGTTTAGCTAGCTAGGTAGATCTAGCTATTCTTGTTACATCTTAAGTTGGGGCTTTTAGAAACAGCAGTTTTAGTCAAGCTATAATACAGAAAAAATAAATTATTATTGAAGGTACAATTGTATTGCTGAGAGATGTTACACATGTATGCAGTGCCCATGAAAGAAGGAAGCATCTGATTACAATTCAAAGGTGTTTCTCACCTTGAATGTGTCCAGAGAAGGGCACCAAGGCTGGTAAGGGGGCCGGAGCACAGCCCTACAAGGAGTGGCTGAGGAAGCTGAGGTTGTTCAGCTTGGAGGAGAAGAGGCTCAGGGTAGACCTTATTGCTCTCTACAACTACCTGAAAGGAGGCTGTAGCCAGGTGGGGTTGGGCTCTTCTCCCAGGCAACCAGCAACAGAACAAGGGAACGCAGCCTCAAGTTGCGCCAGGGCAGGTTTAGGCTAGACTTTAGGAAGAAGCTCTTCGCAGCAAGAGTGACTGGCATTGGAATGGGCTGCCCAAGGAAGTGGTGGAGTCAATGTGAAACAAGCACTCTGTGCCCTTTGAGAGGAACAGAGCTGAGGGTGACCTCTTTATGGCTAAGAATACAAGAAGTATAAAAGCGTCATTATCTGCTGGAGAGGAGTTCTTGAAAGCCTGGCAGTTACAGAGACACTGTGGTGATTACCACTACATAAAAAGTTTGACAGGACATGCTGGAAAACATCCTGTGAACATCCTGTCAAAATACCTCTCTGTGAAAAATATTTGTACAATAAGGATTTCTAACTATAAAATTAAGTAAGAGACCATAAAACCCTCATGCTTCTAAGAACAGGGAATGACTGTAAAAGGTAAGGCTAAGGAAGTTTTAACCTGGAGTTTAAGGTTACAACATGTATCCAATAATTGTGACCCAGTTTAATCCTTTTGGGTAAATCATGTAGGTTCATCTCCTAGGAGAGGCAGGAATCAGTGTATGCAAGATATTATGAGTCATTGCTTCAGACTTTAGAAGCTAACATATGCTTGACTCAGTTTGGATGAGTAGGAACCTGGGTTGTTGTTTTTTTTTTTTCCAGTGGAATTTAGTTTGTCATTCTGCAACCTTAGAACAATATTTTTTTCCCCCTTGAGTTTTGAAGAAAAAGTACCTAACAAATGAGTGTAAAAAGAATGTTTGAAAGCTTGAATAGCGCTTAAGGCGTTTAGGCAAATTGTGTAGAGCTGAAAGAAGATGCTATTATCAGAAGAGTCCTGCCACAGTAACAATTGTGCTCTAGTTTGTGAAAGGAATAAATTAGCAATATTTCAGGCTAGAAATAGGAAGTTATCCATTCTGTCTAGTGAGTTAAGGCAGCAAAGTGATGTAGTTTGAGCACTGGAACAGGCTCCCCAGAGGGCTTGTGGAGTCTCCTTCTCTGGAGACTTTCAAGGCCTGTCTGGATGTGTTCCTGTGTGACCTGAGCTAGATTGTGTGATCCTGCTCTGGCAGGGGGGTTGGACTTGATCTGCCTGGGTCCCTTCCAACCCCTGACATCCTGTGATCCTGTGAGGGTATGAAAAGATTGACACTCTATTACTGTGCCAGAGGCAGAAATTGTTTCATCTTTGGAAGAAAAGCCGACCATGTGCGCTTGGCACTCCACCTGCCTTGCTCTAGACAAGGACTGGAAAATACTGCTGATATTGTAACTAGCAGAGTAATAATGACTTAGGGAACCACGGAATATCGGGGGTTGAAAGAGACCTCCAAGATCATCCAGGCCAACTTTCAACCCAGCACTGAAGGGTCACTTCTAAACCATGTCCCTAAATGCTAGGTCCACACGCTATTTAAATGTCTCCATGGATGGTGACTCCAGCACTGCCCTGGGCAGACCATTCCAATGTTTGAGGACTCTCTCTGTGAAGAAATTTTTCCTAGAATCCAACCTGAACCTTCCCTGGGACAGCCTGAAACTGTTTCCTCTGGTTCTGTCACTTGCCACCAAGGAGCAGAGGCTGCCCCCTCCTCACTCCAGCCTCCCTTCAGGGGGGTGTAGAGAGCAGTGAGGTCTGCGCTCAGCCTCCTCTTCTCCAGATTGAACACTCTCAGCTCCCTCAGCCCCTCCTTGTAGCCCAGGTTCTCCAGGCCCTTCTCCAGCCTTGGTGCTCTTCTCTGGACATGCTCCAGCTCCTCAGTGTCCTTCCTGTAGTGAGGGGCCCAAAATGGAACACAACACTCAAGGTGTGGCCTCACCAGTGCCGAGTACAGAGTGACTCACTCTGTCTCTAACTATCTTAGGTACAGCTTTTGTCATATGAAGATGGTTTTTGCCTTGTAATAGGAAGCAATTGGCAGCTGATTTTTCAAGGACATTTTAATACACTTTGTGAACATTTGGAACTTTTTGCCCAGAACAGATACAGGAATAAGCTTTCTGTTTTCCAGTAGCTCTAAGAAATGTTCTCGACTCTGCCTTTGTCCCCTCCAAATAAAAGCTTTCTCATGAAGGTAAAATACATATAAATAATAAAGTTAATACAATATAAATAGTTTCAATTGCATCATGTAAATAATGTTAGTACTTTTTTCCTTAAAAAATGGCTTTTTGGATGACCACAGCTGCAAGCAGACTTTGGACAGAGTTGGTTATTATGGTGAGATGGGAGCAGGGAGGGAAAAACAACAACTTGCTACTGGGTGGGCATCTGGTCAGGCAACTGCTGCCAGACTCAGAACTACCAGTGTGAAAAATTCCTCTTTGTGTTTCAGTAAGCACTTCATGAATGAATACAACAACATGGCAAAGATCAAATGTCTGTTAGTTAGGCAAATTCATCTGTGTAGCTCGTAGGCTTTTTTCCCTTTTGGGAAGCAGAAAGCAATTTGACTGTGTGGTTGGATATTCTCAAGCTTCTGGTTTCCACCAGTGCATGTTTCCTTTCAGCCATGCTTCATTCCTGTCCGTATCCTGTGCTTTTCTATGTCCTGCTGATGGTGAAGATAGAGATGAACGTTTTAGAACACTAGTGCTATGGTTGCTGGTTTTCCATGGTCAGTGAGCTCTCAGTGAACAGTCTTGGGTTTTTTCCTGTGGGAAAACCCATGCCACAGCTGCCATTAAAGCACACATACGTGCTGCCTGTCAGATTGGCTTTGGCCTCTTTTTGTCTTAATGAGGACAATATTAAACAACAGACAGTGTAGCCTGGATGAAAGATGTCTGCCTTTAAGAATTAGGGCAGACTTACCTCTTGGGTACTAAAGAGGAGGCAGCAGCTGGGTTTGAAGGAAGACAAGTGTTCTCCAGGAGATTTTGTTATTTTTCAACCTGAGCTTAGGGATGCAGAACTCTATTTGGAAGGTCAGCAGTGATACTGCTATGAATGAATTCTTTAAAAGTACCCAAGGAGATGATTAGGGGAGAGTGTCAAGAACATCAGAAACGTGAAAAATCAGCATTTCTGTATCACTGAGATCACTAGGAGAAGATCAAATACAATGGGTAGTGTCTTAAAAACAGAAAGAATGGGTTGTCCAGAGGCTGTAGATGCCCCCACCCTGGAGATGTTCAAGACCAGGTTGGATGGGGCCTTGAGTAACCTGGTCTAGTTGAGAGGCATCCCCTGCCCATGTCAAGGAGGTTGGATTAGATGATCTCTAAGGTCTCTTCCAGCCTAAACCATTCTATGAATATTAAGTCCACTTAATTTACCTGAGTAAATCCATCTTCCTCTTTTAATCAGATTTCTCTCTTGATTTATAGAATTTTTTGTTTGTTTGCCTTTTGTTTGGGTGTAATTTGACTCCTGCCAAACTGAGCATGAGTACAAGCTGGCTTTAGTTGGTGCTTGTGAGCATGAGGAGAGACTGAGGGAGTTGGGGCTGTTCAGTTTGTAGAGAAGTCTCCAAGGTGACCTTATTGTGACCTTTCAGTATCTTAAGGGGGCCTACAAGAAAGCTGGGGAGAGACTTTTTAGGGTGTTAGGTTGTGATAGGACTGGGGGGAATGGAACAAAGCTAGAAATGGGTAGATTCAGACTGGATGTTAGGAAGAAGTTCTTCACCATGAGGGTGGTGAGAGCCTGGAATGGGTTGCCCAGGAAGGTGGTGGAAGCCTCATTCCTGGAGATGTTTAAGGCCAGGCTGGATGTGGCTCTGGCCAGCCTGATCTAGGGTAGGGTGTCCCTGGCCGTGGCAGGGGGGTTGGAACTGGATGCTCCTTGTGGTCCCTTCCAACCCTGACTGATTCCATGACACTATGATTGATTGTGCATGGCCTTGTGCAGTGTATACAAATAAAGCATCTGTGCTCTGCTTTGGTGTCTTTTTATGTAATTTCTCCTACTTATGTGTGTGGTGAGGCAGTGTGGGTTTTTTTTTTAATACTTTTACATTCAGAGCACTAACTAAAATATGATTTGTACATAAATGTTTCAGATGCTCTGCATTTTGATACTTTTTTATGTCCCTGTAGGAAAGGAAGGGGTTAGCTTTATCAATTTTAAGTAAACAAAATTTTTAATGGTCATTTTAATATTTCAAATATACTATGACTTTCAAGTTCTACCTTAATTTCCTCATGCAGAAGTATTATTTAAGATACCAAAGATAATATTATTGTAGTCTCCCAAAAAGGACATGCAAACAGCTGTTTTTCTATCACTCTTCAAGGAGCCAGGCACTGGCTTGTGTGTCATCACTGCTGTGAATGTTGTGCATAAAGGACCTTAAAGCAGTTCATAAAGCCACATTTTTCTCCCCCTCTCCCCCCCCTCTTCATAAGCTTAGTAACATCTGGAAGAATGATTTGTTTTAGAGTAATTCTACTCTTTGTGCCTCCATCCTATCCCATTTAATACTGACACGTTGATCAAACTTAGGCTTGCTCTGTGGTTGTGCTATTTAGAGTCTGTAATTCCAGCAGCTCACTTTGTAGAACTTGTGGAATGGAACACTCATTAATTGGAACACTCATTAATGATGCTAGAATTTGTTTAGCTTTTTTCTTTTCCATCTGTGAGGGCTTATTTTATTTACATTCTTTTTATTACCATACAGGATAAATCTGTATTGCCAAAAGTGTAATTAAATGATGTGCTGGAATACCATCCATCAGAGAGAGAGATCTTTGTGCATCTGTTAGGGCACTGAGAGACTTCAAATTGCAGTGATGCAACTTGTATCCTGGATTTATTTTTTAACATCTTCTATTGTTAGCCAATGAAGTATAAATGTAATAATCAACTTAACAGCCTGTCTAGAGGCTTGCTTCTAGACTCATAGAATCACAGAATTGTCAGGGCTGGAAGGGACCTCAAGGATCACCTAGCTCCAGCCCCCCTTACACTAGATAGGTTGCGCAGAGCCACATCCAGCCTGGCTTTAAAAACTTCCAGGGGAGGGGCTTCCACCACCTCCCTGTGCAACCTGTTCCAGTGTCTCACCACCCTCATGGTGAAGAACAACTTCTTAACATTCAGTCTGAATCTACCCACTTCTAGTTTTGCTGCATTCCCCCTGGTCTCATCACTACCCAACACCCTCACCAGCTTTTTTGTAGCCCACTTCAGATACTCTGGAGCTGCCTGGGATCTGGGAGGTTTTCCAGCCCTCAGCCAGAACCTTCCTGTGGCTGCCGAACTTCTGTCGGTATTGGTATGTGGATCTGGGTGAAGAGAGAAGACTGCTGCTACGTGATTAGAGGAGGACCTGCTGCCTGTGGTAAGAAATGGTAAAGGAAGTTTTGCATAGTTCTTGCAGTCATCCAGTGAAGTCGGTTGTGGACATACTGACAGGACAGATGTGTCTTGAAAGCCCTGAGAACCATCTACTTGGGATGTGAGAACTGAGATTCTTCTTTGCAGCCATCTCCAGTCAAGTGTGTTTTGGGAAGAACAGGTGACATACAAACAACCAGGTTGAAGATTGCTGCTAACTTGCAACCCTTCCACCAGGGCACAAGAGTGATAAACTTGAAGCAGCAGGGTTTTTTTTAACTGTGGTTAAAACAATAACAAAAGCGAATTGAGGAACTAGGTTTTACATCTGAAACGTATGTAAAGAAAGGGGGAAAATGCAAATCAGGTTGAAGCTTTCCTGCTGTGGTAATGTCAAATACTTGAAGTTTACTTTGGCTGTAAAGAAGTGGGCATAGTCTTTAATGTTACACAAGCCTTACCAGCACTGCCATAGATGGCACTATGGTCTCTGGATCTTAAAATGGTGCTTACATTCGTGGCATTGTTCTTTGGGGGTTATTTTTGTGTGCGTCGCAAATCTCTTGACTCCGGAGCTTCTGGTGCAACTCGTTTCCCATAGCCTCTCTGTTCTGCTTCGCCAGGGTCTTGCGAAGCAAGTGGCAGAGGGCAGAGAGGTGCCGCTCCTTGCCTCAGCAGCAGTTGGTGCGGGGGGTGCGTGTGCCGTGCTGGGATGCGCAGCTCAAGCGGTTTCTGTTAGCACAGGACGCAGGAGGCATCATTAGCCCAGGATGGCCCCGCGGGTGTTTCTGCTGCCTCCTTCCCAAGTGCCGGATTGATAATTAGTGGAGACTTCTGACACGAAGGGAATGTAACCATGGCTTTTTAGGGTGTATTTGGAGGCAGCTAGAGGCAAGGCGCTAAGGAATAAAACCCAGATATGACTAGTGACTAGTGCTTTTCATGCCTGATGTATGGAAGTAGTGATTTAACGCTTCGTTCTTTGTGACAAAATGATCCAAAGAGCCATATTTTTCCGGGCCTTTAATCTGGAGGTTTTCGAGGGTGTCCAACACGTTTTAGATAACTAACCGGGAAGACAATCCGCGCCACAAATCCTTCGTTCCTTTCGTTTTCGTTCTCCTCATAAAGTCACCTCCGTGCACTCGCTGGCGGCCGCGGCGGCGACACTCACCTTGTGTCCGCGCCGGGTCCCTCCAAGCCGCTCTCTCCCCCCCGCGCACCCCTGCGCGCCGCGGAATGGTTGCGCCCGCCGCCGTGCCCAGTCATGTGCGCGGGCCGGCCCGGGCCGCCGCCTCCCGCCTCGTCCCTCAGAGCGCGGCTGGGCCGACCCTGGCGCGGGCACCGCGGCTCCTGCGGCCTCCTCCCGAACAAAAGGGCTTAGGGAAATAACATCGCTTGGTTAAAAAGGCTGCGGAAAGCGAGGGCAGGCGGTCTCGGTTGTGAATATTTTCTGATTTTTCCAGAGATCAAGCAGAAGATTGAGCTGCTGATGTCAGTTAACTCTGAGAAGTCGTCCTCTTCAGAAAGGTACGGCTGCATCTCTTGCATGAACCGGTCATGGTGTGGCACTGCCAAGCAGCGGCGCAGGGCTGGTTTTTTTCCCCCTTTTCCTCGTCAAGTTTGCTAGCATTATTTACGTATTGCATGCCGGTTATTATGCCGTATCCATTGAACCTCGTTTTGGGTTAAGCTTCGTGCTTTTTGGGCAGAATTTATTGGTTTCTTTACGTTTATTTATTTATTTTTCAGTGAAGCCTGCTAGGCTGCAGCATGCAAATCATACTACGGCAGGCTGCTGGTTTGGGTGTGCGGGTGTTGCAGACCTTACTCCTTTTCACTGCCATGCAAACAGCATCTCGGTTTCTAAATCGGGTGTTGAAGCCCTCGGGTTTCTGTTGTGTTGCAGGAAACCGTTGCACGGTTGCAAAGGGTCCCTTTCCATTTAGATGCATAGGAAATATAACTTGGCGAAGCGTTTCGTGTCCTGTTATGTGGAAAGGGAGTGCCCTTTGCGAAGCAGCTCAGGAATTGCAAATCCTCCGATTAGTCACATTGTGTAAGATAGATCCATAGAATCGGAGAATGTGATTCTTGCTCAAGTCCGTGCTAGGAAATGGAGCAGTCGCTGCATGCAGTAATGGTTCATGCCTGCAGGTAAGGACAAAATGACTCAGAAGTGTTTTTAAAGCAATTATTTTACCTGTCAGTCAGATTATTACAATTTCAAGTAGCTGTTTTCATTTCGATGAAGTATTTCGGGGTACTGATTGTGTGTTAAAGTTTTCTGACATGAAATAACCTCCTGGTGATTATTTTTTGATATTTTTTTTTCAAGTCATCCATCCCAGCTCACTTCTGTTTTCCTTGTGACTGAATTTTGGAAGAGATTTTTATTTTTGGAGCTGCTTAAATCCAGAGCAACATAATATCATTCATATTTTTCAACTGTTTTACAGTCCTCATTCGTCTCTATGCAGAAGACCCATATGAATGTACTGCTTTGCCATTTTGATACTGGGTATTGGTTCAAAAAAACAGGAAAATTATTTATTCTAAGCACACAAACTGTGTTTAGCTGAAATTATTACCTGAAGTACATTTTATTGAATGGCTCAGTGTAGACATCATAATGCATAGGAAGCAATCTTAAGGAGGCAGACTAAAAGACATCTTTCAAAATGAAGGAGTGCTGTTCAGCATGCATGGTTTAAATATCACACAAAAAAACCCAAAATGAGCAGTTTAATGTTATTTATTTTTGTGTAAGGTACGTGGAAGCTAACTGCATTGCCTTTAACCAGCTGTAGTATAACAAAATACCAGCAATGAGAGATACAGAAAATGGTGTGTGGGGGAAATGGGTTGTTAAGTCACCTTTCCAAAATGGAGAAATATAAAAAAGAGCTTTCAGAGGTATTTATTTATTTAATTCAAAATTAAGACTTGTAGAAAGAAATCTTAAATTTGTTCACCTTTATCCCACACTGATGCTTTAATTTTTGGTTAAAAGACTTAACAAAATGGTGGTGGCAACAGAAGGGATGATGGAGTGAAAACCCTAAAGGAAACAGGTGTTAACTTCATTTTTGGGAAGGCTTTTGCTGGTGTTGTGTGAGCGAATTCGGTGTATAACATAGATATTCATCGACATTAATGTTCTGCAGCACCTTAAAAATACCAGTCTGTTTTTCAGCAAAACATGCTTGTAGTTGTACTGATGGTAGCTAGATGAAAGGATTGTAACACACGATTGCAAAAAGCTTCATTTGCCTGAGATCCCACTTCAGTGCCATTCATTAAAAGGAAGATTTTATATCAGCTTGATGTGTTATCTGGCAATAAAGATTAAAACCTGTATTTTGTATATGCATTTCTTGAGGGATTTAAATGTGGGACTTAGTGTTCACCTGGAGATTGATTTAGCACATCAGCTGCATGGTTTACATGGTCAGTTATGAATAAGAGCATTTTATATACTGAGACTTTTATTTTTCAATAACCACATTCTTTTCACCTCTCTAAAAATAGACTGACTTTTTTTTTTTTGCAAACCGTTATGAAACAGTGCTATCATATTAGCTGCCAGTTCCTTTCAAGGCCCTTTGAAAATCAGTGTTAGATGTTTTTTAAGAAGAGAAATATGCTATTGATCGTCTGAACTGCTAAACTGTCCTCAATCTGCCATATAGCAAAATTTCAGCGTGTGTTCATACCATACAGACATGAAAACACACATGTTTTTGTCCAACACAGAAAGGGAGTTAATACTGGCACTCGATGTATTTATTTATTTATCTATCCTTTTTTACCCTTACTCCTAGAGTTTGGACTTTCTGAGAAGCTTGGGTGGAAGATCTGAAAGAGTCCATCAATTGAATCTTGTTTTCCACACTAACAGAGATTGCCAGACAGCGCTTTCAGAGGGGAGGGGAGGGGCGAGGAGGTGCTCTGTGCATTTGCAGAAACTGATGGAACAGGAACAGAGAAGGAATGAGGGAGAAGCTCATTACTTTTTCTTTGTTCGGCCCGTGTTTTTACAAGGCAGTTTAATATTTGTCGGGTTTCCTGCTCACTTGGCAAGTTCAACGTGTTATCCTAGAAGAAAAAAAAATAGAGAAGGAAGGTGGAATTTAATGGATGGTCTTGCTGTTAACAGAAGCTCAACATGTTAGAAATTCTGCAATGTTCTCTTAGTGTAGTTGGTTGATACATTTTTAAGAGGCTTTTAGGAGACATTAATGAGAAAGTGAGATGCACACTTTTGTTGAGGATGCACTGAGATGTTAAGAGATTGCAGTCTTAAAAGTAAATGTATAATAAGTGGAGACATTTTTTTGTAATGAGTTTCATCTCTACACTTTCCACTAGAAAAAAACATAATTGCAGATGGGGAAGAACAAGATATTTGTGCTTTGGGGTGTTACACGTTATTTCATTAAGCAGACTGTATCTGTAAGTGATACATTTCTGAGTAGTTAGTGCTGCCCATGTAGGTGCTAGCAGCCTGTGGCAAAGTCCTCATTCCTTGTTGATAAGGTAACTGGGGTAACTACGGCTGTGTGTGTGCACATGGTTGGTTACAGTGGAGTTACAGTGGATCAGGTAACGTACTATAGCTTGTTACACTGAATTGATTTGTTTGGATATCTGAGCTTTAAGTATACCATGGAAACATTTTCCTACAGCATGCTTATAATGTGACACACATCTGTTTTCTTTATTTATTGAGTTACCATATACCCCTTCTTTGTGCTTCGGTGGAAGCTGTGTGAGGTTACTTGTTCAAGGTTTGCAAATGTCACGAGAAATCAAGTAACAGCAGCCATATGGAGGGGGGTGAACTTTCAAGAATCCTCCAAGAGAGGAGAAAAACTAATTTCTGACGTGAGTTATGCACTGTTCTCAGGTACAGCATGGTCAACTTTTGAGATGTACAGATGATTTTCTTTTCTTCTCACATTTTTAAGGGCTTTGTGAATATCCTTGCTAATTCAGAGAAAAATCAATTATTCTACCTGGATAAGTTGCTACTCCTTGGACTGCAAACCTAATGTATATCTATTTCTGTTTCATATTTTAGGACAAACAACTCAGTATTTTTTAGCTCTGATGTCGGATTCTATATTTGTGTCATCTTAGCAATGCAGTTTGACCTCAGGGTATTTGCTGGTAAAGGTTATTAGTAAGGCTGCTAAGTCTGAAGTATTTCACCTGCTCTTTTCTCATCTCTCTGCAAAGGCTGCTTGTATTCCCATTTCTTCAAAAGAGATTTCTGCTTCAGTGATTTTAAAAAACAATTAATTTATAAAAAAAACTAATAGAAGCCACTTGTGGCCAGTCTTAAGTAGGTAACTAGTGTCTCTAATGCCATTTTAGTGATTTTGAGAGGTTGCATGAAAAGCAGGAAAGGGACTGTCATTTAAATGGCAGTTAGATAGTGTTATTAAGTATGTAGAAGTATTGGGTGAGATGGTGTAGGCAAGGTTTAAGGATGACTGTTGGGTGAGATTACTTAGGGTTTTTGGTCTCTTTTTTTTGGCTTCTCCCCCTCCCCTTTTTTTTTTTCTCTCTTGTCTTGGATTATATCTATGTCTTCCTTGTCATTTATCTTTTTACGTTGGGTTAATCTACTTCTCAGTGTGTTTACATGGTCCTCCATCAGGTCATGCCAAGAATACAGTCAAGTAAAAAATAAGAGGAAAGAATCTAAAATAATGAGGAGAAAGGAAGAAAATGGAGACAGATTACTGTCTGCTTCCTTTTTGAAGAGACCTGGTGATAACTTGTGTGAGAGGCATTATGAAACAGCAATAGAACAAGGGGACACAGTCTCAAGTAGTGACGGGGGAAGTATAGGCTGGATGTTAGGAGGAAGTTCTTCACAGAGAGAGTGGTTTGCCATTAGAATGGGCTGCCCAGGGAGGTGGTGGAGTCACCATCCCTGGAGGTGTTAAAGAGAAGCCTGGATGAGACACTTAGTGCCATGGTCTAGTTGACTGGCTAGGGCTGGGTGCTAAGTTGGACTGGATGAGCTTGGAGGTATCTTCCAACCTGATTGATTCTATGATTATACAGAAGGATTCCTTTAGTCTTAGGAACATTTGGATTCAATTTTTTTTAGGGCATCTCTGTATTTTTTTTTGTTAGTTTTATTTTTGTTTGTTTGGGCTTTTTCTTTGTTTGTTTTTTTTTTTTTTTTCCAATTGAATTTAATTATGGATGCACTACTTTTCCAAAGGCAGTAGTATCACTTACGGTGAAGCACAAAAATGAAAGTAGAACCACCATTAGGTGACAACATTCAATATGAGCCAATATTGATATATGTCAAATGTTTTAGAATAATTATTAGGTAATAGAGCATTGTAAGATAATTATATAGTAATTTATCTAACTAATATTGAAACCAACAATAGTTATCAGAATAATACAACTATTTCATGGGTTCTGCTATTTTTCATAGTTTTTTAGAATAACTTCTTTTCTGTAGCTGTCTATTTGCTTTATTTTGGTTCTAAGTGTGTAGAAATATTACTTAACATCCACTTCAAGGCTGTTAAATGTGATTTTAGTAGTTGTATAACTTCTGTTTTTCACTGTTGTTTAAAATAATACCTGGTAACAATGAACAGTATTTATTTTCTCCCCATTTTTCAAAATACTAAGGTGATAAAACCCGGTATTTGTGGGTTTTATCTCACAAGTAGGGAGGAAATCATCCTGTCTTAGTGTGAGCCCTTACGCTATTGTCTAGGGAAGCGCTTCATTCTACCACCAAATTCTGGTGATAGTATGGCTGTATAGCTCTCTTGAACTTGATACTTGATCTCAGGTTACTAAAATTGGATCAAGGTAACTCATGTTTTGTGTATTTTTATGTTAAGTGTTTCACAAGCTCATAATTTTAGTGTGCAGGGCTTTCGGGTGAAATATTAAGGGGGCGCAGAGACAAGGAATTCTGCAGCATGCCCTTGTTCTTGTGTAGAAAGAAATATGGCAACAGCCTATGTAGAAGCAGCCACTTGTGGAGCAGCTTCTTTACTGAGGGGATGTTTATAGGGGACACTGTGCTCATTTTAGAGTTGACAGTGCCTGTGTCAGTTCATTAGTAGGCTTTGCAAAGAATTAGAATTTGATGCACATTTTATTTTCCAGTGATAGGCTTCAGCCGTTTGGAATTTCTGCAGTGCGTAAGGAAAAGCTGTACCCTGATACTTAGTCACAAATGAAAGCATAATTCATATTCCTGTTATTGACATCTTCTGTGCACCACTTGATTTTAAAAAAAATCTACATTTTTACCTTTTCTGTCTTCAAGAGTTTTTCGTCATGCAGTTATTTGAGAGATTTTGTTATGAGGAGGTACCTTTTGAAAAGGCAGATCTCAGTTTTTGTCACTTACTGTTGGGAATAAATGAGAGACCTTTGGGAAATGGAAAGGGTGGAGGTGCTGAGGAAATTGTATGAGTTTTTTTTCCCTGTATGGGAGCTGTTCACTGAAAATTAATTGAAGATGATTGCCTGTGTATAAAATATTTGAAAACTGTGACTTGAATGGTAGACTTTCAAAGGTAAAAACATAGATAATCCACTTTGGAGTCAAATGTCAGCAAACAAAGTAACAGGTCATTTTAAGTGTAGCATTTAGTATTACAAATTCAGTCTGTCTCATGTCTTCTGGCCTATCCACTGTCTTAATCCTAACTTCACTAAAGTGCCCACTCCAGGCCTCTAAAGAGATAGTAAGGGAATGCTACCCGATAGATTGGATAAGCCAGTGTCTGCCTCTGCCACATGACTGCATTTCAGTTGTTGCTGTGCTGTGTCACAGGCTAAATTAACTTGTGTTTTCTCTGCGTCTTCACACAAATGAATAACTCTTTAGACTTTCAGAGAGTTCAGTACATTTACTTTGGTGTGATGTCTCTGTTTTCATTGATCCACATTTGATGTAGTTAGCAAGAGACCCCAAGCAACAGGTTAAGCAAACACGTCAGCTCAAGCACTCATTGCATATTTTGTATATTCTAAACATCATTGGGAAATTGTAGCTCCCAGAATCATAAAATCATTTAGATTGGAAGAGACCTCAAAGATCATCTAGTTCCAGTCCCCCCCATAGGCAGGGACACCTCCCACTAACTTCTCTCAGCTTGTGAATTGCTGTGAATTCTGCCATGTGTTTGGGAGGATATTCATCAGCATTTCCATCTGGTTGAAAGGTACCTTTCCTGTACAAAGGATGCTGTGACCCAAAGGTCTGCTCTTACTAGGTCTCTTGGCAGGAATTCTACAGTTGTGAGCCACTATGTTCCCCTGGTGCTTCTGTGTTTTCTTCAGGACTCACCCTTAGGCTTGGGCAGAGTTTCTGACAAAATACCAACGGTCAACTTTGGGCCAAATCACAGAATGTGAGGGACTGGAAGAGACCTCAAAAGCTCATCCAGTCCAACCCCCCTGCCAGAGCAGGATCACCTAGAGCAGATCACACAGCAACACATCCAGGCAGCTCTTGAGTATCTCCAGAGAGGGAGACTCCACACTCACCCTGGACAGCCTGTTCCAGTATTCTGTTATCCTTGCAGTGAAAAAATTCCTCCTGTCACTGTCTTAATCACAACTTAAAAACAAATATGAGAGTCATTTACCAAACCCATGCTGCTGATTGTGACTGTTTGGATAATTAATTGCCATATTGCCATTTCCCTTTCTGTTACTCATTCTCTTTCTTTTATAATTGAAACCTCAAAGACTAAACCCAAATCTTTGCAGCTCCAAGCTCTGCCTGTGACATGTACTGCAGCCAAAGGAGTGCCAGTTCTTTACAAAGTTTGTCTATGCTGCTTTTCTTATCTGACTACAGCTTTAGGCTGGTTGATTGCTTCTCTTTGAACTGGGCAATGTTCAAGACCAGAACCCACATCCTATGTAGATGTTTCCTTCCTATGAAACCTTGGCCATTGTGTTTATTAGGATGTTTAGAAGGCACTTAAAATAATCCCTCTTTATTGATAAATGTGCCTGAATTCTAACTTTACCTTGTTTTCTACTGAAACAGCAAATTTCTCTAAGTTGGTGGTACCCTCCTTTACTAAAAGATCATAGTTTCTTGTCTTGAAGGTTTGTAAAACATCTGTCTTTTAGTGTTGTGCTGCTTGATCTTGAAGATGTTTTTCCAGAACCCAGAGCAGCATAATTCCATGGAGGGGATGAGGGTTTCTTAAAGCTACTTCTCATTTGGTAAAAGGTCATTGGAGTAGCATGAAACATTTCAAGAATTCAGGGCTTTGTTTTCATGAAGCAGCTTCGTACGCCCCAAATACACTGGGATGTTCAGAGCCTTCCTAAGGAGGCAGGCACTTGTCCTCAGTTCTGTTGCTGGGTTGTGCTGTGCGTGGGGTCATAGCGTCTGTATTTTGGGTATGCAAAGGCAGCCATATTAGTGCAGAAACTCTTCCCTCTTCTGAAGTTGCATATTTCTTCAGTGTTGTGCAAGCTTAAATATTAGCAGTAGTTCTGGCAGAAGCTGGGGGAATTGTTTTTTTGCCATTAGTACTACAACAAAGAGGCAGTATTATTTTCTTTTGTAACCACTCTGTCACAAGATACAGCAGTGATTTTTATGTGTGGAGGTGGGGAAAGGGACTGAAATTCCTCCGGTTTTCAGTGGACAACTGTTTTGTTATTCTGTACCCAGCATCAGGACCTGCAGATTTTTGTTGTCTATAATGTTCAGCTGCTGTTCAGCTCTGTCCACAGATGCATTCAGCTCATGCCATGCCCAAATACCAGACGGACATATCAACCTCTGTTTATTCCATGCTGTGAACTGGAATAGAAGATGTTTAGAGTCATCTCTGCTCTTTATGAATCTTTCTATAAAAGGATTACCATACCCATAGGAGACCACGTGTGGCAGTTTCCTCAGTGGTGCTTTGTCATCCCCAGTATGAAAGTGTAAAGCCTTTTTGACAGCTCCTGTTGCATATGTGAGAAGAATCAGGAATTTCCACTGCTGCTTGGTGTCTTAGCATATGAGAAGTGTCTGCTTCTGAGGAGACTTAATACAGCTTATAACCAGGGCTTCCTTGAGAGCCATGAAAAGGATGATCACCTATAGTGATTCTGAAGTACACTTTGATCAATTGAAATGTTTTAGTCTAGTATAAATAAGAGTACAAACAGTATTTTGCATACTTTCTTTGAAGTCTGGCTTGGCTCCTTCCCAGGTAATTAATGTTTCAGAGTAGTAGTCTAGAAAACCAAATGAAAAAAAGCATGCAGCCTTCCTCAGAGTGCTTATGCTTCAGAAGTGAAATAATGCAGAGCATAAAAAAGATATTATTGGTGATCAAGGTAAAAAGCCTTCCCCTTTCTCACATATGGTCTTGATATCTGTGGGTAGATTACTGGCATGATGAATTAGCATAGACCTTATTCCTTGGCCACCATAGCTGTAGTGTGCTGCCAGAGACTGTGTAATTTTTTGTGCAGGTCACTAGTATTTAAAGGTGCTATTGCTCCTAAGGCAAAATTATTATGTTCCTGTAATTTAATTTATATTACTTGGTTTGCTGTATGGTTTTGCTTTGTTCTGCTTTTCTGTTAGAATGCTGTACGGTTGACTCCTGACTTGGAAACATCCAGTCAAGATTCCTTTCAGACGTGCTTAGCACATAGGAATTTCAAGGACTATTAAAAGAAACAGAGGGCATCTAGCTGGAGTAGAATGGTGCCTGAGAATGGCAATACATTTTTATTGGGTTTACTATCATTTAAATATTCAGTGGCTTACAAAAGTCATTAGCAGAACTGCATTAAATGTGTTCCCATAGATGCCTGGACAGCTTAGGCAGCATAGATGACACTGAACTCAGATTTAAGGCAAGGCTTATACACTGCAGCTCTAAAGAGGAACCAATAGCTTTGCTAAGAAACTTGCTAAAGGCATCTGTCCTTTTAGCCATGCCAATTGCTAGAGGCAGCCAAGTGTGGAGAGCTTTGGGTCTTGGGCATACCTTGTGTCCTAGTTAAATAGTTGAGCGCAAGACTAATGCAGGTCTGTGTCTTCAGGGCCAGCCGTCGTTGAGACCAAGCACTTATTCCCAGGAGGTGTGCGTGCTTGCATACATGCTGACACACAGAAAATGCATGTGCAGCTGGACACAGAGAGCAGCTTAAACCACTGCTGTTACTGGCATTGACAGAAACATACACAGAGCACTCAAGCCAGAATGGCACGGATGGCCTGCTCTTATTTTTCCTTTCCAGGTCCTTGGGATAGAAGTTCACTAGAACAGAAGCCCACACGCATGCTTTAGGGGTCCCCTTAGCAGCTAGTTTTAAATGGAGTTGCTGAAGCCTTGACCTATTGGTGTCCTCCATTTGTTGGCACCTACAGCCATAGGTTTGTGTTCTCACTCCCGTTGCTGGTACTTAGACCTTTTATCAGTTACTCGCTGGCCAGTCTGGCTTGATGCTGCCTTGAGTTTGTGCATGCACAGAACAGAAAGTGCATCTGCCAAGACAGTATGGGAGAGAGTGTTGTATTCAGGGGTAGGGCTCAGTCAGACAAGTGCACTGACTAGCCACACATTTGGATCCTCATTTATTCTTTTTCTCGCTGTTTTTTGATACTTGGTTTTCCCTTATCCACCTTTATCCCTGTCCCTCTCCACCTCTAGTGTCTTCTCCTAAATATTTCATAACGTCTTATGTATTCTTACAATCCTACAGTAAGTTTTACACTCCCAAAAGACAACAGGACCCTAAGCCAATAACCTTTAGCTTTCAAGGTGTCTCTTGGGGGAGAGTTTTCCTCCTTGCCTCATGGTGGTGAGTGTCACACAAAGGGAATATGGTCTGATTGATGGCATTTGGAGTAGCTGATTCAGGTGCTCTATTTGTGCTAGTTAGGTTGTTAGGGTTTCTCTACCCATTGTTTTTCTGCTGATCCTTGCTGGATCTGTTTCTACTGTGGTTAGCCTTTAATCGGATAACCTAGCACTGGGCTCCCAGGGATCCGGTAGCACCTGTCAGAACTGGAACTGTTTGGATTTTTGACTATCTGACCAACAGACTGAGATAAGCTGAGGATCCAAAATACACAAGTCCTTTGCTACTGCTCTCCAGTCTCATGGAAGTTCAGTATTGCAGAGTTTTTCCTAGTCCTTCTCTCCAATTTATAAACCTATATTTCTGGAAAGAAAAACTGAGGTATCTTCTTACAAGGTGGTAAATACATCCTTTATTCTTCAGACTTATACCTGCTGGAGGTACTAGCTTGTACATTTAATGAAGGCAAAGTTCAGTAATGACTGCAAAGCAAGTAGTGATAGTTACTATGCTGAACTTGTCCTCATTGCTTGTTGCAGAACCCGTTCAAGCTCAGATAGCAGGGGGATGCATAATTTTAGTAAAGAGTTCTGGAGCATCAACAGACTCCTGCCTCTATGTGTTGTGGTCCAGAAAAGAGCTAGCAGAAAGTGTTCCAAAGTCCAGTTTAAAGGCAAAAGGCAACCATGTGTCCATGTTTAGGGGGAGAGAAATGTCTACAAGGTGGAAAGCAAAGCCAGTTGTTAATTTGGCTTGCAAGCTTCAAGAGATTACTCAACTTCTTTGCAAGGCAGATGAGCAGATAAGTATCACAGCCCCACAGTGTGTATGAGCCAGTACTTGGCTGACATCTGTATTCAGAAACCTGACATGTATTATTCCTACTGTAAGAGCCCAAGAGCTAGCTCATACTTGAGGCTTTGGCAAGTTGCTTCTCTCAGGAAGAGAAACAGATGATGTGATTGGATGGTTGTGAGTTTTTTTGTGTGTATGTGTGCATCCCTGTTTATTTGCAAAACACATAAACAGAGCTCTGTGTGCTTGAGCAGAGTACAAAGTGCAACAAGCAGCTATTTTGCTGATGTTTTCAAGTCTGTCTGTCTAGTAAGCACTGTGCTAAATCTCCTCAACTCAAAAACATCAACACGCAAATAATTGCACACAGCTCTCCTGTGATCACAGATACAGCATTTTTCACATGCCTTTTTTTGTTTGTTTTTCCTGCTTAAAACACAGAGGCATATATAACTTTGAGTCTCCCCAAACTCCTTTAGTCTCATCATTATTATTTATAAAATTCTTAAGTTTTCACACACGTGATAGTCTAGATTTGATGTCTTTGTGTGTGCATGGGGTTTTTGGTTGTGTTTGGGGTTTTATTTGTGTGGGGTTTTTAATTATTATTCATTTTTTCCCACATTTTTTACTTTAATAAGAGAGTAATCAGCTCAACCATCAGCCATGATTGCAGCCAAAGAAAGAATTCTTTAGAGAGCAGTTTGGTCACAGGCATTATTTTTTTAAGATAACAATACCATACTTAAAATGCAGCTTTACCAGCAAGTCTTCATGCATGCTGTAATACCTGTTTTCACTTTCTGGACTCCACAGTTTGTTCCCAGCTCATGTTTGGCGTCTGATAACTCCTGCCCTTTACTGCAAATAGCTCTCGTCAGGCCTTTCCCATGGACAGGTGTGAGCAGTTTTAGGATCTGTCTTCCCAGGCTTTTGCCAGGTCTTCACTGGATTTCTGTAGGGCAAAAGTGTTTAGATTTAGTCCATTGTGGTTTCTTACTTGTTCATTTTTTCATTCTAAATGTGTAGCAAGTCTGTAGCAAGTCTGACACCAGATCATAATGCCTCATCACCCTGCTCCATTGGTCTAAGCCTGAGTGAGTCAGATGTAGCGGACATACATGTTGTCGTCTTTAACTCTTGATAGCTTCACTTGGCTCTCTAAATTTCTTATCAGATGACCTTGTTTTGTCCACAGTTAGCAGTTCATGTGTGGATTGTTGTGTCCAAAAGACACCTGTCTCATGCAATTCTACCTCTCTGGCTGTTTGGTTACTCTTTTACAAGAACCTGAGGCTTCATTAAGTTTACAAAACAAATTGTCTTTTTTTTTTAGCTATCTCTAAAATGGACTTAGGTATTTCCTGTTTTCCTGCTTCACATCTAGAGAAGGGGTTTGCTACAGCATGTTTTACAGTGGACTTAAGACAAAGGAAATGACTAAGAGAGGTATTTGATTGCTGTTAATCGGCTGTCCATGATAGACTGTTTCTGCATCTTAATTTCCAAAGCTCTGAGTTATTCATAGTTAATTGTGCTTTTCACCCATTAAATGTTCAGCTGCTGGATTGGGCAGGAAGTTATTCACTTGTTTATGATAAATTCATAGCCTTAATTGGGATGGAGAAAGCTTTTTGCTAAATTGTATTAATGATGTGGTAATTCAGTTCCTTCAACACGTGAGTATTATACTTGTCATATGCAAACTAACACAGAAACTTTGCTTTTTCTTGGGTGATCCCATCTTTATTCACTGCTAACAAGCACCTAGAAAGCTATGTTTAACTGTGGCTTGTATCTTTGAAGTCAGTACAAACCTTTTCTAATAGAATGCAAAGTGCATGTATTCAGTTACTGAAAAAAAAATGGAACCTTCAGCTCATGAAGTAGCTCCTTGGTAGGATTTTCGTGGTGAAGGTGGCTGTGGAGTAAATATTGAAAGTGTTCTATTTTTTAAATTAAAGGAGAACTTTTAAAGGAAATAAAGATGAGTGAAAACTGCTTCTGAGGGTAGTTAACTGTGAGCATGAATAGCGGTGCACAAGGATTTGCTTGTAAAATTACTTGTTAGGATAGGCACCTGGTAATAATTAGTAGGCTACAGCTTTTTTTTCTACAAGTGATTTATTCTGAGCATACTGCAAGCATATACAATGCTATCAGCTGAAATGCTGTCTCCTTCCTTTTTAGTCCCACCTGCATCTATTTTGTGTCTCCTGCTGATGTGTTTCTTGCCTTGATTAGTTAGGAGAATCACAGGCTACAGTACATCATGCTGTAGCTTTTCAAGTAGTGCTGGTAGCCTGCTGTATGACCTAGATACTGAAGAATTAGTATGCAATCAAGAGAGAAAATAATTCTTGCGAAGTAGAAGTGGGTTTTTTTTTGGAAGTGAGATTATATGGAATTCTTAGAGAAAGATACCAACAGGATTTTCATATTCACTCTGTCTGCAAAGTTCAGTCACAGACTTGTTAGGAGGATTTCTATGAAAAGTATTCTATGAAAAGTGCTGAAATGATAGACTAAAAATTATGTTCTACAGCATGCTTTTGTGCTAAGGTTTTTTTAAAGCTGTATGAGGGTGAGTCATGGTGAGTGTTTTAAATGATTAGAGGAAGGTACTGTTATAGCTATTTTATTTCTCCCCCCCAAAAAATGTAGAGTCCAGCATCAGTAAGTTTGCAGATGACACCAAGCTAGGAGCAAGTGTTGATCTGTTGGAGGATAGGAGAGCCCTGCAGAGGGACCCCAACAGGCCGGATGGGTGGGCAGAGACCAATGGGATGAGATTGAACAAGGCCAAGTGTAGGGTTCTACACTTCAACCCTGAGCAGTGCTAACGGCTGGGGACAGAGTGGCTGGAGAGCAGCCTGGAAGAAAGGGACCTGGTGATACTGGTAGATAGTAGCTGACCATGAGCCAGTAGTGTGCCAGGTGGCCAGTAGTGTGCCAGGCTTGGCTCAGGAACAGTGTGGCCAGTAGGACAAGGGAGGTTATTCTTGCCCTGTACTCAACACTGGTCAGGCCACACCTTGAGTGCTGGATCCAGTTCTGGGCTCCTCAGTTCCATAGAGATGTTGAGATACTGGAACATGTCCAGAGAAGGGCAGCAAGGCTGGGGAGGGGCCTGGAGCACAGCCCTGTGAGGAGAGGCTGAGGGAGCTGGGGGTGTGCAGCCTGCAGAAGAGGAGGCTCAGGGCAGAGCTCATTGCTGTCTGCAGCTACCTGAAGGGAGGCTGTAGCCAGGTGGGGGTTGGACTCTTCTGTCAGACAACCAGCAGCGGAATGAGGGGACACAGTCTCAAGTTGTGGCAGGGGAGGTCTAGGCTGGATGTTAAGAGGAAGTTCTTCACAGAGAGAGTGATTGGCATTGGAATGGGCTGCCCAGGGAGATGGTGGAGTCACCATCCCTGGAGGTGAGGTGTTCATGAAAAGCCTGGATGAGGCACTTAGTGCCATAGTCTAGTCAATTGGCTAGGGCTGGGTGCAAGGTTGGACTGGATGATCTTGGAGGTCTCTTCCAACCTGATTGATGGAAGAAAAAAGAAAAGAAAATCAAGCCTTCCTGAGTTGGAGATTAGAGGTTTGTAATTTAAAGATTAAGTGGAGTTTGAGCATCTTGAAGTTTTTCTAGGTTTTTTTTTTTTTTTGACATTTATTAGTGTTGCCAAAATTCAGTCCTGTAAGCCCATAGAAATGCAAAAGTCTGTTTTCAGTTGCAGTGCCATTTCACTGCATGTAGGAGAAATTGCTGGAATTTCAGTGAAGTACAGATTGACTTCCTTGTGCCAAATTGGAGGATTTGTATTGCTGTTATGGAGAGGTGTGGGTGATGCTGACAGTGTAAGTGGAGGTGATTTGTTTAGAGTGCATCACTGACTGCATAGGAAGGTGGAAACTTGAGAGGCTTTATTTTGTGTGTTGATTTGACTTCAAAATACAAGTCTTGAGGGGCAATTACTAGAAGTCATTAAAAGCACTATGTTAAGGGGCAAAAAATGCTTGTGAAATACATGGAAGAAAGTGTTATATTTATATTGTTGTAATAAACATTTTCTTTGTCAGCATCTGGTTTTTCTCAGTTTCCTGGGATACATACTAGTTAAGTTTGGCAGATGTGTCTGGGTGCTGCTAATTGCCTTTTCCAGTCTTGCTGACATGACTAGGTTAATTTTCCCAAAATCTGTTGAAGATACTGTTTTGCTGAAGTCATAGTTTTTATGATTTGGGGCCTCTTTTTTACAGTATCACAGTATCACCAAGATTGGAAGAGACCTCATAGATCATCAAGTCCAACCTGTTACCACAGAGCTCAAGGCTAGACCATGGCACCAAGTGCCACATCCAATCCTGCCTTGAACAGCTCCAGGGACGGCGACTCCACCACCTCCCCGTGCAGCCCATTCCAGTAGCCAATGACTCAATGACCTTGCCTTTGTTTTTCAGAGAAGGCCATTTTTAGCTGCTGAAACACTGTTGCACTGGCATACTTCAGAACATTCCCAAGCTCATGTTGGACTGAAAGCTGGGTGGCTGTGTCCATGTGCTAGAGGGTAGGGAGACTTTGCAGTGGGACCTGGACAGGTGAGACCCATGGGCTGAGGCTAGTTGTATGATGTTTAACAAGGCCAAGTGCTAGATCATCCACCTGGGTCACAACAACCCCATGGAAAGCTATGGACATGGGAATCTGTGGTTGGAAAGCTGCAGCTTGCAGAGGGACCTGGGGGGTTCTAGTTGACAGTCGGTTAAATAGGAGTCAGCAGTGCCCAGGTGGCTAAGAAAGCCAATGGCATCCTGGCATGGTGTCAAGTAACAGGAGTGGAGGAAATGGTTTCAAGCTGTGTTCGGTTTGGATGCTAGGAAATATATCTTCACAGAGAGGTTTCTCAGACATTGGAATGATCTGCCCAGGGTGGTGGTGGAGTTGGTATCTCTGGAAGTGTTCAAGGAGTGTGTGGAGCTGGTGCTTAGGGGCACTGTTTGGTGTTGACCCCTCAGTGCTGGGTCAGGCATTGGACTGGGTGATCTTGAAGGTCTCTTCCAACCAGATGTTTTCTGTGATTCTGTGAAATCTGTACATATAATTATGATGGTGGTGTTAGGTGATGTAATTGGGTTTGCTACAGATAGAAACACGAAAGGGAAAATATTTTATTCATGGCAGGTGCTAACAATTCTTTAGTCGTGATTTGTCTGTTGAAAAGTTTTTCAGATGATTTGGTTTTTCTTAAAGATTTGGATGGTTAGTGTGAAAGATGCATGTATGTGTTCCTTTCCAATAAGGATGACTAAGGGAAAGACAGTGTATGTATGCACTCAGAAGAGAACAATATGGGTTTATCCCAGATTTTGCTGTATAGAGGGAATGAGACTTTGATTTTTGAGAAGTTGTTTAATGGTTTCCTGTAAGGCATAAGTATAAACACACACAGAGATGCAGTATATCTTGAATTTTTTTTACATATTTAGCTTTGTTGAGTGTTTTCCTGCCACTTTTTAACAAAATGTGCTGACTTAAATTTTACCTGTGCTCTTTTAAAGTCAACAAAACAATGCTGAAGTGTTGAGACTGTTTTTTTCCTTTTAATCTATAGTCCCCACTGTTGTAATACTTGTAGTTTATAGATACTGGTGTTAGCTAAATGATGTTGGATGAGACTGATAAAGCTCTGGTTTCAGTGAACTCTTACTTTGTACCCACATTGATTGGAAGTACCCATTTCCATCTTGTACTCCTGTTCCTAGCTTACTTTTGCTTAGGCTGATGATTATAGTGTCCTTGTCCAATGAAAGCTTGCTGTATCTCCCTCCACGACTCATCAGTAACTGTATTTGAAGTGTCCTTAGGGTTTTAGGCAGAGCACCAGAAGTCATTACTCTCCCTCAGGATCTGATTGTGCTGTGTCTGAAATGATGCCAGTCTCTGGGTTGTTTTTTTTTTTTTTAATACTTTTGTATTCACAGAATGATCTGGGTTGGAAGGGACCTTCAAAGGTCATCTAGTCCAAGCCCCTCTGCAATAAGCAAGGGCATCCTCAACTAGATCAGATTGCCCAAAGCCATGTTGAGCCTCACCTTGAATATCTCCAGGGATGGGTTCCCAACCACCTCCCTAGGCAACCTGTTCCAGTGTTTCACCACAGAACCTGCTCCTAACATCCAATCTGAATCTACTCTTCTCTAGTCTGAAACCATTGCCTCTCATCCTATCAATGCAGGCCTTTGCAAACAGTCTCTCCATCCTTCCTGTAGGCTTCCTTCAGATACTGGCAGGCTGCTATTAGGTGTCCCTGAAGCTTTCTCATCTCCATGCTGAACACTCCCAGCTCCCTCAGCCTGTCTTTGTAGCAGAGGTGCTCCAACCTCTGCTTTTTGTAGCCCTCCCCCAGACCTGCTCCCTCAGGTCCATGTCCTTCTTGTGTTGAGAGCTGCAGTGCTGCATGCAGTACTCCAGGTGAGGTCTCACCAGAGCAAAGTGGCAGGGTCACCTGCTCTGGCAATTCATCTTGCTTAAATTCCTAGGTCATTTTGTTCATTCTTGCAACTGGTGCCATTTTATTTCTCTGCATTGTGTATGAGGATCAGAGAGGAACCAGGGCACAGTTGTGATGATTGTGCATTATTTTTAACATGCTTTGATTTTCTCTTTGATACAGCTTGTGCTCTCTTGGAGTTTTCCCATGTTACAATGAGAAATAGTTGCTCTCAAGCTTTAGTAAGCACTCACTGTGTGTGTCTGTCCTCCTGTAATGAGCTGAGCAGGCAAATGTGAGGACTGCTCAGCTAATGTGGCAGTGTTGCTGCCCTGCTTGGGTCTACATAGACTTATTAGAGAATCAGTCTCTGGTAATACCTGGATTAAAGATGGATTAGATTTTGGTATACTATTAATTCAGCACATGCCTTTTCTGTTCACTTCCATATGCAGTGACTGATTTCTGGAACAGAAGTAAGTAACTAGGGTGATATCTTAGGCTGCCCCAGGTGGCTATTTCCCTGGATTCACAGTTGGCAGATTCTGTAACAGGATTTTGGTATTGGTGACATGACAGACTTAACCAGATGCTCTCACTGAACTACAGCAGGTAATTACCTCTTGTGTATGGTTTTGTAAGAAGAGTTGATCTAGTCTAACTGCTTTGCAACTGAAATGAATGGTTCTGCTGTAGTTTTTTCCTCTCATCTTCCTCTGATCCTTCAAGTTTTCTGCCTCAGTGAGCTGAGGTAAGTACAAGGGTCTACTTGTTGGATAGGAGCAGGAAATTTGTGAACAGGACAGTGATAGTAATTGCATATAGCACAATCTGTCAAAGTGTTGTTTTGAATTGGTTTGGGTTTTGCCTTTCCCCCTCCTCCCACCCCCCCTTTTCTTATTTTTCTAGCATGACATTAATGTCTGGGTGTTAAAGCTTTAGAATAAGGACAGGAGAACCCTAAGTCAGCCCTAACACTTCAGCATTACATTGTGGACTTGCTTTTATTGTGGTCCTCACTACTGTGGGTGCTGTTTGTAAAATTAAAGCATTAGTTAAAAGAAAATGTTGCAATTCAAATTTTAGGATTGAGTAGAAATTCTGAGGAAATAGAATACGTTGATCTAGAAAAATGCTCATTTGTTTTATGCAGCAAGAATAGGGCATATGTTTCAGTTTATTTAGTAATCAAGTGCCTAATAGAGTTTGTGCATTATTCCATATAGCTGAGTTCTTTAGTAGTCCTGATACCTACCTTCTGTGGAGGAATACATTTCTTCCCTGTTAATGACAGTGAGATTTTCAGGTTAGTGTGAAGCTTGGGTATTTTGGGCTTAATGCACGTTAAAAGGAAACACTAGTAAGAAAAATCATCAGTTGTTCTTGGGAATATGGTTCTCAGTCAGATACCTTGGTCAGCAGCTACTTGGAGGCTGATGTGGAGAAAAGCTCACATGCAAAGCACAAACTCATTTGTTCATGTAGAGCCTTATCACCCTACTTTCTTTGAGTTTGGTAGGATGAAATTTGAGACTTTGAGGTTTTTTTGCTAGATTGTAGATGTCTGATAGGAACATCTCGAGCAGGACATTTTATCATCTCTGTCTAAAAGTGGCTACAATAGCTGGCTGTCCTTGCATTTGACAGTTTCTATATTTACAGTCTCTCTCCAGCATTAATTCAGCTTCTTTCTTATCTTCTATTTTACAGATCAGCAATAATTAATCAGTGCAGTATGAGGCATTTAATTTCTTTTCTCAGGAGTTTCTGCTAACAGCAGTGGAACTGTTGGACTTTCAAAGCGTACTGGTTCTGTCTGATAAAGTTTTGGTAATATAGGTATTGATACTTAAAGCCATTAAGCCTGTTTGGAGAACAGTGAGTCTGCAGAACAGGGATTTTGGTCTTGAAAGGAGAAGGAAGAAGAAAGGCTGATAACATCTATTATCCCAGGCTCACTATGGAAGTCAAGTGAGGTTTGCATTGGTGGTTTGGTTTAGCTGTACACTAGTTACTTCTGTAGCATGTTCACCTATGAAAAGTGCATGTTCAGCCCACCTTCTGTGGTACATTGCCTCTGTATTTCTAGAAACTAAAACATTGCTCAGGAAAGATAGTGGCAATCCTGTTAGAATTCATATGAAGTAATGCTGTGGTCAGAGTGGAGCATCCTTCTTTGTCATGCTTGGCAAATCAGTGATTTATGGAATGAGACAACATGTTCTCATGTGTAACCAGTTACTATATAGCTTTTTTTAGACCAGTGATGGAGAATAGAATTCTTCTCACTACTAACCCTGGTTCAACAGTAACATTTTAAGAAAAGCTTTCTGAATTGAGAGAACACCACCCCTAGAAAATTATCTTAGATGTGTATTTGTCTGCTCATTTCAGTGATCTGGGCACATCAGCCAGGAGCTGCAGTTCTAAATGCCACCAAAAATTCACTTGAAACGTGAAAATACTTATTAAAAGTAGCAACAACTCTGTCAAATTTACTGTGGCCAAAACCTGTTATTTTTTTGTTAGGGAAGATGTTGAAATTTTGAAGTTAGAACAGTACATAGTTAAATCATATTAGTATTAAAAGGCATGCCACTGGAATGATGGCTGGAGCACCTCTCCTAAGAGGACGGTCTAAAAGAGTTAGGGCCGTTCAGCCTGGAGAAGAGGAGCCTCTGAGGTGACCTTATTGTGGCCTTTAAATATCTGAAGGGGGCCTACAAAAAAGCTGGGGAGGGACTTTTCATACCAGGAGGTGACAGGACTGGGGGGAATGGAGCAAAGCTGGAGATGGGTAGATTCAGGCTGGACATGAGGAGGAAGTTGTTGAGCATGAGAGTGGTGAGAGCCTGGAATGGGTTGCCCAGGGAGGTGGTTGAGGCCCCATCCCTGGAGGTGTTTAAGGCCAGGCTGGATGGGGCTCTGGCCAGGCTGCTCTAGGGTAGGGTGTCCCTGCCCTTGGCAGAGGGATTGGAACTGGCTGATCCTTGTGGTACCTTCCAAGCCTGAGTGATTCTATCACATTTGATTTAAGGCTTAACAACCCCAGGATACAGGGCAGCCTTGTTGATAGTCCTGTTTGGAGGTAGGACAAATTATTTACAATTCACTGAGTCTTTGTCAAGGTGACTTAGGGAGGGGTTGTGGCATTTGCTCTCTCTGGAACAGTTTAAAATAAGGAGGGACCTGAGAAATTACAGTTCACATACCAGTGACTAAAAATACTGCATGATTCGGTTTCATTCTGGGAAGACAGAATCACAGAATATATTTGGTTGGAAGAGCTCTTCAAGATCATCAACTTTCAGCCCAGCACTGCAAGGTCAATGCTAAACTGGGTCCCTAAGCAGCAGGTCCATGTGCCATTTAAATACCTTGAGAGATGATGACTCCATCACTGCCCTGGGCAGACCATTCCAATGTTTGAGAACCCTTTCAGCGAAGAAGTATTTCTTAGCATCCATCTTAAACCTCCCCCGGGGCAGCTTGGAAACATTTCCCTCTGGTCCTGTCGCTTGTCACGAGACAGAAGAGGCTACCCTCTCCTTGCTCCAGCCTCCCTTTAGGTGGTTGTAGAGAGCAATGAGGTTTCCTTTCAGTATCCTCTTCTCCAGACTGAGCAACCCCGGCTCCCTTGTGCTCCTCGCAGGCCATGTGCTCCAGACCCTTCACCAGCCGTGGTGCCATTCTCTGGACATGCTCTACCACTTCTGTGTCCTCCTTATAGTGAGGGGCCTGAAAGTGACCACAGCATTTGAGATGTGGCCTCATCAGTGCTGAGCATGGGGGCATGGTCACCTCCCTGTCCCTGCTGGCCACCCTATGTCTAATCCAAGCCAGGATGCCATTGGCTTTCTTGGCCGTCTGGGCACACTGCTGACTCATGCTTAGTTGATTGTAACCCAGTGCCCCCAGGTCCCTTTCCAAGTTGGAGCTTTCCAGTCACACATCCTCAAGTCTGTAGGTTCCTGTGACCCACATGCAGGACATGGCACTTGGCCTTGTTGAACCTCATGCAGTTACCCTTGGCTCACTGGCCTCACCTGTCCAGATGTCACTGTAAAGCTTCCCTACCTGCTAGCAGACTGACATAGCCACCCAGCTTGCTGTCACCTGCAACCTTACTGAGGGTGCCTCAATCATCTCTTCCAGATAGTTAATGAAGAACTCAAAGTACCACTGTGTATTGTCAAGATACACTTTATTTTTAAGAAGATTGAGTTGTAACATGAAAATGGCTCAAGTAACTCTAGAATTGTTCTTCCTGAGTGCTAATAGGCTACTATTCAGGCAGTCAAAATACTTTTTGAACATAAAAATAAGCAACTGGTGATAATTGTTTCAGAACAAATAAAACAATAGTTGTGCTGGTTTAGATTAAAATTGCTGAACTTTGGTTAAACCACATGTATGGTGCTGAGTGTTCTAACAGCATGGGAAGTTTGTAAAGAGTATGGCTGATGTAGATCACTGAATAAAGTCTTGGTCTGGAGATAAGAGAAGAATGAATCTGTGTGGGTTTGGAAGTGCTCAGTAGTACATAAGGAAAAATCACAAACTCTGTGTTCTGTTTTCAGAAAGTAATTCTCTTTTAGCCTTTTATTACAAACCCCATTTTGAAAAGGTAAATACTAAGTTGTTGAAACCATTGCAGGTACTAAGAAAAAGGCCATGACTATTTTCTCCCTGATGATTATTAATTTGAATATGCCACACACAGAATAAAGAAGAAATGAACTTGTAACTTCTTTTTGAAATGTATGCAAGAAGTTATGAAGGTGTTCTGAACTGTTCCCCTCCTACTCCCTAAAATGTTTTTTATTCTCTTATCCAGCTTTTTACATCTTTTAAATAGAATTTATATTTTGATGTCTCCTCTTCTGCTGGACTACTTTTTTTTTTTCCCCTGGTGTGTGAGTCAGATGTACATTAGTAGTTCTTTCTGTTTGAATTAAAGTGACAAAGTTGTTGAATCCTTGTCAAGGAAGACTTGAGGTGGAGGGGACAAAACAGAATAAAACTTCAAATCTCATCTTAGTTCTTAGGTTAATCATCCAGAGCATATCTGAAGTCATAATAACAGGATTCTTTTAAGCACTTACAGAATAGTCTAACATAGGTGGTACTTCAATGTCTAAGGTAAGAACAAGCATGAAAAAGATTTAAATTCCAGAATGAGAACTTAGAAGCATACGAACCTCATAAAGACCTTGTAAAGGGAGAGTATGTAATCCTGCATCCTCCTGGTTTTAAACGGGTTGAGGTGGGGTTTTTTTTTGAGTTTTAGTCAATGTACTGCTAAGTAGGTGCAAGAATTTCTCTGCTGACTGTAGCGAAGTAAATTACAGTGTACATGAGGTAGATGCAAAGTGTCTCAATTCGGGAGTTGGGAGGAAGAGGCAGTCTTCTGAACATTCCCTTGAGTGAAATTAAGACACAAACAAGGTCATATATCAAAGTGAGACCATTTCTTTCCTGGAAAAAAGAAACCAACCAAACAAAAAAACCCAACAACCAACCAAAACAGAGAAGGAAGATAAAAGGGAGAGAGAGAATAGAGAGATGGAGCAGGAGAGATGGGGAGAGATAATTGCCACCCTAAGGGTCTGTCTTCATCAGAGAAGCTTTCCTGGTCGGGCTGCTGGAGAGGGTGTTCTACTGTTACTCTGGCTGACGTTCCTCTGGCTTGTGATATCCCTGGTGGTGCTGCTCCAGCTCGTAGTGTTTCCAGTGATGTTTTCTCTCAAGCAGGCATAATTCAGCGGTTATATGTTGTTCTTGGTTCATTCGGCTGACACCTTTGTCATATTAACAGTGCATAGGTGACTTTCAGGAGATCTTCCCATGGCTTTGCAGGGGTAAGAAACAAGTGTCCTTATAGACATTGCTGTCTATAACTACCTGAAGGGAGGTTGTAGGCAGGTGGGGGTTGGTCTCTTCTCCCAGACAACCAGCAACAGAACAAGGGGACACAGACTCAAGTTGTGCCAAGAGAAGTATAGGCTGGGTGTTAGGAGGAAGTTGTTGGCAGAGAGAGTGATTGGCATTGGAATGGTCTGCCCAGGGAGGTGGTGGAGTCACCATCCCTGGAGTTGTTCAAGAGAAGACTGGATGAGGCACTTAGTGCCATGGTCTAGTTGACTGGCTAGGGCTGGGTGCTAGATTGGACTGGATGATTTTGGAGGTCTCTTCCAACCTGGTTGATTCTATGATTCTATTCTATGATTTGACTATTCTTTCAAGTTTTTCAGTCTTTTTGTGCCATAAAATTCTCACAAAGCAGTTTTGGTTGCATCCATACACTAATTTATTTTCTAAAAGCTGTGATTCATTTTCACTGATACTGTGTTTATCCAGCAATAGTTTAAAAAGCTGAGAATCACTCTTGTATGAAAACACCTCTCCTTTTTTTTTCTGGTAGTAAAATGAAAAAGTGCTTTTATGTTAGTCATGAAATTTTGACAGTGTTCAGATTAGTGACAGTCTAGTTACATTTTCCATGGAAAATGCTGGTTTACTCTGCTCACTTGTCTTTTTTTTTTTTTTTTTTTTTTTTTTTTTTTTTTTTTTTTTTTTTTGGAATGCCTCAAAATATTTCTTTTAAAAAAAATCAAATTGCTGTACACTTAGGAAAAAAATCCTTAAATTCTTCTACATGAACTTTTAAATACTCTTGATATTTCCTTTCTTAAAGAAGTACAGTATTCATAGAATCATAGAATGTCTTAGACTGGAAGAGACCTTAGATATCATCTAATCCAACCTCCTTGACATGGGCAGGGATACCTCTCAACTAGCCCAGGTTACTCAAGGCCCCATCCAATCTGGCCTTCAGCATCTCCAGGGAGGAGGCATCCACAGCAAGCACTACAAGGAGCAGTGGCTGCAAACTGGAACAGAGAAGGTTTCACCTCAACAAGGGGAAGAAACTTCTTTAGAGTGAGGGTGCCAGAGCCCTGGAACATGCTGCCCAGAGAGGTTGTGGAGTCTACTTCTCTGGAGACTTTCCAAACCCACCTGGATGCATTCCTGTGTGGATTGCCCTGGGTGATTGTTGTGGTAGGCCTGATAGGCCCAAAATTGGCTTATGTATCTCCTGCCTTGCCTAGGCATGTTTTTCTGCTCTACTAGAGAGGCAAGCGTGGGAAAAGGACACAAAACAACCTGTAGCCACTGAGTCTGACCTGCCCAGGGTCCTGTGGTAAACAGGGTACACACACCCACCTCGTGCAAGGCCTGTGCTTTTCCCAGTTTTGGGTAAAAGTGAGCTTATGGCTTTGTCTAATATGGTAAGGTTTGGCTAAGTGCCATCCTGATTGGCTATTCTGTGTCCAAAGGGCGATTAATCTCGGCCCACGTTGATAAAAGATGATACGCAGGTAAACAACCTACTTTTGTTCCCCTACTCTCTGCTGTGCTCAGCCATGCTCTGCTGTTGCCTGCTGCAATTGCCAACTGCCTTACTGTTTGCCTGGTAAACTCCTCTGCCATGAGTTACCGGGAGCAGACCCTGGATGCCTGCATGTGATCGGTCTGTGTGGCCAGCGTGACGTTGTGCTGAGACTGCACCGCATGCTGCCACTACACCTGAAAGTCCTGCTTAGGAGAAGCCAGGAGACAAGGTCAGAGGTTGTCTGCGTCCTTTCCCCAGAAGCTGGGAAGAATTAAGTCTCCGTCTGACAAGACAGAGTCCCCTGAAAGCATTTGGGCACTGTCTGGACTGTGGCTAAGCTCCACAAGTGGGTAATAATAATTTGTGAGTAACTACTTAAATGCCTCTTTGTAATTCTCCGTTGCCTTTTGCCATAAGCAGAAAGGGCTCCTTGAGCCCAGCTACTGAGCAAGCAGCATACTGACCGCAGGAATCTGCTCTTCCAGTTCAATTATTGTCTATATATTTTGCTGGTTATTACTAGCTCTAGATATTATCCATAGAATGTTTCCATGACCGTGTAAGAACCAAAATATTATTAAAATTAGTGGTTGGGGGTGGCAAGAGTTCTGAATAGCAAAAATAGTAAACAATATTAATTGTGGAAAAATACCATCTCGCATCACAGAATCATAGAATCAGCCAGGTTGGAAGAGACCTCCAAGGTCATCCAGTCCAACCTAGCACCCAGCCCTGTCCAGTCAACTACACCATGGCACCAAGTGCCTCATCCAGTCTTTTCTTGAACACCTCTAGGGACAGTGAGTCCACCACCTCAATTAATCAATTAATTTCCTCTCCACAACAGTGATGCTGCTTTGGCAGGGTGGTTGGACTCAATGATCTCTGGATGTCCCTTCCAACCTCTAAGGTTCTGTGATTCTGTTTGACACATAAATGAGATGCAGCATAGGTGAACTAAAAAAGGCCTCTGTGGGGTTGTGTAGAAGTCGCTCTGCAAAGCATTGCTGTTTGGCACATTCCTGACTTTGGGAACTGTATGAAAGTGATCACTGTTTCTTGTGCTTTCTCCACGCTTAATAGATATACACATCATGTGCTTCCTGTTTTTTCATTGTCTTGAAAAGGGCAATCAGAATAGTGGAAATGCAAGAGTCAGTTATAATTAGAAACCAGAAGTAAATATTAAGCGCATCTTTGCCTCACCACTTCCGTGTTTTTCCAGTCTGAGTTTTTGAACATATTACCAGCTCCTTATATTCTGCTAAGGAACAGAGTACCCTTTCACCACTCTGCATGTGCAGCACATGCTGCTTGAACATTACACCCACTTGCCAGGCTATTTAAAAATATTGTAAAATATCTGAATGACAGTTCATGAGCAGTGCTCAAGAGCAAAAATTGTACTTGGCCAGACCCCTTTGCAACAGTTCTTAGTATTCTGTGATTTAGATTTAAGTCTTTTCGAAGCATGGTCTACTATGGCCTTTGAAGTTAAGTTGGCAGAAGAGTGTGCCCACATCTATAAGCCTTTGGTGTGGATTATACTCTCTATTCAGACATGTTTTGCTTTAACTACAGTCTCTGTTCTGGAAGAATTGAGGGCACATTCTGCTGGTTTGGAAGCAGACTTGCAAAACTGTCACTTGCTGTTCTATTCATACACTCTTGCAGCAGTAGTCTTTAAAATTTACTGTCCTTGCATGCTTATTTTAGGAGACTTGTTCTGCGTAGCATGGCCTCCTTTGGTTTGGACTGGTTACTGAGCTATAAAACAGGATCTTGCAGAATGTATTTGTAAGATAAGTTTGGGTTTTTTTGAAGTTAGTTGACACTTTCAGTGTATTTTTGAAAATACATTTCTCCAAAAACTCACATTCCAGATCTATTTTCAGCATTATTTGAAGGGGAAAAAAGTGGAAGAACACTTTGTTCATAGCCATGTTCTGTCTTTATGAACTCAGGCATTTAACTTCTCTCAGAGGAGTTTCTCCAGCCCTTATAGTCACTTATGCAGTAATAATTATGCAACTATTAAATGTCCTTTCAATTTCCATTACAGTGATTTTTAGTTTGCAGAAGATGTAATTATTAGTGTTACTTAAGCTTAGGCAAGCGTACAGTAAAGTTAAAAAAAAAAAGAGTAAAAGTACTGAAGTTTGAAATTTAGCAAATTTATGTATGTCATTTGAATGTGGTTCCTTTTATTATTTGATCCTGGGCAGAAGAACTGTTAATTTATTTTCAGCAACTGGCTAAAGAAAACTACAGTGTTTCTAGTACCTTTGCTTTAAGTAGGTTGCTAGGGGGTTTAGTAAGGGTTTTAATGGTCTAGGCAGTCTGTTAATTTTTAGAACTGATCTTTCTCTTGAGTGAATTTCTCCCAGTCTCTTTCAAAGAGCAGTGTAACTGGGGAAAAAACCTACACCACAAACCAAAACATCAGGCATTGTAGGGATTTCTCTAAGTCTGTATATCCATAAATCTCTTTTAGGCATGGAATCATATGCTGAGTGCTTTCGCCTTGCAGAACTGTCAGAAGGTGAGAAAAAAAAATCAGAAACTAATTTAACATGTGCTGCTCCAGCAATATTCTCTGATGCACTGAAAAGAAGTATGGCTTTGCAAATCTTAACCCTTCCCCATGTTACTGTCCTGGCTTCTCCGGCTTCTCCACCACTTGGACGTGGAGACATGGCAGTCTTTGAGGTGGTAATTCAGTTTACAATGCATATACGAATAGAAGAATGGTGTAGTTTGAGTTAGTTTTGCAGTGTACAGTAAGAGTACATGCATCAAAGTTTTGGATTTCTCTGAAGAATTAATAAAATAAAAAAAAAACCAAGCCCCTAAAAATGACTAAAACTCCAGTAGGCAGACCATGGTAAGTAACACAGTGCAGCAGGCACATTGTTTTCCAATATTTCCAGTTTTCCAAAAGAACTCTTACTATGCAGATGTGCAGCCTGAGCACTGCACTTGAGTTTTAAATGTAAAAGAAACTCATTTCCAAGCCAGATGTGTATGCAAACAAGGAGTAAACTCCAGAAGATGGAAAACTTCGTGTTTCCCTCCACACCTGACTTCAGATATTTTTGTTTCTTAAATAATATTTGGAATAACATCTCACTGCAGTTCTTAAATCACTCTTGCCTAGCCTTCCATGTGGCCCTAAAATTCTAGATTTGTTTTATAGGGTAGAAATATATATTTTTTTAAATTTCAGTGTGAGTCTGTCCACATATGCATTGCATTGCACATTAATGACATGCAAATCACCCTTGGATTTCTTGTAAAATCCTAGCAGGATTGTTTTCTCACGTGGTTTCTGGTTCTTGAGAATTCTCTCTACCTGAGAGATGTTAGGATACTCTTGTCATCTATAATAATGATCTTTTGCTTTCACTACATCTGACAGAACTGGGCCAAAACTCTTCTTGAGCGTAGAAATCATAAAGGTCTTGTCTCCTCTGCCAGTCACTTGTGTGCACTGCAGTGGATGTTAGCAAAGCTCAGGGAGTGTTTCCTGAAACATTTTATCCCTGTTAAGAGTTTACTAACTTTTAACTCCAAGAACTTTGACCCTGATATGTGCTGCTTAACTAATTGGATTTGTTTTTGATTTGCATGTCCTGATGCAAGTGCAAGGAGTGTCCCTGGTAAGATGACAGACACAAGCATTAACCTGAGCAAAAGAAAAGTGGGAGACAGAATGCTGCAAGGGAGAGATGCATTGGCTGTCTTAGGAACCAGTATGTCTATTGTCTAGCTATTAAATGGTAGCATCACAGTAAAGCCATTTAGAGAATACATAGTGCTGTAGAAGATGCTGTGGTGGGTTAGGAACTTTCCTACACACTACTGAAATTTACTAGAGTAGCTCAGACAGCTTGGAAATAGATGAAGCTGCATTTACAGCAAACCAAAATTTACAAGCATGTAAAGATATTGTGTATATAATTATGTACAAATACGAAGTAATACAGAAATCCAAACTCCCTCACAGACAAGTAAAGCTGCCCAGAAGGGGCTCAAAGCTACTCCCTCTTTCTCTCTCTGCTTTCCCAGACAGATAAGCAGAACCACCAGCAAAGCTTGCATTGTTATTTGTCAGTGGAGAGATTAGAGCAAAGAGGAGCAGCGTTGCAGACCAGAGTGGGACACATTGTCGACATTTTGGCTTTTTATCCCTCTCAGCAAACCAGTGAATGATATGGACTTCATCATTATTTTCTATTCACAACCAATGATTTAATTTCTCTCATTGAAATACTCCAGTTAGTCTCAAACCAGCACAGGAGACTTCTGCTTTCATGGGGTCCTAGACACAGCCCCCATGTTTCTCTCCTTTCACTGTCTGAACTCAGAGTAACTTTGGTATGAATGAATTAAAGACAAGTTCACAGTTGCACTTAATTCTGTAAGAAAATTGTGTGTGGCAGATGTAACTTATCACTCTCTACCTTTTGAAAGGGGAGGGAATGCTTTGGTTTTGTCTATTCCTGACACTTCGTTAGGAAGATTGTAGTTTACATTCATAGGGATAATGTATTGCATAGCACTTGCCCTGGAAAATGCCTGAAATAAGTGCAAAAAGGGAGGGGCAGAGGCTGAAGGGGCAAAATAATGTAAATTTGTTTGCCTCTTAACTGAGGCAAAATCTTTGGACTTGTTTCCTCCTTTCACTGTGGGTGGAGGCTGTTGTAGCTTCAGTTCTCAGTCAGAATTCAGGACCTGAGCTGCTGCATTTCTGATGTCACTATTTTCGTTTAATTGATCTAAATACTTTTTCTAGCAGAGTCAGAAAATATACAGGAAACAAATGGCTGTAATCTTCCTGTTTATATCCTATAACTGACCATTTTCTGCTCTCACTGGGATAGGTCAACTGAAGGCTCTGCACAGAGGCTGGAGTTGTCAGCAAGCAAAACCTTGAAGCTAAGCAGGAAAGTTTCCCCTTCATTTGTCTTTCTCCTAGCTTAGATTTGTATTTCACACTGCAAAAACCACCACCCCCCTCCTATTTATTATAATAGTTTTGCTTCTGTTCAACTAATATTTGATTATTGGGAAACCACTTCTGCTACATGTATGTGAGCATATGTTAGCATATAAAATACTGTGGCACAGTTTCCAGCAGAGCTGGAGGAAATTGCCAAGAAATGTGAAGTGCAGACTAATATTTTATAGCTAAAAAGCAATTTTCTCTATAGCATTCTTTCCTCTTCTTTTTGTCCTATTTATGTATTTATTACATTGATCTTTATCTTTTGCCTATTGGAACTTAACATTCCCAATACTGTTGTCAAGTCTCTGTCCATGTGCCGCGGAAGGTAGAGTTGAGAATGCTGCTGAATATTGAACTGTCTGAACAAAAAAAAATCACTCCAATACTAGAGTTCTTGTTTGGTCAAATGAGCAGCTGCTTTCAAACTATAGTTTCATTATTAATGATTCATGAAGATATTTTCATTTTTATTTAGTGTCAGACATAGGTAAATAACAGACAGCTCTGAGAAATAGCAATTTGTACAGAAATAGCTGAAAGGAAGATGACTTTTTTACATTATTGGGTTAATTTGCAGCCTGCTACTGTTCTGTAGGGGCTTTATTTGAATATATTCTTACAAATGGGGGCAGGGGAAAGTTATAAAGTCCAGGCCTCCTGTGCAATCATAATAATGAAATTAAAATGAAACATGCTGGACTATAAAATTTAATAAAGTCCTTCTACAAATGTATGGAAGATTTCTACCAATTTATAAGTTGCCTGAAGCAACTACTATGTTGTCTATCTAAACTGCTAAGCAGAAACCTGCTTCAAGCTCAGAGCTGTCTGGCCTGCACTGACTTTTGCAGATAGCTGACAATGAAGCCCATGTGATTGGTTTTTAAATTATTCCCATTTTACCTTTATCTGTTGTCACTGCTGTACTTCTCTGGTGGAGCTCCTCTCAGAGAAATGTTTTCTGATTAGTTTCTCACTTCTGATCTTCTCCCCTAATGAGAAAAAGCAAAATTATTTTATTGAAGTCTCTTCATTTGTTAAAACAGCTTTTGTCGCTCACTTGTGATTAAATACTTTGGTTTACTGCTTACTTGATCTGCACATTGCCCTCTTTTTAGTGCTGGTATAGAGGGAGTCAAGTCAACAACCCCATGTCAAGCTACGAACTTGAGGATGTGTGGTTGGAAAGCTGTGACTTGGAGAGGGACTTGGGGGTTCTGGTTGACAGTCAGTTAAACAGGAGTCAGCAGTGCCCAGGTGGCCAAGAAAGCCAGGGGCATCCTGGCGTGGTGTCAAGCAACAGTACAAGAGGAAATTATTTCAAGCTGTGCCAGGGGAGATTTCGTTTTGGATGCTAGGAAATATTACTTCACAGAGAGGGTTCTCAGACATTGGAAATGTCTGCCCAGGGCAGTGGTGGAGTCAGCATCCCTGGAGATGTTCAAGCAGTGTGTGGACCTGGTGCTTAGGGACATGGTTTGGTGTTGACGCTGTAGGTGCTGGGTTGGGGGTTGGACTAATTGATTTTGGAAGTCTCTTCCAGACAGATGTTTTCTGTGATTCTGTAATAGTTTCCTCATCTTTCTAATTTAGCTAGGTAGATTTTATCTTTGTGGCATGTGGTTTCAGAATTTTAACGATGAACACTACTCTCCTCTCTTGGTTTAGCCTACAGTATCTGGTATTTTCATGTTAATACTTTTTTTCCTGGCAATGACAATTATTTGTCCTTTAAACATGCATTTCTGAGGATGTTGTGGCTATTTTGAAGTCATATTTTAATGATAAATTGCACATGATCTTTTCAAGAGAAACAGCACCTAGGTAGTTATCTTTTATCCGAAGATAAAGTTAACTTAAAGAAGATTTTTCTGCATTATTTTGCAAAGTGTTTGTCTCATGACCTGTCTGAGGTTAACTAAAGCATAGCAAGAGTCTGTGTATGACTTTGGTAACTATTTTTAATTTCAGGTCTCTTTACAATTCTGAAATCTTATTTACTTAATGATATGTGTAATTATTTTGGTGTAAAATGTTATTTTTAAAGGAAATGTCCTTTCCTTTTGGAGCTACTGATTAATCTACTTCCATTCAAAGATGTAATAACTCATACCTTAATCACATTCTCATTAGAAAACAATTAGGCAATTCTGGGGAGTTGTAGTTATATAAGCTAGTCATAGACCTAGGATGTTAAAACCAAGAAAAAACCTGTAATGAAAAATAGTTTGTGTTGGTTTTGGTTTCCCAGAAAATATATATATATTTGTTTAGTGAAGTGGGGTTTTTTGTTTGCTTGCTTTTTAAAAATGTTTGTGGTCCTTGGTCAAAATACTGCATCAGGCCTGGTTCAGTATATTCATACCAGCATTTTAGCTGTCAAAATGAGAAATGATACTCAGCCTGTGTCTCTCACTCTAATATTTCTAGTCAGAAATTCTTTCATACAAAAAAAGAACCCAGCTCAATAGTTCAATACATTTTACCTTTGAAAAGGTGTTCTCAGAAAGTCCATCAGAAATAAGGGTTATTTAGAGTCTTCAGAGCATTAACTACCCCTTTAAACAGATTCAAAAGGTATTTTCCATTCTGTCATTTTACAGTAAGCTGCCTAAAAAAATGGGTTTGATACTGGAAACTGCTCTGGGGCAGTAACCAGTTGGGTTGTTTGTCCCTTAGAAGATTGTGTGTGTCTGTCTCCTGATCTCACATCTGTTGAAGGCCAAAGGCTGGCAATGGCCAGTTGCCCAGAGAAATCTCCATCCTTGTGGATACTCAGAATGAGCCATCTGGACACAGTCCTGGGTAACTGAGTCTAGGTAGCCCTGGTAGACCAGAAGGGTGTACAGATTACCTCCAGAGGTTCCTTCCAACCACAGCCTTTCTGTGAAGGCCAGCCCATGTGGGCAGACACAACTTGGATTCAGCAAAAAACCACCCCCAAACCCCATCAGAATTGTGTGGCACTATATTCACTGCAATAGTTTGACAAGAAATTTAAGGGGATCAAGGAGAAAGAGAAGAAAGATGTGCCATCCTATGACAAGAGGAATACTGAACATTAGGTTGGCTTTCTCTCATTTCAAGACCTGTTACAAAAGAGCCTCTATAGTGTTTTATGGTGGCTTTTGGAGAATAATGTAAAGGGGTTGTCTTGCTCTTAAAGAAATAAATACTTCTTTCACAGAAAAATTCAAGAGCATGTGTTTCTATTTACTTATGAAGTAGGAGCTTGCCAGTGGTTTTTGACTGAAAACAGGAGAATATCAAAAACAAGAGAAGGAATATACTGAGTTCCACATATGTAAGTATTTTTCCTAAGCTGTGATTTTGAGGCTAGTAATATAAATATACTTTGAATGTCTGATAGAAACAATCTGGGATTTCTCTAAGCCACTTTAGCCTGTCTGGAGGCCTTCAATAAAATCATAACCATTATATATTTTATATATATATTCTCTGTTGTATATTATATAAATATTGCTTAAGCTCTTTTCCTGCTTAACGGAACCTACATTGGCAGTAGAAATCAGGGCCAGTTTCCATGGCAACGTGGTGGCTCTGGGAGAAAGGCTGATGCTGTGCTGTGGTTGGTAATTTTTATGCAGGGGAAGAGATGCAGAGCTGCATTTTTAGTTAAGAAATGTGTTTCAAGGCACAAGAGCATTTTACTTTTTTAATAAGTCTATTTAAAAAGTAGGACTGGAAGAATGAAAATTGAAATCTGTTGTTTGCTATTTGCAGTAGAGAATTTATTTTTGTCATTACAAACAGCACTTTAAAATGTATCCACAATTACTACTGCTCTTTCTGCATGGAAATAGTGAGGAGTCTTCTGTACTGAAGACAAAGGAAGTTTTGTTCTGGGGCAAAACAGAGACAAAATGGACTGGATTTTGACTTTGTCTCCTAGTCCTTTCAGTCTGATTTTCACCTTCTGATTTCTTGTAAAATAATTTTACAAAAGTCTTTGAGGATTTCCAGAGAAATACTCTTCTTTTTATATGACAGCCTTAACCTCTGGATTTCTTTATTTTCTCTGAGTTTTCAAAAAGTACTCCTCACTTGCTTGTTCTTTCCATCCTCTGCTAGTGGTACTCAGTATACTTGCTTCTATTTTTTCATGATCACAGGGATGGGAAGGTGGTGCCAGGGAGATGGTGGAGTCACCATCCCTGGTGGGGTTCAAGAAAAGACTGGATGAGGCAGTTAGTGCCATGGTCTAGTTGACTGGATAGGGCTGGTGGATAGGTTGGACTGGATGAGCTTGGAGGTCTCTTCCAACCTGGTTGATTCTATGAAGAGCTCTGACACTGACTCCTCTATCTTTATTTTCCCCTTCTGAGAGGAAGCCAAGCCCCTCATGTCCCATATCTACTGGAGAATGTCCAGAAGTTCTGCACAATTACTCCTCCTTGTGTATTTTTGTTTGCTATTTGTGTATTAGTTGTCAGCATTGTTTATTTAAAAAATGGTTGCTGCTGGTACACAGATATTTGAGAGGAATTCAGATGAAATTGGAAGAATCATGGACATTGTTTCACAAACTTTGTTCTGCATGCTTGTAAAGGTTGCTGATCAGGATAGACCGTGATGTGTGGTGAGCTGAAGAAGGTGAAGCTTGTGTTTAAAATGAAAAAGCCTCTCTCTTATACTTCACTAGAAGTTATATTTTGAAGAGCTTTGATGAGAAGCTTAAGTAGTTGTTTTCCTTGTTATTAATGAAAAGCTTAGGCTTGAGGAATGTGTGATTTAAAGGTATCAGAGAGCTTTCTATAAATGCTACGTTTGGGTAGCATGAGTCATTAAGGGAAGGGATTTCTAAAGCCTGTAGTTTCTTTTCTATCTTCGATGGGATTAAGGTGAAGATTTGCTCATGTCTTCGCATTTCTGTGCCTCCTACACTGCAAAATACTTGCTTCACCTTGTTGAAGTGGGATGTTCTGAGAAGTTGGAACCTTCTGAGCTGAACCTGGCTGGAAGCAGCATTCTTCAGAAGTGTGAAAGGCTCTGTTCTTCTCAATGAATCATCTTTCCCGACCCTAGCGCTATGCAGTTAGTCTGTATGTGGTGTTACCTAGCAGGAGTTAATCAAATGTTTAAAGGGAACTGATTTATTCTGTGACTTGTGTAGAAATCTGAGTAGATGAAATCTTCACAGAGGACTGTTAGCCTCTTCTCGGTCTCTCGCACCCACACTATCCATCAGAATTAAGCTTGAAGGCATTTTACACTTGTCCAAGGCTCAGTTGCTTTGTCATGCTGATGACTTAAAGAAATCTCACTGATAGTGGAGTATCTCTATCTCGTCCTACAATCAGCATGTGTTTCAGCTGCCATCTTCTCAGAGCTTTAGCAGATCAAAGCTCTAAATGATCGCCTGTGTGCGCAGTTGTACATCTTCAGTCAGGAGCAGCAAAACAGCTCTGCCGCTAGTGTAGGTACATAAGGTGAGATGAGCTCGGTACATCTTCACCTCCCCTCAACTTTGTCTCTTGATGCACAGTGGTCCGAGTTTCCTTCAGCTCATTTCCATCCATTATTGCTGATGTTCTGCATAGCTTCTTAAAGACTTCCCTAAGGCTTGTCAGATAACTGAGCCAGTGCCAGAGTAGACTTTAGCTGTCTTTGACACTGCCTGAGCTTGGGGAAGGTCAAGCAGTACATTGTAAACATACGTAATGTGTCCTCATTTTAGCACTAGTCAGGTTAACGAAGGTTTGACACACCATAATGCCTTAGTGTTTCCCTTTTCTGCAGCAATAAACCTATGTTGGTCCTCATTTTTTGCTTGTAGTATGTCTTGAATTCGAAGAACTGTCTCTTTCATTTACTGTCATTGCAACTCTGCACCAGATTGTTTCTGACCTTTTCTGTGCTGTGCCGATTATCCTGGCCACTTGACTTTTGGAACCTGGAATTGGAAAGTTCTTCAGTTCTGCAAACAGTTGTGTAGTGGTCACCATTGTCCTTGAGGTGGAGTTACTTATGGGAGAAAGGTGAACTGGAGATGATAGCCTCCCAGTAGTAATAGTTGCTGTCCAGTTGGTGTTGTAAACTGGATTCAGAACTTACCAGATGAGTCTCCTTTCCTGAGCTGTATAGTTTAGTGACATGGTAGGTGAAGCTTCAGTCTCAGCATTCTGGTACCAAGGCATAAGGTATGGAAAAATCCCACTCTGGGAGGTAATTGCCTCTTCTCTGCAGGGGTGGCCATTCACTTGGGATACTGTGACAGCTAGGATTCCTTGAGTGTCTTTCCTCCATGGATGAGATTTTTTCTTTCTGTTAGGAATATTGCTGGTGAGGTAAAGCATGCCAAGGCTGGAATGAGTCAGGTCATCTGATAATCCTTATTCTTGGACTTACTGACACAAAAGAGATTCTGAAAGCCTCATGGGAAATTGTTGCAGTATTTGAACCCAGTTGTTGCAGTATTTGAGCCAAGATGAGAGGGCTTTATAATACTGAAGTTAACTTCTTCTGAAGTAGCTGCTGCTGGTTGATGATCCAGTGAAATTTGTATTCCTAGGGAAGAGCTTTATGGTGAGGAGCAGAAAATGAAAGAGATCTCTCTGCTCTAGCACTCTGCTGCTAGGCTGGGGTGGTGGCATGATAGGACTGTAGTACTCCCTGCTTGAAGTGGTGTTCATTTACAGCTACCTGCTGTTTCGAATGGAAGAAGGCAAAGTTCTTTGGCATTTGACTTTGTATGTTGAAGCCCAAGATTGCCTCCAAAGGCTGATCAGCAACGTGAGAGAGAAAAAGTTGTTCTCTGTTTAGCCGTTTGTTTGAGGTTACAGAAGGTGCTGTGTCTGAGCTTGCTTTGCTCCAGGAGGAGTTTCTCCTACTGTTTGATCGTATGATGGTATCTTTCGAAGGAATGTTAAGTCCCAAGAGGACTGATAATTGTGTTTGATAATGACCAGATGTAGAAACTGTGCCAGATGCTTGTGATGTGCCAGCAGTTTCTCTTTGGGTGCATGGATTTTCTACACATTACAGTGTAGTTTTGCAATAGAGTGAGTGAGAAACCTGAGGCTGTTTAGTCTGGAGAAAAACTGAAAGGGAATCTTATCAATGTGTACAAATATCTGAGGGGTAGGTGTCAAGTGAAGGGGACCAAGCTCTTTTCGGTGGTGCGCAGCAGTGAGACATGGAGCAACAGCTACAAACTGGGAACGTAGACGCTTTTAGCTCAACGTGAGGAGAAACTGCTCTACAGTGAGGGTGCCAGAGCCCTGGAGCAGGCTGTCCAGAGAGGTTGTGGAGTCTCTTCCTCTGGAGACTTCCCAAACCCACCTGGGTGCATTCCTGTGTGGATAGGGCTGAGTGATAGGTTGGACTGGATGATCTTGGAGGTCCCTTCCAACCTCTAATGTTCTGTGGTTACTGTCAGAATACAGATAGCACTTTTCATGTAAAACAAACAATTTCTTGGAGTTAGAGATGTGGCTCCTTATGCTCTTTTTCCTTGTTGGCTTAGAGCCTTTTTTCCTAAAAAGCAACAACATGGTCTTTGGCATAATTGAAAATAATTGTAATAAACTACAAATAATTGATCATAACTGTTAACATTTAAAATTATTCCGAATTCTAACCAGTTTCAAAGTCTTGAATTATGCAACGTAACCGCTCATTGAGCAAGAACTTGGGCTTTGTTTAGATCTGTCTGCTGTCTTTGTTGCTTGTTGTCTGTGTGGATCTATTTAGAAAGCCTTCATTTAAGGCTGTCTCTGGTTCAAAGGGCTCACTGTTAGAAGGCACCTGTCTAATTAAGCTAAATCTGCATTTGGGAATGAATAGGCAAGAGTTCAACTGGTAAAGCAGACACCATTTGAACAAACAACAAAGAGAAGCCAAGTAGGAATTAACAGCTGGAAGAAAGTTGTATACAGGGATTTCAGACTTTAACCCCTTAGAGCACCTGAGGGATTTTGCCTTCTAGGCTTGGAGAGAATCATAACTGAGACGTTTCCAGCTGGACCCACACCCACTCAGTGACTGCTTACGGCATTCCCCGAAGAGATTGGGTGGACATGTTGGGGGGGTTGTAACGCTGTTGGAATACAGCTTACTCAGAAGTTTGGTTTATTAACTGTGTGACTTGGTTATTTCACTTCCTTTTAGTTGTGTTTTCGATTGCAAAACAGTTTCAGTGTAAGGGCAACGAGGCTGGAGAAGGGCCTGGAGCACATGGCCTACGAGGAGGGGCTGAGGGAGCTGCGGGTGTTCAGCCTAGAGACGAGGAGGCTGAGGGGAGGCCTTTGCTCTCTACAGCCCCCTGAAGGGACGTGGGAGCGAGGAGGGGGCAGCCTCTGCTCCCCTGTGACAAGCAACAGGACCAGAGGAAATGGTTCCAAGCTGCCTCGGGGCAGTTCAGGCTGGATGTTGGGAAATGCTTCTTCACAGAGAGGGTTATCAGACATTGGAATGGTCTGCTCGGGCCGCACTGGATTCACCATCCCTGGAGGTGTTTTAAGCAGTGTGTGGGCCTGGCACTTAGGGACATGGTTTAGTGTTGACCCTTCAGTGCTGGGTCGAAGGTTGGACTTGGATGATCTTGGAGGTCTCTTCCAACCAGATGTTTTCTGTGATTCTGTTAATCTGAGAATCTTGAGGAGAGTTTTGTTTTCCCCTCAGAGGTAGTTCTTAGCTTCACCTCACCAATTTCTGTCTCCTCCCTGGTTTTTTTTGTTGTTGTTTGACTCAATCTGTCTCCTCTGTGCTTTCTTAAAGAAGGGGAATCAGGTGCAGATCCTAGCTACTTTCAAAGTAAAGCTTTATTTACCTGAAAGTCATCCTTAAGTTAATGAATTCAGTAGTTCACTGTGCCTGCAGTGCAGTGTTCACAGAGCAGCACTCCTGTTCTATGCCTGCTCCTTGTGAAGAACAGGAAGATTTCTTCAAACAACCTTTTTGTACAGCAATCTTCCCTGCAGTGCATTATTATCCATTGCTCAATAATAACAACAATAAAAACAGGGGTTTTTTGTCTGTGAGAATTTTGGATAAAGAAACCTGAAGTCTGTTGTGGTTTTTGGTAATGGAAGCAATTCATTTGTTGAGGAAAATGGAGGAATGTCTGAAGATGAAGCGACTACATAAGGTCAGACCCAAAATCCATCTGCGTTCCCTCTGGCCAGTAAGAATTGCCTGGGAAAGAGCACAGGCTTGGGCCTCAGTAGGCTGAATACTCTCCCACATCCAGTGATCTCAAGCTGAATGGTTTTGTGAGTAAAAGGCAGTTTTGCATTAGCTGTCCAGTTGATTTTTTTTTCTTCTGAGAGTGCTTTTTTCTGAGTTCTGTTTGAACTTAGCTACCTTCTCTTATCTATGATATCTGGGGAGAAGAAGTGGCTTCAGTTTAAATGTTATATGGCATGAGTAATTTATTTTTTTCTTTAGTTTTTCTTTTTCTGTCAACTTGGCTCGATTTGTGTAGGGAGAGGCAGTGAACAGTCATTTCCTATTTGCTTTCTCTGTGTCTCAAGATTTTATAGGTCTCTACTGTCTGTTTTCCTGGCTGTAGAGTTTTGCTGTGTTGAGATGCCTCCCCATGTGCAAGGCATTTCATGTTTTTATTCACCCTTGCTGGCTTTTTTTTAACCTTTTCCACAACACAGCAGCAAAACACCCCACAGCATCAACGGCAAAACCTCCTGAACAGTTCTTCCTGAATTTCTCAGGGTGTAATTTTCCTGACATTTTCAGCTTTTAATGTTATGGAGATTGCTTTCGCTGTTGGCTGTTCCCCAGCTGGAACATGGAACAGGCAACGTGTCAATGGCAGATAACAGTAAAATGAAGTTGTCAGTAATTTTACATTTCTTAAAGTGGGTGATTGATTTTTCTGTAAGACTTCTGCTGTGTATTTTGCCTCAGCTTCACTGCAAAGGAGAAATGATTCAGTTTTTCTTTTGATTTTTACTAAGTATTCCCTGCAAGCAGGTTAAAAAATTGGATTTCATTGCATTTTGATTGGATGTTGCTATATTATTATTTTTTTTTGTCCATTTAAAAGTGAGTAATTAAAAGGTAGCATCCCTACTAGTTGATTTCTTACAGTGCTTCCTTCCATACAATGATAAGATTTTAATTTACTGAGTTCTCTTCATGCCTACTGACAGAATACTGTTGAGTCTGGAAATTGTCTCATCTTTTATGCTTTGATGGTGATTGAAAGACTTTGCAAGGGTGATTGCCCATTGGAATGGACTTCCCGGGGAAGTGGTGGAGTCACCATGCCTGGAGGTATTTAAAAGGAGACTGGATGAGGCACTTAGTGCCATGGTTTAGTTAATCAGGAGGGTTAGGTGATAGGTTGGGCTCGATGGTCTCGATAATCTTGAACCAAAGCAGTATCATCTAGAGCAGATTACACAGGAACACATCCAGGCAGGTTTTGACTATCTCCAGAAAGGCAAGCTCCACAGACCCCCTGGGCAGCCCGTTACAGTGTTCTGTCACCCTCACAGTGAAAAAACTCCTCCTTTTCTTTACATGAAACTTCCTATATGTCAACTTCCACCCACTGCCCCTTGTTCTGTCATTGGGCATCACTGAGCAGAGCCTGGCTCCAGCCTCTTGGCGCTCACCTTTATAGACATTCATGAGCTCACCCCTCAGGCTCCTCCTCTCCAAGCACCAGAGCCCCAGCTCCGTCAATCTCTCTCATCTTTGTGGCTCTGTGCTGGACTTTCTCAAGCAGTTCTGCGTCTGTCTTGAACTCGGGGCCCAGAACTGGAGAGAATACTCTGGATGCTGCCTCACTAGAGAAGAGAAGAGGAGAGGGGAAGGAGGACCTCTCTAAACCTACTAGCCACAGCCTTTCCATTTCAAGAAACTCTATGCTGGAGAAATGAGATCTAAGGTAAATAAAGTGGGGTGTATCACAAAGGGAGATACTGTGCATAGAATAGTTACAGAACAATTTTGGTAGGAAGAGACCTTTAAGATTATGAAGTCCAAATGTTAAACCAGCACTAAACCAGTTTCCAAATCTCCATATCTGCACATCTTTTAAATACCTCCAGGGATGCTGACCCCACTATTTCCCTGGGCAGCCTGTTCCAGTGCCTTACAAACCTTTCTTTGAAGGTGTTTTTTGCTAATATCCAACCTAAATCTCCCCTATCACAGCTCTTTGTCCTTTTGCTTTTTTACTCAGGACAAGAGGCTGACCCTTACCTCACTACAGCCTCCTTTCAGGCAGTTGTAGAAAAATATAAAGTCTCTAATACAGGATGCACACTGTATTCTTGTTGAAATGTTCACTGTAGCTTGTCTTTCCACTTCAATAAAAGGGCTACTAAGAAATGGCAAAACTGGAGTTCTTTCGTCAGCTGCTGGCCTACCTAACACAATTAAATTACATGTTGGCAGAAAGGCAAGCACCGGTGATGCCAGGATGAGTTATCCAACTTGGCAGCAGAATTTAAGCAGCCAAGTCAAGTGTTAATGACTTGATTTTTCACATATACTATAGAAATGTATAAGTGGACAAACCCTAAGAATCTCTTGCTGAGAATCCTAAACTGAAGGAAAACATTGCAAAAGAAGCCAATAATACAGAGTTAGCACTCAGCATTTATTTCACTCTTTTTCATGTCCTAATGTTTTACTGCTTCAAAAGATGCAAGCAAAGCTAGAAAGAAAAACCAAAGATCTTGCTTAGTTTAAATCAGTGTTCTGTTGTTAACAGATAAATCATAAATCACTCCAGAAGGAAATAAGTAATACCTTTCCCTTCTTCCTGATGTGTGCAGAGGACAGTAAGAAAATGCTCATGATTTACCAAGTACAGTGAGGACTGGAGACAGCAAAAAGCCCAGCCTTTTAAAACCAAAGATCTAAAATATAGTAGCTTGACAGAGACTAGGAAGCAGCTGTTCTCTTAATCTGTTTCCTAGGAATAAATTCAAATGCTGACTTTTTTGAAATCTTGGATTGTACAGCCCTTCCCTCTGTTGGAGGGAATTTTTTGGCATTCTTTGATGTCTGTTTCAAAACAAGCAACAAAATATGTAAATCTCAATTCCAGAAATTCTTCCAGTTGTCTTTAAAATCTTGACTTTGTCTTGGGAAGAAATAGACTAAGTAGATGTTATCTGCTAAAAGACAAAATCAGCATCACCTCAATGGATTTTTGAACTTATTGCTGTGACCTACCCTAGGTTTTGTTATATTTTTACCTCCTTATCTGACCAAAATAATAACATGGAAACCTGTGGTGAGAGACAAATACTGGTATTATGCAAAGTAAGGAGTCAAAGCACTGATGGAAGAGCCTGGGACACCACTTTCAGATCTGTTGATGAACTGTAGGCTTTGTTGTCATGCTTTAATTTTCTGGCTCATCAATAGCATTAATAATTTGTGAATGTTCATAGTTGCTTGTCCAAGATGTCCTGTGCTCGAGCAGATGATGTTTCAAGGCTTGTAAATTAGATCCTTTTACAGTGATTTGTTGATTAAAGCTTTCTGATGACATCAGACTGGGCACAGGGGCCATCAGCTTGCTGTCACCATGAAACCAATGGAAGGCCGTTACTGTAGCATTGCAGTAAGATTAACTGGTCAGAGAGTCCTGTCCCTTCCATTTGCTCTGTCTACTTTTCACACAGTGTACCACATAGAGACATGTTGGCAACAAAGGAGGAAACATCAGGGGCAAAAAAGAGCATAGTTTATGTAAATAGGAGCATTTGCAAACATTTATTATGTGCTCAGGTAGCCTTCTGGCCTTTGTTAAGAACAGTGCATCCAGCAGGAGTAGGAAAGTGATTGTGTCTCTGCACTTGGCACTGCTGAGGCTGCAGTTTGAGTATCGTGTTCAGTTCTGGGCACCATGGTGTAAGAAAGACATTGGGGCCCTGGAGGGTGTCTAGAGAAGAGCAGCAAGGCTGGTGAGGGGGTTGGAGGGCAGGGCATACAAGGAGCAGCTGAGAGAACTGGGGTTGTTCAGCGTGAAGAAGAGAAGGCTAAGGGCATAGATCTTACTACTCTCTAAGGAGGTTATAGTGAGGCTGATGTTGGTCCCTTTGCCCAAGTAACTAGTGATAGGAAATGGACTTGAGTTATGACAGCAGAAATTTAGATTGGATATTAGGAAAAAAAATCTTTACTGAAAGTGAGTGTTGAGGCATTGGAATGGTGCTCGGGGTGGTGGTGGAGTTGCTGTCCCTGGGGGTGTTGAATAAGCATGTAAATCTGGCTATTCAGAATATAGTTTAGTTGTCATGGTAGTTGGGTTACAGTTGGGCTTGATTATGAGGGCCATTTCTAACCTTTATGATTCTGTGGTTCTATTCTATGATTATTTATCCTCCAAATGGATCTCTCATCTCTCCTCTTTCTGTCCTAAATTTTATGTGGTTAAAAATTACCTAACCCTGTTGTTTGGGTAGATGCTCACAATAACTTAAGCCATTAATAAATTAATTCCACATATTCCTTCTTAAATCTATCCATTTACTGAACGAATAGCCAAATGTTATTATGGGAAAGGGGTAGCAGGCAGATAAGTTTGGTATGCACACAACTTCCAGCAATGTCCTTTAAAGTAAAGGCGTAAGAGCAGCTGCTGTGCAGGCGGCGCACGTTGCCAGTGGAATTTATTTCTGACTGTGTACTCTTCAACTCCAAATGCTCTGTCTTGAACAATTGCAGTGTGTAAAAATAAAAAGTGGAAGGGGGAATTATGAAGAGAAGTAGGATCAACATAAATAGAGTTTTTAGTCATGATGAAGGAAGTATTTGAGTCTAAATTTTAGGAGCTGAGAAGTTAGCAAATTACAGATTTCTGTTTCTAATGTGGTTTTCAGACAGCTTCAATTTGGAGTAGATAGGGATGCAAATTGCAGCAGTTTTTGGTGGCACTAGGGCTTGAAGTTACTTTGCAAATGTATTTTGTAAGTGTATTTATTTGACAGGTACCTAGTTTTTACTTGTGGGAAGTATGGATACAAAAAATAACAGCATCAGCCTCTTTGGAAAGGTATTATTTCACAAACAGATGTGCTCCTTCCCTGGATTTCATTTATGTGGATTTCAAAATGTGAGTAGCTTGTGAATGTGTAGGAATTCTGAGTACAGGCTTTTCCAGAATAGGGTCTAAAACATTTTTAATCTTCCAAACTGGAGGTGCAAGCCAGGATTGAAAAAAAAAATCAAATTCTCTTAGGTGATGATGGTGCTGTGGGTTTTGGTTGATTGGTTGGTTGGTTGTTTCCCACTCTGTGCATATTAAAGCATACTGTGTGTGTCCTGCAAGTGTATCATAGGCTACCTAGGAAAATGATTTTTTCTCTCTTTCTGATAGCTGTTGTCAGTATTTTTTATACAGCTTTCCATAGTCTTGGCAGCAGCTACAGAGAGAGGAAGTGCATTAATTCGTCTGGTTGGGGTCGGTGTTGCAGGAAGAGTGTTTTCATGCTGTGCATTAATGAGATTTTCCTCCTTCAGCTATCAGGCAGGAGGTTTTGAATAAGTTGGTGTTCTCAAAAAAATATTTCTTCTGAATTGTGCTCAAGAAGATAGATCTAGTAGCTCATCTGCTCCTCAGGAATTCTGAAAGCTCATCCATGTCTGATTATGTACTTTATGTATTTTTGCAAGCTGTTCCAGCCAGTATGTCCAAATTCATTTGGCACCTGCTTTTGATCTAGTCAGTGCCTCTCTAGAGTTCTACAGGTGATGTGAAAGATGACAGTGAGAACATGTTAGACACATGCCATGGGTATTTTCCAAGGCTTTTTTCCCTCCCCTCTGAGGGGCTGCAAAGTCTAAATTTACTGAGTGTGCTCTTTCTTTCATTTTCAGGCCAGAGCCTCAACAGAAAGCTCCCTCTGCACCTCCACCTCCACCCCCGCCCCCACCGCCACCCCTGCCAGAGGCCACTCCACCAGAGCCGGAGGAGGAGATTTTAGGGTCTGACGATGAGGAGCAAGAGGATCCTGCAGATTACTGTAAAGGTGTGTGCAATTTAGCAGCATCTCTGAGGGTAAACATCCTGCAAGTCTTAACTCTGATTCTTGGGAGATTTTTAGAGACCTGACTGAATTACAGAACTTACTTATGAACTGCTGCTCATTTTGGCTCCAGGTGCACAGTTGTCTTCAGTTCTTTTTCACTTAGCCAATGTTCCATTTATTAATAAATACATTTTATGTATTTTTGCAATAAATACACAAGTATTGCATCCCTTTTCTCTTCCTGATGTCCTAGATAGAAGACTAGAGAAGAAACTTTTCTTGAGTGATGTTAGTTAACACCCAAGCCAAGCCAAACAACCCCTCCTGTGCTTTGAAAGGTTATAAAATACTTCTGTGCCTTTAACGATGTCAAGTACATTTATTTTTGAATCTGTTGTTTTTTCCCTTCTCTTCCATCACCCAGCCCAAGATCTTACATCTTTTTCACGCTGCCTTTCACAAAGAGCCCTCAGACTTGCCTGAAGCTCTCCATATCTTCATTTTAGCTCTTTATTTGCTTGATTTTTGTAGTTTTATATTGTTAAGTGCATAAAGACAC